>NW_026086604.1:111620076-112820076 GCF_022539395.1 Myiozetetes cayanensis | reverse complement strand
AAAGCTCATGTACCTGTTCCCGTTCAGTAGCTCCATCTTTAGGGGAGGGAGGGCAGGATGATCCCTGGTGCAACTTGCAGTAATGACAGCATGTCAGTAGGTTGCTAATGTATACATAAAGAGGTGATTCCTTGGAGTGGTGGCTGAGGGTGCCCCAGAGACTCCTTTTCAGTAAGTTTGCACAGTTAAGTTGGTGTCTTTCCAGAGGCAGAGCTTCCTGTCGAAATACAACACTCTTCCAGTCTAATGCACAAGTGGTAGCTGGAGAGTACTGAGTGTCCAGATATATAGACCTGCATAGGACAGGGACAAGTCATTAAGGTGGAGTGGGATGCTAGGAGTGTTCAGGATAGAATGGCTTTTACTTTAATTTAGTACTGATCTTGAGCTGCATGAGGTTTCATGTTCTGGGGAGAAAAATCTTTCCCTCGTGGCTGGTGCATCACTTTACAGAGAATCTGTCTCCCTTTACTGCTTTCTTACATGCTTTTCTGCCCCTGGAAGCATGATTTTAGTCATAGCTTCACTGTTGTTGAATTATCTAGCACCAACATATTGTGAAATTTTATTATTAGTCTAATCTGAAAATAAAATTTTAGGTATGATAACAGAATTAATTCCCTTTCTCCCTCCCGATTCCCCTGCTGTCAAGAACCAGTACTGCGGAGAGCAGGGGGAAAAAAAGCATGTCTGTGATCACTGAAGTTACATTGACAGTTTATGTTTTTGCAATTGTATTTCTATTTGTAACACTGTTACTAACACTTAGCGATTACTCTGGTTCCCTGCACGTTAATCAAATGCATATTGTCATGTATATATTGAATTTACTGGATTGCCTTCCCTCTCAAGTAATACTGCTCCATGATTGTTATAATACGAAGAGAGCCTGGTTCTATCCTTCTGTCTTATAGTAACTTTATTAAAAGAATGGGGAAAGAAGAGCAAGGCTGATTTTCATTATATTAGGAATGTTAAGATCCATTCCCTTCAGAACAAGGGGAGAAGAGATTTCCAAAGCCATGGTACATCCATGATGGAAAAGGCTGTGTCAGCACCTCCCTGTATGCAAAGGGAGTTTTCAGTTCTGGCATCTTAAAGATAAAATACTACCATAGCAGCACAGAACAAAAGGGGCAGCAATGGAGTCCTAAACCACTAATGGCTTTACCGGTTAAGCTATACTTACAATTACTCAGTGACATATGGCACGCTGCAGAATACAAGTGTCTGAGGATCTCAGTAAAACTAATTTTCAACAAGCAGACATTTGACTTCTGCAACACCTTTAGTTTGTACCACTTGTAGTGAGCTGTTGGCAGGGTAGGGAGAATCTAGAGTTAGACAAAGCTGATTTGAGAAAGTGCTGTTTTAATTCCCCTTACAAAAACAGTTCCAAATGCAAATAATATCAATGGGGTAATTTCACGTGGCCTCATTTTAGAAATCAGTGTAGCAAAATGATAAAAGTGTAGAAAATTTGGACATATAAGAGCATCGTTGTGTATTTTGCTTCCTTCAATTATACCATAAACCTTGGTTTAGCAATACTGCAGGAATACATTTTAATTTTAAAGAACACTCAAGATTAATGAAATTAACATAAGTCCTTAATTTATTTAGTATGGTCTTTAATGTGGTACAGTTTTATTAAGACTGAGAAGGAAGAGCCATTTCTGAAATACAATAGGAAATTGTTCCTTGAAACTTAATTCTTCTGTTGTGTTGATAGTGTAGTATGTTTGGGAGTAGTTCTGGGCAATGCTACTCTTATAAAGGCCGGGAGAGAGTGGCTGGAAACTATGCCCCATCCCTAGTTTCTCTGCTTTGCTAAGCAGTCTGGAACACTGATGAGTCCTGGTAAGATCTGGAGATTTTGGAAGCATTCAATCTACTTTTAATCCCTGTCTCTACTTCAGGTAGTGTATAAAGACTAACACTGAATACTTTTTTCAATATCATACTTGAAGAATGTAAGAAGTTGTATTTATTTGAGCTGTAATCATATTGCTAAACAATTTTGTTTTTTATTTCCTAGTGCTGGCCCCAAAGGTGACAACATCTACGAATGGAGATCAACCATTCTAGGACCTCCAGGCTCAGTCTATGAGGGAGGTGTTTTCTTCCTTGACATCACATTTACACCAGAATATCCTTTCAAGCCTCCAAAGGTAAGAGACCTGTAGCTGATGCCTTAAGTTATGAATGCTCAACAGACCACTGAGTAGCGTGCAGTGTAAATGGAATGCAGCCCATTTGAAAGCCATTCTTTTTAAGAACAAACTTAAGCCCATTTCAAACATTACACAACTTTCTATTAGCTAATGTTAACAGCTTTTATGGTCCTCTTGACTGTAATTTTGGACCTTGTTTTCGTTTTTCCCTGCTTCTGTTTATAAGAGGTCCAAAGCAATTAGTGCAAGCATTGGGACAGGACTGGGAAATTGAGAAGTAAATAAACTTGAGGAGAGGAGAAAGGCTACAAATACTTATTTCTCAAACCAGTTGGGTACTGTAGCCATAAGTTACCTGTGTCTTGGCCACTAAGGTAATATTTAATTAGTCTGTTTTGTTGGACACTTGTTCACCTATTTGTACAGTAACAAACTTTCTGTAGGTGTATTATATTTGTGAAGCTCTTACATTCCAGTGTGTTTGTGTTCCAGTGTTATAAGGCAAATACCAGTGCAAGTCAATGTTATCTTGTGGTTCCAATACTTGGCCACAGGAAGAGTGTTTGGTTACAAGAAGAGGTGGTTGTGTATGCACTCAGTGTTTGCTTTGTATCTGAAAGCATTTATGTGCATGTTTAACTCTCTGCATAAAAATTGTTTGATTCATGAGATAAACGCTGACGACTGCCCCATCTTCAGACTTTGGTCTAGTCTGCAGTAGAAAGGATTCGTTACAGTTCAGGCCATCAGTCCATCTCAGCAGAGACAATGCTAATTGGTCAGGCAACACAAATTAATACAAGCTTGTCAAATTAAAGAAATGTTTTGACTGTTCTTCCTAGCATAACTTGAAGGTTTCTGGTAGTATCAACAGGACCTTAAATTCTACCCCTAAGATAGGACTCTGATTCACAAACAGCATGGTCTACCTTGGGGCATGTCTAGTGCTTTCCTGATGACAGCTGTCCATCCCTTTTTGGAGATTCTCTGGCAACACAGATAGTTCTCTTGGGTTAGAACTTCATTCAGTTTAGAATAGTTTTTCTATTTTTTTCTTTTTTTTTTTTTTTTGCATAGAATAATGTATTGTCCAACCAACTATATGCAGTTTATTATGTCATGAGCCCAGTACGCATTTAAAGAGGGAGCTTTGTTACACCTTTGCTTTCTATGCTGCAGGTCAGAAGCATTTATCACCCCAGGCTTATCCAGACTCATCACAGAATCATGAAATGATTTGGGTTGGAAGGGACTGTAAAGATCATCTAGTCCCAACCTCCTTGCCATGGGAAAGGATTGCCTTCCACTAAAACAGGTTGCTCAAAGCTCCATCCAATGTGGCCTTGAACACTTCCAGGGATGGAACATCCACAACTTCTCTGGGCAACCTGTTCCAGTGCCTCACCACCCTCACAGTAAAGATATTCCTCCCAATATCGAATCTAAATGTGCCTTTTTAATTTTAAAACTGTCACTCCTTTTCTCTGCCCTTGTAAAAAGTCCCTCTCCAGCTCTCTTTTAGGCCCTTTTTAGGTACTGGAAGGCTGCTCTGAGGTCTCCATGTAGCCTTCTCCAGGCTGAAAAAGCCCAACTCTCTCAGCCTGTCTTCGTAGTAGAGGTGCTCCAGCTCTCTGATTGTCTTCGTGGACCTCCTCTGGATTCACTCCAACAGGTTCACATGCTTCTCATGTCGGGGGCCCCAGACCTGGATGCAGTACTCTAGATGAGGTCTCATGAGTGCTTGGGATTGCCCCAAGACAGTTACAGGACCTTGCACATGGCCACCTTGATCTTCACGCTTTTGCACAGGCCCACCTCTCTGTATTCCTCCCACGCTACCTGTCCTTTTTTCCACCCTCTATAGGCTTCCTTTATGTGTTTGAGCTTGTCCAGGAGCTACTTGTTCAGATCTCTTTTCCTTCTCTGGCAGATGGACCCCATCAGTGCCCAGCAGACCACGTTTCTCAGAGCAAGTCCTATGGTCTGAGTGGCCAAACACCCATCAGCATGGAGCATCAGTGCTTTAACTATTGATTCACCAGATGCAACTGGCCCTTTTGAACCCTTTCCCTTTGACCAGGAGGATTGATAAAAAAACTACCCAGCTCTTTCCTGTCGCTCTCAGGGCTCTGTAATCCTTCTTGACGCTGCCAAGACTGGTCCTGGCTGTACCAAGACTGTACCTGCACCAAGACTGGTGCCCAGGTGAAACAGCAGCAGTGGGCGATAGTCAGTGGACTGTACAAGGCCTGGAAGCCTGTCTGTGACATCCCTGTTATAAGCCCCTGGTGAGCAGCACATCTCTCTAGAGAGTACATCAGGTCTGCACACGAGTGCCTGTGCACCTCTTTGAAGAGTCTCCTACTACTGGCACCTGTTGCCTTTTCTTAGTTGTGCTGGTTGTTACACAGGGAGTGGTTGGGGCTGCCTTTCCCAGCTCCATGTCTTTCCTGATGTCATGGGTCTTTCCTCTCCAATCTCAGAGCAGCAAAGCAATTCTGCAGAGGCACCTCAGGCTTTGGGAGAAGTCTCTTCCTTCTGCAGGTCCTTGCTGTGGCAAGCTTCATTCTTCTGTGTTATTGGCCCCTCTCCCTTCCCTGTGTGCTTGTGGGAATGTTTCTGCCTGCTTGGCTGCACGCTGTGGGTCCACTGCAGGCTGAGCCTGGAACCTGCTGTCCAACTCCTGCTCAGCAGCCCTGATGCCACAGAGCCTTCTCACTATCTCCTGCAGCTCAAACACCTGCTGCAGGAGGTCCTCCACCTGGGCACCTTTTGCAGGCAGATCTGCTGCCTGTCCTGCCTCAGGAGAAAGGTCTCAGCACCGCCTTGAGCCTGAGGTCTGCCCTGCAGCCTCTCCCTTCAGCAGCTCCATCGGGGTGCAGATGCCCCAGGCAGAGCTGCAGCTCTCTGAGTGCCCACATTCTGCCTTGAGGATCAGGTAGGATCTCTTAGAGGACCATATTGTAACTATTGGTACTATTGAGACAGCCTTGTATGCCGAGTTCCCTGATGCAGAACTAAACATATAGTTATGTCATACAAGCTCAGCCCTGCTTTCTGCTCTGTGCTTCTGACAGAAATCTCTTTATCTTTGGATCTAAACCCGCACCCAGATGAAAAGAAGGGTGGGATTAAAGAAACAAGCAAGCACAACTTAATGAGGCTTTGAAAGACTAGTTTAGTGGCCATTCACTGTATTGTAGCAGTTTCATTTAAGTGGAGTCTTTCATCTAGCAAAGTCCAAGTTGGTTTACAAACCATGTATATGTATGGAAATAAAATACATATCGTTTTAGTCACATTGAGATGGGAAATGGGAGGAAGCATAGTGGTGCTCTAATAGAAGATGCTTGTGCTACATGAGTGCTCCAGGTTTAAGTGAAGAGCCTTTCTTTCTGCTTCTGTGTTAATATCTACACTAGTGTTAATAAATGGTAATGCGGAAAATATAATTATCCTGTTGCTCCTGCTTTATTCCTGCTATTTTGTTGATTTCAGATTGTTCCAACTGCTTGCAGTGACCAGTAAATACTGTTTGTGGGTCATCTTGAAGTGGTAGGCTAATCTAATTACCATAGCCTTCCTTTATATGTCTTTTAGGGCAAGAAATAAAGAAACATCTAGCTGCAACAAAACCCAGTGTATCACTTTGATGATAAGCACTAGCAGAGCAGTAGAGTAATTTTAGAATAGAGTAGAATGTCATTTTAAAAGCCTGAAAGAATGTAATTTTAAAAGCCTAAAAACTCTGAAAAGATTAAACTCTCTAAAGAAAGAACTATTTTTCCTTGAATCTTCCTTGGTAAGCCTTGTAAGATCAGTGGAAGAAAACCTCTACTGTGTCTCTGAGTCTTTGAGGACAGTCCCTGCTGTGGGCTGGCCGGTGGTGAAGTGCCTGTAGTTAAACACATTTCACAACCTGAAAACTAAATGTCATTAAGGGATTTACTTTCTTAAATAAAGTGAGGTGAAAATGGTCCTCCTGGCAAGCTTCCAAGCCCTTAGGAATATGCATGAGAGAAGGTGTTAAGGCATAACCACTGTTGACAACTGCTGTGTGGCTGATGCGCATCCTAGAGATGTGTGATAAAGGGTATACAGGTGCAGCCTTTGAGGACTGGGTCTAGTTCCAGCTGAGGGTTTGATTCGGTATGTTGGTGCAAACATTTTTGGAGAGTCAGAGGACTGTGCTGGAAGTGATATTAACAGGTTCCTGGAAGGATTTAAAGAGGGACTGCCCTACTGTACTTGAGGGTGGAGAAATGAAAAGTCTTAAAGTTTGACTTGGAAATACATTGCAAAGTACAAGGAACTTCAGTGGGAGAAATCTGATACAGGGACAGATACTCTCTTTCATGTCCTAAATATGTATAATGGAGTTCTTTTGCATTTATTGAGCGTTCCATACACGACTTTGAAGATTTTAGTGTTAATCTGTTCTCTTCTTTTTATGTTTTCTCATTTTGTGTGGTATTCTGTTTTTGCCTATGTCTGAGATAGCAGTTGAATCAGGCATGTGCTGGGTGGGCCCAGATTTAGGAGAATCCAACAAACAAGTATAATTAGAATTTAAGAGTTCAGTACTTGTACTATTTACAATGGACATTTTCCCAAGAGTTATATTATAGTTGGGTTAGATTTCATTTATTGAAGGTGAAAACAGTAGCTTGTGTTGACCTGGTGTGTGTGCTTTGATCATCTGTATTAATAACCTCTAAGCACTTCCTTCCACCCACTCCTATTCTGCTACTTGTGTAAATTAACCTCTGCTATCACTTCAGGGTAAGGTTGAGAATAGCTTCTCTTATGTCTTTTCAAAAGCTGTGCAGTTACTGCATTAATGTAATCTCAGGTAGGGCATTTCCAAAGGATTCTTCAGTTATACTATATTTTTCTGCTATTCTACATGCTGTTCTCTTTACTTCCTTCTAAGTAGCTCGGTTTCTTTTGATTTTGGTCTTAATCTGCTAGGTTTAGATGATTTTTTTCCCCTCTTTAAGGTGTAATGAACATTTACTTTAAATGTTTTTGTTTGCTTTCAAGAGGGCCTCCAATTTCTCACCCTCTTCCAGCTCCATTTGGGTTCCCTGCATCGCTGGCTTTTGTACCATCAGCAAAAATTGTAAATGTCAAACAGCTGGACTACATGTGTCGAACACGATCCCAGTTCTGAATTGCTGCTTTAAAGTGAAAACAAATTTAGATTTTTCCCACAGTGCTTTGGTAGAGCTCCTCTAGCTGGAGAAAACTGCTTTTGGTGCCGTGGATATATCCCTTAAGGATTATATCTTACGGTGTGTTAAAGAACCAGCCTGTTCTGCAAATATATGGTAGCTCCTTCTTTCATTTTTGCTTTCCCCTCCTCCATGAATAATATTTTAAAAGTCAGTCTTACTTTTAAAGGCAAACAGGATTCATGTTTTGCTATCAGTTGTTAGTCAATTGGACTGAGAGACTGCCTATGGAGTATTCAGCTTTTGTGCTGAGCATCAGGATTAACAACTTTCTGTCTTTACAAATTAGAATTGTTGACCTCTGGTAATTTGGTCCTTATTGTATCTACTTGGAAATACTCCATGCGTCCCCTTCTGGAAGTGTTTAATCTCTCAAAATTCTTACCTCGTTTACATTTAGAGCGTTCTTGGAAGGAGACCAAAGATGCAGGTCAAATAGAGAAACACTGAACAAGCAGTGGGGCTGGGCTGCAGGCTGCTCGGCAACCCAGGGCAGAGCCGTCACCAGCGACTGCAAATGCCACAGACGTCTGGTTTGCCCTGAACAGTGTGGGCTGGGGCAGGTACCGCAGAGGCAGGCCCGCCCTCTGCTCAGGCTGATGCACGTGGACTTCCATGTGACTGTAGGGAGTAATTGCTGCTGTTCCTCTGAAGATTAGATGATCTGGGAAACAAAGGTCACTTTGGTTTCTTGTCTGCTATGCCTCTAAGGTTCCCTAGGTAGAAAGCAGCAGGGGTTCTTGGGTTTGGAATGGCAGCTTGTTGCAGGAGGTGTGGGAGGATGACACATCTCTGCTCTCTTGCAGTCATTTTGCTGTTCCCACCCATAATGTGCTAACATACAGGGATTCGGGGTTTCCTTCGCTTCCTGTTTTAATCCAAAATCCAGGAAGCTCACAAGAAACAAAGTATAAAGTCTCTCTAAGTGTGCAGTGTGGGTGTCTCCTGTGTGCCAAGTAACCACTTTTGCAAGTCCAGAAATAGCTTGTGTGCTCTGTGCATTGGGGGCATTCTTGGAAACACTGCATGGATTCAGTGCACAGGGGCTCAGCAGGCACCAGGGTTTTGTAGCTGTGTCACCTCACCCGTGTCTGCTCCCCAAACCAGTGAGAGCGAGGGTCGCAGTCAAAATTTTTGCATCAGAAAGGCAGTAGAAAAAATGAAGGTTGACTGGCAAGTTTTATGTGTGGGCTGGTCTCATCCCGAGGTAAAGCACTAGTGTGTTCTTATTACACTGCAGGTTTACCAAGTGTGTTTTGTAAATACCCCCGTGACCTATAAACAAACAATAAAATTTGTGGATGTGGGTATGGGTAGCTGACAAATTTTGAGGATTTAGGGCATGAACCCACCAGCCTTTATTCATCCACATAATCCTAATCCATGTAAATTCCACCAAATTTGTTGTTGCTGTTCATCCAGTGAGTCAAAGTAATGCCTCCCTGCAGATTCTTCTGAAGATGGCTCTTGGTGATTTTGTTTCGCTTTCGGGTAACTTCTGTGGCAAGCTGCCCCACTCAGTCACATCTCCCAGATTTGAAAATAAGAAAATCCAACTAACTTCCCATATTGCTGAGCTCTTAAAAGTGACGAAAGCTGTGATTCCAAGTGTCCTGGCCTGTCTGGGGGATTTTACAAGTCCTTTGGAACCCAGCAGGAGAAAAATGCTTGTGTTAAAGCCCTGGGCCCCTTTGCCACTGTGAGCAAAAAGACAACAGGTAATTGAAAAAAAAAAATTAACTCCCCCACATCCTGGGTTTTGCGGTAGCCGTGGAAGTTGGCTCCTGAGACTGTTACTCGTTTTTAGTTTAAGTCAGGCTCTTTTTGGTTTCCGCCGCGAGAGGGCGGCGGCGGCCCGGGGAGCCCGGCGGTGGGTCAGCCCGCGGCCGCTGCTTCGCTCCCTCCCCTTGGGCCGCCTGTCCCTGCAGCGCAGCGTGTGGTGCTGCGGCACGGATGCTCACACCCCTCTCTTGCAGGTAACGTTCCGGACAAGAATCTACCACTGTAACATTAACAGCCAAGGCGTCATCTGCCTGGACATTTTAAAAGACAACTGGAGTCCAGCGTTAACCATTTCTAAAGTTCTCCTCTCCATCTGCTCCCTCCTCACAGACTGCAACCCGGGTAAGTTCCCTGCGTGGCCACGCAGGCTGCCTGCCACGTTGCACCCCTCCTGACATCCAGATATTACATGGCCCTCATCTCACCCCGACGGCTTCAGCCAGCATGGCTCCAGCCTCCAGGGCAGCTGGAGAAGGGCTGGAGGTGGTGGAAGTGATACACCCGAACAGCCTGCTGTTCACAACTCTTCAGGCTGACCCACGAGGAAAGCAGCATGAAAACGTCTTCCCTTTCCAAACCCACCCTGGTTTTGGGTAAGGGTTGAACATTCTTTGCTGGTCTGTAGGAGCTGCAGTAATTCAGTAATGGAGCTGAAAGAGCCACAAACAGTTCTGAAAACGGGGGATTAGCCTCTTACTTTCCATCATCCATTTAAAACCAGTGACCAACTATACCATAAGTAATCGTCACTGCTGCTCTAACCCACCCACTATCCACGCCAGTTAAGAGGAATATGTCTTGGTTTTCAAAGTCAATTTTACAGGTTTTATTTTTATATATCTGAAGATCAGAGAAATGTCAGATTTCACACTGTGTTATGTATACTGAACTTATTGGAACCTCTTCTTGAGATCTGATCTTTCCTAGAAGGCAGGTTTATATTGATACAAAGACAGTTAGCAATGAGTGTGTCTCAGGTGCTTTTAGAAGGAGTAAAATAAACCTGAAATGCATGAATTGGTGAAAGTTCTCAGTAATGCACATTATGACTGATTATTGTCTCTTAAACTCCTTAAAATTTTACTGGCATTTCACTCTATTAAATTATAAACTACTACATCACTATAAATACACAAAATCAGAGAGGATACAGAGCATCAATTCAATATGTTTAGATTGTTACAGTGAACCTTACCTTGTATTAAATTCACAGTTCAGCTTTATTTTAAAGTTTTTATTCTGTAACTCATCTACAATAAGCAGTGTGTTTCCTTTTCAGCTGACCCCCTGGTTGGAAGCATTGCCACTCAGTATATGACTAACAGAGCAGAGCATGACAGAATGGCCAGACAATGGACCAAAAGATATGCTACATAAGTTGGATTTTCGTCAAACTCTTACATTATTCGTCTGTGATGAAAAGAGCTGCTTATGATTTTGAAGGGGTGGGGGGAGGGAGGGTGCTGGTAAAGAGTAGGGTATTTCTATAACAGATTTTATTCAGTCTTTTATTTCCTAAGATTTTGTTGTTGTAACTTAAGGTATCTTGCTACAGTAGACAGCTAGGATTGGGAATAGCATACTTTAAGACTGTAATTAGTTCAGCAATATTAGCTCACATATAGTACCGAGAAGAATGTAAACTTCTTAGACTTCTTTGGTTTTCAGTTTGCTTGCAATATGTAAAAGATTAAAACAGCTTAATTTTGTACAGGTACATAGGTTGATGTTTATGTAAAAGTCCTTTCAAGATTCTACACACTGTTTTTGCTTTTTGTTTGTTTTGGGTTTGGGGGATTTATTTTGTTCTGGGTTGATTTTGGGCTTTTTGGTTTTTTGGTTTTGGTTTTTTTTTTGTTTTGTTTTGTTTTTTTGTAAAAAGACGTCGGCATTGTTTTCCCCGATGGAGGGCACATTGGTATTTAACAAATCCTTTTTAAAGACTGTCATCTCATGATCTGTGATATGGAGAGGTGGATATATGGCCTCATGTATGAAAGGAGAAGTAGTTAATGTATTATTTTATAAGCCAATCTATCTTTGTGAAAAGAATAAAGGGTTTAATCAGGACTTATGGTAACCTGTAGTGAAATACCTTAAGCTGTTTAACTGTAAGGTGTGGAATAGGAGTCACTCAGTGGATTGGTTGTATGTTGTGGGCTACTTAAGTCTGCATTTGTTACTGTGCTAATAAAAAGATGTTTAAAAAAAAAAAAAAGGAAGAAAATATTTCTTCTGCTTAGTCCCTTGCTTCCCCTTTTTGCCAGAATGGTGTCTCTCAGTACACTTTGAGGATTGCAGTATGGTTAAGGACAAGGGAGATCTGCAGGTGAGTGCACTGACTGCTGCTCTTTTGGGAAGACAGTTCTCGCAATTGTTCCCTGTCTAAGTCTTGTGCAGGGGCACGGCCGTGAGGAGGTAACATGCCACAGAATCCATGATAGTTACTTTTTAGCTTAAGTTTTCACAGCATTGCCTCTTGAGGAGTGGCATGTTGTGTGAAAGTACAACTGGAAAAGTGTAGGCAATCTAGAAGGGTAAGAGGCAGGAGGTAAAAGGAAGAAAAAAATATCTTGATGCTTTTCTGATGGAGTGGCCTATTCGGACTTGGAAGAGAGGGAATCGTGTCCTGGTAAGCTAGCAGGAGACACTGTAAAGGAGACTTAATCTGTAGATCCTTTAACTACCTATAAAGATTATCTCCTAGAGACATGGTGTTTACATTGAGGTGTGTAGCAACAGGGCAGTTAGTTGTGGATACAGCATTTCAGACCACTCCCTTAAGGCAAAGGCCGGAAGCACAGATTCATTTTCACAGGGCGAGTACTTCACCTTGTGAAATTCTTCTGGGTGCCACGTGGTCATCTGTGCTCTTGGATTTGGGTTGGTACTTTAAAATAAATTCTGTATATATTTTATTTATGTACTTCTCTTCCTGTCTAGATACAGAGTCAATCTAACTTGGTCCAAAGTAAGCTGTTAATTAGAGGTGCCCTTTCCTTTGCTGGGTGGCTGTGGGTAGTAGTACCTTAGCCTTACCAGCTGAACTGCAGTCCTTTGACACAGTGTATGTTTTGGTGTATGAGGCCCCTCAGCTGTTTGGCATGTAGCTGCATTACACTAGGAGCATCTCTGGTCATCTTTCCCTCCTCTCCTCTACTGCGTAAAGATGTAAATGGCTTAATCTCAGTAGGGTTTTGCCAGCTCCTTGCTTTGTGCTACCAGGACATGCCAAATTAACTGTTGTAGCTGGTGGGGGTGACTGATCTGTACAGTGTGTATTTAGCAGGATAGAGGTTTAAGAAGAACAGAGAAAGATAGTTCAATTTACTAATTTATTTTTCTTCTTTTTAACAATTTTTCTCCATTATCTGGTGAAGGGACTTAGCTTTGCAGAAGGTAAATGATCCCAGTGACCCAGAACAGGGTTTGGGTCAGTGGAACAGTAAGAACAAATACGTGTTCTGCCCTTTAACTACTACATTATACTCTGGACTTTACTTATTAACCCTCTGCAAAACTGTACTACAGCAAGTTTCATTTTCACTCAGTACCAGCCACTGTATGTACATTGTTTGCAGAGGAGACACTACATTTTCCATCACTTGTCAATAAAATACTCTGGTATTTAGAATAGACGATTTGAGTGTTTAAAAAGCATCAGAATAAGCTTATGAAAGAAAACAGTGGGTGGTGGTTTCTTACATGAATGCATTGGATGACCTAAACACATTTCTAGTGAATTTAACCAAATTAAAGATAACGTGTTTGCCTTTATGTAACATATTTGGAAAAAATGGCCTTAGTCATTTAGAAGATCCTTTTTGTCTCCTTGTCTTAAAATATTGTCAAGTCCAGGAAGTCCAGGGGAGCAAGTGAACAAGCTACACTTCCACTGCACAGCTCTGGCAGCCTACAGGTGACATCAGTCTTGGCAGTAGAATTGGCTCTGAGTCTGCAGCGTGCAGAGCTGGACAGGAACCAGTCATCTCCATTCTTTCCATCTCCACGCATTTCAAGCTAATTCTGACTTGTCAACCTGTACTCCCTTTGCTCAAGGGTCAGCTTCAGTGATGATGTGATGGTAGTAGATGTCTTCACATATTTTGATTCATCCAAAGCTGATTCAAGTCCAATCTAGAAGAAGGATTCTGCAGAGCTGAAGAAGGGGAACATGACCCAATCCTTGGTAAGAGGTTGCAGCAAGGAGGTGAACCACTGCTGCTCTGAAGCCACCTCTACTTCCCAAGCATGCAGGCAGATACGGAGTCTTCTGGGCAGGGAGCAGCGTGGAGTACACATGTGTTCGGGAGGAAATGAGTGAGGAGGGAGTGTTGTCCTGCAGCATCACTGGGGACAATGACTATTACTAGCCAGGTTGGAGGAGGTCATGCTGTAGTGCTTACTCAGCTGCAGTGTTGCAATGGAAACAATTGTACGTTTCTAGCAGGGCAGTTGCAGGAGCTTGCTCATTCATAATTGCTCTCTTATCTTACTCCTTGGCCACAGCAATCCAAACTATATTGAGCAAAGCACATAAACAGTTTCGTCTACCTTCGTTATAATGGTAGGGATACCTGTTTCATTTTTGGTGAAGTGTACTGCTGCTCTGACATCAGTAATGCTGACAGACTTTATTAATCAGTATTCAGGAAGAGCAATACTATAAGCTTAATTGTGATCGTTAAGCACGCTATTTAGCAGTTATGACACTGCAAATACTGCTTGTGGTTTTGCTGATTCACAGTGAAATTCTCAGTATTTGTTCAAAACAGCACTCACACAGTGAAAAATGCAGGAACTGGGTATTTAGGTTCACTCCCTCTCCCCGCTCTTGTCTTCAAATATAAAGAAAAGGTAGCATCATTTAGTACATGAGGTTGTTAAGATGCCAAAAACTGGCCACTGTCTCTGGGAACAGTTGCTCATTCTGTCCCTCTATATATATATCCCTTTTGTTAACTTTACTGACAGGCTGACCTAGGACAGCAGATTCCTGCAGCACAGGTTTACCTTTACCAGCATTGAGTCAACACGGCAGATGCAGTTGTGCTCCTGCTGCTGGACACTGTAGTGGGTTAAGTCCAGAGCCGTGTGCACAAGTGTTTCTGGGTGTTTTCCATGGGGATATTCCCAAAAGGCAGCCTCCTGCACTCCCTAGCCTGCTCTCTTGGAGCAGTGCAGCACTTTGTACCAGTTGTTATCTGGGCTGTAGCTTCATAGAGGGGGTGGATTGCTGCAGCTTGGCTGAGCAGCCGGGTAGGAGCATTATGCAATGCACTAAGCGGAGCCCAGGCAGTACCTCCTGCATACAAAATTGCTCTGTATAATTTCTCAGTACAATTATCACCTATGTGAATGTGACTGATTTGTACTGGACATGCTGGAACAAACCCACATACAGCTATGTTGTCCTTCAAGTCGCAGTTAAATTAATGAGTGCTCTGAGAGCTTTTCTGGTTTATACAAATGAGTTCTTGAGCTGGAAGCACTGATTGCCAGACTTTGTTGACAAGCTTTATGTCAGAGTAGATCTGTTCTAGTATTTCCCAGAACATGTGGGGGGTGTTTTTGTATGATTTGGTTTTTTTTTTTTCCTTCCAGACACTAACAGGATATCAGTGGCTAAATCTGGTAATCATTTCTCCTTCCCCATATCCTTTTCCTACAACAAGACACTGACCTCAGCCTTCTGCAGCATCGATATGCTTTGTGGCTTTATTTAAGGTCAAGGTAAAAGAACTATTGCCATTTCAAACATATTGTCTCTCCAAATTGAATGCTTTATTGCAGCTAATACTATTTGTGACTAGAGGCTATAGATCTGCGAGGCCATTGCTTAATGGTAAGCTTGTTGATTTGTCCTTCAACATGGCTGTATCCAGGCATACTGAAAGCCCCTAACAGAGAGGTGTCCATCTATCCCTTTGGTCTTCATAGCCCTCGTTGCAAGGCAACTGCTGTCATGAAGAACGTTTTTAGGCTTTTACCACCAGACTTTTTCAAGCCAAGTCTGTGAGAAGGAAGGATACCTCTTAGCTATAAGTTTTCTGATTTTATTGCTGAATGAGATTATTGCTTTAAGTGAAACTGCAAGAAGCAAATGGCACAAAAAGGACTTAGACTGTGACCTGGCAGCAGGAGACAATGCTAGGCTAGCCTAGTTATCACAGTTATTCCCTTTGCTCTTCCTTCCAGGCAAGGGAAATGTTGATTTGTTCTGGGACTGGGACAGTTTGCTAGCTAAGAAGGTGAAGGGTTCAAGCAGTGTTTTCCGATCTGTCACAGTCACTTCCCACAGTCTCACTTTCTCAGCCCTTGCCCATTGCTGTGCTGCTTCTGTTTCCACTTGCCTTTGGTCCAGGAGGTCAGTTTTGTTTCCCAAGACAATAACTGTTACCTACAAACCAAATGAGAAGGGTGAGCTTTACACCAAAACCATCCATGAGTCACAATCCTTTTAAGTAGCAGGCAAGTAGCTACACAGTTCAGACCTGTCCTTTAAGTTAGCCCTGGCACAAGGTAAGTTACATGTAGTTTGGAAGATCAGGGTCTGGGATTTGAATTAGCCTCATCTACTTGTGGGCTGGGAGCTTGTTTTCATGGTAGGATATGCAGGACTTCCCCCTTCTCCCCACCCCGCTCCCCCTGCCAATTGCTTGGAAGGGAAACAATACCCAAGAGATCCAAAGTTAAACAGCCTGATTCTCCGCTTACTTGGCAATTGAGCTGTCCTAGGCAAATGATAAGAGCGTGACATCTGAGTAGGTCAGAGCAGCAGATGCTTGAGAGATGAAAAAATGCATGGCAGCAGAGAAAGCCTGGACCCCACAGCTGTGGATTTTGCCCTGTTTGTTTCTTTTCCAAGCCCCAACCCACAATATAAATTAAGCCAACCGTGCCAGTGGCCCGGGCAGGCTGGGCTGCTGGGCCCCTCTCCCAGCCCAGTCCCGCTGGCTGTCCAGCCCCGGGCATCAAGAGCCACCAGAGGGACTGAAGCAGGGATAGCCCGCTGAAAGGGGAGATAAGAGCCAGCACTGTCCCCTGGGAAGCAGTTTGAAGAGCAGCTGGTTATTAGCCAAGTAGAGCAGCACAGCAGTATCAAGTCAGAGTCATAGTTGTAAGGATCCATCAAGTGACTTTGGTATGACCCGAGACAGTACAGGGTGGCTGAGCTCAGTAGGTATAT
This sequence comes from Myiozetetes cayanensis, assembly GCF_022539395.1. Lineage (NCBI taxonomy): Eukaryota > Metazoa > Chordata > Aves > Passeriformes > Tyrannidae > Myiozetetes > Myiozetetes cayanensis. The sequence continues at coordinate 112,803,697 of NW_026086604.1, read as the reverse complement.
GCAGCCTTCCCAGTATTTCAGTTCTAGGAAGCGCTGAAAGTAGTGCTGGACACGTGAAGTTACTGCTCCTCCTTACTTTAAGTTAACCATTTTCTAAAAATGTTTTACCAGCATCAGCTCTTAGGGGAAACCATGCCTACATGTACAGTTCAAGGTCCTTAGTCAGACTCTGGTCTCATCTCTGCACTAGTGGTTTGACAGAGATCAAGTCATAAAGTCCTCTCTTAATGATGATTTGTGGGTTTTGCTGTGGCCACACCTGCCTGTTCTTTCCTGTTCATCAGGCTAACTCCAGGATGTCTTCTGTTTCTTTCCAGCTAGAGCAGTTTGTCCTGTTCCTGTGAGGTCTGAGGTTTCCTTTCTTTTCTACAGCATTCCAGGATGTTTGAAAAAATGCTGTTTGGGGGTTTCTTTCCCCCTCTGTGAAGGCTTTGAAAGGAGCTATAATCTTCATGTGCATTTACCACATTATTCAACTGAATTTTAGCTATGGGTAAGCCCTGTCAGTGTAACAGACACAACCTCTATTTAGTGTAAAATTTCGCCAGACTTTAGGGTGTGTGCTGGAGAGCCCCCACCACCAGCAGAGACAAGGAACCAGCCATCAGTGCCTTCTGTCATCTACCACACAACAGGGGATGGTGCCGCTCAACAAGTTGAAGTTCTGCCAGCTCAGAAGCACCACATGTGGAGATACATCCCTAATTCAGTTAAGGATTCATTCTAGCAGAGCCCAAACTTTAAGTCATAGAATTGTTAATCCACTGATTAACAGCTGTCTTAAGATAGGACTCTTGATCTCACCTTCTATGCTTCAAAGCCTACTTTATATGGATTAGAAATCACAGGAATGACACTAATTTATCCATTTTATTGTGGGCACCAATCTTTTGACTATATCATCCTCAGTCAAAATCACAAAAGGATAATCAAACTAACTGTTTTCTAAAATACCTGCATGAAATGAGAGAGAAGTTCTGACAGGTAACACAGAACAGCGGGATGCAGATCCTGTTGGAGCTGTGATTCTCTCTCCTCATTACAACGTGCTGTAGAGTAACAAATCAGGGCCCTCACCAAACACAGCACCTGGGAAAAATTTCCTGCTTGTCCACCTTTCCTTGCCCTGCAGGGGAGTTATGATTGACTCCTGTATCCCTGATATACGTGACAGTCTGCAGCTCACACCAGCCCTACCAGCTAACATACCTCTCCTGTGACTGCACATTCGTTCTGCTGTCAAACTTAAGCCTGCCTTCCTCTACCACCCTGTGCGCTGTCAGTGCAAAACAAGTAACATTTTTGGAAAGTCTCTCCCTATCATTATCCAATTAATTCTTCATGCACTTTTTTTTTCCCCCCAAACAGCATAAACTAGGCATTTGGAAAGCTGTAGGCTGAAGACTTTTAGCAGAGAAAACTACTTGAGAATATAAAGATACTGTAGGAAAAGCCATAATGCTAATGCCACACGCAAGTTATATTTGTTTAGCTAAGCTGGAACACTGTCAGCTGAAAACACTAGCTGCTTTCTGAGGGAAAATAGAGCAGTCATTTCACACAATTGAATTGATTCAATATGGTTGTTAAAATACATTAAAGCTGCTTTGCCAATTGACTAATGTCTGGGAGACCCATTGTCAATTACACTAGTTTGTAAGCCATCAAGTACATGAATACAAAACAAACAAAGATAATGCCCTTTGCTATATTATTCTATGCACTTGACTTCCCCTGTACAATATCTAAGAAAACATATGAGCTGCACTGCTGTAGACCATATGTTTTATTAGTCATAAGTGTCCTGGTTGGTGCATTCAGCTGACTGAATTTTAGCTCTACTAGAGGAAATAAGGAAGAGAAAACAAAAAGCATTCTTTTGAATGGCCTGCATGGCATGTGAATTAGACTCCTCCACCATGAGAAAGCTTCCTTTTGCTGGGTTGCCCAAGGCTGTGGGTACATTTGTTTTCCTTTGTATGCGATTTTTACAGAAACAAAATCTGTTCTTTGCCATCTTAACTTCCTATCACTGATACAGCATTTAGTCAACCATGCATTTACCTCCTTTTTGTCCCTGAAGACATCGATCTCCTTTTTGAGCAGTTCAACTCTTTGGAAGGCTTCAAGGCTGGTCACAGCATACACCAGGACAAAGCCATCAGCAACGGAGAAATAGTGTTTTGGCAATTCTACACCCTCCTGCAGACCTCTGGTGTCATAAAGCCGTAACTGTTCCTTCACACCTCGGTCTGTCTCCACCGACGCCAAATACACGTCTTCCATCGTGGCACCCTCTTCTAAGCCTGTTTGAAAACAAGCAGGAAAGTTCAACTGCTATAGGTAAAGCACCACTATAATAATTATTTGCAGGACAGTGGAATTTCACCCCACAATAGCTTTCAGTGCATGTTTTCTTGTGTGACTTGACTTGGACCCAACCTTGCCTGGCATTCCCATGGAGGATTGTATTCATAGATGACCGCACTAGCTATTTCCAATAGCACCACTGTAAATACAACCACCTAATGTATAAGCATCTGATTATGCCTGTAAAATTAATCTATACAACATTCAGAATAGGATAAGATGCGTGTTCTCCCCCCAGGTTTTCCAAACTCCAACCACCCAGTGTACCAGTTCTGTGCCAGACATGCTGCAAACAGGCCTGCCCGAACATACCGTTTTGGAAGAACAGCTGAGAAACACCAGATAGTCAAGTACTAACATCATAAGCCTACTTCTTTGTTTCATAATGAGCTGGATCACACTGCAGAAGCAACAGCCAAAGGAATGATTCTGGAAATGAATGTGCATTGGTGGTACATCTAACCAAGTGAAACCAAGCCAGAAAGGGAAGGGGATGTTTGCATACAAAAAAAGTTGCATGCTCTATTTACTCAAATGCACAGTGAGGTTTTTCCATCCCTTAGGGATTTAAAATGACTCAGATTTGCTAATAGGAGCAAGTTCATTTACTGCAAGGTAAGAGCATGCACAAGGTAATAAGCTTTGATATGTGTATCAACTGTTCCATGTTGACTGTCCACATACTGGCCCTCCTTCCCTCCTCCTCTCCCCATGATAAATGCGAGGTAATTCAAGGCAGCTTGCTTTGAACTAATTTAAACCATTATTTTTTTCCCAAGACAAACCTGGAAACACATAAATCACCTTAGCTTTGTGTTCCTCCTGGATGCAGGTGCATAAGGCTACAGGTCCAAACAACCTATGTATAGTGTAGCTGGGCCCCTTTCAGAGTTGATTTTAAGTATTCATATGAACCCTCTGCAATCCATGTTTTTGCCTCCACTGCACTCCTATACACAACTGTTTGCTGTTGCAGGGCTACAGTAATGAATCCTGCATTATTCTCTTTGTCTGCCAAAAAGGGACCATTTTAGTGCATTGTTTAAGGAAACACGAGGGATTATCTGGCCTGTGAAAATAAGGATTCTGCTATGTTCAATGACACTATTCAAAATATTTCACATCGACAAACAAGCTAAAGAATTCCACCCACGCTGATGGTTTCCCCTGATGTATGCAGCATTCCTGTGCAGGAAAGTGGCACAAGCTGTTCTTTTTGCCCCTCTCTGCGCAGTCTGCATAGATCAAACTCTTATTAGGTTTCCAATGATTTAATTTATCTTGCCTCCAAATATAGCCGTGCTAATGTGTGGGAGCAAATCTAAGAACAGAAGGACAAAACAAAGGTTAATAAAAAAAGGAAGCACAAAAACGCATTCTGTGTGGTTGTAGAATGTGTTATAGAGGTATTTTTAAAGACTGAGGTAGTAACGGAGCCCTTTCTGGATATAGCACTGTTGTACAGACATAGCACTATATTCTTGCTCTGCCTCGTTGCATTGTACAGACAGGTCAAGGAAATATCTAGCATCAGTAAATACAGCTTTGGCAAGAAGGAATGAACCATAAGTACCTAAGTTTTCTTTTTAGAAATCAATGAATAATGTTGTACAGTTTTTTATCATCTAAATGCTGCACTGTAATTCAATGACATCTAATATATCCATGTTATCCTGTGACAATCTCTTCCTAATGGCATTAAAAGCAGCAGTGAAAATTATGGTTTTTAACATCCTATTTGAAAACGAAGAGGAAAATTTAAGACCTGGGATTTAATTCAGCAGAATAGAACAACAAATTTTGATGTGAAATAGGGGGGGCACTTAGGAGGGAGTTGGAATTTATGCACCAGTATCAGATTTCAGAGGTGAAATTTCACCTATGTGCACTGGAGGAGGCAGTATATGCAAGTAATTTCCTAAGTAAACACAGATAATTTTTAGAAATACCTATGCCACCTTATTCAAGGGGCTTGCTTATAAAGCCCAGACCATGTACTAGCCACATCTTGCTGACAATGATATTTACACTTTTTGTTAGTACCGTCCCATTCAAATGCTTTCCTGGTATCCATTCAAACATGGTCCAGGCAAGTTGTTGTAAGACTAGCAAAACTAGTCAGTGTCCTAGGAAGGTGCTGGCACCATCCAACCCTCCCTGCCACAGGAACCCTGCTTCTCCTTTCCTTCACTGACATCCCCAGGCACACTCCCACCTTCGCTACCTGGGCGGGCAAGGGCAGTTTGTGCTGGGAAGTTACCGCCCTGCAGACTGCTGCCAGCTTTTCTTTGGAGGAGAGCACTACAGTGGGCCACCTTTCAGGTTCAGAAGTCACAGGGGTAAAGGGGAACTGACAAGACAGTGCACAATCTCATGTCTTCTTTGAAAACTAAAGGTGTAAAAAAGTTAGGAAGGGGAAGGAGGAATAGAAAGGAGTGATGCCACTCTCTGATACCTACTTAGCTGGTGCAAATCTTAGGAGAGGCAGAAGGGTCTTCGTCTGCGTTACCAACTGTGACACAGAGGAACTGCAAAGGGAAGCCTCAGTCATAAATTGGATGGTGTTCAAACCTTTGTGGTTTCCCAATGAGGTAAAGAAAAGGCTCAATATACTAATGAATACTGCACACTCAGGCCTGGCATGGCAGATATATCGCAAATACCAAAGTAAATCAAAATTTCAAAATGGATGGAATTTCATAAGTTTGCAATTGAATCTTGAACATAAATGCAGTGCATATTTTGAGTCTTCTGAAGTACTTTTGAAGATCTGTGTAATCTCTTTTTCCCTTTTTCTGGAGGAATTCAGCAAAGAGCTCCTAAAGCCTGCTATTTCTTATGTTTGTAAACTGCAGGATAAGGGGCTTTGCTTACTCAGGTCTCAAATGACAGTCTGTCAGAGGATCCCTGACTCAGAGAAGAGCTGGGCAGATCTCAAAAGGAGCTGGCCTATTAAGATTTAGCTGCTAACAAGTAGCCAGGTTGTGACCCTCAGTTGCATACATTCAGCTCCATTTTCAACTATTTCTAAAATGCAAAGCTGACTGCACCTCTATCATGAGGTAGTTTTAATTTGTGAACATCTGTATTCGAGAATCAAATACATAAAGAGGTGTCTCTTCCCGTGGCAAGGGGTTTGGAAGGAGGTGACCTTTAGGGTCCCTTCCAACCCAAACCATTCTATGATTCTATGAATGCATAATTAGGTTAATCAGCCTCCACATCTTTGGAGCTGTATAAGCCAAAACCCCAAATCCCTCCAGCTGGACCAAGTGAGGCAGATTCTCTCATTATGGGTTCTACCACAGTAATATATGGTGTTTTCATTCCCACTTAGTAAGAGGATCTGAAGTAGCTGCTTGTGAATAACCTGGCCATACCAGCTATTTACACAGCCAGGAGGCAGAGATAAGTGTTCTATAGGAAGAATTCTCATCTCCTCCTGTTGAGCTGATAGGCTTTACCATAGGTTTCAAGGTAAAGGCAGAAGGAAGACTCCTTTCAGTACCATCACTGAACAGGGCCACTGTTTAAGGAAAAATAACTATCCTCTTTACAGATATGTCCCATGCCTAAGTTAAGGCAACAACTCTCCTGTTAGCCCAGTCAAGAGAGACCCAACCCCAACCTGCTCCAAGCTCCTTTTCATGCAGTTGTAGAGAGTGATGAGTCTTCCCTGAACCTCCTTTTGTCCAGGCTGAACAACCCTCAGTCGCTCCTCATGGGACTTGTGCATCCAGATCCTTCACCAGCTCTATTGTCCTTCTCTGGACCCAGTCCAGCACCTCAATGTCCATCTGGTTGTGAGGGGCCCAAAACTGAACACAGGATTTGAGTTGTGGCCTCACCGTTGCCGAGTACAGGGGGACAATCACTTCCCTGGTCCTGCTGGTCACACTATTTCTGATACAAGCGAGGATGCCATTGGCCACCTTGGCCCCCTGGGCACACTGCTGTGCATTTATATGTATCATATACATATGTGCAATTCTTAACAACTATTTGTCCTGACCTATGGCAATATAGTCTCTACATAACTCAAAGCTAAATCTGCACCCATTTCAAACATCTCCTTTTGGTTTCTTTTCTGATTCCTTGTATTAGTTTAGCAAGGGAGTCTGCCATGCAATATGTACATTATTTTATGTGGCTCTGAGAGCATTTCTCATCTTTTTGCCCTCTCCCTTCCCAACCTGGGGCACAAGGCAAAGAGCTTCACTTGCAGTTTAAAGCCTAGCACAAAATTCAGTACCACACATTGTTGCTCATATGCCACAGAGTTATTCCTCCCTCCTGAGTACTTTTTCCTCTTTGACCCCAAGTAATCTTAGTGCCTTTGCAAGAGTGTTAGCTGCTGACCATGTGAGCAGCAGCGGCACTTAGGGACTTCATCCGTGACAAGCCAGGGAGACTTGAAGGTGCACATTTTTCTAGGAAAAGAAACACAGTGCAACTGGGTTTACAGCACCATCACCAAGCGCATAGCCAGGAGCACGGGCTCAAAGCCAAGGCCTTTACATAGCAGCGTGAAACCTCCAAGGACTCCAATCACTTCCCTGACAGCAGCTGTGTCTCCACTCTTTTTACAGGAAAGTCATTAGGAGGCATATGAGCACTGACATAGACACATGGCTGATTTACAGCCAGGAGGAACCCCTCGTGTCAATGGCCGTAACACTTCAGAGGACGGCACCAGACCTTGTGCTCTGAGCCTCCAACTAAGTTCAGGCATGCCTCTTGTCACTGGGAGGAGGATGTGCATGCCATCAAAATGGAAAGACTCCATGCATTGGCTCAGCAGTCCTCGCCACGGCTCCCCGGACCTCAGACCGGCCACGGAGCTGCTCCTGACGTCAGTCAGGAAGCACAGGTTTTGAAACAGCTTGTGTCCGTGTTGCCATGCCCGGTGATCTGCCTTGCTGGTTGGCTCTGAACAGACAGGCTTTCAGCAAACACACTAGTCTTTTTTGCCTCCTGCCAAAAAGGCCAGAAGCCAGAATGTACATGTCAGCTTTCTGGCGCTCGCAAGCTTTAGGAAACGAGGATCGTGACCCAGTAATCATGTTTCAAGTGTGGAAAGGTTACCCCTGCAATGATAGCACCAGCAATGGGTCTGTGCAGTTTAAAGCAGCTTAGCTAAGGAGCAATCAAAGACTTGCCATTCCTCGAACTCTGTCCTTGCCCAGTGAGACCCTCACAGTGGTGTCCTGCCTCTGCAGTTTGAGGGCTAAATCAGTACAGAGTGGAAGAATAGCTGAAGATCTTATGGGAAACATTTTCACCAGCCCATACTTCAGGCATCCTCTGCCACAATGCCCATGTGCTGAGAAAGAGGCAGGGAGGATGATGACCACTCAGGAAGACTGCCAAAAAAACATCAATTTACCAGTCCATCCCCTTAAATGTGCCTGATGGCCCACATGAGTGACATCAAAACGGCTGGGCCACAGCCTTTGGGGCTATAGGGGCTTCATAATGAGCCCTCTCCATATCCTGATCTTGACCCTGCTGTTTGCCCTCTTCTCTGAATGTCTTGGGAATAAGATTTGACTATAATCACAGAAAACAGGAGACTACCTTCTTCCTTCTCCCCAGCTGCTCCCTCCCTTTCTAGTAATTCCAGAAAATAAGAGCAGAGCTGCAGGAAAGGAAAACTGATTTTTTTAAGATGTGGGGGTGGAGCTCTGCGTTTCTCAATGGCCAAGATGGAGCAGAGCATTTGGGAGCGACAGAGGGACACCCACAGCTAAACTCCAGGCACAAGGTCTCCCTCTGGTTATGTCAGCCAGTATCCATGATGTTGTATAATCACGTACATGGCTGGCTCCATAAATAGCTCCTCTGATCAGCAACACCCGAATATCCTTCCTGCCTGGGTTGCTAATAGGAGGCAGGAATTAATGCAAGGCAATACGATTTAAGTAACGTGGCCTTGCTCATGCTGCTCGGGTGTCCCTGACAATCACCCGGCCCAGCGCGGAAGAGAGGCAGGTTGGTAGCACAGGGAAAAACCTTCAGCCTCCGGGTTTTGCAGCCTTCACGTTGAAAGCTACACGGGGCTACGTGCGTGGCGCTCGGTAGGATGCTGGAAACAGATGTTGCTGCAACATTAGAGGAAATCCTCCTTTTAAACACGGCTATTAGCAAGCAGCTCTGTATCACGCTTTGCCAGCAAATTCCTCCCATCCACACATTTTAAAGGTGCAGTGCTGCAAAGCACCGTTCTAGAAATCCTGGTGTGTTTGCAGTAACTTATACCAAGGTCTAATTTAACAACTCAAGAAAAAGATGCATACTGACTGGGCATCTTCTGTCAAAACCCTGGTGCCACCCCTTGTTTCTGGGTGAGGCAGGAAAAATTTGTCAGCTTAATGATCATTGCCCTTCCTCTCAAAGCCAAGTCATGTGGAAACAGAGGGAAACATGCTGGTCTTGCCTTTGTTCCCTTTCTTTTGTGCACAGAAAATCTCAGACATCCCCTGCTCCACTGTCAAGTCTGTTTTCCACAGTAGGATTTCTTTGAGAGCTGAGATGCCTGGCCTTCAACTTCAGCACAGAACGCGGAACCTAAAGCTGAGCTGTTTTTCTTGCCAGAGCTTTGATTAAATGTTAGCCAAAACCAAGCAAAATAAAGCTTTAAGAAGATGAAACAAAAGTCTAAACAGTGTCCCCACTCATCATATGACATCTATTTATTTTTCAGGCATCTATGGCATCTTCAGGGAACGAGATATTTCTTATGTAAATAGGCAGCAAGCACATCACCTACTTTCTTGTGTTTGTTTCTTTTTAAACATTCATGTTTTATAACTGGGAACATCGCGGAAAGGGTTATTCTTCAAGGCTCTTTTAAAAATCTGCCAGTGACTACAAATTTCAAGAACTGACCAGACATGCAACAAAACCACATTAATTTTCTCCTTCACCTCACTGCAGTTGAGAGTACTCAGTTACAGGTGTTTTGGGGCCCACACAGAACTGGACACTGGAAAAGGAAACAACCTCCCCCCCAAAAGTAAAAATGTCTCACCAACAGTATGCTTTCCATAGAGAAGCTGCTCCAAAATCGCAGTCTTTCCCACTGAGGCCATTCCACAAACCACCACTTTGTATCCCTTTCCCATCTTTCCCAGGGGAGCAGAGTCAGCAGGCGAGCCCTGTGCAGACACAGGAGGCTGTTAGCCTGGCACGGCGGCAGGGGTCGGCTCCCGATGGGAGCAGAGCCCACGGAAAGCGAGAGGCAAAGCGCGAAGCAGCGGGTGACTCGGAGGCACAGCTCCCTCCCAGGCGCTCGCCAGAGACTGATATTTTTAGGACTGGAGTTTCCTCCCACACCATTTTTTAAGGTTTTTAGGCTGCTGCCGGTGGTGCTCATGCCTGCCTGCAGCCTCGACGCCTGTCCTGTCAGGCTCAGGGAGGCTGTGAGTGATTCGGCATGGAAGGCCCCGGGGGCAGGGGCTGTGTTTGTTGGCGTGTGCGTAACACCGTGTGATTGGGCTGCCTGGTTTTGCAGTGGGCCTGATGGTACCTGATGGTACCAGGATGGTTCTGGAAATGCAAGAAAATGGTGGTTCCCTCCCTTTCATTTCACCCACAGAAAGCTTCTAAGTTTTACGGACTAGGACCTACAAAGCAGGAGTGTTAAAGGCAGAAGTACAGGAAAGCAAATGGAGAAGCAGGTTTTTCTCAGTCTGCTTTAAACCAGTTTGGATGGGTGGGGGTTGGATTTAGCAGGAGGTGTCCAGCAGCCAGGGGCAGTTCCCTCTGCCAGTGAGCCACGGCAGGGCAGCAGACCACAACTTGGTTTGTCGTTTGGAGCCATTTGCCACAGAGAGAGATGAAGAGTACCTTTTTTTTTGGATGAGGAGGGGCTGGTGTTGTCCTTCTTCAATTCCTTTAACGGGGTAACACTTCACAAGCCAGGGTGCTCTGCAAAGCATACACTGAAAAACAGAAAGGTCATCCTGCAGCCAGAGGCAGGAAGGAATTGCAGGCTGGGAAAGCCTAACTCATAGAAACATAGAATGTCTTGGGTTAGAGGGGAGATTACAGATCCTCTCCTTCCAGCCCCTCTGGCACGTGCAGGGAGGCCACCCACCAGACCAGGTCACTCAGTGACGCTGTGCACAGGAGGGATGGGAGGAGATTGATGGGTAAAGTCACGACCTTGGCCCCAGCCTGGGGCTGCTCATGCTCACCATGTCAGGAAACATCCCCCAGGGCTGCAGCTCTGGGGGCTCCTTACCCCTTGACCCCTACTGATAAGGTTTGGGAGTTGGTTTTAGGGCTTTTTCAGCCCTTAGGGTTTCTTATTTGGAATAGAATAGGATCATCAAGGTTGGAAGAGGCCTTCAAGATCATCCAGTCCAACCATCAATCCAGCACTATCCCTGTAACCCCCAAACCACATCACCCAGCTCTAGATCCAGATGCCTCTAGGGGATGGTGACTCCATCACCTCCTTGGGCAAGCCATTCCAACGCCTGACCATTCTAACAGTGAATTTTTTTTTCCTAATATCTAATGTGAATCTCCACTGTCTCGCCTTAAAGGCCATTTCCTTTGGTCCTCTGGTTGCAGAAGAAACTGACACCCCTCCCCTCCCTACAATCTCCTTTCAGGTAGTTGTAGAGAGCAATAAGGCACCCGCCGCTGAGCCTCCTCTTCTCGAGCCTGAACAAATGTATGATTTCTTTAATTATTATTTTAGAGGTTTGTGGAGGGTTTTTTTTAAAGGTTTCTTTTGCGGGATTTTGAGGGAAGTCCCGTAGGCCCCACCCCCACCCAATCCCTACCCTGGGGGAGGGAGAATGGGGTTGGGGGGATGTTTCCAGAGGATGCCGCATCCCGCCGAAAACCCCGTCCTGTCCCAGATCCCGGACCCCGCGCGACCCCATCCCCGTCCCCACCCTCACGGCAGCGCGCGCGCACCTGGGCAGAGCCTCGCGCCGGACCCGTTGACCGGCGCTGGCCACGCCCCCTCTCTCCCGATGGCGTACGCCCCTGCCTCCCGCCCGCCCCCCTCTTCCCCCCGCGCGGCCCGGCCCCCCGCGCCCGCCGGGACTACATCACCCATGAGGCCCCGCGGCGGCCGCCGGAAGCGCGGCCCCGCCGCAAGGGTTTGCGGGGAGGCAGCTCCTTCCCTTCCGGTGCCGGGCGCCATCAGGTGAGGGAATGTTCGGCGCGCGGCCTTTCCCTCCATCCGCGCCCATCCCGGGATCCCGCCGCGCATCCGCCCCGACCCGGCCGGCGCGGGGCTGCTCCAGGCGCGGAGCCGCCAGGCGGGAGCGGCCGGGCGCGGCGCGCCGCGGCGGGGCGGGAAGGGAAAGGGAGGAGGAGCGGCGGGGACACCCGCGGGATACCCGCTGGGGGACCGTGGCGGGACGTGGCGGCTGCGGGCCACTGACGGAACCCTCAGGCCGCGCTTTGGCACCGGTTTTGCGGTTCCTTCGCGGCGTTCTGTGAGATAACGAAGTGGGGGGAAAGGCGGGCCTCCAGGGGGATGGGGAGGGACGAGCCGTAGCCGGGCGGGTTCGGACACGAGGGGTATCCAGATCGCACACGAGCTGGGTTTGTTTATTTTCCCTTTAATGTAAATAAAATGGGCTGCGTGTTCCTGGTGGTGAGTTGGGTGGGGGTTTGATGCAGTGCAGGTGCACGTGCTGGTTGCTGCAGGCGTGTGAGACCTCAGGTTTCTAGGGAACCAGCAATAAACGTGATGAAAATATAAAGCAATGCTTATAAACGTGGTGAAAATATAAAGTAGTACTTGATTTTTGAAACGCCCAGAGCTTTTCAGCAGTGTTGGACTCAGAGAAAAGGGGGTTTGTAATAGTCGCTGTTTTCTTACGGGCAAAGTAGGAACCTCGTGTTGAGTCCTTGCTCTGCTGAAGTCAATACAAATTGACCCTGATGGTACTTATCAGAAATAATTTTTTAAAAATAATCTAAAACAAAAGAAGTCACGAGGCATCTGTGGAGCAGAACGCAGGCTCAGGTGTCACCATCAGTAGGACGCTTAGCTGTGGCACTTACTTTTTTGCTCCATGTGTGACACAAGCAGTACACCTCCCTTTGCTTAAAGCAGATGTGGAGAAAGGCCTTGTCTCTCCTGAGATGTGGGAGGCACGATGGGAATAGCACAGAGGGAACAGAAGTCCCAAGGCAGTTCTTTCCATCTCTTAGGCAGCTGTTAAGCTTTCACTTGCCAGTGAAACCTTAACTAAAGTAAGTGTTAAGAATAAAGACTACAGTGCTTGCACTCCCCTGGTTCTGTGTAGGTTGATATTTACAGCTCCTTTCAGGTGTTGAATGCTGTTTTCAGTAGTATCAGACATAGCACATCAGAAACTTTCTCAGTGGAGGAGTTTTTAACACCTCAGGACACATGAAAAGGAGGAAAATTGCTGGGAATGGTGACTGCTGAGGGTTGCCAAGTGTGATCCCTGTTTCCGGTTGTGCCAGCGGTGCAGAGGAGCCTGTGAGCTCCCTGTCTCTCCATGGTGTTCCGTGTGTGGTTTTACGCAGTGTTGGTGGTGGAAGATGCTCGGGCTTGGGATCCGGTTTTGGTGCTGCGTTGTTTTCACCGGCCTCTCTCTGTTCAGCAGGTAGGCAGACATGGGTGCCTACAAGTACATCCAGGAGCTGTGGAGGAAGAAGCAGTCGGACGTGATGCGGTTCCTGCTGCGTGTGCGCTGCTGGCAGTACCGGCAGCTGTCGGCCCTGCACCGGGCACCGCGCCCCACCCGCCCGGACAAAGCCCGCCGCCTGGGCTACAAGGCCAAGCAAGGTAATGGCGTGGAGAGGTGAAGCCCATGGATGCAGTGACCTGGTCTTTCATCAGCTTCCATAAGTGACAGCAGGATAATAACCCGAAACTGAAGTGTCCCCCAATAAACCAACCGTTTCATGTCCAGTATAAAATCTGCTGAGTATCATAGACATGTTCAATTGGTAGCAACATCCACAGCGTAAAACCTAACTCCCCTTAATTTTCCATCTGCCCCTTCTGTGGCTGTTTTGGCAGATGAAGATCAAGTGGGCTTTGGCCCCAGGTGTTGTGCACTGTTGATACTGCAGAGCTGAGCAGTCCTGTCTTGGGTTTGGGTTTGTCCTTTCTCTGCCCAAGCGTTGTCAGGTGTTACTTTGACTTTTTTTAGGGTGACTTAATTGCGGCCTTCCAGTACCTAAAGGGAGCTACGAGAGAGCTGGGGAGGTATTTGTACAAGACTGGGACAAGAGGGAATGGCTTCAAACTGAAAGAGAGTAGGTTTAGCTTAGATGTTAGGAAGAATGTTAGTGATGGTGGTGAGACACCGGAACAGGTTGCACCATCCCTGAAGGTGTTCAAGGCCACGTTGGATGGAGCTCTGAGGAACGTTCTCTAGCAGAAAGCGTCCTTGTCCATGTCAGGGGGTTGGAACTAGATGATCTTTCAGGTACCTTTCAACCTAAGCCGTTCTATGATTCCATGACTCTGTTACAGCCGCATGCACTTGAGTAAGCAAGATGGTGGAGTTTGTCATTGGAAAACAGTTATTGCTTAGGGAAGGGAGTGGGGAAAGTGGCCATCTGTGTGTAACTTGAGCAAATCCTTTTACAAAAAACAGTATGTTTATTCACTAGGAAAATAAACTGAGACTCTACACTTCTGTCACCATTCATCTAATCTGGTCATTTTTCAGTGATTAGATTTCAACAGTATTTGTGGATGGCTTGTGCTTCAGTGCTTTATCAATGCTGCTATCAGAGTATGGAATTTCAGGGTTTGGGTGGTGGCTTTGTTGGGTGTTCTGGGGTGATTTTTGTCCTTTTTTTTTTTTTTAAATTTTTTACTTTTGTAATCATGTTACAATGTAGCTGTAGCTGTTCCTAGTCTGTTTGAGACTGAATAGTGAAAAAGTGCCATAAGCTGTGGTTTGGAACCAAAAACTAGTTGCCAGAGGATATCACTTCCTTTACTCTGTTGTGATGAAAATAATGAAAACATCTTGTGCTACCCACCTCCAGCTGTAAGTTTCGGTGAAGGTTGTTATAATGACTTTAATCTTGCAGCATTTTATGTAAACATTTGGGGGTTGGAAGTGCAGTGTGGGCATCAAAATTGCTGCCAGAATTCTCCTAGTTCTTACATTGCCATTTCTTTCAGGTTACGTGATCTACCGTGTCCGTGTCCGCCGTGGTGGCCGCAAGCGCCCAGTCCCGAAAGGTGCCACCTATGGCAAACCTGTGCACCACGGTGTTAATCAGCTCAAGTTTGCCCGCAGCCTTCAGTCTGTTGCAGAGGTGAGTTTTTCTGGTTACTGCTAACAAATCTGGGTAGCAAGGTCTTAGTCTGTAAAAGCTGAAAACACAGACAAAAAAAAAAAAGCCCAAATCAGCTGTTTTGTTAATATGTTGGGTAAAAGATCTTGAATTCTTTCTCGGGGGTCTCGGGGAACCTCGGGAAACTTAGGTGGTTTATTGAAGTTCGTAGTGTATAATTCTAAAGTATGCCACAGTATTTCTAATAAAAATAGGTAAGTGGTACAAGCCACAGTAAATTAAAGAGTTAGGCATGGGAAATAAGAATTCAAATACGCTAAGGTGTCTGACTTGTCAGTAAATCCCACCTCTGTTCCCTGCCGTGTTGTATGTATTACCAGCTGTAGGTGAGGGTCCTTTCACAAAGTAGAGGTGAGTTCCTGTCTTAAAGCCTGTAGCCCCCATTTGTGTAGTAGGAGTGGTGCCTGCTGTACTTGGCTGTATCGTAGGATCTGAAAGCACCTGCCAGAGACTGTCTGGTTCTTTGTAAAAATTGGGTACCCCACTAGCACACAGATTGGTGGTGAGGTTATTTTTAGGTGAGACATTGTGTTCACAGTAGTAGTGTGGAAGAGATGTGGTTGTCACCTTTACAAAAAAACTTTTTCAGTGGGTTAGAATTAACAGGGGGACTGCTTGTTGCCTTTCTGTCTTGAAGCAGAAGACTTTTCTGTTCTCAAGACTTCAGAAGTATTCCTAAGTGACTTCATCAGGTTGAATATGGTGGGATATTTTTTCCAAGGAAAAAAAAAACTTATTTGAAAGAAACACAGATGATGAGTTCAAGTTAAAAATGCAGTTCTGTGTTATCGTGGAATTCTCTTCATATATGCTATTCCCAGATACCTGATGGCTACTCACATGCTCACTTGAGGTGACAACTATGCAAGAGATTGTTTTCCCTCAGTTTTAGCTTGAAATTTTCTCAATCTGACATACTCTCTCCTTGAAGACTTAAATTTTTCAGATTACAGAAATACATAGCCTTGATTGGAGCTCCCATCCCCGCACAGAAGCTGGTTGAGGGTGGTTGGTGTTTCAGTGTTTCGTACAGGTGTTGCTCTTACTTCTAGAATAAAACAAGGACTTGAAAAAATGTTATTACATGTGCAGAAAATAGTCAAGTACTGTTTAATGGGAGCCTGGAGCAAGAGGTTGGGATCACACTGGGGAAGCAGATGAGTGTGTTCCCTTAGTTCATACTTTCCCATGGTGGTGATAAAGTCCTACAATTAAACACAGAGTGTTTTAAATTAGGAGCATTCCTGACAGGACAGGCAGATGGAGTTGCATAATTGTTATTTTCTGCCTTGTTTTGTTTTTTTTTTAAACTAAGACTGCTTCTTTCCAACCACAAGTGATGATAGGAATAGCAAGCACTAATATGCCAGCAGTGGTACAAAGATTTGTTACATCAGCTATTCCTTTTCTCCTACCAGTACAGGCTTATTCTCTGCAGAAATGTCTTTCTCCCCTGTAGCTTTGGGTGTGCAAATTGATTGGGCTTTCATAACTTCCCACAAAAGATTGTTCTGTGGCCCCAAGTGGCGGCTTGTGCTCGTCTTTTCGTATTAAAGTTACTTTTAATGCTGTATTTACTGGTTGGTTCTTCTGTGTAAAAAGAGTTCTTTCTTTTGTCAACCAAGCACCTTCCTGCTTATGTTCTTTAAAAGCTGATTCGTGTAGGAATCCAGACAGTCTTTTTTTTGTTTTGTTTGGTTTTTTTTAACACAGCATTCCTTTCAGCTGTTACTTTTCCTGCATCTTTGCAACTGGAGGGCAGAGTTCTTTCAGGAAAAGAGGATCTCTTGGGGAAAATTGAATGTTATGTTTAAGTCGTATCTTTCTGCATGAAGAGTACCCTACATCCATGGTTTTACAGCCCTTTGCATTTATTTTTTTTCCCCTAGGAACGTGCTGGCCGTCACTGTGGGGCTCTGAGAGTCTTGAACTCGTATTGGGTTGGTGAAGATTCCACTTACAAGTTTTTTGAAGTGATTTTGATTGATCCCTTCCACAAGACCATCCGACGCAACCCCGATACCCAATGGATCACCAAGCCCGTCCACAAGCACAGGGAGATGCGTGGGCTGACGTCGGCCGGGCGGAAGAGTCGTGGCCTTGGCAAGGGCCACAAGTTCCACCACACCATCGGTGGCTCCCGCCGCGCCGCCTGGAGGAGGCGCAACACCCTGCAGCTGCACCGCTACCGCTGATCCTTGTAAACGGAACCACCTAATAAAGCCAGTGCGGGTTCTTAAATTCCACAAGTGCTTCTGCTGCTTCTTGGTGTGTGTGCACAAGTGTAGAGTTCTCCAGGAGCTCCGTTGTTTCCATAGTTTGTCAGGCTTTTGAAAATGTAAGTTGATGCTTAATGAAGGTTGTAGGCCCCAAGTTTAGAATTTTGTGACGCGTTTCACTTTTGGTGAAGGTTGGGGTCTCTGTGTCCTGTGCTTAGACTGAAGGCCAGCTTTGATCCTGTGCAGTGGGATATAAACTGAAAGTGCTTGTTTATTTTTTATAGGTGATTAAATACTCATGACAATTTTATTTTTCAAGTTCTGTTTTTTTGTACATCTTCAGTGTCGAACCAGCTCTTGGGCCTGTCTTAGCTACAAACATTTATAAATCGACTTAAGCCCAGAACAGAAAGGTAAAGCTTGCTCTGCTCATTAAAGTGCACAGTATTGTAAGTGTGGACACATCATAAAGAGTGATAAAGTTTTAGGCTAAATAAAATACTCACTGTAGACTAGATATTGCTTAATTTGTCAAGATTCCAACCTGTTTATTTTGTGGTGGAGACTATTTCTTAAATCTGCCTTTTGATACCAGAACAGAGAACGTCTCTGATGTTAGAGAACTGCATTCTTATTTACTCTGTATGGTTAGGTGGCTAGAAATAACCACATTTGGATGGCAGTTATGATCATAAATTAATTTACTTTGGGTTTTCACACTTTATGTGAAATTACAGTATGACCTTTCAGCATGAAGTCAGCTTGCACAGAAACACAGAGAGTAACTGCACTTGCTGGTAAATTAGATGGATGGCTGTCCTAGCTTCCACAGATTCTGTACCACGTCCATTAGGGTAGTGATGGGCAGAAAGGTCAATAGAAGGCCCAAGAATTAACTGTGTCTTCCAGGTCTTCCTGGAACTTCAACTTAGAATAAGGAATGATTTTTTTTATTATTATTTTTTTATGCTGGGCTGGAATGTGTCAAGATTTTCTCTTCAGTTGAGAAAATGTACTTGCTGCTTCCAGTTCTTACAGGAGGGTGGTAGTCTGAAGAAGAGATGTTTTGGCAGCGTGTTCCTCAAGCCAGGGAGAACAGCTCAAGGCAGTTCATTTGACCCAAACAAGACAAAATTCAAAAGGAATCTTCTGTTAAAAACTGCTGTCTGCTCTAGAGAAGGGAGGTCTTTTTTACTTCTCCTGTGAAGAAGCACTAGTTTTCTTGAGAGCAGCTCCTGTGATGGTGTCGGACAGGTACTGGAAGTTCCTCAGAGCACATTCGGTGAATGAGGTGGCTCATTCCAGGTATTTGATAAGTCAGATTGCCTTAGCATCTTTTCCCAGTGGAAGTGTCTTATGCTCTGTTAAACAGTGCTTTGGGTTTGGAGGGACATTGCAGTATTCACATGAAGCAGAAAGGCTAATTATCTTTCACTAAAGTCTGTATTTTAAAAAGGCAAAACACTGAGGAAGAACTGGGGGGAGGCCGGTTGTTGGCTTGGGAAATCCGGGTTAGAGAGAGGTTACGTGATCTCCGCCTTTCCTGCTTGATTTTTTAACCTGTCGTGCAAGTTTGACAGATAGCAAGTAGTCTGTTTTTCATAAGATTGTGATGGAAAGCAGTCATCTGAGAAAGGAGTCCTACGGAGAGGCTGTAACTTGAGTTGACCCCACCAAGGGTCTCCCTGAAACAGGGACACTAAGGTATAGCTAAAGGAGAGCAGGGGAAGGGAGGAGGAAACATCAGGAATTTCACCAGTGATATCTATTAAGACATGGAGGAATCCAGTAATCTGTTTCCAAGCCACCTACTTAGCTCTGCTCGCAGGACTGATCATTTCTCAGTCTGAACAGGCATGTTTTGGATGTAATTAAAAGAGCTGTCTGGTTTCTAGGCAAGACAAAATACCACAGTTAAACTGCAGAGAAGTGGGACTGTACAGTACCAGCCTGGTATTAAGTGCTGTTGAAAATAAAGTTGACTGTAAGCTTTTATTAGGCTGGATTCACTTTTGTGTCAGCCACCCAGTTTAGTTGATCACTTAGCTTTTGGTGCAAGGTGAGGGCCAAGAAAAGGCACTATTTCTGCTCTCCTGAGGGGAGGAATGTGTAAAAAGATTGTGTGATTTAGGGTGTTCTTTAAATAAGCAAGTAGTAAACTCCCTTCCACATAGCTAAAAGAAGTGCTCATTACTTGGCAGCACTAGCTGTGTTGAAAAGCAGGGACTCGGTAATCAACAGGGAGTGTAATTGTTTCCTTGCATTGTCTCTGCGAGGCAGCTGTGTGCTGCTGGGCGAGGGACACGGGACTGCTGCCTGCAGAAGGCACAGATGCTGATGGAGGAGGCAGTTGGCTCCTTCCTTGCAGCAGAAGGTCATGGGATTTTGCTGGTGATTTTGTGTGGGTCTTAGAATGAAGTAATTAGTGATGGGGAAGAGTTACAGCTCTACTTTCTCACTTATCTCTGTCCTTGTAATGCAGCAGTTGTTCACCAGCCTTGACCCAATAGAGAAAAGTGACTGCCTGTGAAGACTTCCATACAGCTAATGAATTAAAAAGCTAGACTCTAAAAATAGAGCCTTATTCCTACTCTATTATCTACTCACTCTCCGATATGGGAAAAAAACATCGTAATTTTTGCCCTGAACATCTTTTTAGCAGCACACACAGATCTAGTTCTGAGAGTATCAAGCCAAAATATCCAGAGTGATGGAAACACAGCATCAGCCAGAAAAAAAGCAATTTGGATTTCAGTTGAACGGTCTATTCTGAGGCTTTGAGCAAGCACCAGCTTTTTGATCCAATCCTTTTTAAGTAATTGCTTGAAATGTAAAGCTGTATGAAAGGATGGAGGGCTTGAGAATCGTTCATGTGTCAAGGTTCTGCATCGACTTCAATTTAATAATTATACACAGAGTGTTTAGGTTGCAAAGTCTCATTCCCTACAGTTAGGAAGTGTCTGAGCTGCACTGCTTACACAATCTTTAATTCAGTGGCTATCCTGCTCTTACCTAATTTGCCAGAAGAGGCCCCTGGCAAAGCCAGGACTGGAACCCAGTTCTTCTGGGCCCCTTGTCACTGCCTGAAATTTAAGAGAGCATGCTTTTCTTCAGTATCAAATGATGTTCAATGATATAATTAAAGGCTCTTATGTAATGAAGATGACATTTAATCTCATTAAATACTGTCATCTCTCCATCATTCAGGGAAATGGAGACCTGGGGTATCCTGAAGATCAGGGAGCTCGATGGGAGCAGATGAGTGATTAAATTAAGCCTGGCTCTGATAAGACCAATGCTGGCTGAGATTGCTCTCTCAGATGGCAGGTAGCCCCCTTCCAAGCCTGCTGCCTGCATTGCCTTCCTTGTACCAGGCTTTGGAAGAGCCCTTGCTAGTTAATACACTGGGCCCTGGCTGACTCCATAGGGGTTTTGCAGTCTATCTTCTTGCAAAAGAGCAGTGGAGGAATGCCTCTGAACCCAAACTGGCTGTCCATGTGCAAGCTGAGGAGTTCCCTTGGAAACACAAGAATAGAGAGGCATTTTGGGGGTGGGGGTGGGGAAGAAAAGCAGGAGAACAAAGAAGAGGACAAGTAAACTGAGAGCCAGTTAGCACTCTGGTGCTGCCTGGTGCTGTAGAGGAGGCTACAGATGGCCAGGGTCACGCAGGGTTCATCAGCCAGGTCTGTGTGGTGCCGTCCCCATGGTATAAACCTGTCAGCACCCAAAGGTCCTCAGCACAGAACTAGCTCCACACGCCTCTGTCGCTGGAGTCAATCTGCTACCCCAACCCAGACAGCAGCTGCACTTCACCAGACCCAGAGCAGGAAGATGGTTCTCATTTGGTGCTGTGAAAGACACTGCATCCAACACCATCTCCCAGGCCTTGTCAGTGGACTGTGTGTCAGCAGTCAGAGCAGCAGGTAGAAACCAAGACCTTGTTAACTCTGCATCATGTTCACACGTGTAACTAAATGAGTCGTCATCCCCAGAGAGCTCATACAGCCAAGCAGAGGAAGTAGCTCATTAGTCCAGTGTTCACTCATTCATTTATTCATACAGTTTTCTTCCAGCATTGTTTTTCTGTGACTAACAAGCAATTATTTGAACCCTTTCCTTGTATGAGAATCACGGCCCTTCATCTCATCTGCTGTTACAATCCACCTGCCTCTCTCACGGGTTTCATGATTAGTAGATGAGTTTAGATAGCAAGTTATGCAACCTTTATAAATACTGTGTTTTGAGCTTTGCATTTTCAGTTCTATCAGAGCCAAATATAAAAATGATGTTTTATAAGTTGCTTTGTCATGTTTGACTATTTGGAAAGTGGTTTTGTCAATGCATGGTTAGAGAAAGTCATAGTAAACTTTTTGAGCAAAACAGAAAATTTTGTATTATTTGTATTTTTTTCACTTTGCAAGTTACTGTTATAGGTGCTTAAGATCTTTTTACAGAAAAAGACACAAAGTAAGACACAGCTACACAAGGAAAGTCAAGGTGGAAGTGAAAGGAACATTCTTTTTTTTTTTTAGATTTCTAGAAAATACTTGATTCAGTGGGTTCTGTTGAATCTGCAGAATCTAGCCCCCAGATTTAATTTAGGTAGTTTTATTTCTGATAGATACCTGGTCATCCATTCTTAAGTGACAGAGACTAAAAACCTGTATGTGCTGATACTAAGTTTTTCATGTTCTCTCCTAGAAGCTCACTGATGATTTGTACTGGGAAGGTTATTGCTGTCCCAAACTGCAATTTTAAAGCAATAGTTTCACCATATCAATGGGAAACATGAATTATGCTGATTACTATGTTACACTGAAACCCCAATTCTTAGATTTATGATTTATAGTGCCAAGAAGGAAAAAAGAAAGGAAAACAACCCACTGTGAACAACTGAATCAGTGTTCTGACTTCCAAGGCTAAATGAAAAACTCCACTATAGTTATTAATTTCACTGGCTAGTTTAATAAAAAATACAAGAATTATAAAACTGTGTAAAACATGTGGCATACATGAATTCTATTTTCTCTAGTGATGGCTCCATCTATTTAGAACCGAAAACTTCAAAATCCCTCTCTAACAATCAATCTTGCCTTCTAGTAGGTGCCATTCTGGCAACATTCTGAAATTTTAATCTATTTTAAGAAAAAATAATTTTAAAATAAGGAAAGAAGATATTTATCTTAAGCATGAATAGTTATTTTAGCCGAATTATGACTGTGTGGAAATGAACTACGGAACTGAAACTTGATGGTTTTTGCAAATTGTCCTAAAATCATATTAATTGCATTACAGTTTGAATAATGATTTGTATGTTACTTTCATAAGAACTTTGTAATAGTATTAAAGGCTGAAGCAATTTTGTCCTGTGCAGAGGAGTGAGACAGAGTACCAGGACAGCAACTAGCTTCCATCTGTCTCCACTTTGGCCCAGCCTGAAGTGGTAATCCTAGATCAACTCTTTCAGCATCTACCAGCCAACGCAAGCTGACCCATCTCGTTTCTTCTGGGCTTATTTACAGCCCTGTGCAACAGGCTACTGCTTGCTGCTGACTCGGACCTTTTTGTTGTTGTTGTTCAATAGGAGTGAGATTGCCAAAGTTGTAGTTGTTTAGGTTTGTAAAAAATGAGCTGCTCAGCTTCTTGTGCCAACACAAAGTTGCCAACACTGTTGTCTCAAGAGCTGATTCTGACTGTCTGTCGGGCACAGTGGGGAGGAGCAGAGGTGGGAGAGGAGTAGGTCGTGAGCTGGCCAGATCTGAGGCAGGAGACTTCCTAATTCAGACAGACCCAGTGTAGTGTCTCCTGCTGGGATCTGTGACCTGGCACTGGATTAAGACTTGGCATTGCCTCAAAGATAAAAAAAAAAAAAAAAAGAATTAAGTATGAGCTAATCAAACCCCTGGCTCTGGTGACAAGAGCAAGGATGCAGCATTTGACAGCTCCTGGCCTCCCAACACGCGAATGGTCATGCAGGGCCAGCCCAGAGGTCTAAGGGGCTTGGTATCCACTTTTGACAGAGACCAGCGACGGGTGTTTGGAGAAAGGGTGGTGAGCGCAGAGCAAGTCCAAGCCCACGTGCAGCATCTCCAGTTCTCTGAAGGGCAGGGTAAGGATTTCCTCACGCTGTGGTTACCCTCGTGCCAGCAGCCACCCAGGACAGCTGCAGCTGTGACATCCAGTACTGACTGGGAACTCCCACAGGGCTTCTGGCTCAGCAGGTGCACAGGCTGGATCCTTATGCAGAATGGCATCTGAAGGTAGATAAAGAGAAAATTATTGCCTTGACTCATGGGTGCCTCCTGTAATTTGAAATGGGAAGTGGAAATACAACCTGTTTTGATGGTCTGCTCCTGGAAGCTCACTGAACCAGAGACTTTCCAGATGACTCACAGCAAGATGGTTGTTTGCTGAGAACTGCTGTATCAAGGATTTGGCAGGATTATATAACAAGCAGTTGTCCTTCACCCCTGATAACCTGTCTTCTCTGTGAGACTGATGCTTTTAATTGACCAGTTTTGAAGAATAGCAGTAAAACAAAATGGCAAGTGCCTGGAGACGTCTTCAGGATGCAACCGAGCTCCTGCCTGGAACAAATCTATCTTTTGTTTCTAGGCATTGCACTGCAGTTGTTTAGGAAAAGATGATAAAATTTCACTATTATCCTCATAATGCCACCCATTCCTTTGCAGTGGTCCTGTTTAAGTTGTGCTTGGCATGGTCTACCTCAATCTATGTAGCAGAGGCACTAGATGTGGAGAATATACCTGTTTCTTTGCTAAGGTTCAGAGAGTGATCTTTTTGGGAGCTGGATCAAGGCTGGCTTATTCTAAGTACTTGAATTTCACTATGTCTCTTTGTGTGCCCCTTCTGGAAAAGACAGTACTGGATTGAGCTTTGGTAAAAATTGCTAGTGTATGTTGGTGAAGGTTAAGAAGATCCTTTCTAACCTGCATTGTCTCAGTTCAGGGAAAAAAATAGCTAACAACCACACATAAAAAACCTCCATGAAACAAAAATTAAAAGAAAAACAACCAACAACAACAACAAACCAAAACCAACCCAAACCAAACCAAAAAACAAAACAAAGCAAAACCAAACCCTAAAACCCCAGAAGAAACAGGAATGATCCTTTCTGTTATTATCTGATATCAACTTTTGCAGAAGATAATTGATTATGTCAGGGAATTCCAAGAGTATTTTCAGTCCTTGGAACTGTGTTTGAGACTAATTAACTCTACCCCAGCCAAAACCGGCACAAGATCCTAGCTGGGAATTGCATTTATTTGCTGGTGTTCACATAACAAGAGATGAAGTGACCATGATGATTTTATTAAAACTGTAAGAGGCTCACCAGGAGGTTTTGTTGGTTTGCCCATGATTGCTAGAACGAATGAGAGAATTGGCTTCCTTCCTTCTTGTTTGTAATGGTTTAAAGAAGAAAGTTCTTACTCTGACTTAATGTAGAGAGGGCCATTTTTGCCACGTGTGAAGCTGTTAGCTGAATCTAACTAAATGCACATCTGTCTTTATTCACGAGGTTGATAATATCCAGCTCTGTTTCCATCACATCAAATATGAATGGCCTCTTAATAGGAATATAATTGTGTCAGGAGTAATCTGGGCAAGTCGCTGAGGCATAACGCAGTCAGACCCAAGATTCGAGGCAGCCACAGAGGTCAGTGATTTCCACTGCTTGTACAAGTGCCAAAACTGCAAGT
Source organism: Myiozetetes cayanensis (assembly GCF_022539395.1). NCBI lineage: Eukaryota > Metazoa > Chordata > Aves > Passeriformes > Tyrannidae > Myiozetetes > Myiozetetes cayanensis. The sequence goes on along the minus strand of NW_026086604.1, from coordinate 112,779,063 downwards.
GCAGATTGGTTTGGATACACAGCAGAGTTTGTATCCAGAGATATCCCACCAAGGTATTTCTAAGGCCCTATAAACACAATTTGGATCTTACACCAGTGTTTCAGGATTACACCCTTCTGCTTTCGATAGAGTTATTCCAGATTTATCTGGAATCTGAATTATTTTAAGAAGCATTGTGTACTTGCAAAATAGTTCAAATACCTCAGGTTTGTTTCTAGTAAGCTTTCACTCTTGCTATTAATGCCTTGCGTAGGATTTTATGAGAGAAACTCCATTTGTTTTAACTGTTAAGTTTTTATAGCTGGAAGCAATTTTCTTTAGTGTAACATTTCAGGAGCCCTTTATGGCTAGCGATATTTCATTGAATGCCTGAAGACTGAGACCTAGTGCATGACTTTATCATGTATAAAGCTTATTATCTGACATAATTTGGTGCATAGCAGGCTTATTTATTTAAAAGGTCACACAATCATATTTCACCCCTGGTAATGGCATTTTTATCCATTTAATAGGTTTATCCTAAAGCATATTTATTCCTAATGCATTTTATTCTGAAGCCAGTTAATAACTTTAACTGTTCAGGCTCTTAGCAGAACACAGAAACCAGCTTTTCAAAACAAGAATTTGACCAGTTGAGCCTAATTCAGCAGCACACAAGATGCAATACAGTGTCCTGTGTGTCATCTCTTGATTCAACTCGGCACCTTGAAGTATTAGGCCTTAAGTCATCTTTGGACCTCCAAGTTAGCCAGGGTGAGACAATGATAGGGGAAAACCCACTGTACTGTATAGAGTCTGAAGCTGCCTTGACCCTTGAACTGCCAACTATACTTTGGTTAGTTACAGGTAATAATTCTTGGGGTCAAAATTCATTTTGGTTTATACCCCAGAGAATTCGTTCAGATTTCACTGTAGTGGCCTTTGTTTTGCCTGTATGTGTAAAGGCAGTTCTCACTCTCTGGGCCAATGCACAGGGACCAATGGCACCTGTAATGAAAGCTGTTCATTTTCTACAAACTTGTGCTTTAAGGGCCCAGGTGCAAGTGGTATTTGCCTTTCTTCATGACTGAGCTGAGTTTACTCTGGAATTCTCCTTGTAAATTACACCAGTAATTGCTGTAAGCTTGTGCTGCTGCAGAGGAGAGAAGCAAGGGTGACACACAAAACCTTGCAAGAGCTGGGGCTGTAATTTCTGACTGTATGTCCCCTCCATACAACCTGCAGAGTTTTCCCAAAACAAGTAGAAGGCATCATTTGCGTCTCTGCTCTGCTCAGGGTGAGCTCTGTGTTTGTGTTACACTCCTTCCCCCCAAGAATTAACATAGCTTATTAAGAGAAAAAGCAAGCTGGATTTATGTTTTGGTGGCCTGGAGGGTTCAGAAGGGAAATGGTTGGTCTGAGCTACATGACTTCTGAAGCAATGGTTTTGATCTGGTGACAGCAATGACACCACACCGGGGATGTCCTGGCCTGCACCACGTCATACAGTGCCAACATGATTGCTGGCAGCTTAGCTAGCTTCCTAGAGAGCAATGGTGCTTTGAAATAAGGCGCTCTGCAGGACACTGTGATAGAATTTTAAAAAGGCAGAGGAAAATCCAAAAATCTAGTCTTAAAAGGATATTTATTACAGAAGATACCAGAGGGAGAAATGCAGTTATCTCTGGAGTGGTTGGGATGTTGGCGAAAAGGGATTGGCAGCTGTCAGAACATAAGGCAGCAGTTGTCTGCTGACTGTGCCTTCAATACAACACTGCTGATGCCTTCTCCAAGACAGGACAATGTGTCAGAAATCACCCGTACCTAAATCACATGACTCTCAGTGTTTTAGCAGAAGTAAAGGGTAGCTCTTTGTACATCCTTTGCACTATCCATTCTGCTTCTCTATAAAAATCACATTTGGCCCAGTCAAGCAGTATATATTCTCACCTTTCTTTTCATTAGCTGATGATTTTATTTCAAGATAAATAGATGACATACTGACAGATTAAGTAACTTACATCACAAAAAGGAGAAGGTGGGCAGTGATATTACTGTCATATAAGATAGGCTTAATTAATGTAGAATTAATGCTTTGTCTTTCTGGACTAAAGGTCCAAGTCATCACCTTCCATTAAAATCTGCAGGGGTAGCTGAGGCTAATTGTAATAGGTCACTATTGAATGAGGTTATTTCCCATCATTTTGACCAGCCTAGGCAACCAATTGTATTACCCATATATGTGAATAAAAAGCACACTTGCAGTAACACTAGATAAGAGAAAAAAGTGGCAGTCTTATGTGCTTCAGGCCATAAACTGACTGCTGAAGAGCTTAATCAGGAAGAGAGTTACCCTATGGGCAAGTTAGTATATAACTGTCTATTATGAGCTTTTATATCTTCCTCTAAGGCTTTGATACTGAGAGACAGGATGTGAGTGCAAGGAGATGGCTTGTGAGCCACATCCTCTGTTTTGGTTATACTTAGCTCTGTGACTACGCCACTCCCTGTACCTAAGCTGGTTGCATTTGTGTCATGTAGACATGCCCTTAATGGGTAGGCTTTAAATTATTCTATATTTAGCTTTTGTTTCTTCCTAAAGCATTCTGCACACATTCAGGCTATGAAGGGTTGTGATGACAAGCTAAAGACTTCTCTGGGATCTCCTTATCAGGATTTCTCTTCAACAGAGAGAAAAAAGTGCAACAATTGAAAGAGTTAGATATATATGTGAAATAGAAATGGATAAAAAGTAGGGCAAGAGGTCAGAAAACACTGTGTAGGGCTTGACCCAAGCTGACTCTAATCAATAGAAAAATTTCCATTGGCTTCCAAAGGCTAAGATTAGTTAGATGAGTTATGGCTATTTATATCATTTAATGTATAAAAGAAGTCACAGTTATAGCTATCTTTATAAAGACTTTTAGAGGGCAATATTTAAGATAGTTACTGAAGATAGTAAGTGAATCTTTGCTTTAAAGAAACTGGAAAGGCAAGGATAGGTTTGCTATCAGTTGCCTCACCTAAGAGAAGAGTACTTGTATGAACAAGTTCCACCTGCAATTGTGGAGCACAAACTATTCAGGACAGACAGATTACTGAGGGTTTCAAAAGTGTCTTTTCAAACAGACTGACCATATAGAAAAAGAGCGATAAAGAATTTTATACAAGAGGAAAAAAATAACTTCTGTTATAACCATTATAAGCTGTAAATGACCAGGAAAGAGAATTTGGACTTACTGTAGATCTGTGCAAATGTCAGAGCTCTTCTGAGCATCAGTCAAAAAGACAAATAAGAGGTTAGGAATTTTTTTCCTGAGGTAATAAGTTAAAAAGAAATAGAAAACATCAGGAGCTGTTGAGGCATGAAAAAATGCTGCTTCTTGGCACTCTTCAAGTAAACAATGTTTTTCTCTTTGCAAAGTCTATGCTCGGGTATCAAGCTAATATAATTGGAAAATGAGAAATCCAACTCATCCAAAAGCAGACATATGCCTGCTGATAGAAACTCCTGCATTCCTGGCTGGTGTGTGGATGTTTACCAGGATTAGGAGGGCCTCTGCACGGGGACAGAAAGGTGCAGGCATTCTGCTCCAACCTGAGTAACCACCAGCATTTCAGGCCTAAGGAAAAAGAGTCATTGGCCTCTACATACCTCTGGTGAGGTGGCCGAAGTGCATCCTGTCCCACCGTCCGACTATCAGCTGCACTTAACATTTAAGTCAGCATTAGTTGGTGCAACACCGTCGTACCATCTCCCACCCAGAAGCAGAAGAGTTTGTAGCACAGATGGAAGCCACTCTGCAACCTCTGAAATTTAAACATGCAGTTTGACCTGCTCCACGTGTGTGGGCTGGGAGGAAAGAGGGAGAAATATTTGTGTTCCTTCTCAGGGGTGGGAAGGGGTTTGAAGAAGCTTTCTGTCCCATCTTCTGTGCTTTTTTTCCTCTTGTTTCAATGCCTCACTTCAGTCTCTTCCCAGAACCACGAGTCTTCTGCAGAGAGCAGCAGCCTCAGTAAACAGATGCTGAAGGAGTCTAAGGACTAACCAAACACATGGATTCCCAATTGCTCTTCCATGGATCATTCTAGTGCCTGCCCGGCCTTTGGGTTGGAGAAGTGCCATGCCACTGTGAATGCCAGAAACACACTGCCTCTCCATAATAAAAAGGATTTGTTTTGCCCTTCTTGGAAAGCTGAACAACATGGAGGGAATCAGAGTCCCTCTTGGGGATCAGGGAATATCCACTGAGAATTACATCTTTAAGGGAATGTTGCAGCTCAGCAGCCCCCCACCAGGGCTTTAGCAGCCAAGCTACAATCAAAGAGCAGCCCCTCGAGAAGAAGCCCAGGTACCATGACTTGGCCAGCACCCAGAGCACCAGGTTGCCAGTTGTTTGTTTGTTGGGTTTGGAGGAGATAGGTGGAAAGAGGCTCCAAGAATTTGAACCCTCACATTGCACTGGCAGAGTGGAATCTTCTTCGAGGTTACAGGGCAGAATAAAAAACTTAATGCTCTCTAAGACAGTTTTCTCCTCCAAACAATGAAGTGCCTCTCATGGACTACTGTGGCAGTCCCTAGCTCAGTGCTGACCAGCAGACCTGCAGCGTAGGAGTGGACAGGGCCATTTCTGAGACCTCCTCCATTAGGAACTCCAGGACAGGAGTTACACTGCTTGCATCATCCTGTGGCTATCCATAGCCAGCTCTACCTGCTGGACCTTCTAAGGAAACACCTTTTGGTGTCCTCTGATGTGGACAAGGATCCTGAGTGCAAGGCTGGGTGGTGGTCCCATTAGTTGCCTTTTGCCATACTCTGTCCCTAAGAGAAGCGCTTGGCTCTTGCAAACCATGTGTGTGTGTGGAGCCACCTCAGGGAAGGAAGCAGAAAGAATGTACTATGGGAACACACAGAGCAGTCCAAGGTCACTAAGGAATGGGCTGATCTGAGATAGGAGAGAGAAGCAAAATAAATGCATTCTTGAAGATGGGTGGGGGTTGGCTCCAGGGCTGAAAAGTGAAGTACCAGAGGCAAGAGGAGGCCGAAACTGCTATAATGATCCTCAAGAGTCTCAGAAGCAGATGGTAGAAGATACTAGAGGCTGGAATCAATCTGGGAGTGACAAAATCATGTCCTGACAGTAAACAGGAGAGACTGAGATTGGGAGCAATAGCGTGGTGGCCTCTCCCTATAGCATCCTACAAACCTGCGTACATTGCCTTTCCCATTTGTCCAGCCAGGCAGGAGCAACAGCATTTATCTTTGCCCACAGAGGAAGTGAATGAGCAGTCCTTCCCTTTATTGGCCCCTCTCAGGAATGGAGTCCATGCACTTGAAAAACTTGGAGCTTCCCTTGAGCACCACAGCCTGCCTGCAGGCCAGGTGGACCTTTGGTCTGAGTGCCAGTGCTTCCATACTCACCTCTGAGTACTTCCATCACCACCTGCAAAGTCTCCTGCTTTATCCAACAGCAAGAGCTTGCCTTATGTAGTTCTTTTTTTAGTAGACTCAGTGAATATCTAGGGCTGGTGCCCTACTGGTTAATAAATATTACTAAAACATCGGCTTTGCTGAAATCCAAAAATAACATTAAAAATCCCAGAGACAGAGAATGCGCAGAGAGGACTTGCTCTGCTTTTGGTCCTGTTGTTCAAGTAAGAGCATCTGATTAATTCACTATCTTTTCTTTTCAGTTTGTAGGCCAATTTAATTTGTTGAGGAGTCTGGCATGTCCCAATAGGCTAATATCAAATACATCTTTTGTGCACTGTCCACAAAAGACCAGAAGCCAGGCAGAGGAGTGAGGCAGAAACCCAGCCAGGTGCCCTGAGCATGGGAAGGGAGGGTAGGACATCGTGCCCTGTACCTGGCCATGCCAGGGCAGAGAGCACTGCCCAGTATCCAGCCGACTGGGCAGGGACTGTACAAGAGCCAGAGGGATGTGGTAGGGCTTAGGAAATGAAGTTTGGAGTTGGTATAAGGAGAAAAACTGGGAACATAAGGAGGACAAAAAGCTTTTGCTGTAGGAAATGGGGGTTGGGGGATAGAGGGTCTGGAGATAGTGGTGGATGCTGTCTGTGGACCAAGAAGAAAGCTGTATGCCTCCCAACCACTGAGCCACAGGCAAAAAAATGGGAAAACTCACCTGCTTACCTTATTCAAAAGAGAGAAAGCTCACCCAAACTGACCTGTTTACCTCATTTGAGTGGAGAGGAAACTCACCCAAATTAGGAGGCAGCAAACTACATTTAGCTGCATTTAACCTCTGCTTGTTAACCTCATTTAACCCCACTGCCTCCTTCTCAGTCTGGAGGTCAATATGCTCCATGAAGCCACGCATCTGCTTCTGTCTCCCAGGGGTCAAGGAGGGACAGAGCTTCATTTTGAGCTCTGCATTCCCTTAATGGAGAACCTTCCCCAACTCCGTGTTCCCTTTACTGCTGTGGTGCATTTTCTTTGCGGGTTCTCTTCTGGCAGTGGGAGATGAGGACCCCAGCAGGGACACCCCTGCTTAGGTCCTCTGGGAGCGCATCCCTCTCCCGTTTCTGCGGACTTGTGCCCAGAGACATCACTGCATGGCAGAAGATATTAGAGGCTGGAATCTCTCTGGGAGCGACAAAATCATGTCCTGGTTGAAAAACAGGAGAGATTGAGATAGGGAGCAATAGCGTGATGGCCTCTCCCTATGCTGCATAGGGAGAGACCATGTCTGCAGTGCTGTGTGTGCGCTGACGAAGGGGGTCTCTCCCGGATTTTCCTTTTCCCCGGCAAAGGGAAAACACGCGGCTGACAGGGGACGGAGCGCTGACAGTTGGAACTGGGAGCTGTCACACGCTCGTGTCCGGATGGGAGCGAGCAGCTCGCCAGCTGCGGCACTCAGAGCGGTGGCATTTCCTGCCAGTGCTCGGCGGCGGAGCGGCTGACACACACCGCCGTGCCCCGCGGTGGGCGAGCGGAGCGCCGACTGCGGCGGTGGCGGTGACTCCAGCGGGGCTCCCCCGCCGCACCGCTCGGCCGGGGGAGGGGGGGACCCCCCCGGTGCGCTCCCGCCGCCGCCGCAGTGCCCCGCACTCCGCACGCTCCCGCCGCACGTGAGCGCTGCCGCCGGCGCGGAAAGTGTGTCACTGGGTGAGGGGGGCGGCCGGGGCGGGCGGGCGGCCGCCGGGCCGGGGCGGGGCCGGGGCGGGGCGGGCGGCGGTGCCGCACTCGGCTCTGCGCGGCTCCCCGAGAGCGCTTTTGTTGTAAAGGGGAGGGCGCCGCAGCGGGGACGCGCACCCGCCGCTCTGACAGGCGACAGCGCGGCTGCCTCCCGCTCTCCCTCCCTCCTTCCCTCCCTCCCTCCCGCCGGCTGCATGTAGGGCTGCGGCAACGGGGGCACGGAGCCGGGAGGACAACGACCGAACGGAGCTGCGGCGCGCCGACCGGAGCCGAGCCGTGTCCGGCCGAACCCAGCGCGGCGCCGCCCGTGCCCCTGCGGGAGGTGGCCGCCATGGAAGTCAGCGCGGGTAAGCGGGGGGCGGCCGCGGCGGGGGGAGCCGGGCGGGTCGCTCGGGGTGGTCGTGCAGGGCCGAGCGGGCGCGGGGGCGCGGGCGGGCCGGTGCGGGGCGCGGCGGGGCGGGGGAGTGCGGCGGGCGGCGGCGCTGCCCGGCCCGGGCCCCGCTGGCGGCCGGGACGGCCCCGCGCCGCCTCACATGGACCCGCCGGGCGAGCCATGTGCGCGCTGTGTTTACGTTCCGCGCGGCGCGCCCGCTCATTGGCCGCGCGGGGCGGTGACGCGCGCATTGCATAATAGCGGCGGGGCGGCGGCGCGGGGCAGCGCGCGGCGCGGACACGTGAGGCGCGCGGGCGGGCGCTGTTTTGGTGACCTACATTCGGGGCGGCGGCGGCGGCGGGGGCGCGCCGGGGACACGTGGGGCCGCGCCGCCGCTGCGGCGCCGGGAGGGCCCGCCCCCGCGGCTCCTGCGGCTCCGCCCCGCCGCGGTGGAGTGCGGGGGAGGGTGGCCGGGGTCGGCGGGGAGGGGCGGGAGGAGCGCTCGGGGTCGCGGCAGGACACGCGGTGCGGCCGTGTGCGGCGGCGGCGGCACGCGGCCCGTCCCGGTGCGCGGGGGCGGCGTTGTGTAACGGGCAGGGGGCGGCCTGGGGCAGCGCAGGGCGGGCCCGGCGCTTCCAGCCCCGGCGCCGCGTGACCGCGGCAGGGAAAAGCCGCAGCCCCGGTGCGGTGGGATGGGGCGGGAGGGAGGGCAGTTGCGGGCACGGGGATCGCGGTCCCCACTGCCTTCTCGCGTGGTTAACGAGCGAGGTCGGGGGTGCCTGCCGGGGAGACCCCGCTGCCGCAGCGTCCCGGGGCCGGGTTCATCGCCAAGCCAGCGCGCCCCTGCGGCGGTGCAGCTTCCCGGATCGCTGTGTAAATGAAACACCGGCACCGCGCGGTGCCCCCCTTCCATACCCTTCCCTCCCCTTAAGTAAATCCCTCCAGGTAGAGCCCGAAGGGTCCCTGTCACTCAGCTGAAGGTGCCTCCGCAGCAGCGTTAGCAGCGCGGACCCACGTAGCCCCAAGGACTCGGATTCCCGAGGCAAAGCTCGGGCAGTTCCCATTCCCCACGCCGCCTTCCCCGGCGAACACCCCGGTACCCCCGTTCTGCAGAGCAGCGGCGTGCGGGTGCACGTGTACGGGCACGCTCAGAGGTCACTGTGTCTGTGCTCTTTGTTCTGAGATGTCACCCTGCGCTGTGTGAGAGATTCAACTTTTGACTGCTGACCAAACAAAACCAGAGTTCACAGGGAAGTGCAGCTTCTGAAATAAAAATACAGGGAATCTAGACTGTGACGCAGACAAGACTGCCTGGCTCTCCAGGGTGCAGGAGCAGCCCAGCTGTCTGGGGCTCCTCCGGCTTTCAGAAGAAGAGGGGTGAAACCGTAGACACACTCGTTCCGTGCTTCCGTATGACATTGGTGTTACCCCTGAGGAAAAAAGAGGAATCTCTTTCATGAGCAGGGTTTAAAGATAACGGGGCGCGGTGGCAGTGTGGAGAAACATGGAGTTCCCTGCAGGGGCTGTGCTTGCGTGTCCTGGTCTGCCCCTTGCAGATAAGGATGGCGCCTGCTGAGAAACCGGGTGCCTCCCATGGACCAGGTGGACTGCGAGCTTTGACCTGGCACCTGGCAGAGGCGCGTGCAGCGCTGGGGGATGGCACAGACCTTTGTCAAACAGGTGGTGTCTTAGCCTACCACGGGTGTCTGAGGATGCCTCGTTTCTCATGCTGTTGCTGAACCCGTGACTCTGTTGCCAATCCTCCTTTCTCCGAAAACCTGATCCGGAATGCGTGCTATGCTGTGTGGAGGATTTCTTGAAAAATCTCTGCAGGAACAGCGGCTGTGGCAGGGTGTAGGGGCACCAGTGTCCAGAAACGTGAGCAGCAGTCTGTGTAGTGCACGTGTCACACGGCCCCTTAGTCTGACTTTTACTCTGAGGTGGCTCTGCCAGGAGCTCCTGGGCTGCATGCTCTTTAGGGAACCTTTTTACCAAGGGTTTCCTTGGTAGAGAAAAAGTTAAATGTTAAAGAGGAAAAGTTGCTGCAGAGATGCTAAGAGGATCATTACAGCTGATAGAAGTATTGAAAATTTGTAAGTCAGAATTGCTCCCTGCAAGCAGCGATGTGTCCAGGGTTGTATAACACCGCTGCCTTTATTTGTGAGGAGGTGATGGCTGATGTAAGGGGCTACAGCCTCAACCTGTGATGCTAATTCAGTTGATTGAGGACTCTACAAACACCAGTGCTTTTTATCTCTAAAAGAAGGCAGTGCCTGGCCCTTTTTAATTCTTACTGGCATGTGGAGTTCCTTGCTGCAATGTCCTGAGTTGTCTGTGAAGAGACTCTACAGAGCAGTGGAGGCATAAAACATAGAAGATACTGAGTGTAATTATTTAAACAGTTGCATGGCTATGGCTGTTGAAATTTTTGTGTGAAATATCAAATGATTTTATATTGACTTTTGAAGTGTTGAGTCTCGGAGACAAACTCAAATGAAGCGCAAACAGTGTCTCTTGCTTACGAGCAAGAAGGAGCCTGTGAAAAGCCAGAACTGCTCCCAGGTCTGCCTGAGGACAAAAAGCTGTTTCATCTGAGGGATTCTCAAGTGTGTCAGATTGCAAGACGCGGCAGGACAGAGACTGTTTGCAATAACAGCCTGGCAGTTGGAGTTCGGCTGCTGTTAGAAAAGCTACAAAGCCTTGCAGTCGGACAAATGGCATTCAGTAGGCTAACCAGGCTGCAGTGCTATTTCTTTCCATTGCCCTCTTCCCTTCTGCATCGTGAGCACCTCCCAGCCCTTCCTTTCTGTGCCTCTGGCGCATAGCCTGCATGAAGGCTTTCTCTCTGCCCTATTTCTGTTGCTAACCTAGCTTGTTTGCATTCTGGCTCCACAGCACTGTAAGATCCTGTCTTTGCTGAGGCTCCAGATGAGCTCTGCTCAGAGGGTGGCCAGGGAAACCCTCCCTGGGCCACCCCGTGCTCTGTCCCTGCTACCCCATCCTTACAGCACCATGGCTTGTTGCTCCATCTGTTGGTTCTGCTGTTTCATCTTGGCTTGGATCAGAGAAGGCTGATAAGATGGGAGAAGGGGATGGGGCAGACTGGGAGATCAGCCATTGAAAACGGATGGAGACAAACAGGATCGAGGGAGGGAGGGAGGGAGAGGAGTGCTCCCAGGAGCACGTAATGGCTGATCTGGTGGTGCTGGGTCACGGCGTGGCTCACATGGCAGCGGTGCATGTCTGCTGGTTATGTCACTATGTGCCGCCTTTTTTTTTTTTTCTTGCCTTAGGGGGTGTGATAGCTTACATCAGCTCTTCGAGCTCGGCATCTAGCCCAGCCTCATGTCACAGTGAGAGCTCAGACAGCGGTTTCCAGTCATCCTCTTCGCCTGTACCATCTTCTCCGAACAGCTCCTCCTCGGAAAGCGGATGCAATGGCCGGAGCAGCGAAGGCTCTGATGGGGCACCGAAGAACGATCGTCTGGAGGAGACTGTTAAAACAAACCAGTCCAGTGTTGCTGGTTTGACAAAAGGCCATAATGGAGTCACAAGTATGTTTGGTGCTGGTTCCTTAAAACACTGTTTCCCCCTTTTATATTACAACCTCATGTGTTACAACCAAGTCCTCCATGTGGCTTGTGGTGAAGACACATAGCAAAGCCTCTGTTTTTATCTTTTGGCATTATGTGTGTGGTAATACAGCTGGTGTTGCCATACAAATGCTAATAAGATGGAGGTCCCATTGCTGCCGCCTTCAAACAGTCCATAAATACAGTCCGGCTTTACTTCAAATCTTCGTTAGTGAGAACTGATCTTAGTAAAATCAAACAATTAAAAGGAAGTAATGAAGTAAAGGTAATAGCAATCAGAAATTGCCTTCAAGAGTATTTATGGAGCTGTCTTGGAAATCTGGTTTCTCTGTTTTTTCATATGCTCTCCGTTACCCCTTCACTTTTCCTTTCCCCTCCAATTTTGAGGAACAAAATAAATAAATTGCCCAAACATAGTATTTACATAGCTGCGGTTGGAACAGTTATCTTTCTGATTCCAAGTCTTAATTTGTTGATGTAAAAAACAAAATATTTGTAAACTGGAACTAAAGGATAGCCTTTTAAAAGGCATTTAACAATCTAACTTCACCTATTCGCCTCACACTTCTTTTGGTAATTGGAGAAGATCAGTGGTAGAGAACTGTATTTAAACAGTTTTGGAAGGGTAGGAATCAAACTGAGTACTGTAATGAGTGATTCAGCAAACACTCAGCTGGAATTTAGTCTTTTGAAGGCTCAATTCTTTTATTGGCAGAATTGTTTTATTCTTTTGGATTGTTATGAAGTTAGAATAAATATCTAGCAGTTCTGCCTTAAAAGGTTTTGTTTTGTTTTGTTTTGTTTTTTTAAGGTGTTCCTACCCTAGGTTCATTAGGAAGCTTTACTTCTTAAAAATTTCCCTGTTTCTTAGTATCAGGGCAGAATTTCCTGAGATGAAACCTCTTGTAAACTGTTCAGATGGATAGATAGATAACACTTCTAGCTTAGTACTAGTTGTGTTAAAAAAAAAAAAATTGTGGTTTGGTTCTTTTTGAAAACCTTAAAAAAATGTTTTAGTTCTTCTTTACAAATGAAACCCAAATGTCAAATAAGTCACTTTTCTGGTAGAATAGTGGTAGTATTTCCAGTTTTCTCATGTATTAAGGTACCTTTGGGGTTACTGAAGTCACTAATAAAATTCCTGTTGGCTTTGGTGAAACCAGTGTTAGATCAGAACTTAGGACTTGCAAAAAATCTTTATTGACAAGCTGAAGTAAAAAACGTGGGACGAAACTTAAAAAAAAAAACCCAAACAAACCATGAACATACATACAGGACTGAGAAGGTATTTTCAAGTTCAAGTGTGCAAGTATGCCATTCTGGATATGCACTCAAATGAGTGGTCTTTACATATGTAGATATGACTGAGTTAGCAGTCCTAAATTGTTATCAAACAGTTGGAGTGTGTTGCTTGTTTTTAATATATAGTAAAGTGTCCTGTAATATTTCTGGTTTTTAAGAAAAGATGTTTATTCTCTGTTGGGAAAACTGTAGCCCTTTATAGGCTTACTTGTCCTGATGGAAAAAACAGATTGAGCCTGAACTTTAGTGGCCTAGTTAACTGAATGGTCCTTTTAAAAGTGCCTAAATGTAAGCAGACTTTCTTTTTCTACAGTTGAGTGCAGTGCTACTGTGATTGAAAGCCCGTTGAATCTGTGCTTTCTACCTATTCTGTTGAGTGCTTCATATTTGTCTTTTCCCCCCTCCTTTGCCTCAGTACCTTCTGAACTGTTCAGTTTTGTACATTCTTGATGTCTGTTCTTCTGCTTACTTTTTAGTATGTTGAGCTGACCTGATGTATTTTAAGTCCAGGTTTTAAAAGCTGGAAACATATTTCTGCAGTTGTCATCGGTTTTCTATATCCTTGACTTTTTTGTTCTGATTCTAGAATTTAATGGCATGGTTCTTCTTTGCAAAGTCTGTGGAGATGTCGCTTCAGGATTTCATTATGGTGTTCATGCCTGTGAGGGCTGCAAGGTGAGTTACATTTCTGCTCACCTCTCTGCTGATGAAATGCTCAAGTTCTCCCCACTGGGGAAAAGGGGTGATACTGCAAAAAAAAAAGTGTGTGTATTTATCTGTTAAATATGACAAATTTCAGAGCTTGTAAAGAAAAGGCAAACCACTTAGCAATACACAGTATTTTCCAAGCTCTGCAGTACTTTCTGTTCTCACCCCTGTATCCTACCTGACCTGGAGTGCATGGCAGAGAACAAGAACTGGAGGCAGAGGTGGTGAGGACCATGTCACGCAAGACATGTGCATGTTAATTGCATTAAGAGATAGTGAGTGTGGGTTGTCACCTGGGCTGGGGCACAGAACAAAACAGCTTTGGAAAAGCAATTCTTTACCAGAAAAGCAGTTCTTTACCAGAACTGGATGCTTCCATGCTCATGCATCACTAAATGTGTATTTTCTGAATCTGTAACACTGCAAATGTTATATTCTTTGAAGGAGTTTATCAGCTTAAGTGTTATGTGAAAGAATCACCTTTGAAGGTCGTGTGGTGCAGCAGGATGGTTTTGTTGCCAAACTGCAGAGATTGATGTCAAAAGATCTGATTTCTGATTCCCATCTTTGCACTTGATGTCAGAGCTGTTTGAGAGCATCTTGCAAACTGTTAGTACGGTCTTGGAGATATTTTGCTCTTTGGTGCTGACTGTGCAGGGAACAACTTAGCGTCTTCTGTAATTAGAAATCATAACTAGTTGGCATTATATATGGATCACACACAAAGGGGAAGTAAGTCATGAGGAGTATCAGGTTCTTTAAAATCACTTGGGGCGGATGGCTCTGAAGCAGTTGATGAGAGACAGTGAGGTTTTCTGTGCTTGCAGAGGATGAATCTTGGCAGAAGAATTTGACATGTGCTGTAATGATAGTTGTGGGGCTTTTTTGTTTGTTTGTTTACAGGGTTTTTTCAGAAGAAGCATTCAGCAGAACATCCAGTATAAGAAGTGCTTGAAAAATAACAACTGCTCTATAATGAGAATGAATAGGAACAGATGCCAGCAGTGTCGTTTCAAAAAATGCCTGTCTGTTGGGATGTCAAGAGATGGTACGTTCCTGTACTGAGCAGGGATCCTCTGAGAGGGAATCTGCTGCCCACCTCAGAACTGATTGCTGAGAGTCTTAATGGCAGATAATGCAGCCAGCCCTGTTGTCAAGAACAGGTTCGCTGTCTGAGAACATTTAGATCAGCTTGTCTTCTTGCTCCATGACTCTTCCTGGACTGGTAACGTAATTCTGCGGACAGCTGCAGAGCTGTTCTCCTGCCTGTGGAGGCTGATGCAGTGGGATATGCTGCAGTGGTCTGTTAGGGGGATGGTTGTAACAAGTGCCTCAATTTTGTGTATCCTGCCTGAATCTGAACAAGACTCATATTTTTCTTTTTTTTTTTTTCCCTTTTTTGTTTTGTTACTGTTGCTTTTTCAATGAAAGGGAATTCTGCCCAAGCTGGTAGCCTTAGAGTAATTGCTACAGAGCCTAAAGAGTTAGGTTTGGGTACATAGGATGAGTACGTATCTGCTTCTGAATTTTTCTTTCTTTTTTTCTTTCTTTCTTTTCTTGGAGAGAGAGGAAAGGCAAGGAGGAAATGGTAGTGTTGAGCTGTGTCTCTGACCACCTTGCTGGATGTCCACTCCTTGAGACTTTTTAATATGTAATGCTGAAAGTGTAGTTAATTTCTCTGCTACAACTTACTGTCACAAACCAGGACTCTTTCTTCTGTTTCACTTTTTAATTTTCTCTGTGTGTTTATTTCACAAGAACTAGGAATCTTGGGCTGTTAATAATTTAGTGGGTGGAGTGTTAAAACTTATTTTAAATAATTGTTCTGAGTTCTTGTCGTGCATAGGAGTTATTTCATCCCCTAGGCACTTATTTGCGCATAAGATTGCACCTGCTTTAATGAAAGAGACTTAGTTACATTAATGATGGACTACTGCATGAACATAATTACATCAGTCGAAACTGGTTATAAGCCCTTGTGCAGCTGTGGTTGGACAGGGTGGTAGAGGCAGTTGTAGGTTCCCTAGGACAGGGTCAAAAGTGTTGCAGCCACAATGATGCCCATCCCCTTGCCAGCAGAAAATGTCCTTGTCAAGGCAAAGTTATCAAGGAAATTTGCCAAGGTAAGCTTTGTTCAGCATTGATTCTCTTGTTTTGGCAAGTTATATAATTAGTCCTTGAGGACGTGTCTTGTAGGACTTCTATTCAAATATGATACAAACTGTGTTTACATTCAGCTAATTATCAGCTCACAGAGTTGTACTGATTTAATAGATCCAATCTTAAAGCCCAACATTTCATCAGTTAACACAATTGCATGTGTACTCCACAGCCAGGTTTGAGGCAAAAGGGGAAAAGGCTTTATAGACTCTGTGCTTCAGAGCTGCCTTCTCTTTGTATGCAAACAACAGCATGCATTTCATACCTCACACCAGTCTCGTGCACTGGAAGCTCCTTGACTTCACTGGTAATATCCCTACTGTAGTATTGGTGAGAGCAGTTAATATCTTTCCTTAAAAGGCAAGGTTTTTTGTTGGGGTGTGTGTTTTGTGTGTGTGTGTACCAACACTTTCAGAATTGACTTTTTTTTTTTTTTCCTTCCCACCACCTTCTATTTCTCCACCTTGGTAGCTGTTCGATTTGGCCGTATTCCCAAACGTGAAAAACAGAGGATGCTGATTGAAATGCAGAGTGCCATGAAAACCATGATGAACAGTCAGTTCAATGGCCACTTACCCAACGAAGCATTAACAGAACATCAAGACCAAGCACCTCAAGAAGACCTTTCCTCCAAGCCCAAACAAGAGCGGGAAACCATCAAAAGCCCTTCTCCCCCTCCTGCTTCTGACGTGGCTAAGGAAGAAGTGATCGGGATGGTCACTAGAGCCCACAAAGACACTTTCATGTACAACCAAGAACAGTCCCAAAACCCCGCAGAGATGATGCAGACCCCAGAGTGGGGAGAGAGTGTCGAAGAACACCGAGCAGTACATGTTGAGCAGTGAGCACTGTGTTGGAGGCCTCGGTGGCCCTCAGTACCCTGAAAGGGAGCAGCACCTTGGTGGACAGTACAAAGGGAGAAGCACAATGCATTATCCAAGCGGGCACGCCATGTGCTTCACAAATGGCCACTGCATGAACTTCACCAGTGGTTATACTCAGCGAATGTGTGATAGGATCCCAGAAGATGGCTTTTCTCCAAACAAGAATACCACTTACCCTTGCAGCACTGGAGGAAGAATGCATCTGGTATATTGATATCAATTGCTTGATTTGACTTAGTGAAACGCTTAGTGGTGGGTGTGATCCAGCTGTGTCTTAGTAGTCAGTGGAGCTGCACACACTGCTGAAACTTAAAATGTTGACATAAAATCGATAGCACAAATTGTGACGAAGGAGGTAATAGCTCAAGTTGTTTGGAGGATCTGAAATCGTACAAGTGATGGGGTTTCTTGGCTTGTTTTTTAGCTAACTGAAAGTAGGTGAACATCAGAGAGCATTGGTTGAAGTAAACTCACAGTGGTTTTTTTAAGTGAATTGACTTTGAAATGAAAATAACACTTTATAAATTCCCCTTTTCACTCAATCCTTTTGAAGACTTTAAAATAATCTACACAGATATACTGTATTTTCATTAAGGGTATTCGGAGCAAATTTCTGGGGTGAAACCCCAGGGCGAGGATTTCAAGCCAGTGTACACGCCTTGCTGGTGTGTTCTAAAATCTCTCTTGCTGGGTATGCTGGTTTTTTGGTGTGGGGTTTTTTGTTTGTTTGTTTTGTTTTAATGGGGCCCACAGGCTGTGCATCCTTTTCACCCTAGAACATCTTCAGATATGAACAGAGGCAGGAGAAAGGTGTACAGCTAAACCACTTGAGAAAAGTTCAGGGTCTTTTCTGTAGTACTTGCATGAGTGAGGCTTTGGACACACTTCTGGGTACCTTAGATGACTTCACTTGAGCATTTTCTCACTGAATTCTTAACAAGGATGTTTCCTGGGTTTTTTTACATATAGTTGTTGGGTTTTTTTGGTTGTTTGGTTTTTTTTTTTTTTGGTCTTTCCTTAACAGTTCCCTCTCATTTGCCTTGCACCTGCTGTTTCTTTGCTGTTCAGGCAACCAGTTCTGTAAGTCCCTTAAAATAGATTGTCCTTCTCTTTATCACTGCAACCGCCTGGGATGAGAGAACATAACATCCTCGTTCTCATCCTGCACTCCTGTTGTGAAGCGCGAGACCCTGACCTTTCTGAAGTGCTTGAGCTGCTGGTGTTTTTGTTCCCCTTAGTTTATAAAGATCCTTCACAGGTTCTTGAAGACCCCCGGAAGTTTCCACAGTGAAAGTGTTTATTTGTTGATTTTGCTGTATTTTCATGGAGGTTTTTTTTGTTGTTTTTTGGGGGGAATTTTTCCCTTCTTTGGCTACTGCATATGGAGACTATGCCACCCCTAGGAGGGTCTGACCTTAATTGCAAACTCTGGGCACTACACCATGGCAAATCATAATAATTCCCAACCTTTCTTCCTTGCAGGGAAAGTATGTGGTGTCACTACAATGGCATTCTTGGCACTCCTGAGAAGCAGAGGTTAAACCCATCAGTATGGGCGGGCAGGGAGTGGTGCTGCCTTGCAGAGGCTCAACCAGTCAGTTTGACCTGTGCATGGCAGCTGCAGGGAAGCTTTACACAGCCAACGATGAGGAAACAAAACTGAATCCAACAGAGCACTGCAGCTCCCCCTCCCTGCCCCACGTGAATGAGGGTTTTACCTGAGAACTCACTGAGATCAGGATCCAGCCAAAATGAGTCAGTAGCAATAAGGGCATGTAATTAGGCTCTTAACCAGTATGGAGACAGATATTCAGGGGTTTGATATTTTTTACTCAATACCCCTGTAACCAAAAAAGCACAACAGGTTGTTCCTGAAGACATTCTTCTAAAGAGAGCTGCTGACTGTATATCTGACAACTGCTTCCATAGGAAGCCTGTCAGAGTTCAAGGAGCACCTGGTGACGCTCTTTTAGCATATGGTTTAGTTTTTGGTAGTTCTGCAAGGAGCGGAGAGTTGGACTCAATCCTTATGAGTCTCTTCTAACTTGAGATACTGTATGACTCTTGGGCAGAGGTCTGTCAAGATAGTGTAAACACAATGCACAGGGTGGAGAAGTGGTAGTTTCCCCTTAGGACTGAGTGCCTGTGGGTGAAGCTAAACCATCGTAGGATGACAAGTTACGGTGATTTTGGTGTCCAGTGAGGAGCAAGAGATTCCTTATTTTCAGAGAATACTGTATTTTTAACAATATCTGTGTGAGCCATTGCAGTATCATGAACAGAGCAGTGGTTAGCATCTGCCACCCTTCTGTTTGTATGCCTAGACCTTTCCTTTTGCCAAAATATATATATTCTTGTAGTCTTAGAACCTTCCACACAAAGAATTGCTATGCAATTACCATATTCAAGATACCCTGCAAAAACAACAGAGCTCTGAGGAATTGCTAATCTATTTCACTGTTTTCTCTTTGTTTTACTGACATTATGTAGGATTACATAGACCATTTAGTATACTTGTGAGGAATACTTAAAAGGAATTCTCGTCCTTGATGATGACAGGTGAAATGAATATTAAAAGGTTTAAACTTCATTAAAAGTTGTAAATTTTAGAAAGCAGAACTGAAAATATCTCAGAGCTTCTGGTTGGATCTTGCAAAGGGAATTTATTGGCAGTCAGCCTTGACTGATACATCTGATCTCATTGTAATGGATTCAGACTTTGTTACTAAAAAATCACCGTATATTTGTATAAAAGAAAGGGCATTTTGTCATCCTGTGACTGAGAAAAGTTGGAATACCAGTTCCTTGGTGATCCTCCTTCAGTGATACAAGTAAAAGAAAACTTGTAAAGGAAGGTTATCCTCGTAATGAGGGTGTAAACTTGTGACTCTGGAAACCAAGGCTCTCTTCCTTGCTCTCGTGTTGACACCTTTGTCACCTTGACTGAAGCACTTCAGTTGCCTGCAAAACAAGACAGATAGGAAAATGAATGTAGTCGTGACTGTGAGATTACAATCAATTGATTTTGAAATCATGATTAACCATGAAATTACAAGGATAATACAAACAAGAGAAATCCAGCTGTCAGACATCAGTTGAGATCAGGGAAGAATCACATAACATTGGTTCACTCAGATCTTCTGCAGTGAACACTTTTGTAGTTTCCAAAGTCAGCAAATTTATAAATGAATTGCTGACAATCCGCCACGAATTTTTTGGCTGGTTGGTTGTTTTAAAGGAAAGGAGAGAAATCCAGTTGCTTTGGGAGCTGACTAAAGAATACTGATCTTTTTTTCTCTATATGTCATTATCGCTAAGTTTTGTAGAAGAATAAAACTGTTTCTTCTCAGTCAGGATTCAGAGTGATATCTTTAAAAGTTGTTTTCTGTGTTTTGTAAACATCAGGTCTGCCCAATGAGTAAGACTCCCCATGTGGACCCAAACAAATCTGGCCATGAAGTGTGGGAAGAGTTTTCCCTGAGTTTTACCCCTGCAGTGAAGGAAGTGGTGGAGTTTGCCAAGCGCATCCCAGGATTCCGAGATCTCTCCCAGCATGACCAGGTCAATCTTCTGAAAGCTGGGACCTTTGAGGTGAGACCACTGTGTGTATATTGTGAACCCGACAAGCTGTGCATCAGTCTGACCCTGTAAGAACAAAACCAAATAGAACTGGGTTACATCAGGTGAAACCAGCGTGTTCATGGGTGGTAGCTCTGAGCTCTCCTGGAAGGTGGTGTCCAAGGGATCTGTTTTGTCAGATCTTGGTGAACTGTCCCTCTTCCGGCTGGCTCAGAACGTCTCAGCCCTTCTACCGCTTCTTCTTCCCTGGACATTAATAAATGGGTAATTAGGGGTTTCTTGGTTTTGTATAGTAGTGGTTACACTGACAGCTACCTTTGCCTACTCTGGAGAAGTGTACTGCATCTGAAAGGGTGGATAGTTTAGAAAGCTGTCTATTGACTTACAAGTTTTGTCGAGAAATGTGTTTACTGCTCTCTGTGTCTTTCCTTGTGCCACTCTGCTTCCTGCCAAAGCCAGAGTATCTATCCTGACCAGTCACCACTAGCCTTTGGTGGCAGCTGGGGGTGTCTGAAGCTTCCCTGTCTGATGCAGTAACAGTAGGAATGAGCTGTACTGCTGCAGCTCTGTAGATGCTGTGTGCCAGCTGCAGCCTGACTTACTCTAGACTAATCCCTCTAGGTCCTCGTGGTTCATTTCATCCACTTGTGGTCATGACGTATATGTGAATTAGTGGTGTTAATTTGGAAGTGATACCACGGAGCTTGGTGCTGTTTTATAATTAGTGACCTTCACAAGATGACCTTTACTTAAGGCTTTAGTTGTTCTTCAGACCCTTGTGTCTGTTGGAGATCATACACATTTTATAAATATTCAAGTGTGAAATTTGAATTCAGATGTGAAATTTGAATATGGAGGGCCAGAGGAGTTGAAGTCCCAAGTGTTTGATGTTACTGTGCTTTCTTGGAGAGGGTAGAGTTGGTGGTGTCTTTGATCTTGTTTACTTGATTTATTCTTTCAAAGAGATGTGCTGGATTTTGGTTTTACCCAAACTGAAGACATTTCTTGTGTAGTGTGTTGGGTCGTCTGTCTGCATTTACACAGCCCAGTTCTAAGATGGATAATTGTTGGGTTGGAAGGTACAAGTTACACTGGAAGACTTGGTGCCTGGAGCGTGTCAGTTTTTTTGTTGCTTTCATATTCCTGTCCTGTATTTTTTTCTGTTGTACTTATTCTTGACCTTTTAATATTCATCTACAACTCCTGTGGCAAAGGGGCTGTATTTTCACTTCTTCAGCTACAGTCTCTTACACTGCTATTCACATTACACAAATGTGAGAGGTTCCTTCCTCTGCTGTCCAGTGCCCTCAAGGAGGGCGGAAAATTGGGCTTGAACTGTTCCTATAAAGTGAAGCCAAATCTTCCTGTTTTGCAAGTAAAAGGTTTTGTCTTGGCCTCTTTTCACCTCAAGCTTTTCTCAGGCCTCATTCGTATGCTTTTTTGCCAGTTACAAGCACTGCTGATAAGAAGGTTTCTGTATCCAGGAGAATTTATAATATATGGCTGCATGCTTTTCACTATTCACTTATAAATAAGAAACATTAATGATTTCTGTTAGTGAGCTGGTACTTGTAGTTAAAGGCCTATGTGGCCTCTTAGCAACAGAAAACAATGTGATGCTGCAGAGCAGTGGAAAAAAACCCCAACAAACACAACAGGATTTATGAATCCATTGCAATAGAGGCAACAAGCATCTTGAAAGCCTGGTGCATACAAGGTCATTTCTCTCTTGAGGGTAACTGAACTGGGATGTTCTGATGTCTGCATGCTAATAGGAGAACCTGTGTAAAAGTGCTGCCTCCAAGCCTGGTGTGGCTGGCTTGGCACTGTGCTTCTTAGCAGCTCGAATTCAAGGAGTGCTTGTTCGTTTATGGGTAAGAAGACACATGGAGATAATGTTGGTGCAGAGGCTGCATAGCTATATTTATTCACACACGTGTAAGCTAAAAAGGTTCTTGGAACTGGGAGTACTGGGGAGCTCAGTGTGTTGTGGTGGCATTTGCATGGCTTCTATGATAGCCAGCTCAGAAAAAGCAGTAAGTGTGAAATAAGGAACTTGACTGGTTTTCAGTGGGCCCTCCCCCACCTTCCCTCCAAATGTAGTTGATGGTAGAGCTAGCAAGTCGCTACTAAAATGGATCCATTTGAGTAGTGACTCAGTTTCTTGGCAGACTCACAAACCTGGTCATTTAACTACAGGTCGTAGGGAAGTGAGCAAGCAACCTTCAAGTGTGGAGGTTTTTGTGTGCTTATGTTGCTGTGGTTGAGTGCTAGGATTGATCAGGTATATCCTCAGCATGCACAAATAGGAGTCTGGCTTGAAGTGAAATGGGATGAATCAATCCTGTGCTATGCCATAGTCTAAACTGTTCTTCATATGTTAGAATGGTGGCATTGAAATCTCTTTGCCTTAGTACAAGTCAGCACAACGTTATGGGCTTCAGTTTTGAATCAGCTTCAGTTTTGAATACTAGTGTTAATACTGGTTGTTCATTATTTAAAGTTTGTTTCTAAAGCCCAGTTCTGTAGGGAGAGTACCATTTGGAACTGAAAGGCTGTTGAATACCCAGTTGGATCTGTGCTAATGCACAAGTTCAGCTTTGTCTGTTTGCCCTTTGTCTTTTTTTTGTTGTATTCTGAGGGCTTCTGCACCTAGGTTTCTGCACTCTGTAGTTAATGTCAGCACAGGACATACAGCTTAGCTGATGAAGGTGAATAGTGCACAGTGCTCATGTGTCCATCAAGGTTGCTGCATGTCATTTGGCTGTAAAAATTTAGGCGCAGGTCATGGGATGTGCATGAACGGTATTTGAATTCTCAAACGTTTTCATTTGTTTTGAACACTCCTGTTTTTAAGCTTGTCAAAGACACCAGTCTTTGAAACCCTAGTGCTCCTCTCACCTGTAGTAAACATTTAAATTAATGCAGTTACGTAGGTTAAGTGAGAAGAGACAGCTGTCACACCAGATTACAGTGAGTCTGAAGTTTTAACCAATGCCAGTTGGTTCATTTTCTCCAAATAAGAAGGCTGTTCTGTGTAACTTAAACGTTGAAAATGTAAATAAGGTTGTTGAACATCAGCAAATGAAACTTTACAAGCCATTCCAGAGGGAAACTTTTCACAGTACGACTGACAAAACCACAGGAGAAATTTCAGCCCAGAGGGGTAAGTTTAGCTCACATCAGCTGCTCCAGCCCTGGTGCTTGTAGCAAAGGGGTATTCCCAGCTGCTACAGACCAGGTGCCATCTCAAGCTGTGCTTCCCTAGCCTTTCAAAAGCTGAAAGCCACACATGTGGCTCCTTTCTACCAGAGCTCATTAACATTCCTGTGGGTACAGTGATGCGGCATGGTACTTTCCCAAAGAATGCCTAGGGGGCCTGATCATGAGGTAGTATAAATCAGCATTATTTCTGTAAGCTGCTCTAGTTTATGCCAAGCGAGAATCTGGTTCGGTACCTTCATTTTGCTCCTCATACGTGTGGCCAGAAAAATATTTCTTTTAACGCTCTCTATGCCTTTGGCTGTTGAGTAGCTTAAGCAAGTTGTCCTACTGGCATATTTATGAATGACATGGTCCGTGTGGCTCAGGCTGTCTGAGGTTTAAATTTTAATTTTCCTCCCTTTCATGTGCTGTATTCCCTCCCCTGCATCCACTCGCTAATTTTGCCACTTGTTTGTTTCTCTTAGATTACTGGGCCAGAGCTTGCACTGTGTTTTACAGCTCAACAGCATGCTCACACTTTCTGTATAAAATGCTTGTAGAGCAGTCAATGAGACGATTTGAATGATGTTGAAAGGTTTAATATTTTTCTTTGGCTTTTCTAGACATGCACTTGCATTTATCTGTTTTTATTGTTTTGTTTTGTTTTTTTTTTCTTTCACCAGGTTTTAATGGTACGGTTTGCATCTTTGTTTGATGCAAAGGAACGTACCGTCACCTTCCTGAGTGGAAAGAAGTACAGTGTGGATGACTTGCATTCAATGGGAGCTGGTGATCTGCTCAACTCGATGTTTGAATTCAGTGAGAAATTAAATGCCCTGCAACTTAGTGATGAGGAAATGAGTTTGTTTACTGCGGTTGTCCTGGTATCTGCTGGTAAGGAGAGAAAGTTAACTTGCACCTTTGTCAAGATTTGAATGTGGCTCTGCATTAAAAGTTTTCCATAAAATTTATAGGCTGTTATTTCATGTTGAAGTGTAATCAAGTAGGTTTTAAGCTACTAGCAGCCTGTAATCTACTTTTTTACATACCTAGTCTTTCTAGTATTGCCTTTTGAAAAAATGTGACAATGGGCTTATGTTTTCCTGCTGCTTTCTATAGAACGCAAAAAACACATCTCCTAACTGCCCCATGGCCATTTAGGTGGTATTTGTCTGACTCCTCTGAGTTTCACAGGACAGCATCACTGAAATTACTCCTGACTTGCACAGCAGAAGTCTTTAGATAAGGTGGTATTTTTACTTCCAGGTATTGTCATTTAAGTTTATTGCGTATTTTACTTAAGTCTAAATCCAACAGTTTGATCTCTGCCCATGTCAGCAAGACAGCCCTGTCATCTGCATCATGACCTCTTACCACTAAAGGCCTGCCAATCCACTAACATCTTCACTGGCCTCCTATCTTGTTTCAGTCCCTGGATGTACAGAACACCCTGGCCCAGATTCAAAGAAGGATTAAGCACCTACTTCTGTAGTATTATCTCAAGCCTCAAATTAGGCACATTAGCTCTGCATATAATGCCTGGAATACAAGATGCAGAATCCAGGCTTGCAGTTTAAGAAGCTTTTTAGAGGCTGGTAGCAGGAATGCTCGTAAAGGCCTACTTCAGACAGCAAGCCAGCTAGTTGGGGAGCACTCAAGTCCTTGAACAAGTGCACCTCTTTCGCATAAGTGATTCAGACCCACGTCTTTTTTATCAGGGAGGGGCACCCTGGGCATGGTGCTGTAGGCACGTGAAACCTCTGTAAACAAGGTAGGGACAGTTCAGTCTAACAGCTTTGTGCATGGCCAAACTGAAAGGTTACAGCACAGGAGGGGGCAGCTGTCACCTCTTGAGTCTGTAAGCCATGATAATGAGTGAAGGGCGACACAGAGCTTGAAGAGCCAGAACAAATGGCACTGTGAAGGAGGCATGGGACTGTAATCTGTTAGTGAAAATGTTCAGGTAGCAGAGAGAAACCTGGGGTATTAGTTACTATTCCAGACTCTACAAATTTTGTCCTTTTTGACAAGAACTGGAGGCAACCTTTAAAATTAGGACTGACAGGACTTTTCCCTTCTTGTGCAATGTAACTAGGCTTACAGCTGCTCTTCTTGCTTGCTCAGCTACTGAGTCCTGGAATATCACAATCTCTGTGCCAACTGTTCTTAATGTAAATGGCTGTATCTGTTCTGTTAAATGTTCTTGTAGCCCAGAGTCAGGCCCCCTTAGGCTTTTAAGCAGTGCTCTGATTGCCGACTCCCAGTAGGGATTAGCTTAGGGGATGGTATGTAGCATATACAGCATGTAATGTCAGAGCTGTGCAACAGGACAAAAAGAGGTTTTTGGTATTCAGGCTTCTTGCATAGATGCTGAGGATCTTTCAGATCATATTTTTTTAGGACATTATTGCTACCTATCTTAGCTACCTCGTGATCTGCAGTCTAATCACAGCCTTCCTGGACATCTTCACAAAATACTTCTGGGGTTTTATAAAGTACGGCTTCATTAGTCGATGTGGGGGCCGTATTCCAGACACAACAGTAACCTTGATGATTACTGTGAGTTCAGAAATTTTCAGGTCAGCTTTACTCTGTAGCTTGTGACTGGATTGAAATGCTGCAGTCATTACTTTGTGCAAGTGAGTAAGTGAGCAAACTTCGTGCTCGAGCAGGCACTGAAGAGAACAGAGGTCCTGGGGAAGATGCTCACAGCGTGAGGGCTTGCCAGGAGGAAAAGGCATCTGTAGAACTGAAGGATTGTGGGCATCTGCTGATTAAACAGATCTTGAAAGACAGATCCCCTGCACCCCACTTCTCAAGGAGGGGTGTGATGCAAAGAGTCATTTTCCATAAGGGGAGGTGGAGGAAGAATTGAAGAACAGGATCAGAGAGAATGACATGGAGATACAGGCAAAGGCAAAATATACCATAAATGTGAGAAGAACTGAAGGTGAAAGAAAAAGGCCATTAAGACTTCATCTCAGAATAAAAGTTATTTGAGAGGATATTGAAAGGAAGAGAGCAGTCAAGATTTATATCAGTTCCAGAAGCAGACAGGAGTGTGACTGTTGAATGCTGATTAGGTGATCCAGAAGATAAAGTACCATGGTGCATGAGTTAAAAATCTTAGAAGACTTTCAGTTGCTTAAAATGAAGAAAAAAAACCCAAACCACCACTGGAAAAAAAGAAGTAAGGCTCTTTGTAGTGCTAGTGGGGAGAATACCTGTCAGAAACATCTCCACATAACACTGGATGAATAACCACTTTTAAGAGGGATATTTAGAATCTGCAGAAGAAGCAGGGATAGTAGCAAGGACTGCGTATAACTCTGTACATCCTCTTGTTTTCACATCCTGTAGAAAAGAAAGAAAAGGCAGGGTCCTGCTTGGGTGGTGCTAAGGAATTACCTTGGTACCATTCCAAAAGGGAAAGAATGCTTCACCTCTGGTTTCAGTGAATTGGATGCAGTGAAGAGGGAGGGGAGATAGCAAGGTGGATTATGCTCACTGAAGAAGGAAAAAGCAAGGTAGAAGCAAAGCTGAAAGAGTGGGGTTCATGCAGGTCTAGAGACTAGGTGATTCCTTAACTAAGGGTGATGCACTGTGGTAGAAGAATATAAAATACACACCCTCTATTATTCTCTCTTACTGGGGTAGTACTAACAGACTCTTCTGGTGGCCACTGGGAGCAACTGGAAGTAGACTGAGAGGGAAAAGAAAGACTTGGACTAATTGAAGGAGAGGAGGCTACGTTAACTTGCCCAAGGCAGCCAGGAAAGGTTGGACTGCATTCTTCCACCTCCGGAGGCAAGGCAGTACCACTGTCACTGTACAGAGCTCTTGAGAAACTTCATCAGACGTATTCTATGCAAATGTTGTCATACCTGCTTGGAATAAAGCAAACCTTTTGCAGAGCACAGGGCAAGCAGAAATAATTATTTCATCAATAAAGGCAGAGAGACATCTCTTCACTCATGTTACCTTGAACGGCAGCTATCAAACCTAACAGACAGTCTTCACAGAGTGGAATTGTTTGGTAGTAATCAGAGCTCCTAATTGTTAACAGTAGAAGATTCTGGAACAGTTTTCCTAAGGGAACAAAACACATTAACTGCTTCAAGATGCATCCTTAAGTGGATTATGTAATAATTTTTCCCATAGCAGTTGGGAACTGTACTGAATAGTCCAGGAGGACTTCCTAGACTCTGTTCACCTGAGCGGTCTGATTGGATTGACACTGACAGCATAAGGAAGGGATTCCCACTCTGACTGTACGATCTGACTCAGTGTTACTCCAGAAAGCTGTTGTCATTCCATGTCCCAGTTCTGCAAAGTGCTTAAGTACATGTACACATCAAAGCACATTTCTGTTCCTGTCCGTCACATGGGTATGTACGTGTCCTGCTGAATTTACATAGCATTTAAGAAAAGAGGCTACAGCTTGGAAAAAAACCAGCTACTGTTCATGGTTATTAGGTGAGATGTTTTACTTAAAAATTCATCCTTTTAAGCTGCTTACTTAGGTTCCACCTAAGGATATCAGGTGTGGTCTTAAATACAGCTCTCTTGAAAGAGATGCTTCAGGGGTGGGGTGAGTTCAGGATGTGAAAGCATAATATTTATCTTGGTGTTGACATTCTTCTTTTCCTCAGTTGAGGAGTTCTTGGGTGCCTCATATTTCATTTTGTGAGTGCTTCAGAACATGCTTGGAAATAGTGGCCACTTGTATCTTCCCTTTGCCCCTGAGGATCCCATTGTGCAGATATGAGTGTGGCTTGTCCTGAGGGGGATTTCCTCCTCTAACCTCCAGTTTAGGTTTAGGATTCTATGTCCAGCTTTGAGAAATGTTTGAAATTTTTACTTTCCTGTGCCCTGTCTCTCTCCTTGTGTTGAAAGTTGTGATTCAGCAACATATTTAAGTGTGTGCTTCGGTATGTCCTTTTCTGGACACGTGGATAGGGGATTATGATCTGATCACCAGAAGTGGTGGTCAAATGCTGCCAGTTTGGCATGAGCTTCCTTAACTTGCAAAGATAATGCTAAATAATGTTTGAAAGCCTTCATTATATGGATTTGGAACTTCTGGCTTAAGTATCTAATTTTTCTTGTGCTTGTTAATTTGGTGAGTGATTCTTGCAGTGACTTTATGTTGCAAACTACATCTGTTCAGTCTTTTTGTTTGTTTGTTTTTTAGCCCCACCCTCCTGGTTTTTTAATTTCTCTCTCTCCTTCTCTTCTCCTCACCCTGCCCTTTTGTTTAGATCGCTCCGGAATAGAAAATGTCAATTCTGTGGAGGCACTTCAGGAAACACTAATCCGTGCATTAAGGACCTTAATTATGAAAAACCACCCGAACGAAGCCTCTATTTTCACAAAACTTCTTTTGAAATTACCCGACTTGCGTTCCTTAAACAACATGCACTCTGAAGAACTGTTGGCCTTTAAAGTTCACCCGTAGGCCTTTAGGTCTCAATTTGTACTTGGACTTGCCTCGTGTTAAACTGTTTTGTGCTAAAATATGTATTTATACAGTTGTACCACTTGTTGGAGAGAGTTCACAGACTGTGAACAGTTGATAGCTGTCCCATAACCATGCAATAAAGCTTTGGCAGGTGCTTTCAGCTAAAGACGGCACAGCATTCGGAGTCCACTTCTGCAGAAGAGGTTGCAATGAGCCTGAGTAAATACGGACTGTTCTTTCATTTAGGAAAAAAAGAACCACCACTGCCCTCTCAACGTAAACTGAACACAAAATAACTGTCTATGTGCATACGGAGCATGGAATGGGGTGGTAGCAATCCTGTGCTAATAGGAAAATGGAAGAGCTGATTTAATTGGTCTTTCACTTATCTAATAGATATATGTCTGTGTCTCTTGATAACTCACCCATGGTTTCACTGCTGTAATTCCATTTAAATGCAATGGAATGATTTCAGCCTGCACCAACTCTTCACTGAGCGTGTGTTCATGCCATGTGTATATAATATAAATAGTTAAGTAGTGAGTGTTTATGGCTATATAAAGTACAGAGTTGTGTGTATATATGTGTATGTATATAAATAGTTCTATACATAAAGTATACATATAATTTCTTCACAATATTTTAAACTGTGAAGGAATTTAAACTTAAAACAGAAGGTGATCTATGGAAAGAACCAAATAGATGCACTTTGCATATTGCTGAACTAATTATCTGAGCATTTTTTAGAAAACATCGAATTTGCATTAATATGCTGTGTTTGTTAATTTAGAAAAAAAACAAACAACCAAGAGTGGCACTGAAGAGTCAGAGTCAGATTCAACTTCCAAAAGGGGCTTGTGGAGAATCTCAAGTGGAGATGGTTGGTTGCAGCACTAATGAGATTGAATGTCCATTGCCACTGAGGTTCTTGCATTTTGATAAAGGTTAAAGAAGCACCAGATGCTCTTCAAAAACTTCAGCACAGCCAGAAAGAAATTATCAGATGAATAACAACATGTATCAGAAAAAAAAAAGTGGGAAAAACGTATCCATGGTTGCGTTTGGGTGTATGTGCGTTCTGTGACAGATTATTTCTTGCAATACATCATTTTGCTGCTTCATTGCTAAATGAGAATTGAAAAAAAAGGTGAGATTTCCCCACGTCTTTTCACCATTTGGGCTTTGTGGTTCTCATGCTTGTTCTTCTGGAGCTCTCTGTTAGTGCGTGTGCATGTGAGTGTGTGTGACGTGCAGAGAAGGTGCACTGGATGGTCTGGATTTTTTTTTCTTAAAAAAACCCACCAAAAACCAACCAAACAAATGGGACTTTTTTTTTGTTCTTTATGCCAGTAGCAAATTACAAAGCAGATCCTCAAGGCTTAAGATTCTGCTACTTTTCCATCTAGGAAAGTGGCTCTCTATGGGTTTTTCTTTTCCATTTGTAGCAAGACCTGGCACCAGAAAAAAGAGATTAAAAGAAGTCAAAGCAGTTGTGTTAATTAGTTATATTTCTGTTTTGCTAATGTGGGAAGAAGACGCTCCATCACCCTTGTGTTTAGTTAACTTGCCTTAGAGGTAGCTTTCTGGGTCTGTAGTGCTTGGTAACACTACTCTGGAGGGAGGGACCTCTCCGTGTGTTACTGCATCAAGATGTACGTGATAGTCGAGGCCAGGACACAGAAAGCCACCAGACTGCAGAAGCTCCTGTTTGCACTGCAGTGAGCTGATGGGAGCCCTCATGCCTGCAGTGGAGCTGGAGCGGGAGCAGACCTTTGCCAGTCCCTGAGCATCAGGAGTTGGGATGGCTAGAGGGTGGCTTGCACCCTGCCGTGCTCAGGTTGTCTCTGGGCTGGAGGTTCCCCCTCAGAAAGGAGTACGGGGCTGAGAGCAGGAAGAGGAGGGCAGAATTCGGCTGTAGCCTTGACTAAGGAGCAGAAGATCCCACCCTTTCTCTTCCTCTGCAACTGCTGGAGGGAGAGCTGTCCTGCTTCAAGCTGCTTTAACCACTGGATAATGGCTCCTTAATACATAGGTTTTGCTACCCAAATGTACTATCGGGGCATATTGTCCTAATTTCTGTTAACAGTCTGCATCCTACCAGTATTATTTGTTTGAGAGCTTCACTGAATTACGCATCGAACCATTCAGACTTTTAGGAAGGACACAGTCACGTTTTATAGTTTTTAGGAGCCGAAATTACTTCTTTGTAGATCCCATTTCACACATAGAAAGTACAGTTAACCCTTGGTTGTTTTGGGAGGGAAGGAGGCTTCATACAGAGATTGCCACCCTACAACTGTGTTTTGTTGTGTTTTGTTTTAACTTTTTTTTCTTCTTAAAACTGTATTATTAAGCCTTTAGGAATGTATAACCAGGACTGAGTAATTACTGCTTATTAAATTTTTTAGTTAGTTTGACCATGTATGCCTATAGGTAGATATTCTAACTTGTGCAATTTGATTTGAAATAATCTTCCTGTACATAATGGAAAAACTCACATAACAGAAAAAAAAAAGCCCCAAACAGATTGACTGAACAAAAAGATGCTTAAAGTATGGTTCAGAAGTGACCCATGTATTACAAACACTAGCTGGACTCTTAGAAGAAAATCTAAACTCATTGTGTTAGCTGTGTATTGTGAGCTCTTCTTTTACTGTGTCACTGGTTATACACTTGTTAAATGCTGAGATAATAGACTTCATGCCAGGCATTTGAGTACTGTAGATTGGGTCATTGCTGAAAGATTAATGTACTGTATGACTTAAATGAAATTTTTATTCTTGATTTTATTCTTGATTTTGTTCTTGTTTTAAAAGATTAAATATGGGCATTATGTCAGCAAGCTAAACTTGTGTTCCTGTGTCCTCTCTGTTTCTCTGTACAAAATCTGGTGGGGAGGATGGCACGCTGAGATGAACAGAGCAGAAGAATGGATGAGAACATCAGCTGCTCTAAGGTCACGAGGGCTGTGCTGGTGCACAGTGGCAGGGAGCCAGCATCTCACTCTGCCTGTGATCCTGGTCTGACTTGCCAAGTGGTTGGATAGAGTTTTCTGGTGCACTTCATTTGCTGCAAGTTAGAGGACTTTTTTGGGTATAGTTGCTTTAAACACTGCATTAACTTGGAGAATATAACTTTGTAACTGAAAAAAGGATATGGTAGAGGATAAAAAAAAGAAAGGATACTGTTTAAGACAAGTCTTCAAGTTTTAAGAGAGAGAGATGGAAAACAGAACTTGAAGGGCAAAGATTTGGTTGACTTTTCAGCTTGATTTTGTCGTTTGGAGTGTCCACTGTTTTAGGAGATAAGAGAAGCTTCTCCAGGTAATGTTATATTGGTGTTTAAAAAAAAAGCACACACACAAAACCCAAAATTATGATTGATTGACCAGGATTGGAAAAAGTAACAGCTCAAAAATGCTTTCTTTTTTTTCTTGGCATGTTTTTCTGGTGGCATGTTTGCATATGGTTTTCCTTGTTGCCACAAAGTCTGAGCCCTGTGAACAGTGCTGTGAGCCACAGAGGTTTCAGGGCCTGGGAGGTCCTCAGTCCTCTTTTCAGCTTTTACTTGGATGCTCTGGATGGGCCATGATTAAGTTTTCCCTGTTTGGCTGTAAGAGCCTTACCACAGCAAATGGGGGGGGTGGGACACAGGAGTGACACTTCCAGCAAAAACACGATTCTGTTCCCACCACTCTCCCACCCTCCCAGTTTGGCAAGATGGTTTGGGGATAGGGAAATGAAGCGTTTGTGCTTTTTCATGGGAATCTTGCTTGGTCTCTGAGTTACAGTGCTGCCTTGAGTGTGAATGTGCTCACAGCAGCAGCCTGGCCTGGCTCTGTCCTCACTCCACCAGGAAATGGTGAATGTCACAAGGAAAACAGAGGTATGAGTGTTGCTGTGTGAAAGTGTAAACTGACGAGGGTGTGGGCAGCCAGCGACCTCCTGTTCTGGCTCATGACCCAGGAGCTGTGTTGGGCGGGAGGGAATCGGCATTCGCAGCTCAACCGCAGAGCACTTTGATTACAGAAACAGTTCCTACAAGGAAGTACTTGGCACTTCCTCTTCTTTGATGAGCACAGGGAGCAGCTCCTAGAGCCTTCATCAGTGAATACCTTCCTTTTTTTTCCTTCTAATTCATTTCTTTTAAGGTTGAAGTTTGGAGTGGGGAGGGAGGAACATCCAGGTGTGAGGAGAGCCTGGAAACCCCCCCATGGCAGCTGACTGGGCAGCTTCTTAAAAACACAGTGGAGACAATGCTTGCTGGGCAAGAAAGTTGGTCAAGGACACAGCCACAGCACCAGCGAGAGAGAGAGAGAGAGAGAAGAGCTGAGCAGGTGTGCGTGGAGGCTGCAAGGCTGCACATTCCTGGTTATTTGGAACAGATGTACCCACCCACGCCAGAAAACTTCACTCTGTGCAGACACTGCTCTGCCATGCCAGATCCCATCACAGAACAGTTTATACTTGCTGTAAATGCTTACCCTAGTTCTGTGTGAAGGCAGAGCGTGTGGGGACAGGGGGCTGAACTCTTCTGTCTCCTTCCTGAATCCCTATGGCAGGCCTCATTGTTATCCTTGACAGTCGCTCCCCTGCATTGTGCTCCAGGGCTGCCTTTGCCTCTGGCTGGAGGAGGACCCTCAGGGAGTTACTTGTGAAGTTACATACTTAAAACTTGATGGGGTTGGGGGGGTATCTTCTCAAAGGGCCCTTCTCTCTGCCCACCCACCCCCCTCCTCCCCTTTACCCCAGTTTAAGAAGATTGTGTCTCGAATTCTTCCATGCAGCACCATCGAGGTGGTACAAAGTGGAGAAAAATACATGGTGGAAGCTCATCTGCCTCAGGAGCTGCAGCTCAAAAGGAAGCACATCTAGAGAGGTCTGCTGCTAGGCTGTTGCTGTACAACAGCTCTTCTCCATCATGTGTGATAATCCACAGACCTTGTGCAGGCAGCCCTGGATTAGCTGAAGTGGTAATGCTGTATAAAATGAGGCTGACACTAATGCCCTCTTATATGCCTCTTCGGCGGGCTCAGTTGCCAGAACACAGCTGAAGATTGTCTCTGACCTAGGTTGGAGACTGACTTGGTTCTTGCACAGTCCCAGAATAAGGGAGGATCTTGAGGAGAACCTCAAGTACCCTTTGGTCCCCTTCCCTCTGCTTATGCAGAAGCCCCAGGAAGCAACCCAGATCTGTGTACATATAAGGCATCCTGGTAGCTGACTTCTCTTCTGCACAACACTCCTGGATAGAGAAAACACATGGATAAATGGTCAACCCAATATGCACCTGGGTCCCCAGTGGCAGATGGCACAAATTATTTAACAACGCTGCATTTCCACGATGTCTAAACTAGTATCTTTCTGGCTGGCTTAGGGTACAGAGCTCAGTCCATGGTGCATAAAGGCTTTTTTCCTTTCACCCTCTTATCCTTGCCCAATAGCAACCTCTCCAGCCTCCTCTCATACTGCTTAACAGTGTGTGTGGCTTGGCAGCCCTTGTTCCTACTGTTCAGTGTGCATTTGCCCTCTGTGGGCCCATGCACAGGCTTCCCCTTGTTGCTAGTTTGGCACAGGGTCAAACTGACTCCCCTCCACACACATCTGCAGGAGAGCATCTGTCCTTTTAGTCTCTTTGTAAGAGTATAAAAAAACCTGCTGAGTTAATGCATCGTGAAACTAATGCTGGTTCTTACATTTCTCAAGGAGAATTCAGTCATGATTTCCATAATTCATGGAATTTGTGGGAAGCTCCCAGGTGGAAAAGGTCCTGGGGCTGTTGGTTGACAGCTGTCTCAACATGAGCCAGCAGTGTGCCAAGGTGGCCAAGATGGATCAAAAATAGTGTAGCCAGTAGAAAGTGATTGTCCCCCTCTGCTTGGCACCAGTGAGGCCACACCTCGAATCCTGTGTTCAGTTTTGGGCCCCTCACTACAAGACGTTGAGGTGCTGCAGTAAGTTCAGGTGATGAAGCTGGTGAAGGGTCTGGAGCACAAGTGTGATGAGGAGCAGCTGAGGGAGCTGGCATTGCTTAACCTGGAGAAAAGGAGTCTCAGGAGGGACCTCATCACAACATGAAAGGAGGTTGTAGTGATGTGGGGGTCAGTCTCTTCTCCCACGTAACAAGCGACAGGACACGAGTTCAAGTTGTGCCAAGAGAGGTTTGATTGGATATTAGAAAAATTTCTTCACTGAAAGGGTAGTCAAGCATTGGGATAGACTGCCCATGGAATTGGTGAAATCACCATCCCTGGAGGTGTGGATGTGGCACTTGGGGACATGGTTTAGTGGTGGACTTGGCAGTGTTGAACTTGATGATCTTGGAGGTCTTTTCCAACATAAATGAGTCTTTGATTCTATGATTCTATAATTATTTACAGTCTTTTGCCATGTGCCTTGCAGAAGCACTGTGCTACAATAACGATACATCAGGAAACCCAGTCCTGCCACTCAGTGGCTGCTTGCTTTTAATTTATCTGCACACAGCAAATGCTGTGATAAATCTGGGCATAAAAGTACCATTTTTCATATAGGTGCTTCACCATAGGAGAGGTCATTCCAATGTTTTCTGAGGCAAAGGGGGGTGTCACTTTTTAACTTCACTGTAAGTAAAGCTTCCTTGGTAGCTAAAATCATGTAAGCTCTGCACAGGGTTGTTCTAGGACAGGAATCTTGCTTGAGCATAGGTGGGCTGAATTAAAGCACTGTTATGAGTGGCGAGAAGGATTGCCTGCCAGCAATACCAGGAATTACCTGACACCTGTGGCCAAAATTCCTTGGCATAAATGAGCAGGCTTAGCCTTTTCTGCTTTGCAGGGGGGTCAGCTTCCCCAAGCTGTCCCAGGTACCACAACTCCTGAGCCATGCTCAGACTGAAAATCTGGCCCTGAAAAGTCTCCTAATGCACTGAAGGCAAGAAGGAAGAGAAGACAAACATGGGATGGTCAGGGATAATAAGGCTTAGCAACTACATTCACAGCTAGTAATTATTCCAAATCATGGAGAAAGTCCCTTTGTTTGCTCCTTCCCACCCGATAGGTGTCTGCAGGTCTGTAACCAGGTCAGGATCTTTAAAAATTGTTTTGGACCTGAAGAGCAAAGTGCTTACAGGCCCTTATGTCCATGCTGCACTTCTCTGTGGTGCAGCTCTCCAGCTGTGCCTTGTCCTGCTGGGATGCAGCCGTATCTCCATGCCCGTGCTCTCTACCACAGAACGTGCGTTCATTCGTGTATGCTCAGAGTTGGCCGTCATGGGGCTGGCTCATGGATGGAAAGGTGCCCTCAGTCAGGAGTGTGCAGCCCTCAGGAATGTGCACCTCCACCCGAGGCAGCAGCATCAGCGCCTCAGAGCTGTGGTGCTGCTCCAGCTGGCCAGCCTGGCAGTGGAAAGACCTGGATGAGCTCCAAGGGCGTGGCTGTGTGTCACATTCCCAGTGTTATTGCAGCTATGACTTAAAATCATGAAGTGGTGTAGTAAAGGCAAGGCCTAGAGAGGAACAGGTGGGGTAGTCTCTAGCCTGTCCTTGACTCACTGTGTGCTCTTGGACACATCATGTCCTCTTGCTCTGCCTGAGCTTCCTTGCTGCATAGCACAGCACTTACCATGTGTGAATACCATGGGCTTCCATTCTTCTTCCATTAGCTGGCTTCTGGGAGAGCCTTGGCAGGAGCCTATGTGTTTCCCAGAGTGCTGAAGAGCTGCCACATATTAGCAAGGGACCTTCCTGCACAGGAACCTAAACACATAACTACCACAGTATCTTAAAAGATATAAGAAAGAGCAAGACTCCAGTTATTCAACTTGTTAATGCACTAGAACTTTAATAAAGTCTAAAAGGAGTGCCTTGAAGGAAAATGGTGTTCCTTACATTTCAATGAATTTTAATAACAGTAAGAACAACATTTAAAAAGGATTGCATAATATTGTTAACTTCACCTTAAACCTGGTGTTACAGTTACGAATGGGTTCATACCTCCCTCAAATGAATCATGGACAGTGTTCTCCATTCATGTTTCCTCTTGATACAGGTATGACCACAGCCTCCCCTGGGCTGAGAATAGTTTTAAAATGAAGGTGTGTCTTTGTGCCTGTGTTCTAGCTTTGAATGGCCAAATGTCTCCAATATAAGCACTTTAGAAAGGTCTGTATACACAGGGCTGCTGGAGTGAACTCACACATCAAACCACAGCTCAAGGTTTCAGTCATTTTGTTGGTACAGAAACCAAACCACTTGTGAGGATCTTGCTTCAGGGAATGGTGACACTACTCAGCCAAAAAAAAAAGGCAGGTTGAGAGTATCATACTCCTCTGTCCCACTCACCTCTCTACCCAGCAGCTATCCATCCTGAGTCTGCCCCACAGACACTGGTCTGGAGCAGCTGTCTGTGCCACCCTGCTTCTGCACAAAGGCCAACAACTCACTCAAAACCCACTTTCTTCCACCCCTTTAAACTGAGCTACCGGATGTTGCTCCACAGCAGCTGGAGATGAGGCCCCTGAACAGCTCCATTCACGCCACCCTGCTGATCACAGAATCATGAGAATCAAGAATCATAGAACCTTTAGGGCTGGCAAAGACCTCTAAGATCATCAAGTTCAACCATTAACCTAACTCTGCCGGCCCACCACATGTCCCCAAACGCCACATCACTTTTGTGAACACTTTCAAGGGTGCTGATTCTACCACTGACCTGGGCAGCCTGTTCCAATGCCTGATCATCCTGTCAGTAGACATTTTTCCTAATATCCAGTCTAAACCTCTCCTGGTGCAACCTGAAGCCATTTCTTCTCATTCTATTGCTTGTTACTGGGGAAAAGAGACCAACCTTTTATCTGCCCACAACTTCCTTTCAGGCAGTTGTAGTGAGTAATAAGGTCCTTCCTGAGCTTCCTTTTCTCCAGTGATGATGCGAGGGGGGCTGTTCCCTCCATAAGGAGGACCATCCAACTCAAAGCAGTCATACAGAGGAAAATCTGTAAGTGCCTGCCAAAGCTCAAAAAAAAAAAAGCTCCCGAAACCTTGACCAAACAGAACCTAGGTGCTTGGCGTGGAATCAGCTACTACAAAGGGAAAATGTGCTCTCCTGCGGGAGGGCCACCTTTCTACACAGAACCTGAGCGCGCAGGAGGAGAAATCCTTCCCCAGCCCACCACCAGTGTAGAGCTTCCTCTGAGCTCTTAGCTCGAGGGGTCAGAATGCAAGTGTGACAGAGGAAAAAACAAGGACCTGAAGGAGAGAGGAAAGTGCAAAATCCAACAGATAAAAGGCATTCCCTAAACCTGGAAATGTACTCCAAAAAACCTCACTTCCTTACACACCATTTTCAGCAGTATCTTTTTAGCTCGTCTCATCTAAGCATCTGGATATTAGCCTGTGGCTGAGCTGCGGAGTCCTGCCTGGCTTTGCTTCTTCCCTTAAGAGGAGCTGTGTTATTCCCCAGTATTTCTGGAAGGGGGCACTATGGCTCCAGGATTGCAGCCCAGCACGCTGCTCTGCTGCTGGTTGCTGCTCAGCCCGAAAGGGAAGCTGTTAGCAAAAAATAAACAGTTTATATCCAGCTTTGAGACAGAGACATTAGAAGGAGAGGGATAAACTGCAGCTCTAGGGACAAAGATAATGTAGTAGTGAATTTATTGAAATGTCAGGGCAAATGGGAATGACATAACCAAATAATCAAAAGGGGAAAAGAAAGTAACCGAGATGATAAAAAATTAAAATGGCAAACACAGCACGACAAGGAGCAATTACCCTGGGCTAGAAGCAAAGAAAATGTACAGCACAGAGATATACAGTGAGTAGTGGCAGAGCACAGCTCGAAATGAAAACAATAAAACAAAAATATAATTAAGAACAATTCAAACCACCCAGATGCATTTGTAGTTCAGCTCAGATGCCAAATTCAGTTAATAACTGCTTCCAGCTGCTCAGCGATGCACAGCCATTTCTCACTGCAGCCTCTGCATCGGGGCTGGGGAGAGCAGCAGAGGCACCGCTCTTACGGCACAGGCCCTGGAAGAGGGCAAGGCAGCAGGAGAGAATTAAAAAAATGGGAAGAGCTCTAAATCAGTCTACTGAATTCCTCTTGATGCTGGGCACTTGATGGGGATGGGGGGAGGTGCTGCAGCATTAGAGCTGGTGTATCAAAGTGATTCTTCTGGAGGGTCTCTGCCTTCCCCTCAGGTTCCTGTCTCACGTCTCTGTTGGCTACAGTTTCTTCCAGTGAGAGAAAGATGAGGGCATGAACCTTTAGAGCAAGCAGCCCTTTACAGAACAGGGATCAACACCAGCTATTATGCTTTCTCTGGGGCCTGGAAAAAACCAGACCTTTAATTGTCCTCCTTTTTGGTTGTTGATATTTTTTTAAGCTGTGTGTTACGATTCACCTTTTTCTGATTTTCTTTTTTTTTTTCTTCCCAAATCAGGAGGGCTCCCAACTCAACTTTTTGATGTTTAAACACAAACATTCTGCCTGCCCAGCCACTGTGTGTGTGCACACACACACACACACACACACACACACACAGAGATGTGTGTGTGCACATGCACACTCATGCACATTCACACACAAACATGGTTCCAGCACCTGGGATTTGATGGGGACCATCAACTGAACATACACAGGCATGAACTTGCAGCACTAGCATCTCCTTTTTCCCGAGGCATGATGTTTGTCCTGTAAGACAAAGCAGTCCTCGTATAATCAAATGACCCTTAGATCACTGCTGGGAGGCAGGGCATGGAGACTGTCAGCAAAACTGAGAATAGAACAAAGACAGAGAAGAGGCACAAGGGGGAGCTGGAAAACATTTCTTTTCTCCTCTCCATCCCTTTTTTAATTAACATCAAGCCTAGTCTGTGGTGCTCAAAACGGCCTGTGTTTGTTAATCACAGCTCATTTGGTTGTGTAGGAAGATACAAACAGGGTTTCATGTGTGACTGATGGGAGCTGTGAGCCAGCCCCCCCGGTTGTTTGTACTGCTCCCATGAACAGCACTCTTCATGTGTTTATATGCCAGGCCCCAACTCCAGAGGAATGCTGCTGGAGTCTGCTGTGGTTGGACTTCAGCTGAGAGAAAGGAATCCAGCTGTGTTGTGCCTCTTCTCAAGTCCCATCTCCAGCAATACCTCTGGTCCTTGCCAGATGAGGTAACTGCATTTGCGTTGTCTTCTGCAGCTTACTTTGTTTCTGCTCTGCCCACTTGCTGGTCTAAAACCAGAGCTGTCTTTTCTGATCTTCTAGCACTTTCAGCCATCCTGAGGTGCTCTTCTCTCCTGGGACTCCCTCCTCACCTCTAGTAGCCAGCTGACAGGTGTGCAAACAGCTTCAGACTCCCTCTCACATCCTGCTGTGTCCTGCCTGTCTGACTCGGGGTGCTGGATCTTCCTCTCTCCCACTGGCACTTGTCTACTTGACACTGATCCTCTCCACCTCCCCCTCCTTAATGAACATGTTTCCCTCCAGCCTCTCCCATCCCACCTTGACTCCAGCAAGAGTTGGCAACAAAGACAACTTGTGTTTGCGCTGAGAGTCTGGTTTGTGTCTGGGAAGCCCAACAGCAACTGATACTATTTTATTAAAGGCAAAGTGACGGAGGAGGGGAAAATAATCAAGGGATGACCTGTCACAAGACCAAAAAAATGGTTGCCAAGCACGGACCTATATAAGACTGACAGCTCTGTAATGCCATAGACCCAGCTGCAGATTTTAAGCTATTCCACTTGTCAACTATTTGAAGTATCTTGGTTTCTCTACCAAGATACATTGACTCAACACCAGGTTTCTGTTCTAGAGATCTCAGAGATCATCTGCTGAGGTGGGAGGGCAAGAACCCAGTTTCTTTTCCTGTAACTCATGCCAAGACAGCACCTCTGAATGATGGCAGGCTTTTAAAGAAAGGTTGTAAGAGCATTTTCAGGACCAGTCTTGCATTTAAAATCTTCAGACTACATTGATCTTTTGCTGTGGGAAAACCCAGTTTACTTCCTTGTTTACACATAATCATGTTCAGCTTTGAGATGAACAGCAAGATAGGAAAGTCTGTCCCTCAGATACCCCATGACTCCTGGAACTGATCTGCAGTTCAGAAATTACTTCCATGGCAAGACACCATGTGCCTGTCGCAGGGCTGTGCTGGTGCTGTAGTTCTGGATAACCACAGCCTTTTCCTTCATCTGGAAAATAACGTAAGCCAAGAGAGGTTTTCAAACCAAATTTCTCTGAGACTCTGCCGTACTTTTTGCCCACCTTCACCCCACATACAGGGGCCTCCTGCCATCTCCTTTTACTTCTGTCTCTCTGTGGTCTGTGACTCTTGGCTACTCAAAAATTTTTGGTATCACAAGGTTAAGAAGATTGATCTCCAGCCTTCTCACCCTTCGACAGTCAGGGGACAATAAAGGTGATTCAGAATATCTGATCCCACAAGAGAAAGTGTGACTGGTATGGGCGAGTTGGGGAGCAACCACTGAATGACCAGGAGGTTACGAGTTTAATGACACATAAGGCAGCCTTTGCTGAGAGCTTTGCTGGTTGCACTGTTGTCCCCTTGTGGCTGCAGAAGCCTTCATGGTCTCTTGGAACCTGGTGGCTGCTGTGTGGCCAGAGGCACAGCATCCCACGGTGAGTCTGAGGTTAGAAAGAGGATTACTTAAATTCATGCTCATTGAATGACTGCAGATGAGTATGAGAAGTCACCAAAGGTTTTGAGCCTACGGGTTCTCCAGCTGCGCTCTGCTGATGCACAGCATCATTCTCTAACCCTGTGCCTGAGAGAGATTTTACATCAACAGGAAGGATTTTTTTCTCCATCATGCCAAAACTATTGTGGACTACCTCAGGCATTTCAACGCCCTCAGTGATAGATGGCCAAGTCAAGGAGATGTTGCTCATCTATTTAGCAATATGTGTATGTGGCAATAAAATAGTACAAGGATAAGAATTCCTGCCATGTACTTTTTATCGGTGTAATAGAAAGAATTATGAAGTCAATCAAGTCTAACAGTGATTATGCATCTAATTTTTGTTCAGCCAAAACAACAACAAGGACAAGATTTTCAATAGCTCTTGACTATGGCAAAGAAGTGCTAGCTCCCTTTTTTGGTTTTTTTTGGCTCCTACTCTTGTTAATTAAAGTGATTTGTGCTTCCATTGTGATGAGAAACACTTCAGAAAGATGCCAAATATAAATATAAAAATTAACAGCAAAGTGAGATCAAGCTAGAA
Organism: Myiozetetes cayanensis; assembly: GCF_022539395.1. Lineage (NCBI taxonomy): Eukaryota > Metazoa > Chordata > Aves > Passeriformes > Tyrannidae > Myiozetetes > Myiozetetes cayanensis. Next base: position 112,737,438 of record NW_026086604.1, on the reverse strand, counting down.
GACACTGGTTGACAGAGACACAGCTCTGTTTTTCCACACCATCATTTTCTTGTATTCCTTTTTTTAGTTGTCCCCTCTCTAGGGAGATCATAAATCCCTCAGAGAAGGGTAAGCCTTACTGTTGAGGCTGCTAATGTGCGTAAAAATTGCTGAATCATCCCCCAGCCTTCTTACCTATCTGCAGAATATCTAAAACACTTTGAGGCCTAGGGTAAATTATGAAAAAAACCCCAAACCAACACACCTGACTGTTTGGTTTTAAGCCTCTTCAAAGTTATTCTGTTTCTCTGAACTTTCTGAAACCACAAAACTGTGCAGGACTAATATTAAAACATGGTTCAAAAGCATCCAAATCCCTCTTCAGACTCCAAAGTCTACCACTTGCATGCCACACATCCCTCAAAACCACTACACAGCTGCACGAGATCACATGCCCCTTGGCATACCCTAGAGTTAATAGTTCGAACCTTTGGAGCTGCAGTTCGTCCATGAAGCCCTCTTTTTTCTCAGCCTTCCTGGCAACCCTTGTGTGTGGCACCCCTGAGTAATGTAAACAACCCTTATTAGCCTTATCAAGAAAGAACATAAATAACAAATTTAATATGTGGCCTAAAGTATTAAAATAGCTTGCTAGTCGCCTTTTCCTCTTCTCATTCTCTTCCCCCTCCAGAAGCTCTTATCTTGACCTTTTCAGTCCAACAACCTTAGAATTAAATTATGTACATTTTTCAGACCTTATTCATGGCTGCGAAAGAACATATTTCATGTTTGATAATAAGAATACAGCATGGGATGCAAAAGTGTTGAGCATAATAATTATTAGCTGTGACTTCATGTAATCTTGAACTGAAGCACTTCCACAATCTGGCTACTCATTCACTTTCTCCCTTTTTTGTGTCTTTGCTATGGGGAAGCCTTTCTATTGAATATGCACTAAGCTTGTTTTCTGCCATAGGAAGGGGAACAGAACCTCTCCTTTAACTTCAGGCCTCTTGATCAGCACTTTTGAGTTCTCAGTTCCTCTAGAAAACACCAAGAGTCAAAACTTATTGATGAGAGTGAAGGGTAAAATCAATAGGGGTACACAAAAACAGAGAGAAAGAGAACATGATTGCAGACATTTTCAGAGACTGTCATTTAAAAAAAAAAAAAAAGTTACTGTAGGTTTCCCTGTCCATCTTCATTTATTCATGATGCTTTCCTCATCTTCCTGGTACTTGCAGAACAGAATTAATTTTGCTGTACTTTGCTGGACACTAGTAGAGATCAGAGAATGGCTCTGAACTGACACACACTCAGTTCCCATCAACACTCAACCTCTAGTATTTTTGCCTTCCACCAACTCCATGTGTTATGTCCCAGATCAAGCAAGAAGGTGCCAGTCTCTTGAGGAAGCTAATCATTTCCTGCGATAAAATCTGTGACCAGAATTTATCCAAGCTCTTGAATGGTAGAATAATAAACTCAATTTCAGAGTGAACTGTAGAGCTTGTCTTGCCAGCACTCTCAGACATCAGTTACTACAATGAGAGTACATCCTGAACCTACAGCTCATAAGCATTTCTTCCTCAGTATTAATACATGCTCAGTAATGCAACAGCTCAAGAAATCACAGGGAAAATGTTGGTGGAATTTATGTTACTTGACCTGTGAAAGTAGCAGAGCCGGAGTAAACTTTCTGTTCCACATGGCTCAATCCTGGCATTAAGACATGCCAGTAAGACTGGAGCATGAAAATGTAAATGGAGAATGAGGACCAGGACATTCTCTGTCTGGAAAACAACAGTCTTTTTTACTCCATTGCTTCTGTTCCCCTGTCAGAACAGCACATCCACTTGCACAATACCTGTGCTTGCCAGAACAAAAGGTCTTGCCCTCCCTAGGATTCTTTTCACTCCGTTCAGTTAATTTTATTAACATCCTATAGACTCAGTCCTCAGGGCTTCAGGTGAAAATGTTTCATCATTTCAAGTATTTCACAATACAAGCCATGCAAAACCTACCAATGCTGCATGTGTGCTGCTATTAATTACCCTGTCAGAAAGGCTAGGAAAGCCTGATAAAATAAGCTGCATTTAATGCATACCATCCAGAGGAATTCGTTCAAACACACAGAGCTGGCTCAGGCAATTGCAGGGAGACTTGCTAACAATGTTGCATACGAAGGGTGATATTCAATGTGACACATATGAAGAACTCAGGCTCTCCTACTCTGCTCTTAAAGGTGTAACTATGACATTACTGTGCCATTTCTATATCATCAGTGCTCTAGGAAGGCAGGGTTATGTTACTTCCATTTTGCAGACAGTTTAGCTAAAGACCCATGCCTCGAGAACTGCAGGCACAAAAGCTGGAGCTCTGGGAGCAGAATTCACTTGGAGTGGTTGAGTCACAGGAACTGAATGAGAAACATAGCAAGAAAGGCTTATTCAAGGCTCCTCCCACTGAACTACACTCCTAGATTCTCATTTACAGACAATGTATTTGAGACAGGATGGCCCCATCCTCCCCCTCCAGTGCCCATTTTGTGACAAGCAGGTAAGCAGGGAAATGAACAAGATCAGCTCTCTGGAAAGGGAGTGCTGTAAGGAGAATGCATGATATGGGGTGCAATAATGAACATGGTATGTTGTAAGACCTACGTGCTCAGCTGACACTCCGAATCTTTGTGGTATAGGACTTGGAATTTTTCATAGCTCTCGCGTACTAAAAAATACTAGAAAGATAAAAAAAAAAAATACCATGGGAAAAAATTTCACTATTTAATCTAGCAAAACTTGTGAAATCAAAACCAGAGGGGTAAATGTGAACAGGTAAATTCTGAATCCTGTTCACTATGTAGTCTGGCAAGTCCGTTGTCCTGGGGTTTGCTGTAATTTAGATAGCTAGAGTCATGATGATCCAAAGGAAACAACATTAAAACTGCCTCAGCTTCTCAGTGCATTTCTGTCTGGAGTCCTCAAAGGGACAACTGCAGGCTTCATCCCACAGCCCCTGCCTGGAGACTGTTGTTGCTCTCCCCATTACATCTTGGCTGAGTAACAAGAAACTTCCCAAGATGAGTCAGTAAAACACACACAACATTTTGAAGGAGGGCAGTCAATCTGTTATGAAGTACGTAATCAACATTTGTGTCATGAATAATGATGTTCAGCTGACAGAGAGACGTTGATACCATCAGGCCTGGAACAGATACTGACACAGTGATGCTGGGATACTCAGTTTGTCCATCCTGGGTGTTTTCTTGCTGATGACTGAATGTACACTGGGCCCCCTGACTCTGGAAACAAGTTAGACATGCATGGTATGATCACAACAGGTTTACCTAATTGTCCTGCTCCAGGCTGTAGTGATAAAGGGCAGGAACTCATGGAAACTGTGCTTACGTCATTTATATCTATTAGCTCTTTTCCCATTTTTTGACCCTCCTTTCTCCACCCTAGTCTCCTCCCAAACAAACAAGACAATCCTAATTACTTTTTCCTTCTCAGTCAAAATCTGGCTACATCCATATCCAAATTACTTAGATTCTGATAATTATATGTAGATATTCTTGACCTTGTGTGACTCACCTTGAGTACTGTGTGCAGTTTTGGGCACCACAATATAAAAAACACATTAAGATATTAGAGAGTCTGAAGGAGGGCAATAAGGATGGTAAAGGGTCTGGAAGGGAAGCCTTGTGAGGAATGGCTGAGGTCACTTGGTCTGTTCAACCTAGACAAGAGGAGAGTGGGGAGACCTCACTGTGGTCTTCAACATCCTCATGAGGGGAAACAGAAGGGCAGGTACTGATCTCTTCAGTCTCATGACCAGTGGTAGGATTTGAGGAAACAGCATGAAACTAAGTTAGGGGAGGTTTAGGTTGGATATCAATAAGAAGTTTTTCACTCAGAGGATGATTGAGCCCTGGAACAGGTTCCCAGGGAAGTAGTCACAGCACCAAGCCTGACAGAGTTCAAGAAGTGTTTGGACTATGCTCTCAGGTACATGGTGTGACTTCTGGAGTGTCCTGTGCAGGGGTAGGAGTTGGACTCAATGATCCTGATGGGTTCTCTCCTATTCAGTATAATCTATGATACTATGATTACTGATACTCTCATGTAGGCACTGTATGTCTTGCAAGATTCCACTCCCCAGAAGGCTTCCAACTCTCTTTTACAGTTATCTGTAAAGTCTGGCTATTGTACACTTCTAACCATGTGCAAAATCCATCCATTCCTCAAGGTGCTGTACGTGGCTTTTACTAGAATCTCACAGTGGTATCCTGTCATGTGTGGCCATTGCTCATGCCATGCCCTGTGGTTTCTTATGACCTGTTCAGTCAGCTCAAAGGCAGGTCAGGGCATAGTCATCTGCCTGAAGATGTAAAAAATACTACATGATTTTCAGGCAACCTACGATGTCCACACCAGCTGTGTGCTGCAAGAACCATGGACCAGTACAAAAAAGTCTGGACAGAATTGGACTAATATCACCCTAGGCCTTATGGAAGCTCTGACAAGAGCCCAGGTGCATCAGGACTCAAAACCAGGTTGTATTTCTCATCTGTGAGTCTTTAGATGATAAATGGTTCCCTGCATCCATATATTGGCATGTCTGTCACAAAAGCCATTGTTTATGCTACATAGGTGCACAAAAATATTCACAGCACAACAAGCCAACTATTTCACGGAGAAAACATTTTGAATGCTGGAGGTGAAAATGTTCTGCCCCATTGCTGTTATGGTCTGACCAAGCACCCAGCCTTCTAAAGCACAAATCACAGAGTTGTGTCAAGGGCAAAATCAGGCTTCCCTAACATCCATACTTCCTCTTGGCTTTTTGTAAAAGTGACAGACAAACTTTACTTGACAAAGAGCACAAATTTTTGCTAGTGCAGTACTTTCAAAGTGAGGATGGTTTTCAGGAATGACATCAACCTGTTGGTACGAGTCCAGAGGGGGACTGTTAAGTTGATTAGAGGGAAGGAGCACCTCTCCTATCAGGAAAGGCTGAGAGAATTAGGATTGTTTAGTCTGGAAAAGAGAAGGCTTTAGGGTGACCTAATTGCAGCCTTCTGGTACTTGAAGTGAGTTGAGCCTAGTGGGAAAGGTGGAGAGGGACTTTTTTCAAGAGTATGTAGTGACAGGACAAGGGGGAATGGCTTCAAGTTTGAAGACAGTATGTTTAGATTAGATATTAGGAAAAAATTCTTTGCTGTGAGAGTGGTGAGGCATTGGAAAAGGTTGCTGAGAGAAGTTGTGGATGCCCCGCCTCTGGAAGTGCTTAAGGACAGGTTGGGTGGAGATCTGAGAAACCTGGTCTTGAGAAGGGTGTCTCTGTCCGTGGCAGGGGGTTGGAAGTAGATGATCTTTAAGCTTCCTTCCAACCCAGGCTATTCTCTGATTTTGTGATGATTCTGTGGAGAGCACTGGCATACACACAGAACAGTTCCCTCTCTTACAAAACCTTGTCACTAAACTCCAATCTAGGCAGCCCCTGGTGGTCTAGTGGTAAAGGCACCGCGCTATCACCGCGGAGACCCGGGTTCGATTCCCGGTCAGGGCCACTCCCGGGCAGGTGGGGCTCGTTAGCCCTTAAAGGCAACCCACCTACGTCCTAAGGACCTCGCTGCCACCGTCCAAGCTCGCTTGGCCCCGGCAGATGAACCTTAGGATTAAAGGGTGGGCTCAGTTCTGCGCACACTGTGTCTCACCTAAAAAATCCAATGCGCAGGCTGGAAGGTGTAAAGACCTTCCCCGGATCTTCGCTCGCGAAGACTGGCCAAACTCCAATCCAAATATGGGGGCTACTACACCTTGCTAAGAAAGGAAATGCCCAGCTCATGCATGTGCATAAGATGTGTGTAAAGAAGGCTAAATGTTCAGTGAGGAAATGTATCTTTCCTACAGATGAATCCCTGCATAACATTCACATAAAGTAAGAGGAGAGTATTTCCTTTGCAACAGGCACATCACAGAAAGGGAGTTCTCCCTTCCCAGTGCTGACTATTACAAACCTCAAGACCTGAGAGGGGCTCACCACTGGAAGTAAAACATCATCCAAGTCTCTTCCACAAAAAGAAAAAAAAAAGAAAAAAATAAATATTCTTTACTTTCTTAGTAAAATCAGGGGAATTGCAAAAGTAGTCCTGAAATAATTCCTGGGCTTGGCTTGCTACATTAGTTTAGTGAAAGTGCAGCACTGTAGTTGCTGGCTCATGAGTGATTCTGAAAACTGGCTTATTAGTCCAGCCTCTTGTTCTAGTCAAGACACCTATTTTGTCTTGACATCTCCTGGTTAAAATCCATATTACCAACTTGTTTTCCCAAAAAATAAAAGATTGGTAAGATTGTTAGCATGTTCTGATGCTGAAAATACTGTCATCATGCCCAGTTAAGAAAAAAGCACACTCATGGGAATAATAGAGTGTGGGTGCATTCACCTGTCTGAAGCCAAGCCTGAAATCAAATCAGGTCACATCACCACAGCTAGAAATGTGACAAGGTATAATCAGCATTAGATGATTACTTAATTTTACTACTGACTTCTTTAATAGAACTTGAAACAAAACTTTAGTGAGAAGAGTGGCACACTTCACCCCCAAGTGGTCTCCACGTGCCCTTTCTGCTCTGAGTTCAGACCTGCAGCCAAGCCCAGGTGCTGGAGCCAGAGCGCATCTCTAACAGCTCCAGTCTTACAGTCTGTCTGCCTGTCAACTGCTGGAGGCATGTTGTTATTTCATCATAGATACTCCCAGCTCAATGTATTCTCCTGCCTTCAACACAGGGCAAACCAGGATTTGAAGCCATCCTTGGCTCCCAAAATGAACCATCAGTCCCAGAAGACCTTTGATAAAAGGGCAATCAGGAATGCCCTAGGGGATGCCAGCTTCTGCTAGACAAACCACCAGTGGGTCACTACATGCCCACTGTGTCCCTCTGATGTGCTCTGCTCTGCTGACCAAGTCCGACTTCAGAATGTTCCAAGCCTCACAACACTTGCTGATGTCCCAGATTGACCTCGTGGTCAAAAGAATCAAGTCTGGGATAGGAATAATTCTGCTGTAAAACCTGATACACACAATCCAAGTGCTGGCTGTAGTTCTTCCCCCACACTTTTGCCAACCATCTTAAGTGCATTTTTTTTGCACACTCGTCTCGCAGCCCTGCTCTGATACACTCTGGAAGGCCCTGCAAACATCCCCACATTATTTTTTCAAAAACAGAGATTTCACTGCTGCAAACAAAGGCTGAAAACATCACAGCCTGAGCACTGGTGTCTGTGGAAGCAGAATTATTTCTTCACAACGAGTAAACAAGTTGTTACATGTCAAATCAATTCTTCACTCCAGGGCTGGTCCTCTGCGCAACCACAGCAGAATCTTTGGCAAAGCTTCCCCACTAAGGTGCCTGAACCAGAGTGCTCAAAGGAATTCCATTTAAGGCAGAGCAGGGATTTCATACTTTTCCTCCATCTCCTCAGGCAGAGCTCCTGCTTCTGAAGGCAGCCCCTATTCCCAGGGGCCACAGTGGGAACAAACCCTTGAGGAATGTGGTAACAGAGATAACATCTGAATGAGGAGACCTTTACCAATAGGCAATATAGCATGAAACACATTTGGCAACATTGGAAGTCTCCCTCTAGTTGAACTCTTTTGCATTGCCCTTACCCAATCCTTCTATGTTTTAATTAGGGATGTATTTTTCATACTTAAATCTCTTCCTCCAAGACTGCATTTAAAGATAGCTTGATGCACTTACTTTTCAGCTTAATTTCACTAAGTAGCTTCCTTCAAGACCTGCCTCTTGCGAGGTAGCAAGTGCACAATTCACAAGCGTTTTGGAGCTGCTGGGTCTTTACTTTCTGGGACAATTATATGCATTCACCATGCTGTGATGCTGAAACCCTTTTGACAACAGCAGAAAATGGCTCAGAATTTTCTCCTTATGTTAAAAAACATAAGGAATGTTGGATCATTATGCACTTAGGATGATTCAGGCCAGTGTAGATCTTAAAGGACTATGTCTGTGAAGGTGCCAGACAGGAACTCCCAGCTGTATGTCATAGAGGAAACTTTCAAGTAAGATTAAATAAACATTTACACTGATCCTCTTAAGATCTATCAATCTGTCCTTCTGATTGCTCTATCCTGGATATGTCTTGGAGAAATACTGGAATTATATTTTCTACAATTCTTTAGACTTTCAAATCCAATTTCATCTCAGTTACAAAACTCTCTTGTTGAATCAGGTGTCTCTTAATGGTCCAAGTCACACATACAAAGCACATCCTGAGTTCTGCCTTTGAACAGTAATGCCCAGTGGACATGGATTTTGGTAACTGGACATGGATGCTGTAAAATGGCCTCTATTCACTTGGAAAAAAAAGCACCTTCCAGCTCTGACACTATTTTGCTCAGATAAAAATCTGATGTATGTCTTTATAAATGAAAACAAATGAACAAACACAGTCAGAGCTCTGATCATATTTGGAACTTTTAAACAACTAGACTGATAGGACCTTTCTAGAAAGACTTGTGTGACCCGGTATATAATTGACAAATCATAGAATCAGAGAATCATAGAATTAATTGGGTTGGAAAAGACCTCTGACATCACCAAGTTCAACCCTTGATCCAACACTGCCGTTGTTACTAGACCATGGCACTAAGTGCCACATCCAATCTCATCTTAAAAACCTCCAGGGACAGAGAATGCACCACCTCCATGAGCAGCCCATTCCAATGTCTGATTACTCTCTCTGTAAAAAATTTCTTCCTAATATCCAACCTAAACCTCCCCTGGCACAGCTTAAGCCCGTGCCCTCTTGTCCTATTGCTGGTTGCCTGGGAGAAGAGACCGACCCTCACCTGGCTATAACCTCCTTTCAGGGAGTTGTAGAGAGTGATGAGGTCACCCCTGAGCCTCCTCTTCTCCAGACTAAACAACCCAGCTCCCTCAGTCTCTCCTCATAGGACTTGTGCTCAAGTCCCTTCACCAGCCTGGTTGCTCTTCTCTGGACCTGCTCCAGCACCTCAATATCCTTCCTGAACTGAGGGGCCCAGAATTGGAAACAGTACTCCAGGGGTGGCCTCACCAGTGCTGAGTACAGGGGAAGGATCACTTCCCTGCTCCTGCTGGCCACACTGTTCCTGATCCAGGCCAGAATGCCATTGGCCTTCTTGGCCACCTGGGCACACTGCTGGCTCGTGTTCAGCTTCCTGTCCATCCAAACTCCCAGGTCCCTTTCTGCCTGGCTGCTCTCCAGCCACTCTGTGCCCAGCCTGTAGCGCTGCAGGGGTTGTTGTGGCCAAAGTGCAGGACTCGGCACTTGTCCTTATTGAACTTCATCTCACTGGAGTCAGCCCACCTCTCCAGCTTGTCCAGGTCCCTCTGCAGAGCCCTCCTGCCTTCCAGCAGATCAACACTCCTCCTCAATTTGGTGTCATCTGCAAGTTGGTCTGCAAATAATCTCTTTTTAAGCCATTCTCCAGAAAGCTTAATGTACTACTGATTAAGAATTCCTCTAAACTACTGCAGTTTGGGAATTTTAGCTGCAGGCCACATCTGTTTTTCTAAATAGGCTTTCTAAATCTTTCACTTTGTAACAGCTGTTGATTACATAAATACTAATTGCAGAACTGAACAATAGTTGTCTCTGTTGAACTTCTAGGTAGATAATGAAAATAGGCTGCAGATAGAAGAAAGCCCATCTTCAAAGTCTTTTGTTCTACTAGGCATCTCCATTCAAAAGGTTTATCCTTTACGGACATTAATGCACTCTTTCTATGATAATAAGTGAAAATTGCTTCACAATTACTTCAAAAGCAGTAATTATGTTGTAGAAACAATGCCTAATTTCTACTTAGATTTGTTTACTTTTGTCTGGAGCCATTTTCATTATGGAAATGGCATTGTCAGACTGCTGGCAGACCTCTGAAATAAAATGAGAAGGCTCATTTCTGTTACTATCAACTTCCATTTTACTTCCAAGTATTTCACCATCTCCAGCAGCATATCGTGGAAGTCCTCCAAGGAAAAAAGGTAGAATTTAATCACCAACAACATTTTTAGACAGCAAACTATTTTTACTGTGTTAGGATCCTTCTCTTTTCCAATCAGAAGAGTAAGTGTACTGCATAGAATTTTCAAATATAAATACAGGTTAATAAAAAGTACTTACCTAGAACATAGGAATATGGAATCATAGAATGATTTAGGTTGGAAGGGACCTTTAAAGATCATCAAATCTAACTCTGTCATGGGCATGGACTTCTTTCAAACTGGAGAAACCTTTCATAGATTGTGAATGCTATGTATCCATTTATGCATATCCACTCCTTGGAATATTTTTTTGTTTTTCTTCAGCTCAAAATCACTGACTCCTTCTACATAGCTTTTAAAATGGTGTAAATCCATTTATTTTATTAAATTTATTCTTTATTTACATAAAAAATGTTGGAATTCACTTTCCTTCTGTCAGTTAAGTTGCTATGTGAACATGTTTCACTAATCTAGTGTAAAGATCCCTCTTTGAAATACATGACACCATAAACAGTCACAATCTCTTAGGCTTCAATATGAAAAATGATGAGGAAATTAGTTAACTAAAGCCTCCGCTTTAGTTCATAATGTCACAGAAAGCCAAATCAGCATTTTAGTTTCTCTTCTTCTTTCTTCTTTCCCCCACTTTTCTTTATGTATCCTTGCTTACTCTTCCTAGCTCCTCCAAACACCTACCAACCTCCTCCCAAACACACCTCAAAAAGCCCCCAAGGCTCCACAAGCTTGGAGAAAAAAGGGATTCTACTGAATGTTAAGGAACAAATGCCCAACACAGTAATGGTTTTATGATTTTGTACAATCATCTTCATCCTAACACCCCACAAACCTTCCTCTCCTTTTTACCCCAACAGTTAGACATATCCCTCCATACCACAGGCACTAATACCTTCACATAATGGCCAGTCTTCACGAGCGAAGATCCGGGGAAGGTCTTTACACCTTCCAGCCTGCGCATTGGATTTTTTAGGTGAGACACAGTGTGCGCGGAACTGAGCCCACCCTTTAATCCTAAGGTTCATCTGCCGGGGCCAAGCGAGCTTGGACGGTGGCAGCGAGGTCCTTAGGACGTAGGTGGGTTGCCTTTAAGGGCTAACAAGCCCCACCTGCCCGGGAGTGGCCCTGACCGGGAATCGAACCCGGGTCTCCGCGGTGATAGCGCGGCGCCTTTACCACTAGACCACCAGGTGCTCCAATATCTTCACATAATCCCTTGCAAACAGCTGCCTTTAAAATTACCTACTTGATTTATAATTCAAATAGATTAAGCTTTCTAGTTTTCCCAGCCACACAGCGGCTGGTCTAACCAAAATAATACTTTCCCCTGTAAACTTTACCTCACTTATGGCTAACTCATTTTGTATTTGGCCAGCTAGTAGTTAGTGGTGTCTAGCAATGCTCATAAGGTGTCCTAGCCATTAGTCATCCTTTTGCTTGACCCAAGTACACTGACTGTAATTAAATGAACTGTATTTGATTATTTTCCTCTTGGTTATCCACAGGCAGTCCTAGTTACCTGATCTTTTCTGTCACAAAGTATGCATATCAAGAAAAAATATTTTCTCATAATTTTTTTCTTACTTCTGATATTCGTGGTACTTACAAATGATCACCAACTTGTGCTCATTTTGAGATTACTCATATCTTAAAATATTTGTATTTCTTTGATACTGTATTAGCTAACCTGCAAGTCACCTACTCTGAATTATTTGGTACTTTCATAATGAATCCTCCAAAGTAGTCCATAGTTCTAGCTCAAGTGACTCTCTGCTCTAAATTGATGTTTTTCTGTATGAAGATGATGCTGTATTGTGGCTGGATTAGTTTATTCTAAGTAAGTGTATTCATATGGCAAAACAGTTGTTACAGTGACTGGAGTTGGTGGAGGATTAAAATATATAACCTCAACTCAGGTTTGATCATGTAGATAGAGTTGCATCATATTAAAGGAATCAGAGCTGTGATTTTGGCAGCATTCCAGACACTTCTCATTAGTTTGAAATTTACACCACTTGCTGTTGTCCAACATGAGGTGCTAAAGGTCTACGTAGACTGCTTTTAAGTCAGAAAGTAACCCTTTAAACTTACAGAATATCATTGTTCCTATGGCTGAAATTATTCAATACTTTTTTTTTTTTAAAACTTTTTATGTTTCCTCCTTCAGTGACATACTTGAGCATATTAACAACTGAATCAGCATATACAGAATAGCAGCAAACAAACACGAGTTAATTTAGCGTTAGACAACATATGTCTCATTAAGGTAAAAGGCATATGCTTTAAATCATCATAACCACATTTTTGTATTGGTCTTCCTGAGGTCCAGATTTATTCTAAAATGTTTTTAGTTGTTCACTAATTCAGTGTAAATAAGTAGGTAAAAGATGAATTGACATTTTGAACTATTTATGGAAGAAATTCAAAATAAGAAAATACATATATCAGTTGTTATATAGATCAGATACATTTGTTTCTTCTACTGCAGACATAATTTATTATTAATACTTTAGCATATCCTGCTCTAAATTCAGAACAAGTCTAGAATGTCACAGGAATATCCTCATCTCATGGTACTGTTACAAAATATAAACACCAATTAGCAACACTGATACTGTTAGTAATACAATAGTAACAGGCATAGTGTTACTATATATATAGATATACATGTATGTATCATGAAGAGGGAAACATAGACAGTAAAATGTATATTTGCACTTCACTTTTTCTGAACTCCTCCATGGAGTGTATTTCTTTAGATTATTCATCAGTCTCTTCCGTAGTGAGCGAGCATGACAGAGAGAAAGAATTATAATACCCAAGATGTTATATTAATCTGTAATAGCCTATACATATTTTGAGTGTGTTAAATGCAGTTGCTGTGCACCTATGCAGATCTATATGTGTGGGTATAAAACAATTCATCTTGCAGCCAGCCCACATGCCTTTGGTCAGTGCTGCTTATCAGTTTTGTTTGTCTTGTTGGTAGTTGTTCACTGAAGGAGAACTCTGGACAGAGAAAAGGTGACTTGCTTCAACTCTGCCATGGTGTCCCCAATCCAAAATGACAAAAGTACAAATAATAATGATAGTAAAGAAAATCCTACTGCTTAAAATTTCTGGAATGAAAGGAAATGAAAATTTGATGTACTGGCTTCTTGTGGTACCTAGAGCCAGATTTGTATTATTTTAACTGCAGGTGTAGACTAGCAATCACAGCAGTTGTCACTTGGTGGAGCCAGATTACTCTTCAAATTGAATATGACTTCTGAGTGGCTTGCTGAAAAGCTCTCCAAGCCAGGATTTTTAAATAACAGGTAGAAGAAGTAAAGATGGGAATCAGGGGACTTAAATATTTTGAAAAATCAAAATTTTAAAAATTTTTCTCTTAATTACTCTGGTATAGTCTTGACAGCTGAGGAAACAGTTATTACCTTTCATTGGAATAGGACAGAAATGCAGTAGAGATGCATTTGGTAATTTATGTGGAAACATGTAAGATGCAAACAAAAGCTGTCGCTTTTTGGTTTTGCACCATTTAAAGAAGTTCAGATTGTTGATGCTAAACTGAGAAATCTTATTACTGATTATATATTTTTAAACATATCTGCCATTTTTCCATCTCTCTCCTAATTTCTCTTAATATAAGTGAGAAGGGACCAAAAGTACTTACAGTTTAAAATACAGAACATCCTAAGAGGGAAAAATTAGAAGATGCTGAACTGTAAACACTTTCTCTACACTATGCTGACATTAGCAACAATTTCCCCAAAGTATGTTGCTTTTCTTTCCCTGACCACATGTATGAGACATTTTCATTAAATAAATAATTAAATAAATGTTATTAGTAAAAGCTCCTCTGGTTTCTGATTTTGTGGTACATTTATTATAATTGCTCTAACAGAGCTCAGGGAACTTGCACCACTCTCTGCCATCTTGATCTTCAGTGAAGGATCATAGAATCATAGAAAGGTCTGAGTCAAAAGGGGCCCCAAAGATCATTTATCTGATGTCCCTGACATGGACAGGGACACCTTCCTCTAGACTGGGTTGTTCAGAGCTCCATCCACCCTGACCTTAAACACTTACAGGGACGGGGATTCCACAACTTCTCTCAACAACTTTTTCCAAAGTGTATGTCCTTTCTGCCATTTTTGTATCTTCTCATTACATATTTTTTATCTGTATTGAATTGCTCCAAACCAACAAGATAAGGTTAGATGATAGATCTACTTCTATGGACATGTCCTGACTGGCATATAAACAAAGCCTCACCAGTTCTTTCCATACCTTTTTTAGACCAGCCAGATCTCACACACTGGGACTATCAGTTGGCTCCAACCTACTATTTTTCTCCAAAGAATATTGAAAGAAAGAAGAGAGCTCTCGGTCAGTGACCTCACATGCCAGAAAAGGCTGGCTGGTTCAGTCTGCAGTCTGTTGATGGATACATCTTACAAAGAAGACAGAAGAGAAGTCAGAATCCCCCACCAGAGCACTGGGGGACTGCAATTTAGTGTCCACTTGGAAGGTCATCCTCTTCCATGACACACTGGATCAGATGATGGTCATAGTTTTCATGTTCTTAAGATACTGGCAAACCTGGCTAGCAGTCTGCTTGTAAAAGGTGCTATCCTATCATACAAAAAGGTGACAAAGAACAGGAACTACTTGTGTTACAGCTTTTAGGTATGAAGTTTAAGTACAAAAGCATATTGAACATTATTAAGTCCTACATCTGATTTCCTAAAGAGTTAATTTACTCAATTATTTCTGCATAAATCCCTTTCTTTTGAGGCGGATGAGGACATGATCATAAAAACAAATTATATGTGATGAACAATTTAATTTTTTACTGTGGGGAACAACAGGACTTTTATGTAGAATTATAAATGACAGCGTTATCCCTGTCAAGGAAAGCAAATATAACAAGTGAAAATTATACCCACGTGTAAACAACACACCACATTTTATAGAAAAGCAGAATTAAGTTACAGATAAGAATCAGCAAAGATCAAACAGAAAAAATGGGACTATGTGAAATAAAGGAATAACATTCCCAGCATTATGTCTCTTAATGCTAGAAGATGGAGTTGGGGCAAGATGAAATCAGATCATTGCTTCTGCATACCTGGAGCAGCTGGAAAGATACCCTGTGATGGCCCAGGCTAGGTAGAAATTAGTATTTTCAACCAGCAAGCTGATGGCTTTACTTTCCTGTCATGTGTGGTTGGAGCTGAGAACAGGGTTGGGATCTGTGCCCAGGACAGAAGGAACAGCCTCACAGTTGGCCATGGAGGGCAGAAAGCTCATAAAGTTGCAGTTCAGGCTCGAGGGGTCTCCTATTTGTCCTAGGTCAGTTTGGGCTCCTCCACATTTCTGGGGAAGGTATTTGTGTCTTGGTGGCAATTTCAGAATTCAGTTTGTTAAAGAGGGAGTTGGTGAACTATGTTCCCATGTGGTCCCATGGAGCTGAGCACTTCAGGACCTGGGGCTGGAACTCTAGGCTCTCTCTGTCTCTCTTAGGTGCAGTAATGGGACAGGGTCAGTGGTGTCAGGTCGCATTGAGTATGGGGTTCAGGTGGGCTCATCTCTTGGGCTTGATGACCTCGGAGGCCTTTTGCAACCTCAGTGATCCTATGACTCTATGTCACTTTCTTCTCCCAGGTAAGAAGCAACAGCCCAACAGGAGATGGCTTCAAGTTGCACTAGGGGAAGATTACATTGAATAATAGGTAAAATATCTTCACTGAAATGGTGGTCAGGCGTTGGAACAAGGTGCCTGGGGAAGTGGTGGAATCACCATCCCTGGAGGAGGCAAGAGCCATGTATATGTAGCACTTTGAGATATAGTTTAGTGACAGACTTGGCAGTGCTGGGTTAACAGTTGGACTCAGTGATCTTAGAGGTATTTTGCAACCTTAATAATTCTAAGATCAAAGGGAAGGAGAGCTCAGAAATGGCTGTGTGCCCCAGACTTCAACCTGACTTCGGAAGTTTTCTAAAACCCCTGAAAGAATGAAATGTGGCAGCCACTCCTTTCCCTAACTGTCCTGATACGCCTGCCCATACCAGCCATCCTGAGCAAGTGGGCCAAGTGCAAACCTTTTTGGCCCCAGGAAGGGGATGAGGGTGTTGCTCCTAGTCAGTGTGCTGCCAGATCCTTGCCTCCAGGCTGTTTAAGAACTGAGTAGGAGCCTCAGCTCCTGGAAACCAGAGCTTGCATCCTGCCTCCTGCTGAGCAGCCAGGTGGGCACCGGCCTGGAGCTGAGAGAAGAGCTCACTGTTGCCCACCACAAGCACCAACCCTCAGCTTAGCTCTGAGGTACGACCAGAGTGGAGGCAGCAAATTCTGGGGCTGTGACAGGTATTTGAAATCTATTCCTGTGTCCAGAGGGTCTGTCTGATGTTTAGAAGATAGTAAATGGATATTTTATGATCTTTATTTCATGACTTCACCATCCTGTCACAAGATTTAGAGTCCATATTAAAGCTAGCGTTCAGTGGAGTTCCTTAGCTTGTGAAGTCTTAGACACTTTTCTCAGCGTTTTTGCATAGTTACAAAATTTTAGACTTCCTCTCTCAAAGAAGTGCAAAATAAGATTTTTAGTTGGACTACCTCTCTCTCTTTTTTTTTTTTTTTTAAATGGCTCTCACACCCTCTTTTCTGAACATTTATCATTGTTATTGCCCTCAAGCCAGTATTTTGCATTTTCCAATCAGTGAATCCTCTTTAAACTCAACATCCAGGATTCCTGTGGTGTAGAAGTTTCCTGTTTTTCACTTTATGCTCTCTGGTACTTTTTGCTACTGCTTTGGGCAAAGCTGCTCTATTTAATCTACAATCTCACTAGTAAAACTTGTGAAATCAAAATGACTGAGGAGACGAGGAAGAAGGATAAATATGAGTAGGTAATTTGTAAAGTCTATTCATCCGTCTGGCAAGCTCCTTGATTTGAAGTTTGCTGTTGTTTAGATTAACTGGATTTTTCTTCTTCCTGTGGATTCTGCAGTTTTGGCAAAGTACTTTTGGAAAGAAAGCAGTTGGAAGAGAAGCTTTCAGTTGCTCTCCTGTAGTTATTTTATCAGGAATGGTAGTAATGCTATGTGTCCCCATTCTGCTGCAGAGGTGGGGGGTCATTGGAGTTTGGAGCTCGTTTGACAGTTTCTGGCACAGAGGCCAGGTGATAAGGAAGGAGAGAGGCAGCCTGGCTAGGGAGATAAGCTTCATAAGATCCTATGGTTGTAATTCCAAAACCAGTTTTCACTTTGTTCCAGCTGAAGGTGTCAGTTTCTAAGTTTTCATGCCCGTGCTGAGGTCCCAGGAAAAACTGCAACACTATATCTGAGGAATAATGCCTGAATAGTAGAATCTAAAAAGCTGCTGGAAAGAAGAATGCAAGAACGTTCTTACAAAACATCTAATTTAGTGGGAAAACTAAATCAGTTTGAAATACAATCTTCCAAACCGACCAATGTGCATTTGCAAATGAAAATCCAGAGGAAACAACTACCTGAGCTCTCAGTGCTCTTCTCTGTCCAGACTCCTCAAAGGGACAAGCTCGGCCTGTTTGCATGGCCCAGTTACAAAGCGTGTAACTGACACTTGTGCTGTGAATATGACACAATTTTCAGTCAGCAAAAATCCCTACCTCTCTCACCCATGTCCTCACCAGCTGGGTGCAGTTCACCAGGCAGTGCAGTTCAAGGAAGACTGTGCAGAGTCAGACTAAAGCCACCCTGCCCGTTACAAAAGCCCTGACAGCAGTCCTGGTGCATCCAGATTCACAGCCAGGCAGGATTTCTCAGCAGAGAAATTTTAGACGATAAAAGGCTCCCTGCATCTATTCATCAGTGCGTCTGTCACACAAGCTACCACTTACTGCCTAGGTGCAAAATCAACATTCACAGCATAATGCACCATCTTTTCCATGTGGGAAGAGTCCTGACATTTTAAACAACAGAGTTGCCAACACTCTGCCCTGCTTTGCAGCTGGCAGGGTTTGACCAGGTACCCAGTGTGCTAGGCATGCAATATAGGCTCCTGTCACAAAATCAGGGCTCAGTAAAAACAGCTTTATTTTGTATCTTCATTTGCGTCTGTGGTTTGGGCTGGTTGGAACATGGTGTTTCAATCTGGGTTAGCTATAAAGTTGGCTTTCCAAAAAAATTAGGATGTTTGGCAAAAGCCAGTTCCTTTGAGGTTTTGCCCCCTTACACAGGCTCTATGCAGAGTGAAACTGGTGAAAAAGGACAAAGTTCTCTCACTTTTTGTTAGACAAATATATTGCTTCTTAATGCTGTTAATCCCACTTTAGGAAAAAAAATAGATGTTTCACTCAGAAAGATCTCCACTGAAATATATTTTGGGGTTGGCTAACTGTAAGATTTTTTTCTACATCCACTTGATTTTTGAACAGCTTTAAGGCCTGAGCCCGAACTTTTCACCATCAGTTAGATCATCTCTTTAAACTAGACAAACCTTAAGCTATACCTTATCTCTCTGCTTAGTTGTAGTAGGTTGTAGTTGTCAATTTTTGGTTACCATATTTGCACTTAAAAATCATTAAAATACTGATGCTCCAATGCAGAAGCATAAGCAAACACTTCTGTATTAGAGAAGGCATTTTACACAGAGATACACACAGAGATGGGAAATACAGAATTTTTTTTTTTCAACCTCTCCTTTCAAGAGGTGGAATTACAGAAAGACCTTCAAGTCTTGGGTCTTATTATTAGTCATCAGTTACTTTGAATTATGCAAAAGTTATTCCACCCAGTGGGCCTGAAGTGGTAGAGTTAAAAAACCAGGGAAGTTCAGTACAAATCACTCAGTACACATTTCAGGCACATGACGGATGCTTAGAGGAAGACAACAAGCAGATTTCCTAATACAACAATATTACATCAACTTCTAAAGTTAGTGTCAATGAATCAAAGCTCAGAATATGGTCTTATGTGCAGTGATAGACTACTTCAGATCTGGTCCAAGAATAATGCAGTCCTGAGCTATCCCACAGACTGCAAAAGCGAAGAACACCAAGGTTTTCATAACTGACCCTTAACTCATGCAATAGAAAAAGTCTGCACCCTCTCACAAAGAATATAAGTTTTTGCAGTAATTTTATAGTGACAGCAGTTTCCAGTCTATGGAGGGCACTGTCATCCACTCAGAACAACTCTCCTTCTTACAAGACCTTGGCACCTGACCTCCAATCCAAGGGCAGCAGCTACTACCACTAGTTGAAAAAGAAAATGCCCAGGATTCAGCATGTGCATATAGGTGCTGTATGGGAGTGAAAATCAAATGGCCAGTGCAAACAAGGGTTCCGTCTTACTGATCAACCTCTCTGCTCAGAATATACTTCAAGAAGGAGGAGAACTTCATCTGCAATGGATGCAAACGTCAACAGCTGAGAGGGGCTCACTTCACTTTGCAGAAGTCAAACATCTTGACTCTGAGGAAGGCAAACATTTCCTGAGTCTCTTCTGAAGCCCAGAAAAAGGGAAAAAAAGTATCCTACTTACTTTCTTTATGAAAATATTGCTGGGGTCAGTCTCCTGGTGCTGTGGATGGATAAAAGTGAGGCATCACAGCTCAGGAAAACAATTCTGAAACCCGGCTCATTAGTCCAGCCTCTTGTCCTGGCCAAGACACCTCTGTTGTCTTGACACCTCCTCGTTAAAACCCTTATTACCACTTTATTTTTCACCATAAAAAAAGAAATGGATATTGTGAGGTTTATTTTGAAGTTGAAACACTGTTATCATGCCCAGTTCAGGAAAAAGCATGTGTGGGAATAATGGAGTGTAGGTGCGTTCAACTGTCTGAAGCCAAGGCTAGAGGCAAATCAGATCAGCTCAGCTAGAAGTGTGACAAGGTGTAATTAACATTAGATGATTACTTAATTTCACTACTGATTTTATTAATAGAACTTGAAATCAAAACGAATTTAGGAAGAATCCCACACCTCACACCCTGAAGGGTCTCTCTGTGTCCTTTCTGCTCTGAGTTCAGACCTGTAGCCAAGCCCTGCTGCCAGAGTTGGAGACAGAGTGCATCTCCAACAGCTCCAGGCTCATGGAGCTGCGTGCCCACTGGCTGCTTGAGGCACGTAGTTATTTCACCACAGATACTCCCAGCCCAATGTGTTCCCATGTCCTCAGTGCAGGGTAGCCCAGGACTTGAAGCTGTTCTTGGCTCCCAAAATGAACCAGCAGCCCCAGAAGACCTTTGATTAAAAGGGCAATCAGCACTTCATTTTCAGGGCTTTAGGGATGGATATAGCCTGGAAACGGATCAGCCTAGTTTGTTTTTTTAGCCCTGTGTTGAGTGCAAAGTTGTGCACATGCAAAGAGTCTGCAGGAAGCTCAAACCCCTCTATTTCTGGCCAAAACAGCTTCCTTCCCCAATAATCTCTGATTTCTCCCATGGGTCTTGGCAGCATTATTCACAGCTTACAAACTCTGGTGACACAAGACAAGTCAATGTGATTTTAAAACCATCAGATGCCCATTTTAATACTACAGACTCCTGACAAAGAATACCTTGCTCCTGAGCTTTGCACACAGCCTTCAGAGGCAGAAGATCTGTCCCCATTGCTACTGCCCACTTCATCCAGGCAGACCTTTGTGACCATCATGCCATCTCTGTAGTTCCTGGTGTGGTGAGTAGAAATTTGTTCCGGTGCCCTTCATCCCATCTCTGGTGTCAGCAGAACTTCCAGGGAAGGCTCATGCCTCTGGAGTACACTCCTTCTCCATGCATGCTGCATGGGAATGTAGGACTGATGTCAGGACCTGCCTTCACAGAGCATTAACGGGACCCGAGGGCCTGTTTGTTGTCCTGCACTGCAAAGGCTGCGGTACAGGAAAAGAGAGATGTTCACGGCTATGCACCTTGCGGGGTCTCTGCTGCTCACATTCATGGACTCTGATCTGCTTCACCAAGACGTGCTGTTTTTTAAAGTGTGGATTATGTTTCTGTGTCATAATTGCCAAACACTTTCTTGTGCCTTTTGTGAAAGCAACTGACAGTACCTGTGATCTCCCCTACACTTCACCAAGACCACAGCCTGGATTTTTTTTTTTTGCCATTATCTATAAAGGGCCATAACCAAGGGGCACAAGATTTGGCCTCTTAGACCCATTAATTATTTCCAGCTTTGTTTTTTAAATTTGACCACACAGGAACTCAACTTACTTCACTTTTCATCAAATAATGGTCCCAGCTTGAAGGATGCTAGAGTCTAATTTAGTAGTGTTGAGCAGCAGACAGTATGCAGCCTTTCAGTCTCTCTGTCTTCCTTATATGACAGCACTGCTCCTCAGAGTGTGCTGCCTAAGCATGCAGTATGTGGTCAGAACCACGATCTTCGGCAAAGCTGCAAAGCCCATTACCTGCAGCTCTCACAGCTGCTGTCTTACACCTTTAGCAACCACTGATCCAGAGTTCAAGGTTAGCTTACCCTCTGCCCTTTTCCAAGAAGGTTAATTCTGGAGAGAGAATTACAATCTAAAGCCAGCATGCATTTTTTTCATCATAAGAAAAGAAATCTAGGATTGTCTGGACCATGAGAAGTCTCTTGCACGTTGTGTTGCTCATGGGCACACATTTTTTCCTGATTTTTCTCTTCTTCCAATACTGCTGTTTGTTCTTTCTTTTCTTTCTTTTCCTTTCTTTCTTTCCTTTCTTTGTTTCTTTCTTTCCTTTCTTTCTTTCTCTTTCTCTCTTTTTCTTTTTCAGCCCTAGACAACTCCAACTTTATATACACACTAAGGCATGCCAAGCTTTCATTTCCATTTTAAACATTACATCAGGCAGTGAAGCTTTGTGCCTTTATAGTTACCCCAGCAAAGACAACTTGTTCCCCTTTTTGCTCCTACCTCTGAGCAGGGAGATGAAGACCTTGCAGCTAATATAGTCTATCTTTTTTTTCTCTTTAAATAGCACTTGCACTTGGATTTTGCAAAACTGCCTTTATTTCTGGTAACTAGAGCATTTCTGTTCAGAGAGATACTGCTTAAAGCTACCCCCATACCAACTCAGGCAGTTTCTTGCAAATTCAAATTTCAGTGGCATTTGGGAAATGACTTATTTGGGGTTTTGCTTTTGATTTGCTGATGTCCTTCTCTAATATTTTAAAGTGTTTTCCAAATACAGTCCAGTAGGAATTGTCTTGTTTTCCCTGTAGGAGGACACCCCAGTTCTGCAGAGCAGGGTACCAAACTTGGACCACTTTTCCAAGTTTTTCCAGTTTTCTAAGGCACCACAAGGCTAGGATGACCCAGGAACCTTCTTACTTCTCCCTTCGGGACTTCTGATTCAGGGATCTCACCAGTCTTTCAGTATTCCTTGATGTTAGGGTGTTAAAGCTCTCCTAAATGGTTCAAAGGGTCTTCCTCCATTTTTGTAATTCTAAGGATCTTCAGGCACATCTTCGTGTGTACCAAGGCAGCTTTGTTTTGAAGCTATTGATGCTATGGGGAATACCATACAGCACACATGACTGTGAGTATAAGACATAGATCTGTCTGTTTATTCTTAAGTCCACAGAGAAAATCCTTACAACATGGGCCAAGTAGAGAAAACTGTCACCAAGAGGATGAACAAACCACAGCTTTGTTCACCAATAGGCTCACGATGCATGAGGTGTTGAGAACACACTCCTGCTTAAGTGTCAGAGTTCTGAAGGGAGAACTGACCATCTCTTACATCCTTCTCTGCAGTGACAAATAGACACTGAAGCAAATTCATGCAGCTGTCAAAATACTGCTCCTCTCAACAGACCTCGTTCTACTTTTTCAGAAACACAGACTTCACCACTACAACTGAAGCCTGAAAATGTGACAGCCAGAGCACTGGCGTCTGTGGGAGCAGAATTATTTCTTCACATCAAGTAAACAAGTTGTTATGCACCAAACCAATTCCTTACTCCAGAGCTGGTCCTGTGGGGCCTGAGCAGCCCACATTGTTGCTCACTTGGTGCAACCCCAGCAGAGGCTTTGGCAAGACTTCCCCAGTAAGGTGCCTGGAGTGCTCAAAGGGATTCCATTTAAGGCAGAGCAGGGATTTCATGCTTTCCCTCCAGCTCTTCAGATGGAGATCCTGCCTTTGAAGGCAGCCCCTATTCCCAGGGGCCACAGCGGGAAAAAACCCTTGAGATGCCAGCACAGCACTTCCTAAGGACACCAAGCCCAGCGTCAGGAAGGCACTCTCACCAATGCCAGGCAGAGCAAGGGAGCTCAGCATCCTTTTGAAGGCTCCCAGCACCTCACATGGAAGGGGATCAGGACCAGGAGCTGGCAGTCAGCCAGCAAATGCCTGTGGAAATCACCATGAAGCAACAGCCTGAAATAAGCTTCCCATCTGAGACAGGCCAAGGAACAACTTTGGATCCAGGCACTAGGCTTGCTTTTCTTTCTGACAGGAAGGAACAGACTGGAGGAGAAATCAAAACTTCAAAGGAATAGGAGACTAGAGAAAATATTTGAAGAGAATATCTTCTCCAATAGGTAAGAGAAGGAGGCACGCAAAGTATGAAAAGGTGGGAAGGTTATTGCTCTTATCCTCCTTGTTTAGGCCGGGAGGGGAGAAGGAAAAAAAAGGCATTTCCTTAAAAAATGCAATTGAGTGAGACATAAATTATGTGTCAGTTCACTGGAGTGAATTAATTTTGGCTGCTGTGAAGAGTGAGGAAGTGAAAAACTCTGGTTGGGTGCCCAACGGAGGGGAGGAGAGGAGATAAGATAAGAGGTAGGTGATGATGAAAGGGAAGCAGAATGATAGAAATGTGAACAAGTTAGAGTTGATAAAACATTGTGCTCTAGGTCCTAATTTTCCCATTCTGGTGGCTTGGAAGTGTGCAACAGTGCTGACGAAACAGCTCTCAACAAAGAGACAGAAACACCAGGACCACTTTTCAGTTATAAGCCTTTTCTTTTTTAGAATTCAAGCTTACACAGTTATCTATGCCCACTATATTCATAATTACATTTTAATATCTGCATACAAAAGCTATGTAAAAATTATTTTCTTCCCCCAAATATACAAATTTTCTCTTTAGATAGTTTAAAACATTTGTGATCACAGATTTTTTTTTTAATATATTTTAGGCTGAAAAAATATTACCAATCTAGCATAACTCTTAACACTGTTTGCAAAAAAATACATCATCCAAGGTACTTTGTTTTTTTACTGTACGGTGTAATGTTTGCCTTACCCTCAGGGCATGAAATTGATATAAAAAAAATAAACCAAATAAGCAAAACCCACAAACCTCATAGACAAAATAATAAGTCCTCCCAACCAACTTAATAAAAACAAATAAACAACCCAAACCACCCTTCTCTTCAAAAAAAATTATGAATGACTAATTTGATGTATTTATGAGCAAACTAAAACTGAAGAGTTCTAAGGAAGTAGGAAAAAAGAAATTACAGTATGTCAGCTAGTTCATGCCCTGATACTATCTTTACTGACATTAAATGTGTAATTAAATAAAGTGTCTTTTAATGTTTTACATTGTGCTCAGTAATTTACATAAATTTAATCCACACCCGGGTGCTGATGTAGATTTACATTTGATTGTCTTGTGCATAAACAAGGTTAGCTTTTAAAGAAGGTAAACTGTGCAATGGACAGTCACAAACAACTTATTACCTGCACAATATTGCTTTTTGAAGGCGACATCAGTCAATGTGGATACACACAAATAATGCATACTCTTTGCATTTGCTAACATCTATACTAAAACTTTGTGATAAGGCCAAACCTTTTTTTTTTGTTTGTTTTTAATTTTAAAGCAAAAATATACCATAGTAAAAAACCAAAAACAAAACCAAAAACGTGCTCACACCGTTTTGAGTCTTTAAGTGGAAAATAAATCTCTATCACACTAGAATAAAATTCTCTCTATAAAATTTAAATACAGATCACTTCATTACTATATCAAAAGGAAACGTCTGGCAATCATTTCCAGATGATCACTATAACAAGACACATTAAGAGGTTCTGTCGCCTCTTCCTTTGTGAAAAGATAAATGTTGAACACTTTCAATTGCTCTCACAGTGAGAGGAAAACGTTCCTTGGTTGTGGATTTTGATTCTGTCAATGAAAAAGGTTTAGCCTTAGGAATGCTGGCTACATCTCAAAACCATAAGATTGATTTTTATAATTTATGATTCATGCAGCAAGAAGTCAATATGACACATACAGATTAGAGTTCCATAGCATAAAAATACATCACTAGCAATGACATGCTCCGTTTGTGATCAACAGCCCTCTCTTGGCAGATTTCTGATATAAATGGTCTTTCTGGATAGTTTTTTTCCTCTTTCTGATGCCTGCCTCTGAAGATGCAAGCAGTCTGCTCAAGGATGATTTTCGACCTTGGAGGTCTAACTCTAACGTCTACATTTTGGCAGAATGTAAACAAAAATCATTATCACACGCTATATGTCATTATAAATATCATAACTTAACTGAGATTACACATGAAACGAGCATCTAAATGCACGTTACTCAGGGCAAAACCATGAATGGTGACAATCAGGTTTGACAGGAAAAAATCTTCTGTTTAAGACTCACACAGAGACCACAAAGCAAACGTAAGAGCTACGTGGCACCATCAGAAACGAGACTCTGGACTGCACTGGAATGCGCGTGCTTGTTATTTCACTCAGAAGGCCAGTTACTACAGAGGGTGCTGACTACAGTACTGACGTTTGCCACTGAGGTGGTCAGTCCAGTGGCTCAATCCCACAATGGCTTGAGACCACTGATATTTAAAAGCATGTATGTCTTTGCAGAACTAAGGTCAGTATCCACTGGCAAGAGTCTGCAAGAGCATCCTCATGTGGTCTAGTTTTGCTCTCATGATCACATAAATCAGCAGTTGTACTGAGGAAATAAATGAAGTCACACAAAGTAAGACTGGCAGGAGATTAGAGGCCATTAGATGTCAGTACATCAAATCTGTCCAACTAAGAGCTTGGTCTTAGTTTTCAATTAAGGAATACTACTATCTCACTGTTAATCAGTGTCAGACTCCAACTTAATCTAAAAAGCTAGAAAAGGATGTTGATGTATGTCCTTTCTGCTAAGAGCACTGCCGAACCTGTCAAAGTTGGTTGCCTGATTTTAGGCACTTCAGTCCATCTGCACTCATCTAAGGAAGGAGGCCTGATTTTTCTGAACCCTGATTAAGCACAGCTCCAAACTGCATCAGCTTCTTTTGGAACTAGAAGAAAGATGACATTTTTTCTCCTGGGTCTCATCTGTGGCACAGTCAAAAGCTGGAACACTAACTCAAGCTCACACTGAGCAAACAGGTGAGGTACCTGCACTGGTTTCAGGAGGAACAACAATCTCAGGTCTGTGAGAGAACAGAACACCAAAAGACATGCACATTTCTCTTTCCTTTGCAAGCCACTGTGGGCATAGATGCAAGTAAGGGATCAGCTTCTTTTCTACATTTCCTATATGCTATCGGTTCCCTATCAAATCATCCCAAATCAGCTATCCCAAAAACTAGTTTCTGACTCTGTCCCCAAGACAGTGCTCTACAAGGAATTTGGATAGAGACTGATGTTGCTTAGATGCATATTTCAAAACGGAGCAAGCATAGCCAACAACAGAGGTTCTTCAACTTCAGCAAATATGTAAGAATAAATCCCCAATGGCCTGTCTTCCCCGCTATCTGCAAAAAAACCCTAAACACCCCATTGCGTTTTATGTTCTGACAAAAACCCCCTAAGTGATAACATCAGTGCTCATAGCTCATCACAGGTGCATATGGTATCAAAGAACAGGGAGAACAAGAGTTGACATCCCTGAAAACATGGCCAATAGCACTCCAATGCTTTCTCAATGATGTAGGGAAAGAGGGGTGAAAACAATTTAACCCATGACACATATATACTGTGATCCACCTATAAGTTTTCCTGAGTATCATGTTTTTATGAGGGGATAAACACACAACATATGGGTTCAGATTTGGGCCATGAGTTTTGAAAGTCAGCACATCCACCCTAACAATGCCCACTGACTTGCCAGGCAAATAGGTCAATAAATAGCAGAGAAAGAAACTGGTACAAATGAATGCACAACATGAAAGAATGTAGGGTATGAGGAAGTGCAAAATATCTGAACTAAGTCTCTGGTTCCCAGGAAGAACAGAAGGATGGTTTTGATGTATCATACAAACTCAGAGAATGGTTTAATATCAAGTTTATAAAACACAGGGACAACAACCCTGCATGGAGATGGATGACAGAGAGGAACCTCTACCTATAATGTCCTCACCACTGGCCTCCAAACATTCCAGGACTGTGAGTACTGGCTTGCGAATTTCGGCAGCAGGACATTTTGTCATTGCTCAGTTTGGTTCCTGCTAGTGCAGTTAGTGGAAATAAATTAAAAGAATTAAGAGAGCATCTAGCCAAACAAAACATGAACAGACAACAAGGAGGGAGAACCTAGCTGATCCACATGCATACACACGCACACACACGGGAGCAAGTGAGAGAAGGGGAGAGAGAAGATAAACACATGGAAATATGTTTAAGACACCTGCTGAAGATTTGTAATTATATATATATAAAATTATATATATATGTGCATATAAACTTTATATATATATATAAAACAAAGCATTACTGCTGAGCAACACTATTTGGATTACTGGGATAAAGCTGTACAGTCTTGAGTGTCGTTAATAACACAGTTGGTTTCTGTCCCATCTGAACGTCACCCCATATGTTTCATTCTCCTTTTTCTCATTCCGTGAGCCCTCATATCCCTGAATAACTCTGAGGAACTGCCTGCTATCCTGACAGAGAGTCTTCTCCCTCAGCACTGCAGAAAAAGCAGACCTTTCCACTCTCAGAAAAAGCACCTCAGAGGATCAAATTCCCCTCCTTACTCCAATAGACCTTCCAGAGAAGTTACCTGGAGTTCAAATTTAATAACTGAAGATCTTAATATCTTATACACATGGAAAAAAAAAAGAGTCAGTCCCTTCTAACACTCTGCATTATTTTAAGTACTTGGGACACAGTTAAACTGTATCTGCTGGAACAATCCTCAAGGAATTACGGGATCATGATGATGACGAAGATCCTAGATCATAATGGTAATTGTTACAATAGCAATAATCATGAAAACTAGAAGTTTCATATTAAGAATTGGTCACCTGTACCCTGCAAAAGGAGGTAATACTAGACAGAATTGCCAGGGTCAAATTAACAACAGCTGTTTTAACTTGAAGGCCAATTTATTTTCTGCCACTCCAATTTCTCTCTCATATTTTTCAAGCAATGATGTGTGTGAGCTGGTGACCACACAAGTGCTGGTGAATGAGATTGGTTCTGTTCATATTTTCACTGTAAAGCTGTCAAAGCACTCACACCAAAGGACTGAAGAACAAATTGCAATAGTCACAAGTACCCGCATTAAAGGGATGTTTTCATCCATGTGTATACAACTGCCCCCCAGCAACCCCAAAAGAAAACCCAAACAAAAACCCAACCCCGTCTCAAGAAACAGAAGAGCATGAAAGAAGAAGAAGAGAGGTGAGAAGAGCTGGGCAACGGGATGAAATGACAGCCAGTAGTGCGACGGGGGTGCGGAGAACCGCTCCAGTCTCTCTAATCCTCAAATACTTCCAGGAACAATGGAGGAAACAGTTCTGTGGGGCACTCCACCTTCATGTGCAGGAAGCGGCTGGCATGGCAGGCTCCAATCATTCGCAGGTCTGTCACTTTCATCAGCAGTTTTGGCCAAAAGTGTGCAACATGGTGTTTTCTGTAATTAATGTAGTGTTCGAATGCCAGGAGGAACCCCTCTTGACACTTTTCTATTCTCTCGACGCAAACAAGGCCTGGGCGATCTGTGGATACAAAGCAGCAGAATTATCATGATTACTTATTGCCTTAACAAAGTCCTGATTATAAATCAGGAAAAACGGGATGGTTCTGTTGCTAGGAAAGAAAGAAGAGAGACCATGGACACTTGGCTCTGCCACAAACAACTTCTTTCACCCTGGACACCTCACTTATCAGTACTGTCCCCACCAAAACAAGGAGATAATCCTTCTTTTCTTCATCCTTTGCCTGTTTTGCCCTTGTAGAGTATAGATGTTTGGGATGTGTCTCCTTACAGTGACTAGAACAACAGATCCCCGATTTCAGATAAGGCTTCTACCTATACCTTTCTGTAAAACAACTAATAAAGAAATAAAAAAATTACTTATCAGTTATGTAAACTACAGTTCCCTTCTATCTGTTTCTCTACAGTCTGACCAATGCTTTGATCGTGCTCCGATCCCAGGTGAGCTACAAAGGAAATTGTTATGGAGCTCCGGAGACAGTTCTGGGAAAGCAGGTCCTTTGAACTGCCTTCTGAAACCACTACTCGTGTATCACTGCATATGGAACTAAAAAGAAATCAAAATGTTTTGACTGGGAAGATCAAGTGCTGTGTTGTAATTAATGTGGAAACCTTTTCTGTCTCAGATGCAGTTATACTTGTAAATCACTGACTGTATATTGTTTTCAGTGCCCAATCTTCAAAGTGGTTTTAAAATCTTGCCAAATCTGCCACTGCCCAAGAACGGAATTTCCTCTTTCGGCTGGCACAATCAGTTGAAGCATATTTGAAAACATACTCAAATTGAGAAGGTTAGAAACTCTTTGGAAATCGAGATGCTGCTTCTGTATTATGCCAGCAAATGACCAGTTCCCAGTGTAGGAAAACAGCACAACCCTCAAATGCCCATGAGGGAACAGTGGTGCTGCTAATCAGGAAAACAAGGGCAGGTCCAACGAAACATATGAGACTGATGGAAATATGTATAACTGCCCAGTGCATGACAGTATCCAGGGGAAAAGGGAACTACCTTATTGTAAGGACCGATGTTGCTAAATCATCTGGTTTTCATTCAAGACACACTGGCTCCAAACCAGAACTGAGTTCTTTCTGATGATCATCCCTGCCTCATCTGTAAGTACCAAACTGAGCAAGGTGTATAACCAAAGCCACTTCTATGTCCGTGTTTCTAAATACTCTGAATTTTTTCCCTAGTGCTTACCAAACTAAGTCTAAGCTGCATTGGGATTCTGAGAGAAACTTTCTCCCATTTTACTCCAGTCAGTACTACAAGATCTAACACATCTTATTCCTTTTAAAAAGAAGCTTGTGACAAAGACCAAAGAGTTTCAAAATGATTAGGATCCCAATATATTTCTGTTCTCACCTGATGACATGAGCAGAACAGCCTGAAGAAGGGCAACCTCGGTGTCATCCAAGTTAAATGAAGAAAGAGACATGCCCAGGTCAAAAATGGCATCAGACACTACGCCAAGACCCCCATTTTTCAGCTGGCCCCTTGTCACCGCCATCTCCCCATTTAGTGTTAAAGTCTCACTCTCGGGGTCATAGCGAACTGCTGCTCGGAGGGACATTATCTCCATACAGCAGCCTTTCAGAAGGATGATCTGGTCTTCACATGGCAGCTGCAGAAATTATAAATGGTAAAGAAAAATATGTATTTGTCAGACTGAGTTGCTTTACAAGTACAATAAACCCATGAGCATGAAGTTGCAGTTCACACGCCAGGACACTACCTCTCACAGTGCAGCTACGCTCCAAACACACTGCTGACTGACCACACTGCAAAAACGCCAGAGATTTGCATTCCTGCCCTCAGGAACTGCCAGCAGGTTAACATCCCCTCCTGAGCTCCCTCAGCTTACAACTTATAACAGAATAAACTAAAACTGGGGCTGGTACAGACCTTGGCCATCCCGGTTAAATTCACTGCCAGCCATGCTTATTTCTTACCTGACCAGAGATAAATAAAGACATTTGGGAGGGTCTGTGAGAGTGGACTATGTTTTAAGTAAAAGGAATGAAATAAATGCTTATATGTAGAGGAGATACCTGAATAGGTGGGGCAGTAATTCTCACTGCCCATTTAAACAACAGAGAACTTTTTAACCTCTACTTAGCCTAGTAAGGCTGTTCTCCCTAGACTCCCTACATTATCTATGGTATAGCTACAGCTTTTACACTGGTGTCTAAGCTGTGATCTTCAAGGTATGGGGCTAAACATGTCTTTTCCATAACATTAACAAAGGCAAGCTGTCCAGACTGTTGAAGGCACGTTCTATATTTACAGAGTATAACCAGAATGCTGACACATGAGCAGAATGTGTTTCTGTAAATCACATCTTTACGTTTTCATAGGTGATTCAATGATAGCAAAAAGCACCGGGACTACTTTGAGACTGTTTACATATGTGAGCAGCAAGGGTCATGCATAAGAAAAAGCAACCCACTTCTACTTGGCTTTAAAGGAGGCAAAAAGCCACCCATATCTGTTTCATATAAAATTATTACATTTACCTGCTTTGCAATTCAAGATGAAACTGCCATGAAATATAAGTCTACATGGCAACTGTGTACTCGCAAAGCAAGTACACTGATTTGGTGTAAAATGATACAGAGTGGACGCCAGACAGTTACCTAATGCAAGTGGAAAGCAGTTCCCTGTTAGAGCTTTAAGCACGAGCCAGTCATGGTCAGGAAAATGAGTTGAATCATGCAACCACTTTCCCAGCAATGTCAGCTTCAGGTGTGAAGTGTTTGATACAGAAGAAAATCGTCTCATCCTGTTCAGGGCAAATCACTTTCCCTGCAGATCACCCTCAGCTCAGCAGCAGTGTGGGGAAGACTGCACAGGCACAGTGGCAGTCTCCCTACCCAATAACAATGCCACTGGTTGGCTGCTGAGATTGAAGAAGGGAAAGAAACAGAGTAAAAAAAAATTAAAATAATAGATCTGTGAGAGGAACTGTGCAGAGATATCAGAAGAAGCAACAACAGTGAAAAAAGGGACATGAAAGAAAGGAAGAGAGAAGGGAGAAGAAAAGAGAAATTAAAAAAAAAACACCTCTGAGAAGGAAGAATAGTGGAAAAGAAACAGATAATAGTAGAGAAGATATTGTGTGATGCTTTGGCTGTTTTATTATGAGCCATTAAACTAATGAGAAGTTCTCTTCCAACTTGAACTTTTAAAAAACTTCTTTTTGGTAGTGGTGATTTGACTATGCGTGCCCTTCACCTGCTTCCTAATTCTGAAGGATACATGGGACATCTGTTTCACAGATGCCAAGCCTCAGGTCTTATCTGCCCATAGCAGGAATTCAGGAGTTACCGAAGACAGGAGGCTGGAATGTCAGTTCTACTCTCAACAGAGCAGATTTTAATGCTACCTACACTCACACCACTTGAGTGTTGCTACCAGAGCATCCTTAAAGAGAAAAAACAAAAGGCAGGAACCTGAGGCGCTCACCTCTAGAGGCAGGATGTGTGCAATGCAGCACCATGGAACTGAGCTGAGCTACCTGGGAGGGTACTGACATAGCTACACCCACTGTGGAACCAGTGATGCCTGAGACACTTAAAACTCACATCACTAAATTCTCCTCAATTTTCATCTTCTAAGCAGAATGAAATGCTAAAAGGAAACAAGAGCAGAAATGCTGAGAAGTAAATGAAGTTTTCCTTATATTTCAATTACTCTGGGATGGGATTCTTGTTTTGAGGCAGGGGCCAACGGGTGTACACAAACTAAGCTGGGCACTCACAGTGCTTCTGCATGGGTCCAAAGATGAAAGAAAGAAGGAAGAGTAGCCATGAATATATAAGTGACTACCAGTGTTCCTCATAGACATTTACTACATTCTTAGCCTTAGCCTCTGTGGAATTAAGAACTGACATAATGTATAAATGCTCTCCTATGGGAGAAAGGAGGTTTTTTTTCTCCTAAACAAATCCACATCCCACACAGTGTTTCTTCTAAAAAAAAGATATGGGTTAAAAACCATTACTGAAATAAAGTTAACATGATGGTGCCCCTTCAAAAAGAAGCAAACATTTGTCATTTTCTTCATGCTACAGCAAGAGCTACATGACAACTCAGAGGACAGCTGTCCCGTTCCTTTGTGTTTATGAGGAGTTGTCCCTCACCTTGCCACCAGACCTTGCTGAATATGGGTGTTAGGTTTACACAGGGGCCCAGTTGTAAACAAAGCCTGTCCAGCTGAGCCATGTAATGCACAAAGGTCATGCCCAATGATGCCTTAACTTCTTCATCCATGCTTCCTGCCTAGCTCTGACACAAGAGGGTCCATGGTAGCCAGGAGGGGTAGGAGATGTCAGATGGGCACTGATGTCTGTGTGTGACTGGCAAAGCCTTCTAAATTAAAAAGACTACCTTGGTATGTCACTGCAACTTCTTACCAACAAATGCCAAATCAGAGGAGACAGATTTCCTCAGACACTAAATGCTGCAGGGGCCTCTTGATCTATGGACACATTCCTCACATTTTAAGATCTTCACACTTGGCCACCATTTCATTCTTTCTTGACTGATGGAGCCAATGCTGAGGCTAGCCAGGATGAGCTATTTACACTATGATAACTATTGATATTTACCTCTTCTTGTTCTGTAGGTGCCAGGGGACATATATAGCTCTCCCTGACTGACCTTAAGGAGAAGCTGGCAGCCTCAGAACAGTAAAATGCTATGGCTGCCTTACACTTCCTTCCTGACTGATGTTATTAAGAAGAAACACTGTTCCTGAGTCAGGGAGTCCCAAGAACTCACTGTCCATAGTCACTCCCCCTGGAGTGCTGCACCCAGTTCTGGGGTCCCCAGCACAGGAAAGACATGGATCTGTTGGAGCAAGTCCAGAGGAGGGCTACCAAGATGATCAGAAAGATGGAACATCTCTGCTATCAGGAAAGGCTGAGGCAAATGGGATTGTTCAGTCTGGAAAAGAGAAGGCTGCAGGATGACTTAATTACAGCCTTTCAGTACCTCAAGGGAGCCTACAAGAAAGACAGAGAGAGACTATTTACAAGGGTATGTGGTGACATGACAAGGGGTGATGGCTTCACTCTGGAAGACAGTAGGTTTAGATTAAATATTAGGAAGAAATTACATACTGTGAGGATGGTAAGGCACTGGAAGAGGTTGCCCAGAGAATTTGTGGATGCCCCATTCCTGGAAGTGTTCAAGACCAGCCTGGATGGGGCTCTGAGCAAACTGTATGTAGTGGAAAGTGTCCCTGCCAATGGTAGAATGGTTGGAACTAGATGATCTTTAAGGTCCCTTCCAGCCCAAACCATTCTATGATTCTGTGAAAATTATTTATATTATTAAGACTGAAATATTATTTCAGGTTGCAGCTCTAATAATATTTTTTAAATTAGGAAAAAAATATAATCAGCCATTGCATCTAGTCCTTCAATAAAAATGATACCTTGGTGTAAATGAGATCATCTTAGGGCCTTTGCATTCCTAGTGTGCAACTGAGTCTATTTACTGCATATTTTTGCACATGAGTATCTACCTGAAATGACAATCCACTACTTTTATAGACTCTTTTATGCACAACCTCCTTATTCAAGAAAAGTGTATCTAGGGAACCCAGTGAGGCAAGTGTCACTCCTGGATAGGGGTGCTTTCCTGAATTTGAAGAATTTTTTACTGTGTAGACCCAGCTCTACAATACTGTAGCTCCCAAGGAGCCAGAGGGACAATAAGGAACCATAGGCTGGAAGATTTTATTACACATATCAACGACGCTTCTAGACAGTCATTTTTTGTTCACTTGCTTTGTTCAAGGCCACCTCTAAAGACACATCTGAGTCCCTAAGAAAACTCATTAAATTCCAAATGATTCTAGTCCCATCTATTTTGAGTCTCTTTAATTTTAAACATACTGAATTTTTAAATTTCATGCCAGAGTATTTTGAATAGTTTTTAACAACAGGCGTATAAATGAGGAGTGTAAGGAAGTCTTCTTACCTCACAAAACATAGGCAACTTTTTGGCAAAATCCACCACTCTTGTAATCGCTGGTGTGATAATTTTTGTAAACTGGCTGAAGGCTTCTAAATCCACTTTCCCACCTTCTGGGGCATTAACTATTGGTGCCTGCCCAATATCTTCTGGCTAAGGATATAAACAAAGATATTTAAAAGAACAATCTATCTTAGAGCTTTATACTCTGAAAAAGTCCTGCTTGGTGATGGAAGATATGCTAAAATAAAAAATAACACTACTGGCTTTATAAGTAACGCCCATTATACCACAAAATGTGAATTTATTTGTAAGGCATTTGTGAAAGGTGACTGCACAGAGAAATGGGTGACGGGCATGCTGCTACCCCTCCTTTCTGGGTAGCTGCATTGTTGTGCACATGCAGTTTCTTCCTTGTGCCTGTATCTGAGTATTTTATGGGTGCAGCACATGTAACTTTTTCTTAAAAACATAGGTGTGTTGTTTCTTACAGTTGCTGAAAACTCTCAATTTTCTCTAAAAGCAGAGAGTTGAGATGACACGTTACCCCTGAGAAGGTACTGTGAGCTTTGCAGAACTGGGCTCTTTCAAAGCTCTTTCAGAGCTCAAATCTCTGAAAGTCTCCACAGAACAGGTGGCCAGGTATCACAGAGCCCTGGGCAACTGCCAAGGCCGGTTTCCAAAACTGGGCTAAAACAACTGATGAGCAGGAATGGGATAACACAAAGCTCGTCTGGACAATGTGACCAGAATTCGAACTCATCTGGGAAAAATTTTTGGTCGAAAATCACCTGTTGCATTGCTTCAGCCCAAGGCTTCTCCAAATGAGAAAAAAAAATCATATTTTGAGCATTTTAATAGGGATATGCAATGAAATAGTTTCAAGCAAAATCTTCAATGAGTGTTTTTTCATTCCAACAGCACTTGAACTTGTTTACCTGATTTTTATGACAGCTGGTCAACACTAACACGTATTTTAAAAACAGGCAAATCAAAGCTGTTTGGGTTGCTAGGTGTGGCTTTGCAATGGTAAAACACCTGTCAAGGTTTCATTTTGTTCATATTAGAGTCAAAAACTAAATAAAACTCAGTGAAGAAAACCTTTAAGACTGACGGGCTCTATGACATTTGCATAAGACACTTAAACAGAGAAGGTGCTGAAAGTGCTGTCTGTAATAAAAACTTGTGCTCAGCCATTTTTTAAAGTAACTCATAATAAAAGATCCTTCACAGCTCTGTCACCAATCTGAATCCAAATCTAACTTCTTACAAGAAAAAACTCAGCAATGTGTTAATAAAGCAAGCACCAGTTGTCAAGAAACAATGAAGGGGACTGGGCTCAATTATCTGATGGTTTCTACTAAAAAACTCAAATAAACCCAGTCCTAGCTCCCTCCCTCCCTGAATCTTGGGTAACTAAACCACATTGTCTGTGTACTCATGATAAACAACCTTCATCACTTCCAAACAAGAAGACCAAAAGCTTAAAACCACACATAACTTTGTTAGAGAAAAAAATAAAGAGCACAGCATTTTCTTGGGAAAGACAAAAGAAGCCAGGATCACTAGCTAAAGCTAACACACCGGAGAGCCCTTGCCACCTAACGCAACAGGAAAAGAGGTCCAGACCTCAAAGGAGCTCCTGTTGTCAAAGACCCAGCCTTAGCTACATAAGGACAGACCCATAGCTACTGGGGCATGCAATCAGCTTCTCTTGCTCTTCAGCAGTTTGTGGCAGGGGCTTACGAAGTCCTTCACCCAGGGTTGGCAGGCCATCCCAGACCTTCCTTTCTGTGCTCACTGCAAAGTGTCAGTGAGCTTCCTATGCTTGCCTTGAAACCACTGGCCTTCAGCACAAGGTGTGAAACTCACAGCTGGTCCATGAACTGCACATTACAGTTGCCAGCCCTGCCTCTGTCCCATCCCTCCCCTCTCCCATTAGCCCTGTCATTACATCACCTCATGCCCTGTCTCTGGGCACCTTTTGCTGGAGCTTCCCCTTCCACTGTGATAGTTCCCAGAGCCTGAAGTCCTGTAGTGGACCACATTTTACATGGTCCAGCCTGTTCATTCCCAGCCCCAACCTCAAGCTCCCCATTCTTTATCCCAAACCTGGGGATACCCAAAGAACAGCACTCCTGTCTAAGCAACCAAAAGCACTCTTGCAGCTGCTTCTTGGTCTGCTAAAACCAGCACCTCAAACCTTGCTCTGCAGCACCCCTAGAAAGTGCTCTCTTGCTTCTTGCCAGTGACCACTGGCTGGGGTTTCCTGACTACACGCTAGTACGAACATGAGCCATTCGTATAGAAATTTAGATGGCGTCACTGGAATTTAAAAAAAAAAAAGCATTATAGAAGAGATCAGCTGCTTTGAATACATAATTTCTCTTACCAACTCAACCATGAGTTGAAATTCCCATGGTGAATTACGCAGCAGGAGCCCAGGCTTGCAAGAAGATGAGCATTCTCTATCTGATTTGCTATACACAGACTGTTAAAGACCCCTGTGTATTCCTGAAATGCAGTCGATAATCCTCTTTTGTGCTGTATAAGCATTTTGCATTCTGCATTTATTTCCCCTAAAAATCCATTTAGAAAAATCAAATAAATCCTTTTTTAAGGTTGAGCATCACAAATCACCCTTTATTTTCTAATCCTTAGTTACAGGATGAAAATGAAAGTTGTTTTGTAGCCTGCAATTCCAATGCTATAGTGTATGTATCATGCTGTTCTCATTAATTTTTCTTTGCCTAATTTATTTCAATAATGTATTCACCATTAACAAAAAGAAACAAAGCCCACAAATCATTAACAAAAATTACCAGCTTTCACTTAAAACTGTACATTGCTTTAACACTTACAATATGTCGTATGCTAGTCCCTAATAAAGACAACTATCCCTGGATATAATATACTAAATAAGATGAGGTATGCATTATAGACTGCTATTGTTCTTCATCAGGAGTGAAACAATTTTTCAACTTTTTCTTATCATAGCACAATAAAAGTATCCAGTTGAGTAAGCGTTAACTTAGCAACACGCTGTTTATCTTTTGAAATACATGATCTGATCAAACCTGAGGTTCAGGCAAGAAAAAGTAAGTAGTAACTACATAAAATCATCCCTTTTTCATAAACATGAATACACTGGCAGATAAAATCCCTCTGGGGTTGCAATGCTGGGAAGGCACTTCAGAAGAGAGAACGGGACCTGGTTCCAAGACCAGTGTACAAGGCTACAGCCCTTACCAGAAATTTCCTTTTCTGCTTCCAGTGGCTTCCTTGTGCATTGGTGGCCACATGTGCTTCAGTAACAATTTTGATGAGCTCCCATTCCTCATCCGTTGGCTCTGGTTTGTGCCCAATGGTTTTCTGCAGCTCTTCCCGACGTCTCTTCTCTCGATTTTCTTCTATCAGCTTCCTCTTTGCCAACCGCTTGCTGTCATCCAACACCACTAGCAGGGGAAAAAAATGTACAAAAATGGCAGGAAGCTCTTAAGGCTGTTTGAACTTTGGTCTTTTCAGTGCCTGAGGTACTAATTGATTACAAACACTGTAACCAATCAGTAAAGAAGTACCTTGGAAAGACCCACAGTTGAGACAGTTCTCTTATTTCTCCCTTCCAACTTCATTATCTCAGAAGTATGGATGGCAAAGAATGACTTACCCTCCTGGCAATGTTTTGTATACCGCCATTGCCTTCAGGGGGTTATTCCACCAACAAAATTAACATGTAAAAGCTTTGTGAGGTGTCAAAGTGCCCCTATAATGGACTTGGAGTAATCAATGTTGGGAAATATGCTCTTCTGTTTTCTTTGAAGTAATATCAGCATGCTCACTGCTCTGAAGTGTAGAATGTGTTCTTGGAAGCCAGCAGAAGGTAACATGGGTTGAAGAAAGTGGGAGTATTTATTCACAGGAGGCTCAACTGCCTGTTGCATGACACGATCAGAAACAACCTGCCTGTTGTTTTGTCTTTCCTTAATACCTACAAATGTTGTCGTTATGCAATGTTCCTGTAGTCTCATGACTTCCAGTGATGCCAGATAGGTAGGCCCCAAGGTTGCACATCTCTGACCACCATCTCCCCGGTGACCCAGGTTATCCAGCCCCTCTCCTGAGGGTCTACCTGCCTACAATGAAATTGTCTCTTTTACTCTATTTCCCTCTAGACAGAAGGCACTGTTATACACTACATTAACAATGAAAATACTAAGTTAGACTATTTTTCTGTTGTTTACTGGGCCTGTTTTCCTGTCAGTTCTACTGCAAAGAATTACACTGGCGACAACCATGAAGGCACGAGGGAATTTATGTGGCTTCTGGGGGTTTTACATGACTTCCTTCCATTTGCACTAATTGAAGTTATTGGTGTAAATTCCTGTGCAACAGCAGGAAAAGAAGACCCCTAAGGGTTAATCTTACAACCATATTTTCTAGTTCTTTAGAATGAGATTCGAATTCTTTGCAGCAGATAACTTCTTCAGAGCTAAAAATAAAACAAACAACTGCAGGATGACTCATACAATGACATTCAATTTCACATCCTCCAGAATTTTCTAAACAAGATGTTTTTATCTCAAGCAAAGTGTCCATCCAGATGCATTTCTCCCTCCTCTCCTCTGAAGAGTGAACATTCCTACTGTTACTCAGCTTGGTAAGGCCAAGAGAAGGTGGAGCCTGATGAAGGATAAACAAAAAATTACAGCCTTATGAAAGCGGTTTGATGCAATGACTGCAATTCCCTGCTACAAGTTATTAAAAACAGAAAAGTGCTGGCAGTTCTGCTCCACTTTAACAACCTTCATCAATCAACATACTTTAAGCAAACACAGACATTGAAAAAAAAAGATACAAGAAAGAAAACCAGAAAAATATACTTACAATCTGTTGCCATGCCAACAAAGATACATTTTTTGAAGCGACATTCCTGGCACTGATTTCTTGTTACTTTGTCTATCACACATTTTCCTTCATATTTACAGGAATAGGTTGGATGGAGGTTCTTCTGAATGGTTCTTCTAAAAAAACCCTAAATGCAAAAAATAAATATATTAGAAAGCATTAGCACTGAGCAATTTTATCAAATTGGGAGCCACTTTGCTTTGTTAGGAATGTACCTAAGTATGCAAGATAACGTATTTCATTCCATGAAGCTCTCAAAGGGGAGAAAAACAAACCAGTTTTATAGTGTATGGCATTTCTTTCGAGTTTCCTTAAAAATTAAAAACATATAGACATCTTAGATAAAGATGTAAATAATGTTGTCTCGAGGCACAAATACTGTCTACATTCTTCTTGCAGCCTTATGTTTTAGTGTTTTAAATTTTTTTGTATATAATATAGGAGGTTTATTTTTGATCCCCTTTCCAAATTTTGTAATCATTTTGAAGGATATGAGGAGGCATATACATAGTTTTAACTGAAGAGCAGTTTCTGCAAATGGTAAGAATGGTGGTGTGCATGTGCTAACAAAGGATGAAGAACAAAGAGTTCTACCCCTTTCTTTCCACAAAAGCCAAATAACCAACCAACCAATCACATCTGGGCAAGACTAAGAAATTTGCAAATACAAACTACACAACCTTTGCGTTTGTTTCTAAATAGCGGATCCATAATTTATAAATTTAATTTGTATTTACCACACAGTTAAAAAAAAAATCCCCATCACCACTGAAGATTCCTCTCTATATAAATCCTTTCTATCTATCTATCTATCTATCTATCTATCTATCTATCTATCTATCTATCTATCTATCTATCGTAATATAGACCCATACTGCCAGTTGCAATAGATCCTAAGTTCATGTGAACTAATGAAGTTCTGCTGAATTCACTGATTTATACATCCCATAAAGCCTGGCCTTAGGTAAAGAAATTAGATAAAATTTATCTCTGAACATTATGTATATAATCCTGGTATTAATTTCAACATGACTTCCAAAAGAGCTGGATAAACTCCCCAAGACTGCAAGATATTGATAAGACAGACTATAAAGCAAGAAATTTAGACTTCACTTTAATTTCAAGTTTTACCATTATTTGAGACTGTCTCATTTACAAATGCAGCTTGGGATGACCTTGACATAGAGAACACACTGACGCCCTGGTCCTGTTTGACTTAGGCTGCCAAGAATGGCTTCAGTTTCAGTCAAAACAATGGCAAAATTCAAGTGAGATTTTACCTAATGATTAGTTCTTCAGCTGGCATTTTATCTAATGAATAGTCTCTTCACTTCAGTAGGTGAAAGGTCTGTTTTTAATCATGTTAAATAACACCCAGTAAAATCTTACAGCAGTGCGCAATTTCTTTTTACACAGAATGTTGAATTAATATGTACAGATAAGTCTGTATCTCAACTTGAGCTCCTAACTTCTGCGAAGACAATAAAGAACCTTGTCCTCATTAGAGTTTTATCTTACAAGATTCAGCTTGAGCAAAGAGTACAACTCTTTACTCCTTTATTAAGATCCGAAAAGTTAATTAAACTGAGTGGCATAAAGGTTGCGGCAAAAAGCCTTTGCAAGACTGGGACCAGTTGTGTTGAGACAAAATCCGGGAAATCACAGGCAAGACATCCTTATGTGGGGTTTGGAACAAGTCTCAAACTCTCATCCACACAACAACTGGTTTTGGTTCCGTTCTCAACCCTGTGATGAATTCCTAGGATCTGTCACTCTCCTCCCTTAAGCCCAAAGATGGCTGGGGACAATCAGAGTCCCTGGGTTATCTCTGGTTACAGCAAGAGACAGAAAAATCTCTGATGAATCTCAGTAAGTGGTACTTCAAAACCTTCCAAACTTCAAACCTTCCAAACCTTGCATGGGACTTAATACGTCCCTAGTTTCACAATGGCAAGGCTCTTCATCACCTCTGTTGGGACCAGCTCATTTCACCTTCTCGTTTCATTGCATTTATCAGAAACATCTGGCAAAAAAACTTGTCTGTCTTTAGGAACAATATATTAAGGGAGTGGTTCTCTATACTTGCCCAAATAATTCATCACAGGAGTGTTATTTTCATCAATAAAAGAAATCATGTTTTATTGGTAGGCAACAACTCTTCCTAAATTCCTTTACTATGCACCTATATAGCAGTAGATGCAATGGGTAAAGTCTGAAAAAACGTTTCAGGGATGTCAGAACTTGCTGTTTGTTTATTTGGGTTTAAATTTCTTACATGTTACTCTTCAGAAATCACGGGTGAGGAGGTTTTTTTCATGAAAGCACTTGCCAAAGCAAATCTTTGGCTGTCAGCCTTGATTAATCTTGCTTCAAAACTAAGGTGACTTTGAGTGGAAGCAACTAGTAAATGTAAAATTAATCAGAAGTTGGTTTATATATAGTATATTGATATATACATATAAATTTGCTGATAAATCACTCAACTTCAAAAGCATATGCAGCTCCTCACGGAAATTAAGTACTTTTTGCAAATCGTTAGCTCAGTTCCTTGTGTGCAGAAGCATTATTTTAAATTATACGTCAGACAGAAGTACTGTATCTGAAGATAAACATAGAGTTATATGCTATGTCTCTAAAGTAGCTGGTAGGCATAAAAAGAAGTACTTCAGCTGGAGTAAAAAAGCTTTAAGAGGAAAGCTGGCAAGAGATATAGCTGTTCAGCTGGGAGCAAACAATATGTCATAATGCCACAGTGCTGTTTATTTCCCATTATATTTGAATTAAGTCATATCCATACATTTTATGTATTGTTATCATCTGCTATATGGAATGCAAATGTGTAGGAATCACTTGTTCAGCTCTACAGTTCTTTTCAGATATAAATACTTTTTCATACATAGTATGTATTTATAAAATCATTATGAATATTCCCACAGATCTGATATACATAGGATATTTAGGTCTCTGTGCATTTCATAAATGTAACTTAGGGCAACGCTGTACAACCAGAGGAACTACTTCATCACAAGAGTTACTGCAATGAGGGGCTCTAAAGTCAATCCAAACCCAGAATCTCAGATTCAAATGTTCCAGACTTTGGGGATGAATAGAATGAGACTTCTGTGGCTTAGTCTCATGACACTAGTCCAAGACATGTGTGGTCCTATTTGTTTAGAAAAACAATAATTTTTTATTTTCTGCAGGAAAGAACAGCTTTCTTACAGGATCTCAAGCTATTCATGCAAATTGATGGCAGTGAAATCATGTGAGATGCGCCTGATTCTGTTATTAATTTTTTTATTATTATTTACTTGCCCAAAGCAATCTCTTTTTTAATTTAATTTTGCATGTAGTTTTGGAGACGCAGTTTAGGGCTGAAAGCACATTTCAGTATGCTTATGTTAAAAAAGTCAAAATCTTTTTGAAACTATTTTAATTGGGTGTCAATGCTTTGATGGATGTT
Organism: Myiozetetes cayanensis; assembly: GCF_022539395.1. Classification (NCBI taxonomy): domain Eukaryota; kingdom Metazoa; phylum Chordata; class Aves; order Passeriformes; family Tyrannidae; genus Myiozetetes; species Myiozetetes cayanensis. The sequence continues at coordinate 112,694,154 of NW_026086604.1, read as the reverse complement.
ACTGTTGTATGAGCATGTGGAAGGGATTTTGATTTTTGCATCTTCACAGTCATGATGAGAAGCACTGGAACACTGTTAATCGCTACAGACCCTTCATGGCCATAGGCAGAACCTCAGCTATTGCATAAACAGCTTCAGTGGATTTGCTGGGAGCATGCTGATGTACTCTGGCTGAGAACATGGCTAAGGGAACATTAAAAAATGGAAATTCAAAAGCTGTTAAAACAGCAACAGCAACAATCTAAATTTCTTGTTTTCTTTTCAGAAGCAAACACGGCAAAAATCAACTATATTCCTTATGCATATGAAGAGCAGCAGCATAGCCGGGTATGGCTTATCGGATATGGTACTGGATGTTCTTATTCGCTTCTAATCTGTCTTTGATTTGACAGCACAGTCCAGGAAGCCTGTATAATGGAGGAGCTGGAGAGCTATTTCTGATTCCCACTTTCCCACTGTGCCATTTACCTTGCAACCTTCGCAAGTGATGCAGCGATAATGATATCCGGTGGCTTTGTCCCCACATACTACACATAGCTCATCCTTGTCTAAGTAACTGGGTATATACCCTGTAAAGAAAAAGAGGATGCGGCATGTAAACTCGATATGATACATTTGATATAAAAAGATTATGTTAAAATCCACTGTTGATCTTGTCTACTGGTGCCACACTTCTGAACTCACTGAATTTCCTGAATAAAAGTTCATACTATGTTACAGACTTATTTAAACACAGTCCTTAGTGTCTTCTACTCTTCAGACTGTTTCAGCATCAACTGGTCGAGAGGGAGAAGTCAGAACATGATTGCTCCCTCCTGAGTTGAAATACTACCTCAAAAAAATATATATTGTTACCTCAAAAGGTCTGATGTGAAATAATAAAGTAGCAGTGAGACATACAATATATTTCTCTTTTATATTTCAGAAAAAACCTGATATATTTGTACACTGCAGATGAGATTCCAGGTTTCCGCATGACTCAGGGGTTTGGTAGTAAGAAATATTTACTGACAGATTGTTTGTTTTAAAACAGAGGAGTACTAGCAACAGATAGCCCAAACTGTATTGATCATGCCTGACCTGGACATGTTCCACAGGGACATTTAATATAGTCTGAATTTAGGGCAAAACACGTGGGCATTCAAATATATGTATCTGTGTACATACGTACGTTAGAACAAAATCTTCTCTTCTGAAGTGGTTTACCAGATCCAATAAGTGAAATCAAACATTACTGCTGTGAAAAACATCGGCAATGCTTGGTTCTTTTCCCACAATGGCATTGGCTTTGATAACACAAACATATTTTCAATTTGAGCAAAAAACCAAAGCAATTCTGACGGTAACCAAAAAGTAATTCTGAAACTAAACACAACTTTAAACAGGGAAAAATACAAACCTGTCAGAATCAGTGTTCCAATGACTCATAACTAATGGAGTTACGGTATGTAACTTTTCCTTCTGAAAAATCTCCCTGTGAGGATGTAACACAGAGATCTCAGATTCCCTTTGAGGGGAGAGAGGAAAGTACAGCTATTTATGTAACAGCATAAGATCACTGAAGTGTAGTAAAGTTTTCACAGAACCCCACAATGGCTGAGGTTGGAGGTCACCTCTGGACATCATCTGGTCTGACATCCCTGCTCAAGCAGGGCCACCTAGAGCCAGCTGTCCAGAAGGATTTTGAGTACCTCCACGGATGGAGACTCCACAAACTTTCTAGGCAATCTATGCAGTGCTGTCACCCTCATAGTGAAAAGAAATTATTTTACTGTTCTCAGAAGGAATTCACTGTATTTCTATTTGTGCTCATTGCCCCTTGTGCTGTCACTGGGTACCACTGAGAAGAGTCTGTCTCTGTCTTCTACTATATGGGGGTTTAGGTATTTACACAAATTGATATCCCCCCCGAGCCTTCTCTGCTTCAGGCTGAACAGTCTCAGCTCTCTTAGTCTCTCCTCATAGAACCATCTCCAGTTCACCATCTCTGTGGCCCTTTGCTGGACTTGTTCCAATATGTCCATGTCTGTCTTGTATGGGGGAGCCCAGAACTGGACCCAGCACTGCAGTGTATTCCACTAGAGCTGAACAGAAGGGAAGAATCCCATCCCTCAATGCAGACCAGGATGTCACTGACACTCCTTGCCTCCAGGGCACACTGCTGGCCCATGCTCAATTTGCTGCCCACTGGGAGCGCCCAAGTACTTCAACCTAAAGCACTTTCCTGCCAGTTGGGACCCAGCCTGTACTTTATTATTCCTCCCCCAGCGCAGAACTTGGCATTTGCCTTTGATGAACTTCAAAAGATTCATCTCATTCCATTTCTCCAGCCTGCCTAGGTTGCTCTGAATGGCAGCACACCCATCTGGTGTCCCAGCCACTCCTCCCAGTTTTGCATCATCTGCCAACTGTCTGAGTGCAATTTATGAGTGCAATAAGGGAGAGTCCTTTGGATGTGGCTGCTTGTAACACTATCCATTGCCACTGGTTTGCTGAACCCATCTGTAGCACCACATGTTAGTCAGACTTCAAGTTTGCTGTCTTTGTGCGGCCCCCACACCAGTACATACAGGTCAGGGACTCGTGACACCAGTCACATGGAGGGTAACCAGCAACAAGACTCAGGGCAGCAGAAAGCTTTTGGAGGATGCTGCAAGAGGAGTGGCCATCATCTTCCTGCAACTAATATACCAGAGGGTCAGATCACTAACAGACAGCTTATATTAAAGTGCCTTCCTAAGACTATACTTCCAGAGGTTCTCCAAAAAGGAAAGCCCAAATCAGAGAGAAAACAGTTGAAATTAATTGAACTTAAAACGCTTAAATTTTGTGGACGCTGGTGAGTAAATTAGGTGAATGTAAAGAAGGCAGAAAATATTTGTATGGCCTAGTTTGAGTGTAATTATGAGAACCTCAAATTATAGAGGAACATATATCCCCTCTTTTGTAAAAGCCAGGAAGCAGTGGCACTCTGAAGCCATGCCTAGGTATGGGTGTCTCAGATCTGCCAATATTGGCATCTGAAAGGGGAGTGGGGCAACGAGCTTAAATCTTACTGATGTACCATACCATTCTGCAGTAGTGCAAAAGATCAGATTTACATTCAGGTTACATTTCTCCAGGATGAACAGGTTATGCCTGGATAGACTGGTGGCCATGTGGAGCTGGTTGTGTGACCTTGAGGGTTGAGAGACAGCAGGGTTTCGACTCCAATTTACATCACTGACTCCTAATGGACATTATGCCAGTGGGGGATTAGCAGAGGCTATTATCTTCATCCTGCCCCCACTTTGCTCACACCTGCCTCTGCACATGCAACACATACACAACACAGAGCTGACAGAGGAGGCAGAAGAGGCAGCAAAGGGATGCAGAATTTCCCCCTAAATTTCTCACAAAGATCAATTTCTTGTTATTGCTGGTTACTGCTATTCATGAAATGCAGCCTTTATGTAGCATAAACTATGTAATCCAAATTCAGTATCCCTGGTTCGCTTGCTTCAGAATTGCTTCTGAATTAAATGTCTTGATATTCCATTAAGTATATAATCTGCTTAGTACTGCTCATGTAATGGCAACTTTGCTCTACTGGAGGAGCAGAAGACCACTTGTCTAAACCACTTCCTTAAATATATACAGTAGCTCATGTATGTGACCACTGCTGTCCACCTCCTTCTTGGAGTTTCAGGACTTTATCCAACCCAGGAAACAGTTTCCAGTCTGGTAGAAAAGACAATCTCCTATAAGCACTCCTAGTCAGAGACTAAAAATGGCATCCTCACATGGAACCACTCCCTATTTTCCTGCATCAGCAGTGCTAAGTGCCACCTACTTAAGCTACTTTAATACTATGTTCAGTACTTTTGCAGGATTGCGCCCATGTCAGAAAGGAAGCACACATTTGGAACTCGTCTACCGATTCAACAAAACATGAATAGAAAAACCTTATCCCCAGAAATCACTGACAATAAAAGTGTGCAATACACATACCTTTTCTTTCTATTACAGATCTACACTTCTGCATATTTTTAATACTCATTCCAACAGCTAATGGGGTCAGAAACAGTTACAAAGTAGGAAAATTGAACCTTCAGTAGTATTTTTAAAAGATATAATTCAGACAAACAGATATCACTCCAGAAGGAATAAGAGTATTTATATTCAGTTCTTACAAACTGTAATGTCCAGTGCAAATAATTTCTAGTAGTTGCAAATATCCTCTATAACCTCTGTATAAATTCAATGCAATTTCATTTGAAAGACGTGCAGATAAGCAGCCTCAGTGCATTTCTGCTGCTTCTCAGAGTTAGAAACAGTATCAGCAGGAAGAAATTCAATCTTTTTTCTAAACATGGTACCAGCATGGAAGAAATGAATAGTGCAAATTGAGATTCTTGAGGAAGCCGTGGATGGCAGCAGAGTTGTCTGTTAGATGGTTTGAGGAAGAAGCAGAGCAAGGATTGTCTCGCTCCTTGCACCACTAACAGGAACTTGCCTCTCACATCAGCAAGTACTTTGCTTCATGTGTGCGTAATAACTCTGAACCAAAAATAAAAATCCCTACATGGAAAAGCAGATGCTGGACAGGGTAAACCAGGTGCTCTTTTGTGAAAGAAGAATGTCTGATAAGATCTCATGGAACATTGGGTAGGTTCCTATTTCTGGTGTTCGTATTTCATCCTTTATTTCTTGGTCAAAACGTACTAAGTAAAGAGCTATGAGGAACCACTCAAGAGCAACACCAATCTCACTGAACTGTACAATAACAACCAATATTGTTCCTTGCTCTTTCAAGTCTCTGTCTGCTGTATTTCAGCATCCTCATGGTAGTACTATTATTTGGTACATCCTGTATGATCCTGGAAGTTAACTATCTGTTAAGTATGGTTTGACAATGTTTATCCCAATGCCCATCTTGGCTCTTTGCTTTGATTGGAGAATAACAATGAATGACCTTGATCTGCCATGTCTGGTGTTTCCCTTGCAGCCTAAAGTAACATCTTTGCTCCCCAGACTCCCACCTGCCACTGCCTAATCTTACTGTCTTGGCAAGGCTAAATACTCAGCAGGACCAGTTGCACCTATCTAGAAGAGAATGTCATATAATTCCATTATAGCCAATCATGATGGCGATTTACAACACCTTTTAAAATTGTAACTGTAGCTTTCCAGAGGTATGGCACGGAACAATGCCCCTCGATAGGAAAACATGCAGTGAGTTTGCCCCAAGCAGACATAAGGACAGGAGGAGATTTGCTAACCTACGCAGTCATCTGAGGTACTCTTTCATTAATACTGTATGCACGCACTCTTGAATTACCATTTGCAGGAATGATACCTTAAAGCAGTATATGTGACCCTGCACAGTATAAGAGGTTGGTGAGACACTTCGTGGCTATTCGTCCATGGAACAAGGCAAAGAAATCTATTTAAAGTAAAACAAACCCTGAAAAGTTATAGTGGTTGGTTTCCTTTTTCCTCTGTACCTGGCACACATTACCAAAAAAAAAACCAAACAAAAAACCAAAAAACAAACCAACCAAACAAAAAAACCCATGTTTTGAGAAAAGTAAAGAACCAATTTCAGTTTTGTTAAGCTACCATTGCACATACTTTATACTGCCAGGTCTCTGTCTGTACAGATAACATGATATTGGCTTAGGGAATTAACTGACACTTTAAAAAAATTCTAGAACCAAATCATATCTGACCGTCAAACACGGATGTGAGTAACGCTGATGCAAACAAATTATGCCTATATACCAGATGTTCCATACTAGCTTGTTCCTGATCCACCACAGATTTATATGTTGTAGGCAGAAAACACCATTTGTAGCTATTGCACAAGGGCACTTGTGTTTTAAGACCATTATTCAGTATTTTAATTTCCCCTGTATACTAGTAGAATCATTAATTAAAATATATTCCCTGAAATCTTTCTTTTCCCCATCTGTTATGGTTTGCATGCCTACAGACCACTCACTAAAATGAGTTTAGGACTTATCAGTAAGCTGGTATTCACTTTAACTAGACACTGCAGTATAAGAATGAAAAAGATGAAATTAATTACTACCTTGAGAATCCCCAATTGTATTAAAACCGAAATGAAAATTCATACTGCTGTTCTACGGCTTCTATAGTCACCTTGAACTCTTTGCAAATTATAAAAAATTACAAAGACTATCCAGACATCATCCTTGACACGCCTGTGTACAAAAAGCTTAAGTAGAGTGTTGGTGAAAGCATAGAGTCGAGAGAGAAAAAGCATACTCCACTCTTGTTTGTGCTGTTATCAATATTGATCTGAAAGTCTGGGCTGATACACTGATCCTTGTTTCCCACTTCCTTTAAATTACTCCCACTGAGAAAAATGGCTTATTTCTCCATCGAGTTTGGAAGCACTGAGAATATTGTTGAACAGATTCGCACATTTCTTGTTAGCTAACTGGCTTGCTTTTCCTCAATTTTGATCTTTGTTGACATTCTTTGATTTATGGAATTACTAAAATTTGGCAAGAGATTCTGCAAAGATCGAATCTGAAACATTTTTATAGCCCCTTTTCCCTCAGTGACTTTTCAATGTACTAACCCTGTTCTTTGGGCTGATTCAGAAACCTTATCAGCAACAGTGCTTTCTGAACAGATGTGTTGAAAACATTTTAGTTCAAGTCGTGTTATCACTTAACTGCTCCAATCTGTACTGTACTTGCAGCCACTACCAACTACAGGTATAAAATACACCACTGTAAGTCAGACCATGCTATTTCCCCACCCAAATTTAAACGTTTTATCAACAAAGCTTTGTACTGCAAGAAAGCAATTTATTTAGAAATCTAAGCCTCACTGAACAAAGCAAAGTATGACTTAGTTCACTTTCCCTCTTATCTGGTTATGGAAAGGTACTGTAAAGTAGAAGAAAACATGTTTCCATTGACTTTTTATTACAAAAGAAACATATAATTCTAAATGCATAATGATTTCTTGAATTATTCAAATTTTTTTTATCAGTGCTATCTCCTTAGAGTGGTGGTCAAGTGCAAAATTAACATTTTTAAGCTTTGAATAATTGTCACTGTACTTGGAGCTGCTCTGCCGCAAAGGCCACGATGACAAATGCTCAGTGTTTCTGCAAGTTGATTATATGTACACATACTCCCTGCACTGATGAAGTGACATTTTGACACACACTCCATGTTGCATTTTCTTAGCTATTTAGAAAGTACCCTAATATTTCCACACCGCTGAGAACTCAGTTTGGACTAAATTGAGGCGCACACTCTAGCACTCCCACAGTACGTATTGTATTCTCAGCTGCATGTAAATTGCCTGAGAAAATGTAAGGGGAAATAATTACGGCAATTACAATTATAACAACAACAACAAAGATAACCTTCAAAGACCCTTTCTTCCACCATATCACCATGCCCTACAAAAGACAGCATTAACCCCACCTGGTATCTGGGAAGCAAAGTGAGACGCAGGGCTGAGGAGCCGGCGCTGCTGCAGCCCGACTCGAGAATTCCCACCTGCAAACCCTTGCTGTGAGGGGCAGCCTCTGCTTCCTGCTGTCCACTCCCATAGAACCCGAAGTTAAAGCCTAACTTCATAGACACCTGCAGGCATCTTTCGTTAACTTTGTCTGGGAAATGACCATGCAAAGGAAAGTGAAAGCCAACTCTCATCCCGGTTTTAACTTTGCAAACCTATTTCCCACACTGTCCAAATGTCCAAAACACTGTGCTCACACCAAATGTGGCAAGACTGAGGTTTCCGGACTCCTGTATGTATTTCTTTTGTACTTTCCTAACTGCATTATCTTTACCCTGTCACTCGGTACTCCTCCTCACAGTACGGGTGGTGTGAGGAGATCCAGGAACATTTTTGCCTATCTGCTCAGCCTCTGCACAAGGGTAGGCACAGGCTCACCCAGAGCATCACCCACACAGCATGCAGCACTGCAAGCTCACCATGGATGGAAGCACTATAAGAGAGGAAAAATATTCCAGTTTAAGTTCTCTGGGACAAAACTGAGAATAGCACCTCGTTCTCACAATGATGAGCCCTGTTCTGCTTATCAGATTTCACAGCATTACGCAGAAAACAGCAGTAAGCAAAGTGCTTCTGGCTGCCTGTTTCCTAGGGTAGGATCAGGGCCAAAAGAGTTTCCTCAATAAAACAGTAAGCTCTTGCACAAATGTTGTGCTACCACCTTTTAACAGCATACACTAGAGCACAAAAGGAAATGGAGCAACAAGCAGATGCAAACCTAAAGCTACACCTACCTCTACCTCTTGATTTTCTGGACCACAATTCTTTTCTTTAAAAGTCAATTCTTTCATCAGAATTTCTGACAGATAGTCAGGAAATAATAGTTTTTAATGTCATGTAATAACTGAAGTAGCTTTCTTGTATTTTACAATAACTGGTTTTACTTTCTAAATACTTTTTTTTCCCTTTAATGACACATTTCGAGGTCTTTGTTTCTTGTTTTTCAATTTATTTTCGGAATTCTTTTAAAGTGACATAAAGATAGAGAAGTAACTAAATACCCCTTCATAAATGATAAGCTTTTCAGCATATAAAATGTTGATTTTTTTTCTTTTCGGAGGGAAACCAAGACTTTAACCATTTAGTAACTTGCAAAAGTTTTGATAGAACACTCCATGCGCTACTGTAAAATACAATCTGATTTGAACAGCATATTACTGAGATTACAACAAATTTCAGGGGACTAACAAAAATACCAACTGCAACAATCAAGACTCCTCATGAACACCTGCTTAGGGACTTAATTTTGTTTTAATGGGCTATTACCAAGGCTTCTCTAACAAACTCCCTTGCCCCCCCAATCAATTCTGGATCAATACAGACACACATGCCCTGTGAAAAGCCTTCTGTTCTTGGGACAGGATTAAAAGATTCGTTAGTTTTACGATAGCTTGGTTAAAAGATGGAAATTAAAAAAAAAAAAGATGCACATGTTCCACGCAGTTTAGATCTGTTCTGCTTAACAAACCCAGCGTTTGCAAGGGTTTGACAGAAGGGAGGCAACTTTTTATTGATTATCACAGTAATAAGGATCTAAAAAATCCCAAAGCACATTGCTCTGCCTCTGTGAGTGATCAATTAAAAGCCTGCTTGAGATTCAGCTTCCTTCAAAATTCACCACCATTTCTTAGTGAAACGGAGGTGTTAGAAAACAAAGGCAGACATGTAATTTTTAAAAACAACTCTGTATTCTTTGACCCAAACAAGTGCGAAAACTTTAAACAGAGCAGATGTCAGATGTCTGAGTACCGAAAAAATGTAAAGCTCTGACCTAGGTATATCAATTTTTATTTATAACTTTTAAACTTATGAAAAATGTATTCCTTCACCGACTTTGCAATAACAAGTCTTTTATTTTTTTCTAAGTTAATCCTGAGATAAACTTTTTCTTTAACCGAAAATAAGACATGGGAAAAGTCTACAAAGGGCTGTGAATTCATTATACAGAACCCAACGGCAGATAGACTTAAAAAGCACTTAAAATGTTGCAAAACACAAAAACATGCATTATCCACAACTACATTTAGTCTACAATTTGATGATGTTGTTAAAGCTTCCCAGAAAAGGATTTCAAAAAACATTTCCTTTATTATGAAATACGATGCTGTTTGAAGCATAAAATGAAGACATTTTTCTACCGAACATACAGATTTATTGCACCAAGTAGTAATGAATATTGCCTGCCCAAAGGAAAATATTTCAGTTTTCCATGTAGTTAATAAAATTAAACAGTCTACTTTTCACTACAAAGCTACTTTAAAAGTAGTAAATGGTGTTTTCCCTATCCACCTAATTACATCAGATTCATGTGTTTTTTGGATAACTGCATACAGAAAATCTGGTCGTAACAGAAAACAAAAACATTATTGTGGTACAACAGACTGTCTATTTTTATTCTTTAATAATGTGATTTTAAAGAAACACGGAGAACATATACTCTGTATGCGTCAGTTTGGCTGTCTGAGTTCAGAAAAAAACACACTGAAAACATTTCTAAATGTTTGTTGGTATATTGGGGCTCTTTTTAAATCTCCTTTGCTTACTTGAAGGCAAAAGAGTAAATTCTAAAATGAGGCAATGATTTAACCCTGAGAGGGAGCAGACATTGCACTCTAATTGCCCCTCACAAACATATTGATTATATCAACTTTCTAGATGCAGAGTAGTCTTTCTTACATAGATATATTCTTGAATTCTCAGTCTTTTTTGCTCTGCATAATCAGAAACTACATGGTTTTCACTTAGAAGACAGTAACTCATTTTCCCATACATATTTACAGTTCTATTTTCAAAATCTTTTGCCTGAGTTGTTGAGTAAACAGAGTTCACATTTACTGAAAATGAGGACTTATACCGTTTGTGTGCAACCAGAAACACAGCTTTAAGACACAGAATATATAATGACGACATTTCAGAAGAGAAACTTTCTTATCTAGCTCACTGGTGAATCGCAAACAAACTTAATAGCCCAACAAAGAAGAAAACAAGCAATGTATTTGCAAATGTCTCTTATAGATTAAGAAAAAGTGCTTGGAAATCCTCATCGCTCACCGAAAACCTTACAATCACCTAGCAACCTACGTTACTGCTGCTTTCAATTTTGAACAGGCAGCCTTCACATTCAAAGATGCATCTGAGCCAACTGATGCAACTGTAAGTTTAAAGCAAAACAAAAACAAAAACAGAGATTATTTTTTTTTGTTATTTAAATAAAATGCCCCTACCTTTCTTCTGAGAGTACGATGGCGACTGCACTTGAGAAAAAGTAGGTTTTTCTTCTGTGAAATATTCAGGTTGGTTGTACTGATTCAGGGCCATGTCCATGTCAGAGTACTCGCTTTTAAACACGTTTCCAGGGTAACTACAGGTATAAGGCTGATTCACCGCCCAGGCCTGTTCCATATATATGTTGTTACTGTGCAGGACCTGAGCATCACAACTGCTGTAACCCTGATTATCTTCAATATATGTGCAATAATCAGTGGACTGCATGTAGCAATTGCTACCAGCAGCTGGGTGCACTTCATATATTTCTTGCATACAGTAGTTCATTTTGTTAGCCTATCTCAGCTTCTACTTTACGTACACACACACATGCATACACACGCAGGCATGCATACACATGGGTCGGGAGAGCAGCAATGAATATACACCAACAAAGTCGACTGCAAAACAGTCCGTTTTACTTCGGAGCGGCACCTGATGTGCTAAAATCCTATTTATATTGGGACGGCTTGTGAACTCCCCTGCCAGTCAAACATATTGGGAAGCAGATTTATGACAGTCAAAGGTCTTAATCTGTGACTGTAAGTTAATTCCAAGGGAAGATGGCAGGCAGGTAGCAATGACCACCAGACAAAGAAGCGACATCCCGACAACCCTCCTGTTCCCCCGTTTGTCTGGAATAATCATTTTATAAACCACTTCCAGCCTTTTCCAATATGATTAGAAAATGATTACTAAGGCGAGGACACAGTTATGTCACTGTAGTTGTCAACTTAAGTGTGAAGAATTATAAAGACTGCTTAAGAACTCCCAGAGGGGATACGCTGAAAATCCTAAAATCAATAATCCTGTTTTTCAGCATTAAACCATAGAAAATCCAATAGTGCTGTGCTGATGACCCGAACAGTAGTCTAGTTTTACAAAATTTAGCAACTTAATCTGTCATCAGCTTTATTGATTTTGTTTTACAGAATTACATGCATGAATCTCCCCAGCCTTCCACACATACACAATCCACCCCACTGCCTGGTAATGCATTTATGAGAAAGCAGCTTTGCTGAACTTCAGTGATTTCAAGAAGTAATTTCTATTGAGTTCAACAGGTGGGAAACTTAAAAATAATATAATCACTAAAAAGAGCACTGCTTATATATTATCAATAAGCTAATTGCTTTGCTATTCTGCTTTGTTATCTTTTCTGTTTCAGTAACAAAGTACTTTTAGAAGAGTATCTTTTTTGACAACAGACCCAGGAGAGGAAGGAGGGTTTTTGCTCAGTTTGGCTCACCTATGAACATGTCAATGCCACTACAACAAAAACTGTATGATCTTTTAATTGCTTAATGCACCCCAAACCTCAATATGGTCAATATATCTTCTTTAATAAGCCATTCTTTTTTGATCTAAAATAAATTATTTAAAACTTATATTAATGTTTTTTTTTCCCCAGGGAAAATGTGTTTTTTCTTTACAGCACAGCTAAAATAGGGTAAAACTTCTGAAGTCAGTAACAAGACAGTATCCCTTTCTAATAACTGTTCTTATTACTGGGAAGCAGAATTATTACTGATTTCATAATGAGATCTTAGTTTTCTTATTTCACTCATTTTAAACTAAAAGACTGACAAAATTACCATGTAACTTGGCCCTTTTTCTTCTACAGTCTTAAGTATACATCAAACAACTTTGATGAACATACACCTAAATAGTCCTAAAAAGTTCAGAGCAATACGTAAGAACGGGGTATGACATGTACATACTTCTCCCTCTCCGATATTGTTAATATTTGAGACTAACGCAAAGAGCCAACAGAGAAACATTTTCCCTTCCAACATACAATTGTAATTAACCTGTCTGAATAAAAAGTTTGCCAATCAGTGACTAAATATTACCAAATTCAGGACAAGTGCTTTCAAAGATCAGAGAAGTTTAAATTGATGCTTGGATTTTTTCCCCCCCCTCTAACTATAAAAGAAGCATCTTTAACACACATTTCTTATTAACTTGTTCAGAAAATAATAATACATTTGGTAAGTCAAAATGAACTTTACCAAGATCAATCCCGTTGAAGTCAATAAAGTTGCTCCCAAATGAACTTATTCTGATAAGATTCTAATAATTTTAACTAACATCTTACTTCATTAAGAGCACTAATTGCTACTGAAATTCCAGAAGTAAAACCCAAATGAACCCTCATTCATTTACCATTATCTAACTCAACAAATACCATTATGAAATACTATGTGAAAAAGCAACGAAAAAGTTAATTTTCATTTTAGCTCAGGCCCATCATCTAGATTTCACCAACAGTGACTTTGTCTGTGATAAAAGGCATGTCTCAGGCAGGAGCCGATTTTTCCAGAATGGATGTTCAACACTTCATAAAAAATGCCTGTGTTTCATAAGAAATTCAGCAATAGTTGTTTGCACAGAAACGCCCGAACCACGCTCATTTAGGCGATCAGTTGGTAATACCGTAGTGCATACAAACGTAACTCCGCTTGTCTACCTTACTTCTCCACACTCCTCAGAAAGAAAACATTCTGCAAGTGCAAGTACATGGGTTGTCCCTTTACCACAGAACTATCTCCTGTGCAGCTAACAGGAATTTATGTTAGAGCTTGCACAGATGTGAGACCGTGTTTTACAGGTTAGCAGAGTAGAATATCTGGATACTTCTACACCACCCAGAAAACCCTTGGCGAACTAGGCTTTAAATTCTTAGTGGGAATTTTTCCCCATGTAGATTTGCTTTGTCAGCAGAGTCAAAAGTCCCACAAATTTTCTCTTCTCTTGGTTTTTCACCCCTGATTTGATTCAGGTTTGTTACTGAGAAACTAAACAGAACTGAGACCGTGTGTTGACAGAGCTATTCCAGCCAGGATAGCACTTGAGGAAACGGTATATCAACATGGCACAGCCTGTGACTTACTCTCTGTTCCAAAATAAATCCCTCAAACATTTCTTATTTTCTATTGCTATGTCAATAATGCTTAGAAATGTGTCATATGTTCTATACTTGTAAAGAGTTACTGTAATACTGCAAGGAAATTAAATTACATGAAACTGTGAAGGACAAGAAGGAAAAGAAAAACGGATGGAAGATTTTTCCAACCACAAAAAAAAAAAAAAAGAATGATAAACACTGCCAGGGAATGTGGGTTCCTTACCTTTAAAGTGCTAACATTATAGAGGTTTATAGCACTGCAGATTGTTGTTCCCTTGGAAACAAATCAGTTCATTGATCATCTTTGTAAGAACATTGCAAAGTCTTAACATCCTTATTAAAACTGAAATAATACTAAAATATTTTAATTTTAATTTCTTAAGGTCCAATCCTGCAGGTCCCTGTCATATATTCCTTTGAATTAAATCATCTGATAAAAGAGAGTCAGACAGGGTCTTTATCAAAAGCCTGAAAGTGGAGTAGAATAATATTAAACAGTTTTTGTCTTATACTACAATTTGAATATTAGAGTCTTCGTGTCATGTTGAGCTTTCATTGCCTTCAGCAATATAGTACTGCACTTGGAATTTTATTACTGCACAAGTGTCTGATTATGCGAACATATGGGAATTAATCATCATCAGAATAAAACCTTCAATTCAAGCAAATAGGCCAGTGACAAAACAGAAACTTTGATACTGTGACAGCAAAGGATCCAGAGCTTGAACTCCTCACAATCTGAGATGCCAGTTCATTGTACTAAAGAAGGCAGAAATTACTTTTTGAACATGGGCCTGGAATGCCCCAAAGGTTTTTATGTACTCACCCTGGTGTAAATCAGAAGTAAGTGTAGCGCAGTCAGTGATGTTACACTGGGTGGGCAGAAATCAGGCTGAGAATGCCTGAAAAGAGGAGTCTGCAGAAAAGACCACTTTACACTAGATCATTCAGCTCTTCATCAACTCCCGTTTTAAAGTTATGACTAAGACTTTTAATTACAAACAATTAAATGCCCCACTAAGCTGCACTTCTACTCTTAACTTGGTTGCAAAATGCACGAAAATGAACCCGTGGAAACGTTAAGGAAAGACAGCAATCCTGTGGATGATCCTCTGGATGCTACAGCCCGACCAAGTGCCTGACACAGAAAAGAAGAACCGTTCAGCGAAATCCACGCCGCTGTGTTCCTCAGCTACCTGCGTAGGAGTCCACAGGAGTCCTATTCCCCCGACCTTTTCCAAACTGTGCACCCCTGGTCTAGAGTCCTGAGTATCCCAGTGCTGCACTTAGGTCCCCTACACGCTACTTCTAAAAGATTTGGCAATGCCAGTACGTGGGAAGCACTGCAGAGCATTGATATTAGTCAGGGCAGAGTGCCACTTCTAAAGGATCAAAAGGAAGAGTCTTATGTTGGTTGTGTTCACACTTCACGCATGAATAGAGATGAATAAAAATCCAGTATTTGGTAAAAAAATTTTGCACATTCGAACATGTAGTTGCAAGGATCAAACATACCTTTCTGAACTCTTCACAGTTTTGTACACTTGTATTATCAGGTCCTGGTTTAGTAATACAAATTTTTACACATTACAAAATAACTGTTATATTTCCTATTCATAGATTTTCTTGTTGCCTGCGTTCTCTCAGCCACCTCTGATGATGGTTTTGGGAAAAAAAAATTAGATCTCTGTGTTTTCCTGAGAACACAAATCTGTGCTTCCATAACATGGGCCACATCCCATACAGGTCTTTTCAAATTGTAAGGAAAATATACCGAAAACTGTAACAGCTTTTGAGCAGAAATACTAATGTAGCCTTTGCAACACACATAATTTGTCAAATACTGCTATCTCCATGCCTACACAATGAGTTACCATCTCTCTTTAACATACGTATTTGCACCACCTTATTCATTCACTTTACATACTATGATCAGAGACTCAAAATGGTCCCTCAAAAATGAGACTATGCAAACTTATTGTTAGAGATTAAACTAAGAAAACCTCAAACATCAGAATCAAAAATAATAACGGGTATTAACAAACCCAGAAAATTAATAAGATAAATAAGATAATTAATAAGATAAGAATATAAAGAATATAAAGAATATAAAATAAGAAAATTAATAAGATAAACACTATAAAGTGTTTATCTTAGTTTGAAAACTCTATGTGTGACTAAATCACAAAGCAGGTAGAATTATGCAATTCCAGTGCTGAAAAGTTACAACAGCACTTGACAGTTCCTGGAGTATGTCTCAATGGAATTGAAGATACTATAAATCGTAATTTTGTCTATGCTACATTTATTAGAGCAAGTAATACAACTGAAGGAAAAAGAGCTAAATCTTTCCAGCATAAAATAATTTCTCTGGGTTTGCAACAGATGCAAGCAAGCTTCAAACTAGTTGTCCCTGGTATAAACCAATGAAAACCTTACTTAGACAGCAGCACACCTATTTTCTCCACATGTACTAAGTTACTTATTTCTCTAAAACTGCTCTTCCCACAAAATTCACTGTACCTCGGTTATGACATGCCAATGAATTTCTATATGACTCATAATGTGCCAGTGTGATGTACCTTTTAATGAAACACTTCACTAGTCTGTTTGGATAACAAAGAATGTCATGGTTTATATTTAAATGTTCAGATTCACTACAATTCCAGTTATCCCTCAAAATATTTTTTGACATCTTGAATAAATTTGGTTAAAAGAGAAAAGGGATTTCTCTTTCCTGATCAGGACTCTTCGAGGGCTTGTGCTTGCATTTTTCTTGCACTATTCACAATGTGTAGGTAGCACATGGTCTTTCAGAAAGTGTTTGCTCCTTGAGAGGTCTGCCAACAAACGGGCTAACAAAATTCTTGAATAGTGTTTGACAACTTTTGAGACGGTCTCTGAGCAAATATTACTAAGAGTAATTATAAACCTGTGACCCAGACAACCCAATTTGTTAAGCCTCCCCATATATCATAATTGGAAGACCCTGTTAGCAGACATCAGTTAATTACAGAGCTTATATCTTGAGAAAGTAACCACCAATACTTATAACATGTACCTTTTCTGAGTCATTCCCTACCCCTACTCCACGTGAAAACTTCAGGGTAAAAAGTTTCATTTGTTCAAAAATAAAACCAAGCTGAAAGCAGCCTAATTTAGCTTGACACAACATAATTAACAGACTCCTGGATGGGACTGTCTGGGTTTGGCAGCCTCCTGACAGCCTTTGGTAAGACGTTAAAGCGATCAACACCTGACATCTGTTAGCAAAGAGGCATTCTGAGGTAAAGCACAACTAAATCTAAAGAAATCAGGTACTTAGACCAGTTTAACTTTTTCATGAGGTGATATCCTGCCTGACACTGTAATCTTTCTTCCTGGAGTGACGCAAGACTTAAGTAAAAGAAAACAACTTGTAATCCCCCCCATATTACTCCCAATATGCAGTAATTATTTTTTTAGGCAAAGAACAATGAAGAACTATTTATCCAAGTTTAAAAAGGAATAAAAATAACTTAAGCACTAAATTTGTGCTAATACCTAAGCAACTGTGATTCTGAAAAGGAATTCCTTCAATGCTGCACTGATGTGAACAAACCAGCCTACCTGAAAGAAAATGGTTTATTCTCCTGACTAGTGAGGCAAAGAATATTCCTAACAACAAGTTCCATTTAAGTTCTGTACATGCACTTACTGAGGCTTTGGGGATGGCTAATAATAAGAACGAGGGCAAACAACACAGTCACAGGTGGGAGATGAATACTCTGAAAGTAGTAAAAGAATGTTTTCTTTTGCCTTTGCATTTTTCATGTATCAAAGATATGCTTCGTTAAAAAAGGCCAGGTTCAGAAAAGATTTTTTATCAGCTTACAAGACCATAAAGACAAAGATTTTTAAAAGGTATTTTATTAGAATAGAGCTTTTTAAAAGCTCTAAATGAACAGGAATTATTTTGTATTAGGTATCACACAGAAACTCTCCGCAATTACTCATCCCATTGTCATCAGGGCTCTTCACTAAGCTACTAAATTAAATAGAAAGGAAAACTAAAAATCACAATTGTCCTGATGGAAAAAAAAAAAAAAAGTTGGTAACAAGAAAACATCCCCATATAATAATGCTTTTACCAATGGCCAAATCCCTGACAATAAACAATGACATAATAACCTGGTTTTGCTTGAGGTTTGGGGATTTTTTTAAATACAGCATTTGCTGTGCTCTGCATGATAATGCCAGTTACCTTTACACTTTTTTTCTTCTTTTTGGTATTCCTGGGCACTTGACATGACTTGAAAGTTTGCTTTTGTATGGCCTGGATGTAAAATTGTGCTAGTCCAGGTTGAAGCACGTAGACATTGCGAAAGCTGCTGTCCATTCCTCTGGATATCATAATTTTTGAAGTGTCTTTTCCTACAGAAACGGTTTTCTGCAGTGCCCACTAAATTCCATGTTTGATTTCTCTCAGGAAGGTGAATCAGTCTGTCCCACAACAGGAGGCCACGTCCTGGATGTTTGGCAAATACTGCAGGGCTACAAAGTGTTGGCTTTGCCAAAATCTTGCTCAGGTGTGGAGTTTTGGAAAGCAAGTGGTTCCCCAGCTCTCCTGATGCTGTGGTATTCCCGTGCATCTCCACTGGACTGCACTGATACGATGCAGAACCTTTCAGCCATGCCCATTCAGCCACCATTGTTTCCCCTTCGGTACAAGTAAATGTAAAATTTTCCCGTCTGAGAAGCCTGAACAAGTAGGCAAGATCTATGTGGACAGGCTAACACACTAGATGCAACTTTCACAACATCACAACTACAACACGGGCCCCTGGGCAAGTTACCACCGATTTATTGCCTTGCTCATATGATCATTTGAGGTCTTGTAGGTCGAGGCTGGTCGTGAACAATTTTCAGATACTTAAAACACAAAACATCAAGGATTCAGCCTTGTTTGACTTTGCTCTTATCGTAGGCTGACCTGAGGGACACTCTGTTACCTAAGTGTGACATTCTTATGTGGGCATGCTTAGCAGTTCCGCTTTTGCTACCTACTGCCTTTCTCTACTTGTCGTTATAGCAGAGCATCAGAGATGCTAATTTTATCACAGGAGCGTGGACACTTCGGTCTGGTGTAGATAATGAACAATACTAAAGCTGCATGATTTGATCTAATGGCTCATAATTTATTTATTCCTTGGTACAGAAGAAATGGAGATAACACTAGCTGATAAATTTGTAAAACTAAATATAGTCCATTTTCTCTTTTTGGGCAGTAAAATTAAATGCTGTAGAAATGACATGTCACAGATCATATTCCATATTCAAAGAATTTATTTTATATTATATGTAACAAAATTCAAATACAAAATAGTTGTCTAACCTGCATATAGAAAATAGCAAATTCCAGACATTTGATGACTGATACCCATGGTGGTTTTAATCATAGTAAGACTCTGCTGTTTTAACCAACCTAAGAACTAATTTTACATTCATTTCACTCATTAAAGTAACATATTAGTAAGTAAGTGCATACTAAGTCAGTAATTTCCAGATAAAAATGATTCAAAATAACTTGGATTTCAGTTTCCAGATCTATCATAATATTGCTGTCTCTGAAAATTTTGTCTTAAGACTTCCCTTAACTGGAACATTTCCAATCAAGGACACATTCAGGAAACTTAATTATAGTTAGCATTAAATACTGTTATCCTATGTTAATCCCTGATAGCATTTATAACTTTTCTCAACATGTTATTTTATTTTAAATGTAAATGCATACCTTTTTCTCTGCTGGGAATACAAGCTCACCTGATATTTGCAGTTACAAGTCCATTCCTTCTACTAACTGTATTCAGCTGGACATCAGTAACATGAATTTGTGTGAGGAACTACCTGGCATCATGGAATCAATGCACAGGGCAGGTAAGTTACCTACAGAATTTGCTCTTACTTACTTACTTCTGGCTTTATAGATCTACTCTATTTCAGACTCGATTTTCTTGGTAAAATTAAAAACTAACTCCAAATGCAGGTAATACAGCAAGAGAATATCACTTGTAGGAGGATAATCGGGTTTAAAATAGAATAGTGAAAGTAACCCAGAGAATACTAGGCAATTAAAAAAAAAAAAAGAACAAAATATGATTTTTTTTTTTAATAATTCAAACACTTTTATATTCTCTTGACTTCATAAATTTAAGCTCAGAGGAAGAGACTGGATTGTTCTGACAAGACCCACTGGGAGTTGCACAGAACTTCCCTGTAAGATCTGAACTGAGCTTACCCACATTACTCTTTCGTGCACGAAGAGTAACTGTGCACTATAACCCACCTTTCCTCCAGACTTTGTAATTACCTCAGAGAGTGTACCTGGTTCAGTACAAGGCTACTCTTCCTTGTCTTCCTTCATATCCCAGTTATCTCCCTGCATGGATAATATTGCATCTTTACATAAATGCAAGAGTCAAGCATGTGCAATATATGTGTTAAAAATACAGACATTTCTGTAATTCACTCAGAAATAGATCCCTGCTTTGTTGGCTCCTTGAGCAGACCACTGACATCACACAATTCTCGAACTCATTTAAAAAAGTCAGTTATATCCTCAGTTACTCAGGTCCTGCTATTAGTCCTCGAGATCAGTGATTCATAATCCAGGCTCAATTTTATCAGGCAAAACTTTCTATACTTTTTCACCCAAATTTATCTTTGATATTAAAGGTCATTTTGCTGTCTTTTAGCCTATAAGGACTTGTTTTACCTTTCATTTTAATTAAAAACCATACATTCACCACAATGGTAAAACTTCTGTTTCCCTTCAGAAAGGGTGTCACACAGGGCTTATAGATTTTTAACAAGGAACTCTAAACCCCTTCATAACTTAAAAAACAAAATTAAAACATATTTTACAAATTCTGTGTTTGCAAAGCATCTCTGGGATCTTAAAATATGATTCTAGACACATTTAAACTATGAGAAGAAACTGATTCTATTACATTTTCCATCATTTGGAATTTGCCCAGGCAGAGTTCACAAAGGCTAACCCAACATCCTCTCTTTTCCTTTCAGTTCCCTCTGAAATTTGTCTCAGTATTCTGACTCTCATGTTAGCTACAGTTTATTTAATTTAACAAGTTTGCACTTTATTTCACAAATTCTCTTCAGTCACCAGGGACATCTCACATTCAATTTTTTCTAGATAAGGATTAAGTTGTAAGGAACTACCACTGAGGGGTCTCATATTTTGTCTCCTTTTCTTGTACTTTCTACACTGTGGCACAGCAGATGGTTATGTCTTAAATTACCATTCACCTTTTTATGTTAAATTTATTCTACTCCATTTTTTCTAACATCTCTTGCCTGGATTTCTCAAAAGTTTTTTTTTTTTTTTTTTTTTTTTTCTTCTTTTTTTTTTCTCCCCAACAAAGAACACAGTTGAAATCTCCTACATCTACTCTTGGTTTCATCAAACCAAAATCTTTGATAAAGGATGATAATGTAATTTTGTCTGAGCTCCCTACTTTTAAGAGAAGCATCTCTCTCTCCCTCTAGCTACTGCTAAAATGCCTATAATTAAGGCAGGAAGCAGTACAGCCTACTGGGATGAACCACGACTGAAAAGACAGGCCCTATTTCAGAGTAAAGAGGCACTAATAAGCAGGGCCTAGAGCTCTTCTTGTCAACATAAGTAAAGGAATCAAGTAAAGCAGTTTCATAAAGCACATCATAGCAATAACTGTCATTTGAGCAGTCAGTAAGTCAAAAAACTTCCTCAGAGGGTCTTTAAAAGTTTTTTTTATAGAAGCAGAAAAGTTTTAGCAAATGAACTGTCCACTGAGCATATAAGCATATAAGCATAGGCAAGGAGAATCCCTTAGATTTTTTTATTATGGGCCAAGACAAAGACTCCTACTGGGTGATTGTAAACGTAGCCCTGTTCTCAGATATGCAGTGTTATCTGAATGTCAGTATATAAAGAACTATTAAAACAATAGGACAACTCATTTGTTTTCATCTCATTTCTATGGGTTTTTTCCTACATCTCTACTAGTACTATCAACAGTAGCCAAGGAAGGGATTCAAAAAACCTCTCCTTTCTTTGTTACAACTGAAGAGAATCATAAGTTGTTTCTTCCAGAAATATGGGAGATGGTAGCCAGCCAGTCAGGAGGACAGTGTTTCCTGCTGGAACAAGCTGTATAAGAACCCTGACAGAAACTCAAAGTAACAGCACAGGACCACAAAACACACTGAAAGAGTGCCTGTTCTCCGTGCTCACAACAAGCTTAGAGGCACTGCATTAAATTCCCCCTGCTGTGCCCTGAGAATTACCCTATTTTTTGCTAGCTTGGGATCTTCCCTGTTACACTCAAGGCTGGCATTTGCATTGCTGTTATTACTATTAGTGCTTTATACCACAGCAGCTCCGGTTGACAGCTAGATCCACTGGTGATGAAAGCTGCTACGACCACACAGGCAATCAGTCCTTGCTCCTCAGAGACTGACTACATTGCTCACACTCTTTTCGGGAGTGTAAACATTTATTTTTCACCCTCAGCAACAGGCTGTCGCTTAGCTGCAAGGCAAAAGGTAAATCAGTAGTTCTAGGATGTCAGAGGATTGCTGTTTTTACAGTTACAAAGACACTTCCTCTCACGACAAAAAGTTATTTTACATTCTGAAACTGCTCACAGGAGAATCTCTCAGAAAATTTTCTCTACACAGTATTTCAGCTTGCAGCTAATCAAAACAGTAGCAGTAGGAGAACATCTTAGCAATCTCTGAATTGTCATTAACTCACTTGGTTGCAAAAATTTTATATTTCTTGCCTTTTCTGATACTTCAGGTTTATTGAAAACAGAGCAGCAAGGGCAACAGCACTTCACTGGTTTGGGTTTTTTTTTGACATTGAAGTATGCAAGTATCTAAGGACACTGAAGTGGGTTGGCTTCAGAGAGATCAACTGAGGCAAATGCATCAGGATTATGACTGAGAGGTGCACAATAGGTTGATGAAGTAGCCTAGCTTTGTATGGACCCAGTCTGATAACACTAGATGATTTCTACTTGATGACTTGAGAGAAACAAAAAGCAACCAAGCTACGATTAAAGGACACTTCTCTGACAAAATAAACATCCAATTCATATTTTGTTCAAGCATTTTAAACCACACAAAGTAACTATAAGTAAAAGCATGTAAAGTTTTCATGCATGTTCATGCCAGGAAAGATAAAACTATCTGTGCCAGACAAGGCTAAGTTTTAATTCCTTCTTATTAATCTTGCTGTCAGTTCAGGGCATTTTATTTTTTTCGCCTTTATTTTGCTTTTCCTCTCCTCTTCCCCTCTTTGTTTTTTGTCCTTCCCTCTTCTCCCAAATAATAGCATGGCATTTTCTTCTTATGCCTCCTTATAAAACAGGGAAACACTTCACAATTGAGTTTCTCAACTTTTAAACTACATATGATCATTGAATAAGCAGAAGGATGGAGCACAGCTAATACAGAGTAGCCACTTTTTTCATAAATATGCAAATCCTGCCTATATGCTAAATAAAACCTTTGAGAACATGCGATTTCTTTCCTAAATTTTAAAATAGGAAAATGACAATGCCTATAAGAAAAAATTTGTAGAGCGAGAGAAAGGGACTCTAATAGATAGAAGTAGTGATGTCTACTAAAACAGACAGTTTTCAGTATTTCAGAAACATGTACATGTATGTTTGTGAAAGTAACTAGAGCCAGGAGTATTTAATCCAGGATTGTTTTATTGTTAATTGCTTTAACAGTGGCAGTATTATAAAATAATTTTTAAATTATGAATTTCAAGACAAATTTAATTTCAATATTTTCAGTCTTTGGGACAAAGATTACATCACCATGAAAGAGTGCACAGGTAATGACAATAAACTTTATAACAGCCTCTAATGTGTAAGAAAAGGCAACACTAAGAAACTCATAATATACAGTGTAGTATCTTTATCCTTGTTCTTGATGTATCTTTACAAGCTCCTCTGTGAATCAATGCTATCACTTTTTAAAAACACACTGAATTTCTATTAACTATTATAGTAATACTACACATACATGTATCTCATCAAGAACCTGGGCTTGACATTATGCTCAAATTTCTAAACATGAGAAAAAATTAATCAGAGAAAAAAATATCCAGAAGAACAACAGATGACAACTCATCTGTAAGTTAATCTGTACAAGTCAGGTTCTGAGCACAGAGAAGGAAATATTTCAGGGTTCGGGGTTTTGGTATGTAATAAGGAGCTGTCTGAAATCCTGTTCTTTGAGAAATGAACAGGAATTGTGGACACCAATATGGAATCTTGTAACAGCTACAAATAAAACAAACATACAGCAAGAAACGAATGACCAAAGCTATAAGGGGAAAAGCAGTAAGATATCAGGATACAAACAGAACTAGAAAGGTGGTGCTAACCTATATAGCCACATAGATGCTACATGCATTTTTCCGTGTCATAGTTCTGTACAACACATGGAAGTTTTCCTGAGAAGATGGTATACCTGAGCACAACAGTTCTGTTCAAACACAGGGCTCATCTGGCTGCTGTTCTCCAGCAGGAGCCATAAGTGGATACCCAGGGAAGAGTAAGAACAAAGCAAGTACGTATGAGAATTTCCAACAAGAGTCTCACAATCGCCAGCTACTTGTCAGCCCAAAGGATCTGAGCCTTTCTAAAATGTAGCAATACCCAATGGATCTCTCTTTGAAGTGCAGCCCAGTCTCCCCTTGTGTATCCTTCTTGCGCTTACAACACACTCTGGCAAGGAGTCCCAGTATCTGTGTCTAATGTGCACAACCACCTCTCTCTGTTTGTTTTAAAGCAAGATTGATTAAATGTCCAACAGATAGCGGTCCACCTATCCAGGACTCATTTTGCAGACTGATGTTTGTGTGAATATGGGGATGTTAATGGATGTTTACTCTCTTGATATTGTGTTAGATAATTCTTTTAATGCCTGGGAATCTACTAAAATAAAAGTGAGTAGCCATTATGGATCAGATTATGGATCAAAATACATAAACCAGATCTTTAAAAACATGTAAGTTTCAGTGGAGCCATTTAGAAAATCACTTAAATCACTTTCACAAATCACTTCAGATCACTATCACCTTCTTCTAAAACCCTGATTCTCAGTACTGCTTTCCTCTTGAGCTTTCAAATCAGTTCACATGGTCTTTCCCCAGTCCCCATCAGACCTTCGACTCCTTCCCACTGGGGAATGGACAGTATATTTGGCCATTGCTTACTAACAGCAAAACCTGCAGATATGTGCACATAATTGAAGCACTTTTTTTTTTTCAAGATGATAAAACAGTTCAAGTTATTTTAGTTCTAGAATTCCTTAATGAGATACCAGCTATCTTGAAATAACACCTCCTGTTGAAGGACTGAGTTTTGAGCAACGGCCAGGTAAAAATCTCAGATGTACCAAAACTAGCAATCTTGACAAATATGTAATTTGTTAAAGAAAAAAACCCCAACAAACCAATCAAGTTTGCCCAAACAATGGAGTCAAAGTTTTCTTCAATAAGAAAGACAAACTGGGATGTGAGGAGAGAATTCTTCAGAACTTGAAATAAACTCAAGCTTAGTACAGGTCTAAACCATTTTCAGACACACAACAACGCAGAAGTGAAAGTCTGGCCTTCATGTGTTGCAACATTTACACACCTCCTTGAACATTCACTTTCTTTTATGGTAAGCACTGTAGCAATTCTGATGCTTTTAAAGAACATAATCAGAAGTGCAGTAAGGGAACATAAAAAGTATTTTGTTTATATGGAAACAACTGGACAGTGCCCGATGCCATCAATCCTATAGTTTATCAACAATTTTACAAAAATTTACAAAAAATTATCATACTCTCTCTATATAGGACTCAATATCAAGGAGAAGCAGAGTTCATTGCTCTGACACACAGTTATCAGAAGAACTAAACAGCAGTCTGGGGTCAGACTTTTGAAGCTTGTAAAATGGCAGGTTACAACTCCTGTGGCAGGGAGTGCAGAAGATTTAGAAAACACAGAAGGACATTTTGTGGGTTTTTTATTAACTACTTTGAAAGGTCTTTGCCTGTAAAATGAGCAATTATGTTTTATATCGACATTATGAACTCCTTCTAAACTGATGGTAGTAGTGAAACAGAGTAATACAGTCTAAGAATTATTCTCAAAATTTCAAACACAACAGCCTGCTTCCACCAGAAATAAATTTCAGAAAGATGAGTTAGCAAAAGAAACAGCTCTGGTTTAAATAAAATTACTATAGAAAGGGACTAAGTGTACTGATAGATTATTAAAAACAAAATAGAAAAGGAAAAAAAATAGCAGCATTAACATAATGAAATGTATTTAATAAAATGACTAGCAAATGCTGCAAAACAAAAAAAATTACATCTTTGTTTTCTCTGTTCTTCGTGAAATCTAACCGGATCCTTTTTTTTTTTCCCCTTGAAAACATCTTATCTCGAAAAAACAGCAGGTATTCCTAAGTTGTAAATACCAAATTCAAACACCTTAGAAACACAGAGACATAAGATCTTCATGTTTCTCCCAATGAGAAAAATTCACTATTTAGAGAACCTTTTCTTCCCCTATGATGGAAAACACCAACATATAGAAATGCATAAAAAATTGAAACATTACAAAATGCTTTACAGACTTGGCTTTTGTATTGATATAGCCCTTTTTGAAAGTACTTTTAAAACCACTAAAATTTAAACAAAAAAGGTAAAATTAAACCAGAGTGCCTGTAACCTAGAACTTACAAAGTGTGATATTTTTAACTGCATATTCAAAAATATGTTTCTAAGTAATAAGAGCCATCATGGAGTGATTCACAGCTTCATGCAAAAACATCTCACAATATAAATCTTGTTAACCTTTTGAAAATCCCCAAAAGCTCATTACAAAGCTGCTGAATCCTAGTGTAAAAAACCCCTTATATTAAAGTATTTACTGTCCTTCTAAAAAGTCCATTACTTAAAAGAAATAATACACTTGAGTTAGCTGGATTTTATTATGGTCTGGCAGGCAAAGAAGTGTCAGACAGTGATGTATGTCAAATTAAATTATCCTAAAAAAAAATTACAGAAATTCAGGATAAATAATTTGCCAGCTGATGTTAAACAATAAACTATTCTCCATCTGAACTAATATCAAGTTTATGGGGTAATGAGAATTACAGTGAAAAGACTCATGAAGAAAATGTGGTACCTTTCCTATCCTATTACTTTTCCCAGTTCTTGGAAACTACGTGCAACACCCTTGGAGACACTGGTTTTCAAATGGATTTGTTGCATGAAAGCTGATTAAATTTCTTCTCCAAATAAGAGACCTGTTACAAGAAACGTTGCATATTAAATTCTACTTACTGAAAATATGCATTTATGACATTTAAATTATATTCCCCAATGTAAGCACTTAATTTCATTACAATTCCTATCTTGATCTAACTTTACAGTCATTACCAAATAGAACAGTGTGGATATTTGAGCGTAGAAGCACAATGACTGAGTTGATTATGAAAGCACCGAGTAAAAGCAGAGTAAAACGCTGGCCTTGCTGAAGTCAGTGAAAGAGCTGCTGCAGATTTCACTGGCATTACTATTATATTCTTTACATTCACTCTTCTTCTGCCACGAAGGTGAAAATAATGACATTTAACTGTATTCTACAAATACTTTCTAGGTTTTAAAGACTATTTTTGAATTTCTTCTTCAGTTCTCACTCCAGTAAATAAAGTAAGATGAAGATACGTCTCAGAGGTTGTCCTGCATTTTGGGAGAAAATATACACAAGGAAGCCTTCAACAATAGATTATTGCCAGTGAATAGTGATGCTAAAGCCAAAAGCTTCACTACAGTATTAAAACAGAAAGAATGTTTTTAATTCACTACGTTACATATTTATTTGAAAGCACTATCTTCTCAATGAGAAAATAATACTATTCTACCATGCAAATGCATGGCAGAAAGACTTGCAGTTATTGCTAAGACAGTACTGATTTTTAAAATGCTTATATAATTTTTTTCCCCTATATTACTCTGTGGGCAGTAATTGTTGCTGCCAACCGTAAAAGCTGCTGAAGAACAGCTGTTGTTACAGCCCAGAAAACCAATCATACCCCGGGCTGCACCAAAAGCAGTGTGACCAGCAGGTTGAGGGAGGTGATTCTGCCCCTCTGCTCTGCTCTCATGAGACCCCACCTGGAGTGCTGCATCCAGCTCTGGGGTCCTCACCACAGGAAAGACCTGGACCTGTTGGAGCAGGTCCAGAGGCATACCA
This sequence comes from Myiozetetes cayanensis, assembly GCF_022539395.1. Classification (NCBI taxonomy): domain Eukaryota; kingdom Metazoa; phylum Chordata; class Aves; order Passeriformes; family Tyrannidae; genus Myiozetetes; species Myiozetetes cayanensis. The sequence continues at coordinate 112,666,120 of NW_026086604.1, read as the reverse complement.
GCAAGACAATCACAGGGATCGAACACCTCTCCTACGAGGAAAGTTTGAGAGTTGAGATTGTTCAGCCTGGAGAAGGGAAAGCTCTGTGGAGACTTTATTGTGGCCTTTTGGTACCTAAAGGGGGCCTATAAGAAAGACGGGGACAAACTTTTTAACCTGTTGCAATAGGACAAGGGGTGATGGTTTTAAAGTGAAAAAGGGTCGAATCAGATTAGATATAAGGAAGAAGGTTTTTACAATGAGAGTGTGAAAACACTGGAACAGGCTGCCCAGAGAAGTTGTGGATGCCCCATCCCTGGAAGCATTAACAATGAGGTTGGATCGGGCTCCAAGAAACCTGATCTAGTTGAAGATGTGCCTGCTCATTGCAGGGGGGTTGGACAAGATGACCTTTAAAGGTGCCTTCCAACCCAAACCATTCTGTGATTCTACAAAAGAGAATGCACACTCAAAAAAATTGTGTTTCAAAACAGGAAAGTTAAACTTTCAGGTTTGCTATGTTACATTTATGTGTGTGATCACTCATCTGAAAACTATTATTTACCAAGCTTCAGTTAATGAGAACAGAATGCATCTGTCTCAGACATAGTACTCAAAGATTCACTGTGTCCAGCTCTCCGTTTCCTGAAGAATCCCTTTATCTCAATGTTTGGTCATCATCTGAGTTATGTGTAAATAAAACTGGTTAGGCAAGTTTTGACACCTAGAACTCGTAGAGTTGCAAAAGTATACTAACAAACACTGTTTACAAAACCTGTAGATCCAGCTTTTCACTTGTCAGCTTCTCATGGCATCAAGTACCCAATATCAGGTGTTAATTAACTCCATCTGTATTGCTGGGCAAACTCTGCATTCTAAGGAAAAGGAAGAGTAGTTTGGACTTCACTTTGAACATTTGCTTTTCACTTTATCTTTCTGCATACTAATATTTTACCTGGTACATTCATTTTGCTTCTTATTTTTAATTTTATTCACTTCTAAGTAAGGGCTTCTACAGGTCTGAAATACTTATATGATATCAATAACTGAAGTTCCCAATTAGTTTTGGCAAACTTGAACTCTCTCTACTAAAAGCAATAACTACATAAAATAATCACACCAGTATGTGTTTTTAAATTTTAAATTTTTAAAGCTGAGATGTCAAAATATTAAAAATATTTCTCTTTCGGAAACTGAAAATGTAGTAAAGCCTAGCTTTACTGTCAAGGCCAAATTCTACAACCTTCTGTCAGAAAAACTTCTCTGGATTGCTCTAAAACCTGAAGGCTTTTGGGCAGTGCCTACAAGAGGAAAATACCTACTGCAGTCAAAATATAACATATGGGCAGAGAAATTAGCTATCAAAAATTCAAAGAATACAGCCTATTATTTTAGTCAAATGGTTTGGTTTTGGATTAGATTCTGTTCTTATTCCAGTGACTCAGTAACAGAATCTAAGCTTCCATTTTCATTCATTACAAAAGGATGCCTGTCTGGCTCTGGATCGTGGTACTTATGAAGTTTTTAGAGAGTTTGAAAGATTTTCATTTCATCCATGCTTCTTTTCACATTCAGACTCGTGTAGGGAATGCCATTCCTATAATCAGAAACAGAAAATACGAACTGTTCATAATGAAAAGTGTTGGACATCTACAGCTGTACCAACAGTCGTCTTACGACTATTTTCTTCGCACATTATTTGCTCTGCCCACATCTTTCAAAAGAAATGCAGGAAATGTAGGTCCTTGCAGTTAGGCTTTGTGTTTCACTGAGCTTAGCAGAGCTGCCCTGCCAGGGGCAAGTCCAGTGAGACAGGGCTGGTTAGAGTGCTAGTGGAAAATCTCCATAAAACTGCCCTCCACAGGAAGCCACAGAGCCAACAGGTAAGGTGGGCACACGGCATTTCCTTTCTCATCTCTTGCCATTACATAGCACAAGCTATTAACTGCTCCATTAAGGCCTGACATAAAATGCCATAAAACACAGTTTAGCACGAGACAGAAGAGAGCATAACAGAGAGCTGGAAGACGCCAAGTTATGTGTCAATGCTTTAAATTCTTCCAAAACAGGTATTTGCCAAACGAAATCATCATGCCTAGAATGCCCGCAGAACAATGCAAAAACACTCTCCAAGGCCCTGCCAATGTAGCCTAAGGATACAAACTCCTTCCTGATCCTCATGTGGTGGTGATGCTAATCCAGAGCCTGACACATCAACTAAGGGTCAGATTACTCCACTTCATTGCGCAAACTGCCTCAATGCCCTCTGTCTCCTTCTTACATTCACCTCCGCTTCAATGGGCAGCAAAGAAACCATAAAAAACCACACCTTTGCATATTATCAAATAATACATTTTACTATGAAAGCATACATCTAAATAATGCTCTGCATCTTCCCATCAATTTTACCCTCTACCTCATATCTGAACCCTAAAGTGAGAACACCAGCTTTGTTGATGAATGAAGCTGTTACCCCTTGCTGGTCAACACAGAAGGATGGGAGCCTTCTAGGGGAAAGGAAGGGATATTTGATCTGCACAGTCACTAAACTGTCCCTTGAGTATAACACCAGAAATTCAGTCTTGTTAGTTATGATTTTTTCCTATGTAGCACATGTTGCATTTTACAAACAGGCATTTAAAAGGTCCCATTTATGCATTTGGCTCTTGAAATACACATCGACAAGCAGTATCGGCAGAATATTTTCTTAGGCAATTCGATGAATGCTAAAATGAATTCTGGAAGTCTGAAATTCTTTGGCTTTCTATATGATCTCCACATTAAAAGTACATCTTTCTAGACACCCTGTTCTGGGATTAGATACATGGGGGTTTTGACACAGCTAATTTATATGTAACCTTCAAATGCTTTGCAACTGGCAGGGATAAGATGGTTAAGCAGGATTAAAATGGTTAATAGTCATTTCAACTCTGGATATTCAGCCCACCTGCAGACCTAGTCAGTAATTCTCTGAAGAGTACTTGGTAATCTATGTAAAATGAGTTTGACTGTCTCCCTTTGAAGCTCAGGGGATATGTCCATGTTACAAAATAACTTAGGCAAATGTAGTCAGCAGAAACTGTTACTGTACTGGCAGTTTAAGCAGGAATGCTGAGGTTGGAATGTGAGAACAAAACACTACTATGTTGCTGAAGGAAAACCAAGGAGGAAGAGAGTTTCAACATGAAAATGTTGGGGAAGGTGCGTCCCACATCTCTATACTCTCGGTAGAGGAAGAATTTCTACTCCCAGTACCAATGCATTCACAACTTATTAAAGAAGTATTTTGCAGTAAATATTTAATAATAATCACTCCAGCAAAACAAGAAACATTGCATAGATGTTCTTAAGAAATATGATTACCTGACATACTGCTGGGAATTATGGATATGTAATCATTCTTGTCCTTCTTCTGTCACCAATGTCAGCTGCCAAAAAACAAAGAAAAAACCCCATGTAATATGTCCATAAATGCATATCTGCAGAATACCATTAGCATTTAAACAGGATGGTATATTTTGGATCTTGAATACCACAGTCTATGTTTAATGGTTTAACACACTCAATTCAAAGCACCTTGCTTAGCTGCATGAAGCAATGAATGCAAATCAGGTCCAAAACATGGCAGACTGGAGGAGCTGTGGATAACAGGGATTTGGAAGCAAGGTCTAAAAGTTGGTGGTTACTGATCCAGAAAAAAAAAAATGCTTCTGCCCCCTTCATGGAACACTGTCTGTTAATTTTTTTTCAGAATCTCCTGTAAGTTTAATATGTCATCTTAGGAGCTAAATGGATTTATTTCACAGTTGCTAATGATATATGCCCATTACTCTTTTGTTCAGTAAGAACAGATGATTCAAAGGAGTTAGAAATCCTCCTTCTTCAATCATCTGAAATCCAAAATTCTATCGACGTTTACAAAGTTCTGATATGTAAATAGTAATTTTACTCATTCAGTAGGAAACTAATTTATATGTACTTATTACTTAACTTTTGTGCAACATCATCATTTCTTTTATTAAGGAGACAACTGCAACTGTGAGGAACTGAATTTGGCACTTTAAAGTCCTGGTTTTAATATTTAGACTATGTCCCCCATTCACACGACCATACACACACTCTGGCATTAACTATACTCTTTTTCTGTTTGGTAGCAAAGACTGAAGCCCTGCAAGCTCATTTAGTGTCAGGAGAGAAAATCAGGGATATAAGTTACAACATCATCCTTCAGCAGTATTGGTATTTATACCAGACATCACGTTTTTCACACAGAGGCAGAGCAGGCCATGTGCCTTTGTTCAGCCATCCCTTCCCAAAACACAGTGCCCAGTTGGATGATCCTGGCTCGCTCCCTAGTTTAAGCACCAACAATCCAATCCAAGCAGAGACAATCCTAAAGGTATTACTCCAGAATAGAGACAAGATCTCATTAGAATTTTTAAGTAAGAAATCCCGGGCCTACAAGTGACCCCACTAATGCCTGTGGAAAACTAGCCTGAGAACAGTCACGCTCTCTGGAATATCATCCCCCTCTATTCGGCACTAGTGAGACTGCACCTTGAGTTCTGTGTTCAGTTTTGGGCCCCTTGCTTTAGAAAGGACATTAAGGTACTGTGGTGTGTCCGGAGAAGGACAACAAGGCTCGTGAAAGGTCTACAAAACATGTCCTATAAGGAATAGCAAAGAGAGCTGGGTTTGTTTATTCTTGAGAAGGGGGGCCTCGGGGTGGGGGGTGGGGGGTGCTTATGCTCTCTACAACTACCTGAAAGGAGGTTGTAGTGAGGTGGGGTTGATCTCTCTTCTACCCTGCCTGCATTGAGAGGACCAAAAGAAATGGTTTTAAGATGAGACAGGGGAGATTCAGCTCAGATATTAGAAAAAAATTTTTTCCCATTAGGGTGGTCAGGCATTGGAATGGGTTGCCCAGAGAGGTGGTAGAGTCACCATCCCTGGAGGTGTTTAAGAGGCATCTGAATCTAGCACTGAGTGATGTGGTTTAGCAGTTTAGGGGTTACAGGAGGAGTGCTGGGTGGATGGTTGGACTGGATCATCCTAAAGGTCTCTCCCAACCTTGATGATTCTACAATTCTATGATAAGGAAAGACCTGCCTTTTAATGTTAGTGTATTTCCACATTTTATAGTGGAAGTAGAACCTCTCTTAGATTGTCCCAATCACCATTTTATGGTAAGAAACTGTCCTTTGGTCTTGTTAATGAACTTAGGGGTTTTAGGACAAGAGGGCACAGGCTTAAGCTCTGTCAGGGGAGGTTTAGGTTGGATATTAGAAAGAAATTCTTTACAGAGAGAATGATCAGGTATTGGAATGACCTGCCCAGAGAGGTGGTGGATTCACTGTCCCTGGAGGTTTTTAAGATGAGGCTGGATGTGGCACTGAGTGCCATGACCTAGTAATCACAGTGGGGCTGGATCAAGGGTTGGACTTGATGATCTCGGAGGTCTCTTCCAATCCAGTTAATTCTATGATTCCTCTCCATCCATTCAGTGCCACAGCCCTGTCTGTATTTCCTCTTGGTCACTGTCTCCTCACACGAGGAGCCTCTCTCTCTGCCTTGTCCTTGAAATAAATATCCTCCCCCAACAGCAGGCTGAAAGAACATCGAGCGCATCTGCTCTGTTTAGGCAGGGACTACATCACCACCAGAACGGGAGAGGAGGTGAGCCGCAGTCCCGGGTAATTAATGCATCTGGGACGCAGCCCCGCCTTTTCACCCAAGCCCATCAGCGCCTTCTTCCCCCCCGGCACCGAGAGCCCTCCCGGGCGCTCCCACACCCGGGGCTCCGCAGAGGCTACGCGAGCTGTCGGTGGGATGCCCCTCGCTCGCCCCAGGCGCTGCCTGCGCCCCGCTACTCGAGACGGAGCGCACTCCAGCGCCACACGCCGCGCCCACCGACGCGCCGGCTGCCCGGCCGGGAGGCGCCGGGAAGCACCGGGAAGCGCCGGGAAGCGCCGCAGCTCCCCCGCCCTCCCGAAGGCAGGAGCAGGGCCCGCCGGCCCCCGGCGCGGAGCGGCAGCGCGCCCTGCCGGCCGCGGCACAGCCCGAGCGCCGCTCCCCGCCCGCTCCACCGCTCCGGACACCTCGCTACCTGAACCGGACACGTCTGGATACATCTTTAGACTAAATTAATTGCTACTCCCGCAAGCCGGAATTGGTTATGGTTAAAAGAAACCAAACACGCCATCACCAAAAAAAAACCCCACACAACCTCCCCCTCCAATAAAACCCAAACACATCCCTCCTGCTCCGTAAATAAAAAAGAAAAAAGGGGTACCCCCCCGCCAAACCTATAATCATAGAATATCCTGGGTTGGAATGGACCCACAAGGACCACTGAAGTCCAGCTCCTGGCCCTGCACAGGATAACCCCAGGAATGTGATCCTGATGGGTTCCTTCCCACTCAGCATATTCTATGATTCAATAAATCACACCATTTGCCTGAGAGCATTGCCTCAGGCTCCTTGAGCTCTGGCAGCCTCAGGGCTGTGACCACATCCCTGGGGAGCCTGTTCCAGTGCCCGACCACCCTCTGGGTGAAGAACCTTTTCCTGATATCCAACCTAAAGCTCCCAATACAGCTTCATGCCATTCCCTCAGGTCCTGTCCCTGGTGACCAGAGAAGAAAAATTAAAAAACAGGCACCAAATTATTTTTTCTTTTCTCTATTTCCTAATCATCTGAAATTACTTCTCTCTACAGTATATTATACTTAATGGAAATTACTGATTTCAGGACATCATGTTCACTCTATTTTCAAAGACTGTTGTTCAGTACAAACAACAGAACCAGAGGTTCTGTTGCAAGGTCTTTCTTTTTGCAACTGACATCCTGTGGAACTTCAAAATCCTTCACAGTCTGTCAATCAAGAGATTTGAGAGGGTACAAATTTAGATCAGACCTCCAGCTAAAATCACACCCATCCCACCATGCCATGGGATGTTGTGAACCTCAACAATAAGCCATTTCCCAGAATTTAATTGTGGTTTGGTGACTCAGTGACATATAAGTGCTCTTGAAGTAAACAATTGAATGTTTTAAACAAAAATTCTGTCCCTCCTGTAAATAATTAGTTACTAACCCTAAAATTATTGGGTTTGCACCAATCTGTTAGAAAGGAGGATTAAAATACAATGTTCTTCAATGAATTCTGCATAAAGAGAAAAATTCTAGCTATCCTGTAAGTTTTGCCATTTTCTCTGATGAGACCAGGACTTGGCATAAAGGCAGTTGTCACTTGTATAAAAAAACTAATTACAAAATGACTGCAAGATAGTCTTTTGTTTAAAGCATTACAGTAACGTATCTAGTTTTGGCAGTCTTCCTGTGTGCCACAGTTTAAAATGGAGAGTGTGCATCCCCCCTTTCCCCTCCTAACTGTCCAGAAATTAAGTTTCTTGGAGCAGGTCTTGATGACCTGCTATGTGAATGTACATCATCTCCCCCATCTATCATCTCCACTAGGTCAATTTAGCAACTGCCAAAAGATACACAGTAACTGCACCCATTTGTAATACCTGCTTAACACCTGCTTTGTACTTGATGGTGATTTTAATAATCTTCCAAAGTGTACTGGGATGTTTTCAAAACGATGCTTTTATACTGCACTTTATATTCCAGAAGTAATTTCCCATTTTTCATTCCAAGGAATGTGGCACACAGATGGAAACACTGTGGAAGTACAGAAGTATTTATCCATTCTGGCACCCAAAACCTTGACAGTCTTCTGAAGGTGCAACACAGTTGCTACTTCCAATGAGTGAGATTAAGTGGTGTCTATGTTAATTATAGCCAGTTCCTCTTGAAGGCATAGTTGTGGAAGATGTTGGAGGAAATCGGGTTCTTTTTCAGTCTACAGCTAAAAAGTACATGAACAGGCACAAGTGAGAAAGGTGTGCATGAGTCACAGATGATACTCCACTACATCGGGCCAGTAATGTCTGGTAGTCTTCCTGGACACTGCAGAGTAAGTTTCTTTCTTGCCAGAAGTGACACAATTTTTACGGCTAAGCTTTGCTAACGTCACAGGGAACAGGCTTTGTTAGATTATCTGTTGTGTGTTGAGCAGTTATTTGCCCAAAAAGAGATACCCAAGGTCTCCTGGCTCTGAGTCACAAGCCCTAAGCACGCAGCACTAATTCAGAGGCTGCTATCTCACTTCCCATGTGATCTCCCTTCTAGAGAGCTGAGGCAGCAGAGTGGACAGTGTGCTCCTTCTCCATCACTGAAGTTCAACTCCACTTCTTTTTCCTTTGTTTTTTTTTGTTTGTTTTTTTTGGTGGGTTTTTGTTTGTTTTTGTTTGTTTGTTTTTGTTGGGGTTTGATTTTGTTTTGTTTTTAAACAAGGCAGTCTTTACATTTACATTGGGTACCACTAATAAAGGTAGCAAAATGCTCAGTGTCCTGATACTGAGCTGTGTCTCAGATCTACAGCCCTGAACCAGGAAAAGAATATTGTTATACTGCCTCAAAATAAAAAAATAAAAGACATCTTTGGGATCTTCAGATTCTCTGGTCTGAAAAGGTGATCCTTGGAATTAGTTCTCTGGCTTCAGTCTCCAATCCAGAAAAACTGTCCAGCCACATTGCCAGTTACTGCACCTACTTGCTTTTTCCATAATGAGAGGTGATTAAACAATTAGCATTAATCAATGTGGTTCAGTGTTCTCCCATTCTCACCAACTGCCTCCTCCTTCACACAACTGCACCGGAGTAACCAATGGCTGTATAAAACTAGTTTGCTGCTCAGAGGATGAAGGTGGTTTTGACCTTATTCTGATGCTTCAGGTTTAGATGGTGGCTGCCAGTCTCCTCTAAAGCCAGGGGCATGGTAATCTTGTGGTTTGAATCCTGGTTCCTGTCCATACCATGAACCGCACGCTTCTTCGCAAGCCTCAGGCTTCCCTTCCCACTCGCCAAGCAGCTGCACAGAGAGGACAAGCATTGCTGCCTCCTGTCTCTTCTCAAGGCAGGAGCAGGTGGGAAAAGGGATTTTACACCTTTCAGAAGCACTGACAAACCACCTGTCTCTTTGCTGGACTGCCCCTTGACATTCCCTTTTAAAAGCCAGAGGCAGGGCCATGGGGCAACCTGGCTCATTCACTGAAGTCCCTCCTGTAACCCTACCTGCAACAGCCAGTGTCTCTGGCTTATCGCTGCCACTCTTACACAACACTCTTATGCAACACTTGCCGCTTTGCTTCTGGCTCACCAGGAGCTGGGCTGCCTCCAGGGAGGGGAGCCTTGTGCCGAAAAGAAGAGAGGGCTGCTGGCAGAGCCAGGGATGGGTGGTAGCCTGCCCAGGTCCTGGGATGCGGCACAGAACTGGTGAGGGCACAGAGCAGGACAGCAGAGCATGTAGGTTTTGTAACAGGGTGCAGAGGTAAAGCTCCATCACAGTCAGAGCAAGCACCCCAGGACTCCAGCCCCTCATGCCCTTCCTTCCACAAATTATGGCACTTCTGTTTTTCTTGAGGGCTGTCTTGGCTTGGGGGTGACAAATTATGGGGTTAATCATCTGAATATTTTGTTCTGCAAACTCCCTCCGTGAAAGCTGCTCTCACTTTGAACTTCATCTTTAGTGAAAAATCCAGAGTAGCAACTTCACATCGGGAAAAATTATAAGGTACCCATATATTGGTTGTATTGATGCCTAACTGAACTTTAAAGTGTATTTCAATATTTAACAGGAAAGCAAAATTACTATTTTAGAGCAAGTTACAGAGAGGATTTTGTACTAATATATATTCAGTGAAAAAATGTACCAGACTATGGCTTATGGTACACAATATCTATATAATGAGCCAATGGTATTCACTTTCTTGTAAAACATAATGAATAACTGTGCACTGTTATGAGAAATAAAAATCTCTCTGATTTTTCAGATACATTTAGTGAAAAGCCCCCCTCAGAACTGGCTTGTAGGCACAAGCTCAGAAGTGGACTTTGACTCATGCTTTTTACTGCTAGTCTAGTTCAATTCACGAGGACACAAAAATATGCAATAAAGCAAAAAATCAAACCCACAGTGCACTATTTGTATAAACATTTGCAGTCTATTCTGAAACACAAGAACAAAAAGGCAAAGAGCTTTCTAATGGGAACGTCCAGTAGTTCTGTGTAATATCCTCCTCACACAGACTCAACACGTGCTTAGCTCTGTGCAGGCATCAGCAGATTTTTTTACAGCGTGAAAGCCAGAAAATTTTTATATGCAGACAATAAGTCTCACAAAAGATAACAGTAACTTCACTGCTTTACAGGTTTTTGAAAGCTCTTGTGTTCAATAAGCAGATCTGCAGGATGAACACTACTAATTTAGATGGACAAACTAATTCTTTCCATAGTCCCATTGTGAGGCTTTGGATCTGGCATATGGTTTGCAGGACAGGCTGAATGAAAAAGCTGTTGATTTCAACCTAGCTACAAAAAAAAAAATTGAGCCAGCACCACAAAATGAAGTAATGCAAGACAAAAACAAGATAAAAGTTGTTTTTATGATTTCATCAGAACTTACTGACTTACTGTATTGGGGTAAATATATCTTTTAATAAGACATTGGAAAATATAATAACGCATTTCTTCATAGCCAAAAAGGAGAAGAGTTTTAGTGTTTCTGTTTGTTTCCCAGTAGCCTGAGCAGATCAGAAAGGAGGTTTCATAAGTATCATTGAAAGAATGCGGAGGAAGACTGTAACATTACCTTTAAACCACCTAGTCATCAAGCAGAGAACAGAATATGTAATTCTTCTCTCTCCCCGTACTTACAGAAATGAGTAATATAATTTACAGAGAATCTCAAATCATTTACTATCATGATCTGGAGCTGTTGACTGGCCCTAAGATGTAAAGGCTATAAGAAATCTACTTATATGAAGCTTAAAACTTGTTCAGCATAATGGGCTGCAGCCTTCCCTTCCTTTACTTCATCCCCCTTGCAGAAATGTCAGCTCTCTAGCACTTTGCTTTGGCCTACTACATGTGTACACAGGAGGGCATGAGAGGAGCACAGAACTGGAGGCAGCACTGTTTAGCCACTATTTTGATAGCCAGGGGTTTATTCCCTGGGTGAGGAACTTTCCTTAACATGAAGCATTATGGTGCAAGCTAGCCAGATTTGCCAAAGAGTAGCTGATCTGTAACTGTGAATTAAGCGATGTTTATATCATTAAAGATTTAAGCCTTAATTCACAAAGACCTCTACAGACTTGAATAAATATTCAGTTGAGCAAGGATCCTGGAGGGCCAAGAATGATAGAAAAGGGGATAATATAAAAAAATCTCTAATTTGAGTGATTATTCCAGTGTTTTTTTGAGACACTTCATGGCTTCATAACCAGCATATGGGTATTCAGACAACAGCTTTGACATAAAACTTTTCTAGTTTGTCTGTTTTGTTCCACAGTCTCAGGAAACATTAGCTCTCCCTGAAATTTCAACAAGGAACAGTTTATCTTCAATGCTAATTTCTCTTATTACTTATTTTGAAGTGTGTATTAGACAAAGGCTGTCTTGAATTACCTACCCAGTAAGTAAGTCTCTACAACTAACTAACATCAGATAATCTCAGAGATAATAAATTTCAAAGACTTTCCTTGAAACTGATTTCCCCCCCTTATGATGAAATTGATTAAGAAAAAGAATATTTTCTAAATGTCAGGAAGGGAGGTACCTGGATGCATCTTGTTACGACAAATGCATTTTGTCAATGCATCCTATATATGCTGTGCCTAAAAAAATCAGTGAAGCAGAAATGAGTATGTTCTAATCTACAAATGTCACTCTGAATAGGGATAAATATTACCCTAAAGATTGGTACTGGCATTTATTTGAGCTATTTTCACGGATTCAGATATGAACAGCAGAATTAATGCAGCTTTAGGCTTTCTGCTTTTCTTAAACAGAGCTTCAGAAGGTCACCACTTAGTTGAAAAATAAATTCTCAATACTGAAAAATTGTTATCTGTATTTCAGGCTTTGATTTACAGTGTGAAAGAAAGTATGTTGAACTTTGTAGAAAATCTTAGAAAACAAGAGATGCTGTTACAGCTATGGGTTATCCTCAAAGGTTTTGTATATTGTGTGACTTGATGAGTTTCCAAACCTGATTCTATTTTTCCTAAAAACTGATAGCTGAATTGCCAAACCACTAAATTACAAAACGTATGGCTTAAATTCAATTATAACTGAGGGAAAATTTTGAAGAAGCTTATTTTCAACAAAATTGAAGTAACGGACCAGAAAAAGAAGCTAGCTGTTTTCTGAAACCTGTTTCCCCAGCTAGCGAGAGCTATGGTGTGTGAATAAAGACTAGCTAAATATCTGTGCAGATCCTTTCTACAAATCAAACTGGCAGTCCTGGAGCCTTTGCCTGCTGCTGCAGAAGCAGCTCAAGGGAAATGGGCATCAGAGAGTTGATGATGCACCAGAAGAGGACAGTGCATTTCTGCATGTGTAGGTTCGGCCTTATGTCGAGCAGTAGCAGAAAATGCCCCTGCAGGCACGTTGAAGGCACACCAGAGACACAAAAGAGTATGAATAATAGAAAGGGAGGGACAGACAAGTAAAGTTAAATGATTAAGGGGCTGGACTGACATATATCTCTTTTGAGAGTTAACTATGGCATGCTGAAGTGACAGGGAAGTGAGCACAGGATAACCAGGCTCAAAAGAGAGAGAGCAATGATAGGAGAATGTGACTGTTAGGGAAATTTTGGTTAAATTATGCTAATGGTTACTGGTGGACATGTAATTAGGGTAGAGAGCAGCTATATTTGAAAAGAAAAATTCCTGCCTGGTTTTAATTGATATTTTGAAATGGAGAACTCCATATTGCTATTTCTGAGGTTTAACCAAAAGCTTATTTTTCAAAAGAAAAAATGCAATGACTTCAGTAACAATGAAGCTCAAATTGGAGAAAGCTTTCTGCAAATGACCCCTCTGAAAACACAAACCACATGTTTTATAGATACATAGATATATTTATAATTATTATAAATAATTAAAGAGTTTCAAGTTACCTTGCAATAAGCCAGTGACCGCAAAATATGATTGTATTAAAAATATCTAAAAGCCCTTTGCTTCTGGTTTTGGGCAGACAGGAGTCATGGAGAGAAGGAATAATACTCGTGAAAATGAAGTAGAAGCTCTTATTTTGCTTATTTTAACAGAAAATGGCCTGCATCCTCTGTAACGGTTTTGTCTATATAACCAGCACCACATGAAGTTAATAAGTTAACTGGATTTCAGCTGAGGATTTTCACAGCTCAGAAGTTACCCTATTCAAAGTCCTATTCCTTTTTAACTTTTTTTTTTTCCTTTTTTTGAGAACAAACACATTATTAAATTTTTCCAACAAAACAATTCACTGATTTACTCTTAAAGGCAGGCAGGGGTCCCTAGGAGGTGTATTCTAACCTCTATCACATCTTGTAGCCTTTTTCCTGACCTGCTTGGGGCCCCAGTGCAGAGAGAGGAGAGGACAACTACTTCTTCTCAGAAGATGTATATAATCTTATATTAAGTACAAACATTATAGATGCATACCTACTTTCGTGAGCAGACTGGAAACAAATCACACAGCCTAAGTGTTAACAATGGCCTTTCAGTATGTCCGATAAAACGTGATTTCTCTTTTTTGGTTTTTTTAGACCTCTCTTCTTGTTTGCTGCCTCATTTACAGCTAACAATAATAGAATTAAGCCCAGAAATTAAAAGAAAAAGTTTAATCGCTGATGATTTCGCTATCTCTCCCAAGCAAACAACAAAAGTCCACAACCTTTTAACCTTTTCCATCCTATTTGCTAATTACTTATTTTCTAATTAACCCATTATACATCTGTCAGTGTGTTTTAAATTAAATCACTTTAATTGCTAGTAAGTAGGGTTTATTTAGTTCCTGGTATGGCTCTACGGGGTCATGAGTGTGGGGAGCTGTTGAACCACTCTGAGTTACAGGTGGCTCTGCAAAACTGCTGAGGTTGCTGAAGATAAAGAGGAGTTAAGCTGCTTTCCTTAGGTGATTTGATTTTAATGTCTACTGGCATATTTCTAATGGATGAAAGTTTACTGCAAATACGGGAGGGCATTTTTATTCCTAGTATATAGATCACGTCAGACATTAATCTCTTTCTTGAAATAATTTTTAACAAAGAAATAATTATGCTACAGTTTTAGAAAATGCCTATAACCACGTTCACTTTGCTGCATAGTAGAACTCTTTGAAATGCAACACAACTTCATATTAACAGCTGAACTTCAAATAAAGAGAACAGAGAAGACCTAACATGTGGGACAGAGGGTGTTTTAAGTATGAGGCTAACAGTCAACTCACTTGATTATCTTCATGTAAAACACTATAAAAACTGATGACAGTTTTAAGGATAGACATAATGATTAATGAGGACAGACATAAAAGATTTTGTTCTCTGTAGCACAGCCCCCTTCTACCCCTTGCATGACCTGACTCGCTTTGCTGACCCTGCAGAAAATACCCAGTTTTTATGCTGGGTTAGTTCTGTGCTGGGTTAGTGAGTTGAATTATCCCTGCAAGGTGGCTGGCGAGCACCACAGCTGGCACTAAGTAAGTGGCAAGAGACCACAACTGCTAGGAGGGAAGGGGAGGGAGATGAGGATCACCCTTCCTCATGACATGGCACGCCAGAGGAATGCAGTACAGGTTTATGCCTTCTGTAATAAACTAGAGTATTTATGACTCCGTGCATGGAAATTACTTTTTAACTGTTAAAATTATTTCTGAAGTTTTCTGAAACACCTTTGAAGATTATAAGTCTTGCACTGGGGAAAAAACCCCTAAGGACAACAATTCATTATACCTTTTTTTTTGTATTTAGATCCTAATACACTGAAGAAAGGCACTAAAAAGTGCTTGTTGTATGGGCTGGAGAATGGCAATATGAGTTGGTAAGGTCAGTCTTCCCTTTTGGACTGAGTAACATCACGAATCGAGTACTATTGAGACATGAGAATAAATTTCCAGCAAGAACTCAAGTCCACAGCTTTGCTAAGTTACCTTAGCAGGGAGGTCAGTATGGAAGCAGCATTCTCCCAGGATGTCTGAAGGAAAACCCTGGTATGAGCAGGCACATTTTCCCCAGAAAGCACACCAAAAATCACATGGTGAAGTCTTTCCTACCCCTATTAAGTCCTATAATGTTTCACGATGGCTACGTAACTGAGATAACACCAAGGTATCAATCCATGTTTCTTTGCTCTCCCAAACTAGTTGGACTGGCCAGGCTTTTCTTTTAGTACATTTTTCTCTTTTCTCTTCTTTCTTCTCCTTTCCAATAAATCTCCCTTTTTTCTAATTTCTAATCTTGTATGTGTGACCGTGCAACAGGAGAACTGGATGTTGCATTTCATTCCAGGGGATCTCACTGCCAAACACCAAAGCCATGGCCCTGATGGCTCCATCTCTGTCTACTGGTCCTGTGCGTCCGCCATCTGAAGAACAAACAGATCCTTGAGGAATGTAGCTGCAAGGAGGGGCAATTACCATTCAAGGAAAACTTTGTTTTAAAGGCACCCAGCACAGATGACTTCAAAGGTTAGCAGGAAAATACTGAATCAGACCTGGTATGGAGCCCCAGGGGCAAGACAGCGATAAAATGGGGAGCACTTCCAGCGGTGCAGCGTATTGAACAGTTTCAAAGAACTGGAGAGTTTTCTGGTCTAAAGCTCTACATAAATGCACTGCACTGGTAAGGGATGGAAGACACAAACGTGAGGATTATCCCAGTCAAGTTACCAGATAAATTTCTCTGCTTATCTCAGGATATCTGCCATGAAAAAGAAGATAATAAAGAAGACAAAGAGGGTCAAGGGACAAGCCACAAGCAAAATGACTCCCGAATATAAGACAAGATGGAAATTGCTACTTTTTCAGTAGATTTCAGTCCTCCATTTAGAACCATTTCTATTTAACTAATATGCAGTTTGATTTTAGCCAGACTCTGAAAGACAGTTTTTATGGCACTCACACTAATCAGGAGAAGCAGAACAGAACATCATCCTTGTATTGCTGATACTGAGGCTTCCCATGAATTATCTCAGCAGCATCACATGGATCTTGGGCAGTGGAAATACATAATTTTAGAAGTGATATTCCACATACTTCCCACCAGGCTTATCTGGAAACATGCTAATAAAGCATTAGAGACAGTCTTTCTTGTTGCTTTCCGTAGAGTTGCAAGGCTTGAAATATTGTCAAGAGAGACACACCAATCTAAATTAAGGATGTGGCATCTTCTCATACAGTGATGGGAAGGAGCTAATCTATCAGAACAATTTTAGAATTAATAAGTTTCATAAGTATTAATACATGGATTTAATCTACAATCAATGTTATCCAAATTACCTTGTGCTGAAAGAACAAGTTCTGTATAATGAAGGAAAACAAAAGAAGCTCACAGAAAAATAATTAAAGTTGGGAGTTGCAGTGGGAATTGGAGTCAGCACTGCCTCGTGTTCTGTGTTTGAAATTTATTCTTACAGTTACCCAGCTTCCTCATCCATAAGGTGGAGATGATAATACTTGCTTCAGTTCCAACAGTATGCCAGTAAGATCTACAGATAAGCCATCAGAACTGTTATTATTAATATTATATACGCTTGGCATGCAGTTTTTACTTCAAAACACTTTTATAGATTGCATTTCTGGTCTACTCTCAATGTTTAGGGAATCACTTTTTTAGACTTCATAAAAGTTATTCTCAATTTATTTACGACATTTGGGCATATTCTTTGTCATTGACTTAAATTCTATTTTACAGCTAATTAGTTTTATGGGATTTTGTTCTCTGCATGATGTGGGAACACAGGAGCGCAATGATTCAACAAACACCAGTTTTACCAACCAGCCAGATTTAACAGGCTATTTCTTGTTGTATCCTATAAACACAGTGAGAAGCCAATCTGATATTTAATGATGCAAACCATAAGCAGAGGTAGTGTTTTGTGCCAAGCTACAATATGTGGAGATTGCAAAAGCTCATAGTGAAATTTCTGGGGGAAAAAAAATACAGCATGGAGGTTTCTGAGTTGTTCTTTTGTGCAAATCAAAACAGAGTATCTTTACTGTGATAAACATAGAGATTAATTAGAAAAAACCCAAAGATATTGACAGAATGAGAAAACACCTCATATTGTCTACAGTAGGTAGACAACTCTGCTTTTTATGTGAAAACTTTATCAGAATAGGATTCCTAGATTTACTTTCATGTTCTGCCATCCACTAACTAAGAGACTAACTAAGTTTGCTCGTATGGGAAGCACAAAATGTACTAGCTTCTAAAGAGGGCTTATTTTTTTAGTATCTGTGAAGTTGTTGGAAGGATCTTACATAAGAAGATATTTATAAAGACTTAAAATTAGATTTTTCTTTGAGGTATCCTAACCAAATTACAGAAAAAAAAAGATTTGTGAAACAGTATGAGGTACCTTTTTAAACCAGCCATTTGTTTTTGTAAAAACATCTTTGTAGATCTCTCAAAAGGGAGACTGATATACTATCAGCATTTGTTGAACTGGCACAGAAGCTACAGGATACAGTGGACTATAAAGTGCTGCTCTTAACCACATATAGACAATAACATGAAAAAAAAAAAAAGTCTTAAAAATTCAGAATGAAATAGCAGAGTTGCCAGTAATGACCTGATCCACAGTTCCTGAGTGCTGGAAACTGACAGTACTGGATCATTGGAAATGCCTTAGTAACACAGACATCTTTTCTCTCCGGAACAAACTGACATCGCTACAATCCATCAATTTGCTGGAATTTCATAACCACACTAGACATTATTTCTGAACTACTGTGTCCAACAGCTATAGCCAAAATACCTGTATCTTTTCCAGTTATCTTTTCTTAAACCATATATCCTTTGGCTACATTTTACATGTATTTCGTCATTTTGGTTTCATTTATCCTTACACTTTTTTATAGAATAATGGGCTACAATTCATGAAAACCCTGCTCAACTGAAGAAATAAATATTCTGTTCGATCCTCCAGGACAGATTTAAGATGTCATTGTCAGCTTTAGGATATCTGTTCTTATTAGTCATCCTGCCAGCATTGAGATAGTAAGAGAAAAGATAAGGGTTTGCTGGAAGGCCAATGAAGCCAAGGGATTCTTTCTATTGACGTCAGCTATTTTGTAGCATGTTCCTCTAGCAGGGATTATTAGGACACAAAGAAGAGCTTCTCATACAAAATTCTGTACTTAACTTCTTCATTTGCACTCATTTTTATTGAGCAGGCTCAATAAAGTCTACTGGGGCTGCCATTTCTGCAACCTTTATACAACTGTCACTGATTTCACTGATGGGTAAAGGAGAATGGCCAAGTGTCACAGACAGGGAAAGGGGAGGGCACAGGACCTGCTGGAGAGTATAGCCACACAGGCCAGCAGGACCTATCATGTCACCTGAGGCCTGAGTTGAGATGGATGTGGAAAAAATGGGATCAAGGAGGAAAAAAAGCAATTAAGGGTGGGTTGTTTATTAGGCAGGAGACTGCAGCGGAGAAAAGAGGCACATGGGCAGCAAAAAGGAGGTTCAAGAAATGGCAAAAGTAGTAACAGCAGATGCAAATTATTTTAACCAGGGCTGCTTGGGGTAACTATCAGGTGGTCATGCCCTTGAGTACTGCACCCTGTTGTCCTAAATTGGAATGACCAACCAAGCCTGTGCTGACCTGCTGGCATGGTGTGCAGGACTGAGTGGGATGGGCAGAGGAGAACATCCAAAGCTATGGATCAAGCATCTGGTGTTGCCACCGTGCTGCAGGTATCAAGCCTGACAGCCTCAGCCTCTTCCTGACCTTCTCCTCACACGCACAGCAGCACAAGGAAACCCTCTCCCACCAACGCGGTGTCATCTCCCCAAAATGGCTTCAGCTAAATTGATAAAGGCAGTGGCATTTTTCCATTGGCATAGCTTCATATGTATTAGGGACTTTGCCAGGATAATTTCACTGGCTAGGAGGGGATGATTATTTTTAGATGCCCCTACACAACATATGTATGCTGGAAAAATCATCTGAAGTCATTTCACTGCTTGCCTAGTCCCATAGAAGGAGTTAAAACCTTCAAATTCAGTAAGTGGAAGAGCACGTAATGAAACTGAATTGCCCATATTTCTTCACAAAAATGTTACATGAAATTATTCCATTCTTACATTGAAAACATTATTTTTGTGACAATAGGAACTAGGTGAAAACTAGGCAAAAGTCTCTTCCTTTGAAATAGTTTTTTTCCACTGGTATTGTTCTAAAATAACCCTTAGATCTTTTTTTCAGTTCATTTCATAGAGACACAAATTTCCTGTAAGTATTACTGCCTTTAGATACTGCACAAATTACCCTTAGAAAGAGTATGCAGTGTATTATCCTCACAGATATCAAAGCCAAACACCCCCACTCAGGGTGTAAATACTGATGCTGACGGGTGAAATAACTAAGGCTTAGTCTTCCAGCAGACAGATGCGCTGCCTTCGGGTGCCAGCTACGCTTCTGAAGTTTGCTTCAAATTATGAAGTGAGATACCACAGAGCAAAAAGAAATCATCTAGACGAGTCAATATCCTCAAAAAAAAAGGGAAGTTCTACAACTCTCAATGAGAGATAGACAAGAAGAAGAAAAAAGGCTGGATCATTAAGGAGAAGACTTAATAAAACCCAGAGCCCAGCTTGCAGAAAGAAACCTGACTGGCACCACATTAACACAACTACAGTAGATACAAACCCAGAAATCTCAATAAATATATTAACTCTTACTCATTACAAGGTGTTTTTATTAAAAACTGCTCAATTTTTTCAGAGGTAGTGACTGAATGTCCACTGAATAGCACCTCCTGCATTCACAGCACATTTACAACTAACCAAAGCACCATTCAGTGCTACAAAATGCAAACAGTTGCACAAAGCAGCATAATACTGGAGAATCCAGGCTCTCCTAGGAAGAAAGCTGGGATTTGGGATGGTAGTCATTGCCAGCATTCTTCTTGTTTGGTTTAGCTACTAGAATATTTAATATTACCATACATTCTTTTTTAAATGTTCTCTCAGGAAGAGGGATATTTTATACATAGTGGTTTTTTTAATAGGAACAGGATTTTAAGCTACTAAACAAAAAGTTCTGTTTGTTGGGATTTGTGCATCACTGAAACAATCCATAGTTTGGAAGCAGATCAACCTATATAAAGTGTCAAAAATCACATTTACAAGCTAAATAAGAAAATAAACCATATGCTTTTTTGTTGTTACTGCTCTGTGAGGAAAGCTTCAAACATGCAGATAAAACTTTTTTTTCCTTAATTATAAACTATTGAAATTCCCAACAAATTTTAAAATAGTGAAATCAGATGGAAAGACTTGAACTAATTTTATTTTTAAAAAATCCTGACGACTACATATGTGGCAAATACCTTTCTGTAGTTCTTAGGCAGCAGTAATCACACTTCTCTGGGTCTTTGACATAAAACTCAGATTTTATTTGGGGCCTAGATATAGCATTTGGCAGACGTACACAAGAATGATCACAAGTGAAGCTCCTGTTTACAATGATTGTCAGTTCCCTGTTTCAGGTGGGTTGAATAAAGACGACATTCACCTGAAATACTTTGACTTGGCAAAACCAAAAAACCAACAAGCAATCTGACCTTAAATCATAACCTGATCCTGTTCCCATTTAAATCAAGAGAATTTTTTTCTACCCACTGCTTATATTCCTTCACAGAAAAGCAGAGATAGCTCAAGGCAGCAGGCAAGGTAGGCAGCAGCCTAGAGCAGAAAGCTGCCTACACCACCCAGAAGAAGAGGAGCGCAGTACTCATTTGCAATTCCACAGCCCTCACTAGTGCACTGTCTCACAACTCAAATGCACTGACAGAGATCAAGGCCTTCAGATGAAATTTTACCAGGCTATGAGTACCTATTGTCTGTAAGTCTCAGCTGCTCTGGAACTGGACAGCTGATTTCTGAAACATTCTTCCTTCTTACAAAGTTAGTATTACCATGTAAATCATCTCCTGAAGAAATCTACATTTCTTCATACTCACCAAATGAACCCTCACTTGATGCTGGGAAATATTTGTTTCTCTCAGTACTTTTTCACAGCTGCTGGATATTTTGTTTTGTTTTGCTCTGTTTTTTAAATCCATGTAAAACAATTCCAGGCTGATTTCAGTTCCACGCTGCACAGATTGCTCCCAGAGAAGACATTTTTCTTTCTGCATTTTCAGAGAATATTTAAATATTTTATATTAAAAAGAGGAACAGTTTCATCAGGGATGCCAAGAGACCCCCACTGTGGCCAATGCTACCTACCTAGCAAGGAAGCTCAGAGATCAAATTAGACAAGATGAAAGATTTGAAGAGGAAAGCCTCAGTGCTGCAAACCTGATCTGCTGTGTGTCAGGCATTTCCTCCTGCTTTCGGGAGACAGGGATGGATATGACTTGCCTGGATCCAGAACTGAATACTGTCAGCCCAAATTATCTCAGGGGTAAGACTTCACTTCCACTCTTCTCCAAGTCATCTCTCATTACACGCAGTGGAAGTGGGTTCGTGTGTAAGTGCCATAAGGAACCCCAAGAATTAAGCCTGAAATTCAGACTCCTGAGAAATAGGTGTCACAAAGCAAAACCTTCATGAATTTACCCACAAAGGACTCCAGTACTGTACTTATCTTTTTGATCTCAAATAAAGGCACTGGTCCCTTCAGTGTGCAAGTGTTCAGCTTTTCAAAGAAAGGTAGGATAAAGCACATATTCAGTTTGTTAGTCTTTTTTCATCCCCCTCCATATAGACTCCTAACAGCCCATCTTTATAGTCTTCCTTAAGAGTCAAGAAATACAAGAAATCAGTGGGTGTTTTAAAGCACTTTGGTTGCCAAAGTATGACTTGAATGGTTATAATATGTGATTCAACTCAAATAAGTCTGAGTCCTCACCATTTCAAGATTACCCAAAAGATTACACTTCCTTGGAACTGTCTGTATCACCAAATCAGAAACTTCAGATGAAAAGCAAGTATTTGCAAATTCGTAGTCAGAAACTATTGCAAGTGTCATTAGCTTTCCAAACTAATGCATTTAGAAAACAATTTCACCAATACAGAGGAAAACTTATCAGGAATCCATTGATTAGAAAACATCAGAATTACTACTATTTCATTCAGGGGTTTCTGTGATAATAATTTCCTGTTAAAAAGGAGAGAGGTTTTTAAAGATGTTACAAAAGTACTGTCAGGGACTTCGAGAAAGAAAAAAATATCCTTTGATGTTGGCAAGAGAACTGGGAACAATTTTTGGAGGGGAGCATATTCTGATCTGTTTTCCCACATGAGAATACTTTCCCAAAATAAGGTCAGCGGCAGATTCCCTCTTTAGGGCTTCAATCTGTTAACAGTGGTCAATCCCCAACCACCTGCATGCCTTCTGATTTGCAAATAGAAACCTGCAGTTATCTCATATTCCTGTGGCTGGTTGCAAAGGATGTTTGTGTCAGTATAATGCTACACTACTGGCTATGTGCTGATGCTCTCACTCCTTCTCCATACTGCTATTACAAGTCAGCATGCTGGTAAGGAAATCTGGGTTTGTTAATCTTGCCAATACTGTGCACCGTGTCATGCACTGCTCATTAGGAACCACGGGCAACCAGACTGTCTCAGTCGATCAGTTATAAAAGTTACAGGAGCCTTTCCCATCTTGCTGGTAATAAAAGACATGAAGTCTGCCAATATCACAATTCTCTTCAGAAGAAGAAAAGCAGCAAGTGCTAATTAAAGGAGGTGCCACAGTAGGCTGTACATTAAATGTCTTTCAGAATGAACACTGGAGTGTGAAGGATGGAAAGTTTGCTTCCTTTTTCCAAGACACATAGCTGAAAGTTAAACACCGAAAAACCTCTCTGAAATAGTACAATCTCCATTTATTTTTCCAATTTCTGTATAGTAATGAAACATCCTTAAGCCTTGCATTAAGAACTTAATTGCAGTGTTCAATGGGCTTTTAGCATTTCAACAAGTCTAAAGTTTACTCTTTCAATGCAGGAGTCGGCTCCAGTGCAGCAGTGGATTTACTTCATCTGTCCATACAGACAGGCTACCAGGGTGGGTACTGCTGTAATTTGTGAGCAGGATTTGGAGTAAGTGCAGGGTGAAGAGGTAAAGGACAGCAATGATTGAAAGGGGTTTCAACTTATAGGGTTTTATATAAATTCTGATATACCAGAGGCTACCTATTGGGACTACTAAGCATGACTCACACGAGACAAAGTGAACACCACAACCTTAGTTGTGACTAAGGGAGATTTGCCAGTTGGTGTATCTCTCTTGTAAACCCACTTCCATTTGTGCTATCTTCAAATGCCACACCAACCCTAGGGAATCTCTTAAATTTCACATCTCTTCCTTTCATTGGAGTGTTTTTCCCAATACAGAGTTCTGTTACTGTAGATTCAACTCTCAGTGTCCTGCTACATCCACAAGCAATGCTGGCACTTCTTTGGGGTTAACCTTTATGCATTTCATAAGAACTATTATCATGGTATTCCCACTCTCCTTATTGCAAAACTAAGCAGCTGTGCTTTGCTAAACCTTTACTTAGAACTCAAGCTTCCCACGCCTTCAGTATTTCTTGATACTCCTGCTAGACTGTCTCTTGTTGCTCACTATCTCTCCTACAATACTAAACTGGAGTGTGTACTCCACCTGGGACCTCAGCAGGTCAACGTATTTGTGTACATATTTTTCAGTCATTACTCAGGGCAATACACACATTAACTATTCCAGATCATTTTCTCTGAACTAAGTCTGCTTTCAGTAGCTCACCTGGAGTGTCTCAAGTTATTAGCTGATGTTTTTCCAAATTAATATCTTCAGCATGTCTAGATCCATCCTGCACAAGATCGTTAAACTTTCAACAGTTCTGCACTTTAGTGACAGCTACCAAAGACAGACAGAGAATGTCAGTGAGCATTTCTGAAAATAAGACTTAGCTTTGCAACACCATCTTTTTTCAGCTATCTGGAAGCAATCTAGATTTATTTTTATTGTTGTAATGGACATTTTTATTATTGTAAGGGATTGGATGTCATTACTGTTCACCAAACAATATATTTAAATGAAGTCTTAAATGTTATTTTATTGGATTAATCAACACATCACAGCACCAATTTTTATATACAGTGCAGAAAAGGTCAGTATGCAAATTACAATATGCTAAAAATGGATACGCTCTGAGTAATGCCCAATCAAGTTAGTGAAACTACATCCTGAAGATGAAGTTTAGCTTTTTGTTTTACCTCTGATATTTTGAATCTGTTCTACAGACTAATGCGGGATCCAAAATGTCAGGGAGAAAAATGAAAAACTAAGTAATGTAGAAATAACATTTTCTATCATTATGCACAATCTATTTATATGGTAGCAATCTTTGCATTACTTTTTCCATGAAAAAACACATTTTATTGTTAATCACAGCTTATTCCGCTTTTCTTCAACATCAATCTTTTTCTATTTAAATTTGAGTAAATTTTAAAATTATTTACTACTTCTATATATGTATTAGATGAACATTAGAACAACATTAGCATAACATATTTTTTTTTAATCAGGGAAGCAATGATAATATTATTTTAAGCTATTTGAATGCAACTACATAACTCTGAAGAGCAGTCTGTCCAGGATGATCTGTAGCCTTTTGTAAGTGACAAAGAATTTTGCTACTTTTTTTTGTTAGAAATTGGGAACTTTTAACATCATATAAAGCCATAAGCGAAATGATCCAAAGGCCAATGACTTTCATGAATGCATGATTAGAATATTTTTCTTCTATAAATATCTGAGATCTTCAGACGGATGGAGAGGGAAAAGCAGAAATCATTATGTGCAGTGTGGGTCCCACACTTCATGTGCAAGTTTGTAACCAAGAGAACATACTGAAATAACATAAAATATGTAACAGTTATTGTATCTACAAAGCACCTATGGCAAACTTGTTCATTTTGCATATTTATGGACATGATACTGGTGCTTAACACCTAACAGGCATAAGTTTTGCTGGGTAAAATTGCTCTGGAATAAATACAGGATTTGCTAGGAATAGCGGTTGTATGCACATACATCTGAATACACACATTCAAAAAGTCCTTTGAGACTAACACATTCTGGAATAGAGCATAATGGAAGACAGGTACGTTACAGTAAAGAACACATAACTTCCCCCAGCTGAACCAGCTTTATGTATTAAGGAGGGCTTCTGTTCAGCATAAAGCTGCTTACATTTGTAATTTTTCCCAGCCTCAGATTTCAGGCTTTACTCCTTTTATTTTTCAGATATTCTCTTCATAATTTTCTTTTCTTAATCACCACTAAGAAACTGCTGGATGCAATGTTGTAAAATTTCAAAGTTTTACAACACTGGTAATTAATATTGGAAAAACAGAAAGGAATAATATACAGAGCCCATCTTCATCTGTTCTTCATTATTACAGGGTTTCTAGATCATATCAGAAAAAGAAGCATGTAAGGATGGAAAACACCATGCTGTTATATATGTTTTAAGAATACAGATACGAAAATCTGACAAAGTAAGGACTGCATTACTTGGATGCAGTCCTATGTAGAGCAAAACATAGAGAATACAGCAATTTTCCCTGTTCCCTTCATAAAAAATTCTCAAAGTTTATTTTTGACATATAATGGCCATTCAGCTGTTACCTTTATAAAAGCATCTATTAAACACTAGCACTTTTGTCTTAAGTGGCCATACATCCATTATGACTCCAATTCTTCTCCTTTTAAAAAAATATTAACATTTACTGTTACTGAATTCCCTCTGCCATCTTATTACTCGGTCACACTCTACAATGTGTCAGATCCTTCTACAACTCTTCCCAGTTGACTCAAGCACTCAGATCCTTCTACAACTCTTCCCAGTTGACTCAAGCACCTCTAGCAGGTTTTATTATTTCTCTTTTAACCCTTTTTTCCACATGCTGAACCACCCAGATGCCTGGACTGATGTCTTACGGGACTCCCCTGGTGATTTACTTCCCTCCATTGCAAAACTTGACCATTTACTTCTTGCTGCTTCCTAACTTTTAACCTGCTATTAATTCATGACAGGAGTTTCCCTTGCATTGTACAGTAGCTTTAATTCTTTATAAGCCTTTGGGAAAGAATCTTATCGAAAACTTTTAGAAATCCAAGTAGATTATAGCTGGATCACATTTTTGTCCCAAATCACAGCCTGCCCTGGAGAATTCGGTAGACTTGCAAATTTTGACCTCCCCTTGTTAAGCCAAGCTGTTTAGCCTGCATGATGAACAACACAATCCTAAATTATAATTGACTCCCTGTTCCCATTCATTTCACACTGCAGCACTACACTGTAGCTGTGGTTTGAGAGCACACATCCCGATCAGCTCCCTACGCACATGTCAGAGTTTGGCTGTCAGAAAATGAAAAATTATGAATTATGGAAAATTTTTTTTACAAGATTATTATTACCCATATCCATTTTTTTATTTCCTTTTTTCTCCAATGCAATAAAAATGAATGGAGGTGTGGGAGAGAGGAGAAAGCATTCCTAGAGTTCATTGCAAAGGAAGCTAATAAGCCTAATAGCAATGTAGTAGCCCAAACTGAGGGCTTCAAGGCTCAGAGGTGATTTCAAGCTTCAGAGGACAGAGGAGAAAGACATCTCCAATGCAATTCCCTAAGAAAATAAGGTTCTTGGAGTGGCTATTCAGCACTCCATCATCACCTTCCCACCCCCTCTGCCCTGTTCTACCTGTTAGATGGTTTTCACTCAGCTCAACAGGGTCAGAAAACATGCAAGTTCTGGCAAGCGCCACGGCAAGGTGGGAGCCAGATGTCCGGGAAGAGAAGCCAGCAATGCCTCCCTCAAATGGGGAGCTGGAAGGACTGGAAAACTCCTTGGCTGCAACCAGACACCCAGAGCAGGAGCAGGAGGACACCGTGGCAGCACCCAGCCTGGGGAGACGCACAGCACAGCAAGGAGGGAAGTGGGTGCAGCGCACTGTTTGGTGGTTTTGTGCACAGCTTCTCTCCACATCTGTCAAAAATCTTTCCTGCTCATGTTACATTTGTTGCTGATGTCTCATTAGCCAAAGTTCAAAGAAAGTTCCCCACGCTGGGGAAGGCCAAAGTTCCCCAGGTTGGGGAACAGGGGTCATGCACGCCCTGGACCTGCAGCCTCTCAGAGAAGGTGAAACACAGGTGCAGACAGGGACCTCGGGATATCCAGGCACAGCTGAGGGACATGGAGCCACCAGCTCCCAATAGTCTGTGAGCATGTCCTACCCACTGGCTTAGGCAGGAACAGTCTGCCAGGATGAAGACAAGGTCATCAGGGAACTCCCTCCTGGGTCTCGCCCATGCTTACCTAACCCAAGAGGTTTTGAATTGAACTTTTCATTCACAAAACTGAAATTTTCCACTTAAAATGCCATTGTGACACCCTGTTAACAGAGCTGTAATGTATTTCACTTGGTGCTCCTGCACAGCTACAAAGCAATATTGTCACTGTGTATTTGACACTGGAGTAGTAGGTATGGTCTGATGATTTAATACTGAGCTTCATGTCTAAAGAATTTTGGCTGTTTGGTAAAATGGATAGCACACATAGGCCAAAGTACAGTTATTCACACCCTGGTTTATGGTTTGTTTTTTCTCATGTTATGACATGAGACACAAAGAACACAGCAGAAAGGTTTCTATTTGCTTCAACTGAGAAATGCAGAATTCCTAACACAAGAAGAAAAATTCATGGTGATATTCCCTTAAGTATTACATTGCTTATCTTTTGAAATAATGATTCAAACATATTCATAGATACAGGTATATGTATAGACACACAGACAATCAGAAAAAGCTTATGTCTTACTCTATAACAACTGCAACACACTGAAAATGGTTCACTTGCAACATTCTAGATCAAACTACGATATCCTTTTAAGTGACTATATTGCTACAGATTCATATTAATCCAAATAAATTATAGACAAATATGCTAGTACTACTAGAAGGGGTGTTTTCCCTAGTTTTATGATAATCATTTTACAATACAATTCTTACAGATCAATCTTGGTAAAAACACTTTAGGCAGGAATATAAGAGCCACAGCCACCTTTCCTAAAGATATTTTTCAAGCGAAACCCAGGTTCCCGTTCCCAGGATTCTAATGCTGGCAGCCGGTTACTTTTCCTGTAACAGGCTGAACAAAATCCCAAATCTGAAAACATACCAAGCTCTAAGAATACCCAGGTCTAGAAATGTATGTTCCATGAAAACTTTTACTCTAAACTAAACTTCTGCAATTCTATATACATTTTTAAAGAAAGTAAAGGAAAGGTCTGAGCGAATCAAAGTACAGAACTGGAACTGAAGAGGGAAGGGAAAAGCTGCCACAAATTGAACTATTATGTACTACAGAATTTTGCACAGACCCTGCAAATAGGTAGGCTAGAAAACAAAAGAACATGAAAGAGTTAGAAAGTGAAACAATATAGGTTTAAAGAGCCAAGATTAATCATCTCTCTTTTCTTTGAAAAAGAACATTCCAAAAAAGCATCACCAAAATGCAAGTAAGACACCACAATAAAAAGATGTATTATGTACCAACAAATACTTAGTGTTTGAAGAGACATCACAAAAACTGCACCACAGCCTTGAAATAGATATTGAATTCCACAGATAATCCTTAGTTTAACTGGGTACAAAGACAAGTGGTTTAGATGTCATTTTCTATGTTTGGCTCTCAAAAATAGGCATTTGCTTAAAAATATATTTTTTTTTAATTTTTTTTTTTTTCTGCTGGTAACAAATTCAGAAGAAATAGGGTTATGCTCTTTTTGTACATCAATGCATACTTTGCTACATTAATCTGAAATTTATTTCTGCGTCTTTGAGCTGTATACACAAATATCAGAGAGGCAAAAATCATAGATAAAAATGAAGCTGGTTTAGAAACAGACTTTCTGCCATGAAGGACCACAAGGAGAGGTAACTTTTTACTTTGCAATTAAAAAAAATATTAAATACTGAAACATTCTTTGAAATGTTAATATTTAATTCTTTAATAGCATCCTCAGAGACTTCACAACTCTCACCTAATTTGAGGGTAATGGGTTACAGCAATTTTTATTGCTGCACTGGACATAATTCTTATTTTGTGTGCTTTTATGTTATGCCAAAATTGCCTAAGTGCATATGAGTAAGTTTAGGCGGGGGGGCTGGGGGGGAGAGGTTGTGGGGTGTGTTGGTTTGTTGGGTTTTCGGGGTTTTTTTAAGAATGCATATACATTTAAAGGATTTCTTTTGCTTTCTGCTTCAGTTTTTAACAAGCAGCATTTCTGACCATGCACCGTTTCGCTATTGTTCCTGTGTGTACCCGCTGCATCTGCTCCACAGAACTCTTCAATTTTATTTTTTTCTGTAAAACACATTGTATTCTGTATGCAAACCTTACTCAGAACAGAAAACAACTTAATGAAATGTCCTCCCCAGCCTATCACAGAGCCCTGCTCTTCATATGAGAAAGTGGCAATGATCTGACCCCGGCTAGGTTCTGTGTTTGCCTCTCCCTGTCTTGTTCTGGCAGAGGAGAGCCCACCAGAAAACGGCTGGCTTCTCTCTTTCAAAAAGCTCTCTAAGTGCCACATCTTGAAAAGCATAAAGAGGAAACATACATTTAGAAACACATCCACTGGCTGAAGCAGAGCCTGCAAAGCAGCAATGGAGAAAAAAGAAAAGAGAGGACTCACCAAGATACATCCTGATGTAGGGGAACAGTTTTGGTAGCAAGTCTCTCCTTCTCTCCTCTTTTCCTTTCTCAGTCCCCCCCACTCCTAATTTCCCCATTTAAGGAAGAAAATAACAAGGCAGAAGACGCCAAGAGACTTTCATGACATAAACAATAAGGCCTTCCTGTGCCAATATTTCCTTTAAAAACACTTGCCAATAAAGCTCCTGGAGGCCAGCAAGAGAAAGAAATGCCGAAACAGCCATGACATGAACTTGGCATATTTTCTGACTCACTCACTTCCCTTGAGACAATCCCTCCAAGAGAATGCTGAAGGATAATGGGAAAAGAAAATTTCTTCCAGTGAAAAGGACTTCAGCTGCCCATGCTATGCAAGAAAACTGCCAATTAACTTTATTTCTGTTTACCTACAGCCTTGCTCACACAGCCACCTCTGCTGACACGTTTCCTGACTCACACACTCATGTTTGTACATTCATCTTGTGATCCTGATGTCTGAGAAAGACAAGGAGATTTTTTTAAAAAAATACAACTCTGAGAATCCTCAACTCCAAATAATTTCTGCACAACAGAGACAATGATCAATAAATGATAAAGGGTAGCCAAACACTTGGCTGCTTCACATATTAAATCCAACTCTCCCTTTTACTTATCCCTGCTATTTATACTTCATAACTTTTTAATGCCAGAGACACTAGTCTATTAGACACTAAAAGTGCTCATATACCTTGAGATATCTGTAATGAAAGATTTGTCAAGATCAGTGTGTCTCAACAATCTATCTCATTTTGAGTAATACCATGTTTTCAAAACTAAATGGCATGTTAAGAACCAGAAATTAAAATATCTCTGGAAATCAGAATCTTACATGCACAAACATTCACTCACTAACTCACTCATTCCTGGGGTATGGCTGTCCCCCACCTGAAGTCCCTCGTGGGCAGGCACATAGGGCTTCAGCTCTCTCCTCTCATCTGTGCCTTCATCTTCACTGCCAGGCAGGGGACCCTCCCCAGCAGGCTGGAGCCCAGCTCCTGTGGGAGAGGACAGGCAGGAGGCAGACCAGTGCTCTACTGATGGCAGGGGGCAACGTGGCTGCTCCTCCACGGTGGGGTCGCAGTGTCTCCTGCTTTTCCAAGGGCAGGGACGCGCAGGCTAAACGTGTCTCTGGCCAGGCTGCGCTCCAGGGCAGCCACCCTGCTGCACTCCTCTCTAACTGCAGACTGGGCAGCAAGCCCCCACCCTATTTCAAGACAGACAAAGCATAAATCGCTGCTTTGGGGGGGCTGTTTGGTTACCAGTCTCAGTCTTGCAAAGCGGAGACACCACCTCTTCCTTCCACATGTGCCCAATTCAGTGGGCCGTGCACGGATGCGTCCATCCCTCTATGTGAACCCTGCACCCTGTCGCTTGTGCTCGCTCTGTTTCTAAGAAGGCAGCAAGCACTGCCAAGTGCTCCTCACTCGGCTAAGGGCTCTTACTGTTGCTGGGCTTTCTTTGGTTTTGCATTCAACTCCTCAGATTAGCATCAGGGTATCACATAACAAAATAACCACTAGTGAGGATTTGCTGGCCTGCTCAGAAGAGAGAGTTCACCATACCTGAAGTTGCACAATTTTACTGTAACGTAGTTTGATGTCATACACCCCTGGCTTCTACTTTCTAATAACCTGCTTGCTGCTTTAGCACTTGGGCTTATGTCACACTCACCAAGTCCCCAGACTCTCCTCTAAGAGCCTGCCTACCCCTGAAGACCACCCTCAGCAATTACACCTAAACCAGTGCCACCAGACTGGACATACATGGAGATTTTTTAAAATTTTATTAATTTTTGGGACAATCCCAGCAAGTATGGTTCTTCTGGTAAAATGTATAAATGGTATAGTATGCTATAATGATTGCAATCTGCATTAGGAGTTATCTACTAGCTATCATGACTGCTGGGCACCTTGTCAAGACACACACACACACACACACACACACACACACACACATACTCTGTGTGATTCTCTTTTCTTAACCATCTTTCTCTGCCCACTTGCAAAACCAACACTGGTTTGTTTTTAGGTTTGTTTTCATCAAAACCTGAGAAAATATGTGTTTTTTTGTAACACCACCGCGGCAAGCCATCTGTGGTTGGCTGGCAAACTCTGAAATTCAGGGCAGGGGCAGAAATATTTAGGAGTCAAAAAAAGCTGACTTGCTCAAGAAATTAAAGCCCTTCTGACAATCTTCCAGAGAGCCCCTGAGGAAAAGGGAGGGAACCAGAGAGACTCAAGGAAAATGGATGGGAGCCCAGCGTTGAGATTCATGCCAGAACGGTTCCTGGCCAAGAAGGAAGGTTGGCAAGTAGACAAATACAGGCTTTCATAGGCAGCATTGTAAACAAGACATTAAAAATATTAATCCATTTAGATTTCAAGCACTGAGATGAGATTTACTTAAGAAGTAGAATTATGCTGGTAATGCCCCCTCAAACATTTCAGCTGAATGTCAAAACTTTTGCTCAACCGTATCAAGTGAAAATACAAGGAGCTGTTGACACTACAATATTCAAACATTCAGTTGTATGGCAGGGCTGGAAAAACACAGAGAAAGGCAAAGGAATGCAAAAACTTAAGCCCTCTCAAGGAAACAGCATTCACAAATGATTTTTACCTTTATTTCTACACTAAAATAATAAATTGAAGGGGTGAAATGGTTTCTTAAAACCAAACTTTCTTTCAGAAATCATTTCAAAAAAAATGTAAGTTACTTCCACCAAAATACTTTCTTTTCAAGCAGAAACAGTCATTTAGAACAGAATGGCTTTTGTGTGAAAGAAAGTTTAAGTAAATGTTAAACACCTAGGACTTTTAAAAAAGTTTCTTCTCTTGTGCAGGAATCAGTATGTCACCTCTTTTTGGTTTGGAAAACATACACTTATTCTAAATGATTGAATATTTTCTTTTTAAAAGAATTGGAAAAGTCATGTCTCAGCAAAGCAAACAGGTGTTCAGGAAAACTGAAGTACAGAAATACATGCCTTTTTGGTGCACGCGTGAAGTGTCATGTGACCCTAAGCCTGACACCACCAGAAGACTCACATATTGGTAAGCAGAGTTCTTCATATTGGTAAGCAGAGTTCACAAGATCCTCTACCAAGGGGCGTGTCAGGGGAGTCCCTCAGGGAAGATCAAGCGCCTTAAACAACGAGAAAAGTAAGTTCTACAATAACTACATGGGATTCAGTAAGTCAGTCAGGAATTGGAAGATTCCTTTTATAGGTTAAAAGAAAGACTAGTAGTTGCTTAATTAATGAGATTAATCCCGCACAGAAGTTCATGTGCACAACCTGCGCTCAAGAGAGGTCTTTTTTCTCCTCTTATTAGCACTGATAATCACTGTAAAATGCCACACATGGAGGAACTGAGGTATCTCCATTCAAAGCACTAAAAGCATTCTAAAGAAAAGGTTTGTATTCTCCATTATCTTCAGTCACTTAAAAAACGCCATTAACTTAGTAAAAAGGATAGGATAGAAAGCATCCCATCTTTTGCAACCTGGGATATACTATACACCCCTCAGATTTATATTTCTTATCAGGTTCCTTAAAAAAAGAACAAAAATTAAAAGATTAAAAAAAACAAACCCCTAAGCTCTTCCTTGCTTGTATCTGTAGCCACTCATAAAATTATCTTAAGATTTCTACAGTATATGAAATGGAAGATCTGATCAAAGGGATACCTCAAAACAAAGTTAAAGGAGGAACAACTTTGTTCTGCTTAGGATTGAAAAAAATAGATTAAAGTTTAAAGAATCCAAAATTTTATAACAGTTCAAACATTTAAATGCAAATTAAAATAGCAACACATGAATTATAGAAATTCTGTAGCACTCCTGATCTTATGAATCATACCATGAAATTTGCTTTCTGCTCTTTCAATGGAACCAAAATGAAATACTGGCATCTCAGGTATTTTGAAATGATACACAAGCAGCACATTTAATAGCATTCATTTCAATAAGTTAGCATTCTATCTCAGATGCATGTTTCAAAATGTTCTAGCTGAAGGTATGTTTATGAAAACTATTTGCCTGTTACATACCACAACTGGTGCAATTTCACCATCCAGGGAGGCATTTTCATCCCACAAAAGGAGAGGCCATTAGCAAAACGCTGCTTGGCAAACAGGAGCTCGCACACTGAAGCTGCAACATCATCCTGGCTTTCCTACATATTAAGCATAGGACTATGTTCAAAGTAAACATGTGGTCATAATTAAATAATAATTATGACTAACATTTGTGTAACACCATTCATCCAAATAGTTTAAAGCATTAGGTAAATCTGTAAACAAAAGGTCTAATCCTGCACCCTTTACTCACATAATACCATGTAGTTCAAACGGGCTATGTAGATCTTGTCTACACACAGACCTAATTGTTCTCAATTAACTCCATGTGTTAACACTTATTCCAGTGCGTCCTGTTCCTGTTTAGCTTAATTCTCTCACTGCTTGCTACAGGTGAATGCACTGTTTCTACACTCTCACTGATTTAATATCACTTTTACAGACACTTTTGGACACTTTCCTACATGGATCCCATAGGGCTTTTAAAATCTTAATGCAGCCTCACCTCTCCCACATACTTCTAATAATACAAATATTCTTTTATAGATGAAGTTCATTTGTTGCTCCTATGCTTAAGGGACTGACCATCACATCTAACTTGCAACTGTAAACCCAGGACCTACAGTTTCTATTCTCATACCTTAATCACACAAATAGCCCTCTTCATCCATCATGCTCCAGAGTAAAACCACAGGAAATGGTAAGAACAGGGGAAAATTCTGCAGTTTCTAAAAATAAAATATATTCAGAAGCAGACATGCTCAAACCACTTTTATGCATCTGCAGTACAAACATTGTCTGTTACAACCAAATCAGTTAGAACCAAAGTATCTAACTGCTAAAAACAACCCCAAAAATCCAAGAACAACTTGTAGACCTTCCTAACTATTTTACATCAGTCTGCCTTGACAGTCAAGAAACTGGAGAACATGGGAAAAAATTAGAAGTTCTTGAGTCAGATTTCATTTTGGCTCTGCTATGGACAGCTACTTAACTTCCTCACTTCAACTGCAGTATCTGCAAGTCAAGCCAAATCATCTCTTCCACTTATGGATCTCTTGAAATTCATAAAAATCCCTGTGGTTCTTTGAGGACAAATACTGTTTACTAGTGCTAGCTGCTACTTAGCTTTTAGCATTTTTTATCTTTTATCTTAACTTTTGCATAGAAGAAAGTCACTGTCACAACCCACTTGCACCACAATTTAGTGTATTTTCCTTCCAATTTTAATTCACCTTTGCAAGAGGTATATTCAGTTTTAGCTCTTATATGTAACTTTGGTATACATCAGAAACCTTTTTTTTTTTTGTACCAGACAAAAGCACAAAACGTTATCTCCTACTGAATTGTCAGCAAAGCTCACACTAACATGGCAGTATAATAGGGTGAGGGTTTTCCCTTAAAATATTCAGATGGCTGTAGGCATTTCTCTGATGTGTTCATTCAAAAAAAAAAAAAAAAATCCAACAAAACCATAATTGTCTTACTTAAGCACAATGTGGTCGAACCTGAAAAGAATCTGGTGTTACAACAGCAATCCCTACTACAGAAAAAAATACTGCAACTGTTTACATACTGTGAAAGTTCTCATTAATTTGGAAAAAGCTGCATGGCTATTAGCTAGTAAAGACACAGCTCTCCTTGTTCACTGATAACACCTACAGCTCTGCACTCTTAATCCCATATACAGATAGGGTTTGTGGACCCTGTACAAATGAATATGTGAATATTAATGGTGTAATCCACTATATGTTAATGGTTTTAATAAGCAATGAAATGAACATGTTATACTGAAGTGCATTGTCTTCACATGTGAGGGTGGGGTTGGAAAGATTTGCTTCTCTCTTCAGTTGTACAAGCAGCACCTGTTGGCAACACAAACAGGAAGCAGGCAGGGGAGTTCTTTTGCCCTGTCCAGCCAAATAAGCACTAGAGGTGCTATGCTGTGTCCTGCCAGGACACCCAGAGCAGTGCTCCTGCTCAGCAGCTCTTCCTCATTTGTTTTTGCAGTGCCTAGGACTGCAGCAGTAGGAGCCAAACAGTTTCTCTCCCTTCCCATGGACTGGATCTTGACAGCTGTGCAGAGACCATGGCTAAACATTGAGCTGAGGCAGAGAAACCAACAGCAACTCCATTCAGAACTAGGCTGTAGTCTCCTCTGTTCCTTATCTGTTCTGGGGTTAGGCCAAAGTGAGCCCATAACCCTGCTGGCAAGAGCACCCCTGGCACTGCTCCACATTGTTTATAACAGGGGCAGGCAGCACAGAGTCCAGGCCAGGAAAGGATCCTATGGGAAAATGAGTGTCATGCTGATGGGGCACCACAGAGCTGCCTATAAATACAGAGACTCTCAACACTATCTCTTAGCAAATCTATAATCCCAGAGAATTTGTTCACAGTAAGCTGTAAATCACGCCACACAGGATACAATTCACTGATGCACACTAAGCACAGCACTGGAACAACCCATGCAAGGCTTTGATAGGGGCTTC
This sequence comes from Myiozetetes cayanensis, assembly GCF_022539395.1. Taxonomy (NCBI): domain Eukaryota; kingdom Metazoa; phylum Chordata; class Aves; order Passeriformes; family Tyrannidae; genus Myiozetetes; species Myiozetetes cayanensis. The sequence continues at coordinate 112,629,708 of NW_026086604.1, read as the reverse complement.
TCATGGCACTGAATTTTGCCCATGAGGGTTAAGAAACTATACGAAGTGAAAAGGAGCAGTGCATTAAAGGAAAGTATACAGGACAAACAGGCTTGGTAGTCTGGACTTCCAGAGCTGCTTATGTGTGAAAAGCAATTATCAGATTCGGCACAATGGCAGGCTAGTCCATCCTTTCAATTCTCTTGCAGTGGTAACTGGTATTTGCCTGGAAAGCTTTTATGTTTAATGCCAGAAATCCAGAATTAACTCTGCCTGTGATACAAGGTATGATAGTCAAAATAGCCAAAAATTTTAGTTAACATTATCATAGGCTATAAATGGCAGTATCTCAGGAGTGTTCCTGTTAGGAAAAACAGCAGCTCCAGAGGATAATAACCATTTTGGACATCTTAGCTGAATACCCATGAGTCACTGATGGTTGTAAGTGCATCTACAGAAGACAAGAAAAAATGTTGAGGGGCAGAAAGCAAAGTCAAAACCTTTTCTGAATCTAATCAGGACAATCGAAAGTACAAACTTCACTTTTTCTTTCATTTTTAAAACAGTCCCTTCTTATTGCTATAACTGCCTCACACTATCGCTTCCATCATTTATTTATCAAATGACTCACTTATAAACACACTCTGGTACAATCTGAGTTTATCATACCACTGATTTTAAAATTTCAAACACTGCTGTTTTGGGGCTCTTGCATCCCTGAAGATGTATACTCCAAATCTCTGCAAGCACAAGATGAACATCCCCATAGTAGATCTTTCTAACATGGAAGTAAATAAAACACACAGTAAATATGCAACTAATATCAAAGCAGTTCTTCAGACCTGACCAAAGCCTTGGTTGCATTTAACACTGAGTAATGAATAGGCAGAAGCTACTCTTTTAAGAGAGATGACATTCCTGAGTGTAAAACATGGGAGAAATACTGATGAGATCCTTTTGTCAGTTTAATTTCACTGGCTCTGATAGATTTTCTCTAGGCTGAATAGAAAATGACTACAGAGATTTCTACATATCTCATATCTCAGCAGAGCAGATTACATACTCTTTTCAATGTAAACTTTGAAACCTTCCTTGTTCTGGGGTGCAGCAATCAAGAAAAAAAACCACCAGTGTCCTCAGGCAATTTCTACCTCATTGGGGTGCAGCAAAGGCCATTGTCCATATAGAAATGGCAATTCTTGGCTATCTGTCTTTGAAATGCTGTATATCATGACACCTCAAACTTTCACACTGTGACACATCTGATCAGCATCTTCTTCACTACATGAGTATATTTCAACTTGAAGCTAATAATAAACTTATCTTCCATTGAGATATCCCTTTTTTTTTTTTTAATGTACATAATCTAAAAAGGAAAGCTGAAAATAAGCCTAAATTTTAAAATAAAAATGTGATTTCCTACCTTATACCTGCATCACCTTCTAATAAATGCCATGCAGCTGTGGGAGGGCATTTTCAGAAGGGAGGAAAAGTCCTAGGAAACAAAATGCTTTTAGTAGAATTCTGAATGGTTTCATTGAGTATTTTTAGCCTGGCCTCTCGAGAAGCTCTGCAAACATTTGCAAAACTCTAAAACAGAGCCAGGGTTATGTCACTATCTTTGGTACAAATAATTTGGTAGGAACTATTTTATTCTGGCACAGGGATATATCAAGAGGATGCGTGAACTGGCTTGTTTTCTTTTGGATTAATGTTGTTTGTCAACTGAAGGCTGTCTTTATGTGGAAAGAGCAGGGAGCCAAGAAGTACATTTCACCATGCCAAAATTAAAGGGAGGAGCTCAGAAATAGTCTTTTATTACCTAATTAGTTTTATCAAATGACACAGATCAACTAACAGGAGATAACTAATAGGAAAAAGGGGTCTAATGAAAAAGTAAGTTATCAGCTGGATGCTCTCCAGAAAACAATTATCTCTCTAGGTAAACAAGTACTACTGTTGGGAGGTCAGACACAAAACACAGTGAATGGAGGTCTTCTCAGGATACCAGCCCTCAGTGGAGTTGAAATGGATGAAAAAAGTAGTGGGATAAACTACATTGAGAAGAAGGGATAACTTGTTATTAAAGAAGCTACTAACTGTAAATAAAATTATTCCTATCTGGCCTATAGATATTCCACCAGTTGGTTCTTTTTTGGTCTTTTTTTTTTTTTTAAACATAGATCAAGTACAGCTTTCCAGATTAATATCTCTATTCGAAATGAAAATTAGGACTATAATAAGAATAGCCACATTCACCTACTCAAGAACAAATTACCAGAGTAAGTTTTTTACAGCTCATGAGGAAAATGGCAGTTCACAGATCTTATTTTGATTGCCCTCCTTAGACTGGAAAGGATTATCACAAAAATAAATACATAATTTTAGATTATATTCTATTCAATATATTATATTCTGCTTTATCCAGAATAACCAAAGGTAGTATCTAGAAGGTCACATGTACTTACATTTCCTTTCCATTACTTTTGCAGTTGCACGAACTAAACTAGTCAAATAATTCAAACTCACGTGGCTCACATTCAGATTACATCAACTTTTAAGTCCTAATATGAACCACACTTTCATGTTTCCAATTATTATTTGCTTATCTAGTATATACCTAAAGTACGAAAAACTTATCCAATTATTTTAGCTAGTAAAATGACATCAGACACATGTAACGGCACAAAGACATTTAAGAAGCCTTGCTGAAAAAAAAAAAATCTAAAAATGAGAATTTAATTGACTAAAGACTTGTGCCCCCCAGCAGCTTGAAGAGAAGCAACACTGATTTTTACAAACATTCTTTGAAAATTGGAAGTCATGCAACAGAGGAGTTTTATTATGCTATTCTTTCTCTTCATCTTCCCCCTCATCCATCCTCAGTTAATTTGAAAGCAAACAGGGCAAAGAATTTATGGGAAAACTCTCTGTCTTTTGGGATTCTGCAGTTCTACCTTTACTGCAGAGCTGTGGGGACCACAGGAAAATTTCATTTATACTTACAGTATGCTGTAGTAAGGACTTCTAAATGCAGAACTATGAAAGGAACATAAAAATCAGTGGAACCTAAGTGAAAATACCAACCACTCCATCCCACAACTGTGTCAAGAGTGGGCATAAGATGTTAATGAGGACTTGGCATGTCCTGGAAAGGGCTGAGTAGCATTGCTGGGAAAGAGCGGCCCTGCTAGCATGCTTTTCCCTGCCTGGAAATGCTGAGTTAGAGACCAAGTCCTAGTTCAGTTATAACATCTTGATGACCCTGCATCCAGCTGAGAGCACCTGCAGCAGCAGAGGCTTCATCCTAGATTTAAGTTGCTTATCCAGACTGTCACAACCCTTTCCAAGGGAGTGCTGACATTCCCATCAGCCTGCAAATGTAATAGGTGCCACCATTCCTTTGTGCCTCAATGAACTTAGTGGGGTATTGGATTGTAGAGTGGGGCCTCTACAGTAAGACAGTCCAGGAAAAATAAATGAAAAAAGAAAGAGAGAGCACATTACAAGAATGCAAATCAGTGAGCTCATGAAGGCACAAATAGAAAGCAGATTTAGTTGAGGAATGAAATAACCAGTGGATGAACTTATTTCATCTGCCATCCACCTTTAAAGCCCTGCAAAGAAAAGACTGTAAGATTCTTGTCCTTCACAAGATTCCAAGTGACTCCACAAAGAGTGGGGATTCTCTGCCAAAAACAGCCAGCCTTCACTTTCCTCCAGAGAGTCAGTCCTTGGCAGGCAAACCTTAATCACTGAAATATCCAGGCCTGCACATGGATGAGGTCACTGGCCACGATCAGCACATCAGCATGTGTAGCACAGATCTCCATGCATATTAGAGCCAGCTTCTCTCTAATGTATGATCATTCTTCATTCCCATAGAACTGGGCACTACCACGGTACTCTTTTCTTCTCTCCCTGCTCCACCACTGTCTCCTTCTTTTTATTTTTTCTATTATTTCCCCTTATACTGGAACTAACTGCAAGGTATGGTGCCACCGTACTGCAGCAAAATCCTCCTTGGCTCTGCCCACTTTGAAAAGACTGACAAAGGAGGAAAAAGTGGCCAAGCCATGACAGTGAGCAGGTCCAGAAGAGTAACCACTGCCATTCTCACCATGATCACCCGGATATTCAGTCAACCACCCTCCTTCTTCCAAAAGAACTTACCTGAACAACAAATTACCATCCTTTCTCTCACAAAAGGTTTCTAGCAGGCTTTGATCATACGTGCTGAATTTCAAAATGTTTTGCTTACTCTTTTTCTTTTAACCCTATCCCTCCTGTGTCCCTTAAGCAGCAAGTATCTACTGTATCTATCAGAGAACCAAGTAGCAGAGATTCCTGTACTCAAATTCCAAAATCCAACTTTTTAATGCTGGGCCACTCAAATTTATACAGCTCTACCTATAGCATTGTGGGAAGACTCTTCCCATAAATGGGTATACATCCCAGGGTGCAGCCAGGGCAACCTCCTGAGATTATCATTCCTCCACGCCAACAGCATTCCTGTAGACAGCTCCTCTGAAAATTACAAGCTTTAAGGCAATGCTCTCTGCACACCACCTTCCTTCTTTGTGTCTCCCTGGGAAGGTTCAGCCTTCCTGCCTCAGCATACCCAACACCAGACTTGTTCTGATGGCACAACGTGGACCCATCAAAACAAACAAGCTGAAGGAAAGGTGTTCATGCTTACTGCTGCTTTTCCATAGCACACTGGTGTTTTGAGTCTGGTCCTAGGAGTACTAAGGCTAGATGCACTGTATTGCCAACCCACGGTCACAGTAAATACCAAAACTTCTCCACAAGGACTGAGTTGGTTTGGGAAGCATACCTCAATATAGGAAAAAAAATTATTTTAAGGAATGTGGGCAAGAGAGGTCATCCAAACAAAAAAGCCTCACTTGACCAGGTCACTGACCTTGCCTAGGAATGCAGGTACTATACACAGGAAGAAAGTTATCTGTGCTCAAGTTGCCGTTAACACCCAGATTCATAGGCTTTTTTCCACAAGAAAAAGCTGCGTGTAAGGTCAGAAGGCAATAAATCACACTGCCTAATGGATCAACTTATTGTTTAGGACACATACGCAGAGAAATATCAAAAGCTTTTTGAAATTAACAGTGAGTGATTATGTGAGGCAAATGTACTGAAAACAGAACAGTCTCTCTTAGCTAGGGGTAGAGAATATTCAGCCAAAGGCTTCCTTTGACTCCCACTGCGAACAACGTGGTATGGAAATAAACAAAATGATGTATTAGAAGAATGAAGACTGAAGGCTTTCCACTAACTTATTGTTTTTCTGAACCATTAATTGCTAGACAGCTTTCTATGTCACAATAGCATTTCAATTACTGAGCTTTCATATGATAAATTCACTGTACATTTTTGAGCATGGGCAAAAATGTTCTAATTATTCAAACATGTCTAATAGGAACAGTTATAAAGGACAACTGAGCAGTTGGTCCTCCATTTGCTGTTATAAAACGCAATCTATGCAAACCGATGATAAGCAATTAACAGGTTTAACAACACATGTGATTAGCTGCAGTCATATTTAGATAGACTGATTCTTATGCACATTAAGTGGATTATTTAATTAAGTGATATGCATTTCAGCAGAATAGACTGGATGAGAGTGTGTGCAAGTTGCATGCATGTTGAAAAGAAAGTGTTCTTGCATAGGTGGGAACTGTGACATGGACTGTTACTAAGGATTATCCAATGCTTCCCACAAAATCTGATTTTCACTTGCCTAAAATTTTGTCAGACTAATTATTTGGGCTGAAACTTTCCACTTGAAAAGTTGGATGTGTGCTTCAGGCTGTTGGTTTTTTTTTTTTACATTAACCAAAATAGTTTAATTATTTTGAAGAAAAAAGCCAGGGGGAAAAAAAAAAAAAAGGCATTGTTTCGCAAGTGAGAAAACATTATCTGGTACTTCCTCTTTCAAGAATTCAAATATCCCTCTTCTTTTAAACAGGCAGAAAGTGCATTTTATTCAGGGAAGTGGCTCTTGCCAGGCCAGTTAAAACCAGTTCAAATCTGATAACACTCTGAACCTCTGCAAATTTGTGAGAAGTGCTGGATATTTGGTCTAATGCTGGGTACCACTGACAAGTGCTATCCCCCTGCTATTGCTGCTGCTCGTCCTTGCAGCCTGGGATGGAGGTCAGGTGGCATCGAGAGCAGGACCAGGCTGACCCACCCTCCATCAGGGAAAACCTGCTGGAAAGAGGAGGAGAAAGAAGGTATACCTGTACCATACAGACCACTTACGCAGAAGAAGAGAGTAGGATCCCCTGAAGAAGAGGTTAAAAAGAAGCGGATTTAGCTGACTGAAGTGACCTGGATAATGAGTTTATAATGAAAAAAGACAGCCAGACAAGGTCACGGATGGGGTACAGTGCTTGACTTTGCAAACTCTGTGTGTTATATGTGTGCAGCACTCAAGCAGGAATAAAATGCACTTAAAAGGATGTAATAACTTGATAACTCAGAAATGTACAACTCAAAGCTAATGTTCTCAGGTACTGACTATACTATGCTGTTCCTAAATAGTTAGGCCACTCCATTCAGATATACTGTTATAGAGACACCAAGCATGCCCATAACTGCAGTCAGAAATAAAACTGTTTATCAGTAGAAGATCCCTCTTTTTAAAGTATATATAAAAATACATCCCTGTTTCCATGATTAGAAATGTATATATAAAAAATGAGAAACGTGATTTGAAGTACCTCCAGCAGCAATCAGCTGTATAGTTCTTACTGAGTCTTTTAAGGAAACATGCCTTGGAAAATCTTTCCTGTTTCCTTAAAAATCCAGCTATATGCAACTTCATTTCATAAGTCCCGGGGAGATGACACAGGAGCTACAAATCATGACTGAGAGCAAAACATTAAAACAAAACCCTTTGGAAGGTCAAGCAGTGTGTTTACTCTACACCTACTGTGTAGGCTGGCACACACCTCCTTAGGCATCTACTACCCAGTCGTACGAGCAGCAGAGAGTCTGTGGGGACACAATCCCTGTGTCTCTGCCTTCGGAGCAGCTATGGCTCAGACCAAGCTCCGAGGTGTTTGCTCCACCACAGCTGTGACATGCCAGCGCTCAGGGTCACCCTGCCAGAAGGCAGTGGCAAGGATAGGGCAGTCCTGAACTGCTGTCCTCTGCAGGCAGAAAGTGGGATGGGAAATCTGCCTCAGCACAGGAGAATTTCTGATGTTTCGCAGTGATTTTTGATCAGTAGCCAAGTGTTGGTTAATCATTGACCTTTCTTGTGTCTGTTGCTCAATACAGAGACGGCACTGCACGTGCAACTACACCACAGTCCAGAGTTGAAATGGAACAAAGTAAGGCAGAAATTTTCTTTGACTGGGGGTTCAAGGTGGTATCCAAAGATTAGTCTTAGAAATATACAGATTCTTTTTTTCCCTCAATCGTCAGCTCACTTTTCTCAAAGAGAACAGTTCAGCTGTTCTCATTTCAGCAGTGAGTTACACTTTTCATAACTAGTTGATTATGTGATGAATTAGTCTTAAAGGCAGAAGATGAAAAGCAATGTTGGCTGTGCACTTGGACCCTGCTTTTCTTCCTATCCCCTACAATACTATTTATTCCCACAGATAGAAACTTAATACTCATTTATGACAACACTATTTTAATGGATTATGTGCTTATTAAAGCTAACTTTCCTTCAGTGAAGAAAAGCACCTTCTCCCAGGAGAGAGAAGATTTGCAATTTCATAATAAGTGCAGCATCTCTTAAGTAGTTCTAATTTTAACAGGATGAAGTACATTTTGTTTTACAAGGACGATGGGACCATTACACAGCACAGCACTGCAACCTTTTCAAAATGCAAGCATTTCCTTAGATAGAAGAAAAACAGATCACATTTTTGGTGAATTATTATTTTCTTATTATTTAAGAACACAGACCTATAGGAACTTTGTATACTGTGCATTTAAGAAGACAAATACATAAAAACAAGAGACTCAGAAAAGTTAGGACCTTGAATAATTTTCTTCCATCACTGTAGTATAAACTATTAATTAACATTTGAAGTATTTTGGTGATGAAAAGGAACACAAGCGAAATTTCACAAGAGATGTATTTGTCAAACACAGATGATCTATTCTCTGGGTCCCATTTCTCCACTGCATAAAACTATTTCCAGTATTACTGGCTGATGTGGCTTATGCTCCCAAAAATGTGGCAGAAAAGTGGTCTTGGTGGATATATAGGTTCTCCTCCCCTCCAATTCTGGATGCACTCAGTCTTAATATTTGTAACTGTGATTATTTCTTCCCTGCAAAATTAACTCCAGACATAGTAGAGGAATTGAAATATAACTTATACAGCAATTTCTTGATTTATATTTAATCTAATCACTAAACTGCCTACTAGAAACTTGCTAGATCTGGCCCAAAAGTCACCATCAACAAACTATGACAAAATGTGTGTTGGTGCACATAAAGAGCAAAGAATTGCCTCAGAAAAGCAACACAAAGCACCAAGTGAATCGGAAAGAGAATGTGAATGGCAGAGGGCATGCACTGTAGCTCTTTCATGCTCTGGTTGGTTTTAGTGAGCTTGATTTATGTATAATTAACCATTTTTTCCCCTGCAAACAATTTCCTTCGAAGCTGTGCTATCATTTTTACCCCCCATCCTCCTGCCACAGCCACATAAAACAGTCCAGCTAAACATGGTGACAACTGAAACACACTGCCACAGCAAGACTCCAAACTCTCTCTGTTTGCATAAAATCCCACTCTCTTGTCTTCCTCCTGCTCCTCCTATCATCACAAGAATGAAAGAAATTCATAAACTGTAACTCTCAGTCTAACAGAACCTTGGCCAAAATTCAAGCTTGAAAATTAATTACATTCTGTCTCTCCAAATTCCCACACTAGGCTGACTAAAAGAAATAACTCTTCTTTTCCCCCCCCCCAGACAACAATGTTTTTATATGGCTAATGGACACAGCAATTCACCTCTGAGAGAGCTGGGAAGTTAACTGGAAAGAAACAAGAGATACTTATAATACTTGGATAAGACAATGGCAGCAGATGAAAGAGTATTGTAGTAAGTTTTAAGTGTATATCAACATAAAAGCTAAATCATCGTTCTCTAATTACCCTTTCATCAGAGAATAAAAGCACAGACAATCATACAGGACAGGCAGCTGTGAGGACTTGGTGTCTGAGGGACTATAACACAGGGAGAATGACTTGGGATAGGAGGGTATTTGAGATAATTCAGACATGGTTATGAAAAGCTGATAAATCAGTAAGGTAAAATACATTTAAATATAGCACCAGATCTCAATAAAACACAGAAGGCATCCAAACCTTTTCAGTCTGAAGAATACGAAGCATTAACTCTATACCATGATCTCAGACAGTCATAAAACAAATCACTACCTCATGCCAGTATTCAGTAAATTATCAATATATCAAGAGAAGGAAAACTATTATGATACCTGTACTGTGAATAACATAAACCACTCATCACATGGGGATTGTAATTGGAATTTTCTTCTGAGGCTGACATATGAACACTATAACCTTAAGCAGCACTCTTACAAGATTTTATTTATTATTTCACATGTATTTGTAAAGGACTTAATTAACTTCTTTCCCTGCTGGGACAAAAGGGTGTGCATCATCAGTGAAAAAAATCACAAAGGCAGGGCTGGCATGAACGGTCTTGCTAACACTGCATGTATTTCACACTGACAAAACCCAGTGCAATTCTTTCTAAATACTGGAGATACCATCAATAAAACCTGTGTTGTTCCTTCCTTAATCTATCATATTTGATGCCCACGTCACTGTTTTTATAGATGCCATGTAACCTAGAGGTAGTATCCATACAAGAACAAGACATTAATATATGGTGATAAACTATTTTTACATTTGTCATATTACTATGGAGAATATATACAGCGGATGTTGCCAAAAGTATAGGATTGTTCTCTATTTACCAGATGGTAAATCTAGATCCTGTTACTGTTTAGTTTAGATTTCTAAAAACTCTTCAAGTTCTAAATGAGAAACAGGGTAATTTCAATCCAGCTTCAGTTGAAAGCTAGTATTTGAACAACTGATTCAACTTCCATCCCATTCAATTAGTAGGGTATAAAACCTTCAATATTATTATACAAATAAGGTCCAGGATACTACAAGTATAACATCCACTGCATACTGTACCAGTGTGCTGAGGCTCGGGAGAGGAAGAGGAGGGGCAGGTACTGATCCATTCTCTGTGGTGACCAGTGACAGGACCCAAGGGAATGGCCTGTGGTTGTGTCAGGGGAGGTTTTAGGTTGAATATCAGAAAGAGGTTCTTCACCCAGAGGTTCGCTGGGCACTGGAACAGGTTCCCCAGGGAAGCGGTCGCAGCACCAAGCCTGACAGAGTTCAAGAAGAGTTTGGACAATACTCTTGGGCACATGGTGTGACTCTCAGGGATGGTCCTGTGCAAGGCTGGGAGTTGGACTCCATGATCCTTGTGGGTCCCTTCCAACTCAACAGATTTTGTGATTCAGTGAGATTTACTGCAAGCAGTTCAGGCACCTAAAAAGCTTGGAACCCTAGCCTGGTATCAACACCACATGGACTGGGCACAGACACAAGAAAACAGTTCAGGTAGAATAATTAGTATCATCAGTTTTCCAAAACAAATCAATCTTGTTCAGTAGCAAAAATGCTGGGTCATTGCATAATGGCTGAGAGAAGCAATTTAAAAAAAATCAAACCTTTCCGAGTATATAAATGGTAAGCAGAATGTTTGTATGAGTGTTTAATTAATTATACTTGATGACTTGTTAGCAGGTATAGAGTTTAACATTAATTCTGCAAGAAAAAATATTTCAATAGTTTTATATCTTTGTGCTTTAGATTTCACAAAAAAACCCCAAAACAATAACATATACACAAACTTGTACAATATATGATTTGCACATATTTAATATATAAAAGTATCAAACATCCTGCGCATACAAACACACATAAAAACTGTGACCAAAAAATGCTTGTCTAAATGTACCATTTTCTATTACAAAGTGGAAAGGATGAAGCCATCAGACAAAGACTGCCTCTATGCCAGTGTTTGCTTTAAAGCGGACTGTAGTCTAGAACTATCACCCCCAATATGTACTGGAACTTTTCAGGTCTCCAGTAAGCGGGTAGCAGGAGTTAATTCCTATAGCTGTAATGTAATTTCAGCAATTTAGGTGCAATTATTTTCAATTTATACATATGACAGTCAAGGAAATGCAGCATAATAGAAAGAGTATTTAAGTTTTATTTTTCACTCAAGTTTAGACATGCCAATGTCTTTTTTTTTTTGTTGTGCTAGGTGTATATTTATTGTGTATCATCATTTGATTTGGAATGCATTATCACACAATGCTCTGATCATCATTATTATAGTTTCTTGCTTTCTCCTTATTCCTCTCATGTAGGGAAGGTTTGCAGTACACAATAAAATAGCTCTAATATTGTTGCAGTGTCAAAACTAATGGAAAGCACCACAAATCCCAATACTATAAATCATGCTTCCTTCCTCCTCTTGGTCACAAAATGTAATTACAGCTGACTCAAAGCACAACACACAAATTGTTCTCAAAGTGTTTTGCATGGGCATTGAGCCTTTTATCTACAGTCCTAGAAAGTCTGAATTTCAATCTGCAGACTCCTCACAATACACAGCTAAGATATAATACAGAATAGATTAAATATATACAGAAGATGTAATACAGAAAAGATATAATACAGAACTATATTAGCTGCCTATCACCGGATCAGGGCAAATAAAAGAAGTACTTTACTTGACATGGTATTCCCAGTTTGAAGACAATTCATATATCTGCTTTTTCAGATGATGCACTGAACAGCCCCCTCACCCTCATCTGGCAGCTCAGACAGATCCCAAGGGGGAATTTATGCTCCTATACTCATGATGATCAAAACAGTCTTCAAATAAAGTGAAGAAGTTGTTAATTCACCAAAGCTACCCTTAGTTCTGAACAGGAGGAAGAGAGGCAACAGCAGCAATACATGGAATTCCTTGAACAAAGGCATTTAGGGTAAGTCTGCTCAGGATCAGACCTATTCTCAGGGCTCGTGCCCTCTACAGAGGGGGAAAATCCTGTTTATCAACTCTCATCCAGGTGGCCTCTCAGGAATGTTGGACTTTTCCAAATAGAGCATATAAAAGAATGACAGATTGGATTATCATTTAACATGTTATGCAGGCTACACCTCTTAAATAATCAACTCATACACAGATCCTGAATATACAGACACAAAATAGATATACTATATAGATATAGTCACAATATAGACACTCATCTACTGATCCTGACTGACTGATCTTTACCTCTAGCACATATCTCAAATCAATGCAGAATCCAGGACTTTCTGTAGCGGTTCTCTCTGCATCTTTGAAGTCTTTGGTCACAGGTGATAATTCTTCCCAGAGCTGGTGACAACCCTTGAAATGCCTCATGCACTTGAGGAACAAAGAGTAATATACAGCATAACTTCTGGGTCTTAGAAGAACTTTTCCTAACTATTAAATGCAATATAACTGTCTCCTTGCTATGCCTTTTTTTTTTTTTTTTAATTCAGTAACAGCAAACATGGAGGTTATAGCATTTGAGCTTAATTTCTTTCAGCTCTGTACAAGCTTTACAAAACACTGAAGATCCTCTCTCTACCGTTCTCTGAAGGTCATGGGACTCCAAATGAATATGGTGATAATTAGAACAGTACTACAAAGCATTAATCTTAAATAAACACTGAAACTTTAAAATTTTGTATGGAAATGTGTAAAAAAGGCCCAAAAACTCACAAAGCTAATGATGAAATTCATTACAGTAAAATGGCCAGTTCGCTTTTCTAAGATTTCCAGAACATCTGAGACATTGCTGAATCTTAGCAACTTAACTAGCAACAGTCTGATGTAAGTGATATGGGCAGGATTAAAAAGCTTTCTTGATGTCAAAGAATATACTGGAACATCACCTGGAAAAGTAACTCTTTGGTAATGCAAGTCTACTGATGATTTTCATTTACCACATATAATGTGTATGATTCAGTTCTCCATTGCCCCATTAATTTTATATCCTTTGTCATGGACTGTTGCTGGTGACCCTGACTGGCTGGTACAACTGTAAAGCAATACGAGAATCAGTTTTGCAGATTTTAAGTCCAAGACAGTTAATAATAAAAGAAAATATATGGACATCTGGATCAAGAATATCTTGAACAGGAACTTCAAAATGGTTCACACAATGAAGCCATTAAATTGCAGAATTACTGAACATCACATACATTACAGAAATGCTGCTTATATTTTGTTTTACTGACATGGTAAATTACCACCCTTGTTCCCTGTAACACATATTTTTAAATTATCTGCTCAGAATTATCAGCATAACCGGATTTATTACACACATGTAGACACCTGCTTTATAAAACATATCAACTGTGCCAAAACGACCACGCTGGAATCCTCTGGCTCTCATCCAAGAGGAAATGGATTGAAAGCCTCACTGAACTGCACTAAGAAGAGATGAATGTTGTTAATGAAGAGATCACCAGACAAAGTAGAAAATATTTTTTGATTTGCTAATCTCCACGCCAAAAAGATTAAAGAAAATTTACTATATTTTCATCATTTGGTCATTATTACATAAGATGAAGACCAAGACTAAGAATTCTTTTCTTGTAAGAAGTGACTGGTATCTTTATTGTCACCCTAGTACCTTTTTGCCTAAACACTTAAGTTTTATTTATAACAGAGGAAAAAGTCAAAGGCAAAAGGATGCAAATGGAAAAAATCCCACATTCTCATATGAATTTAAATAACACAAGACTTACCACTCTCCTGATGGAAAGTAAAAGTTTTTTTGACTGCCTATTTCCAAGTACCACTCCAACATTAGGGGGTATCTCCCCCAGAGATACCTTTCCTTCTGGGGCCACTGCTGGAGGTCCAGCGGGACACCCTCTGTGAGCGACATCTCAAGTATCACTGGGCATCAGGATGTTGGCAGATGAACCTAGATGTTAGCTGCACTCCTAAACATGAGGCTGCAATCAATCAAAGGCACGCTTCATGATTCAGATTTGGTGTTGAAAAGCCTTCTCCGTCAGGAGTCTCGTGGGAGTAGTTAATGACAGTAACCCCTGGGGGATTCCACACACAGCACACCACCAGATTAAAGGATGTTTTCAAAACGTTTCTGTGACTCTGCCTACCAAGACACCTGTCTGGGTCATTGTAAACTTTGGTGTTTTTGTAAATGGGCTGGTCACTATCTTTCTAAGCACAATATTCCAATGAAATAAATCAAAAGTTCAAAAACTGCATTCAATTTGCTTTTACTCATTCTGAAACCTTCTGACAGGTAAAGTTTTGATTCAGGTCATCTCTCTGGTGTACAGATGACAATCCATCAGATAAATTTCAAAGTCTTCTTCAGCTTTGAAGGTCAGTTACTCCAGCTCTACAGCTAAGCTCTCGCACTAAGCCAAAAATTCCATAAGAAATTTTCAGTGGTTAAGAAGTGTCCATACATGCAGAAGAGTTAATAATGTTATTTCCTGAACAAACTAGTTGGAACAGCCCCTCTCCACATTTGCAACTCTAAATATTTCACCCATATGGTGCTTTCACATGTTCCAAGTCAGAATTATTCAGACAGAGGAACACAGGGAAATACAGCCTTATTATGGTTGGTGAATTGGCCTTTACCACATGTTCTTCTGGTAACGTCAAAAATTGATGCTAGGCATCCAGAATTTGTGTCAACAACGTTGTTACACTGAAGACTGAGCAAATGGATTTCTCTGTAGAAGTTCATGAGCATGGAAATGCATTTTGATTCCTAGTAAACATGAAGATGCTTTGTTTATTTAGTGCTGAGCTGAACAATGGACCAATTCAGTCTCAGGGCAAGACTGATTTCCAGAGGTCTTGAGAACAAACACTTCAGTACACAAGTATTTCGAGGTCTCAGTGTATGGGAGGAATAACCCCAAACCTAAAAAAATTAGGAAGGAAGTAAAGACACCCTGGGGGTATAGTTATTGTGGGACATTGACAATAAAATGAGAGAAATGAAAAAGATGTTTTTGGGTAAAGTATTGCTAACAGCATGTGTGTAAGAAAGCTCCTCTAAATAGTCCTAAAATAGTTTCAGTGGTAGCTCTTTTTTTTTTTTTAATACATCACATTAAGAAAATAAATCTCTCTTTCCTCAACATTTGGGAAGATCTTAAGGAGCAAATTTTGATACAAATAAACTGACCACTATAAAGAATGACTGTTACATATTGACCACTGAATGGTCAACAGATAGCAGTGACATATCTCTAATAATGATATGATATGCTTTAACTTTAGGCAAATAATTCCAGATCTTTTTTTTTTTTTTTTTTTACAGTGTTCACAGAGGAAATCATTACTGATCTAGATAAATATTTCAAACTTCAGTTAAGAGCTTTTACTTAGACTTCATTTTGCTTTTAGGCTAATTTATCTTATTCTCCTCCTTTCTCTTCCCTAGTAAGGTTGTATAATAAAATTTCGAGTCCTTTTCTATAAAATAATTAATAAAATAAATAAAGAAAAAAGAAGCTTGCTGTGGTGCTAAAAGATAAAATATGAGCAGACTGCCTTGCAATACATAGATAGCTTTAGAAAGCTACAATACAAGAATGAAATAGTACCATTATTAATAAATTTAGCAAAGTATAATCACAGGTCTAAGAATTATTATCTGGTTGTAATTGAGCTAACAAGTAGGAGTACAACACATCTCATTTATGAATGGCACTGTCAAACAATTTTTAGGAAATATTTTCATGTGAGTGTTCCTTTCAAGTTTTTTGTGGAAACTGGAAATGGGAGGGTTTTCTTGTCAAGATTTTTGCTCTGTTGTCTACATGCAATAATGGTGTTAGTAGTTCTGCTGAAGAGTTTCAAATCTGATATGTGCTATCAAACTTCAAATGTAAATCTGTGAACTTCTCAAAATATAAGAAGAAACATGAAAATTGAAACTTGATACTCCAAGGATATCTTTTCCTATCCTAACACCTCACCTCACACATATCATTATAGTCACTACATAATTACTGCTCATTTTACACTTTTAGAAATGGGGGATAATGTCAAAAGTCAGCATCCCTCACTCCCAGTATATTTTCTGATATTCATAATGCTTATAAACCATGTAAGATCCTTAGGGCTTCCTCAGGCCTATTCATGTAGTAAAAACTACATGTAGTAAAAACTACATGAATACTTAATAAACTAAGTTCTGATCACAACAAAGGTTTTACACATTTATATAATTTCATAGAAACCAGAATTTTTTTTTTTAATGAAACTGTCAAAAGTTCACTGACATTAGACTCCTACAGTTAATTTTTTTCCTTTAATTCAAAAAATAATGTTTTGCACTGAATAACAAGATAATACTACACTAATCCGTATTACTCAGTTAATTTACTAAGGGCTGCTCAACTATTTGTTGTGCACTTGATCTGCATGTTCATGGCTATGCAAGAGTCATGTACAATCTTGACACCTAGGAATGGTGAATCCACTCTCCAAGATACTGGGAAAAAACAGGAAGATGTGCCACATTTACAACAGCATCTGGGAAACTTTATGTAGTCACAGTAAGTTCAAATACACTCATCGTCCAAACTAGCAATTTAAACAGCCCTGATCTAGATGTGTGGAAAAGGCAATCAGTAAACATTGATTCTTTAACTGTATAGGGAAAAAAATATTATTAAGTTGTGTTCCTGTTTAATTTCATTTTTACATAGATCAGTCTCAAAAAATTGATCTCCATTTCAGCAAAATCAATTTGATTATGTCCACGATGACAGTGAAAGAATTTTTGTCACCCGCAACTGACACCCGCTAAAATCCAAATACCTTCAGAGATCACTAAAAACTTCAGTAAAAAATTCAATTTTTATATTCAATTACCTGGGAAGTATCTCAAGAGTAATAGTAGTCTATTTATTGCTATATGATACAGAAAATTTAGATATGTATAACACTGTAGAAAATCATGTGTATCATTATTACCATATATATCACAGAGTGGCTTTCAGATCACTGAAATTTTTTATTAAAATAATGAACTTGCTTGTAGAAGTGCCAAGAGATAACAATGTAACGTTACCCTACTGATGTATAATTTGAATGCTATGCAAGCAAAAGAAATCTGTCATAACACCCCACACAATACAGAATAGTCAAATGCTTTATTCTTCCTGTCAAGCAATTAACTGCTGCTTTTTTAGATCTGAAAGTGAGCATATAAATATTATGTTAACTTGTGACAAAATGACCTGGAATTCATATTTGTATTCACAGCTAACATACATAACTTAAACAATCTTCTCCTGTAGAATACATAGTAAGCAATTAAATTAAGGGAAAAAAATTAAAAATCACATGCCCAAGCAGAGGACAGAGTCTTTATACTGCATTGGATTTATTTTAGCCTTGTTCATCTTTTATGAAACAGTACAGCTTCAAATGAAAACATCAGGAAAACCTCTGAGCTTCAAGAATAAAAGCTGGCATCAAGGAATTAAACACAAGAGCAATATTTCAGTTTCAGATGTGTTTTGCAAGAATTGAGTTTGCTCTGTGTTTTTGTTACAAGCTGCTGACACCCTCCATAGGAAACATAGTTATTTTCAACTACTCCTGCAGGAAACAGCTCTGGTGACTCCCTCTGAGGTGCTGCCCCTGCACTGGGATGGCCTCTGCCTTTTCTCAAAATGAAGCAGCAATATTGTGTACAGTCATCAACACTGACTCATCATCATCATCTTTCTAGTGGTGTCAGAGGTTGCCTCCTCTCAGCGCAGCCAGCAGACGTGCCTGCAGGTTTTGAGGAATTCCACAGGAGGAGGAGGACTCAGTACCACACCTGCTGCCCATCCTGCCTCTCCAGGGACAAGCACCCCAACTGCTCTGTGCACCGAGTGAGGAAGATCACACAAGGATGCTCCCCTTGGGGGAAAGGTCTGAAGCACAACATGCCTCGGTTTCAGCCCAGACCATCCAGATGTAAAGGAGACAAATCAGCCATATTATAGTAGAAAACCTAAAACACTGGTCATGGTTCCACCACAAAGTGTAATCACCTTGTTGTAGGAGATGATTACCTTGTACTATAGGGATTTCAAAACAGTTATTGTATGGAAACAAGCATCGTTTTAATAAAAAAGATTACAGATAAGTTTTAAAATTAATTTGACTCCAAACACTAAAGAAATGCTTTTCTTAAACAAAATGACTGCGTAGGCAAAGACAGAACACCTCTTACACGGTCATGAGCAACAAAACACTCTTGGCAGTATTGACCCAGTTTTAATCAGCAGACAGAGTTTAAAAAAAACAACCCACAAAACCAAAAGGCAACAGACTAAAAATCAAATAAATAACCTACCTCAGGAGCCATAGGAAGCAGTACCATCTCAGTGAAAGTCATGATTAAAGCTTTTAACTCAACTATGAACCTTCTCAGTTATTCCCAGCACTGAGTAACATCCTGAAGTTAGCAGCACCGATCCTCACTCTTGGTTCCCTGCTGCAATGCTGTTTTCTGGCAGAGAAGGAATCTGCAAATCGGAAGTATAGCCCATATACAAGGCAGACTTCAAACAAAGGACCATTGTCACAACGAGGAGCCTACTATGAATAATCTCGTTATTGCAATCATGAATGATCTGACTCACCAAGTGTCTGCAGTGATGTTTCAGGCTACAATCACTTGCTTATACACAAAGCACACCTGGCTATTTCACACTACCCCAGCAAATAGATGCTTAGTAATGCTATGTGGTTTTATAAAAAGCCTGGAGACAGTACAGTCGGAGTTAAGAGGAAATTAATTCCCCTATCATTATATATTTATCTTTCCCTTCTTTAGGAAAGGGGAAGAACGCCTACTCCTACCTAGCATATTCTGCTTTTCACATTAAGATAAAACACTTCAAATCACTCAGGATGCAACCAAAGCAGCCTTATGCAGCTCTAAGTACCCCATACTCAGCTGGCACTGATCTGTGCCCTGCAGAAGCCAGGGTGGCCAGCACACACAGGACACCTGCACCCACCCCAGCACACAGGTACCCAGCAGCGCACCTGCCTTGGCCATCCTCGTGACCTCCTCGGGCCCCACAGCACCCGCCTGTCTGTGCACGGCCCTGGGATGCAGTGACACACCAGAGGTGAGGCTGCCCCACGCTTCAAGGATGCCCAGCTGAAAGATCTTTCTGTCCCTTAAAACAGCCCTGCTTAAAAAAAATGCTGATGACACAGCACGGCACAGGTACAACGCTGGATGAACCCTGGGGGGATAACGCCACTTTTGATGGTTCTACCACTTTTAGTGGGAAAACTGTCATTGTCAAGCCATTAAGCATTAATACTAGAAAATAAACATTACAGAAAATATTCACAGCGGGGGGGAAAGAAAGGTGCAAGTAAATCAATCTACATTCTTTATAAACAGGAAACTCAATTTAACTGCAAAACTCAACCTACCAAACCTTTGGCAGCCCAAGCAGGCAGGAGTCTATAATGTGATAAAATGATTATTTAAAAAAAATAATATTAGAAACTTAAGAGAATGCACAAGTGTTTCTTAGTAAGGCAAATTAAGTTTCTTTATGGGCATATTCCCAAGCTGAACAAACATTTTAACTTGAAATAGAGGGAGTGTTTTGTTAAAGCATTATGTAGATGTGAACCTGCTTTTATGTAACTCAATTTATCAGAGAAACGTGTTGTATCACGTTTTAGAATATTATAGAGATAAAAGGATAATAATTGAAGTGTTTGCATAGTTGTAGTACAAAGAAATAATGTATGCTAACAGACTATTTGTTGTCACATTAGCTTCAAACATATAAGTAAACAAGCGCTGATTTATTACTGTGTGTCTTGGGCTGTAGGATGGTAAAATTCCACTCACTGTAGTTTAAATAAAGGTCTAGAAAAGTAATGGAAAAAATCCTATCAAGCTCATAATTGAGGACAAATCAGTGGTACGATGTGAGGTGTTTATTAAAACAATTAATGAATTTACCTTGCTTATTCATAGTAAACTGCCATTTCTTACATCTGCACTTTTAAGAAGTGTTGACATGTTGAGGGTTGCATGCCATACCCTTCATAAATAACAAACCCACTGAATCTGTTCTGCAAAACTTGGCAGCACCTCTGCCTCCGGAGCCTGGGTCCGCAGCCTGGGCTCCTGCTGCTGCAGCCAGACACATCTCCCAGTACTTTTCAGTTCCATTTCTGACCCCACCATTATCACTGTGACCCCTTCCAGAATCTGATAATTTTAATTGTTATCTCCCAACCTCTACACTTAATAAACTGCAGATGAGTTTGTAGACCCTCCCACTGCAATGCTAGCCTCAGTCAGTGAAAAGAGTTTTTTCCCCTCCCTTGTGCCTCACTGCAGCAGGCAAGGTGAGGAAAGAGAGGAGGAGGAGGAAGGGGAAAATAAACTTGAGCTCGCACATACACACATACGTTTACACACACACGCATACATGTGTGTACAAATACATACTTACATGTATACAGTATACATACAGATATGGGATGTATATATAATTAGAAATTAAAGGTGGAGCCCTACATTCACAGACTCAGCAGCTGCTTTAGCTGATGACTCCCAAGTTTGCTCCCATTTTGTATTGAAGCTCACTGGCAAACGAAATCCGACAGCTGGTGTTTGATTCAGCAGGTTGGTTGCACCAAAAAAACAAAAGTCTTCTGAAAATTCTCTCCGTTACACCCAATGCCCATGAAGGGCACCAGGAAGGTGTGTGCTCACACCACTGCAGGGGCTAGTGCTCAGCAGCAAATGAAACGAGATGTAAAAAATCATCATATACCCTTAATCATACGTAGCAGTAGGATCACATTTGAAAGTACTTAAGGGATTTAAGAAATCAATTTTAAAATAGTTTCAGCTTTTTTCAGAGACAGCAAGTAGATTAAAAGAGTGTTTATTTCAAGTAGTATAGCTAAGGCCCTACAACCCCCTGTGTAGATACCCCTTAGAGAAAGAATTCCCTGCCATAGCTGAAATCAATTCTACTGTAAACAGATCAGATCAAACCAAAATGAGACATTCTGAATGCAGTATTAGACTGTCAGAATATTCCTTTGTAATTCCACAGGTATTTTGGAATGGCACAGATCAACCACAGATAAATAAAAGAAAGAGCAATTCCCAACTATGTATTTGCAACTATTTTCTTATTTCCTCATAATAATATTCTGTAAATGAAATTACAGCATCTTAGACTTCATCTTACAAATAACAGAGATGTTTCTGGGAAATAATAATACTTTTGGAAGTATTATAAGGCTCTTGTTCCATTTATGTGTAACTTGAAAATTTTGAAATTTTAAAACTTGTCGAAGTTTTAGATTAGTTTCTTAATGTCATTCTACCAAGAAAAAAAATATATACAGTAGAAGCATAACCCCAAACAAAATTGCTGACATAGTCTTAAATACCAAGAAGTAGCGAAAATTCCTAAATCTAAATAAAAAATAAATTTAAAAAAATTAAGTTGTGATAAGATTTCTTAACCTAAGGCATTAGATGTCTTAAAATTTGCAGCATATTAAGGTTATTAAGCAGAACACATTTTTGTTTGAGTGTAAAAGTTTGGGACTTTCCTCATATGACCTTCCTGGCATACTGCCAAGGCTCAGCTCTTATTGACATTTAATCTGAACATAATCCCTGAAATCCCTGCGCCATTACTGGGTTGCATGGGAATGATTCCCTGACAACATACATGGAATTGTGCTGTAAATTTTATTTTCAGTTCATGGCTGTTCCCCTTCGTCACCAGCTGCTGCAAATTACTTGTTTGAATAAATATAAATTATCTATACCCTTTTTTGTTATAGAAACACATAATACCTAAAAGAGAAAACAAGTCCAACATTTCTTATTTCAGATGGTTTTCTACTGATGGCTACCATATTGTTAAGGGAGTAAACTCCAGAAAACAAATTAAGTTCAGCAGCTGATGAAAAGCCTGGGTAATGAGCTGCAGTGGCGCAAACAACTCCATTGACTCTAAACAGGAGCAAGACCACACTGCAGCAGAGGGATGAGGGTTCCAGCTGAGGGTGCTCACACTTGAGACTGTGGTCTGAATGAGCAACTGCCTTTACAAAAAAAGCATACACTTAAAAGAGCTTTTTTCATATTCAAAGACGTCTCTGATCTCTGAAGCCAACTGCTTTTTTGTCATGAACTCTGTGAAAAATCACAGTGTCCAAGATTTCCACATCTGTGATTTTTGGCACTTATGCAAGGGTAGGAACTGAATAACTGATGTCTGAACAACACTAACAAAAATGAGGCAACACAGCAATTTGTCCCACAGGAAAACATGGAAAAGCCTCAGAATCACTGCAATAAGTGTGGATCTCTCACTGTTTTCTCTGTGCTCAGGATTTCACAAATATTTTCCCCCTGTATTCCCTGTAGGAAGGATGTAGGTAGGCCAAGCAGCACTGACTTTAATCTTACTAATGCATGTCCTAAAAGCAGTGAATCATACAGCAGTAAGAGCTCCAGTATGGGACGCAAAGACCTACCCATTGACCTGCATACTTAGTTCAGCAACAATCTAAGTGTCATTACAGTTCATGGGAGCTAGCAACAGTCTACCTACATTTGCTGTCATCCAATTTCTGCCTGAAGCAAAGACTGGCTCTTATTGAGACTTATTTACTGAGTGATCCCAACATTTTCCCTTTCCTATGCAAATTAAGTTAATAAAGTGAATAAGAAATATTAATTATTCCCTGAAAAAGAGGAACTCAATTTAAGAAAGTATAAAACTTTGACATATAAATCAATATTATTTTTTTAAAACTCATAATTTTCAGCAGAAAGCTTGCTTTGCTCAGCAGGCTCTTCTCCCTGTGCATTAACCCCTTCCCAGAAAAAATTTTCCTACACAAAGCTGACCAAGGACCATAATTCTGTGGGAAGAGAGAAAGAACTCTGAAGCATTCATAAAGGCTTATTTTATTACCTCTAAGTTACTTCTAATGCTAATCTCTTCATATATGTAAACAAGTATCCTATTTCAAAGGTTTTCCTTCAGGTTGGGGTGCAGAGGACCTTTCAGTTCTTCTCCTTCTGCTCTTTATGGAAGCTGAACTCCAAGGAAAAATAGGAGCTACTTCTCCAGTCCAGTTTTCTACAGCAGAGTGGCTTAATCCAACCAAGAGCCACTCAAGTCAATGGAGAGCTGATAATGTTTGGTTTAAGCCCCGTAACAGTGAGAAACTGAGAAACAGGTTTTCACCTGGCCTTCAGCCATGCACAATGCCACCACTAATGAGTGGCTGCTAGAACGAGATCTTTTGCAAGAGTCATATGTGAGATGAACTAACAAACACAATGCACACCTCACCCCCATCTCACAGAGAAATATCATTGCAGCTTTATCATAAGTATGTTTAGGTGTTCTGATGCCAGCCTACTGCCAAAGGAATTCACCGATAGGCAAGGGCAAGGTCTCTTTGCAATGCAGTCCTCCCTTGGGAGATGCATTTCACGGCTTCCAGCCAAAGCCTCCAAAACGCCTCCAGGGTAGCAGTTGGGCTGGAGCTGTCCCATCATGCCCTTCCACTGCAGCCGGATTTGCCTATTTTTGCAGTTGGCACCACCAAAGGCTACAAAAACTTGTAGTCAGCACGATCCCTTCCAGACTTTTCAGTCTCTTCAGCTAATAAACACTGAGAGCAGTGCATAGACTGGAAACAACCATAAACATAGTTTACATGGGAGACTCTGCACCTCTTTCAGCCTTTCTTTTTCATAACAATGTCTGTGTGATTGTTACCATCACAGCCCTCACTAGCCTCAAAAGAAAACTGCCCACCACACCAGCTTGTAAGAACGTCATTTCACCTAGCACTGCCATAACAAAATCCTTTTTGCTCAGTGTTTCTAATCCCCATGATAACAGCGCTGGACACAGAGTGTCATAATGAAGAAAAAAAATACTGGTTTGAATACGACTCAACTGTGGTTTCTTCCTTTGCTGCTCCAGCAGCACCAAGAACTCAGGAGCTTAAATCTTGATGGCTAAATACATGTTCATTGAGTAGTCAATCCTATCATTTTCAAGACAAAAGAACAAGTCTGTGCAGCCCACAGCTACTGTTGATGTACATCCTACAAACAGTACAGTGTGCTACCTAAATGAAAAATACTTTCAACGGTGAGCGAGGAAGACTATGGTTTTAGTAATGTCTCCATTTGTCATAAAAAATTCAGACAAGAGAAAAAATGTTAGAAAGAGAGCAGGCAAGGATTATAAAGAATATTGCATATACAGGTGCACCTTGTACAAACAATTTTTGGAACACATTCAGTCAAAGCACCATCAGTGCTCAGGAATTCAGTGATCCTTTCCAACAGAGAACTGCAGAGGGCTTCACAAAATGGAAGTCCCACAGAGGAAAGTAAACACTAGTTATATTCAGATAAAGTTCTCCAAAGCAAGCCTGAAGAGTGAATTATAGGAGTGAAGTTCAAACAAACAAGCTATGTGTACAAGCAAATGTAAAACTGTATGTGCAATGACCGTGAGCCTGTGTGATAAGTAAATATATACATACCAGAACAGTAATTACTTATCTAACTTGCTTTTGTGGGCCTGTGATGACACTGGCTTTGTGAGCTACTGCTGTACTTCTGCTTGCAAATGAGCTGCACGATGGAAAACCACCCTCTGGAAAGCTCGTTCAAGCTCAGAGGGATTGGTTTTGTTGTGATGCTAGCTTGACATAAAACTTGAGTTGTGCCCCTAACCTGACTCTTATTCAAAGAAAAAAGACCTTAGCACTAAGGAAGGGGTGCTGTAAACCTGAGCAGATGGCCCACAGAGAAGAGGAGGAGGTGGCTTGATACTGTTGTGCATAACAGCACCTAGTGATGCAGTGAGAACATGAACATTTGTATTTCGGTATCCTCTGCAAATGTTAAGCCTGAGAGAGGCTGGTCTAGTCTATAAAATGCATCACAATCCAGAGGCTCAGGGGGAAAAGCCAGAGCCAGTTCAAATCCACATCCCTACACTGTCTTTCCCTGCAAACCATTGTTACCTCTTCAATAATGCCTGCCGAGAACAATCCCTCTCCCACGCCATTCTGCCACAGGTGTCATCTGGGAACATGCTAGTTGGCATAGACCAAAATCATGTCACAGAATGTGCTAGAAATTAAACAGTACAGACAACCATAAGATACAAGACCTGGCCCTGATTAATTTACCCATGCAGACAAAGCAGTGGTGGAGCAAAGTGGAAGTGGAGTCTTTAAAGCCCATCATTGTAGTTAAAATACAAACATCAGAAAGAGGGCAGTACAGCAGGACCAAACACTAAGATTCCAAAGTTTAGCCCCATAGCCACAACATGACGAAGCTAGTGCCACAAGAAAGCAGGAAGCACAAAGAAGTTCTAAACACAAAGTAAAACTTTTCTCTGGAAATAAAGAGGCCAGAAGATGAGTGCTACAATAGATATCAGGGCACTGGCAAAGGCAAAGTGTGAAATGGATCCTTTCCAGCATTCAGTTTAGGAAGACAAACATTGTTCACAAATTCACTGTAGCCCTGCTTATTTTCCAAGCTCCTTAACTCATGCCAAAGGGCCCGGACTTTCTGAACATCCTGTTCTGTTTCCTCCACCACTAGTCTTAGTTGTCAGTACTAAATGTCTTTATTTCAGAGTCACATTTTCTATCATTTTATTCCAAACTCCTCCCTCTGTAGCTTTTGTATTTTACCTCTGGGTAAGAGTGAAGACACGCAGATTAATGAGAAGTCTGAATAGCACATTAAGTTACACCTATTGTAAGAGCCCTCCTCAGTAAGCATCCCAAGGCACTGCATAAAAATGAAACTACACCAATCACATTTAAATCTAACAAAAAGATTGCAGATGGGGGCATGCCTTGAAGCATAAAGACTGATGGTTAAATGAAGTCTCGGAGCCACATGAATACAGACCATTTTACCTGCCACTGCCGGGGTGCATTAGTGATCTACTTGGATGTAAAGCTAAAGAATCTTCATGGTGGTCTACTGGTACGATAAATATTCACGCCTGACAAGGACAGGAAAACAGTTCTAGTCAACGAGTAGTAGCTAGCTATTTCAGGGATTTCCTATCTAATGAGCAGCAATGCCTCCACCACTCAAAGGTGGCTCCAGAACACATTTCTGCTCCTGTCTTTGCTCCTCCACAGCTGCAAGAAGTCCAAGGTAAAAGTGGACTACAGTAGCACGGGCTTGGGCGGAGACAGGGATGTCATGTCTCACCCTACTGAATTAAGCTCCCAGATCCGCTGCTCTTGGGATCCCACTAACATCACAGGAAATGATAGCAAAGACCTTGACATGGCTGAGGTGCACCCTGGGTCTGGCTCACCCACCCGCACAGACACACCTCCTGGCCACTAGGGCAAATGACATGGGAGAAGGTGTTTCTCTTGGTACAAGAGGGAACTGCTGCTGTCAGGGAAGTGCCAGGAAGCCCATCACATGGACACTAAATAGTCCACTTGTTTCCCACTGCTCTGCCATAATACTTCCTATCTTGCTTCCTTCCTTGTCCTTCCCACAGAAGGCAAGGCTGAGACCAAAGCATGTAGTCAGTTACAAGGAACCAACTGGTGATCTTATTTGCCTTAAAACAACTGCATTTCTACACTGGACAATTCCAGTGCTCAAGCAGCCATGGTGCACAGAAGATGCTCCCACATCTTAGATCCCAGTGGTACCTTCAGAGCATCCCAGAAAGGAATATGGATGACCCTGCACTTGATCTCAAGGTCATCAGGAGCTGCTGCTGGCTGTCAGTACCTAAGTCATGAGACTGAGCAGCAAAGCTACAAGCAGCAGGCACAGTGCCACTGTGCTTTGATCCCCCATGCCCTCCTCACAACCCTTTCATTGGAATCCTTCTGTATGGTTCCTCACTCGCAGCTACTGGGCTGATCATACTGCTGTCTGGGAAGCATCACTCGTGGGTAAAGTTCCCATGTAACTACTTCATCTTGCCCTGCCATTTTGAGGCAGAAATGATTAAAGCAATATACAGATAACCAGCTGGCCCCTTGTGGAGATTTACTTCCCTTTCTTGAGATAATTCAGGAGAAAACTATGGGATGTACTTGCAGCCTTTTCAAAAAAGTAGTGTTGGAAAATAGCTGTGGCTTGCAAACTTTAACAAGCAGTAGTGTGTCTTACACTACATTCAACCCTACTTTAAAACTATGTGTTTATTAACACACATGCAAAAGAGGAAAAGGATGTAACACAAATTAAAAGTGGACAGGAGGCTGCAGTTTCAATAGTGATGTGAAGCTAAGGCCTAAGGGGCATCAAAACTTATACCTGTACCCAATTACTTTGTGTGCAGCTGAGGTGACCACCAGCACATGAACATTCTAAAAATTGTGGAATTAAAAAAACACAATTAAAAATTCTTATGCCTGCCAACATAGGGACAATTTGTGAGGAGCGTTGACTTTAGCGGGTCAGCTAAAACAGAGCTACAAACTTATAAGGGGCACAGAATAACATCAATGTAGGAAGAACAGGAGGTCCTCAACAATGCTGGAATCAGATCTTGAAACCAACATAGGCCTATGTATGTGAAATCAATCGAATAAACAAAGCTGATGCATCAGTGAAAAAGGTCTGGATGGACAAGACTTCAGGCTCACACTGCTCAAATAAGGAATACTTTTCTTACTATCTGGCTTAGAAATCACTTGGATTCCACAGTGGCCATCTAATGGCCAACAGGAAAGCAGGGAAACTATTTTAAGTAAGCATCACTAAAAATAAGACAGGAGATGCAATGAAAGGAAAAAAAGAAAGGGACCAGTGATAAATACAGTAAAAAGATTTTTCTATTTATATTTTTAAGGCTATTTATATTTGAAAGCTTTCCTTTTCAGACACTGACAGGCGGGTTTCCACATTCACCAGTCTGGAATTCATTCAATGACACAATATTTATAGAAACATGTAAAGGTCAACAGAAATAAAAAAGACATTAAAATTAATTCTGTCACAATTTGGGGTTACGATTATCCCTTCATATTCAAGTTCAGTCACACATAAAAAAACCCATTTCTCAATGCACTGATATGCATTTTGAATGCTCTCCATGAAATTCTTCTCCAGCAACAGGGTACACTTTGAAAAAACTAGTGCAACAGTTTGACACAGTCTGACACAACTTAAGGTTGCCTGGAGATAAGCTCTTTCAGGTGAACTTGCTGTGTGGGCTTGATTTCCCAAACAGTTGAATCAGGAAGCCAGCGCAGCATCAGTGATGGTAGGGCCACAGAGAACCTATATAACATCAACTCACAACAGAAAAAGCCTAAAGAACAGAACTGGAGAGGACACCAGAGCACCTTCCAGTACTTAAAAGGCGCCTAAAAGAACTGGAGAGGGACTTTTTACAAGAACATGCAGCGACAGGACAAGGGGTAATGTCTTCAAACTAAAAGAGGGTAGGTTTAGATTAGGAGGAAGTTCTTTACTGTGAGGGTAGTGAGACAATGGAACAGTTTGCACAGAGAGACTGTGGATGCCCCATTCTCTGGAAGGCCAGGTTGGATGGGGCTCTGAGCAACCTGGTCTAGTAGAAATGGTATCCCTGCCCAAGGCAGAGGGGTTGGAACTGGATGATCTTTAAGGTCCCTTCCAAACCAAACCATTCTATGATTCTATAACTGAAGACGAAAGGATCCATGAGTGTGGGATGAGTGCTGAAAGACTGATCATATGCTGGAGAAGAACTGCCAAAATACCCTGCACAGTCCTTTCCAAAAATGTCGCATCTGGCTTTTCAGAAGATAAGGCATTTGAAAGGAAAGTGCAACTCCTCTTGTTCCTCTCTAAAGTTCTTCACAAAACACCAACAGTGCATCTGGTTATGAACAGGTCATATTCATGAACTCATTTACAAAATGTGAGCTAAGATGCATGCTGCTTCTAGTAACCTGGATGATCTGACTTTAGTTTCAGAGGCAACTGACTGCTTTCGGCTAAAATTAATATCTGTTATTACCTTTGCTTAAGTGTCAACACTGTTTAGCTTAATTACCCAGCTTTCCTCTCTACCAGTCCCTTCCCTGATGTATTTATTAAGGAACTGTCTTATTGTGCCTCAGGTTTTACTTTACTAGCCTGCTCTGCTAAGACAAAGGCTCTCAGAAATGCTTTTCTTGCTCTACCTGTTACAGTTTGAATCGTTCCTGAATTCAAAACTCAGAACTACCCATGAAATTTGATTTGGTGCATCTTTCTACACTGGCCATGTCTCCATAACCTTCGAGTTACATCTATTCCATTCTAGATCCATATTTATCTTACTGATTTAGGTCTAGATATTTGCCTTGTTTTGATACAAGTTTCAAGAACTTTTTAAAATATTTTCTATACTTTTAAATGTTTGGGCTTTTTAGTCCAGCCAACTTAACTACCTACCAACCTCACAACCTTATTTCCTTAATTTCACAGCCTGGTCTTCTGTTGGAAGGAGTGTTATTTACGGATCTATGTTTGCTTATGCTTGTATTACATTTAAATGCAAATATCTAAATGCATGGTTCATACAAACTTACTTTGTATAACCAACTCTTCTATAATGTCACCATTCTACATGAAAACAAAATTTGAGAGCACATCAACATTTTATTTCAGCAACACTTTTAAGAAGAAACCATACTCACTGCCTGTCACAGATTGCACCAAAGACTGTCAGTGTCCTAAGTTTCCATGGGATTGCATCCTGAGCCATTTACAGCTGTATTTCTACAAGCAAAATAAACACGTCCAAGAATGTTGAGGCCAACTGGCACAGAAAGGTGCCATGTTAGTAAAGTCTATCCCCTTCAAAACAGGTTAGTTGCTTTCAAATTGCATACTGGGAACAATCCCAAGACAATTTTCAAACTCTACCTGGGAATAGTTGAGGTGGGTTCCTGTAAGTATAAACCAAAACTAGGCCAGTGACAGTCAATAGTAGATACATTTGATTTCCAGGGCCTGGGAGTGCTTCTAGGCACCATTTCAGCCATGCCCATTGCATTAGAACTTTTCACGCCTGCATGACCTGAGTTCTTCGTGAGTCTTTGTACATCGTCATTAGCTTGTCACTCTCTCACCTTCCTTCTCAGAGACCACACCAGCCACAGATTTTAGGAAACTTTTCTCTGGCTGGACATAATAATTTTCATTTTGTTTCAAAAGGGAAGCTGTGATCTTTGCCTCAAGTTTTTCCTCCAGTCTTTTTGTCCCCAGTTTTTTCTAGCTTTATGTTCGCATAATGTTTCTTTGGTCCTGGAAAATAAAACACTGCTCTTCCCCCAGATGAACTCTGCTGACAGATATGTCTTTCCACCTAAAGAAAATGAGCCTTCAGACACACACATCTGTATCTTCCTCGAACCGCTAGGACCCATGGTTTGGGTTTCTTATTTTCCTTTTTCCCCTGATGCTACCCAACTATCTTATACTTTCTGTCCCTAGTTCTTTAACCACATCCTTCTTCTTCTTCCTCAACCAAAAATCTTTACTTATCTCCATCTTATCATCCTTCTTTTCTGCTGCCACTCTTCTTTGGTGTCGTCTGTTTCTCACTTTTTCATCTTGAGTTCTCCATCATAACAGATCAGTCTTTCACTTGATTTCTCCACTACCAATTAGTGTCAGCCTCTACACTATGATTATGCATCTGTGGTCAGCTCCCTCAAAGACCTCTCCCTTCCAACTACTATTTTTATATACAGTTGTGCATTCAGATCACCTCAACTGCCTCCTCTATTCCCTCGTGTCTTTAGCTCCCTGCCTTTAGCTGCATCTAAACTACTTGTATATTCTCTCTCCTGACTTCTGTCAGGTGACATTTCTATATAAAAATAGATCCTATCAGGTAACATTGAAGAAAGTAAATCTCCTTCTGTTCCTACATTCAGTCTCAGTGTCGTCTCTGCTATCCTTCATTCAGTGCTGCATCACTGCACATCCTTCCTTGTCTCTGCCTTCAAGGAAAAATAAACAGCCCAGACTCTATGCATCCAGACTCTAAGTTTTCATTAAATGCTGGCTTCCTCTGGCCACTGACTTTTAAAATTGTTGGCCACATGTGAAAGGCAATTATCTGCCCAGCCTGAACTAAGCTCTCCTAGGTGAAAAGTTTTAGTTGTGATCAAAGGCAGAAAAACTCCTTCATCTTCTTCAGCTACAAGTTTAATCCACTGAAAACTGCAAATTGTTCTTGCAAACACCAGAAAAAAACAACCAACCAACAAACCAACCAAAAAACCCATCACCAACAACAAAAGAGAAAGAGTAATTACAATGTAGAGCAGGAATTCTTGAGCATGAAGCTTTACTGCAGCATAAAGAAAAGTGGATGTCTACATAAGTAGAAGAAAATGAAAGAAGTAGTGGGAGGAATTTCATGTCAGAGATCATAAATCCAGTTTGAGTAATCTTAATTTTCTGAGAAGAGGTTAGGTACTAACAGATGACTCCTCACGCTCGTGATATAGGAAAAATAAGTTTGCATGAACCTCAGATACAGAATAAAATTACTGGAGTTTTCTTCAAAATCAGAAATGACTACAGAAGCATGTGGCTAAAAAGAAAATACAGTTCAAGGATTTAACAAAGATATCTTTTTGCAAAGTACAAACCAAAGTACAGACTCCAACTCTTGATTATTCCCATCAAATCATGATATCATATTAAGGAGTTGTATCACACAAACTAAAATGCACTTTACTGTTTTTTTCCCCTTTAAATAACACAGATTTTACAGTACAAATAATAAGGACAGAGCTTCAAAGTTCATGTGGATGTGTAGGAACAGAGTACAAAGCAGAGTGTCATCTCAAGCCTTTTATTACATAATAAAAATAGCACTTTGTTTGAGAACTGGGAGCTTATCGGTCTCACCTTCAGTGCAAGTCTTTCCTGCATATCCAGGCATGCAAGAAAGGACAAGCAATGAACAGCAGGAAAGCCTTGTGCCTCCATTGCTTTGGTTTAGCTCCACAACTCCACATCCAGCAATGCTGCTAAATAAATAAGGCACACTGAGATACAAACAGAAAGAGCATGCCAATTGCTTCCATGTAAACAAGCAACAAGGCATCAAATTTAATTGTCAATAACTGGGAGGATCTTCTAAGATCCAAATGGACAGTAAATGAAGAGTTCAAAAGGTATTCAGGAATGGCCTAAGAGATCTAACTGCTGCTGTAAATCTACAATTCCTGAAAGCTATGACGTCTCTTTCACTATTGTTAAACATTTTGGAACATCTATCCACTATAAACAGTATACTAATTATAATTAATTACATTAATTTGCACTTATAATTTCCACAGAGATTCTCCTAAAATGAAGCAAGCCAAGAATACATCGAAAGAGGCATTTCTTGTGCTAGGGCACTGAAGGTACCTGGCCTCCTGATCTTGGAAAAAAATGATTAACATCTTTCTGGCAGATAACATTTATCTGTGGCCTCTGTTAAAAAGTACAGTGCAGAGTCTGACCCACATACCCCGTCAAAATAAAACAAACAAACAAACAAACAAACACAAACAAAAATATTTTAGCTTGCTTTAAATTAGGGTAATTTTTTCCATTAACAAAGAAAGGCAAAAGTGCAGTCCCTGCCTGTGATTAGTGCTGCCCTAAATATTTTTTAGAAACATGTATTAGAGTAAAAAAAACAAGAGGATGTATCAGAGTAAAAGTCTACAACATTAAATCCATACTTGACATAAAATGTATGGAGCTAAAAGAAAGCACAAGTCTTTCAGAGTTCCTTCTAAAACTTTAGGAATCTTCCTCTGAATTCCCAGTGTTGCTTTGACTTGCTTTGAAGACTAATCCTTTGCCAGAGGTGCTGTATAATTGTTTATGTCTCATCTAACCTGAAGTGGAAGTTGAAATTCAACAAATAAATATGCAAATATCTCCTAGTGATTTGTACTTGCAAAATATAACCCAAAGGTTTACTGAGATCCTATTCAACAATTTCCCAATGGACACATTTCTAGCAATGGATTAAATGCAGATATGATCAGATTTCCTGAAAGCCAATCGTAAAGGACTGAAAAACCCATGTAAAGAAATTTCTGAACAAGATCCCTAAGATAAATCCTTCTGTTATGAAAGATACGGAAAAAGTATGGTTAACAGGGAAATGTGACTGACTGGTTCAGTATTCAGCTACTTTCCACACATTTACATCAAGGAAAAGCATTTTTCCCACCAGTGGAAGAATTTAATTACACAGGGTACAGGAAAAAAAATATCCATTGTGAAAGGGCTCTTTCACTGTTTTAGTCAAACTGGATGTCTCAGAATATATCAGCTGGACAAACTGAAAATACAAAAATAAAATATGATTAAAGATAGTGTATCTTCACCTAGCAATTGGTAACTATGTGTTCCAGCCAGAGAAAACACTGGGAAAGCTACTGGAGGAGTTTTCCTTTGGCTCAGGGAACAGATGAGCAAGAGTTCTCCTAAGGCATTACTTACAAAGCCAAAAGCTGTTAAATTCAGTGGCGACTAAAGCAAGTTACAACACAGTCTGCTCCAGACTATGTGGACAGAGCCAAACTGCAGTATAATAACATTTAGGGGAAAAAGAGAGCGAGCAGAGAAAACATACCTTATGGTTTTATCCCAACCCTGAACCAGATTCATGGAGCTGTCTCAAGTAAGTCAGAATATGGAGGTAGAAGAGGCTTTCTGCTTGAAGAGTGCTCACCTAAGGAAGCACAGGTTCTACAGTGGTGTTTTCTAGTGGTTATTCAACCAAGTTTTCAATTCCCAAGTAATAGAGAGACACTCTCTTTGGAAAATTATGCCACTTGCTGTCGTCGAGGAAGACTTTTCCCGTCCAACAAATTGCATCTTTCCTGTCATGCATTCTTTCTCAATTAATCCAATTTTTTCTCTGTGTCACTTTACCATTCCAAGCATTTGCATGAAACCATTTTTACAGAACTGCTTTCTCCATGCCCCATTCCTACAGGAAACCTCTCTCTTCATCTGTCCTTGTACATTTCTCCATGTCCATGGTTCATTTTCCTTTATTTTCTCAGAATTTCAGTTAAACCACATAAAACACATAAAGACTAGAGGGAAGTTTAAAAAGCCACTGAAGTGAAAAAACAGGCTGAACTGTGAATTAAGGACTGTTTTTTGGTCAGCTGTGCAGTTCTAGCTCATTGCATAAGCACGAGTGTAAAATTGTTCTGCAGCTTCAAATAACTCCTATTTGTGTAATTTCCACTTCATTTAAGAATTAGTTGGAGCAAACTGCACTGGCAATCTAAGGAAGGCAGAAAAAGTTAAGAGGATCTAAAAGGTTTTATGCCATGGTTGCAATACTGTGTCAATCAGAACCAGGATTTAAGAACCTGTTTGGGTGATGAGGCATTGGAACAGGTTGTCCAGAGATGCCCCATCCCTGGGAGTGTGGGATGGAGCTTTGAGCAATGTGTTCTAGTGAAAGGTGGCCTTGCCCATGGTGGGGGGGTTAGAACTAGATGATCTTTAAGATCCCTTCCAATACAAGCCATTCTATGATCCTATGATCCTGTAAGAACAAGAAGTGACTTTTTCCTCTTCTGTTATCATTTATGTTTATTTTATTTCAAGGAAGCAACGAATAATAAAATTAAAACATAATTATAGATGCTAGTACATTTTTACAGCAGTCTTGTGTTTAACCTCTGTCTCTTCCATACGTGAAAGCTGCAACCATAACCAACTTTTGGAAACACAGAACATCAAATTGACCCATGCAGAACAGGAATACACCAGGGTCACCCTGGCATTTTCCCACTGAGGACAGAACCTGCTGAAAGAAGTGAGCACTCCCTGTCATTTTAGCATTTACTGCCGGCAAAGCTAGAGCTCTTTCTATAAATCTAAGTATCTTCCAATCAGTTAGTTCTCAGAAATGGAATTTTAGACTGGAAAAAGCACAACCCCTTATACCTCAAGAAAACCAGAGCTGGTGAACATGTGGTTACTTACCTGGAAATCTTGATGGGCTAATACTCTCATTGTATTTTAAAGAGGTTGTACATCTAATTTTTTTACTATCCTGTATTAAACCCACCCTGTAACTGAAAAATAAGACTCTCTGAATCAGCCCCAAATCAGGGGGTGAGACTAATGGGGTCTATGGTTAGCATCTTAACATAAAGAAAGTCAGAAATGCCAAAACTTGTCATAACTGCTCAATAGCATTATCCCTCTGTACTACACATCTACTATAACTAAAGGACTATGACAAATTGACATCCTCACAGTCAGCAAAAATTCAGTACTACTTTTCCTTGGTTACAGTCGGACAGGGCAGGGAACATTTTCCTTGTTTTCTGGGTGAACTTTATAGAAACCTGCTGCCTTTCTGTGAGGTCCACGTGCACTTCAAGTCTCAGTTCAGAACGTACAATTTCCCTCCCAAAATTGTATTATTTTTACCTTTACTTCTGGGCTTTTTCGGTGATTATTATATCACAGAAAGGACGACTGGCCTTTAAATTAATTTGTGAAAGGACAATGAAAGATGCTGGTGGCTAGAAGGATGGGAACGAGTTTCTAATGGATCAAAAGAGAGCGAGCACTATTGAACAGATGTGTCCTGAAAGGTTTTCTTAAATGCAGGCATGATGACTATCTCAAGACTGATCCATTACAAATACAGGTCTGCCCACCACGGTACCAGGGAAGAGCTCTTACTGTCTCTTAAGTAGAAAGGGAAAACACCAGAAGGAGCCTCAATCAGTGGTTCACATTTGAAGGAAAAAAAAGGTGGACTCCGTTCAGTCCTTGCTCCCTCTGCAAACACAGGAGGAGCACAAAATTGTCTCCCATCCTTCTGTCTGATTAGGATCATGGGAGCTACAGCTTTCCTAGGAAGCCCACAAGAGAGCTCCTGTCCTCCAAGGGCCAAACTCTGCTGCTGTGCTTGACAGTGCAGCTAAGAAATACTCACTGCTCACAATATTCTTTTGTACTACAAAGTGAAGCCCCTGAATAAAGAGCACAGTAGATCACATAAGATCAACGAATTAGAAACTAACCAGTAAGTGAGACTCTACAGAGTCACTAGACTGTTCATTTCAGTCATTGAGTTAAGCTGGCATGGTCGAGGCAGCTTTGTGACTGAAAAGCAAAGCATTTCAGGCTGCAATTCTTCTTATTTTTTTTTTTTCAATGTGATTGTAACTGAGCTAGTTCACCATACAGCTCAAATCGATCAAACACAGATGTTAGTTTGAAGTTAGTTTTACATTTATCTTTTGGGTTCTTTTCCTTTTTCAATGAGAGGGACTTTTTAACTTTGTGATAAAGTGTTCTCTTTCAAGAACAAAATCAGCCATCAATCCTGGCTGGCTGCACCCAAAATCCATTAAAAAAATCCCTGAGATATACATGCATTTTACTTTGAACATCCTGCTAGGTTGCATTTGCACTTACTTGAGTAAAAAGTTAGAACTTCTCTCCCTGCCTGAGGGAACCAAAAATATAAGTACTGATTAAATATTTATTTTGTAGCAACATGAAATCTATCTTGCTACAGAAATTTTTTTTGAATTATATGTCTTGAGCAAGGCTGCTACTTACAGTTTTTCTTTTTACTAAGCTAAACATTAAAAAAAAAAAATAGCTGGGCCAAGAAATCTCTGTTTTGCTTTGGCAAAGCATCAGACGGCACCTTCTGGTTTGCCAACATAGGCAGAATCTTATCTAACTGTAGGATGTGCTTGGATTTACTACCTATTAGCGAAACTATTAAGAAGCACTGAAAGGTTCCAGCCCCTTTTACGTATTCTCAGTCAAATCTCATTAGCTTGCATGCTCTCAGTTTGCACACAAAAATACAGCAGTCTTTTTCCAACTCCCAGGGAAAAAATTAATAGGACAGTGTTAAGTCTCATGTTACAAGGACTTCATTACTTTTACAAGCTATGATAAATAATTAAACCGTGCTTGTCAAATAACTGATTAGAGAACATTTTGTGCTGTGGTGTATGTTTTTACTGTTTGTTTACCTCAGCTGACAAAATTAAATCATTCACAGAGTCTCCTGTACAACACTGCAAACTGAAACCTTAAACTTGGAGTGAAGAAGAGCTGTGGGACTCAAAGGACAAGTGTATAAAGGATGTGATTAAAAAGACAACTAGATTAAAGGCACAGATGGGGAAACTGAAACAACAGAACCAAAACTTGCTCTGAGAATGCTGTTGAATGAGAAAAACCTAGAAGCAAATCTAGCTAAGACCATCTAGATCTCTAGCAGTTTCTAGACAGGCTTGTATCCCTTACAGTGAGCAAAAAACCAGAGAATGCATACATATTGCTTAGAGAAATTAGTACTAATAATATTGAGCCACCATTGACTTTCCCAACCTTTACCTTCTTATCCACATTTTCACAGTAATATATTAGTGGGGGTGGGGGGAGGCAGAGACAGGCTTTGACTAGTGCTAGTAGCAGGGTACAACAAACTGAAATATTCTTTCAGGGCTGAAATTCAGGGGCTATGTGCAAAATGGCAAAGGTCAAAAAATTAGACTAGCAATCTACCCCTCCACCACATCCATAAGACAAGGCCATTTCTGTAATGCCAAAAGATGAACAGAATTTCTGGCAGTGTATGTTGTCCTACCTGCCTCTCTTCTCCATAGGCAGGTCTCTGGAGCCCACTTGATCCAGTGAGACAGCCCACTTCATCCAGTGAGACAATCCACACAGCCAAATGAAGGAGATGTAGTCAAATGAACAGCTGTCTCCTGCTGACGGGAACTGATCTGTTTGGCCAACCTGGCAATTTTTCCAATACACTCCTCTAAAGGTTACTCAAAACCAAAAACTGTCTGGCTGCAAATCCCCTCTGGTAGCAGTCAGACATATGCTGTACCAGTCTGCTGCTACCAGAGCCTCATCCACCCTCCCAAGGGCTGCAAAAAACAGCAGGATCTGCTGTCCTGAACATCATCATGATGTTCAAGTTGGATTCTGTCAATGAGAGCATACACGCAATCTGCAATTTTTTAAATGTACTAGTCACCAAAAGCCACATTTCCATTAAGCCAGAGAGAACATTCCCGATGCTCCCATTCTCTCACAGCAGCAGGATTTCCCTGAATCGACACTTTTTGCAGAGTTATGTAACAGTGAGCACAGCACTCTTGACTCTCATCTGAGCAGACATTGCGAGCGCAGCAGAAGCACCAGGGTACTTCTTTACCCCAAACTGTGCTCCAACCCAGCATGTGGATTTAAAAAATTTGAAAAACAGTGTATTTATTTCTTGGAAGAGAGCAGCAAGTTACCCAGGCATAATCACAGATTCTTGCATAGGGGTTAATAAGTAAACACAGTGCAGGAAACAAGATTGAAGAGCTTTCAAATGCAGTCAAACTGAGCTTTGAAAGCAAGTGCAGTTCTTTGATACAAACCATGAATTTGGGACTACCAATGTGTTGGAAATACACCAAAGGAACTCCCCGGACCTCTGCATAACTCCTGCATTCTGTCATCTGGAATGCCTTTACAGCATTGTCTGAACAGAAAGAAATGCCAAGGAAACCCTCAGCGATAACCAAAGTCAATTCTGCAGGCTTGTGTACCACTGTCCAGTAGAAGCATTTCTTCTGTGGTAGGAAAGACTGTTTTCCTTTACATTAATGACTTAGTCATGAACTTCCACACAGAAGAAAATAGCAGCAATATGATGTCTCAAATACACTTACTAATGGAGACAGTAATTTTCTTTAGTGGCACAGCCTCCTCCACTCCTTTTCAGAACTGAAGTACCCATGAAGAGTGATTCAGTGGCAGCAAAAACATGCAAAAAAATGATATCCTGAAGTTTGTTTTTAAATACTCTCCACAGTCGGTATTATGGCTATCAGGAATTTTTGAAAACCATGGGTATGTAATATATTTTCATGAGACATGGAGCATAAGAAACTTCATACTAAAATATCACAACTATTGCATAGCAACCAGCCAAACATATTTGATTCCTGACTAACCAAAGTCTTCTCTCCTTTCTACTTCACCACAGCCACAAATTCCTAACCTACTAGCAAGGGTAATGAACCTTTTTTTTTCTTTCTCCAACATCTTGCCCTGCCTCTCCTTTCTCTCTCTCTTAGATGTCCACGAAAGCAGATGGAGCCTTCACGTGGAGGGACACACGCTTACTTAATCATCTTACTTTGGGTTATCAAACACAAGGGTAATTCTCTTCTGTACTTTAGTTTTCCTATTACTTTAATCTAATAACTTTTCCAATTCAGATTTAGACTGCCCTATGTAAACCATATGTACATGTTAGTCCAAAGAGGGAGAGTAGTAGGGATGGTCAGGTACCAAGCCCACCACTTGCTGTCAAATTGGTTATCAGGTATTCTGGAACATGAAATCCTCTGATATGTCTGGGCTCACCCCTGGATAATTTTACAGAAGAGTTTTTTCACAGGTCTTTCTACATAGCCAGAATTACATGAAAACTCTCCTGAATAATTTTTTATGCACACATACAGCCAGCACAACTCTTAGCTGTTCTCCCTGTCCTGCTGCTGTGGAGCTAACATTCCTACAACAGAAGCTATGCAACCTAAGTACAGTAGAGTGACATAATTCTGAGCTCAAGTTGATGGATTTTTCCATTGCGAGATTTTGCACAGTAACTCCTAATTAATTTTGAACATTGAAATTAATGAGCTTATCAAAGAGACAAGAAAGAGCCAGGGCTATCCTTGGTTCAACACAGTGTTTTATGTTTCTTCTAGCACAAAATTACTTTTTGACCAACCATTTAAATCTATTTTCTGTTAAAAGGATTTTGCCTCTTACCCAGTAAGACAAGGATGCAGCTGAAGGTGTAGCTGAAGAGAACTGAAAAATTACTATCCTCCCATCTCTCTCAGTATTCCATGCAGGTCTCAGAGCAAACATATAAGTTACTACTTTTTCTGTTTTGGGGAAAGCAGATTATTTTATATTAGGAATTCTACAAAATCTGTTAAAAATTTACCCTGCCCTTTCTACTCATATGGATATTAAGACTGGCTATAGAAGATCCTATGTTAAAGATGACAGCATTATGCTCACTGAATAACTGAGGAGAATTCTGAATTCATTCAGGACCTTACTTATATCACAGAAGGAATTCAATATGCATCATGGAAAAATTATTACTGTTCATTGAACTCAATACAAAGAAAGCTACTAAGTAAATCAGGTGAAATATCAGAAGATTATGCAGAGGGACGTGTCTATGGACTGATCAGATAAGAGCAGAAACTGCCTCAGTACGGTCTGCATGACTGGAGCACACAAAATCTGCAAGGTCAGCAGCACAGAGTACCCACCACCGCGCCTCTGCAAGGATCTGCTCAAAGACTTTTCAACCTTTCACTGCCAAAACAAGAGTGACCTGCTCCAGCTCTGATTTTAGAAAATTCTGTGGCTGCCTGTACCACATAAGAGCCTTTGTTGGTGGAGATGTGGATTTAAAAGGCCTGAAGGAATTCTTATGATAATCTGGTCTGACTTCCTGCCTGGCACTGCCCATAATACCTCACGCAGCAATTTCTTTACAAAGCACAAGAACTTGTAACTCTACTAGAAGACATTTCAGAAGGAGATCTAATCTTGATTTAATTACTCCAAGTGATCTACCACATTCCTTTCTAAGCTTTTCCAGTGGTTAATTACACCCACAGTATCATAATTCCAGTGTGAACTCCTCTTCCTTATCTTGCCATGTTTTTGTCTGTTGGAGCCCTATTCTATCTCCCTACACTGATATTTTTAGATACTAACCACATCACACCTCAAAATTCTCTTACCTGAGATAAATAGTTTGCCTGCTTGGCAAATCAAAACAGGCATTCCTGAATCCAACGCACAGCAGCTGCAGTGGAGTAGCATATATAGTGTTTGACTACAGAGACTAAAACAGAAAATTCAATTCAAGTGCAAAGGAAAGGTACCAAGCACACTCTTTAACAAGCTTTTCCAGCTTTCACAGCAGTCACCCACTTTAGAGACCTAGAAATTTGGGATCTGTATAGCTTCATTTTTAACCTGATAAATTCTAGCTCAAACAGGATCAGCAGTTACTAAATACTATAGTTAACTCATAAATAAAAAGTTGGCTGATGGCAGGTGGCTTTCTACTACCCATATGTCAAATCACATAAAAATCTTGCTAACAGAATTACCTGGTACTTCTGCAGGCACTGCCAAGACAGAAATCCAAGAGTGACCAAAATATACCCTCAAATACTTCCAGTTGTGAACCTGGTAAACAAAATAAGTAAATTTCCACTACTGCCGTCACGCTATATTACTTAGGCATATTACTTAGATATTTATATTACTGT
The DNA here is from genome assembly GCF_022539395.1 of Myiozetetes cayanensis. Taxonomy (NCBI): domain Eukaryota; kingdom Metazoa; phylum Chordata; class Aves; order Passeriformes; family Tyrannidae; genus Myiozetetes; species Myiozetetes cayanensis. The sequence goes on along the minus strand of NW_026086604.1, from coordinate 112,588,124 downwards.
AGCATTCAGAGGCTCCACATAAGACTCTCTTGTGTTAGGCGATCAACTACAAACACAGCAGGTTTAATTCATTTTTGCAGTGTTTGCCCAGTTCTTGTATGACTGAATCCTGGTAAGGAGACAGAAGGAGGACTTGTGTCCTCCCTGGATCGCAGATGCTGATGAGCTCAGTGTACAAAGACTGCTTAGAACTAGAATTTCTTCTGGCATTTGCTAAATCCCTGTACTACCCGTGTGGTTCTCAACACATTATAAAGTTCCTTAGCTTCCTTAGCTCTATTCCAGAAGGGTTTTCAGTCCTTCATATTGATTTGGTACGAAGAGCAGTATCTTGCTGTCTAGGGCATATACCATATATGCACACACCTTTGCAAATACAGGTACATACTCTCCCATGTACTAATACAAAGTAAGAACTGCAAAGCTAGATAGTCTGCTATTTACAACATCATTTGTTATGACACCTCAGTACTTTTTCACAACAGTACTGTTTTTTCCATTAATATTTCACATTTCTACTCACTTGTGGTTTCTAACAGTTTACATTTTGAATAGCTTAACTGTCTTTTTTTTTTTAGCCTCCCTCTTCCCTATTTCAAGGATATCCCTTTGCAAATCAGGAGCACAGTTTATGTAGATATGTCAACTTTTACTGGTTTAAGATGTCAAGGGTTTAAAAAAATTCCTTTTAAACACATTTCCATTTGGAAGGCATTTGAATTGAAATATATGCATGAAATCCAGCAAAAAACTCTGCAAACTTTTACTTTAACCACCAATATAAAAACCAAAACAGGCAAATACAGAAGGAAAGGAAAACAGTAACCAACAACACTCCCCTCCCTTGGTAACCTCTGAATGGCTATTAAAATTGAAACTATTACCTGTGACTGAAAAGCAATTATATATTTCTGTAATGTTCTCAACAGGTTCATTCTGCAGCTGCCTGTCAGAACAACTTGCTATCGTATGTCTAGTTACGTTATTTGACATAGATGCTTCATTTCCTAGAAAACACACTACATAGATGTCCTCACTAGCATCTTCACTAGCAATGGAAGAAAGGAAAAGATAAACTCAATTTTTTAACATCTCTTGGAATTGGTAATGTTTTGAAAGACCTTCTTCCATCTTCTGGCCATCTAGGAAATGCATACAGAATCCATTTCCAGAATGCAGTCTGAATGACATTATATTTAACAGGAAATATTCACTGCTAGAAGAATTCACCCCTCCTTTATTTATTTAACTATGTAACTCATGAACTCCTACCATCACATCTCAAAACCCGAAGATCTATGACCAAGCTACTTACTTTAACAGTATATTCTCCAAAATTTCATTTTCAAACCACAAAAAAGTGAAGATTTTCACTGACTGAGCAGTGAAAACCATAGCATCTGCTGAAAAATAACTATCTGCAAATTCTTTATAGGCAAAAAAAGTTTTCAAATCTATGCAGGTATCTTATTTTCATTAAAAAAAAACAAAGAGTGGCTTAGTAACAACAACAAAAAGTTCCATTTTAGACTCATTCTTCAATACCGTATCCTTTCCTATTTGTGCTTCGACATACTGACCCACACTATGTCTCGGGTCTACTCTGAAATGCCGAGCATATTTGTTAAAATTACCTCAAATTAACTTGAATATCTTACTGAAGTTGAATTTAAAAAAATCTTACCTTATTAGAGCTTCATTTTCTGTTCATTCACTGAAAAGAGTAAAGAAATCTGTATTAAAGATCCATTTGATAAAAAGTACTTTATGAAGTTATTATTTTAGTTTTACTTCAATTAACACCAAAACTATGGGGTTCTTTTTATGTAACTGGAATAAATCTCCATTGTTTCGGAGAGTTGATCATTCTCAATACTCTGGGGTGGATGCCTTTATTTACTTGCCATCCTAACTAGCTATGCTGAAAAAAAACATTTTAAATGCTTCAGAAATATCAATACAAACAACTGATCTCACCAATTCCTCACCCAAACTGCAGGCTGATTAGGCACACTTGATAGTTTTAACTGCAAGACATATTTTATGACCATTATCACCATTATTTTTATTGGACATTTCATATTTTCTATTACAAGATGGGTTTGCGAAGCAGTACGCCCATTCACAGAGTTTCCCAGGCTGGAAAGTTTCTTTAGAAGCAGCTATTTTCTGCCCAAATCCCAAACAGGTAAGGTCAGTAGCAGTTTAGAAGAATGAAAGCGTCAAGCCATTTCATTAAACACCTGCTTCAGCTGAGCCACTCTATACGGCACATTTGTCAACAACTTACCAACGAGCATCACAAAATCAAAAAACAAAAAAACCTTGAAGACTATTCTGAAAAAGTTCAGGCATGACTCAGAACAATCAACGAATGCTGAGGCTTGCAAAAATATTCATTAACCTTTCATTTTCTTGTGAATTTTGTTCAGTCTTTTACAACTGGGGAGAACTGTCTTCAGGCATCAGTGTTACAATCGGGAACTGGATTCTGGTAATTTTGAAGTAAATGGGTATTTTTGCCACTAATACATGCAAGAACAAAATCACACTTTTTCTTGTTTCATTTTCTAAATTAGCATAATACACAGCATGAAATAGAAAACAAAGAGCCAAGTCTAATAAAATCTGACAATTATTAGCAGTATTTGTTGAAAAGCAGAGAAAATCATGCTGAGTCACGGGCAAAGCATCTCAACCTCTAGCATTTTCCGTACACTTCATTAGCCATCAGTCAGTATGGTTAGAGATTTACAGATGAAGCAAAAACAAGGAGAGACCTTGCTCATCTTTGCCAAGGACGAATTCGAAGCTCGGCCTCAAAGCATGAGATCAACACAGTGGTTGAAGAGATGGAATTGCTCTAAAATGAAAATGTTATGATTTGGGGGACAGAGGGGTTAATAAGAGAGTCTTCTAGGAATGAATCTGTCAATCTGAGGGAAGCGAAGCTTAAGTGAATAGCAGAAGTGCCTCTTCCCTTAATTTATAGTATGGTCACCTGATATTTTACGAGAGACCTACAAAGTGAGACTATTTCAGAAATGGAACAGGTAAGCTTGAAGAGGGACATTCCTGGAGTGCAGAAAATCATTAGATAAATGAACTGTTCTGAGAAAAGGCATGAGATCCCATTTTTATGAGTCAGCTCATGAGAGCTGACATTTACAGTGTCTGATTTCCCACAACAGAGTATCTGCACATCTGTACCTTTAAAGGAAGAAGAATAACTATAAGGTCATTTAATTACTTAGTAAAATATATAAACCCTCATGGGTTTAATTTTCGTCTGCTCCTTCTGATAATCAACTACTAAAAACATTCATCAGCACCAGATTAATTCACATTTACCTATCTGGCTCTAGGTGTGTGTAACCCACACGAGGTAATTTAAGAAAGATTTTGCTGGAATCAAGGGACAGAACCAGTAGGTATTTTATCACTGGATGCTACGCGGGGTTTCAATAGGATTGAGTGGGATTTATTACAGCAAGGGCTAAATCCTTCTTACTTTTCTCATGCAAAATACCCATTGAAGCTAGACAGAGTGCAACTGAGGACATATTACATCTCTGATTCTTTATTACTCACCTGTCACAATAATACAGTGGTCCACAGCACAAAATTTATGGGACCAGCATGGTTCTTTCTGGGAAGGAAAGGAGCATCTTAAAGGAGAGCCTGTTTTAATTATAAGCAGGTACAGAGGCAAGTCTGAAGAAGACTAAAAGTCGTCCTGTACTTGTGACAAGATTCACAGCTTTTAAAGCAAATTTTCTATGCTACAAACACAGCACAAGCTGCTTTGAAGCATATTTAATGCATCCTACATACTTCTAAAGAAGAATGAAAGCTTACTTTGGCAGGGTTTATGACTCCCATAAAAAAATCTCTATCATGCTTCAAGAAACTATTTGCATAAGTTTTCCTTATCTGATCTAGCTGTTGATAACAGGACAAGCTATAATGAGGGCCATGAGCACCTCCCATCATAGGTTCTCACGGGCCCTGCTGCCTCTCTAGCTTAATGGTCTCAGCAGACATTTGTTCATGAGGACCCATTACTGTTCTCCATCAGGTAGCAAGAAGCTTCTGTCTTCAGATGATCTGGTTTCTATCCAAGCAGAGATAACCCCCACCCAATGTGCCCAAAACCACAGTGGGTAAGTGAGGTTCCAAGCATTCAACAGTTCCTGCAGAAGACTTGTCCGGTTTGCTGTCTTATGCACCTCTGACACCTTGGCAAAGAGTTTCACTCTTTTGAAAGTGTGGGCTCTACACTTTCAGACAAAAATATGATACTTCCTGTTTATTGCCAGTACTTTGTGCTTAATGCCTCCTTGCTTAGATGGAGGGGGAAAGTGTTATCAAAAAAAAAAAAAATTCAAGACATTTTCATCTCAGTGTTCACATGTGTCATTTTTCTAAGCATATGCCTCTTTACAGTAAAATCTATACTTGCTGCCAGTCACCAAATGTGTTAAGTTTGGACAGACTCTGGAAGGATTCTAGCAGACTGCCTCAAAGGCACATCAGTACCATTAAGTTAAACCAAGGAGACAACTGTCCACACTCAGTGACAACAGGCTGTGTAAATTCAACAAGGTATTTACCACTACCCTTTCATTTCAGGTACAGAAAAAAATTAATCATAAATCTTTTTGCAAGATCTATCTTTTTCAGAACAACTTCTTATGAGCCAATCTTGTAAACACTAAAACTAACACTAAAAAAATCTACTGACAGAGACTGTTTTTACAATGTACTTTGCTATTGATGCTGTTCATGATTTTTCTCAAAGAAGATTCACCACTGACTCACCGGACCACAGGAAATCAATATTGCCAAAATGATCAGACAGCAGAATAGATTTCCTCCTTTGCCACACTTAAAAAATTCCTGATTGCATGGAGTTGTACACATAAAAATGTTCCTTTTTGTTTCAGTCATTATTATTTCACCTTTTCTGTTTAGCGGAAACTGAAAAACTGAAGATAAAGAAACACATCTTGCCATTAACTAAAATAGGGGTTTGATCTCTATAACGAATATACTCAATTAGCTAAAACAAGTTATTTCCAAATGATCCAGCACTTATCAAGCATGCAGTAGGAGAAAAGACATCCAGGTGCACTTAAGAAAATTTAAACTACGTATTCTGCCTAGGTCTTTGAGCAGATATCAGATTAGGGATGAGAGCACTACTTGTCTTCTTAAAATTTTCTTCTTATCCAACAAAATCCCTTTCATCCTATTAAGACTTACTTTCAGGCTCCTGACACCCATCACAGACATCTTCATTTAGAAAAAAAACCTTAAAGTTACCAAAAGACGAAAATCTATTCAGTCCTCTAGACAGATTCACCACCACCCCAGAATTTGTTTCAGTTTACTTTTGTAGTTCCTGCAGAATGCTCTGATGTTCAGGGATCCACAAAGATACTGACTGAGGAAAGTAACTACAATTTCCTTTTTCACAAAAGATCACAAAAAGCCACCCAGACCTGGAAAAGCCCCAGAGTTTTCACTCCATCAGAGCCAAGTAAGGAAAAAGAAAGGGGTGGGGGACCAACAATCCTGACCAGGAGATAAATTAATTCTTAAAGCCACACCAGTAAGTTTGGCTTTCAGTTCTGCTGTTTAGCAACTCCCAGTGAGAATTAAAATGCATATCGAGGGGGAAAAGAATAAAAAAAAGAAAAAAAAATCAGGGAAAGTCTCACTGACCTCCCTCAGCAAAGCTCTTCCTCAATATGCAATGAACTCTGCTGGCACAGAAAGGTAACTTAATTCTTCCTGCCACACCAGTCTTGACTCAAGGCCATTTGATTTCACAGTTCCAGTACTTGCAGTAGTTAGCAAGTTGTGCCATGCACTCTATAGAGTGAAAAGCCATGACTGCAGCATGCCAAAGTCTAATCTGTGACAAGCATTCTCATTTCTGGAACTCTGCAGATCACGCGTTGGACTGGGCAGTGCTGCAAGGCAGCGATCAGGTCTGTGTGCACAGCCTAAACTCTGAGACCTAGAGATGCATCCTGAGAGTGTTTACCACCAGTACAATGCTAATCATAATCATGATGCGGGTATATGCTCTCTGCAGGATAAAAGGGTAGAAGAAAGCCAGTGTTTAGATTGGACAGCAAAGACAAGATCATAGCCGGAAGGCAGAAAACTCCTGAAACAGCTCCAGATAAAGTATACACACAGATTAAAAATTAACCACTGTTGCCAAAAAAACACACATAACCCCACCCACAGCTATACATACCTATGTATAACTGCCTAATGCAAGAGGAATATGTGCTCTGTGCTCTGCTGCCCCACCACTGTGACCAGACACAGAGCCACCACCTCACATCTGTCCTGCTCCCCAAGAAAATGGCCAGAAAAAGCATCACCATTCATTACTGCTCTTAATGACTGGATGTCATAGAAATCAGGGACTTCAACGAGTTTTTGGAAGGCAGTCCTCCTTCTGGGTCTAAGAAGTCTTAAATTTTAGCCAGGTAACTTGACCCAACTGTGCAGAGGTGAAATAATGAGGAAACAAAAATCACCATTGCTACTGCTGTATGCTTGTTGAGACTATTCTAGAGAATAAAAACTCACAGCTGCTTTACTGAAAATGCTACAGATAAGCTGTCCAGAAGCTATTATCTTCTCCTGTAAATGATGAGTCCACAGACAGTAATGTCTGCAGTCCTGTTTTGCCAGCATTTCCATTACAATTCTCTGTTTTAATGAAGAATTAACAAGATTAAAATACACTTTGGCAAGTAGACCTTCAAGTTCTATTACAGTACATTGTATTTATATTATCAATGTTAATGTTACAATTCTTCTTGACTTAAAAAAGGACAAAGATAAATTAATTTACTTTTAAAATAAAAACTGTACCAAACGTAATTGTTTAAAATCTCCAAACTTATTTCTCTACTTTTTATTAAAAATACATTATTTATGCCACTAAAAGGAAAAGCTTATTGTTGCAATGAAAGAGTTTATTGAATTCGAGAGAACTAAAGCAGATGCCAGAAAAGGGCAGTTACTCTCCTTGTGCATAACATAATCATATGCCCTAAACCCAATTATTTTTTTCCTCTGGAAGGTATTTAAGGATGTCATCTCTGCAGGGCCTGGCCCGGTGCCACCGAAAGTAAGCCACTGAGAAACCTTGCATTTACCTTAGACTTGAAAACCTTGCCTAGGACCAAAAACTCAATTGCAAAAAGCATCAGGATGTTGAAAATATGCCTTCATATGTATTTTTGAACTGCTGATGTTCATCACTTTTCTGACCGTTGCCCAAAACTTAAAAAACCCCTAACTAACAGTCAAATCTGAGGAGAACCTTCAGGTTTCACATGCAACATATTGTGAACTCAGCAGCGTTCACCCCACGTGTTTATCCATATACTGCAGTTATTGGTGGAAGTCACCACTTCTGAGATTGATGGTACAAACAGTACCCTGGAATTTTCTCATCTCTTCCTCCAGCTTACTGAAGAGGAACCCAGGGAGCAAACAAGCTGAGACAGCCAAACAAGGTTTCATCATCCATTCAATCATCCTTAGTTTCAGACTGTTTTACACCAGATGCCTGATTTTAATCACTGTATGTCTGAGTAAGCATAAACTACAGCAGAGATCGGACTGTGGACCTTCAAACCTTTTATCAGAAAGCACATATTTTTCTGCTTATAATTACCCCACTGACACAAGAATGATTATTGTTGTCTTAATTGTTTTTCTTCTATGAGATGACTGAACTAAAAAAGCTAGTATCTTCAAGGACAAATGTACAGTAAGTATTACTGCATAATATCCCCAGCCAGTAAAGTTCATTATTGAGTCTGGGAATAAAACATGACAGACTTTGTTATGTTATCTTTTTCAGGGTGTCAGTACCAATCCAACACATCCCTGAACATAATAAAGGCAGGCTGTCACCAACTCCTGACACATCCAGAACATGTATTTTTTTTTCCCCACTGCTTTTCCTAATAACTAAGTTGGTGGTGCTCTGTTGTGATAGGGATGGTGGATGACAGCCATCACACCTGCACACAGGAGTGCAGCTGTCATGGTAATTCCATCCAAAATTAAAGCAAATTCTATGAAAGCAAAGGTTTAATACATGCTTCTAACAGTGGAAAAAATACAGTGAACTGATCTGTAGTATATTAACTGCTTTGTCTTTGATTTTAGGATATTTTTTGTTACACTTCTTCCTTCTGCGTTTTTCCTACCTGTACGGCATGTGTCTTCATCTAAGTTCTATGTATAGCACATGTGCCAGTAAATCGTCCCAAAGCAGTTCAGAACTGTGGCACAGACTGCATGATTTGAGCAAGAAATACGTCTTTAAGCTCTGCATAAATTTTGAAAGATATGAAAAATACCCAAAGAATAAATAAAATGGAAATCTGACATTTGAAAGTCAGTGGAAGCAAGCTTAAAGAGAAGAGTAATTTCTTCTTATTTATGGTACTGTAAAGGTTTTAAGGTATATTGTACAACAATGCTGTATAATCATCAGGCAGCAATTCTGCTGGAAACTGCTTTTCACATGGCAGTTTAGGTTCCCTACATAAGAAACAGACAACGAAACAGAAACAGCTATTTCTAAGAAGGGCTTTGGAAATCATCTCCCTATGCCTAGTACATAGAGTAAACATAAATCTTCACTGAAACAAAGTTAGATTTCAGTAGTGTCTGCAGCTGCCTAACTTCATCTTTTGCGAAGAGGTGGTAGAAAACATTGTTAGTGACAATGACATCATTTGCTAGTGATAACCAACTATGACTAAATTCAAAATATTGTTGAATCAAGGTTTTCCGCCTAAGCTACTGGGATAAAAGCCTTAAGAAATTATATTTTCTTTATTTTGTGGAGCTAAGGTCAAGCATGCTGAAGCTCTCAGGCTTTTTTTGAAAGGTGGAATTGGGCTGAACGCCAATTAAGAGACAACTGACAGATTTAGACACTCGTTTAGGAACTATGTAGCAATGTATCAAAACCAATGTATTGGAATTGTCTTTTATGTTTATTTCTACCAAATGAAATCAGAATTACAAAAGTCTATTAAACTACTCAAATTCAAAACTGCATTCATGCACACTGAAAACCTTTGAATGCACAACTAGCAGGAAAGGGGGAAGTGGTATTTCCCCCACTTTGGATGCTCCATAAAAAAAGGCTTCATTTGCAATTCTGTGTTTTTAGAAAGATGGTGGTATTTGCTGGTTTCTTCCCCCAGTATATCACAGATAATATTCAGCTGTCACGTTTATGAGGTATTTGCAATTGTAACTCAACAGACAAATTCTTTGTTACAAAGAGAGAACAAATAATGGGGATTTACAAAGCTGTAATTACAGTAAGATGGTTTATGCATAAGGATATATTAAAAGAAATACTATACTCAAAATAATTTCTTCTAAGAAATCGTCTGAGCATTATCACCACTTACACTAAGGACCCTTTTATAATGTTACCATAAAAAGGATTCTAAATGCTTGTCATCCCTAAAGGATGCCTGCAGACTCTGCCAAGCTCTCCTACGTAGGCTGAAGTTGACAGAATATACCTGTTTTACAGTTAGAAAATTATGAAGAACGAGCACAGCAAACTTTGAGCCCAAAACAAACCACACTAAAGGCAGATGCTGTACTTCAGCAACCAGCCAAAGCATGTCAGCTGCTGCAAGCCTTTGCAGTGAAACAGGAGCAGAGACCAAACAGTGGTGCGTGCCACCCCTACCAGCCAACACCAAGAAGTTGTATGGTTTGTTGTACGACAAGCACAAGCAGAACCACTAATTGATGACCCCACTCCAGATGTGGATCAGGCTACTGTAAGGACACCTGCACGTGAATGACAATGAATCCACTAAGTAACACACCACTGAGGACAAGGACCATATTCTTGCCTTTGCGCTGGTCCATCTGGTCATGAAAGGCACTTGGACATGCAGGAGTGGGATGCCTCCACGTATGGGGGTTTCAGCCTCTATTCTGGATCTCCTGTTCCACCAGCAGCTTCCTGAGAACAGGTGTTCCCTGTGCACCAAAGACCTGTGGTTGGTTGCACAGCATTCCCCAGGAGACCCATAACCAGTTACAGTTGTGCCCTGAGGATGCTTTGAACCAAACTGCCAGACAGCCTGTCCCAGTAGTGAGGAAAAACAAAAGCAAAGATGACTTCAAGCATCCCACCGTCTGAATTAAAAAGGATATTAAGTTAGGTTTCACTTCAATATAATCCATGAGCAGAACATAGCTGGGAAGTTATTTTACAATACAGTGAACATTGTTTATTTAGCTATCAATTGCCACTATAGTTTCTGTTGCTGTTAAGTCAGGAAGATTTCTACATCTTCTCAAAATAAAACATTGAGCTGGGAATCACAAATAAAATCAAAACATTTTGCTTAAATTTATCCTGAGATCCTTTTGATCCTACTGGCTTTTTGGTAAACCAGAATGGGAGAATCTGACCGTTATTCAAGAAACTACAGTAAAAAACTTTTTACTTTCCCAAATACCATCTCTAAGATCCGTGATTCATTATCATAGTTTAGATTTTGTAAATGATTACTGGTGTAACAATAAGCAATTCTGGTAGTACTGGATTTTTAAGGTTACGCTTGAACACATTGAAACAGTTACTAGTGCAATATATAACAACAAAAAAAAAAAGTCCAGCTCAGGATATTCTATGATTCTATGACAAAGCAAGTAAATATTGCAGCAAAGCTACAATGAATCATAAATCTGCATTTTTAATTTTAAAAACCAGAAGAGTTTTTCTTATATATATTTCAACTTTTGTGTTTGATCCTGAAATTAAAAAAAAATGATCTATGACTTTTGTATTTGGGATTGGTCATATGGACTATGTAATGGAAAAGCTCTTTAACTTATCTGAATCATTATTTTATTTTGTTCTCCTGTGGTTCCAATTGTTCATTGTTAATTAGATCCAGCCATAACAACTCATTGTGCAAAAGACATACTCTGTTTTAATCAAAATCTTGGACAGCATTTTGGATGGCATCTTTAAAAACTTGGACAGAATACTCTGCGGTTTCCTCACCGATGAAGAATCAAAATGATTAACTATGAACACATCTTCCACTGAATGCTGACAGTTATTATCAGGTTATTTTGATGAACAGCTGCCTGTTTCATGGAACTATTTTAGATTTCTTCCTGTTCTGTACCTGCTTTCTTCACATTCAAAACAATAACGAAGTGAAAACCTGTCCCACAGGATACATCCACGGTGAACTCCTAAATAATTTTTTAATTTCCATTTTATGCTATGCTGAAAGTAACACGTTAAACACAAAACATGACTGTGATAGTCTCATCTATTTGAAATCAGATCTTTTTATTTACGGTGTTCAAATTATTTTCCCCATTGTTTTAGCAGTGAAGAGAAATGGCCAATGTTTGGGAATGAAACACACCAACAAGGTCACCCTTACGGACTGTCTTCGTAAATGCATTTTGGTGACAAGGTAGTGATTTGGATTATCCTCACTGATGCCAAAAATCTGAAAAATGTTTTTTTGCCAGGAACAAACACAGCACTTTTTTCTATCAATACATAAATTGTCATTCAATGGCAATTTTCATTTTAGGGCTGCTGTTTTGAGAACCCTTGCTACGTTTTACATTTTGCTCCATAAGATTCGATTACTTCTTCTATATCAGGCCATTCAGCAACTTCTTTCCCGCTGTCTCACCCCACTATAGCCCCAAGCAATCACGGACTCACAAACTGCTCTTGCCCAATCACCTGTTTGTAGCGGAAAAAGCAACATTGTTTAGCATGTTTATTGGGATGGAGTTGATCCCCAGCAGGCCTCCTGATTACACCAAACTGTGTGGTATAATCAACACACTGGAGGGAAGGGATACCATCCAAAGGGACCTTGACAGGCTTGAGAGGTGGGCCTGTGCAATACTCATCAAGTTTAACAAGACCATGTGCAAGATCCTGCTCTAGTGCTGACGCAATTCCAAACTCAAATACAGGGTGGGTGAAGAAAGGACTGAGAGCAGCATTAGGAGAAAGATTTGGAGGTGCTGGTGGATGAAGAGCTGGACATGAGTCAGCAATGTGTACTTGCAGCCCAGAAAGCCAACTGTATCCTTGGCTGCATCCAACGCAGCGTGACCAGCAAGTCCAGGGAGATGATTCTCTTCCCCTACTCTGCTGTTGTGAGACAACCCCTGGAGTACTGCATCCAGCTCTGGGGCCCCCAACAGAAGGACATGGACCTGCTGGAGCAAGTCCAGAGGAGGGCCATGAAGACAATCACAGCACTGGAGCACCTCTCCTATGGAGACAGAGGGAGTTGAGGTTGTTCAGCCTAGAAAAGAGAAGGGTCCAGCATGACCTTGAAGCACCTTCCAGTACCTGAAGAGAGCCTACAAGAGACCTGGAGAGGGACTTTTTACATGGACGTGCAGTGACGGGATAAGGCGGAATGGCTTTAAACTGAAAGACAGCAGGCTTAGATTAGATATTAGGAAGAAATTCTTTACTGAGAGGGTGCTGAGGCACTGCAAAAGGTTGCCCAGAGAAGTTCTGGGTGCCCCATCCCTGGACATATTCAAGGCAAGGCTGGATGAGGACTTGACCAACCTGGTCTACTAGAAGGTGTCTCTGCCCATGGTAGGTCCCTTCCAACCCAAACCATTCTATAATTCTGTGATTCTATCAAGTACTCACAAAACCAGTGTTTTAAGGGCTGTAAAGAAAAATTACAGAGGATTCTAACATGTTCTCTAGCCATCAGTTATTCCTACTTGCCTTCCCCTTGCAATAATACAAATGTTTTACAATAAATCACATTATATCATAAATTACAGTATCATGACATCACATTGTACTATATAACTACATATAGATATAAAAATTTGTTTGATTTTAATCTTTTCACCTTTTTGAATTACAAAAATCTTTCAAACACAATCTGAAAGGAAATCTAATAAGCTCTGTTTGCACATACAAGTGGTGATTTTGGATGCCTGGGCCTTTCTCTGACAAACCAAAATGTCTTTAATGAAACCTTGTTTCCAGTAAGAACTGAATACCATCTTTCTGATGTTTTAGGTTATGCACTCTAAAATGGCCTTATGCCAAATCATGAGTCATTTTTGAAAGTCTAAGATCCTGTATCTAGTATCAAAACCCAGCAAAAAATAAATTCCTAAACTATTATCAGAGTAGCACCATAATTTGGAAAAAATGAAAGCTCACTTTGGCTGATTTCTTCTGTAAAACAAAACAAAACACTACAGGCAAGGTTTTCAACTGACAAGTTAAAAAACAAACAAGCAAAAAGCCCACAAAAATAAGCCTCCTTCATAAATGGAAGAAATAAAAAGTATTTTTGATTTCTCAGAAGAAACTTCTGCCTATATTTTAGAAGAAAAACCATAATAGCAGTAACAAAAAGAAATGAGCACTAATGGGATCCCTCAATCTGCCTCACGAGGGGTTGGCTACAATATACCTACCACACCTGAAATGTTTCTACACTAAGGCACATAGCATGAAGAACAAACACGAGGAGCTCCAAGCTTTGGCCCAGTCCCAGAGATTTGGCATCACTGGCGTAAGTGAAACCTGGTGGGATGAGACCTGTGGCTGCAGTGCCCTGTTGGATGGTTACAGGCTCTTCAGGAGGGATAGGAAGGGCAGAAGAGGCAGAGGGGTGGCACTGTATCTAAGAGAAGGCTTAAAATGTATGGAGCTCCATGTTGTCAATGGAACAGTTGAGAGCCTCTGGGTAAGAATCAAGGGGCAAACAAATAATGTGGAAGTAATTGTGGGAGTCTGCTATAGACCTCCCAGCCAGGATGATGACATCAACAAACTATTCTTTGAGGAACTAAGAGATACTTTAAGTCAAGTGCCCTCGTCCTTATGGGGGACTTCAACTTGACTGAAATCAACTGGGAGCATCACACAGCTGGTACAACCTGGGCCAGAAGATTCCTTAAAAACCTAGATTACAACTTTATGGAACAGGTCCTAAGGGAGTTGACTCAGGAAGATGCTCTTCTTCATGTGCCGCTTGTCAACAGAGTGGATTTCATGAGCAAACTAGAGATTGGTGGTGGTCTTGGCCACAGCAACCACAAAGCAATCGAGTTTAAAATCTCTGTTGACAGGAGGAAAAACCTCAACTCTGGACATAATGTTTTTGCAGGTTCTGGGGTCTGTCAGTGCTGGTCACTTTTCAAATATCACCTGCTGAGGGCACAGGAACAGCACTTCCCACATGTTGGAAGTCAAGCAGAAGCCTGACCTGGTTGAGTAGGGATGTTCTCTTGGAAATAAGGCAAAAAAGGAAGGTGTATGCCCAGTGCAAGCAAGGTCAGGTGAAATGGGAAGAATTCAGAGATGCTCCTTGATTCTATAGGGAGAAAATTTGTGTGGCCAAAGCTCAGTTGGAGTTGAAGCTGGACAGAAATGTGTGGAACAACAGAAAGAGTTTTTCAAATACATTAATGGCAATGGGCAGTATAGAAATATCAATGGCCTCTTACAGGATGGTCACCTCACAAACAGGGACAGAGACAAGGCACAGGTGTTTAATGCTTTCTTTGCTTCTGCCTTCAACACGGATATGGACCAAGGGGGTCTCAGTGCCCTGAGCTGGAGGACCATGACTGTGAGAATGATCTACTGCCAGTCAACTCTGAAAGTGTGCAGGATCTGCTGCTCCAGCTGGATCCCTACAAGTCTACAGGGTCTAATGGAATTAATCCTAGAATCTTCAAAGAGCTAACTGATGTCATTGCAAAACCTCTCTCAATGATTTTTGAGCAGTTTTGGGAATACAGAGAGGTCCCAGATGACTGGAAGTTGGCAAACATTGTTCCAATTTTCAAGAAGGGTAAGCAGGACCATGGAAACTACAGGCCTGTCAGTCTCACTTCAGTGCCTCATAAAGTTATGGAGAACATTATTCTGGAACATACTGAAAAACATCTGAAAGACAACAGAGTCACTGGTCACAGCCAGCACAGCTTCATGAGAGGAAAGTCCTGCTTATCAAATCTAATTTCCTTTTATGACAAGGTAACCCACCTAGTTGACCAAGGGAAGCCAATTGATGTAATCTTTTTGGATTTCAGTAAAGCTTTTGATACTGTCTCTCACAGGATCCTTCTGGGCAAAATGTCCAGCCCACAGCTTGATAAACACATCACGTGGTGCATGAGCAACTGCCTCATGGGCTGAGCACAGAGGGTAATAGTGAATGGTGTAACATCAGACTGGTAACCTGTTACTAGTGGGGTTACACAGGGCTCCATCTTAGGCCCTCAACAGCTTCATAAATAACAGGACTGCAAGGGATACTAAGCAAGTTTGCAGATGACACAAAACTGGGAGGAGCTGTTGACTCCCTCAAAGGCAGGGAGGCCCTGCAGAGAGACCTTGACAAATTAGAGGACTGGGCAATCACCAATCATATGAAGTTCAACAAAGGGAAGTGCCTGATTCTGCACGTGGGATGGGGCAACGCCAGATGTTTGTACAGACTGGGGAATGAGATACTGGAAAGCAGTGCCACTGAAAGGGACCTGGGGGTCCTGGTCAACAGCAAGTTGAATATGAGTTAGGAGTGTCTTGGCAGCCAGGAGGGTCAACCATGTTCTGGGTGGAATCAAAAGTATCACCGTGTCTGTTCAGCCAGGAGGAGAATGAGGGAAGACCTGAAGTTACAACTTCCTCATGAGAGGAAGAGGAGGGGCAGACACTGATCTCTTCTCTGTGGTGAACAGCGACAAGACTCAAGGGAATGGCCTGAAGTTATGTCAGGTGAGGTTTTGCTGGATATTAGAGAAAGGTTCTTCACCTAGAGCATGGCTGGGCACTGGAACAGGCTCCTCAAGGAAGTGGTCACAGCACCAAGCCTGACAGAGTTCAAGAAGCATTTGAACTCTCTCAAGCACATAGTGTGATTCTTGGGGATGATCCTATGCAGGGCCAGGAGTTGGACTCACTGATCCTTGTGGGTCCCTTGAAACTTGGCATATTCTGTAATTCTGTGAAAAGCTTGTCTACTTTTTTGACATGGTGGTATATATGCCACATCAGCCCACTTCAAGCACTGGGCCTCTGAGAGTTTCAACTAAACATATTTCTACTACTGAATATAAATGCTAAGGGTCAAAATCCCCAAAAATTTACCCAGTAAAACTATAGTACATAGCAGTTTGCCTGTACAACACTTGAAGAATTGACATTTCAAAGTTCTTAAATTTTTTTTTCCCTGAGAAGAGACACTGAAAAGCAGAGACTGGTGGGACAGCAGCCTGCTTCCTTGTCACACAACTTTTATATATGTAATTCCAAGCAAGTTCTGCAAAGTGACTGACAGACATAGATTTTCAGGGGGGAAAAAATATCAGCATAGCTGAAATTGTGTTGGTTGAATGCTACAGCACGGCAGACAGCAACTCTATATGCCAGCACAGCAAGAAAAAAAACTCAATTGCTTTTAATAGACAAGCATTAGTGGAACTAATATAATCTGGAGTGACATTTCCCCCTGTCTATTATGTAAGATGAAAGCTAAACTTGTGCTTTTATACAGTATATAGCCTATCTTCAACACACTGCCTAATCAGCTTTCTTTCCACTTTTACGGTATTTTAGTAGCAAAAAAAAAGGGGGACTTATCAAATCCTTGAGATTCCTTCTTAACTCTTTTTCTTCCACTCTGTGTTCATGTTGCCACACAGACAGATTTCAATAGGAACTGTTCTTTGTTTAGTTAACATGGTACATATTCTATGTCTAACAACCTCTCCAAGAATTTTAACTCTCTACAGAAGATAATTTAAAAGGTGAAGAAAAATCCGGGAAACTCCACAGAGAAAACATGGAATTTCAAAAATCAAGGATAGTCAATCCATTTTACCAGCATCATTGCCTAACACCTCCTTTTCTAAATTTCAGGAAAAGAAGTAAAAAAGCAAGGAAATGGGTAGTTAGAGACATCACCATTTTTATAACTCAAGCATCATCCAGAATATGTGATATCTATCTACCCCTCTGACAGCAATTATCCTTGACAAGATATTCAAAATGGCATTCAGCAGCAGACTTACAGAGATCAGGAACTGTCCACAAAAAGAGCAAAACAGATAATGACAGACTTGCTCTGTTAAAACATGCATTTATAACTCCAAGATACTTAAATTATTAGCTAATTCTTTCCCAGTCTTTCTGTTCATCTATGGCTATTCACTTCTGTGCTGTCACTGGATAAAGCTGGTATCTTAATTGTAACCCCTTCAAGATAGCCAGCTCTGATAGACTGACTTGTTTTTAAAGTATTTTGATAGACAAATAAAGCTGTCTAAGTGCCAAGAAGTCTGCATATTTAAGATTCAGTACTCAAAGAAGTGAGTGATTAAAATCTAGTGATTTTGCAAGACAAGTTCATAAGGGCTATAAATACAGCACATAGCATCAAAAGACCTCATCAGCCAGACATCTGAGTACCAGAAGGAGACACAAGGCATAAAAGAAATCAAACCTTCAAAAACAACGTACCAAATTGATTAGGCAACACTGGAAGAATGAGTCGTACAGGAGACACTTTATTGTGCATATATGCCAAACATGTTTATGATTCCTCTTAAAAGACCTGTCTTCATTATCCTGGTAGTACCAGATAGTTCATGTCCCACCTGCCTTCCCAAACTGTGTATCCCACAATAAACAATGCTGCCTGCATTAGAAGAATGCCCCTTCCAGGTACATATCACCTCCTGAAAGGGCACTAAAAATGTCCTACCCTGATGCTTTTAGAGCCTGATCATGAGCAGGAATTTCTGACTTTTCCCAGTCTGAGGCAGGAGCATTCAGCATATATGCACAGACAACACTGCAGAGCTTCTTGGACTATCTACAAGTGCAAGAGAGATGCTGACCACTTAACCAGCTCTGCATATCGTGTTGTAGTCTGTAAATCTCCTGCTCTCTCAGAGTTGCATATCTGCTGAACCATGCCACTGATGCTACCCCATGCATCTGATGGAAAGCCTCCTCCATGCAAAGCCTTCTTTTGGGAGCACTGAGGTGGATGTAGGACACGGCAGCCACCGTCCTACTGCACCGAGCACCTCAGCGTGCCATGCCTGGGCGGTACTGATGCCCAGCTCTCCTCTGACATAAAATCTTTCCACAGACAGAGCAGAACCCATGAGTGTGCCTGTCAGCTCCGCAGAGATGGGATTAGAAAAAAAGTCTGGAGAAGCCTTACAAGAGGAGGACAGAAATCTGTGAAACTGCTACTAAACTCACTCGGAAACCTCAAGGTGCTCATGCAGGGAGCAGTGATTGGAATTTCAAATATAAAATATATCATCTACCCCATACCAGACAACACTCTTTGTTTTCTATTGAAATTTGGTACAGGGGCTGAGAAGACTGCCTATGCCCACTATCAGGAAAAGACTGTGAAACCAACAACAGCTCATGCTCTGCCCTTTTTCAGAAAATAGATGTCGAATGATACAAGCAATGGGAAAAAACAACCTTAAGTTGTCTCAGAGCAAAGAGATTGTTTTTCTCATTACAGCACAAAAAACACATGGCAGGGCATATTTCCATTTAGTTTTCTTTGGGTTTGCTTCTTTTCTATCCAGTAGGTCTCGAGTTAGTAAGGCTGAGAGCCATATTCATTTAGCTGGCAGAACCCAGCTGCAGGTAAGGTTTTCACATCACAACAGCGCTACCAACATTTTTCCCTCTAATTATTCTTGCTCAGTATTCTATTCTTCAGGTTGAAAAGGAAGGAAGAGCTTCAAACACTTAGGAGGGATGCCTCGTCTTGAAGAGAATTAACCAGAAAAAGTGCAATTCAGAATTAATAAAGCCACTTTTCTTCAGAGGCTTTCTGAATCCTATATATGCAGAGGAAAGTTTTGCATTTATCAGGCAGCAGAAGGGCAAGGGCTTTCCACAGGGCGATTTTGAAATTTGTGGTCAAAGGTTAACTTGGTTTTTAACTTCAAAGTGCAGAAAATCTTAGAGGTTGAAAGAATACAGTAAAACTTCAGAGGGATGTTACCAATCTGAAACCAGGCTATGAAGGCACGTAAAGCTGCCGTCTATGCTACACCTTTCCTCGCTCTTGGTTTCAGACAGTTCCTAAGAAGTGAAAAGACAAAGTCAGTTTGGGAAAGTTTAAAATATAATCAGATTTTTCTGGCTGGCATCACTGAAGGAGGAAAGGCAGTTTCACTAATTAAGATCTGAACTCCTGCTTCAACTTCAGTTTTTCATGATGTTACTAGATATTTTAAAATATGGTACTCATTCATTGCAGGGTGCAGCACCCGCAGGGCAGTGAGTAATGGCTTTACTCTTGCTTCAGTACTGGCAGCAGCATGTTGGACTGGAAAATGAACCTCTATTTCCTATCTATTTTTATAATCAGTTTATCTATCATCTCCTTAATTCTTGTCCCTATATACACACAAGAAACAAAACATTAAAGACTCAGTACTACGCTGAAATACATTCACAACGCTGCCATTGACAGACATTAACCGAGGACAGAATTTGGCCCCAACCAGTATATCTGCAGTCTGTACGAAAAATTGATGAACTAAATCTTTTAACTTCTTTTATAAACAGGAGACAAAATGAGAGAGTCATCACTTAGTCAGCCAGGGAATGATTCAAAATCTAAACCTAGGATATAATTTTAAGGAAAGTAATTGGTAATAGATACAAAGTATATTTTCTCATGCTAACAGAAAAATTACAAATTGAAGTTGTTCTGGTTTACACTGATTTTTTTCTTGTTTTCATTAATTGAAAAAGTATAAAATACCAACTAACCATAGCAGTAAGATATCAGACACAAAACAGAAATCTGCAGTGTTATATGCCCAGGTATATTTTACTGCAGTCCTGAAGTCATGCATGTTACTGAGTTCCAGTTTATTTGCAAGCTTTCCTGTTTCTCTAAACACAAACATTACTTCTGGTATTTTGTGACTAGCTCTATATTATGAGGTGATATTAACTGCGGAGGTGACAGCTGGCAGGAACTTTTGAATTGAAGGGTCTCTTTCTAAATGATACACACAAAGCTCTGTATTAGCTCTCATAAGATGCACTGTTTACTAAAGACGATTACCCATGAGTAAATAATGAGTCATGATATCCTTAAAAAAGCAAACACACAGAGTTAAAGAATAATTTCTAACACGGGTAAACAGACAGCACTGAAAAATTGAATCACTTACATGCATTTGTCCTAATAAAGTGTTAAAAACCAGAAAAACTAGAGAAAATAGCCATAATTATATAAAAATATGTTAGAAGATCTTGGCAAGACTGTATCTCTTTTCATATGATTGTAAAGCACCATTTACAGGAATACAAATAGGTAAATGCAGTCTTAAATATATGCAGGAACAAATGGAAAAGGGATTTTTATTTGGTTGACACAACACAGACCATGGTAGTTTTTTCATTCTACTCTATCCTTACAAACAGTGCAGACCACTGAAATGCTACATATTAAAATTCAATCAGGAAGGCAGCACTGTAATTATAATAGGGATGCAAACTGCTCATTTTTATTTTATGTTATCAGATGACTTCCTAGCACTTTGGGAATTTACTGTCGGGGAATTCATCTCCAGATGATCACCAGCAGTGGTGAAATACTCTCTCCTTCATTATTGCTACTTCAATAGGCATCTTATTTCTAATGCTACCTTATACATTTCTAAAATCAGCACTAGGGTCCAAAAGTTCCTCAGGGGAATACGATGGCAGACTGAAAATTACAAAAAATATACTTATATTATGTCCATTCAAAACACTATTCATCTGTAAGGATTTTGCCTGAAACAGTTTGCTCCTAGCCATTCTGCAGAACCTTCCAGACACCTGCGAAGCTTGTCAGCAGTTTTACAAGAAAAATTAAATGGAATCTAGTGATCCTCATAACTTCTCAGCAGCTGAGAGTGGTGGCTCTGGAATGAAAACAAGACATAAAGACAAGACATAAACACACTCTACTGGAACTATGACTTTTCATATAACCTTCTGAAATGTTTCCTTGTGAGGACTAAAGTAGAACAAGTTGGACTCCAAAAAAAAAGTAAAAATAATTAAACAATTTATTTAAGGACAATAAGGAATTATGTGAAGATAGGAAAAAACAGGCACCTAACTTGCTTTCTTACACCACCGTATTATAAAAAGATCCAGATTGAAAGTTGAAAGGGGTGTTGACCAAATGTTAGGACTAATGCTCTTGACTCGACAATGCTACATTCTGAAATTAGGGCTGCCAGGATATATTTGAAGATTTCATGACGATGAAATAGTCAAATTAGATTTCTTTGGAAAGCGCACTGACACCTCAATTCAAGCCTGGATATGATCACCACATTTTGGGAACTGATGCCCAGCTGGGGTACCAAGCAACTAGAGGAACGTACACCAAACCTGGTAATTATGACGTGAAGACAGGGGTGCTTTCCCCTCCTTCTTCCCTTTGTACTCCTCCTAGTATACTGGTCTTAAAATGTAATCTCTCATGCTTTGACCAATCTACAACCTCCACATAGTTAGTCACAGTTCACTTTTTGAGATTATGTGATTTTAAATCACAAGTTTCTCAAAAGTTGTTGTAACATTTTAAACAGATATTTTTGAGAAGATCCAGACAGCCAGTGAGATGGCTAACCACAGCACAGATCTCACAACCTGTCCTTCAAGTTTCTTAAATTACAGACACAGTTCCGAATCAGGGTCACACATAATGTGCAATTCTGTGAGGTTCTCCTCATTTTTTGGCTGACTGGTGATTGTTAAGATCACTGAAAAGGCACCACGAAGCTTTAGCTGCCAATGTTCATAACAGAAAAGATGGCATTTCGTCCCCCACAACCCACAAAACTTGAAATACTACCAAAAAGAAAAGGAAGGAAAGATCAGTGCAATCAGAGCACTTCAACTAGAATAAAGACCCCTTTGGGGCACTTTAACTTTCAGTCTGAAGCTTAAAAGGAAAATTAAATAAAATCTAAAATGGCACACAAGGCTTACAAGATTACATACGCTTACATTAAGCAAATACAACAGAAACCTATTTTTGCTGTATCTTGTTTTATATTATTGTGAATGTTTAATTAAGAAAAAATAATACACTAAAATTAGGAAATAATTTAATGTATTTTCCTTTTTTCTTTCTGTGATATAAATGGCCCATATTCTCAAAGCTGTTATACTAGACTTAAACTAGGTCAAAGGCATCTAGTGTTCAAAACCAGGACATGTCACTACTATCAAAAATTATCATACAAGAGTAGATTTCAGTAGCTGCCTATCCCTCATTGAAGGGATACTGAAGTTGTATCATTCCATAACATACAGCTGCTGGTGCTTTATACAACTTAGATTCCTATCAATCAATTACAAGGTGGTAACACCATCACACACAGATCAAAGTCTTAGATCCATCCCTTCTAACAAGGATGTTGTTAGATCCATCCCTTCTAATGAGATCTCTTCATTAAAATTTAAAAAACATTCACTTTTTGCAGTTACCTTTTACAACTACTTTCAGACAATTCAGACACGGTCACTAATAGACATGTGCAGATACCTTGCAGTCTTTGCCAATGTCATTTTCCTTTCCCACTCTATTATTTTTCCAAATCCTGCCTGAATTCTCTCCTGTTTAATCTCTTGTGGTTGAAAAAACCACAAAAAATAATGAGCAGTACACAAAAGGGAATGCAATGTTCTAGGACTGGGCTTGTATGAGCCATAGAAAAATGGTACAAAACTGAGAAGAGCTGTGAAAGCTGTAATGTGATGTCATGACCTCTGTTTACAGCAATAAATTACATCAACAAAGTGACAGTGTTCTGCGTGACTCTGCATTGTTTAATTTTTTCTCTCTTTTCTTAATTATTTTTCCTCTCTTTTTTCATTATTACTGTGCCTGTCTTCACTTTACCAATTCTAGTTACTTCCTCCAATTTGATAACGGTCTAACCAAACACATATTTCTCCTACACGTTCAAGCAGAAGACCCAATTTTACTGTCAACACAGCCAGATCAAAGCAGCTAACCTGTTATGGAAACAGCAAGGCCAACACCCTAATAATGTCCCAATTTCTTATGTTAACCAAAGAGATAAAATTATTCTTAATTAACAATGTGTAATTCAGTAGAAACATAACTTGAACGTAAGTGTTGACAGAAAGCAAAATTTATTGACTCAAAAATACAATGAATTTACTCCCCAAAATTCACCTTCTGATCTATAAAACTTTCAAAAGATACAAAAATACATGTTGTGCTGCACATTCAGAGATAACAAAAGAGTACAGTATTTAAATTCAGTAGGTTTTGCTCTATTTGTTGAATTACATAATGTTGATTAGATGACATTAGCTTGGTTACAAAGGGAAGAGCATTAATTGCTTTCAATATCAATACCATGGGCTAACTGAAGTATAAGGGGATAAGGACTCTTGAGTTATCAAAAACTTTAACCAAGTTTTTATGAAGATATCAATTAACATAAAATACAACAAAATTCAACAATGAGATTTCACACTATATCAGAAAAAGAAAAAAACCAAACAAACAAAAAAGAAAAACAAAACCAAACCCCATGGTAAGACTCTGAAGAAAAACAAACAAGAGCACGGTATAATTTTAATCCCTAAATCAAGATATTAGACCTGCCATATACACAGATGCAAATGGCTGGGTATACTGATTCCAAATTTAGCACTGTAGATAAAATTACTTCCATCATAAAAACACACTGTAATCAGATAATTTTGCTCACAAAACTGTTGAGTTTTGGAAAAGAGTAAGTTTGTATCACCTATCTTTATTTTTGCCTTTCTCAGTTCTCCAGCAGTAATAACCAGTGAAGGCAATCACATATTAAATGTCATTTTGGAGTCCTGAACCCTCATTTCAAACATTGCAGGAAGATATGCATTTATTAAACATACATAATGTTGATGGAATTGCAAAAATCACTTTTGGGATCATAACATATCACTTCTGGGCACTATTTAAGGTTTTAATCTGCCTGTGATACTCACCAAGCCTTTTTCACATCAAAATGAGAGAGTAATTCCACCACTTTGATATTATTAAAAAGATAGCTTTTATCACCACTAGGAAAATCACTGAAGAAAACACATCCAAGTAAATTAAAAGTAAAGTATCACAAAGACTGCTGGTATCTGCTGGCTATAACCTAATAGCTCAGATTTGCTGTGCTGAGATAGTGCATAAAAGGAGTAACACCAGACATCATTTTTTCTGACTCAAAATGTTTCCACCCAAAAATACAAAGAGTATGCAATAAATACGAATGCCCAAAGATCATCCCCAATACAGATAAGCTCAGCAAAAGTAAGCGCTTAAACTGTAACTTCTGATCTGCCCATCTGCTTTCCCCACTTTGCCCTGCTCTCCAGATGAGAAAACAGGTGAGGTCTTGAATTACTCATATGTCGCTCTGTAGTTTTGCCCACACCCTTCTTCCTGTTACACCATCACCCAAGTGTTGTGAAATTTGGATCTCCTAATAGAGATTGCAGATCTTAACCTTCACATGGCAATAGGTAAAGCTCAGTCCTATTCTATCCCAATGCCTTGCAACATATGCCAGGTTGAATCTCTCAAATTCTTCCTGCCTTGTCCTCTTTCTGGATTTAAATACTTGTTCTCTTAAAGAACTAAAAATGACACTGAGGTTTTCACAATCCTAATTTGCAAATTGTTTCAAGCTCTTTTAGATTAGATTACTTTCCAAGCCAACATAGTAATGCCCTACTATTCTCATTTCCCAAACACAGACCGCCTTACAACTGTGCAGGGCTCAAAATGCCTTTGCTTCTTTCAGCTGCCCATGTTCACACAAATGGCTTTCAATAACTCAAAGTACAGGATGTTCCACTCATCCAAAGCTATTTAAAAGAAGAAAGACCTAAAGAAATATTGACAAGATTAGGCATGATGTATCAGGAAACCCTTAGCAACAAAACATTTAAAAAATTATGAGACTGTAGATTTGATCTTGTAGATCTGGACTCCGGCAGTAAAGGTCTGCCTTTACATATCTTTCTCGCACCATCAAATAATTAATTCAGCTGCAGACTTATGATTATCAAAACGGACTATGGCTATATCTACACAGACAGGTTTTGAAGAAGTTGAGCTCGTTATAACTTGGCTTGGAGTTGAACTTCACAAAGAGGAGTCCAAGCTTTTCATCTTATTGCATGTTATGCTTGCCCAGACAGCAAGCAATATCCTCTCAGCAATCCACTTCCCCTTTTCCTTCTATCTCCAACATAAATTGCTGATAAGCCTTCCTGATAAGCCTCGGATGAGAAAATAAAGTGTGTTAAAAATATTGAGAAATACAAATTTTTCAGAAAAAAGGTCGCCTGCACTGTTGTTGCAAAGTACAGGTTACAATTATGTGAGTTGATATAATGGGTATGAACTTACAGCTGCCATTTGTGGATGAGCTCCATCTATGAGCAAAGGTAAGGAGATGTCTGGTACATGTCTGGCTACCAGCCAGTGTCCACACTGGTCCCCACAGGGCTGCCTCCTGAGTAGGTGGAGCAGTAATGGGAAAGGGAACATTGCCTGAGTTCAGGTTTTGTGGCTGCAATTCCACCACTGTCTTGATTTCAGAACTCGGGTTTCTTTCTGGAGCAACATGTAACTCACAAAAGAGATCCCTGAAAAAGTGCTGGGAGCCAAACTGGGCAGTGAAAAGTCAAGAGTGAGGGGAGGGCAAAGGTTCACAGAGTCTGCTTATGTAAATTTGACTTTTTACATTTAAATTCCTATCAGCAAAGCATTATCAGAAAATTACTCCCAAACAGCCAGCAAGTCCTGGCTACTTTTTCTGCACACATGATTCTATGAGATCAAAGGCAATGATGCTGAGAATTAGCCT
Source organism: Myiozetetes cayanensis (assembly GCF_022539395.1). Taxonomy (NCBI): domain Eukaryota; kingdom Metazoa; phylum Chordata; class Aves; order Passeriformes; family Tyrannidae; genus Myiozetetes; species Myiozetetes cayanensis. The sequence continues at coordinate 112,562,096 of NW_026086604.1, read as the reverse complement.
ATTATGCTCAAAGGTGAGAGCATGTATTCTCTTTCTAAGTTTTAGGTAAGCTCACAACTCTGATCTGTGCATAGAAAATGCATTTAGGGTACTCTTTAAAGTTACAGAGATGCTTCAGTTGTTTGTATAGACAGAAGTAATATGATTTGCTCTCTGTTATTTTGTTATGAATTCATAACATTTTTATTGACTCCCCAGAATTACGAGCAAGCCTGGCAGAGCAGCTTAATTTGAAAATGTGCTCTATAGTTCCCATTAAATGAATCTATTTTAATTTATTTTTTGCTTCCCTCACCTCCAACCAAATGAACTTCAATTCTCTTTAAAAATCTTTTCAGAAAGTTTCAGTCAAGGAATGGCTGAGGCTGTAAAGGACCTCTGCAGACTGTCTAGTCCACCACCCTGCTCAAGCAGGGTCACCTGGAGCAGGTTGCCCAGGACCATGGCCACCTGTTTTTTTAGTGGATGGAGATGCATTAACATCTCTGGGCAATTGGTGCAAAGAGTCTTGCTATTTCTGCAGCAAGAAGTAGCAAAGGAAATGCTTGGGGTTGGAGGTTTTTTGTTTGTGGGTGGGTTTTTTTGTGGTTTTTTTTTTTTTTGAGTTCTATTACTTAGAACAGAACCTGTAACTTGGCAAGAAAGGCCCTTATGACAAGGATGAATCCTGCTGTCCCTGTGAAAATCTAGACAGAAGGGGAAAACACAGGAGAGGAGTTTGCCTAAGTTTGTGCTCCACAAATATTTGTTATTTGTATTTGGAGAGAAAACCCATGTTTCATTCAGATTCTTGAATTTACCAGTTATCAGGTATTTGAGACATGAAGACATCTGGAAACAGAAGGAAGCATGCTCTGTAAACATATGGTTCTTCATATACACGGCTTTATGCAAGGAAACTGGCACTCTAAAGCCAGTCCAGAGCCAAAGCAAGGAGTCTTACCGACATCACTGCAGGCAGGACGGAGAGATCAGGATGGCTAGCTCAAGGAACAGCTCTATAGAGATAGGGCTCTATAGAGATAGGGCTCTATAGAGCCCTCTCTCCCTTGGGAATTATGGAATACAGCACTTTCCCCTCCCCAGGTCACACCATTCCCACTCACATCTATCCTCCAAGCAGAGAAAGCACTTCCACCTTCACAAAACTGAGGAGTGTTTTGATATATATCCTCTTGAAGAGATCCCAGTGGAAGATCCTTCTGCATCCCAAAATGCACTCCCACCATCCACACACTGGGAAGTCATGGCCAGAATGGCTGCAAGCACATTCCCTGCATCCTACTGTGAGAGTGACAGCGGGTGAGATTCATCTTCCCTGGGCAGAGGATGAAAGCAAATAGGCTTCTTAGGAGGCCTGACTATCAGAGCAGTCTCTGGGTTCTCCCAGAGTTCAATGCAAATGAAGACAGCTGCCATCAAGATGGTATCTTGTGCAACAACCTACTAGGCAAGAAAGAAGGCTTCCGACAGTTCAGAGGCTACAGAGGCTATCACCATTCCTGTCCAAGTTTCACAGCACGTGTCAGTGGTCACATACATACACAGCAGAACTGCCAAGTAGGGTGGGCCAGGGAGGGCCAAATGGCAGTGGGACTAGGGACAAAGAAAACCCCCCACCAACCAAAGAACTCAACACTCACTAATGCAGAAAGACAAGAAGGTGAAAGCACAGGGTTTGGTCAAAACAGTGGCAAGCAGGACTCTTGTCATTGGCTCATACCTTCAGGTGGCAAGAAGACCCTGTCAGAAGCAACCAGGAATCAGATGACTCCAAGTGCAACCCACTCTGTCAACACCAAGAGCATGGCAGCTGCCTTCAACACCTGCCAGATTAAGCAACTAGAACTTAAACTGACAGGACATCCTATGGGGAAAGAAGATTGAGGACGCTATCTCCATGCATAAGACTCTTCAAGAAAATAAAATGTCTCTAGCAGCTCTGCCCCAGTTCTGGCAAAGGAAAAAGCATGAAGTATCAGAGGCAGAAGACTGCCGGTGGTGGGGGTGGGAGGCGGGGAACGGGATGGGCAAGAGAAAAAAAAACAAGAGCTTAACAGTTTGCAACAATTGAATGCTAAGCTGGATAATCAGGTTAGTTGCCTTCATGGTCCAGGAATAAGTGATTTTCAACTCAAAATTCACAATTATCAGCGACAAATTACCGTTACATGCGTATAATTCACAGACAAGGACCACATGCTCACAATATGCTACATAACCAACTGCATTCTCTGTGATCTGATGTTCCTAAGTTTCCTGGTTTCAAATAAAGTTAAGAGAAATTGTAGTTTTCAAGCACAGTTATTACTACATATGGCTAAACACCCTGAAAAGTAAAGCAGTACCATTCATGGACTCTAAACCTTAATTCATCTGCATATATTCACAGATACCTGAATTAAGGCTACATAATCAACCTTAATTCTGGTATTTATTTTCCTCAGAGCCAGACATTATAATCTTAATAACCAGCAACTTCTGCAGTTAAACAGTTGATCCGAGTCCTCTGGCCCAACTAAGCTGTTGTATTCTGGTCACACAGAACATTTCAATAAATTAATCACTTCAGTAAGCCACAGTGAAATGGGAACAACATAAAATGCATGCAGTTCAGTGCTGCATAGGAAGTACTCTTTGTTCCAGATACAATTTTCTTTGTAGAAATAAAATCATACTTTCATATTTAATTGAAGCAATGACTTTTCCTTAAAAATGAAATTTGTCAAAAATACTTTATAGGTGAATATTCTTTTAACGCATGTGTGCATGGGCATATATATTCTGGATTTACATGAATACAACACTGTACAGACTATTTCCAGGTTTATCTAACTGGATAATGTGTTTCACCTTATCTTTTTTTAGAACAAATGAAATATAGAAAATAAGACATCTTATTCATAAAAAAAGGCTCAAGATAAATACTTCCATTTCCTGAAGTGATAAACAAAGTCATTCTAAGCCTTACACAAAAATGCTACACATCTTAGTTACACTTTGAAGTACCTTGTGCACAAACACACATTTTTAAAAAAGATGTATGAAATACTGAAAAAAACCCACATAACCAATCCCAAACCAGAGCCAGGGACAAGTAAATAAATCATGGAAATAAAATTATTTTAATGTAAAGACAAAAAACAGTATGAAGTCACATGAAGGCAATCCTACCTGTCAAGAGTTGCAAGGAGGTAGGCAAATGGACTAGGACTGATACAATTTTGCTAAAGGTCAGAGGAAAAAAACAATGATAAAGAAGAAATATTATCATTTTATTAGTGTTCATTCTTTCTACTGATAGGAAACCAAGGAGCAGCAGCAGCATTCCATACCTGTTGAAGTACAGCTTGGCTGGAGCACATGGCAAATAGGTGGCATAGCCAAGTCAAGAGAAATAATGCAAAGTCATGAGTGGAAGGTGTGGAGTTAACAGGATACTAAAGGAGGCCAAGGTGCAAGACCAAGGGACTACAAACCCATGAAAACATAAGAAAGGAAAAGGCCCAGAGTTCAAGAACATTGCACAGCTGTAAATAATGACAGCAAACATGACACATGACTCAAGGAAGCCGACTTGCAGTGGGGATGAAAACAGCTCTTCTTACCCAAACATTTTTCTCGTGAATGTTTTAAAAATGGTTCACACCCATTTGCTTGTCACTAAGATATTGGTTAGTGAAGAATTGTTCAAGGATCCAACTACTTATGTAGTTGACAGCTACTTCTGATTTTCTTCAAAGAGCTCCTTTATTTTCCTACACCACAGCTGTTGCAAAGAACATCTACTGTCAAGCAACATTGTTGCCGTATCTGCAGCATACAGTTCATTCCTACCAACTCTCATGAAGTAATCCAGAAGACAGCCAAACACTAGGATCAAAATAGGCCAAAAAAATGTAGCAGGTTGTGAAAGACAGCTCAGACTACAACCCTCAAACCCTGTTAGCAGGTGAGCAGAACTAATGATCTTCTACCCCAGATAAAACAGTAAGCATTGTGTATGCATACTGAGAAGCAATTTGGTTCTATGTGTACCAACTTCGTCCAGTAAAAGAAATACTTATATTTTGTTTGATTTTAAATTCACTTGATCAGACACTGATCTTCTTGCTCTGTTTCCTACCTTACTATTAGGCAGCTCAACAATCAGTCCTTTTATTTCTTCCAATGGAAAAACAGAACCCTAATTTATTGGGTTAGGTTCACCAGAGGACACAGAACAGTTCGGTAGTCTAGAATGATCACACTGCTTTCAAGCGTATAATCTAATTATAACATAAGAGTATTTGCCCTTTTAGTTCATCAGAAAAAATTATTACAGCTCTGTATATTTAAGACATTTGAGGATATACAGGTTTTTTTTAAAAAACTGCAATTCATTCCTGTACTCTTTGACTAGTTCACTGGTTTCACAGGATATTTAATTTCTAAGAAGCTAAAATAGGTCAGAGTAAAATGAGAATTTTCATGACCAAAGCATTCAGAACGGAATATACAATTTAATTTTCATATTTCAAAAAGGCATTTCATTTGCTTTCAATTTCCTCTTCTCTAGTTGTAGGCTGTTATACACACTTTGGTAGTGTGACCATAAACCAAAAAAGCTAGCAACAGAACCAACTTTTCCAAACAATCCTTTTACTTGCATTGTCCCCCTACCATAACCACATTTAAAGTAAAGTAGTTGTGATGAATAATGGAAACAATCTCATTCACGTGTTGTAAATTAAATGAGAGAAACAACTTGTGCAAGATTCAATCTCTTTATTCAAAATGTCCTCTTGGACCACATAACAACCAATGAAATAACATAGAACTGAAGGAATACAATTCTTTAGTCTTTACACAGAAATTTATAGTCTGCCCTCGATTTTGATTATAAAGGTTCTCATAACACATGCATTGTTTGTTTAGTTATCCCTGTACAATATGTAAAAATCCTAGCTCATCCCTGACAAGGGAGAGTAGTTCTCCACTGCACAATGACAAGCTCAAAAAACATCAGAAACAGTACTACCACACTAATGACCATGTCAATTATTCTGCTAACTTTTTTGATGAGATAAATTAGCCAAGCAGACCCTCGGACTGACATACTGCATTTCAAGTACAGACTTCCTCACCCACCCGGAGGCCTTACTTAAGTTAAACAGATAGAAGAAGGAAAGTATCTTTGTGACCTGGCTGAATTCTGCTGTCATATACCCAAAGAGCTACCAAACAGAATCTGTTTATTTAATTATTTGTTTATTTGAATAGGGCCGTGCAGGAGAGAATCTGGGACTAAATACATTGCTATTTGTGACATTTGGAAAGAAGGAGACAACAACAAACTGTGGAAATATTAAGAAAATCTTCCGTGACCAATCCTCTGACCCTGGCTGACAAAGAATTCAGAAATTTATACCCTGTCCATACTCTCTGTAGAAACCCATGGTGTGAATGTGCTGCCTCGTTCCCTGCAGGCAGGTGGACAGTGCCCAGCAGTATCTTCACCCTTCCTCCAGAGGCCAGATTCTCATGTGCTTTGGAAACCCTGCATGCAAAAAGTACAATACACAGCAAATATGCAGCTCTATATTGCTACCCTGCAACCTGCAGTACAACTCTGCTTTCTGCCATGACATCTCCTATTAAAGACAAAATTGGTTTGGCTGGAAAAATTAGCACTTCCCAAGTCCTAGGAGAAAATCCAGTACTTGAGAGCTCATAGTAATTGTGCTTCTCCTGCCTTCCCTCATCTCAGGCTATTTATCTGAGCTTCTTTCACATGCATACCTCTTTTGCCTTCTTCAACTTTTAGCAATAAGCAAACCCCAAATCAGTAAACCAGAATATGATAGAGGAGAGATAACAAGTACCAGAATTTCCTTTTCCAAGGAGCCAAAATTCCTGGTCTCACCCTTCCGGTGGCAAATGAGATTCTTGCTGGAGGATGTCCTGCCTCAAATCAGGTAGGGTTTTTCTGAGGTTTCATCCCTTGATTCCCTTCCAAATGGAATCAAATTTCAAGACAAGCTACACTAAACTCTGACAAACTTCCATGATTTGAGTGTAGCAATCCTTCTCCTCCCTACTTTCTCTTGGCTGGGTTTTTACATATAGCCAAGAGGAAAAATCATGCTCATCATCAGCAACACGGAAGCCAAGAGAGAATATATGCCTATCACAGGTATGTGTTATTCTCCAAGCTTTTTTAGAGAACACCAGTATCTGTTATCACTAACAGCTTTCTCCCCTTCAGCTTCAAAAAAAAAAAAAAAAAAAAGAAAGGCAGCAAACAACCATATACTGAACAAAGGAAATACAACGTGCACCTCAGAGAAAGCATGTCTTCCAACTTCAGATGTCCCACTACTGTAAACTCTTTGAAAAACACCTGAAGAAACCTGTCTCAAGGGTAAGCAGCCTTCAGCAAAGCAGATTCACTTTAACTTCTTCCAAAATCCCCCATATGTTGTCCTCACATAGCAGGAAATGATCAGATAATAAAATTAATGCTATAGCATATAAAAGAGTGAACAAAAACACTACCACCACTTTCTATCAAGAAAAAGAACATTCCCACACAGGTGACAGCACAAAAGGAAAACTGACTTTACATAATGACTTGGCTATGCAAAGAATTTCAAAAGCACTAAACAATTTGGAGTATCCATGGTGTGCTCAACACCAGCTCATAGAAGCCTTTATCCAAAACCAGTAAAAATCAGTGGGAGATTTTCCACCGACTCTAACAGACTCTGGTTTGAGCCCTTTCAGCTCTGAATTATTATACTCCACGCAGTTAGAAGCACATAAAAACCACAGCTAAATCCTGCCTTTTCCAACATGGAGCCATGAGACGTTTAAATTTCCTCAGGACCATCCAGCAGCAGTGTCCTCAGTTTCACAACTGGTACGTCAGGACTAGATTATTCCATCATTAGCAAGTAACAATGGAACATACCAGCTCATCCAAAGGTCACCAATTCAAATAAACTGGAAGAAGGCTGAGACTAATTTAAGGGTCCTGGGACTAATATGAAGGGTGATTTCATGCCAGTTAGTAGAAAAGAAAAAACAGTCTTGTGAGGAAGGAAGGAGGCATATACAGTTTCACAAAACTTTTGGGTTTATTGTGCCTTAAACAGCTGTTCTATGAGAAAGTGACCAGCTATACTTTCCAGTGATTTAGCCCAGCTTCTCCTCTTTTGAAAAGGCTATACATTCATATAGCTGTATTATTTACAGTTCAAAGTAAGGGAGAGAACTCAAGCCTCTCACTGTAAGGCAATACAGCTAACCAGTGCAACTGAATTGATCATGGTAAAGTCTTCTGAAAATTAACTTGTTACTATTTCTTATAAAGAGCAAATTTCTTACAAAGAGCAAACCCTTTGCTCTGTTGTTTTGGTTTTTCTTCTCAAATGTTTATTCAGAAGTTGGGGCTGGGAAAACAGGAACCAGAAAATCTAGTAAATTGTCTCAACATACAAGTAGTATTGAACTGTAAAAGGAAAACAAACATTTTTTATAAAAAAACTCTAGTCTATCAATTAAGCAAACATATATTTACGACAGACTAAGTTTTGTAAATAAATGCCAAATATGTTACTGTAACTAGCAGATGGCTCAGTTTGAATGCATGAATTTTGTGTTAAAATAATAAAGGGAACACGGCTTATACTGTAAAAAAAAAAAATCCTGTCTCCCTTCCTGGTCAGAGCTGGTATTTATTACAGCATTTTTAACCTGTGTTTCGCCCTTCCTCCGTTCAGATCACAGGAGGGCAGACAAGGTTTCTGGGGACCATGGGGCTCCTGCCACTCACCAGAACAGGTGCGATCCTTCCTACCGGCAACTGGCTTCGTAGGGCTGACAATTTTCCCTTTTCCTTTTTACTCATACGCTGCCTGATCAATCCACCCACTTACAGCTTCCTCTTCTATATTTAGTTAACAATTAACACATTTGACTTTTTTAACTTCGCGGATTTCTTGTTGCTGTTGTTGTCGCCGCCGCTTTAGAAAGTCAAACAGAACTTCAACGCATAAACTCTTTTAACGGGGAAATACCACCTCTCGCTGCAAACATAAATAAATCAGGAAGCGCCGGTAGCCGCGCGCGCCGCCGCTCCCCCCGCCCGGCACCGCCGCCCCCCGCGGTGATGAATACCGGCGGTGCCGCCGCTCCGTCCCTGCCCTCCCCGCCGGGCCGCGCCGCCGCTCGCCCCCCGCCGCCCCCGGATGCTGCTGCGGGCGGCGCCCCGACGGGCCGGTGGATCTCTCTCCCCGACCAGCGTTTTGCGCGCCTCTGCCACCGCTCTCCCCGCCGGTGACAGCTAAATATAGTGAGCGGCCAGGGAGCGCGGCTCGGCTCCCCCGCGCCCGCCCCGCAGCGCCGGGCGGACGGCGAGCAGCGCTGCGCTCCGCGGGGGCGCGCCGGGACTCCCAACCTGCGGGGCCGGCACCCGCCGCCCGCCCACGCCCGTGGCAGGCGCGCTGCCCGCCGAGCGGGTGCGCGGGTGACTTACCGGCGGAGCGGAGTGACCCGCCTGCCCCGCGCCCCTCGCCGCCCGCCCGGCCGGGCGCGGTGCGGTGCGGTGCGGTGCCTCTCGCCGCGTCCCTCCCGCCAGCCGCCGTCTGGCTGCGGACGTGACCTGGATTCCCCCCGCCTGCGCCGCCGCCTCCCGCGGGGCCGCGCACACGCCGCGCCGCGCTGCGCCCCCCCGGCCCGGCCGGCCCGGCCCCGCCCGCGCCGCCGCCGCCGCCGCCGCTCACCTCCGGCCGCGGCGACCCGACCCGCCCGGCTGCCTGCGCGCCTCCCTGCGCCCCGAGCGACGCGCCGCGGAGCGGAGCCCAGCGCGGCGTTACGCAACGCGCCCCGCGGCCCCTCCGCGCCGCGGAGAGGGTCGCCGGGAGGCGGGCGCGGGGCGGAGGGAAACCGCGGCGGAGCCGGAGCCGAAACCGCCCCCGGCGGCCACTTGTAGCGCCGCTGGAGCCGGGATCCCCCCGGCTCCGCTGCGGCCCCGCGGGCGGCGCCCGGCCGGGCGGGCCCCAGAGTGCCGCCGAGTCACCGCGTCGCCCCGGGGCTCGGGCGGAAAGGTGCGGGGACGGGCCGCGGGGAAGCCGCTGCGCGGGCACCGCTGCTCGTTTCTGCCACGGATAGTAAATCCCGCGGCCGTGGGTCGCCCTGCCAGAGGAGCACGGGCACGGGAGAGGAGGAAGAATCCCCCGTGGTCCGAGGTTGAAGGCAGCAGCCCCTAGGTAACAACTGTGCCGCGGCTCAGCCTCTGGAGTGGACACCCAGGGCGGCTGTGGCTCTGCGCAAACACGCAGTCAAAGGGCTTTTTGATGGCACCTCCTGCATCCGGCTGGATTGTCCCGCTCTTGACTCGTATGTTTTTCCCATGGGCTTTGACAGGCGCACCCCACCGCGGGGCCTCCATCCCAGGGGTGCGGGCAGCCCCGGTGGGTGCTGGCGGCTGGCATCCTCTCTCTGCAGGGATGCCCAGTGGGGGGTCTCCCCTTGGCCCTGCAACTCTGGGTTTGGGAAACCAAGGGGTCAGGGTGAGAGGGCATCTGGGCAGCCCACCAGCCCTGCTGATAGCCGACCCATGCAGACGTCAGCAGGAATGAGATGGGCTGTACCCAGCACACCGGCTCTGACAGGAAAATGAAGACTGACAGTCCTCTGGCCTACAAAACCAGTGCAAATTTGGTCTCAGAAACATGATCACCCCACATCATCCCAGCACAAAAGCTGCTCCTTGCTCTTCACAAGGCAAACAGGTTTGGGAGGCTGTAGGTTCCCTGGCCTTCGGTCACGCTCAGAAGAATGTGCTCAGAAGAGGATGACAGTACATCCCCACCACCCATCTCTAATTCATGAGGCCAGGAAAGCAAGGAAGGAGAAGTACCCAGAGTCTCATTAACAGCTATCAGCTTGAGCGAGTAAGATGGCGTCTGAAGTAACAGGCGTGAAAGCAATAGCTACTTGAAAGAATAAGATCGGTTTGTTTTTCCTTAAGGAATTACAGGAATATTAAACCCTTCTTGCAGTTATAAATCATTTAATGCAAATCATTTAATCCAAACAGAATTTTTACAAGCTCATGAGGCTCACTCATTTTGCCAAGAGTGAGTCATGTACAAATAAAATGAAACCAACAAAGAAAAGAGCTCTCATACCATGTGTATGTGGGTGATCCTTTGAAAAACTTGTAATTATTTTTTTAACTCTACCACAGCCAGGAAGACAGGTTTGTGAAGCAAGAGCAAACCTTGATAACTGCAGCCCATCAACGTGTACTTTTTCCTTCACCCAGAAAGTAACACAACAGGTCCCTTGTCAGGCCGACGACAGCAATGGTGTGACTAATGTATCAGCAGCCCCTCAAACACCACGATTTCAAACCCAGTTGTGTGCTGACATACTAAGGAAGCAAAAGACTTTTCAAAAAAATGAAAATAATGTTAAGTGATTAATACTTAGTAAAAGAATGCAGTAGGCAGTTAATCCCTCACTTGCGGGTTAGTTAAGGACGTGAGTTAAACTTCATTCTTCACTCCCCATGTCATAAATATGTGCTGCTAAACACAGAGCACAGCATGAGCCAGTGGGGTGGTGATGCACTGCTCTGAAATGACTAAAATGCAGGGACACAAAGCCATGTGATGGTGAGAATGGGAGCCTTAAAATGTGTCATCATCCCCACTGAATGGCACTGACATGGAATGCCATTCACTGATGGCAATGGCAAATTTTTGTGGATACTGAAGAGATACGGCTTTCTAGAATTTTCTGATGCCAGCTCCCTGCGTCATTTGGAATAGATATGTGAAAGTATCTTGAAGTGTTCCTCTAGCCACCTACTTTGCATTCTGACATGAGGACAGATGCTCCTGGGTCCTCACACAACCACAGTCTCCTTCCATCTGCTTAACCAGAAAACAATACTTGCATATGGACTGTCGCTGCCCAGACTGGGGCAATCCAGGACCCTAAGCCCTCCGTCACTTTCACTAGCAATGCCCCCACCCCCAAACCCCAGTGCCTGAAATACCATTCCTGTCTGGCATAAAGACAGGTCCTCTTGTTCTCTTTGAGGGAATCCCTGCTTGCCTTGCTGTTGTTAGGGATGTGCTGTGTCTACCATGCATTCACATAAATGCTTTTCTTAGTGACCATGAGACAAGAGTTCAGTACTGCAGGACATGTCAAAGAGCCTCTGAAACCCTTCACTATCTGTGCTGCCTGACCTGGAAGAGGCACTAAAGAGGGAGGGAGGAGCAAAGGGAGGGACCACCTAGTTTGTTCAGCCAGGAAAGCAATGACAACATTTTACTCCTCCCCGAGAACAGTTCAGGTCATCTAGAGGCAAAATTTCCCACTGCATCAGTTAGCCACAGGCCATGACTTTGTTCACAAATGCAGGAGTCAGAAACTTCCTCAATTAAAAAGCAGCCTAACACTGACCTCATCAAATGCCTGACAGCTGGACCAGGTGCCCATAGGGTGTAATCAAGCTCTGAGATGAGCTGGAAGAGAATCTTTACAACTTTCATGGCATAAGGCTCTTTTCAATGAAACAGTATTCTTTCTTTTGTTTTTTAACACAACGACTTAATTTCGTACCTTAGTGGATTTCAGCTTTTTATCCTTTATTCCTCTCAGTTTACATTTTCTCCTAAGTAATTTTTGTCTGGCTGTCATACCTCAGAGCTGGACAGGCAATGGAGAAATTTAGTTTATCTGGGCTTTCTAATGGTAATGGATGGACAGTGTGCATCTGCCATCAACTGCCAGATTCCCTTGTTACTGGTTGATTTTGTTTTTTCCTATGCATCTTTGATTTTAGAATGGTTGTTTGACAAATCAGGTACAAGTGACTTTGTGTTCTTCTCAGAAGTACTGCACACCTCATGTGTTCCTTTTTGAGGAGGGGTGTTACTAATTGTTTATACACAAGCAGGAAGAGAGCACAGGCAATGAAACATGAGCTAATCTGAACCACTTGACCACCTAGCACACATTAACTGGTGGACAGAGGAGCCCCTAATCACTTTCTGAAGGAGGGTCTTACAAGACATACAGGTTTTCTTATTATTTGTAATTTCCCAGCCCTCTTACTTCCTCAGTACATGGGAAAACAGTGAATAAAGATGAAAACAGTTGTGGTAAAATAGCACTTTAAAAATTACTCTGGAATCTGCTGATTAAATGAGAACCTCACCTTTTGGCAGATAAAGAGAATCCAAAACATTTTGGTTTAAAAGTGTTACAAGGAATGTGAAAATAAGGAAGCACACATGCCCCTTTTAATTTTTTAGACTACTAGGAATGATTCAGCACAGCAGGAAAGCATCCTGTGTGGGTCCCTCTTTAAACCATGGATGACCAGTGCTAATACACACAACAAAAATACTGGACAGTACATGACTACAATGACTTTAGATTAATGTCCATTTATTATTAATCCTAGCAGAGGCCTAGGTTCTCTAAATGCCATGAAACACTTCAAAGCATATTGGTGTTAACTGGAGGTATTTGGCCAACATCCTTTATTCTTTGTCTGAGGCAAATATCCATTTCCTGAAAAAAAAAAAAAAAAAAAAAAGTAAAATAAACCACTAGTACTATATACTGCTTCTTTTCCTCTTCAATTTCCATTTTCCAATACAATGTAATATATGTCTGTTTCAAGATTTCTGAGGAACAAAAAAAGTAACCTAATGTAATAATACTTTGTTTATGTACAGAGATCTAGTTCCATCCTGCCATAAGAATTCGAGGGGAACCACAGGAGATGTGTGAGAACTGAAGAGAAATGAATGAAAATTGAGACAAATAAGAAAGAAAAATAAATAATAAGTAGGAAAGCAACAGAGAGAGAAACAAACCTAGAGGCACAATCTAACCTCCAATGCACAGTTCATATCCATTTTTGATCTTCCATGAAAAAACACAGCAGGGATTTTTTTTTTCAAGTTATCCAGGGATGCACATGGCACAGGACATTAGTGCTCTTTCCACAAAACCAGATGAACAAGGGCAAAAAATTCTAAACTTAAAGAAAAGCAGCAAGATTAAATTATCAAAAATTAATTTTAAGATCTGTGTTTCTAAATTGCAGCAACAAATTATTGGGGAAAACAGTCTCAGCTCTGCTACACTGAAGCAGGCTTCCAGACTAAACACATACTTGTGTATATTCTCCTTTTTATTGCAAAAGCTGTTTTACTAAAAAAGGGTATTTGGTCTGTTATCAAAGGATGATGTGGAAGGTCAAGAAAGTTCAAAACGAAACAGACAATTTATGGTCGACAAGTCCATTGATGGTTAGTAAACATGATGATGCAATCCAGTGAAAATTCTGGTTTAGGAAATTCCCATACCCTCTGACTGCCAGAAATTAGGAAATCCTACACTTGTCCTGTTTTTTCCAGTCTTTCTGCAAGCATCCTCTACTCATCAGTCAAAGGCAACCAGGCTAGATGGGTTATTGGAGTAAACAAAATCAGTAGTTAATTCTTCTTATACTCCTAATAGGTTATCAAGCCCATTCCTGTCATATTCTGGTGCCATCTGTGATTAATTTTTTAATGATCCAAGTCATGGCTCCAAATTGCAACATAGTGGACCTAGATTGGATTGCCAAAAAATATACAGCAGAAGCAACTACACATCAATAAATTAATATTAATGCAAAAAGTAGAGGGCAGCTGACAGGCTTCATTAGCTCAGATCTGTAGGTTTTCCTTAATTCTGAATGGGATGGACAAGGGGTGAGATGGGCACATTAGTAAGGACAGCCCATTAAGCAAGAAGAAATAGCACTTAACTGACCTGCAGGAAAGCCTCTAGCTTGAAGTGGGTGTGATAGCACCAAAGGCTTTGCACACAGTTCCCTTTCAGTGGTGTATAAGGGATATCTCTTTCGAGAAGAATTGAAGGAAGAGCAAATGCAGCTCTGAGAGAAGGTAGAGTGGGAAGATGGCTGAAAGTTCTACTGAAACCAGATCCCTTGTCCCAAACCATGGTGGTTTCAGTTAAAAGATTAGGGCTTGGACAGGCTCCTGCAGTTGGAATAATTATTACTATATTACTCTGAGGGAAAGCAACAACTCACCAGGGAGAGGCTTGATTTTGGAGGCCCAACAGAAGCAATAGCTTTGCAAGTTTTCTCATTCCTAATCCAAGACCATATGGAGCTCAAGTACCAGGTGGGTGGGTATATTAGTTGAGGGAATGTGCAGCTTGTCCTATTCTAAATCAACTTATTCTTCATAAGTGATCATTACAATAGAAAACAGAGCAAGAAACATAGAGATGCTGGGAAACACCCTTCACCGTTATGTAAAAAATCACAGTGTCTAGGAATTGAGATTCCACCTTTCTACTAAGCTCAGAACAGAAGGTAGAAGCCTGGTATCTCTTCTCTGGAGAAGAGATACCAGTAAGTAAAACCATGTAAAATAATGCACTATAATCTTCCCATTCATTCTCCATCTCTTGCTTTAGCAGCATTTTGCTAAGCTTTATTTTAGCAGGCCTAAAATATGCGAAAAATAAGATTACTTAACCGTCTTCATCCTGAATTCAATCATAGCTGAATTTCTGGAAGAATTCAGAGACATGCAGAGAGTTTTTATTGAAGTATTTTGGTTCCTAAGTTCTCTTGAGAGGCATGGAAGATAAATATTACCATGGTGCTAGCAGAAATGCTATAATGGAATAGCACTATAATTCTATTAGTTTAGAATGGCTGTTGCCATTTTTTGCCCCAAGCGTAGCATGTAGCATAGCACAGATACCTGCTCAGTGTAGTATGTAGTGCTGGTACAGTTCCAACAGTCATATTTCAGTAAATGACAAATTAAATGTGATTTGCCTGACATACAAGAGGAAAGTGTCCTCTGACTGTGATTATGGGCTTCATGTTGTGATATTTATGCTAATAGCATCTGCAAAAGAAGCAGTTCCTTCCCCTAGAAAACCTGATCTGTCAGGAATCGCAGCAGGTGCTTTAGAGGCCAGCTTGAAAAATCTCTCTGTAGGACCTGCCAAGGAAGAGTCCTACTTCAGTCAAAACTCTAGGTTTTCAAGTGACCTTCAAGTGCTGTAGAAGAGTGGCAGTGTTACCCCCTGTACATAAATCTTTGCAGAGGGACGTGCTTCAGTAAAAGCTCTTGCTTGACTTCTCAAAAGTAAGTATAGAAAGTCATAGCATAGCTATGCATAGCATAACATAACATAGCATTGCCATACCTTTTTTTAGTTACCTGGTCAGCTGAAACCCAATAACATTAAAATTAAAAACCTAACTGTGACCCAGATGCAATGAGTAATAGTATGGAAACACCTACAGATCATTCCTGATGCGCTCAGACCCATGGCTATGAACTCCTGGAACAAATTAGAAACTGGCACTACTGTAATAGCTGGGTAACTCATTTCTTTAGGATACATCTGAATGAGCAAAACATGAACAAACAAGCAATGGATGAAACAGATAAGTGGCTAATTCCAACATGCAGGAACCTCCTGCTTGTTAATTTATCCACCCTAGTCAGTCCTCTGACTATAGGAAAAACAATCCACAGAATCTATACTTGTGTACCAGGGCAGTAAACAAATTGTAATGTACAGAGACAGGCTGAACCACTTGCATGTTGTTTTTAAATTATCTTTATGAAAACGAGAACTTGGGGAGGAGCTGGGGATGATTAGAAACTGATGATGGCATACACTGCAGGCTTTTCCTCCCTCCAAACATATCACTTAATTTCTTTAAATTCCCTAGGTCTTCAGACACAGAAAGAGCAGTTTCTTATTCTTTCTAAAGACTTTTAGAAAGCTGGCACTTCAACTTTTAGCACTGTGAAGAGGAAATAAACGTTTGAGAAAATCTTACCTGTTTAAACCACTTTTTAATGGTCCAATGATTTTTTAAAAACAACAATTTGACTTATGCCAAAGATATCATTACAAACCAGAATTAAAGTACTTCTCCACCCTGACTATGGAATTCCTGAAACAACACAATAATAACCAGAAGGGAGGAAATTCTCTAGGAAAAAATATGTGTTTATTGTTCATTATAGCACCATTGAAAATGTCCATTAATAAAATAGCATTCATTGGTTTTATAACAATTCCAGTTCAAAATCTTCTTTTTGGAACTCTAATTGATCCTCCAAATGAGCTTTATTAATCATTGACGGAAAACTGGCAAAATCCTTCCCTGTACTTTGGCAACATTTCAAAATGCCCAATTAGGTCAAATCAAGAAAGCCCCAGAACTCAATTAAAGCAGCACTTCTAAGCCAAAAAATCTCACTGTACACTGAAAAACCTGCAACTTTATAGAAAAAAACCCAAACAAAACCCCTCAGTCCTGATCTGGTTATGCACCTGAAATACCACCTCCATAGAAACATGCCAAATAGTCACTCCTTGAACTACATCAATTAATGATATTTGCTCAGAGATTTTATTTATCAGTGCCATAAATGTCACCAAGCAGTACACCACAAGGAACAGTGCCAGCCAATTCCTTAATCTGTCAAGCAAACACGTGCTCCCCTTCAGCATTTTTCTGTACATCTCATCTCCAATGCTCTAATTGCACATGTATACGAAGCCTTCACCTTTTTTATGAGTTTCATGTGTTCTGTATCTCACCTCCATGTTTGTACATTAACAACTATGTTGACAATGCGATAAAAATAATCTTGGCAGCAAGAACAATAGCGACCTTTATCTAACTTCTCAAGAATGTGATCTTTGCTTCTGCAATACTTCTGCACGTACAGCCCTATGGTGCTGGTGGGCTGTTTGAGGTGTGTTTTGCTGCCAATCCTAATCCCACCACCCACAGTCAAGAATTAATTAGGACTTGAAGATGCCAGAGGGAGGCAAAACAAACAAAAATAGCATTTTAATTAACTACAAACAATAATTAAGATTCTGCATTATGTTTAGCATCTGCACATTTCTGGACTTACTGCAGTGACTCTGAATCTGACGAGATCATCCATCTAAATCCCAGAGGACTGAACAGATCTCAGATCCTAAGTACATCTCCTATTATATCTTAAAACAGTAAATAATTCATGCATTCTTATTGTGAACACCAGTAATTAAAAATTTTTTAAAATGTCACTGTAAATGAACCGAATCCATATATCCTGGACAGACTAAAGGAAAACAAAATGTGCACCCATATAGTAGGTAGATTTGAGTTTCCAACGCCAAATGTATACCTGTTCTGCCATTTCATAACACAATGGTCCCCACTTTACCATACTTACTAATACTCACTTATAACAACCACTTATTTGGTTGATTAGGCTTTTATTTATTTACTTACTTATTTACAGTTCCCTTTTACTTTTTTTATTAGCTTTTTTTATTAAACCTGTCATTATCCTAACATAATTAGGAAGGCGGTATTATACGACATATTTTTGCCAAAGTCATGAAAGTTATTTTCAACATTTTCCACTCCAGTGCTCTTTTAATTACAATGTTGAGACACAGGATCCTCTAAGTCTCTTCCTATCCATTTTAGTGATTCAGCTTCCTCTGCCATTTGATCTTTAGCTGGCTAGTTTACAAACTGGATCTCAGTAGTTCATCTCAACACTAAGTATTACTTCCCTCAACTAGTGCTTGACACAGTTATATGTCCCTCAGAAGACAAACCCTCTTAACAAAAACTCCTTACCTTCACCAGGAGGACAGGTAAAGTTCCTCAAGTTTACTTTACCATGATCTTGATCAAGGGTAACCACCGGGACCTAACCATACAGAAGGAAGTCAAGGTTTCTTTTGCGCTTGTCTCTAGAAACCTAAAGGAAAACATCTGTCTGAAGTAACCACGTGGCTTTAGTGTTCTGTCATTTTCCAAAAACAGCTAGACCAAACCTCTTAACATACATTAACTACAGCTAAAACCTTAATTCACCAAAGATAATGGAACTCATAGTACCGTTTATATAATGCAACCCCAACATCTCATTTGAATTTTAGCCATTATAAGGCAGACAAGTGCAATGTTTTAGCTCATACTTTGAAAGCTTTGGGTGGATCCTTTTCTTCCTCCCATTAGTTGTTTATTAACCCATTAATATTAAAACAAAAAAAATGTTTGGAAGATCCTGCATATCTCTAGCCCTCTTTCAGATTGAGTTTCATAGGTTCCTCGGGTTTCATAGGTTTCATGTATTCTCCCTTGCATTTTGCTAAACTAGTAGGTACAGAAAATTAACTGATTCGTAATACTATTGTTGTTTTCACCTCCATAGCAAAATTTTGAAATGCAAATTGAATACTTGTATTTCATAAAAGTAAAAACAGACTGGTCTGTATTTAGAAAGCTGAGGTCAGACCTAAGTGTAAAGTTTATGTTAGGATGTATCCTAATGTAAGGATACCTTTTGTTAGAATGACTGGCATTATTTATGACTGATTGCAAATGGGGCTGAATTGCTTTGCTGACTTGGAAAGGTCAGGAAATTTACTGTTTTTCCTCTCATTTTATTTATGTCATGCCTTTTCTTTAACTGTCTGTACTCTTGTAACTGCACCACTTTGTTATATTTGTCCTTCTACAAAAGCTTTCCTTCCTTTTTATTCTTTTTTTTTTTTCTGTTATGGTGGCAAACACTCAACTAAAAGTTCTACATTTCCTCTGAGTGGATGAAGAAACCAGTGATCACCTCCTTTCTTTACATGAAATGCTGTTTTGTTGTGGCCTAGAAAGCCCAGCCTGGTACAGGACAGCTATTAGGCTGCTCCCTGGTCTGTGGGACATCCTGTAATGGATCATACCTCATAGTTGTGTACGTGGTTCTGTACAAGAGTGGCTGAATCTCAGCCCTTATCACAGCTGCTCCTTCTGGTTGGTAATGCTTTCCAGGAAACTGCCTCACGGTCTCTTGTTTTTCTTTCAGGTGTATATAAAATCTGTATTTTCTATAAGCACCTTTGGCTTGCAGTGCTCCTTAACTTTCTTGGCCTTCCTTCTGACATCCCCCAGTTGGGGCAGATACATCATCCTATATCAGCTCTTTTCCTGCTTAGTCCTTATCCTTTTCTTGGAAATGCAGACACTGGCACGTTCAAGAATTTCTCAGGTTTATCCAGAATATCTTCATTTGCCAAGAAAATAAAACAGTAAGGTCTCAGGGTCCAGGGTTCTAGTTTTAACTGCTGTCAACATAGCAAAACAAGCTCACAGTTCCCTAGGACAGCAGCTTTGCATCCCTCCCTCCCAGATAAAAGTCTCCAGAAATGCCTGTAGCAGTTCAGCTTCCTACTTATGCTCTGTTTCCCACTCTCTTTTCTTGAGCCTTTTCCCCAATTTTTCTACTAGCTACCTCACGTTCTGTGTCTTTCTCAGGTTGATCTCCACACTGTGACAATTTGTGTAATGAAAATAAATGTCATTTATCTCCTGCATCTCGACTTCTTTCTGAGTAATACCATCATGGGTCTTTTTTGTTTTATTCTCTTGAGCTGGTCAACTAACTCCAATATTACATTATGAAAATGTTTGTGTTACCTGGAGCATTTCAACTTCTTTTTAGTGAGAGGTTTCCATCATTACGAAAAACATTTCTTTTGATTTCACTTTTTCCCCCCACCTTTTTTTGCAAAACTTTTCCATTTCAGCTTTTTCTGTGAAAACAAAGCATTGTTGTATTTTCTTTCTGCTAGGCCTCATTTTTTAAGAGATTTCCTTTTTAAATCTGAGACAATATGTCTTTCTTCATTTCCCTAATAAATCCTGATACAATATCCCTAGCCTTTTTTACTAATAATGCCTTCTCATTTATCCTATTCAAGTTTTATCTCAACTGCTCATATAAGTTTATATTAGAAGATGTGTATTTTTGGTTTATGTTTATTGATTCAATGAAAAAGACCAAGATCTTAAACTTTTGCAGCCCAACATGCTGTTGTGCTTTAAATTCTTAACCAAGTCTTACTTGTTTTGGTAATCTTGCTTGTGTAGATTGACTCTACTAACTTTTTTTTTGACGATACACAGTATCTTTCTGTTTTCTTTGCTTCTCATTTAGTGCCGCAGTCCCCTGCAGTATTTTCTTTAAGGTATAATTTCTGGGTAAAAAAAAAAATCTTTAACGTGTGAAAGAACTGTGAATTGATTATCATTTATGTTCTGCAAGTGCTTTCTTTTCATCGAGGTTCTTTCTGCTTTTCGCTGTCTCCTGATCGCTCCAGAGCACAACTGCTCCATGCTGTGTGACTTAGGAGAGCATCCTCCTCTGATGGCAGTGGTCACCTCACAGCATATGCCTTCAGGAGAGCCTCAGATTCCTCACCATAACACTGCTTTTCTGGTCATATGGTCTGAGCACAACTTACAGGGACATTTCTTTTTTGCCCAGAGCTGCTCTCCCAGTCTAATAATAATAAATCAATTTTAGTTCTTTATCCCAGTTTTGTTAAGCAAGAGCTCATCCTGCCTTCCTTGCAGCTGATGGTATTTTGCCACTGTTTTGGTGAGAGGAAGCTCTACCCCTTATGGAGGAAAACATACGACAGATGCAAGACAGAGAGCCAGGACACACTCTCTTCTCAGCTCTGCCACCTGTTGCTGCAGGACTTAAGCTACTCCATATTCCTGTGCCTTGCATTTTTCACATAATGTGTATTCTGTGTTAGTTTGTTTACATCTCTCCCTCAGAAGCATCCCCCAGGACGCCCTATGAAACTCCAAGTTTTTTCCTCATGAGGCATTGCCTTCACTCAACTAGGAAGACAGTAGTGCCCATTTTTAAAAAAATATTGGTTCGTGATCCTTCACAGTCACAAGTACGATTAACAGTGTTACTATATTTGTAGTGAGGTTCTTACAACTTATCTCAGTTTATCAGCTGGTCACAGATTGCAGTCTGGAATGATAACACACGGCCACTGCCATCTGTGGCCCGAACTCCCCAGCGTTTCCCAGCCATCTCCCATGCTGCCATCCCAGCTGAGCTCAGCGCTCCCGCACGCGCCGCGCAGGGAAAGTGCCTGAATTCCCCGGGGAGCAGCCTGGACCCTCCTGCGAGGTCTGCGCAGCTCCTAGGAGCGGGAGGAACTCTGCAGAAGCAGCAAACGCGTCGTAGCCCCTCCTGGAGCCTATTTTCATCCCGTGTAACCAGTAAATACGTCTGGCAAAAATGTAGGGCCGGGGGCACTCAGTAGCTGACACTGCCCTTGCATCTCCAGCCCAGCCCTCGCATGGCCAGCGCGGGGAGCCCCGGCACGGCTGAGAAGAGGAGGGAGCCTCGTTCCCTGGGCGGCGGCACAGCGGGGCCTCCCCGCCCCGGCGGCAGGCCGGGCCCCGGGCTGCGGGGGCGACCGGCGGCGCCGCTCCCGCCCGGGCGCCTCTCCATCCCCGCCGGTGCGGGCCGCCCCAGCCAGCACCGGGGAGTGGCCCCGGGCCCCCGTCCGCGGAATCCCCGCTCGGGCTTCCCGCCCCACACGCCGGCCCAGAGGCGCTCCCCCTGGCCCCGGCCCCTCTGTCGGGGACCGGCGGGGACACGGTGCAGTGCGGCCGCCGGGGAGCGGGGAGGGACGCGGGGAGTCTCACCTGCCACAGGAGAGCGCCGAGCGGGAGGCGCCGGGGCGGCTGCGGCGCTTCCTGCGGCGGGAGGCGGGAGCTGTCCCCGGGTGACCCCGCGGGGGGGCGGCGGGACGCGGGGCCGGGGGGGCCGTGCGGGCGGCTCGCCCTGAGCAGGGAGGGGGCCGGAGCGGGGCGGGCGCGGGCAGTGCCGGGGCCGAGCGGCGCGGTGGCGGCGAGCGCTGCGGGTGCTGATGGCGCGGAGCGCTGGGCACAGCGGCGGCTCCCGCAGCTCCTCACGCCTCTCCTGGGCGCTTCTGCCGGCTGGGCCGGGGACGGTACCCGCAGTTTTCCCCACCGCTCTGCGGAGAGAGGGCCCCGCCGCGCCGCCCCGCGCCAACTCGCCGCGGGAACGCTTGCCTTCTGCACCGCTAAGACTGCCGGCGAGCGAACTGCGCTAATTCCAGCGAGCTGGAGGGCAGCAGGCAGTGCTGCGGTTCCTAGCGAAGTGCCAAAGCAGCGCTCAGCGCTATCGCCGCTCGGCGCCGAGCCCCGCTCCGCAGAGCCGCCCAGCAGGACAGCAGCGGGTTGCGTAAGAGCGGCCGCTGCGCCCGGGCTTGGCGGAGCTGGTTTTGCAAACATGTCGTGGACACTGAGCATCGCGTTTCTTCCAGATTGCAAAGAAGTTTGTTTGTTGGTTTGTTTGGTTTTTGTTGTTGTTGTTTTGTTTGTGTTCTTGGGGGCGGGGGGGTGTTTCCTTCGCACCACTGTTCATCAGTGCCAGGTGTAGAGGCTGATCTACGGCGTTGCCAAAATATACACAAATTTGGCTTAAATGTCATACTTCTTTCTGTTTTCAACTTCTCTATCAGCAAATTTTACATGTGATAAGGTATAAAAGGAAAGCAAAAGGCACAATGACGAAGCACAGTTTAGCTAGCACAGTGCTGCCTGCATTAAAAATGTAGAAATAAGAAAAGCACCTACATGACTCCTACAAGGGGATGCAATTAATTTGACTAGACAGCCCCATAATATCACAGCTGAGACAGGAGTGTGGTTCAAAGGCAGTGAAAGGATTAAAGCTCCTACCCGGTTAGCATTTAAGCTTCTTGAACATGGCTCCTCTATAACGTGATTCTGCTCTGAAAGTGGGATAGCACGTACTCTGTCTCAGTGCTTTCTGCATCATTTCTGCTCAGTTTACATAGAGAAGATGTTGCCACTGAATAACAATCCTGCAAGGTGAACTGAGATCTTCATGTAATATAGTACACTGAAATGGGTTAAAAATCTAACTTCTGTACACAACGCAATACCTACAAGTCTTCACTAAAATTAATCATAAAAAGGTATGACTCCTCACAATCCATATGAAACATTCTACATATTTAAATTAATTTAGTCACATAGCTCAACAAATGACAGCAAAACACAAATTGGCCTGAGCAGGAAATAGTGCAGGTGAGCAAACAAGCTTCTCTATTCAGATCATCTAATACTTTGACCCTGACTCCTGGCAGCACACTGCAGAGGGTGGCTCTGTATTATGCTTGTGGATGTATCAAATTAGGAACTCACTGTAATGATCAGTGATCTAGAAAAGTTTTAATGTATTCCAAAACCTGAAGAAGGACTGCTCTTACTCTAGAGGGGGAAAAAAAAGCTACGTGCTCTAAAATGTCTAGGGGCGATGAACTGAATTATATTTATTCATTTTTGTATGAACAGTTTTTCAGCTAGCACAGATACACAAAGTGTGATTGAACAACCTTTGTCCTCTAAGTCTAGTTGCTCTGTATAGAAAGAGATCTGTAGACTAGGACTATAATAAACCAGGAAACAGATGCTGTTACACATACTATTAATGACAGAAGGTGAGGGTAGTGATGACAGCGAAATCAAAAAATCAATGACAAAGCAGCAAGGTGAAGGCAAGTAAAGACATCAACTTCACCTTAATGAAGCAGGGCAAGGGAAGTGAGCTGGATGTTCATAGGGGTGTTACCAGTGGCGCAGGAAAGAATGGTGACCATCAGAAAAGAAGAGTGTTTTCAAGACCGTTTCTGAGATATATTTTAAGGATTTTGTTTTCCAAGGACTTTCCATAGCTCCATCCAACAGCAAAAAAATGGATCTAAACTGTAAAGGACTTTACTATTGATGCAGTTTCATTTTTTTCTGTGCTAAAGCACTAGATAGGAAGACACAACTGGCTGGAGCTGGGAAGAACTAAGGAATGTATTGAAGTAGACAAGGCCCAGTGTAATGAAAAACAATGTCTGGAGTATGGTCTGAAGCTTTGCTATTCATGCTTCCTACTAGACTGTCGCAATATTTTCTATAATGATGATTTTTTTTTTTTTGAGTATAGAAATAAAAATTACCAGAGTTGTGTTTCTGTATTTGCTTACAAAAAAAGGCACATCTCCCACAGACTTTGCCCTTAAAATCCTGAGTGGAATGAATCTACTGGAAAACTCCCAGCTATACAGTGCAACCAGATGAAGCAGCTGTTTGGTGCATGCAGCTACTGTGTAAGTCTCTTTGAGCCAATACAGTATTTTTACCCTTCCATCCATACATCACATGGTAGCACCTGGTTTGCTGTGTTGTACAAACTGGAAAGAATTCACGTACACTCTCAGTTCTCATGACTTGGTTTTCATAAAAGTCCATTTAAAAGATACTTATTTTCTGGGGTGGTGGTTGTTCCTCAGTTTGGAAACAGCAGCCCAGAGCTCCCTCATGCTCCAGGAGCTTCTGCAGTGGGAGGGGGCAGGGGAAGGTTGGGCTGAGCTGTCCTTGGTGGGAGCCACCAGGAGCATCCTGGCAGCAGCTACATGGGCTCCACACACAGAGCAAGTTTTATGATCTTCATGGTAGGGAGTCACACTGCCCTTCACAGTGTTCAGCAGAAGGTGTACTTTTATCTCTCCCCTTTTGCATATACTTCTGTGTATACTTTTACCCGGTAGATTCTTCATTTTTATCACCAACATATATCTCAGATAAAACTTTCTTCTTCTTTTTCTTTTTTTTTTTTTTGATATCTGACATACTGTTAAATTTTGTAAAACTTGTTAGAAATTCACTTATTTTAAAAAATACTATTTTTTCTAGGTTTAAGTTTTTCCAAGTGTTTTATCAGGCTTCTTAGATGACTGCCTATACTTCGGGTAGACTTCCAGCTTTCTCATCCATCTGTCAAGTTGAAAATAACATGAGCTGAATATTCAGTTTGTTCTTTAAGTTGTAGATTTTCAAGGATTGAATCTTATTTAAGGGGATAAATGCAGCTGCTGCCTTGCCAATTTGTGACATGATTTCATTCTGGATATCCCCACTGGCTTGCATATTACTGCCAAGGTATTGAGACTGACTCATCTCTTGCACTCCTTTGCATTCTAAAGCAATGCTTGAATTTTAGGTTTCTTGTTGGAACGATTATTTTTCATAATATTGTCGTTAGCCCTGCTCAGTAGTCTTTCAGCTCACCTTTTCAGATGGTTTTACATGTCTGAGTGAACACTGAAGACCTAAGTCACTAGCCAAATAAAATTTCAGCATGTTGCTATTAAGCTATTTATTATCTAATAGGCTGGCTGCCTCAACATTTCTGATAGTGAATCAGTAGCAACCCCAAAACATTTAATAGTTTACACTGTCATTTTTTGTTGATGTGCATTCATATTAAAAACTTTGCCATCTCTTTTTCCAATACAACCTTGTTCAGTGTTAATCATCAAGCAGAATATTTTATCTCATTTCACTTACACTTTTTTCTGTGCGTGCTGCACCAGGGTATAAAACTGTGTTGATATTAATTACTTTCTTTGATTTAACACATTGTGTCAAGACACAACAAAATAAAACAGAATAGAGACTGTCACCTGCTTCTGAGAAATGTATGTGGTTTGTATTAGAATTTTTTTGCCGTTCAGTCTTCCTCTGATGATTGTTTTTAGACTGTGCTGATACACACTCTGAGAAGTTAGAAGTTTCTGCCATGAGCTTTGCCTCAGGCAGCTCGCCATATGAAAATATTTATCCACCAAGAAGAAATAAAGGAACAGACAAATTCTGTGGAGATTACTCAGTGGACTTTTCTGACATTGTTACTCAAAGAACATAGGCTTGAAAAATTTCAGAAAGAAAAAAGCCCTCAACTATGTAGTGGTTCTCATCCAGTGATGCAAATGTGGGCTGTCTTCACAGCTCCTGTCCTCACACAGCTCTGCCTTGGCCAACCCTTCTCTCTCCAGCCCAATAACTTTCCCTCTCACCTTTCTAGTTAACTCTCTCTTCACGTGATCCTCAATGAAATCTGCAAGAAGTGGCATTAAGAGACTAAGTCCCTAAGTGATCTTTTGGTTTTTTGCATCTGTAGGAAAGCATGGCTGGTCATGTGTTAAAGTATGGATTTCAGATCGTAAAGAAACGTGGGTTGTTGATGTTTCTAGTAAGAGTATATAAAGCAATTTCATTACTTTGTGCTGATCCAAAGTGCATTGAAAATTTCCATTGCTATCATTCTGCTAGGGAGCCTTATTGGCTTAAAATCAATATTAAACATGCAGTTGAAATGGCAACTTTATTCAAGATTTTTTCTGTAGTAATATGCTGTCATACACGTTCTGAGTGGACATATGACAGACATCCACATACTGTCTCCTTTTAAGCAAAGTATATATAGATATATTTCTTACAAATCCCTGCAGGAACAGTAAGGAGGAAAGCCTTTCAGTAGAAACTAATTCTAAGCTCCACAGTTTTGCTAGTGGATAAGGAATCTACTTCCCTTAAGTGAAGGCATCATTTGTTCATTCCCTGATAGGGAACAGAATTCTCTGTAATGGGAAGAGAGAGAGAAAGCACAGCCACTCCTTGTGTTTGGTTCTATTTTCTGCCCATGTTAAATGACCCATGTAATGAGTAAAGAATTGTTTAGATCGAGTGGTACACAAGCATGTTGGGTCAATGACTAGTGAGCTGCTAGCTGGAGTCTGAACTGGCAATGATCAAAATTGATGCTGTCATTTCACAACTTTTTTAAACCAATGCAGCTGCAGAAATACTTCCTAGAACAGACAGATTTCTTTGCAACATGGTGATTCACACTAAGAGCTGAATGATGCAGAGAGGCCCAATGTGGTTTTTTAAAGAGCCCAGATGTCTCTTGGGTTGGCCAATGGAGCACTAATGGTGAATATAAGATTCTTACAATAGTCCTTCAAGATTATTAAAAAAAAAAACCACAAAACACCCCCCCCATACACACACACACACACACACACACACACACACACCCCAAAACACAAAAAGAAACAAAAACAAAAACCACAAACAACAACCAACTCTTGAGGCTTCTCAAGATGTACTTTTGAACAACCTAGTTTTACATGAATGTGGTTTTTTATCCTGCCTCTCCTAATTACTGCGCTGATTTGCTGTGAGCTTTTAAATAACCTTGCAAATTCCACAGAGTAAGAGCTACAAGTGGGTTTGCAACACACCTAGCCTAGAAGAGATACACCTAGAACTGGAGAATGACCTTTTTACAGAGAGTGAAAAAGAAATTATATAAAAAGAAAAAAAAAGTGAGAAATGTGACTACTCAAATCTTTCAAGCTATGATAGAGAATGGATGGCCATCCTGACTTTTGATTGAAGCCAAAGTCCAGCAGCCCCTGTGTTTTGAAAGATGGGTTGTAAACAGACATCAGGGTGACACTACTCTTATTCAGTGGGAATGTGTATCTCATTAGGGGAAACACCACAGAGGTCTCAGTGTGCAAGAGAGTACCAGGAGAAGAAAAGGCTTTGCTATACCACACCATGTGGTATGGCAAAGAAATACGTATATTTCTATATATAAGAAATATATTTCTTGCTATGTATAGCAAGAAATGTCATTTCTTGACAAATCTTACCTTTTTTTTGTTACTATTTTTATAGGCTACATGGACAATTAATAAATGTTTCCATGGCAATCATTGACAGCTTCTCATGGATGAAGATAGATTTTAAGACAGACAAAGACTCCATTCTTCCTTTCTGGTTATAAAGTATTTTTAAGGCTAACCAAGGAGGATCATGTAGGAGTGTGCTCTATTACAGTAACAATATCACTGTGAGGATATTTAGGGAGGTCCAAGTTAAAAGTAGTCTATTAATAACTTAAACATCCATGTTAAAAACACATTCAGATGAGATTAGAGTGTATTCAAGAGGGTGGGTTTTCTTCTATAGAGAGGGAAATGTCTTGTCTTCTTTCCTCAACTGAGGCTGCAACCAGAATAAAGTCAAGGAAGGGCTCCCCTGCCCTTGTAGAGCACCCAGTTCTCACCGTACCCTCATGCCTGCTGGGACCAACCAAAATCTGTGACAAGGTTACCCAGTAAGGGAGTAAAACCACATCAGCAAATTATATTAGGGTCAGGGACACTGTGAAAATATGAATTTAATTGGCTCAGTTGTCTCAGAGAAACCATAAACTGGTCATATTCTGGGATAGGAAGGCTGACACTGGTCTGACAAGAAAAACTAGCACCTCACAGGTAGTATCTTCTTGTCTGGGCCAAGATCAGTGCTCTACTGGACAAGAGATCTGGGATGAGGAAAAAACCTCACCTCAACCCTCCAAAATAGGGTTAAATTTTGAAGTTTCAAAGAGGACTAACAGTGTGAACCTTGGTACAGTTATGGATGGACTCAACTAGTTTAAGAGTCTGTCATTTAATTAATTTCATTTCAGACAGACAACATGCAGTGAGACACTGTGCAAGTATACCTAGTTCTCACTCCTGAAGTGCATTTGGACAGTCCACAGGATATGTCTTGGAAATGAGAACTACAGAAACAAACAAACAAAGGAAAAGCATGTCAAGTTACTAAACAAGGGTCAGACAGAAAAAGCCTGCTCATTCCTCTTCCACAGGAAAGTCACTTGATAAGAGCAAGCCTTTGTGAGGAGGAGAAAAGGAGGAGCTGCTGACACCCACTGCAAAGTGGAATTCTGACCACCTAACCTACGGCTATGCCTCCATTAATACTTTTGCATGTGAGCAACTGAATGAAGACAAGCAAATAGTGGGAAAGGGGGATGAGGGAAGGGCATGCATAATAAACCAACCCAAACTCAGAATTTTAACTGAAGTGTAAATCATATCCATAAATTATTTGACTATTGATGTCTAAAAGTACAAGGTTAGTTTACCTTCTTGCCTTTCAAACCATCTTATTAACTTAGCTCTTTTTTGTTTTCATTTCTTATAAATAAGAGATAATTTTTTGCAACTCCTGTATATTATAAGTAGTCCTCTTTGAGCATCCAGCCAATATTCAGCATATAATTGGAAGGGAAACATGAATTATTTCCGAACTTGTCGTATGGTGTGTTTTCCAGAACTACTGCATTTTTCACAATTCTGCAGGCTCTGGAAGCATTCAGAAGAGGTATTTTGTCTCCCATGTCATGGGCGTGTTACACCTTTAGGTACAACCAGTTCGTGCTGGTTCCATAGGCACCAGTGTTTGCTGCTCAGGGAAGCTGAAGCAGTATAAGTTTTCTTACAAGCAGCTTTGTGGTACAAACTGGTGTTTCTAAAAACATTAAGTTTGTTTATTCTTAAAAGTAACTTAAATGCAGATGAACCATGCCACACTTTTTAAAAATCAAATTTTATTTTTCTCTGTGATAGACTTTTTATTAAGGTTGCAAAACTGGTGAAACCGCTTCTTCTTATAGGAACTGCTGCAGTGTATGGACTGCTGTGTAATCATGAGCACCCACCTGAAGCCTTAAAACAAAAAACTGAAGAGTCTTAGATTTGGTTGCACAGACTGTTTGGCTTCTCAGACCAGTTTGTTTCCTTGCTCAAAGCTGAGTTTTAGAACTAAGCCTTTATATACATGTGTATATATTTATATTACTTTATAAAAATTTACATAAAACCCCCGAAAGTAAACTAAATATATATATATTTGTGTTTTTCATGAAAAGCAAATAAGTTTCATCTTCTTCCCAAAGCAGCTTATATCGTTTACAGGTGGACCTCTGTATTGAGAGGGAGTTAATACTTTAACCTTCTAAAAATAGAAATGAATGGATGTTGCAGGAAATTTACTGTGGAGTAGAATATTAGTCCTCTACCAGCATGTTAAAATGAAACTGTGCATCTACTGTCCAGCATCTATCCCATTTGTGTACTGGAAAGTTTTCCTTGAAAGCTAGGTCTTCAAACCTGCATCACTGCTAGCCCATCTTACAGTAGGAGGTACCAGTGGTTCTCTTCAGGTGATGCCAAATAGCATCATGGTCAAGGGCAGCAGCAAGGGACTTAAGTAATATTACTAGGACTGCTACCATCTTCCTCTATATTCTTACACAAGCTTTTAATTCCTTCTGTTTCTTGTTTTTCCTGAGAAAGGAAGTGAAACAGTTTAAAAGCAACAACAACAAAAAAAAGCCAATGAGTATACCTATTTAATTCATTTAGGAGCAACTTGAATTTCTGAAGTTCAAACCTACTCATAGCACAATATGGTGGTGAGGAACTGAGGTAAAGTCAGTTCTGGTATGTAGTACCTCACTACACAATAATCCAACAAAGCCTTGTAAACAGTCTTATGAACTCTTCAAAACAAAATACACATAAATAGTCATAGAACATCTGAACAGGGTGGAAACAAAAGAAATTATGTAATAATTTCAACACTTAATTTTCAAATTAGATCTGCATGAAATGCTACTGTGGTTTCACAGTAACAAAGAAAGGTTAATACTGAACTTGCCACTGGCTGCCGCAAGAGAGGAGCCCCGAAGAGGAGGTTCAAGGACTCCCTGAAACAATCCCTCACCCTTGGCCATATTGATCATCACCATTGGTCTACCCTGGCCTCCAATCGGGAGGCCTGGAGACACACCATCTATAACGCTGCTGCTGCTTTTGAGAACACACGCAGGATCACTCTCGAGGAGAAAAGACAACGCAGAAAGAATCGCGTCTTGTCTGTATCACCTGGGGAGTCTTTCTGCTGTGCCTTCTGCAACCGGACTTGTCTATCTCGCATTGGCCTTTTTAGCCATCAGCGCGCTTGTAGCAAGCGTGGGTAGAGCCCTTTCAAATCTTCGTTCGCGAAGCCTAGCCATGATGATGATGATAATAATTTACAGTAAAACAAATGAATTGCAACTATCTAAATAAAACATTTTGATTGATTTAGGGTTACTTCTGGCTTGAGGCCATGTTTGGATTTTTGACATTTTATTCATAGTTAGAAAAAAAAAAGAAATTTTGTGTGACAAAAAAAAACCTCTTTCATCTCAGTCTAGTGTTAATATTGTGTTAAGTAAGCTTTTCATATTGGAAGTTATGAATAAATACACTTAGGCTATATTTCTTAGACATCAGAATAAATCACTATGAATGACATGAAAAATTTCTAACCTTCAACTGACGAAGTCAGTGTCATAAATATATAGATATATTTGTAAATCCTCTAGCCTTAAAATATTTTAAAAGCAAAAGCCACGGCTCCACTTGGGCATTTTCTCATAGTTCGAAAATCTCCCTGTTTTCCCTTTTACTCCTTTTATGTCTCCTCATTCATGCAAATGGGTTTGGTGTTTGTAAGATTACAGCTCTTCTTGTGACCCTGAAGTTTGAAAAAGCTGAGTTGCTGATGAATATATAGCATAATAACAATTGCGATAATGACAACTAATTAATTACTCAGTCCAAAGCCTAGTCTGATGCAGTTGTCAATGTCAGATACCTGTGAGGTTGTTCGTATTTCCTTATTTCCAAGTTAGGAGAAAATGGAGAGCTTGCAAAGCATGGCAGGAACATTTGCACTTAAAATTATTTTCAATGTTTATACAATCCCTGTTGCCATTTGACCTTTTACATTTAATCTTGCCATTTGATATTTAACTGCTGGAGTGGTTTCTGTGAAGATATGTTGGTACTGAAGTAGAAGAGGAATAACTGTCTAGCCCAGAAACTGTACTGTTGTTTGAAATTTTGCATAGATTTTGAATATTTTTTTTGGAGGGTTAATATAAACCGGAACCCCTGCTGGTCTAGTGGTAAAGACGCCGCGCTATCACCGCGGAGACCCGGGTTCGATTCCCGGTCAGGGCCACTCCCGGGCAGGTGGGGCTCGTTAGCCCTTAAAGGCAACCCACCTACGTCCTAAGGACCTCACTGCCACCGTCCAAGCTCGCTTGGCCCCGGCAGATGAACCTTAGGATTAAAGGGTGGGCTCAGTTCCGCGCACACTGTGTCTCACCTAAAAAATCCAATGCGCAGGCTGGAAGGTGGAAAGACCTTCCCCGGATCTTCGCTCGCGAAGACTGGCCATTATTATTATTATTCTAAATAAATAATTCCTCAGTGTCTGTGTGTGTTTTCTTCTCAAGTGTGGGCTAAACAGAGGCGTAGTGAAAAAAATAGCTACCACATTGACTGCAACAGGCTTGAATTTCACTGAAGTGATTTTAACCCAAGGATGCATCTCTCTCTGTAAAAGCACTGCTGAAATACCAGTTCTTTCACTTAATATTAGAAGCAGAAATGTAGATGCGGGTTAAATTTCAATCCCACTGAAGTTAGCAGCAAGCCTCCTGCTAGCTTCACTTACATGTACAAAACACAAACATATGGCTGAATTGGGAACAAAGGAAAATAAGGAGGAACAGAGGAAACATTGTCACTGACTAAAAGCAGGGTGGGTGGGCAGTACTCAGCCTTGTCCACACAGGTTTCCGCTGTAATTTTCTGATGGACTGGAAGAGCTGTTCCTGCTTCCACCAAAAGCAATGATTTGTACCTAACAGAGCTAGCAATTACTAACTGCCAATGTATCAAGAGAGTAAGGAGATGAACAGCTGAAAGATACTCAGGCATGTACTGAAGGCTGTGGGAGAGCATAAGAAGGTGAGGTGAAGAAAAACAAGGCAGTTCTTGCCTGGAATGAGACAAACTCCAAAGGACAACCTCAGCTGATTTCCGTGTTGCTATACCTGCCTGCCGCAGCAATTGCATTATCCATAAATTTGCCCATATCTCTGACAGTTATGAGAGGAGCAGCCTCTTCTTCTGCAAGCTTGTAAGACACCCAACTATGCTAGAAGAAGTCCAGTTAGAGAAATGGATGGATAGTTTTTTAGTACTGCTATTTTTAGATTATGTAAAAGCTAGGGCTTCTGGGGAGTCTGTTATTTTAAACAAATGGTAGATTGCTTCTTTCTCTTGCATGCATAAAGCTGTGTCATGATGGAAAAATAAACACATGGTCGAGAGATTTCTTGAACTCCTCTATGGTGGTTAATTTTTCAACAGTTCTTTTAGTGGCTTTGAGAGAGTAATACAGCAGAATCCACCCAGAGTCAACTCTCACTATCAGTTCTTTATCACACTGTTGAAGAAAATCCAATCTGTCTTCCAATGTTTTAATTTTTAACTATGTTATTTCCCCATCTCTCCCTGGTCAGCTTTTGAATGAACTGCAAATTTTGAATCTGGTTTTTGAAACACTCTACAAAAACATGGCTTTTTTAACCATGTTTGCATAACTCTCCATCTGACTAACCTGTTAAATTCCTTGTCCCAATGGATATACAGAAATGACCCAATTTCAGTGGTGTGCTGACTGTACACTTAAGGGCTGCATAAGTTTGCCACAAACAATGAACTGCCTCTTGATAACCCCTGGGGTTTTTTTATTGTACTGGAATGAGGCCTTTTTTTTTTTTCTCAGAGCAATGGAAAGAAAAAAAACATAATTGAAATAGATTGGAAGACTTGATGTCTTAGGATTTAAAATCCAAAACCAGCTCACTTACATGTGGCGAATCATTTTCAGTTTATGATAGGCTATGGAAGACAATAAAGTTCTCATACTGTTCCCAGTGGCCAGCTATTCATATCCCAGACCCACCAGTGTATCTGAATTACTAGCATACTTTTTGGCAATCAGGGAAGAAAGACTGCAGGCTGAATGGGTGCCAAGATGGATGTATAGTGTGGGCCAGTTCTCCAGGAAAAGTCTGATCCAGCCTCTCTGAGTGGACCAGACATTCAGCAGAGCAATTTGAGAAGCAACAAGGGGTTAGAGGGAGACTGCCTGTGCCTTTGGAAGAGCTTCCCATTGCTTTCAGAGGCAGGGCAGCTTCCCATAGGATCCTTCAGAAGTTTGGCCATTATTGTTGCAGCCTTGGTCCATGTGTGTTCATGTTGATTTGTTTGCCTGGAGGTTTGGGAGTTTATTTTTGGCTCCCGCTCGCTCTGCATAAACTTGAAGAAGTGAAATGTTATTTCTCTTGTACAATGTCAGAATCCACTGTATGTGTGCAAAGCTACTGAAGACAATCTGATTGCCAAGTGTTTCTGGTGGCAGAACTGGCCTGTTCATTGCAACACACTGGAAAAACAAGAGAAGGAATCCAAAAATGACATTCAGCTTCTAAGGAAGTTGATTGAGCCAAGTACTGGCAAGTTAATACATTAGGACTCAGAAAGGAGATAGCTTTCCTTTCCACTTGTAAATTTGATATGTTTTGTCTGGAACAAATCAGAACAATATAAAAATATAACTTGGTCGTATCATTTTTCTAGCATCATTTTTTGGAAAATAGATTTATAATTTAAGGTGCTACGTAGTGTCTGTGATGTGCTCTATCTGAAGCACCAGGAGCTTGCTGGTTCACCATGGACTTGTTTCACCACAACCAAAAGCTGAGGAATACAAAGTCTTATTGATCTGGTTACCTTTTGAAGCTTTATTTATTAATCTCATTATGCCGACTTGTAAGAACATGGTGGGAGAAGATTTAGATGGGAAGGAAGCTTTTATCTGTGTAGTAAATACAAATAAGAAGATAACATTAAGCCTCTCAATGGGTCCTGCTGAGCAGGAGGGATGCTACACCACCCCTCACTAACAGAGCAGGCTGTGGTTGTTCTTGTGAATAGAAGCTTTGTAGCCAAAGAAAATTTGACTTTAAAAGCAACTAGTCAGACCCAAACAAATTATTTTAGTAAACTGAGTTGTTTTATCCTTTGTATTCTGAGAAAAATGCATCCACAATGACTGTTTTTCATAAACCTGTTTATCAATTAAAAAAAAAAGGTGTAATTCCACAAATGTTATGATTTCATCTTCCCTGCTAGAGTACTCCTCCTGACACTGGATCCTTCAGTCTGCCAGCGGCTCAGTGAGCTGGACAAAGTACTGGACAATGACCCAAAGAAGAAATTTAACTGAGTTAATAAAGGCAGTGACTGAGAAGTTCTGGCAATAATTAATCTGGGAAGAATGACTTAATGGAAATACAAAGTACATCATCAAGGTCTCTGACACGGTTTTCCAATAAGAAGGTACCAGTATTATACCAGATGGAAGACAAACAAAACATAAACTAAAACTTAGAAGTTTAAATTTCTTTGAAACTAATATTTCCTACACAGATTAAGTCTCTTGGGTTTAATGAATTTGACGGTGAAGAATGAGCATCATTCTTGTTAATGGATTTTAAAACATAACAGAATCAGAAACAGACAATGTGAGGGTAGTTAGTACATTAGGGAGCATCAGAGAACATTTTGTAGCAGAAAGAAGTTTACTAGTCAGAGTCAAGCTGAAAAAAAAAAACCTACACAAAATCCAAGTCACTCTCTGTTCTGAAATGGAAATACAATTAAAGATATGAAATGCCATAATGTGTTGCATGTCCTCCTTCACAGCTGTTGTGCATCCAATACTGGGCGTCTAGAAAAAAAAATTTTAGTTGCCTGTTAAATGTGTTAGGGGGCTTTTTATTGTTTTACCTTTCTCATTTGTAGGGGTTTGTGAGGTTTCTTTCTTTTACTTTAAAGGCTTGGGAAAGTTTGGGATTTTTTTCTACAGGAACAGATTGACAGCTGCACACGGTGGCCATACCTGCACTGATTCCAGCAGTGGGTGGCAAAAGCTGGGTACACTTCCCCACCCAGCTCTGCAATGCAGCTTGCCACCCATGGGATGCTGGTAGCCAGGACTACTAAATTCTGGTCCTGTTTGTAGCAGACAGCATAGGGAAGAGATGAAAGATTCCTCAGTAGCTTGATGTCATCGCCTCAGCAGATGAACTGACATGGTGCCATTGCATCAAGACTGGGGGTAGTTATGTGATTATCCTTGGAACACAGACCTGTCTGGTCTGTAAAGATAGAGCATGGGTATACAGCTTCCAGCTTCCATAGCTCTCTGGCTCCAGAGAGATATTTCTAAAATAAGGCACCACTTAAACTTAGCAAAAGTAGCAGATTATGGACTTCTGTCACTTCCCTCAATAATTTAGGGCAGGTTTGGCCAGCCTATTCTGTATGGCATATACTGTAAGAAATTAGAGCTCTCACATGCTTAAATTACCATGTGGCTGTTGAATTAGATACCAAGTGCTATCAAAGGGCTGAACGTTTCCAGTACTCCCCAGTTATTTGCAGGAGAAGGCCTCAAAATTGGATTAGAGTCAGGCTGTGTTCCTCATTTCCATCTGAAGCTTTGCTGTACAAGGGATTCTTGCAATGGGCTTTATTTCCCAAAAAATACTACAAATAGGATTTGCCTCCGTTTTCTTCAGAGCTAGTACTAAATTTGCAGATTAAGAGAAATCCAATGGTAATTGCTGACAATTCTTTTAATTTGGTTACACTGTTTATATTTGCTCACTCATATATTTATTTATGTTTCACACATCAGAGCAGATAAAAAGAAAACCCCTGAATGAAGTCAACAATCAAAGGAACTGCAGGAAAATATTCCATGCATGCTTTTTTCCTTTGTGAATTTTACAAAATGGATCTGTCCTAAGCTTAACTGTACCAAGTGCTTTAAAATTGTTTTTTTAACGTTGTTTTATCCTTCCTGCTTCTGAAGCAAGAAATCTTTGTGACACTCTGCAGTGAGTCTGTGCCTAGGGACACAAAGAATGACTTGGAAATCATCCAAAACAGGACCTCCTTCCACAAGAGATGGGTCACTATTAATTATATATTGTGTTAGTCATATAGTGGTTTAGCATGGGCTATGATTGTTATTATCTGTGTCATGCTGTATTTGTGTTATTCCTACATTTTGTGTACAGGACAGGTTGCAGAAATCATGTGCTCAAATTCATTAAGCAGTAAACTTTTTTCTAAGATATTAATTTTCAGCATTTACAGCTATGTACATTTAAGTCCTAACAACATCTGATTCCCCAGAAGCATGATTCATTTGACAGATCTAATAACTATGAAGGGTAAGATTTCACCAGATCTTGTAATTTTGTTTGTGGGATTTAGCGGGGAAGTTTCATGCACTGTATTTGGAATTTATCGGCTATTCCACTTTAAGTCCTAATATGACAGAGGAGAAATAAAAAAGAAAAAGTGCAGACCAAGGCATTGACCAAGGAAGATCATGGTGGATTTGTCAGGGGGATTATAGCCTTCTTTGTAGTGCCCCACACAAAAATCCATCTGGAATTGTTTACGGAGGGACCAGCCCTCACAGCTTCCCCCTCTGCTGGACTGCAGCCAATCTTAACCAATCTCTTACAGGCAGCAGCTTGGGCCTCTTCACACCCATCCTACTGCCCCAAAGGATAACCCCTGGCCACTAAGGTATTCACAGGAGAAGCTGAGGAATAGTGCTTATTGCTCTTCTTTAATAGAAAAGCAAAATATGTCAGGGCTTTGTTTGATTTGTGGTTTTTTCCCTCCTTTATTAAAAAAAGCCAGTAGGTCTTATACTGATGCTCCTACTACTGGGAACTTTGCATAAATAAAGTTTAAATATTGGCAAATACTTTGGTCTTACGGAAGGGCAGCAAAACACATACTTTGCTAGGGAAAAAAAGTAAAACAAACTTTTCTCAGTATCATGATGAGCTCATCTCTGTCCAAGGGGAATTAAAAGTTATTCTGTTGATTTAAACAGAAGCAGGATCATGTCCTTTTTA
The DNA here is from genome assembly GCF_022539395.1 of Myiozetetes cayanensis. Taxonomy (NCBI): domain Eukaryota; kingdom Metazoa; phylum Chordata; class Aves; order Passeriformes; family Tyrannidae; genus Myiozetetes; species Myiozetetes cayanensis. Next base: position 112,524,537 of record NW_026086604.1, on the reverse strand, counting down.
TCAAGGAGTGATTCACAGCCTAGGAAAAAACAACTAGAGAATCTTACGGATATTTTAAGATTTCTGTTGATCTATGTACCTATGCATAAAATGAGATGCCTCAGTGTGGAAGGAACTACATTAACTAAATTAAAAATAGATGGATTATTTACATGCAAAAGTAAATATAAGGCAATCAAATTATTACGTAAGAAAATCCTGCAAGGAATACTTGAACAACAAAGAATATATTTCAAATAAAATTGACCTGGCAGCAGCATGAGAATTTAAAGAAATGGGGAAAAGGAGAGAGATACATTTCTCACACAGTACTGTGCCCAAACACCATAATTCTCGTTCTGCAGTCACCCAAATCAGAGGTGGGACTTAGGACCACAGTAGTACTTTTCCATGTGGTGAACCTCCATTCTGTTTCCACAAAAACCTGGACACTTAGGGCAAGGACCATGTGGCTACATATCAGCAACTTTTCTTAAAATTGGTCATGAATTCATCTACCAACCCTCAGGAGACTAAAAGTTTTCAACCAGTATGGACAAGCCAAAGAGGAGATCCTAAAATTCTTTTTTGATTCACCGACCACTGTGAATTGTCTTCTGTGGACACCAATGACTGATCCAGCTACCCACATAGTGAAAAATGAAAAATGACACTCTAGCAAAACAGACAAGTTTGGACTCAATGTCCAAGTTTGCACTCAGCTGGACTTGATGATCATAAGGGTCTTTTTCAAGATAAATGATTCTGTCATTCTATGATTCTGTTCTAAGAGATTTTCCCAATAACATAGTCTTAGATTAGTTTGTAAAAACCAGCAACAGCACAAAGTTTGTGAGATTTGATTTCAGATGTTCCTATGGAGGCAAACACAAAGTCTCTGAACTGAACTCATGAAAAATACCAGTTTGATTCAGGGATTTTAAATACACAGACATATTTATTACTAAATGTTTCAATCACATCAATAGTAACCTATTATTTCAATATCTACAAACTGTTCTTGCAAAGCTGAGTAATATGATATTTAAAATACTACATAAGTAGTCAAAACGGTTACTATTTTTATTTAATTATGGGTAATATCTAGTCCCCATTGGAGGTGATGGAAATTACTTCACAGAATTAATCTTAAATGATGTGTTCAACAGCATGTGCAGCTACATGTTTAATACTGAGGCTGAACAGTCGCTGCTGAGAAATTTTGAGAGCTGGTAGTGATTCAGTGCTCCACAAAATCTTGCCTCATGCTCATAAAGGAAGGAAGTTACTCTCTGGGTTACTTCTTCACATGCAGAAGAAACTGTTGTTTCTGAGTCTGCTTCGGTTTTCCTTCCAGCATAACTCTCTTTCAAGTGTATGAAACAAATGATTCTATGAAACAAAGCTTCTTTTTATTCCACCCGTCCAAAGCATTTACTGCAACCAACTAAAATGATGAAATTCTGAATTATCATGAGAAAATCTGAGAAAAGACTAAATGATGTATAACGGTGTTAGAAGGATCTCCTCAAGAATTGGCACAATGTAGATATATTTTACAGGCTGGAATGGGAACTGTTTAAATCCAGTAGGTTTAGTGTAGGAGTACAGTGTTATCATGGGTTGTTTAAATCAACAACTTCAGAAGCTGTTAGAGCCTTAGTCATTCTGAAGAGGACACTTATTTTTCACTCTTGGAAGTTTAATTCTATCATTTGCCAAGAATTTCCTATTTAATATACCTAGAGATATTGTTTCTGGTTTCCACCTTTGTAAGTTGTAATTAAAGGGGGAGAATAGGACTAAATGTAGCTTACAATTATACAATGTTCAAATATATGAAATTTCACTAAAAAATCAGTAAAGAAAGCAATCTTTCTATACCCCTTCACAATCCTTCAGAAATACCATGCATTTATTCAATTATGGGCTATCACATAAGCTGGAGTTGTAACTACTGGGTAGCAAATGTTACTACATCTTCATTGGCCCACATTTGCAGATGGTAAATTAAAGGTTCAATTCAGCAAATCTTAGTGATGTGAGTAATTCTTATTTTTGCATGTCTTCTCACTGATTTCAAACATTTATATAAATATTTCCATTGCCCTCAGTAGTACTAACTGGGAGAATTAGAGTTTCCAGCATCAGTTTTTAAATTATCTTTGGAGGGGGGGTGTTCATGAACATGTCAAATTTTACTGAGTAAATTAGCAGTTATAGATTGTTTAAAGGACATTTGTTGAATGATTCTTTGTTGGCACCAGAATTATTCCTTATTGTTTTTTGTTTGGGGGTTGTTTGTTTGTTTGTTTTTCTGGAGGGGTGGGTAAACCCTATGGACTTCTCCATGTTGCCACTCCAAAGACCTTCAAATTTACATGTAGGATTAAAAAACCCCCAAACCAGAACATGTCTACAATAAACAAGATTACATATTTTTACCACAGACAAGATAAAATAGCAAAGAAACAACAAGACTGTTTCAGAAAAGACATGAAATTGAATGCAAACACCAGAAGTGGGATTTAGGTCACCTAACTTTAACTGTGTAAAAGTAAGGCATTCGGTCTTAGACACCTCAGCTGCTGACATAGTCCATGGAGAGTGACAGATCCATGAAATGGGCCATTCATCCAACATATTTTAGGATGTGATGAATCATTTTCTGCATGTGGTTGTGTCCATTGACTGCAGTAGGCGACTAGGTAACTAGTCTATATTTAGTGCTTAAATGCCATTTAGATGACTAAATTAGGTAAGAGAACCCAACTCAGCTGCCTTGCAAAGGTCAGGGTCTACATCAGGGTGGAGGTGACTTCTAAGGAAGGATTTACATACAATAAATCCAGTTAGGTCATCAGCACAAGAAACAAGTCATTAAATGGAAATGTTCCATCTTGGGTCAATAGATCAGAGATCACAGATATATCAAGTAAGTATTCCCACACTACCTGCTTCCCCATCCATTCTTGCCATTTCAAGCACATATTTAGCCTTTTAAAACTGTTTTACTTCCCCTTGTTGCTATGTACAAGAGAATAGAAACTGGACTTTATACTGAGACAGTGAAACTAGTGTGAAGTTTCTGCTCAGAGCAGAAACTTGAAAATTAATAGTTTTCTTTTTAGGCACAGTTCTATAGAAGACAATATTCAACAACAGTAGGAAGATAACTTTCAAAAATGTTTCAAGTGGAAATGAAAATCAGATAGCGGGAAAAGGGTGAGAGGTAGAAAAAACCAGAAGTATGCTAGATAACCATTATCTCTGACAGACATCAATTTTCAGAAGTGGCCATTGATTTCACAGGTCTCCATGCAGTTAACAAAATAATGACTAGTTGTTAGTGAAATTTTTGACCAGAAATAATTCTTGCATTAGGTCTGCAAGTCCTTGTAGTCATAGATTTTATGGAAGAAAGGTCTAGATAAACACAGGAAAGGTATGTGAAATCTGGTTTACGTTTAGAGGAAGAGAAAATAATAGCCCAAGTTATACATTCTTTTGTCAGATTATATTTATTTATATTTCCATTATTTTATTTAGTCTTTTTGTAGTTTAAAAAATCTCTAGAAAAAGTAATTAAAAAAAATAAAGATTTTATGTCATTTAAAGGAAATAGTTATTAATAACTACTGTTATAATTCATATTATATAAACAATGAATTAATAATAAACTCATGTTTTATGAAAATATTATATAAATAGTTCTCCCATTTACAGCAAGTAAAATCCATAATGCTATGATAATCAGCAAGGAGCCAGTCTTAGAGACTATGGACTCAGCAAGAGAGCAGATAAATCAAATCAAAGAGGGCTGCCAAATTTGTACATGACATTGAAATAAGCCTGGATACCCTTTGGGTCTGAAATCTATTCTTGTGTTTGCAAAAGCATCTTGATATTAGAACAGTTCCAATAAATCTCTCTCCTGATGTCAGCCCCTTAATATTGCTAAACAATAATAAACCTTATGTCAATCCATAAAATGCTACAGACACAAGTCTCATAATTTTTTCCACTTTGACTTTTCCCCAAGTGCTGATAAAAACAACTATCACACAAGCAGTAAAGCCTGGATCCCTGGTAACAAACTTTCAGCCAAAAGTTGGTGAGGAAAAAAACTTTGGTAGTCTTGATCTAGTGACACATTTAATTCACTTTCTAAATGTGACTTCAAATTAGACATTACAACCAAATCTATTATTCACAGCATTTGTTTAGTCTCCGAAAATGTATGGACTATTATTACAGTCAAGTTTGCCTAAGTCAGTAGTGAAGTACTTCATCATGAAGTCCTGCTGTAGTTTCAGAACAGTGCTGGCACAGTTCAGAAAAATTTACTATAATGATCCTTGAAAACCAGCCCATTTTCTTGCAGTTTAATTCTAGTCCGTGTGCTTGTGGCTCAAATGGGAAATCTGGGATCCTTCCATACTAACAGGGTTGCAAAATTAAAGACCCCAGACTTTAGAGAAAGGATGCCTTGGTCAGTTACGTATACAGTCACCTACAAAAGGAAATGGGAACAAGGCAAAGTCTGTCCTTTTCCCCCACAAATTCAATCCAGAGGAAAAAATAATCTCTCTCTCTCTTCTTCCCCCCTGCCCCCCCCCCGATAAAAATACTTGGAAATAACTAATTTCATAAGCAATACTCTGATTTTAGCTCCCCCTGTAGTAGCCTTGGACACAGCCACTTAAAGGAACAGATTGGAAAACACCCTGGTCCAAGCCCAGCTCTGCTGAATGCTGTGAGTTGTGAACATCTGTCCTGCAGATTGGAGTGTACAGTTGAGATACTCAAGGTAGCTTTACACAAACCAGATCAGTTGTCAGATAGAGTCCAGCATAATGCAGAGCTAGTCAGCAGAGGCTAATTTCACGTGGCAGTGGCTCCACTGTGTGAGCCATGTGTGTGGTTCTTGACTCAAGGGACACTAGACCCTTGGCACTGGACCCTGCTTGCCTTGTCACCCTCAGCAGTGCCAGTTCTCACCATGTCCTGACATCAGCAGCCATCTCTATGTCTGTTTGCTCCTCAGCTGGAAGGCAAAAATTTTTTGCTGGGGTAGGTGGGCAGCTGCACAATGCTTACAAGGAGAGGAACCTCAACAATAACAGGAGAAGGCTGAGATAGCCCACTGCATGAAATAGGCCTCACAGTACCTGCTCAAGGACACAGGAGCAGGACAGAGAGAGAAAGAGGAAGAAAGAATGGAGAGAGAAGAGAAAGGCAAATTGGTTCCTCAAACACCACCAGAAGATGAGTGTAGATGAAAGGACATAGAAAAGATCCATCTCTTTCTAACCCTCTTAGGGCAGTTAGCACAAGAGCTGCAACCTATTGCCTGAAAATTCATACTGAAAAATCCAGAGGAAAGAGAATAGACAGAGTCCTGTGCACACCAGAACTTCTGTGTGTGCTTTCACTCTTGGCAAACAGAAAAGGTCTGTGATGGCTTTTAAAAGTGCATAGATTCAACTGTTGTTTGTTAGTACTTTGTTTTGACTGTGCTATATATTGCTATGTAAATACATGAGAAAGAATAAAGAGTAATAACATTGCATGCAAAGTTGTTAACATTATCAAAATACTGTAATTACATAAACCAAACAGGAAACAGACTGCAACAGTGCAAATTATCATTTCTTTCCCCTGTTGGTGACAGTACACTTCCTCAAGATCATCTTTCTTTATGATGCAAGGGTATGAGCATGGCAGATGTGCCTTATTTCCTTTTGCTTGAGTGCTGAGTGATACATTTTCTAGGTACTATCCAGACGTCTGTCTACTGAGGCATCAATTCCCATCCGTGTCCCAGATCTCTCAGTTCCAGTTAGCATTTCAGAAAGATTGCTAGCCTCCTGTTTCTTCCCTTCCATTCCAGACCTTTGGTAGGAAGTGTCTTAGAGAACTCTGCTACCAAAGCATGGGCAGCTGATGGGTCAGTGACAGGTGGGCTAGCCATTAACCTGATGGTGGGAAGAAAGTTGTTCCTTTCTGGGTTTTACTCAGCTTCAGGTTCCTTGGTAACCCTGAAGAAGGGGACTGAAATGCAACAGAGCTTCACAAACTTCCCCTGTGTTACAAGGAAGAGTAGAGTCAGTCTAGCTGATTGGAACCCTAGGTGCAGGTATGCCCAGAGAGATTTTCTTCTTTCCTATCCAGCCTCGCCAGGACATAGGCTCTGTATCATGGAGATGATATCTACAGTTTTATATCCTTGGCATGCTAGATATTTTTAAGGGCCTTCTTTTTCCTGAGGTTCCCACGGGGACCTGTACATGTAGTCTGAGGGACTCTTCAGGGGCAGACCTTGATATCCTTTGTGCTTGTGGCATTACCAAGTGTTAAAGAAATACCATAACCATAGCAGCACCAAAGTGATGGTGCCAAAACTTGGGCTCCATTCACACAGTACAGTTTACATTAGCATTCAAGTAAAAAAGAAGAAAATAACTTCCTCTTTAGGGGGTTCATGACTTGCTGACTCATGCATAAGTAATTATAAAGCCATACTTTATTGAGATGCATGAGAAGAAATTAAATACAAGTCTTAACATATGCCAAACGTACTAGTTCCTGCCTACATATAGATAATGAATAAGAATATGATTTAGCTTTACTTAATTCCTTTTCAACGGACTCTTATATAGTCCCTAAGATGTTTTCTATACACTAAATCAGATTTTTCCTAAACACAAACAAAGGACTGAGTTATATAGTCCAGTTCTGTGTTGTCACAGGGAACTACATTTTGCATGGCAAATCAATCTTCATTCTTCAAAACAGTCTGAAGTTTTTGCTCTTTTTCCTCCTAGGGGAAAAAGTAATAATAATAAAAAATATATATGATAGCAAAGTTCTGATTTCCCTGCATAAGCGAAGTTCTACTTTTTTTGTGTCTGGGCTTGTTGCCACAATATCTGATTGCTCTGGAATACTGTGGGTTAGGTATAAGTGTTCAGAGAAAATATGAGTAAAAACCATATGCACTCATTAGTGAAAAAGATCATCATGACAGATTGTTCTCCGTATGTGGAATTTCTGTACAGTAACCTTGCTATTTACATGACACATGAAAAATGTATAATTTTCTAATGAAGAACTTCACTTTATATAATATCTTATTAATCATAAGACATGAAAAAGGTTATTTAATTTGTATCTATTCAATTAGAAATGGCCAGCCAAAAATTTATTGTGTTATATTTGTTGCTTTAGCCTTAATGTATTTGTTGATATCATTACAAAACATGGACATCACAATACTAGTTGAAATCGACCAAAATTAAACAGGCCTATATAATTAGCCTATAATTGATGCCATGAAGCTCAGACAATTCTTCATATTTCAGAAGTTTACCTCCAGCAGTTTTCTAATCTACTGTATGTGAGAAAAGGGAAGTATTTATTAGTCAAAGAAGTCAATTAAATCTTGCAATGCAAATGCCAGAATTTACTTATACTTAATTAAACCTTACTGAATAATTTTAATTAAATTAATCATTTGCAAAATATTAGCAATATTGAAATATTAGTCAAATAATTCCATCAGTTTTCTTCCTTGACATTTGAATGTTTTTTAGATGTTAAATATTTATGAAGAAAAGTGTAATTTAGAAGAATAAAATAATAATAAGAGACCAGAAAAGTATGCCATCCAGTCAGCAGATTACTCTTTCTTTATCTCCACATTTTTTTTGGTTTTGTTCAAGTACTCAGTTGTCCAGCAAAAAAATGTTACATGGAAATCTCTTAAAATAGGCATTTTCTTAAATTCTCAAAATAGAATTGTATTCCTGTAATCTTTCCTTAGGCAGAACCTTAACCAACTTGAACACAATCTGTTCCAAAACCCATGTAACCAGTGGAAACATTTCCACTTATTTAGTGAATTTTGGAAAAGGGAATATCACAAATATCTGGCTGCTATTTCATGTTTTCAGCCAGTTAGTACATGACATTTTTGTAACTGTTTCTCAACTATTTTAAACTACAGCACAGACTATTGCACATGGTATTCAGAGACCTAAACTTTCTTTTTGGAGGAAGCAGAGTTAGACTTAAAAATCAATATTTTTTTCCAGATGCTTTAGGATGAAAAAGGGAAAAATGAAGTTTTATTGCTTTGTGGAACTGCCATGTAAAATTGCTTGTCTTATGGTAGTGATTTACCTTCATGATGATTGAAATATACCATAGGGACATGGAGAAATACAAGTGTTTCCACCCTGAAACTGTTGACAATGATTAATCATTTAGTATTTTGGTGAAAAACATAGATTATAATGGGCATATTACTTTTTTTTTCCATAATGATAAAGTCAGAAATGTGAGTGGCTCACAACTAATGACTAACTAATAATAAATAACAGTAATTATTCAATATATTTTATTATCAATTGAACTCTTTTAAAGACTAAATGTAGCTTTCTCTAAATGGACAGCAGTTTTGTGAAGTTTGCACCTTATTAATTTTCTTACCTTTGTATTTATTGTAACCAGAGAAACATAAAAAAGCAACTGCACCAAAAGGTGACTTCACGTAACTTTCATTAAGGTTCTCAGATAAACACCTGAAGAGTATCAAGGGTAATTTTTTCACCACATTACTTCATCTAGTACATCCAATAAAAGACATTTTTGTTTTCTGGGTGAATGTGTATATCTGCTGTAATAAATCATTTTCTGATATTAGCGAATAAGATTTTATGGTGCCATTAATTATGTACTTCAGCTGGAGGCACTTTTACATGAGTTGTGGAGAGATCTGTGACAACAGTGAGAAACTCTATTAATCATACCCAGATATTATTTGTAAGGAACCTGCTAGCAATTCCTAATTTTATACATAACACTCCAAAAGGACCTGACATGTATTTTTACTTTCTGCCTCTCTTTTTTTTTTTTTTTTTTAATTAAAATTCCCTGACAATAGCAAGAGCTCACTGCATGAAACAAAGCCAAAGGAACTGTCTGTTTGGGAGTGACTACATCCCACTCATCACTATTCTATCAATGTACCTTAACCGGTATTTACTGATTTAGAAATGGGGCTGGTTCTTAGTAAAAACAGTGATGACAACAACTACAGAAGCAGAAAAAAAAAGTGATGTCATAGTTCACTTGCAGAAATCTCAGAATACCTCATCAAATTTTGTAAATTTGGGGAGTTGGGTCTTGATTTTTTGTTTGTTTGTTTTTTTAAAATTTTATTTCTGAGCTGTTAATACTTGAAGGATGTGAAGACCCCCTATCTTTCATCCTTGGATATTTTAATCTGCCATGCAGCAGCCTAACCCATGTTGGCCTGGAGGAGTTTTTGCTATCTTACCATTTGCTAACAACAAATTACCAACTAAACATATTCAAAAGGCTATTTGATCTTACTAGTTATGAAATAATATTGAAGTTTTTTATGCAACTCATGACAGTTTATTGGGATTTTATTTGAATATGGACATTGATTTCTACATTGATATCTACATTGATTACTCCAATGGAGAAAGAAATAGATTGGGGTGTCAGGTGAAATTTCATCCGTATTGCCCTAAGAACTGCACTTATTTTGAGAGGACAACACTGAAACCATATTCAGAAAGACTTTTGGGCACAGAAATCAGAACAAACAATCAAAAAAAAACCCCAAACCACAAAACCTAAAAAACCAAACAGAAATGAAATAACTCTTGTAGATTAATTCTTTTCCATATGCACCAAAAAAAAAAAAAAAAAAAGACAAAGAAATAAGTAAATAAGTGTCAGAGAGTCCCTGAAGCCATCCAGAGTTTCCACTTCTGTTACTATTTAAAGGAGGAAATGGGTATTTGGATGAGAGGTGACCAAAACAGTGGTTCTACCCGGGGGGAGGTCACCATTACTAAGCACTGCAACTCATATTGCTCCACAACATGGGCAGCCTGTGTGATATTACCCTGGGAAAGCAGGCAGGCAGGAAGGGTAGGAGTATTTCACACAAGCTGGCTGCTTTTGCATGTCTTTTATCTCGTCCATGATCAGCTCTTAAGTGCCTGATATGTATGTGTGGTTTCTTAAACATCCTATTTTGTAGCTGGTACTAATTCAGTCTTAGTAATGTTTTGTTTGGCTGTGATTCTCTTTGAACAAAACCTTTCAGGAAACCCCTCCAAGCAGCTGCTGTGCTCTAAGGCCTTCTGCTAACACAGTCAGAATTCCGGACAAAGTCCTTTTATTTAATTATTGAAAAATAATTATGAAAAGCTGGTATCTGACAAGGTTGAATATAGTGTGGGCTTGAGATAAAACATGACCCGATGCGTCTGATGACATTCAACAGTTAAATTTTTACTGACAACTGGATTCCTTGGGTAATTCCAAAGCTATAAAATACAAGGATTCTGTTTGTCATCTCTTTTACTTGGTACCACTGAAGTTGAGAGACAAAATTCTGGCCTTACTTGGCTCTACATGTTACAACAAAGACCTGTGCGATATTTAGAGTTTCTCACATATTTCTGTGCCTTTGAATGATCCAGGGCTCAAAGCTTCTATTCTGACTCTGAGCTATTGTTTTTTTCTATTCAGTCCAGATCCCTAAGAGTACTTGGACTCTCTGAAGGAACCCATTATTTTAAAGAAGTTTGTTTTCCACTAACAAACGTGCATATTCATCTAAACAAATGTACATACTGATAAATATGTGTCAGCACATAACACAGAAAGTACAGTGGGTGTCACTCAGTGATAAGATTCAGAATAGACAATATCTCTCACACAGACCCCCTGACAGAGGAAAGAGTCTGGCTAACAGTGTCAATCTTATACGAACTAGAGGAAATACATGGGTTTAGATTTGCATTAAGAACAATCACTACAGATCCGTTTTAAAAGCTACAAGGTATGCATTACAAAAAGCAATGTGTTGGCATATAGGCATTCGAAATGTCCCTTGAATGCTAAGAAGGTCTTTTTCTGGGCAATGGTGTCTTGCAGCTTGCATAGTTACCACAGTAATTTTTTAGGGTTTTTTTTGTTCAGAGAGTCTCAGCAAAGTACCATCAGGGAAAAAATAAAATTGACTTTTCCCCTTGTCAGGTTTGTTCTTTTTTTCATGAAAAGGAGACCTTTCAGACCCTAACTGGATTTCTCAAAATTCAAGGGAATTATTTTTGGAAAACCAGCATGATTTTTCATTGCTTTCACACAAGGGCCAAACCAGAAATTGTATTTTCTTATTAATATCAACTACTCTGTATATTTGTAACAACAAAGACCTTATATTCTTTTGAAAACATGAGACAGTGAACAAAACCTGTGCATTGACATCAGTCAATATCAATTGCCATCAATTACACTTACGATTGAATTAATTTAACGTGTTAATGTGACCATTATGGATAAGCACAAGTTACTCCTCCAGACTAGACTGAAGCAACTTTCCAGTATTGGCTTGAAAATTTCCCCCCATATCCCTCTCCCTAATTTCTGAATTTTTGGCTGCTTTGTTTTATTGAAGTAATAGGGCTAGTATTTGAGGGCAAAAGTAATAGCTGTCTGCCTGGAAAAATTCAGACAAGGACCAGATCTTCATCTGGTGTTAATGAATCTAGAGGTTTCAGTTTCATAGGAAAAAAAGTTATATTAACCAGATGAGGATTTGGCTCATGGAATTTTGTACATTAATTTGTCATCCATTTTCTGAAACTTTCCCAAATGTTTCTGTCAGTCCATGAGATCCCCACAATGGCTTCTTCTAGCCTATTCAGATTTACTTCTTTGGCTTTACTTAAGAGAAGGGTCTGTAATATGCTAGGGGCATTACTCCTAGATCTAATGGTATCATGAACTTAAGAATCATGAAAAGCGTCATCAGACAACTTTGTGAGAAAATACCCTCCACTCTTACCAACTCTCACTTAATGCTCATGCAGAAAGGAAAAGAGAAAATAGATGTGCAGCTCCTTTGTTCCTCCTTTTTTAATCCCCTGACTCTGCTGAAGGCTCTTTCACCAAAGCCAGAGCTGTTACAGACTTCCAATGTGTTTTGACTGCAGCAATTCCCAGCAGATCTCTCAGGCAGCCAAAGCATAAGTAGAGCACAGTAATGCTCCAACATGATCTGTTTGCCCTGCTCCTAAGCAAGGAGGTAGAAGAGATGCTGCAAACCCATTAAGCTGCTCTGTTCCTCTACGGATTTCTCTGAAATCAAGCAATGTCCCAATTACCGTTACATTATAAACTTTATGCTTCTGAAGTAATTTAAAGGCTATGTATGGATCTCAGAAGATCCAGTTCACAAAGGCTACAGTGATGACAAATGGTAAATGTCAGCAGAGAATCATGACTCTGACCATTAATTTATTAGATAGTTATGAAACGATTTCTTAGTGACTTTATGTTTGACTTACAAGCTCAATATCAAAGTTTTCAAGCTAGTGGCACAGACTGGATGACAGTGATGAATTTAAGAGATTTATCACCATGAGATATCACAATGCTTATTCAGATAATTTGAAAAATAGATGAAAACGTAAAATAATTGTAGAAATCAAAAACAGTAAGTGTATCATTTTCCTACAGTAAGATTCTAAAAAGCAGATGTACTCAGAGTTTACAATGTCCTTATGGATTTTCCCTATCATATATTCTTGATATCTTTATTAAATACCTTTGGAACCATATTTTATATGTTTCTGGAGGAATATGCTGTGTCTGCATAGTTTCTATGCATAGCACATGATTGGGTAAACTTTTAAAGTACTGACATTAATAATGCTATAAACAATTTGCAACCCATGCCAAAGCATAATGTCACTTATGGAAAGGTGGGAAAAGTCTAGATTTGTACATGTCAAGATACAGATAATTAATTTTATCTGTCACAAACAATGGCACAGAAAAATATATGCTGGCAGTTACTTTTTGGCAGGAAAGTACTGAAGAATTAGGAAAAAGAAAACAAAATGCAAATGTCTGGAAACTTGGAGGAAAAAAAAGCCTTCCATCTTCCTACTGAAAAATGGAATAGCCACAGACAGAAACCGTCTGAGAGGAAGTAGGCATTTTCCTTTAAATGGCAAAAGAAAATCAGCTTGTTGAATAAAACAAACTGGCAAGAAGATGCCTTCATGCCTTCCACTGGAGGCTTGTGTTAGACACAACAAAGCCCTTTCCCAGGGACCATTTGTGTGAGTAAAAACAGATTTCCACAGCACACATTGAAAAATCTGGTGGTCTACTGCTTTGTAACATGGACTATAGCAGCAGAGTTGGCCCAGTAGCTCCTACATGAGGGTGGTGATGTGGACCACAGCCAGCTCCTGTGGGGGTTCCTCTGTCATCTGTGAGTGAGGACGGCTCTGCCCTCCTTCCCATCAGCAGGGGGCATGCAGCCCCATGGGCATCGCTTCCCAGCCTGTGGGGCTGCTGAACTCACAACAGATACCTCAAGAAAACTGTACCTCCTGACTGCAAGGACCAAACCATAGCCAGAGTGTCTTAATAAAATAAACAACTAATGTAACAAAAAAGTTGCAAGCAAAAAAGCCACAAAATGCCTTTTGATTATACTCAATGGCATTATTTTATCTGTGGTTTTTTGGTATCTTTCTCCTACATTTCTTTTGAGTGTGCTGTGTATACAAGTCAGAGGCCCAGATCTCACAGCAAAATCAGATGCTCTCCACCTGCCCTGTGCTTTGAGTTACTTCTCTTTTCATTGACTTCCATTTGTATTCCATTGGACACAGTCTTCGAGATACCAATGCAGATTTTTCTCTCTGGACAGCATCTTGACCACATTAGCATTATTCTTCTTTTCTGCACCAAAACCACCAGTGGCTGTGTGAACCATCTATGTGGTTATCTAATTGCTATTGCCTGTTTTTCCCGAGTCCTTGCACTATGTAAAAACAAATCCTTCTTTTCCTCTTTGACCAACTAACTGCTGGGTGGCTCCCCCCTCATTTTTTAGCACCAAGGATCAGTCAGGGCTGCTGGTACACTGAAAAGATTGCATAAAGCAATTGTTACATACATATCTTCTTGGGAATGCTTTCTGGTGTCTCAGTGGAAAACATTGCACTAAGACAAATGACAGACTTTGTCAGAAGGGCCAGTTGAAGCCCAAAGACTCCAGAAGCTCTCCAATCACTGCTTATCCTGAGACCCAAGACAGCTACAGCCTCAACATACCCCCAGTGGCTGAGCACCTGCAGTTAGACAGGATGATTTCAGGCCTACACATATCTATGTCAGCAACTCCTTCCTCTCCAGCTTTTACCAGTGCTTCTGTTAGACCATAGAGATCTCAAAACACGTTACAAACCTTTTTATGGCAGGAATACTATTTTAGAGAGAAAACTGATGCAAAAGGTGAACTACGAAAGCATGCAATGGGCCTCTCTCCCAGCCCCATGTCCTACACCAAGGTTCAGCCCTCTTTGCTTCACCTAACAAGCACATGGTTCCCCAAAACAGGTGACCATCCCCTCTTCCACAGGGGCTATCCAGAGTAGGGAACATGCACACTACACTCTGTGTGGGGCTTTCCTCCTCCCACCAGAGGAAATGTACCTTGCCTTTAACCTTTACTTTGTCTTGTGCATGGATGTCATACAGTGGCATCCCAGCCTATCTGCCTAAAAATGCCACATTATCCATGAGGGCACTTGCACTGAGGAATAGGGAAGACCCAATGTTTTGGGTCTGTTAGGTGAAGGGCGGCTGGCTTAGTTCTGGCAACAGAAAATATTACAGACTGTGTCTTATTCTGACCACTAAACATCACTGTTTTTGGCCAAGTGCTTAAAGCAGCCAGAATCTTTAACCAAATCTCTTGTTTCTTCCCAAAGTTTCCATCAAGGGGTTTACGCGTCTTCTGCTCATTTTAAAGGGTGGAGTAAATTCCTCACTACAGTCAGCGATCCCGCTAGCACAGACTGGTGCCATTTGCATGCTGTATTGCCAACAGCAAGCCCTGAGAGTGATGAATGTGAGCCCAAACATCACAAGACTGCCTAAGAAAAAATTAAAATAACAATAAAATTTAAAACAACATTTTAAAATAACAAAGGGAGACTCTTTTCATTACAGCTCAGATGCTGGAAATTTAGGTTCTGCTTTTTCTGCTCCTTTTGCACTGTCTTGCAGACTGGAAATATTGTAGACATGAAAGCTGAGATTTACACACTTCTGAGTGCCAGTACATTGCAGTTGGTACCAAATTTCATAATAAGGCCCTGGAAACTGGTAATATTATGCAAATTTCACTCAAATAATTACTTTGAATTGACAAATAAAGTTAAGGAAATTAACTCAACAGAGCATTCCTTGCTATTTTTAAATAATTTAAATATTTGACATATATAATAAACCACACTTAAGTGATG
Organism: Myiozetetes cayanensis; assembly: GCF_022539395.1. NCBI lineage: Eukaryota > Metazoa > Chordata > Aves > Passeriformes > Tyrannidae > Myiozetetes > Myiozetetes cayanensis. The sequence goes on along the minus strand of NW_026086604.1, from coordinate 112,509,178 downwards.
CAAGGCTTAAAATGATTCCTACAATGTCTGAAAGTGTATGTGCTTACAAGTGAATAATAGATATGCAAAACCCTGTTCTCATGTGAAAAATAAATTGTATGCCCAGAAAAATGCAGTAGCAAAGCAGGAGACTGTTTTAGAAAAGGTGGTTTGTTTCCTTGCTATTGTAAATGCATCCATTGGACCCTTTTCACTTCCTAGCCAATGTATTCACATTTGTAATCAGTTTTGCATACAGAAAAAAATTATTTTTCTATGTAATTCTATAACTGAAAACTGCTGTTCATATTAGTACTTTTAGTGCCTAAATTTGACAATGTATTTTTCTCTTCTCTTTATTCACACCTTCCACAGACACATATTTCCCATCACTACTTCAAATTTGCTTTATTTTGACCATTTTTTTGGACTGTGTTTGGGACCACTCCGTTAGACTGAAAAAAAAAACCCAGAACGCTGGATTTTTTCACCTCTGTTCTGGAAAAGTCCCAGAAAATCTTGTTACCACCTCCTAAATTTTTAAAAGTCTGGTTCAGGGTTGGTCCGAATCAAACAAGCTTCCATTAAGTGGCACCAGCTCCTATTAAAATGCCGTTTACAGTGCTGAATCTTCATGCCTTTTTCTCTGGAAGACTTGTCAGTTTCAAAAAAAAAAAAAAAAATTCCTCTGAATTTCACATTTCCAGTTCTAAATTTCATTGCTGTTCTCATTTGAATCTTTGTCACCCTCTAGTGTCATGATAATGGAAGCCATAAGCAAAAAAGGCAAGTTCAAGTGTATAGAGCATCTGAAAACTGTCCACACCCGACAGAGGATTACAGAAATAACCAGGATACAGACAATAGATGTAGCGAGTGCAATCATGCGATTGCACGATGCATAACAAAGAATCGAGAGTCAGCTGTTGGTGCGGATTAGGGGGCGATAATCATCTGTCCCTACCGAGGCCACGGGGACGTGGCTGCAAGCTTTGTGCAGCTGTGTCACAACACGGGTGTGCTGTTGCCAAGCACAAGCGGCTGTGACACTTTGCAAAGTGCCTGTCAAATCTCTTTGCCTGGGCTTATCAGTGGCTCATAAAGACAATTTTGAAAAGCAAATGTTTTTGTGTTTGAAAGGCAGTGGCATCATATCCAGCAGACTCCTGTGATGGTGTCTAACACAGGATCTGTTGAATGCCATGGACTGAAACTTTTGTTCGTGGCCAAACACATTGCCCTTTTCCAGCACAGCATAATGCTGCTCAGTCTATTTTGGATGAAAGCAAATAAAATGTGAGTCCTAACCTTCCCTCACAGTTTTCCACAATTACAAGAATGAAACAACTTTCCTGATGTATATCAGCAAATTTGTTTCCTTCCTTCTATTTCTTACTTTTGTCTCTGTCCTCATCAAAATGCCCTGAGCTCTCTGTCTTTGACACCAACATTATCTTCTCTCAGGTCCTGAAACTCCATCTTTTCCCTCCCCATGCTCACTCGATACATCTTCTTTGTGTTTTGGGTTCCCCACCACCACCACCACTGTTCTTTGTCACAATTCCTCTTGCCTTCTTTTATGTTGCAGTGGGATTACTTATATGCCTTTTTTTTTGGTGTTGGTTGGGGTTTTTTGTTTGTTTTGGTTTTGTTTGTTGGTTTTTTTTTGGGGGGGGTTTGTTTAGTTGGTTTTTTGTGGTTTTTGGGGGGTTTTGGTTGTGTTTGATTGTTTGTTTGTTTGTTTGTTTTTCCCATACATCTTCTAATTCTGTCCTCAGAGAGGACTCCCAGGAAGCACATCTGGAACCTGCACTTGTGAAATGCTACCAGAAGAAGAGCTAAGCCTTTCTTGGTGATCAAGAAGGAGGGGATAGGTGGGCATGGCATAGATAGATTCCATGCATAGATGGCCATGACAGTCAGGAAGAGGGCAAGGGAGTGTAATAGGTAGGGGACTAGCAGGGCTGGGTGGCCAGTGCAGGAGGAGTATCAGGCTAGGGTGGGAGTTCTGGCAGGGAAGTCAGGACGGGACAGGTTAAAGGCTACACAGAGCACTGGGGGCCCTGTGGCTGTTGCAGGGCTGCAGGATGAGAGAGTTGGGAAGCAAGAAGGAATGGAAGACGTTACAATGGAGAAGAGAGTTGGAGGTAAAAACTTTAGGATGAAAGGAGCAGAGGGTTTTGTAGTATTTACAGGCTTTGTCAATGGGATCCAAAGGAATGGAAAGCTCAGGAAACTTTGTCAGGAAGCAAAGAGGTTGCCATCAGCATTGTCCCCTGGGAGCTCACCTACCCAAGCTCTTAGCTCAGAAACAGAAACATGCTCAAGGTTGTCTTCAGCAAAACTGCCAGATGCAACCAGAAATGTCACAGACATGCTGTACTGCTGTGCTAGGAGCCATTCCAGTGTCTTGTCCATGCCACCACTCTTTCCTCCCTGAAAACCTCTCTTAAAAGTAGATGACAAATGAATGACAGTCCCAGAAAGGGACAGATTGCTTTCATCACAGTTAGATCCATTTGATTTTGAGAGCCTGTGTGGCAATGAATGTATTTCAATTTGTATTTTGTAAAGCTCCATTAAACCAAGAATAATTATTAATTAGAGAGAATAATAATAATGCTGTTTTCTGCAGGGTGCTTGTGCACGTTGCAAAACTAACCAGAACTGAGCTTGCCTAGCAGCATCTGCCACAAATAGGGGCACCAAGGGGCACCAGCAGAGCTTGTAGGGAACCTGGATTGCCCAGTGCTACCATGTCCTTTTTGTAATCAAAATTATTTCTTCAGTTAAAATATTAGAACAGTACAAGCTGAGTCAGAGTTTCACATCCAAGGAGATAACCATCCCAATAGTTTCAACATGATTCTGGGTTGGAGTGTGGGGTTTTTTGTTGCTGTTTTTTAAATCTGCCTTTAAATGGCACATGGATTTTCTGTTTGTCACTGTTTGTCACATTTCATTGTAGAAATGTTCTACTGCTCAATGCTATAGTTTATCTAGCATTTTGTGATCCTCCAGATGAAAGAAAAAATTGAAAAACCTGATGCCATTAAAACTAAGCACCTTGGGAAATCTGAAAAATACGGATCATCTCATACAGAATAATTTACCATATAAAAACTATGTTTCCTTGATCTGGACAATGATTGATTAAATAGATCCCATGGTTAAATGGTTTAATGGTCAATTAAATATGTATTTCAGGATTATACAAAAATACATTTTTGGACCTTGATTTTGAGGAACACAAAAGCACCGTTTAGTTAATCCACATCTGGAATTCAGTGCATAATTCTGCATGTTTTATTCAGAGTCATGACAAAGTTTTAAGAGATCAACAGAAACAGTGTCTGCAAACTGAATATACAAGGACATAAATTATAATGACAAAAGACTGGACTTTTAAGAGACCAAACACAGCAACCAGATAAAATTAATGTATTGAAGCTCAATGCTGCAGGAGCTGAGTACCTCATTTGCAAGGTTTTGACAGATTTGGGGGCTGCTTCATAGAAGGCAATTGATACTTTGCAGACTCAGGCCAACAGAGAAAGACGTGTCAATGATTTTAAAGATGTAGCTGAAGCTCCTACATTTAGAAATCTGAAGAAAACTTGGCACATGAATGGGTTAGAACTTCCCAGAATATATTAATTCCTCTGTTGTTTACACAGCACTAATTTTAAAATGGTAAACTGATATGTAAAACACAAGGATCAACTGCAAGATTTTTTTTTTTGCCGTAAGCATTCAAGAAAAATGTCACCCTACGATGTGTTTCAGAAACATAAAATCTAACTATGACAGAAGAAGTTTACCATGTGAGAATTGCAGTAAGAGGTGGTGCTGATAGCATCAGCTATGAGTATGTTTGCCTGACACTTTCTGTGATAATACCCTATATCGTCTTGCTATAACTTTGCAATGCTTTAACAGTTTGCTCTTTTACCATTACTATGGATTTGCGTCTGTTCACAACCTTTTCTCCAAACAGCTGCAGCACTTCACACCTTGGAAAAGTGATCTGAAATTTATAAGGGGACAATTTCTGTGCAATGAATATGCCCATTCTTATGTGAAAAGCCTACCAAGCTTGACCAGGCTCCAAGTGTTTGAAAAATCTCTTCATCAGTGCTCGAGAGGGGCTTGCACTTTGCACCTGAAATTCCAAAAGGTGCAACAATACTGTCAGCTTTCCCTAACTAGAGTTGCAGCTTTGGGATTTTACCAATCAGAACCAAGAGATTGTTTTTCCTGAGATTTTGTTTTCCTCTTTTTCCCTTTTTGTTACAGATAGAGGACAGAACTGCCTGATACAAATGCAGGGAACAAATGGGTGTGAAGCTAATGCATAAAGAAACTCCTGAGAAAACCTGGTAGAAGAAGGAACTGTAAGCTTGTGGAAAAATAGAAAAACTGGCTCAAGAATTTGTAATGGGGAGAGGGTGGGATTTAGTGGTCAGAGAGGAGAGATGGAAGAAGGAAAGACTAAACAAGCAAGTTAGAGGGGATATGAGGACTGGAGCCAGACATTATGATGGGATGTGCCATGAAAATCACTGAACAAATTATAAATCTCTGGAAAATAATTATTTGCAAGTGCATACCAGTCCTTGTTAGTCACTTCCTAACCTTTCAGAATGTATCAGTATTTATCACATTCTCCCAAAGTCCTCTGTATGTTTGCAGTTACATGTATGCTAGGTCATGTGTTCAACTCTGAAATTCAAGTAACCACGGACATCTTTAAACTCTTTATTTCTGTTTTACTTGAATTTACCCTTTGTCCAAAGGAAAAGTACAGTGGGTCAGGGTCCAGGAACTGTTAGTTCTAGCTTCATCTGTGACTAATGCATGACTTTTCACACTTCACTGTCTTTGTTACTGTGTTCTTTCCTCAGCAACTCATCCACAGTAAGGCTAATACTGTTTTGTATATTTAACTTGTGCAAATACACCCTTAAGAGATGTGTCACAGGATTTATGTTACTGCAGCATATATTACCACTCAAAAAAGGCAATATGACAATGTATCTTGTTGGAACCAGATTCTCAAATAATTACTTTTACAACTTCTGCATACATAATGCTTTTAACCTGGAAAAAATGACAGAGCAAAACCTCTAGCTTGCAAGACAAGAGCATTTTAAACTGTATTTGTAGTGTGTTTGGCTAAAGCAGGTGAATATAGAAAAGCTACACAGCAATATGCTAAATAGATAAGAATGTAAGTGAGAAGACATTTAGTACCTGGCAAGACTATGTTCTCAATGCTTAACTTGGACAATCCTGGAAATCAAGGCATTCTGGTTCCCATCCCTCTGCTTTAGCAGCTAATTACACCACACTGCCCCCTCCTTCCTTAAGAATGTTGGTTAAACTAATTTCTGGTTTATGCAAATAGAGTTGCCAGCTTCACTTGTCTTTCTACCACCTTTGCACCACAGCCAGTATTTCTCCCCACCACCAAGCATCACATTGTGCATGAGGCAGACAAGGCTGTGCTGCTTAGTCTTCCAGTTTTCTCTCCACTAGGCAGGAAATGTATGTGTTTAAAATCTACCATGTTTAAAATCCCACTAGCATTGCCTGAATCCTTTTTTTTTTTTTTCAGTAGCTGACTAAGTTTAGAATAAGACAAGTAAATTCGTTTTTACTGGTTAAATTAAAAATAGTGGCTATGCTGTGACAATAGCAGCAGGGGAAATCCCAGTTGGTCTTTTGGAACATTTCTGGCTTCCTGCTTCACTGCCTGTGCTGCAGTATCCCCCCTTACATAACACAGCAAGCAGCACTGACACACTCATCTCAGCAGGCACATTGCCAAGAATATTTGGTCTATTGAATACTTGTGGTACACAGACTGAAGACTTTTGTGACTCTCCTCCACATGAACTTCAGCTTTAAGTGGCAAAGAAGTGTTTGCACTCTTCTCCCTTGAGAAACCCAGATTTACTTTTATGAGACCATCAATATTAATGTTCATGCAGCATTCCAAAAAGCTATTTTTCCCTTCCTCTTACGCTGCCAAACATGAACAATGAAGCAACATTATAATCAATGTCATATTTAAACTATTTATTGTTTCTTTCTCCTCCTCCCCTCTTCTCTTTTCTATTTCTTTGAAGGGTCTATTTTTTAAATTTTTTTTTGGCTGATGAACCCTATCTTTACTTTTCTTTCTAATGTTTCCCTTGTTCAAGTGGTCTTCTTTGCCTTGGGCTTGCATCAAGTTCCTCTGTAGCATGTAATCCCACAGTTACACAATGTCCCCATAATGTTGAAATTGTCACAAACATGCCAGATGTCAAACCCAAAATGCTTTGGGTTTTGAGAAGAAAGATGGGACAGACTGAAGCATCTGAAGGGGATGTGGGAAGGTGCACATTCCCTGTGATGCCTTCCAGAACCACAATACTTATTGAGTGCAACACAGCCACTCACTAGAGCAGAGTTCCTGCTGAATGGTCCTTCTCTTCTGAACTATAGGTGCTCCTCAGGCAAAGATGTGTTTTTCAGAGAAGAGTTCCTAGATTTTATCCAGGCACAGTTTGTGTTGCACTGGAGGTTGATCGATCCATAGGACTAATGACAGGAACTTCTGCCTTTTATCTGTCTTCAGTTTTAACTGCAATCGTTTTCCAGGCAATCCTTATTTTAAGGCAGTAAGGAAGAAGAGAAAAACTTTTTAAGGAACCTACAAAATTCAGAAATTACGGTGTATGTTCCTGAGTCCTCATCTAATGACTTTAATAAATAGTAAATACATATATTGAACTCGTCTTGCTGGGACTGCTTCACACCAACTGGGAAGTAAGAGTAGTTGACAGCCAACTTGTGTCAGCAAGCTGAGGAAGGGCCTTGTTCCAAGCTATACTATGAAGGCATGTCTGTGTAGTCAGGGGGAGACAGTTGTGGAACAGCTTAGCTCATTTTCTGAGGTACAGAATGGAAGATATATTCAGTCCAAAAGCTGTATGGACACGCTGCTGTGGAACTGTGCCCAAGCTAATAAGTTCTGTTCAGAGGCACGTTATTCTTTTACATAAGTTGGCTGGTCCCTTATTTGGGGAGGTATATATGCTAAGGCTTGAAATAACACAGTTCAGCCTTTAATATGAATGTTGAATGCCAGAGAAAGGCTGCTCAAAACGACAGACTTTTTTTTAGTTTTTCATATTCATCCTCCTGAAGATCCCAGCAAACTAGTATAGGATATATTATGCTTGCATGGCAGTAGTAAAGCAAAAGTTAAGAGGCTAAACCTTTTAATGGCCAGTTTCTTTTTCATATTCACAATATCTTTCAGTCTGTAGGAACAAGTGAAAGGAGACAGAACTACTACCATTCCATTTGTCAAAAAATGCCCCTTTTTCTCTTGTAACTATCTAATGCATACATTAATTTTAATTTATAGTGGTAATATAAGCCACAATACATTTGGGGTTATAATTTTTAAATTTAAATATTATAGTTAAAAATTTTTCAGTGGAAAGTCACATTACAGTTATCAAATTTATTTATTATAAGACCTTAGTCTTACATTAAGATGCTTGATATCAGCATATCATGACTTTATAAATGTCTTTTTAAACTATTTGATGATACGGCACTCCTATTTCCCATTCTACACTGACTGCAATTTAACAGATTCATATGTAACAAGGTTTATTGCTTTACTATGTCATTAACAAAACCAGGTGACCTCTCTGTGTCAGAGGTAAGCCATTTCATGTACCATCCTACTCTTACTTCTGCTGTAATAATTAAGTACTTAATTAGCTAGGAGTCTCAGCAATAATTTACTAATCCTTTACCTGAAATAGCTAAAAAAAAATCTAAAAATATAACTAAACCCCAGGACTTACCTTGGACATAATCCTGAACTACTTATCTAAAATGTTTTTTTGGACTGCACAGAACTTCACAACCTCCTTGCACCGATTGTGCACACATTTATCTTAATTAGTCATTCAGGCTGTATCTCACAGTGCCTACCACTTTGCTTTCCACAGAATGTGTTTACTCTGATTACGAGAAAATGCTGTACAGAGAAACACACTGGGAAAACACTGATGCTTAGGTTGTAGGAGCTGTTTTCACTGAAGAGTTAAATTGTAATCCATGTTGCATTAACTCCTTTCATGCTGTCTTGAACAAAAGCATCTGCATAAGAACTGCATGGAGATATCACCTTAACTCAAGTTAACTCTGCAGAAAAGAGAACAACAGGACTGTGGTGTTGTTAAGACCTGAATGCTTCCTGTCTCTAGTGGGACTCCCATGCAAAGAGTTGGGTACCATTGGAAGTTGGTAAGTCACACACATCTGGCTTGTACTTCAGGATGGGATAAAGCCTGTGGCAGGACCTATTTCTGTGTATAGAGGGAATGTTGTTCTGTCTGTTGAGTATTGGAGCTACCTTAGACTAGATCCAACTACTTAAAAATTACAAAACCTATCTGAGATGCATCCCATCCAGTAGTAATGGTTAACATTTTGGTGAAAAAATTCTCCACATTTTCTTAGGATAATGGTAACTTTTGACTGAGATTTGACTATTGTAAAAGAGAGAGGTAAAACCGAACCAGGCAACCTACAGACTTCTTTCAAGCCTATGGATTTCAATCCCCTTTCACAACAGAGCTCCCTCAGCTGGTGTCTATCTTTCATAAACAGTTGAAAACCACATTTGTTTATACTTGACTGAGGTACAGTTTAGCTGTTTATCTAATGTCCTTTTGCCTCTGTGGGCTTTTTCAAATCTCTGTGGAGCAGGAGTCACTGCTGACACAGCAGCTACTGTTCCATGGCAACTAAAAATAAAAAAATACACCCTTCTTTCATTTCAAACCTACTATCCACAAATGGCATTTCAGGCAGCCCAGTTCTTAGGCTGTGTGAGAAAGAGAAGAATCCCTCCCTATTAATGTTTTCCATTCCACTAATGATTTTATAACTTCTGTTATTCTATATCCCAAATAGATATTTCTCATCCAAATTAAAGTAGGCCTTCTCTATTAAGTTTCATCTTTTGTGGTTGCCATACCTTATCTCTGGTCACACTTATTCCCATCATTACTATCTTTCCTAGCTCTACAATATTGTTTTAATAAGCACAACCCGAACAATGCACCGTTTTCAAAATATGGGTCAAATTTATAACTCTGGATCTGTAAATTGTTTCATGCTTATAGTTGCATCCTGGTTTCTGTTTTATTCACCAGTTCCTTCTCCAAATACTTGGGGGTTTTGTTGGTTTGCCATTGCTGAATTTGCCATTGTAAATCTGACATTTGCATACAGTATCTCTCAAAGAACTCAGACACTTCCTTCTGTAGCTGTTATAACTTATTTAAAGCTGCACGTGTACAATTATAGTGAGCCTTTTTTGTCCTTATGGATATTACTCTGTATTTAACATTGAATTTCTTCCACCATTTATTGCCAATTCCTCTGTCTTGAGAGAACATTCTGCATCCCATCGCAAGTGGATCTTGGTTTGCATCATCTGCTCGTCTTATGACCTCATCATTTACTTCTTTTCCAAGACATTGAAAATGTGAAGTAGCGCAGGAGTGAACATCAAACCCTGAAGAACGTATATAAGTAAACCCCTGCTATTGTGAAAATGGATTGTTACCATTTCATTTCCTTGCTTGATTTCTGAAGTTTTTCTTTCAATTGCAAATGGACACCTGAGAAAACATGCTTTATCCATGCTTGGCTTTTTCAGCATGTTTTGTTGAAGGATATTTGCTGAAAGATTTAGGAAATCCATCTATAATGTATCATCCAAACCATTTTCCTTCACTTGCAAGCTGAATCTTTAAATAAACTAATAGTTTGTGCCTTATACCCTTCTTTTGAAAAAGCTTTATGAACTTCCCCTTTTCATGTCATGGTTAGCTCTAAGTCTGTCTATATTTCATCACAGTTGGTACCAGCCTGCTTGGTGCAGGAAGCCAGGTTTGTTGGTCTGTAATTCCTGAGATGCCCCTGAATTTAAAAACAAAAGGAACGTCACGTTTGGCACATTCCATTCCTTTGGAACAGAGGCCAATCTACATGTTGAGTTACATCGCAGTTAATAATTTGTCACATATATCAGACTTCCTGTAGAAGTGTTTTGAAAACCTGATCTAATCTAGTTGATTTGTTACCATTTGGTTCTATCCAATCTGAAATTTCTTCTCTGACACTCCAATTTTAGATAATTTCTTTGACTTGGACCCATAAAAAAGGTTCTACTGTGGAAACCTGCCTAAGCTTGTCCATGGAGAACATTAATGTGAAAAATTCGTTTAGCATTTCTGCTCTGGGCTTATCTTCTTTAACTATTCCTTTTATAGCCCAAACATTATAGAATGCCTATAAACTGTCTGAAACAATTCATGCTTCTGATGTGTTTAGAACTAGTTTTATTATTCATTCTTATATTTATCACAAGTTATTCCTCAAAATATTTTTGGCCCACTTTATAAGGGGTTTATATTAAATGTGTAAGAGTTTATGTTCTTTGCTGTTTTCCTCATTCAATGTAATTTCCACTTTTTGAAGACTGACTCTTATTTCTAACATCTGCTTTCACATTTCTGTTTAGTGATGCCAGCTTTCTGTGTGTGTGTGGTCCTTTTAAAGTCTTTTTTGATAAGCAGTAAATGTTTGCTGTTAGTCTTTGGTATAGCTTCTTTAAACAATCAGCATGCCACCTGCAAACTTTTTACTCCTTTGGCTGCTCCTTTGAATTTCTCCTTAATAGTCATGATTTGCATATTTCAAAAATACATAATAGCCTAATAAGATACAGCAGAGACGTACGCTTTGATACTGCCTTTTGTTCCTGAGCAAATCCTTGTAACATCGGAATTTCTTTTTAATTACAATTTCTAATAACATCTGTGCATTGTTAGTTTCTCTCAGAATCCTGCTTTGTTTCTTAGGGAATTTGACCAACTTATCAATGAAATGAGAATCAATCAGATATCAGATAAGACAGCACAGAGTGAATCTCTCTCCAGCTGGTCTGGATAGTACTGAGTAGGTCAGCAGTTCTAGGACTGAGGGGCTCCCCCTCCTAATCTGGGCTTGATTTTATGGTTCGCACAGTTAGCTGCAAATGATTTTGTGAATATGAAGAAAAATGTAAAAATATTAGGAGAATCAGTAGTGCAGACAGGTGCAACTTAGAGGAGTTAATTTTGAAAGTAATACTAATTAAAGCAAACAAATCAAAAGAATGTGAGATGTGAACTTGCCACAGATTTAACTATCATAGAATTCCATAGTGAAGTTTGTGGATTTTCTAAGCAAAATGGAATAGTTTCAGTCCATCAGCTCTTGCATTACCCTTCTGCTGAGTGTGAGTCACAGATTTTAAGACAGTACTTTCTGTCCCCAGCAATTTTCAGGAGAAGCAAAATTAATAGCTCGTGATATAGAAGTTTAATACAAGAAAGCTGCATGTGTAGTAGGAAGGAAAAGAGGATTTCAGCAAGGTGCAAGTGCCCAAATAATGAAAATTAATGTTTCTCGTACTTGCAAAGGCCCTCGAAAACGTTTTCTTTCTCTCTCCTGCAGCACCACCAGGTGGTACCATTTAGAAAGAGCCGAGGCTGGTGAAGCCGATACGAGCGGCCATGAAGGATTCTAGCTCCATTCTGTCTCTCACAAGCTCTCTGTGGCTACATTACCTGAGTAATTTAGCTGCTATAAACATAGATGTTTTTCATTTTAGTGCACAGTACGTCTTACCTGTGTTTATTTTCAAGAGCTTTGAGTCCCGTGGCTTAGTCTTTAGACACATGCAAGTACAATGTTCAATAATTATTTTAGAAGAATACACGAAATCTTTTTTCCCCCAGTAGTAATGGAATTTTTTTTCATCTAAGAAAACAAAACAAAAAAAAAAAAAAAAAAAGTGTCACGTTTCAAATTGTAGGAGGAAATCCTAGTCATGTTTGAACTTTTGGGGAAAATAATTTGCCTTTTGGAGGCAAGAGCATGGCTCAAAGTTGGTTTTTTTCCTAATCATTCTGGTGGAAATAGCAAAGGAAGTGTTTGTCTTGCATGCTGTGGAGGAAAACGTATTATGTCTCCAAGAGCAACTTACACCTGCCATCTTGTCTCTGGCTGACTCTCACTCCAGATGTACAGCAGCAATCAAGAAGAGAGCTTCAAGAAGTCTCAGGAGACCTATAAAGTCAACAAAATGGCTTATGACCTCTTTTTTGTTCAATATTTCATGACGTATAAAAAACCCAAAGCGTTGAGATTTTCCATTTGATTTTCCATTTAAAAGACAGATCTTGTAAGAGTGTAAGGTTTATCACATCAGGGAAATGGGAAAAGTGTAATTCAGTTGAGATTTTTTTCAGCTTGGCTGTTTTCAGCTGTTTAGTTTGTTACTTTATTTTTGAACCACTAATTCCCATACCTGGAAAGGAAAGTTCGATATTCCCATCTCTCTCGAATAAAAGAATAATCAATACTCTCACCTGAGATTTCTGAGTAATCCAGATGTGAAAATAAAGCAAAAGAAGCCTTGAAATTTTTCGTATTCAATATAAATAATTAGGTATGTAAGAGCATACAAATAAAAATTATATCGTTTAAGCTAAAGCTTTTGTTGTTTTGGTGCAAATATGAGTGATCAGACTAATCTCATGTTGTCTCTTACTTTTCTCACATTTAGGGTCCCTGTTTTACTGTCAGTCAAACTGCTGCAGGGAAATAAGGGGTTTGTATAGCCTCAGCCTAAATCAACTTCTCTTTCAGATGAAGAATTACCCCAGAGGTGAGCTGCATCATCCTCTGTTTAGTTTAATTCCTTTCATTTCCATTCCATTCAATGTATACTCTGAACAGGATGTTCTGCTTCTGCCTCTTGTATTTGTAATGCTTTTGTATTCCTAATCCTTTTGTGGGAACTGTTCTGTGTGTCTTTTCTGCCTAATTTAACCACAGCTTATATGGCTATAAGATAAAGATATTTTATACCTCACTGGTCAAGTGTAAACTATTACAGTAAATCGTGTTATTTTCACAAGTTTGGTAACAAGTGCTAGCTGGCATTACAAGTGTGGAAGTAACACTTTTATTTCCACATTCCTGCTTTCATTATTCACATTTATTTCTTCAGGGGAAGAACGATACTTGATGTCACATTGAGGAGTGTCTCTCTCTACCATATTTAATTCCTGGGCTGGGAAAAAATATTGCCTAAATACGAAAGGTCACAATAAAAATCTGCAGTATACATGTGCTCCTCCTGATTTCTCTGTTTTCTTAAACTGTAACAGCATCTGACCATAACAAAACAGTGTCCTGAGGCCATAGGGAATATTTTTTCAAGCACTGCTTTACTCCTGTTTTTCTTTGTTTTTCCTCGGTTTTCTGAGCTGCTACAGCAACCAGGAGAGGAGCTGTTGTGCCTGTACTTAGCTCTCACTTGCATTGAGGCTATGTTCTAGTTCTGCAATGATTCGGGTGCAAGTTGTGTAATTGCTACCCACATTTAGACCTAGCTGTGTTTCCAGGCCAGAGAGGTGTCTTTAGGTACAGAAAAATCAAACTGTAGTTTTTAACAAGGAAGAGAAACAGAAGAGACTCAGTGAAAGGAAAAGGAATGCTTTTTTATCAGTTTTATTCCACATTCATGATATAATTTCTGCAGTAAGGATCTGTGACACTGTAACACAAAAGGGACAGATAATATTTGCTACCTAAAACCTGCTTTGCCAAACATCAATGAGCTTTTTCATATCTGTGCCCTAGGATCCTTCTCCTACCAGAAACCAAGAGCTGATCACTCTTCACTGGAATATTCCCTCACTTCTGGGATGTTTCAGTATTACTCAGCAGAGAAGTTCTGCATGTATTTGTGGAAATACCTGAAAATTAATAAACAGTGCGAATAGGATTTGTTTCAGTGGAATATGGAGTACACAGGCTGTCGTCAGAGTGGAGGATAAATAGAACACAGACTGTTGTCTCACAACAGTGTTTTTATTCTTGAAATACTCTTTTAAGGTTCAGACTTTGCTGTATAAATATAATTTAGAAAAGTATCTTAAATACATTTTGGGAAAACCATTCATTAGATTAATATCCATCTATTACTAAATTTCAAGCACTGTGCTCCATCTTTTCAAAGGCTCTACAGCTCTGTTTTTCTCCAAACACAAAGGGAATGCAATGACTAAAAAGCTATCAGACCGAAGCACAGACAGTGAATGCAGCATATTTGCAGAGTGCTTGGAGACAAATGAGATTTTGGCATAGTGGTGACTCATTTAATTGCACAGCTATCACAAGATAATGTGATAGTATTAACATAAGTAACTATGTGCTGCAATTATTCCTCTCAGAGTGTTATATGCTAGCATTTATAACAGTGTTCACTGCTTCTAGCTCATAAAAAATATCCTGAAAGTATTCTTATCAAGATTACTTTGCAAGTGTTCTGAATAAGGTATTAGATTCTGTGTGTCTATGGCACCGTTAGTACCTCTACCCAGCATAAGTGGCACTGGATCTGACAATTACTCTCAAAAGCAGGAGTGGACAGTTTGGTGCTCAGGGCTGAAGAGCTGTCACTGAAGGCAGTGCCAGTCCAGCAGGTGGGAAGTCTTTAACCAAGCATTCCTGAACTACAGCACACACCACTAGCAATGCACAAACACTGCTAGGATGGCAAAATGTCTCCCTCTATGCACACAGCCTCGAAAAGCCAGGAGAGAATACTGAAAATTAAATTTAGGAACACTCTTCATAGACCAGTTAACTGAAGACAAGTGGCCAAACTGAACTGAGCAGAACTACTTGGTAGTGGAAAGAAAACGGGCATGAGAAATGGGTGCCTACAATGACATTTGCTAAATTCTAATTATCTGATGATATTCATTATTTCTGACCCTAACATTGGCAAGGGTACATCAAAAAAGGCACAGTAAAGAACATCTAGGCAAATAATTTCTAAGCCAAAGCAGTAGGCGAAGGACCCTGTAAGATTTGTTATAAAAGTGATCATGGATAGGGTCAGCCTTATTTTGACAATGTATCTTCTGAATAATGTTTATTAAACTGTATTCATTTACTCCTTGAATTATGGTAGGCCCTAAACCAGGTCTTCACCTTTCCAAAATGCCATCTGAATATTACGTTACATCTAAATATCTGTGATATTACAAATTTAAACAAGCAGTCATATGTAAATCAGAGTTAATAGAGCATCCCCTCTGGTAGTTGGACATGCATTATTCAGCTCTGGGTATCTTCTTTTTCCCCTGCAGGCTGAAACCATGATTAAAATGTTACTTTAAAATAAATGTCTCCACAGAGACAAAGACAGATTTAAAACATAATGGATTCTCTCCCACCATGCCATAAAGGAAGAAAGTTACCTCAGCATGAAGATTTCATTACATGTCACCGAAAGACTTCAGATGCTCCACTGCAATCTCAAAGATTTCACAAGGCCAAAATGAATTAAAGCACAGGATCTCTCTAAAGAAGATATATATTTATTCTTTTTTAATACAGAGATGTAAAATTTCCTGTGAAGATAGCTGTCAGTGTACATGCATGCCAATTATTTTTAAAAACACAGCCTATTATTTTTATAGAAGTGGTCTGATGTTGTGTAAAGCCATAATACATGGCACAGTTCAACACTGAGTTTTCTACTGCATTGTTTATTTAGGAGGTCACTGTGGTTCACTGGACACAGAATTAGATTCCCTTTAAGGGCACCAGATGATTCAAAGCCTTTGTGGTCACCACCACACAGTATTTGGAAGAAGCAGGATTTGGACCAGATAGCTTCAGATGAGAACTTGTATTTCAGTAGCTGCTATACAGACAATAAAGTAAGTTCCACCTCCCCATGGACACTGCCTAGAGAGATGTTCCAAATAGACCATGACACAATTAACTAAGATCCAAGCAGTGGGAGTCTGAGGTTAAACAGAAATGACATCTCCATACATGTAGAGCCTTTCAGGTTTATGCACAGCTATTTTCTGAATCTAACCAATGGAAAAGTAGGTCCATGGCCATGTTCCTTCCTTTCCATAGAGCTAAGCTGCCCTGATGCACTGCTAGACAATCACAAATAAAGCAACCCGCAAGCCTTAGGAATTGTCTGTCCCAAATGGCAGGCACTCCTCATCCCTTTCCTCCCTGAAGAAGCTCATGCCTGCCCTACCACTTGAGTCTGCACTTCACAGACACTGATTTTTCCTCAGTATAAGTAGAAGTCAGAGCCTTTCTCTCCAGATATCATCACTTCAAACAGGCCTAGATTAGGGCAAGAAAATGCAAGTATGACTGTCTGTTCAAGTTTAATTCCTTGAAATCCAGGCTGCTGCCTGACTCTTCCAGTAATTCTTGCTACAGTGTAATCATAGCAAATTCACAGTGTCTGCAGTTTTGATATGAAATTATAACACAGCTGATTACTTAAAATACAGGGGGTTTTGTGCAATGGTCACACAGCAATTCCCTGGGACTGATCTTCAAAAACTTTAGTTTATGTTAAAATTGCTGGAGTCTGTAGAGCTCATATGTAAGCTATCAAAAATTGCACAAAACTAAAGCAGTACTAAAATAACTTACTTGAATTTGTCTTCACATCTTGAAACATGAACATTCTGAAGAAAAATCTTGAATTATTTTGGGAGAAGTTCTTACTTTGTGCTTATAGCAGATAGGATCAAAGGATTTTGTTGTGTTTTGCTGAGAAGAAAACTATGTAAGAGAAATTATCAGCCTCCAAAATAGTAAAGTTAAATAATAAAGGTTTAGGATGTTTTGCAACTGTAAATAATTGTCATATAAACACTGTGGAATACAGCTGTGTTTGTTTTTGGTTTTCACTCTACATTAAATATGAGACTTTTCTGTCTTATATTTGAAGTTAAAAGGGTGTTAGTGGAGCCAAGCTAATACCCGAGGTAATTTTTTCTTAACTACTGAATATGCTTTATCTGGGTGTGCTTTCTATTGGCTTCTGCCAGTGCCCTGGTGAACAAATGTGCTGGCAAAGCACAGAGGAACATTCTGACCTCAGAATGGTAGAATTTGCAGTTGTGTCTCAGATCCACTTAGAAGAGATAATACAAAACCACATGAATGATTTTGCCAATCAAAATAAGAAAATCAGACTTAAAATATGTAAACCTTGCAGTGATCTGCAGATGAGGATGCAACGAAAGCACCAGTACATGTTTCTGCCCTACAACTACTGACTTATATACAGCAAATGTGCACAGGAATGAAAACAAGAGTGATGTAAAGCATTGCATAGTTGTAGAAACAGATCTGCAAAGAAAATGCATTAGTCAAAAGGGTTAAACTTCTAATGAAACACAGCTCAGTCATTTACCCACAGTTATACTTCAAGTGATGTTGCAGAGACCGGTGAGCAGACCAGAAGCAGCCCCCCTCTACCCCAAATGAGTGGCAGACCCAGATTAGTTAGCCACCACGCAATTAGCAAACAGCACGCATGACGTGACTGAAAGATGAGCGACGTGTGAGACCAGAACAAATGGCCTGTGGGACAATGTGGGGCAGCTGTGGGGAAGCAAGCCAGGGTCCCTGGATCTGAGGCAGGTTGTGAGGTCTCTCCTTCTAGGAGGGAAAAATAGATGAAATATAAAGGAAGGTGTGATATATAGGGTTTACAGAGCTCTCTGGGTTACTGCGGTGAATACACATAGGTATCTAAGTGTGAATACATTCTTTATTCATTTTGTTTAGCTGTAAAAGAAGAGTATGTCTAGAAATAAATGAGTATTGTTGTTATAATTTTTTTCTGTTACATATCCTCTACCCTGCCCAGACAGAAAATGGATCAATAACCTTAAATAGTAGCTTCCAGATCTCCAACAACATGGTCCTTTCAGACTAGTAAAAAATGCAACAGGGGCTCTTGCACACTACCTAGAAATAGTTTGCACCGGTTTGATGCCTCTCAAAAATTGTAAGTTCCATTTCCACCTACAAAGCAGGAATTCTGCATGTTTGAGCTAATGTGATTGACCAGCAATACCCTAATTCTCGTCGTGTTCTGTTTTGCTGTAAATATTGCAAAAAAAAAAAAAAATCAAGTAGTTTTTATCTGAAACTATATTAAAAACAAAATCCTCCATGTGTCAAAATTACTAGCACCAACAGCAGCCCAGCTGGATTCCTTCTGCTCCCAGAGGAAAATCAGAATTAGGATGAATTAGATCCCTTCCATACCATTATACCACTTCGCTTGTCTGAAAATGTGGGAGGCAAACTGCTAACGCTGAGGCCAATTTGTTGTTTAGATCATCTATTTGCATACTTAATTATGTAAATTGCCAGCCGTTACTGAAGTTTCAGACAATGACAATAGTTACGCTCCAGTTTTTCAAGTTAAAACCTCCAGGAGGAAAGTGTGGCCAGTTTGTGTTTTCCCTACATCAGTGAAGCCAATTTCCAGGTTTTATTATTGGATTCTACTTTTGGAATTAAGAGCCAGGCAGTAATTACCTAAATAGGGGAAAAGATATTATAATGAGACTTAGGACCGGGCAGATTAGAATTACCAACGGGAAACGGTCCTTCTTTCCATAGATCAAAACAAGTAGTTCTGGGCATGTCTTGGAAGACAATATCGCTCTGTGCAAAGAAGCTGTTTCTGTGATGTTGGCCTTTTTTTTTTTTTTTTTCCTTTTCTGAAAACAGTATAATGTGAAAGAATTTTGTAGTACTAAAAGGATAATGGAAGTCGTGAGAGGGCTTTGCAAAACAAGCTCAGTGTGAGCTCTGCTAGAATGAAGCCTGCAATGATTAGACTTCTGAATAATCAGGCAAACAGCCCGCATTGTAACAAGCACTGTTTATGGGGCTGAAGCAAACACAGACAAGTTTGATTCACATGCCTCAGTAAGCGCAAAAACACTTGTAACAAGGAGCCTTGCAACCCGAGCAATTAGGGCTATGGAAATAGTCTCTGCCCTACCAAGATCACAAGCTGAGTGAGAGGCAGGATGGGATGTTCCAGGGGGATGGGGTGTCAGCTCCCAGATAGGCAGCTATGGCAAAACCAGACCCTAACTGGGGCTGTGTTCCCTATACAGCTGCAAAACATTGCCAAAGAACGTCTGAGCAGAATTACATTAAAATCAAGCAAAAGAAGGCCCTACAAAAAGCAGCTCTACATTTTTGAGAATTTTAAAAACCGTTGCAAAAGCATAATTTTGGTAAGCGGTACTTTGTTGGCTTTATTACTAAATTGTAATATAAACAACCTCAGCTTCAGCAGCTGAGACAAGTTTTCTGCTTGCCTTAGACATGAATGCACAGCATTATGTGGGTCTAGAAGCAGCTCATAGATATATTAACTCTACATGAAGTCAGTAGTCTACTACAGTGCTTTAGAGACTCTTTCTGTGCTTTTTTAAGAACAAAATTCTCACAAGCACAACCTCCTGGGGGGTTTGTTTTGTGGACAGCCACCTACATAATGCTGACAGCCATCAATTAACAAGGCTGTAGCCATGAAGGTGTAATCAAGGTGCAGTTGCTAGCATCTTTCCCGTGTCCTGGGGATATTCCAAATGCATGGGTCTCTTCAAAGACCCCCAGTGTTTTCATGCTGTGATTTGGGTCAGCTGCAATTACTACTATGATTCTCCAAGGGAGAGGCTTACTCTGGTCCCAGTACAGATCACCAGGGCTTTGTGCTGTCCTGCAACAAAGCACATGTAAGGGTAGGAGTGCTCAGCTGTCAGAGGTGACATTTTTCCTATCCAGAAATGCACCCTACTCCTGGGTGCAGCTAAAGGTAACTCTTTAACCACTACTACTTCAGTATTTGACTGCTACTTCCATGGCTGACTATAGCAAAAGTTCCTTTTCTAGGCCACAGAATTCGTGGGCTGCAAATGATGTAGCATCGTCTTTCAGCATCAACATTTTTTGATCACCTGCTTTCTTATCCTATAACGGAAGAAACAACAGCAATGTGTTGCATTAAATACAGTGGAGAAGCTTCAGCAAGATTAAAGTCACTGTCCTAAAACGTGTGCAGCTGCTACTTTTCTCCTTGTTTACACTGTAGTAATGTTGACCTGCGACACCATGTTAGCTTTTTTCTATCATTTCCTTCTTTTCCTGAAGCCCCAGTGGCCTGACATCATAAGATAACTTTGCATTTGTTTCTGACCTCCTTACTGTACCAATTTGGTGTCTTGTGCGAATTTGGCTGTATTAGAAATTACAAAACACAGGATGGTACAGAGAGACAGAGTGTAGAGAGACACCTGCTCTCAGTTCCTTACTTTAATATCACTAAGTCCAAAAGGACTTGGAAATAAAAAATAAACACAGATTACAGTTAGCTGGAAGAACCATCACTATTGGTTTTGTTTCAGCTTTGTGAAAGCAGCAGCATCACAGACCCCATGAAGATGCCCTGCAGAGAGCCAGGCAATCTGTTCATGTAATAAAGCACATCACTGGATGTCAGAAGCTGCAGACGTCATTTCCATGAGCTTGTTGTGTGGCCTTGTCATACTTGTTTGTCACTTGGGGATGCTACTGAAATTCAATAATTGTTTGTGAAATGTCATCAAATATTCTATATATATATCCAGGTCAAAACAAACTGGTTTGCATTTTATCCAGTTTAACTCTGTTATATTTCCATGTTACTGTACTAGATTGCTCTGCTAGTCAAGACATGTCTCTCTTGAAAATCATTACACTTCAACTCCTGTTTCTCCTGTTTCTCCTGTTTCTTTTCTATAATTAGAAAGGAATTTGAAGATAAGTTTACAAACCCCCTTTTGAGCCCCAAAGCTTGTTCTCTTTTTCCAATGGCACTGGGTAGTCCAAGAAAAAAATTTACCTCTACCTGTAAACTTTACCATTTTAACAATCCTAAAATATTTTAAACATGTATTTAAATATATTTAGTATGTTTAAACTTTTAACATACGGTTCTTTACTACAAGACTATTAGGAACTGTCAAGTGAAAAGCAGAATGTTAAGCTACTGTCTCTGAACTGTTAATGCTTTCCATTAAACTCCAAGGACATAATAGTTTTCTTTCACATTACTCATATTTCAAAAATAGTTAAAAATCAGTTCCTCATAGTTTATTGCTGAAGGTTGTGTAAGATTAGTACTAATTTCCAAAAATAGCATTGCCAGAAGATGGCATCTGCTATACATATTTGATGCTGCTGAAACAACAAAGATGTACGGGCTGCTCTAGAAGAAAGCAGATACATAATTGATTTCGCCCACTCTGTGTTCCAGGGTCTAGAGACTGGAAGATACATTTGTTATATAATGACACTCAGTGACTTCAATAAAAGCAGCCTCAATCTTAAAAACCAACACAAGAAAAAACAGTTTGTTGCACAGTGAATGTGTATTATAGAACTACCATTTCCTCTAACCCATGATTATTTAGAATTTCCATGTCTCCACTTAAATTTTATGTTTGTAGCCTTTTTCTCACAAATTGAACTGATATGTTTGTTTTCAACACCAAAAACTTCAACAGGAATATTTTGCCTTCTCAAGTAAAGCAGGTTTTTTATTTAAAACTGAAACCTTGAATTCTTAAATATTAGGATTTTGCCTTTTCCTCTTCTGTTCTCTTTCTACCCATTCTATAAGACAGAGAAAGCTCTAGTTTTCCCCTTCTCTATAGCATCTTGAAGCATTTTTTGTTTCATAGCAATCATAGTGACAAAAGGAAATGAAAATTATTAATAATATCAGAAACCTGGGCACTATTTATTTTATTTCTAAGAAGTGGAGGATTCTCTAGAAAGGATCTTTCTGTTGGTACCTAGTGCCCACAGATTCAATTATCCCCACAGATTGGTGGTGATCATGGAAATTTGTAAAAACATTCCTGTCTTAGCATCCTTTTTTTTTATAAATGTTCAGGATATCCTTAACTTTGAGACAGAAGCTTTTATTGTAAAGTAGAGTGAATTGCCTTTGCCTGGAGAACTCTGAGTTTGCAGTGGGGCAGAGGTTTCAGGACATCAGCATCAGTGAAACCTGAAGTAAAGCAACAGGAATTAACGATGTCCCTGTTTGCTTGCATATGTCCTGCACACTGGCAAGAGCTTTCAATAAAACAGAGAGCCATGGGCAGGTCAGAAGGCTTTGGAAAATAGGATTCTTGCTAAGTGCTATTGGGAGGAAAAGAGGAAACAAAGTAAGTCCTTTGGGAATACCTTGAGAATTGTGAGGTTTTTCTTGATTCAAACGCTTGAATGACTAAGTTTGTTATTCCCTTTCTGGGAAGCAGACACTGTCCACCTCTAATATTTTGTAACCTATTCTTTTCTAAATACAGGTGTTTCATACATTATTATTCAGAGCAAAGATTACAAAGTACTGTTGGGGAACAAGAAAGACTTCTAGGGACCTCTTTGGACAGTATGATTTAAATGATGTTCCAAGATGTGTAAGGACCTGTGTTAGGTCCTGTAAGGACCTGTTAAATTGAAGGTTCCAGAATACAGACATCTTTGCCTCTTTGAATCTTGTGAATTCTTTAAAATGAGAGGAAACTACAAGAAGTGCTTATTCACTGTTTTCTGCTGTTGCTCTCCGAAATCAGAGGCTAGGTTTTGCCCTCTAAATTAATGTTCTCTCCAGGACTCTGAAATTTCCACATATATTCTTGATTTCTGTCTACACTCTATGATTTGATGCGACTTCTTAGATTTGCTGGGTTTTCGCATTACTGTTTCAAAAGGTTTTATAAAGTCAGAATTAGTACCTTGTATTATTTCCATTCAAGTAGCAATTTATTCCTTTTAAGTCACTACTTCTAGATGCTGGCATTTTCTCACCATATTAGGACAGTGACTTCAATAGAAAAACCTCAGGCTCTTTTTAATGCAAGGAAAATCTGTGAACTAACAGTCAAAAGAGTTTTCATTAAAATCCATGTAGATTAAAAGGCTAAAACATTCAAATTAGTAGACAAGACAATCTTCCTAGGGGGAAAACAACAAGGCAAACATTGATGCACTGAACAGCACACAAAAATGAGAAAATATTGGGGGTTTAATTTTGAAAAACGTACTGAAAATAAACTAGCTCAAAATGTCAAATGGTGAACATACTTCACTTTAAAGCACTTCAGTAAAACATCCTATGAGATACAGCATGAGAAGAGCATGGAGCACCAAGAAGTGTGGTTTAACATCCTCTTAGGAAGGTCTCATGTGCAATTCCTATCTGACACTACCCAAAAACACCAGCCAATTAGCAATAAGGCCAGAAAAAATAGTTATTTTGATTTCCTGTCCCCCAAGCTGTTAAATCACAGTTACATCTCAGCCTAGTGGTGTTTTGTGTTTCTCTCTTCCATTTACATGCCCTCAAGCATCTTTTCACAGTATCTATAGGTAGTACCTGTTTGTTATTTCCACTAAGCTCACTGGGAAATGGAAGATATTTGTCTCAAACAATGCTCATGAACAGTTCCAGAAGTAACACTGAATCCCCATTTACAGCCCACTGCCAGGTGCAGACGAAATGATCGTGGATACAGGTAAGAATCTTGACACGGATTTGCAATCTTCTATTGTGGCAATGAGTGTAAATATTGAAGCAAATTTCTTCACCTTTTTTTTGAGTATAGATCTGCACCCAGATACTCTTTCTTTGGGTTTGAAGCTCAATCTCCTTAAGAAAACAGTTCCTGAAGATCCCATATAAAGGAATATTTAATCAGTAACTTAATTTCAAGTGCTAATCAGGATACTTATGTGATAACTGATAATTAAAACTATAACTACATCTTTATTGTCATTATAATTGAGGGTTTCATTCTATACCAAACAGACATACAATTTGCATATTCATAAAACTCAGTGGGTGTTCTTTTAAAAGTCAACCAAATTTAATAAACTTAACAAAAACTAGCTTATTAAATACAAATTAAGGCTTGAGACACATAAACTGTAATGTCACCCTGTTTTATGTTCTTGGGGTACTGCATCAAAGATTATTTTTCAAAACAAGTTCACAAGAATTTTAAACAACAATCCCAGCATGTGATGGGAAAATAGGAAAACCAGAGTGATAATCACTGTGCAACTTAGTAAATCTCTCTGGAGTAGCTCACATATTTATAACAAGCCAAATTTGATTCTTGGAGACACTGGTGCCACTAGCTCCATATTTCAGGAATTCCCCATAGAAATGACAGATTTCTAAATAAAGAAAATTTACATATATTTGGAATATTGTAGTTTATTAATTGATAAGAGGGAAGATCCTCTCATGGATTAATGTCAAATTAAATAGTAATACCTAAACAATACCAGGAATAAATTACACATGCCCAGTGGAAGAAGCCTACATGTGGGAGTTTCCTAAAGATCTGTACTATACTAAATTGTTTAGAACACAGTGTAAACCTGGAACGAATAAAGTTGCAGGTGATACTACATTATTTAAAGTAATTAAACCTAAAGGTGAGCATGAAAGTTACAGAAAGGTTTCTGCAGTCCTGAGCGACTGGACAGTAAGAGTGCCGAAGGATCATTTCATATCTGACAAGATCAGAACTAGCAGACATGGAATGAAATTATCAGGCAACAAAAAGAAAATGAAGTGAAGTACATTTTCACAAAGGATGAAAGAAAAGTATAGAATACCACGCTACAGTAAAATATAGACAGCAAAAATACAAAAGGTATTGAAGGGAGTTTGTTAAATTATGGAGGATAAGAACTTTGGTAGATAATAGATGTGATGCTTCAACACAATCCTGAATTGTTTATGCTAGTAGGAAGTAGCAGGATTTTGGTGAAATACTCATAGATTATGAAATAGACTGAATAAGCCTCAGATACAGGCTCAAGGTCTCTACTTTGATGAAGGTGTTTGAGCCAAGCACCATACCTACCATGGAACTGGGCCAAATTCTCCACAAAATTACATGATGAACATGCCTTTTGCTTAAAATGAAAAATGAATCAGCAGTGGTCCTAGTCACTTAGACAGTAAAAAAGGCAAAAGCAAAAAACAGCCAAAATGCCCATATTCTTCTTATACCTTGCAGATGAACTAAAGGTAGATGCTCTCGAATACAATGCCACAATCTAGAGGCTGCAGCAACACATCCTATTTAACATCATGTGTTAGAGACCAAGCAACACAGGAGACAAAGCAGATTAACTCACATCAGGCTCCTAAATCCTAGGAGCCTAAAAATAACATTCTGTATGTTTGGTTTTCACTGTCGCATAAAATACGTATTGGCTTTCATTCACTAGCAGTTGGGTAGGATTTTATACTAAGAGTCTGCTTACTTTCTGAAACAGGCCCTAGTTTGAATCACAGGGGCCTTTTTCTTTCCCTCAATTGATGTTTTTGGAGCCTCCGTTACTGTTTTCATTACATTCTCAGATGAACTGCAGAAAAGTAGGTTGCAGTGTACTATTTGTTGTGCAAGGGGTTGTATGGAGCAGCCTCTGCAGTAGAGTTGTCCCATGAGCTCATCCCCTGAGGATGCCTGTCCTGGGACCATGACCTGGACTCTCTGCCTGTCACACAGCTGCATGTTTGTCATGCTGTCCTCTGAGCCATCACATGAGCCATCACATTGGCCTGTGGGGCAGCTTTTAAAGCAAGAACATTGTATAAGCTTGGCATGTGACACACTAAGAAAGCTATAATTTTCATATTGGATCTCCTTACCAATTGTAAATCAGTCATTTTAAGGATGCTTTCCATTTTTGCTTCCCTTCAGGCATCTCTTATTTCTCTCTGGAAAAAGAAAAGATGTAGTTTATAGCTAACTGCAGGACTGAAATGACATATATAATAGCAACAGCAGGCAACAAATGTGTCCCTAAAGTGGCAATATGGTGCCTTTTGTTTTGTTTTAAGACTTTGGAGTGATAGGCAATTTGTCTTTTCGAGCTGCTATTTGAATAGTTACAGGGAATTTAGAAGGCAGAGTTATGCGTGTTCAGTAATGAGGACTGCATAGTCTGACCTAGGCCCCTAGAAAATTAGATGATAGGAAGAGACAATCCAGACAAAATACTGATTATTAGGGCATAGTGTTATTAATGATAAAATTTAATAGTAGGGTTTTTTTTTATTATTACCTTACAGTCTTCTTTTATTTTCAGTTAAAAAAGACAAAACAAGCCCATTCTGATCGTCAGATATTCTTACACAAAACTGAACTCTGGCACATTTTGTGGGAACAAACAAAGCCTGCATGGTACACTTTTGCTATTAGAAAAAGAGGTGTTTTATGACTAAATATAATGGTTTACATATATGAGAAAATGAAACTCCCCCATGTAGCTATTTAAAGGACTGATATTGCCACTCTATCCACATGAGTAATCCAGCTCACATCTCTCTGAAGAGATGCCAAGGACAGAGTAAGTCCCTGACAATGTCCCAGTGTCCAGACACAGACAGGTACAGCACAACACCTCGTCACACACAGGACAAACCCCTTTCCAGGTGCAGGAATGCAGACAGGAGATACAGAAGCCACAGCATCTTCTGAGCTTTCCAGTTCTCTTTCCTTTCCCTCTGACTGAATTCTGAGAGAACCTCATAGGGAGAGGTGCATGGAAAAGGAAAGGGATAGGGGATGAGACAGCTGAGCACCTGCAGCAGTCACTGACTTCAGCTGCAGTTGTATAATCTCAAATTTCTAAAACCACTGTGGCAGGAAAGCTGATGCCATGGTGTAGATCTCAGTGTCGGCTGATCTGAAAAAGGGATCTCTGTCTGAATATTACCTTGTTAAGAATTTAAGGGGGAGAAACAACAGGCACTCAGCAGAGATCCCCTGGCATGGGGATGGGGCAAGAGGTGCTCTGAGAAGCTTCAGTAAATGCTAGCTGAGAGCCACACACCCGTGTCTTTTTGCCTCTAGCTCATTACTCACTTGGCAGGCCCTCTCCTTCTTACTTTCCTTTTGTCAATGACTTCATTTTCAATTTTTCCTCTGTATCAGTTGCTTTCTTTCTCTCTTTCCTCTTCTCCTTCTTTTAAAATTTCTATAATGTTTCCTTATACCTCCCTTTGCTTATTGAAAGGAAAACCTGGGATGATCATGCTGGAATAGTATTCGATCTCTTAAAACATCCACCAAAATTTCAGCAGTGTTGAGGGTGACATTTTATGAAAATTTTTTAGCAAGCTGATCTGTTTCTATTTGTAAATGTGTTCTTAAGGGGACAACTCTCATTAACCAAAATGCAAAAATTAAAATTAAAACAATAAAATAAATATTAAAACATCATTAAAGTTAATCCCTGCATACAATATTTTCAATATAAGAACATTTCAACATTTGCCATTATTCGAGGCTCTTTGTGTTTTCACAAACTAAAATAAACTAAGATGTGGTTGATGTTAAGAACATATAAGAGTATTTTAGATTAAGATAATTTAGGTAGATTATGTTATCCTTGTATTGAGTATTCTAAATGAGAGAAATTAAGGTTAAGGATTACAACAACACATTTTAAAGGATGAAAATGCTTCAATAGGACATTTAAACAACCTTATTTCTGTTCTCCTTTGCTGGCACAAAACCATTCAATGTCTGCTACCAAAATACTTCTGTCTGTGGTCCTAAATTAGACTAAACTGTCTTTTCCAAGCAGATTACACTCTAATTCTTTATGATTATTATGTCAATATTAAATGCTGCGTTTATCTCCTGAATTTTACTATTCTCACATGCTAGTGGGGGGAGCTGAAAAACCCATCACGGATCAGTTTCTCTCTTCTAGATCTCTGTCCTTTTCAGATAGGTGGGGTGAGGGTCTGGCTTTCACAGGGCCACAGGCAACAAGGCAGCGGGGGACCAAGTGTCTCCAGATGAGGGCAAAGAGGGGGAGCTCCTCTGGTGGTTGCCATGACAATCAGGCAGCCAGAGCCATCCCTACACCAGGCTCCAGTAACTGGGCAGCACCTCCCACACTCGCTGCCTTCCACTTGCCCCTCGTCCGGCGATCCACCACTTGCTTAAGGTTCAACTGCCAGAAATCAGTCTCCCCTTAAAGCTGCTGTGGGTCTTAGACTTCCATTCAAATTACACAAGTGGAGTACCATGACATGCAATATGTTTGGTATTTACTCCTGGTACGAGGTGCAAGGATTTCTATTACCCCCTTTCGATACAAATTGTGTTGCCAGTGGTTTTACGAGGCTTGACTATGGTCCTAAGTAAACTCTTTTACTTAAAACTACTGCACTAGATTCCACGACTATCCTTTATTTCACTCAAGCTTTCTCACAGGTTCAGGGAGATGACAGTGGCATTCTGGCATAAATACATTAATAATGTACTAATCCTTTGCTGTAATTTCACTTGAGAGTGTAAACTGTTTTTATTGACCTTTGTAAGACAAATAAATGGCTGCAAAACATAGTAACATTGCAATTCTTGGAATTGTTTTGTTTTCTATATAAATATACCACTGGTCACTTGCTTGGTTTGTAGACTGTACATTGCTTCTTGCATAAAAAAATCACAAAGATATTAATGTAAAACTACTGCTGTCTCTCTTAGTGTATTATCATCACATTACGAAGCTTTCAATAGATTATCTTTCTCATGTTCTTAGACAACCTTGACCTTCAATTTTTACTGAAGTGAATAATATTACATCACATCTAAAGAGAACAGTGTAATCATCTTTTCTATTTGCAGCCAAAGACAGTCAACACTATTTGATACAATCAGCATGCATCTTGATACTGAAGGCACATGGTGACAAGTCTAACTGAATGTAGTTATTTGGCTGTCATGAAATGCACCTTATGGTGATAAACTTCAGCCATAAAAGTGGAAGACTATCCCATAAACATGCTTCATGAAGAAATACACTAACAGAATTTGCTGCTAGTTTATAGTTGGAAAACCTTGTTCTATTTATTATGCTGCAATTTTTACAGTAAGTCAGGTTCCAAAGCTCATTACATTTTACAATGAAGTAATTACAGGGTGTTGATTCTTCTCCTTCAACCAACAGGTCTATCTAATTAGTGTGCAATAAACTGAAATGCCTCGATTAAGGATGTGTGAAGGGATACTAGGACTAGATGCAGCTTCAGTGTACTTAGAAGCAGGGTGAACTGCAGAGCTGGTCCCCCACCCTGTGCCTGGGTTAGGTACTTCACAAGGCAATGCTCATGGGGAAACTTCCTCTGTCTCTGCACCCTCTCCTCTGTAAACATCTCCTAATGTAGACACTACAATAAGCATATCAAGGCAGTCAAGGCGGTTCACATTTGTATGCATTAAATCTTGATCTCAATACAAACCCAGAATTTTCTTTCCATTATTTATCAGGCATTTTATATTTTAGATAAATTTCTTCTCCCTGTAATCTTAAAGGATATGGTGTTCATAACAGTCACTGAAGGTTAAACTATAAAACTACTCAAAACAATAGCTTCAATAAACTCAGAGACATTGTCTTATCTTCAGCATAAGTCAGCTTCACTGCAGTGTAATGTTTCTAGCTTGGTATTTTATTGGTTGTAGGAGATGTTCTGAGGCACAGGGAGTAGGAAGGTTTTTCAAGACCTGCTGGAAGTCAAAGAGAATTTGAGACTTACCCTCCACTTGTGCTTTTGAAGATTCCCACTGTGTGTTTGAAAGGTTGCCTGTGAATAAGTTTTGAAATAAGGGGTCACTCTTCTACTGGATTATCCATCCTGCCATTAGCAGTAGCAAGATATGGTATTACTGTGCTTATAAAATATTCCCCCAAAGAAAGGTGACTTTATCTAAGAGAGGCTATGATCATGGGGTGTTCTTAGGCTGCCCAGGTAAACAGTGCAACACAAATAATATTTCTGGAGTATTCTCAAAGCAAGGGGTTTCTTGGTACATATTTGCCCTGCTCCACCTTGAAATATGTAAATTGGACAGCATGCAGAGGTGCCCTGGAATGGCAGAAGGAGGTTGATGCAAGCTATGCTTTAACTATTCAAGAAGAAAAGCAGCCCCCTTTGGGCCATTGTAACTCAGTAAAAAATGTAAACTAAATAAATCTCAGCTGCAGTTCACACATAAGCTAGAAGAAGAAGAAATAATTAAAATAGTCCTGACTTTTTTTTCAGATCAGAAAGGTTACCCTTCTCTCAAAATTATTTAATCTTCTCAGACCTCTTGCAGCCATTCATGGCATAAGACAGCCTTATGATGATAACGATAAAATTAATGCCTCCCTTTCATGTAAGACTTATCAGGCCAACATTAATCATTACTTGATTAATTCAACAGACAAAGAAAAATAATCACCAAGTCTCAAAGAAACAGGGAATGTTTTTACAGGCCCATTACATCTACACA
The DNA here is from genome assembly GCF_022539395.1 of Myiozetetes cayanensis. Lineage (NCBI taxonomy): Eukaryota > Metazoa > Chordata > Aves > Passeriformes > Tyrannidae > Myiozetetes > Myiozetetes cayanensis. The sequence continues at coordinate 112,478,825 of NW_026086604.1, read as the reverse complement.
TTTGCTAAGCTTACTAGAGCTACTGAAGCTCAGAAGAGGTGATTACTACAACTAAAATCATATTATTCATTGCGAAAAAGCAGGTTCAATTAGGTAAAGTTTCTGATTTCAGACAGGCAAAGCTGGGTGTTTTGCGGTCAAATTAAGAAAAAACTGAATCTTTATGTTAGCAATAAATTGGAAAATTTAAAGAATTCTGATGAAGAACTGATTAAAAGAAGATTTCTAGAAAGATGATTTTTCTTCCCTTTTTCTTTCCTTTTGTATTGATTCATATAATAGAATATGATATTCATAGTATCAGAGAATGGTTTGAGTTGTAAGGTATCTTTTAAAGGTCATCTAGCCCAACACTCTAGCAATGAGCAGGGACATCTTCAACTAAATCAGGCTACTCAGAGCCCCATCCAACCTGACCTTGAGGATTTCCAGGGATGGAGAATCCACCACCTGTTTGGGCAACAGTGTTTTACCTACCTAATTGTAATAAAAGTCCTCCTTATATCCCATCTAAATATACCCTCTTTTAGTTTAAAACCATTACCCTTTGTCCTACTGCAACAGGCCCTGATGAGAAGTTTGTGCCCATCTTTCTAATAGGCCCTCCTTAAGTACTGGAAGGCTGCTTGAAGGTGTCCCTGGAGTCTTCTTTTGCCCAGGCTGAACAACCTGAACTCTCTCAGCCCTGTCTTCATAGGAGAGGTTTTCCCTTGTCCCTGAGGGTAGTTCCAGCACATGAAGTAGAGAAACTAGAATATCCATCCATGCTATGGTGTTGTTTTGCCTTTTGTTCACCCACATTTGAAAAATTTGTATTAGTCTATACTTAAAAAAATAGATAATCAGAAATGCCATTGTCCACAAAGTGGGCAAAGCCTTCAGTTTCATTTGTATCCTATAATGTACCAAAAAAAAAAATTAAATGGGAATATTGTATGAAAAATTACAATACAAGACAGTCTGACTATAGATAAGAGTTTTAGAAATATGAGATTGCCCTCTTAGAACTGGGTATATTCACATGAAGAAAGTCATTAGAAAATGACAGATAAACATCAGGGCAGAGATCACTGGGGAATTATGATAAATTTCTTGTTCTTCTGATCATTAATCAAGAGATATAGGTGTTGTTGATCTCCTGAGATAGGGGAATCGTGGGTTTCTGTCTCTGCTCCATGAATTATTTATGTTCTCATGTTATCTGCCTTTCTGTTCTGCTGTAGATTTGAGGAATTCCATATAGTTATTTAGAATAAATGAAATGCTAAGAGATTAAAACATATGCAGATATTAGAACAGCAAATGGAGAAGGCAACGTAAGACCATGCATCTGGTAAGAGAATATGTTAAGCATCAGAAGGTATTTTTTGTACAATTCCTACCACACCAATGTAAAAGGCTTAATCAGGTAATAACACAGCAGGTTGGCAGTTTGGAATTGATTTTTTTTAAGGGGGCTTTCAAATCTTAGAGATATTTTTGAATTTTGGCTTTCAGTTATACTCAGTCCTAGGGGAATTAATTATAAATATGAAATAATTGTACTATTAACAGATAGATTAGGACACAGTTTGAACCTTTTAACTACAAGATTAAGATTGCTGCAGTCTAGACCTGATTAGAGATGAAAACCACGTAAGATTAAATGACAAAATCCCATCATGGTGGCAGATTAACTGCCCCAGGTCCTCCTTATGCTGTGCCATGATGCTTAATGAGTTCTTTAATGACTTGGAAAAGTGAAAGGATAGCACTGCAACAAAGTCTGTTGAGGAGACCAAGCTGTATACATATATAAGGCTAAGTTGTATACCTGTACTAAAATGACTGTAGAGAATATTAAAGAAACTTAAATAAGATAGGCAAAAAAGTCAGCAGGATAACAAAGACTGTCAAAATCAGACTGCAAAGAAAAATAATCTGTTCAACCTGGAAAGCTCTAAGCTGACTATATCATCTAAAGGAGACCTGAGACTTCACTGTACACAGATCAATGTGCAACTGGAGTTGAAAAAGCAAATCAGCTATGGGACTGTGCAATGGGTTGCAGTAATCATGAATATGGAGAGCAGTGGAATGGTACTACAGAAACAGACATATCGTGGTGGGCTATGTGTCACCCACTCTCCAAATGGATGCTGAGGGGGAAAGAAAAGAATTTTCCTGGAGACAATAGAAATCACTTATGAATCTGTATGATAATGAGTGTTCTCAAGCAGGTAATCAGGGACCCACAGCTTAACCTTGTTTGTAAAATAAAGGAGCCATTCAGTGCAATTTAGCAGCAGAAACTGAGTACTTTTAAAATCCATTTCAGGTGTGAAATTCACTGCCATTAGAAATCATTGAGACTAGTTCAATAAGATAAGAAAGGACTGAATATCATGCAGATATCAAGACTATATAGACCTATCATAATTAATGATTTTAAAAAATGATAAAGAGCTATCATGTAACATTCACTGGCTGTGAAGGCTTTTAACTTCCTCTGAAGCTTAAAGTGGTAGACATACTATTTGGACAGCAGAAGCTGGGGATAAGTTACATTTCTGAGCCTAATACAGAAAAAAATATTTTAGTCCTACCATACCATATTAATAAAGACAACAAGTATATATCAAGATAATCTTTAAAACTAGTGACCTGATCTTTAACAATCCAGTTATTTGCTTATGCCTATCTAAATGCAGACAGGTGCAAGCAGAACACCACCTCTTCTCAGCAGAAATCCCCCTCAACTGTCAGTTCAGTTGGAAGCCAAGACACCTAAAGTTTTCTTTTCTGACTTCATAATTTCTATACGTATTTTTTTTTGGCCAAGGACAATCCCTTTCTCCATTTCAATGCCAACATTTGAAAAAAAAAAATTTAAAAGTGCTTTTACTGATTTGAGCAGACCTTTACATGACTTCCTCACAGCCTCATAACTTTCTCCTTAAGCACTCAGCATTGTTTTCAGCAGGCTGCCAGCCACCAGGTCTCCACATGAAACTTACAGCTGGGTTGGAGAGAAACACCGATGGAGAAACTTTTAATTCCATGGCATAACATGATCTCTCCTATAGTGTGATCTCAGGCTTCTCAATATTAACCAGTAAACACTTTCATGTGTGTGTGTGAAAGCAGGGGAGGGTTGGCCTAGGGGAGGTAGAATATTGCTGGCTCTTGGGGAGAAAGGCAAGGTGTGTCACCTCTCCTCTCAGCCACAGCCTGCATTGCCACAGTTCCAAATTAGGATAAAGGTTTCCAATGCCACTCTGCTGAAGGTATTTCCCACAAATGCTGAGGTGGGGAGAGATGGTAGTGTTGAGGGGAGCAGTATTTCCTCAGAATTGTACTGTGTTTTTTGACATAACTACTTCCTTGAGCTGCTCCAACCTGTCAGAATCATGAAAATGTCTTCTGTTTGCATCTCAGGAAGAGATGTACAGCTGAATCAAGGAATAGCTGCATAAGTGATGTTGGTTTCTATGATCTGAGCCCCAAAAGGTCTGAAACTGTCATATTTATTGTCTATCCAATTTTACGACCCTTAGTTGTATTTATTCTCTGATGTTTACTATCAAATGTCTCTACATGAGCTTCGGTTTGTAGGCTTTCACACTGCTAAATCATTTTTTTAAGCTTGAGATGTAGCTTCTGTTCAACATCAATCCCCTGAGACACACCATTAACATGAATCACTTCTGAAAGTATGTCGTGCAATATGAACTTCGTGTTGAGTCAGTCATTCACTGTGATTGAAAGAAGTGATGACCTTCACGGAAGCAGCATATCACAGCTGAATATCCCAGGACCCTCTTCTCTACTGTCAGTCGTGGCTGCTTTTGGAGCACACGCGGACTTAATCATTGCACAAAAATAGGTTGAGGATTATTCTCCTTTGTGTGGTTAGGTCAGCAAAGCTTTAAATGAAGGACTGACAAAAACTGAGGCCTTTACTGAGTCACAGAGAACACTTTATCACTTCAATGCAGGTTTCACAGTGAACTTAAAGAAAATGTAAAGTTTTACTTTGTTTATTTATTTCATTTTCCTCTGTGCCTATTAGTAAAATTTCGTTTAGAAGTCCTGGCTCCTCATTACAGATTTACAGCAGAAGATGCTTTTTGGACTTAATATTAGACAGGCTTAGATTTGCAGAGGTACTGGGGCATCTCCTTCTGCTGACTGTGGATCTGGACCCAAGGCCTGGATCCTGCAGATCTCAACTTTCAAGAGAGATGAAGGCATAAACTTGATCAGCCTATTAATCTGATGAGTACTTAGTTGACTAGTGCTTTAGCACAACTCTCTTTTACTATTTTACAGTAGCACATGTTCCTGTACAACTACTGCAAAAGTGGATTGGGTAGAAAAAATAGATTTGCTGTTAAAAGGTGCAGGTTTTATGACTGATTCTGGTTTGGGTGTCCTTTGGGATCTTGGATTTGTCACTCACCTCTTTACATCAGCTCTTTCTTCTGTAAATTAGCCTAATTATATGTTCCTGCTTTATAAAATCAGTGGGAGGCCTGGTTCAGCCTGATTCAGCCTGGTTCATTCATTAATGATTTAAAGAGCTTGGAGATTACTGCATGTAAAGGGGTATACAAGGGAAGTTAAATTCAAAAGAGAGATTTAAAAAAACAGAAGAAAAAAGAAAATAAAACTGTGTCAGTTCCACACACTTCCACAAATTAGTTTTTCCCACTCCTCATGTGCTACATTCTTCAATATGAAATACTACAGATGTTTTCTTTTCTTTTGGCAAGCAGCCAGAGTTTGGGGAAACTCTTCTCTGTTTGTGAATATGTCATTGTATCCTGAAGATAGTCTGATTTATAAGAGTAATTATCTACCACCTAAGCAGTTTTTCTGCTGCTGAAATATTATATTTCAACAAATATAAATATCTCAACAAGATTAAATATGCACCTTGTATTTGTTTAAGTTCACATTTGCCCTTTATTTCAAAATTAATCCATCACTATAATTACTTGCTAAATTTTTGAAGGAGAAACCCCAACATTTCCATGCAAGATTTGGTCAATAAATACACAATAGTCTCAACAGTAGTAAGACTTACTGACCCCACGTTGATCTCTTCAGGTCAATGTCTTGAATCAGTATCAAATATTGGTCATGTAATTTGAAATAATTCAAAAGAAGACACAAAAACCTCTAAAAAGGCAATTACTGAGTACCTTCCCCATACGAAGAGTTTCATCTCAGTTCCTTCTATTGAATAATCTGACACAACGTAACAGTTTTGCAGCTCCAAATTTGAGAAAATATATTATTAATGTGATTCTGAATAATACTCTTAGTTGCATAGGTGGATAAAAGAGTGATATGCGTGCAAGATCTTGCTGACAATTAGGCAAACAGCAATATGCTAGGACTGCATTTGGGAGCATATTTTTGTGTAGCATGTTTGACATACTAGTGAGAGAAAAATGAGATGGATGATAAAGAAAAAGCATTGACATAGTATTTAAAGGGTAATAAATTGAGGGTTGTTTCCAGTAGGAAATGCCGTGCCCAAAGGTAGTGATTTCAAATTCTGGATGTTATCCTGTTCATTTCTCAGAGTGAGCCAATGTATGAGATATGTCCTACCGTCATACAGACTGTTTATACCCAAAAGCAATTTGATTTTTTTTCCTAGTAGATATTGAAATGAAGGAATATTTTTTTCTACATCATCACTTAGGACTGTGGCATTTAAAGGTCATCATGAAAAGCATCTTCCAAACAACTACTACCAACAGCAACCCCTCTGAGTATTGACTGATAATGATTATGTATTGTTAAAAGTATTTTCTGTCAAATAGAAATAAATGTTTTTCATATTGTTTCCTGCTTCTTGGATAAATAGAAAAAGATAAGATTTTCAGTATTTATTCTACTGTCTGTTCATGGATTTGAACAACTCCTTCAGAGTTTAATCTTTATAGCAATATTTTCTTTATAGATATTACAACCTTGAGTTGAGATTTTAACATCAAATACAGTAAATTTGAGTGTTCAGAACTGACAACAGTAATAATAACAAAACATCCCTAAGGCTGGGTGGAAGCAAAGAAGAGTTTTTAAAGTAACAAAATATGTAGCGTATCATCAAAGACAATTGTCCCCTTCCATTTCTTAAGCCTCTGTCATCATATTTTCAGATTGCCCATGGAAACTAGAGGAAAGACAGGATAGCCAATTGATAGAAGCTAATTTTAGGTACAAGCAAAATCTTAGACACAGTCCAATGCTGCAAGACACAACTCTGTTGGAGGTTGGCTGGTTCCTAGAGAACGTTTTTGATCTTTTGACCATCACAAACCTCATGCAACCTGTAAGTATAATTGCTTCTTTCAAGTCAGGTTAAATCAGGTAACAGTTACATTCATCTTTATTTTGGAACAATATCAGACTGTGTTCCAATCACAAACGAGTACAGAAGGCTAGGATAAGCACTGAGTTATGTGTGCTGAGGGTGTGTTTTGGCATCACTTTTTTTTTTTTCAGCAGACAAAATAATCCCACTCCTCTTTGCTCCTGTTTGTTTCTGCTCTTCCTCATGTTTTAGCACCCCAAGCTAGGCAGTAAGGTTGTGTTCTAAGGTAAATCCATGAAACAATTCATTTGTGATGCTTTAAAATTTTTCTAAAGGCTTCCAGAATAGGAGAAGGAATGATTACCTCCAAGCATGTCAGTGATCAAGGATACACTGTGATCCCATAAACATTTGCATTGGAACTAAATGCAGTGTAGAGGGCCTAAAGCCCTCCCTAAAGGGAATAGACACAAATAAAAAGGTGCTGACAGTGGAAGGATTCTTTTAAACTCTTTGTTACTGGAGAAAATGTCCATAGAACTACACAGTTCTGAGTTTTCCCTGGAGTGGAAATACAGAGACTGATTGTTGTTCTGACCTATTTGTAAATATGACAGATGCCACTATGAAGACAGCAGGAAAGCTCAGAAGATAGCAAAGGAATCATGGTAGTATGGCTAAGAGACTGTTTCAGGACTAGGTAGTGGGCAGAAAAACTTGAAATTGTGATTAGGGATTATGAGCAGTCTCCTGTTGACTGATTCCTAATGCGTTCAGGCAAGCAAGAATTGATGTCTATTTCCTGAGGATAAATAGAAATATGAGGCAAATTTCTAATTATATTTCATTTCTTCTGCTGCTGAAAACAACTCACCAAACTCAAAGAATTTAATACCTACTTAGTCTAAAAGATTAGCGCTATTACATGCAACAGAACTGACAAAGAAAACACAGAAGCCAGAGGAAGTAGCTTCATTATTAATTACAGTAATTACTTATGATGTATTTGTTAAGCAGTGACAGTGCACTTAGGACTGTATACAGCCGAAGCAATGCCCGAAGCAAGCAGGTGCTGACCATCTGTATCTCATGTCTTTGGTGCATATTGGAAGTGTTGACAAGGGACTCTAAGCAGAAAAGGAAACTATTCATATACTCATAGATGTTTAATCTCTTGAAATACTTATATTGTAATAATACCTAACCGTTACAAAGTTTAAATGCTTTCCAATCATTTAATCTTACAAAGAAGCAGCAAATAATAACTGTATTAATAAGTGGGACACCGAGATTTGCAGGACTAGGGCAGTGATCATTCCCCTGTACTCAGCACTGGTGAGGCTACACCTCCAATTCTGTTCAGTACTGGGCCCTTCACTTCAGGGAAGACACTGAGGTGCTGGAATGCATCCAGAGGATGGCAACAAAGCTGCTGAAGGGTCTGAAGCACAAGTCTGATGAGAAGCTGCTGAGGGAGCTGGTGTTTATCGCTCTCTAGAACTACCTGAAAGGAGGTTGCAGCAAGGTGAGGATCAGCCTCTTTTCCAAGTAACAATCAATAGGACAAGAGAGAATGGCCTCAAGTTGCACTGGGGAAGTTTAGTTTGGACATTAAGAAAAATTTCTTGACTGAAAGGGTTATTAAGCATTCGAACAGGTTGCCCATGGAAGTGGTTGAGTCCCATGCCTGCTTTGAGATATTTAAAAGAGATATGTCATGGTGCTTAGGGACATGGTTTAGTGGTGGATTTGGCAGTGTTAGGTTAATGGTTGGAGCTGACAGTTTTAAAGGTATTTTCCAAGCTAAAATGATTCTATGATTCCAAGGAGTGAGATCTCTAAGGTTTAAACCCAACTCCCCACAGTTTTAATGTGTTCAGTTCAGTTTGCTCCTTTTAGCTGAGCTCTACTCATTCTTGTTCCCTCCTTTTTCTAGTCTTGCCCCTTTTCTGCAGTCCCTTTCAATGAGCTACCCATCTGCTTGCCCAGGATTTTTATTGTTGCTGTGCTGTAACTTACCTCTAGCACTGCTGTGTAAGGAACTGCTCTTGATTTATTGGAAACTTGTGGTACACCCAATACACTTACTGACTTCCCCTTTAAGGATACTTCTCAGGTACTAGGGTACACGTATTTTTCTAAACACTAGAGTCATGACAACATTTCTTATCTTAATGGATTAACATAGGTAAGCTTTTTGGAAGACTTGATACCGAAGGAGATATTTCAATGATCAGAGGATCAGAACTGGAAGGAAATTTCACACTTAAATGTATCAGCAAGAGAAATACAGTATGATTATGGATGACGTAAAACAGTGTAAAAGTGGTATTTAGACAGAGTATCTGTGAAGCACAAAGGTAGGAAGACTGTATTGATTCCTTACTGGCTATGAATGAATGACAGGATAGGACAAAAAATATAGTGATAAAATAAATATCTTGTTCATAGATACATAAATATCTTGTTCACAGCTGAATTATCCCAGCTGTTTGGGATATTATATCTCAGTTGAGTCATGATAACAGACTATCTACAAACTTTTCGCTCACAGGAAGCATAAAGTAAAATGTGCTAGCTTCAACCTCTGCCAGGGATTTTCAGCAGGTTCAGGAGATGCATATGGTCACATGCTCAGCAGTCATTTATGTCATAATAACACAGTTGTTTGTCCAAGTCCTTACATGCACAGGTATGGGCACACCTAATTCTGCTATTTGCTATCTTCAGAATGTGGGAGTTTGCAGATTCACCATTTTTCTGCATAAATCCTTAAAAAGGAACATTTTGATCAATGATTTATTAAAAAACCTCTATAGTTCAGGCATCCTGAGACAAATATGTGGGGCAGAAGCAAATGTAGCGAGTACTAAACAGAGAGCTCCCTCATGTGTCAGGCCTGTAGCTGCCCTGGAGAGGCAAAATGCCTCAGAGCTCTTCTGTTTAGTTATCTGTGACAGTTTCACACTGTCAGGCTAATCCAGGGAGGAGCAAGCCCCAACATTTTCGTTGGCACCAGCACATTCCACATGCTTATTTACTCTGACTGTCATCAAACTAAAGATAAATCCAGCATCAATATTGCTTTTTCTGAAAGGCCTACCAGACAAGATAAATTAAATGCAAGCTGCAGCATTCTTTCTGAGTTCACATAATGGGGGAATTTCAAAAACTGTAACACTGCATCTCTTACCAAGGATTTGTAACTCATAATTACATTGATACATGTGCCATGTCAGCAACAGCAGTGAAATTCATAGTATTTTTTATGTGAAATGTACTGTTTTATTGCATTAATTCACATTTAATGTGTACACAGTAATAACCATAAAGTATGATAACCAAAGTTATGTATTTTCTTCAGAACCTTCATTTAGAGAGCTTTCAAAAGAGTCCAAGGAAATTAAAATATCAGTCAGTTTACCTGCAGGATATAGACCAAAGCACTATGCACTATAATTTCTTTTACAAGCAGCACCTTCCTCACATAATATCTTACCTCTGAAAAAATACAGTAGTCATAATACTTGTACATATTGTTAAAACTGCTGTGCACAAACCTAAAATTTTAGAACTAGAGGAGAGTGCATCACTAGAGAGAAACTGTGTTACTCATAGTGGGCCAAGGAAAGGAGGATACAAAATTCAAGAATTTCTTCTCCATAACATCCATAAAGCAAGAATGTTGCATTTAGGAAGTAAGTCTTCTCCATAAGGAGCATAAACAAAGGAATAAGGACTAAATGGAGTCAAAGTCTTGAAGTCCCCTCTCTTGAAAAGAGAAACAGCAATAATAGGGGATTGTAAGATTAAAATGTAAGGGAATGTAAGATTAAAAAGAGCCAATACAATATTTTTATCTTTCTTTTGTCCAAATTTACTAGCTACCAGCACTACATTACACTAATGTAATGATCTAAATTGTACAAAAACCCCATTCATTACAAAAAGGAGGGGGAAAAAAAAGAAATGGGACACAATACAGTTCAAGAAATGCACCGTCATTAAACAAAGAAGTAAAAATAGCTTTTCCTGATAGTGGAAGAAATTTTTGTTAGAGATATCACAGTAATTAAATCTTCTTTACAGACATAAAATGAAATTTCAGGAACATTTTTATTTTTTAGCCATTTAAATTGAATTACACCTGTGAAAACCAAGTGAGCAGTGGAATAGTTAAGTAATAACTGCACATAAGATTTATAGTGGGTATAGAAGCAGGAACCAGAGGTACAGAATAGATATCACTGAAATCTGAAAGATAAAAGCAATCTCTGATAGATTATGATTCATGAGTTGGATGGATTTACTTAGAATGACAGAAGCACGCAACATTTGATGGCAAGAAACAGGCATAATCAGAGCTGGCTTTTATCAGCTTTGGCTTGCCAGAACTTTGTGCCAGTAGCTGTCACAGATCAGAAAGAAGAGTTTGGATTTCCCTCTATTGCAACAAAATATTCAGTAAGAAAAGCACCTTCTTACCTTTCAACTCCCGTACACTTAAGACTGATGTAAAGAGAGAAGATGACTTCCCAGAGAAACAAAGGAATTATCTCCCTGACTCCGAACAATACCAATTCTGGTATACAGGAAGAAGGTTCCACAGCAACCTCTTTTCAGATTTTTAGATATCAGCTAACTAAACATTCTTAGCTGTATAGGAAAATCACTTCCACATCGCACAAGAAACCAAATGACAGGAACTATACCAGAATTAAGTATGTATTTAATTTGGAGAAAAGTTCCATGATCTGTTTCTATAACTGTCACCTTTCCACTCCAAATAATTCTTTAATATTATAACCAGTCCTTAAAAGTGTTTTCATTCAAAATTTCTCTGGCAACTCTGCAAGGGTCATCACCTTTCTTATGCAGAAATCTGAGGTAACTGTGATGGCTGTGATGACTGAATGGGATACCTGGTAAAAGATGCAGGTGGAGATTCATGTCCACTGCTGCAAGATACCAGAAGAAAGCACTTAGTACAAGACTGCAGAGCAATGACACAGCTATGCAATGACACTTCTACGCAAAGCACTGAAATGTTTTCTGCTGCCAGAGAAGACTCTTAATTCTCTTTGGAATTTGTTAGTCACCCTTGTGTTCAGCTGATTAAATTTGTTTGTAGATGTCCTGAAGATTATATTGACAGCTATTCCTGCTCACATCTTAAGTGTCAAGAAGTTGAAGAGTATGAGCTGACATGATATGACAAATGGAAAAACTAAATGCTCTGCTGTGTAGTACACTCACTCATCTCCTGCCCGCCCTGTGGCATTTTGACTCTGTTGAGACCGGAAGTCAAATGAACGGATGACATTTGGTGTTGCTAAGATAGTTTTGTTATTGGTGATTTATGACTAAATTCCTTCATAGGCACACAGATTAGTAGGAAAGTGAAATTTAGCTAGTCAGAAGATTTGTAGAGTTCTTGAGTCTCAGTGGTAATTTCATTGGAAAATAAATCATGTAAGACATAAATTTAAAACAACTATGGAGAAGGCAAGCAGGTGGAATAAAAGCCTGATTGAGAATGACCACACAGTGCGTATGTCTGCAACTATAACAAATTATAGTATCTCTTTTAGGTATATCTGCAGATTTAGGACCTGACTCTGATCTTACTTTTGCTTCAGCATAAATCAGAAAAGTAGATCCACTGAACTTATCAAAGTTACACTGGGTTAAGAAAAAAAATTAAATTTGCAGAGAAATATCAAGCTAAGAATTGGAATGTTGACACTTACATAATAGATAGTAAAATCAACATCATATAAATTTATTGCAGTTTTAGGCAGAAAGGGTCTAAATCTAGGTAGTTTCTTTTTTCTTTTCCAGTAACTGTTTTTCTATTGCAAATAAAAGTAAGTACACTTTTTGAAAATATAATAATTAACCTAAAAAATGTTACCTCTGTGCATGTTTATTTCTGTGAAAACATTTTTAGGTATCAGAAGTGACTAGTTTATGGAGTAGCTACCCGGTGAACAGATATATACCCATACAGAGTACCCTGATATTGACCACATTCATTATTGTTATAGGAAGGGGAAAGGTCACAAATTTGCCACAATACCAAAATCTTTAAAAATAGAAACAATATAAAATGGTGAAATAGTGAAACAAAAATGAAAAGCAGCAATCAGCAGGAAGACCATTTAAAGAGACTCCATATTAGAGATACAGAGAAAATATACGCTATGATTAAAAATATAAATTGGAAACAAAAAAATCATCTGGCCTATGTTAAATATTAAATCAGAGAAAGCTATCAAGAGTGAAGACTGGGAGCTGCATCCAAACAAACAGAACAGAAAGGAGTATAAATGACAGAAAGCTAAATACAGAGTTGCCATATGACAGGCCAGAAGGGATTTGAAGGAGTAACAGTAAGGACAGGTAACCTATTAATAAAACTTTTTTCAAACATACCATTACCAGAAAGCCTGACAGAGAGTCAGATGGGACCAATAGGCAATCAAGGTATGAAAGGAATGTTCAAGGAAGATGAGGCTATTGCTGGAAAGCTATATTAATTTATTGCATCAGTGTTCATTACAGAAGAGAATGAGGTCCTGATATCTGTCATTCCTTATGGGAGATAAGGCTGAGGAACTGGCTTAAATTCAAGTGTCAATAGAAAAGGCTTTAGAGCAAATTGACACACTGAGCAGTAAGAAATCTCCAGGAACAGATGGTATTCACTGAAGATTTATAACATAGCCCAAATATAAAATTGCTAAACTACTAACAGTGGTGTCTAACCCATTGCCAGAGGAACAGAAGGTAGGAAATGTGACACCAATCTTTATGAAGGACTCCGGAGAGATCTTGAATCTATAGACTGCAAGTCTGCTTTCTGAACAGGCAAAATGGTAAAACTGTAAGATAGGATGAGATTAATAGACACCTGAACAAACACAGTATATTGCATAATACACAGGGAAGATATTACTTAAAAATGTATTTGAGCTTTTTAAAACTGTCAACAAACATGTGGATTACACTGATTCTAATGTTATGACATACTTGGATATTTAAAATGCTTTGATATATTTCCTCATTAAAGATTTCTACAAAATAAATTACCACAGGACTAACGAGAAGCTGTTGCCATGGATTAGTAATGACTTAAAGGCAGATGACAAAGAATTGCTGTAAGTGATCAACTTCCTCAACCAAAAGGTTCCTTAAATACCAGTAGTTGGATCTGTACAATTCATAATTCTCCTGTGCTACCTGACAGAGGGATTTTCTGAGATGTAAAACAGCAGGGACTTGCAGAGCTCACTGGAAAAGACAGTGGAATAAAATGGCAAATGAAGTTCACTATCAGTAAGTACAGGGTAATGCGCTTGGAGTAAATCAGTCCTGATTACTGGAAGAATGGACTCTGAATGAACTGTTTCCATCCTGGACAGAGAATTGAGGATTACTGCGTTTCATTCTACAAGATCATCTGCAAGTTGATGACATCACTAATGGCAACTAGAGTGTTAGAGTTTCTTAGGAAAGGAACTAAGAACGAAACAGAAAACAACTTAATAAAAGTCACACGTGTAACAGATTTAATGCTGCATGCAAATCTAGTCACCCTGTTTCCAAACCTTTCAGTAGAACTAAACAGAGGTAAAGATGGCAATAATCTTGACAAAAAATAGCTATGGAGCAGCTTAGGTTAAAAACACGACAGAGATTTATGAAGCAAAAAATTATTTCAAGAGTGTAGCTAGTGAATTGTTATTCACTGGTTTTCATAATATTAAGAAACGGAGCACATTCAGATCACAGTAGTTTTAAAGCAAACAAAAAAAAATGCTTTTATACACCATATAATTGCAAAACTCTTTGCTTCAGGGTGGAGACCAAAATTAAAACGAATCAAGAAAAGGATTAGATGAGTCCCTGGAGGAGAGGTTCGTTAATGAATTTTAAACACAATTCTACAGATGCTGCCTCTGTTTCAGGGCATCCAAATAATGAACAAAATCTGGAATAGTCTAAGAGAGAAAAAGATGCCTCTACGTGCTTTGTTCTGTCATTGCCTTCTATTGGAAACCTTCAGGTCACCAGAAAGGGAAGGTCTTGTATAATTAAGAATTAATTGGCATTAATATACACTGTAAAGTTTTTTTTGGCCTCTGTTTTTAGCAAAGTGACATTAACAGTGAGCTGATATACAACTTTAAGTCATGAATACTTGCTCTGCTGCTTTCAAAATGTAAACCTAGTCTGTGTCATTAAACTTCAGTTTAATGTAAACTTAAACTGAAGAAACATTTTACTTTGCTTTTTTACTTTTCCTACTCCCTCTCATTTCTGCGAAAGTGTAGACTGATAACTCCTCTGGTATTAGACTGGGTTTAGTAGATCTGGTCTAAAGAAATGTTTCAAAGAAGAGAAACTACTGAAGAGCACATTGTATAGGTTTAAAAAGGCCTAAAACAGGTTATAGGGTTAAACTTGTGGCAGGACCTGTATCTATTCACAGGCATAAAATGCACAGGTAAAACCAGAGATGACAACACTACAGATAGGGTGCCAATTAGCTTATTGGAATTCCCTAAGTCTGGAAAAAAGAGCTAAGAACATACTCTTCCTAATAATATATTCTAATGAGCAAGAAACAAAGCTGCTAAATTTGTTGTCTTATGTGAGTCATATTCCCAAATTCAGACTTAATAACTGAGAAAAACTCCTCAATATTCCACCATTTTTCTCAGAGGTATGCAATCCCCACAGTGCAAAGTTCCTCTCCTAATTTGACTGCCAAGAGACTTCTTCTGCGGCACCTCCTTTCTTGAGAGCTCCTGCTTAAGTTCTGCCTCTATAAAAGAATAAAAGCTACTTTCCAGCTTTTTCTCTATCCACAGTGGAGATAAGAGGATATAAGGAGAATCCTTTAACTTCTGTCAAAAACCTGAGATGCTTTGGTGTAACAGAGACACAAATGCAGAACTGCAGAGACAGCAAATTCCTCTAAGTGTACATTGTGGATACAAACAACTAGTAGAAAGCCTGTTTAAGCAACATCTTCCTCAAACAGCTTCAGACCTTGTAGGCTTATCCTGGAAACAAAAGTTTTCTACCACTTTATGTAACTCATATGAAAGCTATTTACCACACTCACGGAAAAAGTTCTTAATTTTGGGACACAACAGACCAGGTAAACTAGGCTACATCTCATTTGCACAGCTGGAGTAAATTGTGCCACCTGCTCACAAACCCCATATGCTCTCAAACACATAGTTAAGGGCAGCTGTGGTGGGGGCATGGCTACTGCAAAGATGCTAAAGGGGCACAGCTGGCTGCACTCATCTCACTTCACACTACCCTATAGAAAAATATATATTTCTACTCTAAGGAAGCCTTTTAGGCTGCCTCTAGAGTGTACACACCCTCCACAGGGAGATTCATCCCCTTTTCTTGGGTACTATCTAGAATGGGATTAATTGATCTGCTTTTTCTCCCCTGGGTATTAGAGGAAGCCTGGCTGAAGGGTTTACATTGAGTGTGTTTTGCTTGATTATATGAAGGCAATCCTGCCCATGATTTTTAAAAAATCAGCATAACCTATGTCATGGAAATTACTGTGTAAGTGGAGTAGATACAGTTTGTACCTCAGAATTTGGCTTTCTCAGAAGATTCTAAATAAAAGATAAATGGTGCTTCTTGAACAATACTTGTAACTGTATAGTGTAAATGTTGAATATAAACCACCTGGTCTCAATAAAACAGAGGTGAGGCTGCTATAACGAGCAATTCAATTCAGCACAGAGCCCAAAGGTAGCAATCAGAGTGCACTTCAATTCTTTAGTCCCACTGCTATGTAACAGCAACAGTATGGCGTTGCTATCAGCATGTGAGTGATATTCTTCTCTCCTTATCTCTTCCTCTGCAAAACTCACTGTGACATATGAACTATGGTATCTGGCTCTGCCGAAGTTGTAAAGAAGAATCTGAAAGAATACCCAAACCCTCTTATTCTATATTCTGCCTCAAAAGGACTTTTCTGGAAGCTGAAATGTGTATAATAAATAGGAAATAAACTATGACATAATCTAGGGAATTACTAGAACTCTAACAGCTGAGAGAAGTACAGGAGTTGCAGCTTGGTTTAATTTGTGAGAAAGTAAAGCCAATCCCTGATACCACATCTTCCCTAAGTTTTAGTTTGCTGTGCCAATAAACTGTAAAAATTAGTGCACTAAAGTCTAATTTAAAAATGTGTACAATATGCATAGTGGTGTCACATAAACAAAGCATCTACTATGAGATTTGCACTTCGGAACTGTGCACTTGGCAAATGTTTTTCATTCTTGCTTGCAATAGACACCTAACTATGTTTTCTCAATGTATTTTGGTCTCACAAAATCACAGTGCCATGTCCTATTACGTTCCACATGCAAGCAGTTAGAAGATTATATGCCAGCCACCAGCATTGTACAAGTCAAAAGTGATTTACCATGGATACATGTGCCTCTTGATGAATATTTCTAAGATTATACAGCTGTTGTTTATCAAGTATCATTTATAAAGCATTACACGACAGTAAGCTATAAAGAATGCATGTGCAAGCTTGTAAAATGAAACATAATGCTTGGTAATTTAAAAAATATATTCATTGTAGATTTAATTGTTGAATAGTTATGTTGATTTATACCACACAAATGGGGACTTTATGATTCACAATGACTTAGCAGACAGTGAACTTCATTGCACCACTAAACTTGGTTTATGGGATTTAGTTGCAAAAAAGGTTAAATGTGTTCAAAGAGATCTGTCTTGAATTCTTTCCACTGTTGAAACACTGCACTGCTTTTGACTCCACTTGTTCGAAAAGAAACGCTACTACATTCAGTCCCACCAGCCCGACTGAGTCTAAAAATATATGAGATGACCAGTTACAGAGTTGGATTCATTTGGTTAGTAACACCAGTCCCTTTTCTAATAGGTCAGTAATGAAACTTCCTTTAGAAAATTATTTTGAAGTTAAAAGTAAAATGGACTGATAAAGAAACCTTCTCCAAAAACTTACACTTTTAGTTAAAAAAATAATAATTTCTAAGCAAAAAGGTCAATAGTTGGAGGAGATTAATGAAATAAAAATTGAAATGGCAATTGTGATATATATTTGTGCCTTGCCTCTATTTTCCACTATGAACTGGACTCCCTAGAGAGACGATAACTCCCATAACTCCTATGCTACATCAAAGCAAGATGCTGCTAATATGAAACCTGTGTACCATGAGAAAAGTAACCCAGTGAGCTGACAGAACAGGTTCTCTCAAGCTTAATGTTCATAAAGCCCTTGAGACAGTATTTTGAATATTTTAAAATTTTATTTTCAGATGGAGTATTTTTAATTTTTATTATTTTTCATAAGCTGTCTAAATTTCTCAGGTAGTTCTGAGGAAATTTCACTCCCTGATCATCTCTGACATCTCTGTGGGCAGTCCTAGCTGAGAAGCCTATGGGTACGGAGAATGCCTTTCCTACCTATTATGTGAAAAAACTTATTCAGTACCTTGCTTATTTGAATGGACAATATCAAAACTTCAATACCAGAAGTCTGTATTCTTCATAAATGCTAAACTCAGTAAGTGAAAAAACCACGTTTTTTCCTTAAAACATTAAAGAGTGGATCTGACAAGTGTAGTGAGTCAAAAATAATCCAGTAATGTTAGATCCCAGGTGAATGTATAATTGGATGTAGTTCATCGGGATGCCTATTTTTGTTTTCTCATAAGGAGGTGGTAAAAGAAAACCCTGTTAGTTTTCTGAATGAGTGAACAGTAACCTTGTAAAATGTGTGTAACTGCTTGCATACACAGAAAAGTAAATATACACAGCATTCATGCATATGCTTTTGTCGTGTGTTTGCACACCTGTGACTGTAGAAAGAAAATAAAGCTGTATTATTCCAGGCTCAATGTTAATGCTCAGTGTTTACTTACTGAATATGTATAAAACAATCTGAATTTAAAATATCACCAAAAGAAGAGTGAAATTCTCGCAAAATACATGGGTAGGATAATGAGATCTTTGCTGCTTTGTCAGCTGGTAACCTATCTGCTTTTGACTGTTTCTTTAAGTGATGAGGGATTACCAGTATAGAGTCCATGGACCTATAGCATGTAGTTTGCTCTTTCTGTTGCCTGTTTATTTTGGAAGACTGGATGTGTATTTGTCCTCAGACATTTGAAAAATGCCAATGCCCTGCATTAACCCACAAACCAAATACCAAATGCAACAGGAATTTCCTACAAATGTGTTGGATGATGAATACTTGGCTCTGATCTCACAGGAACACTTTGAGTAGAAAAAATTAAAAGTACTAGAATTCAATTATTATGATAGTTCAATTAACCTCTATTGAACAGATGTAGAAATTATACCTAATTATACTCGTAGCTGACTTCAGACATGGACCTCTGCCCAACAAGGACTAATCTAAGATCACCAAATTCATTTCACTTCAGACCTTTGCTCTCAGAAATGAGTACTACAGTAAGTGATTTCACCATTAAATATCCCTCTAGCACCATAATCTTTCTAAAAGTCTGTTCAGTGCTCAATTTTATACTGAGGAACTTAATGTGCTATCCCAAGTGTTATCACAGAAATTCTAAAGGAAAGGTCACTGATAAAAAGGAACATTTTAAGTGAGCTTTGCTGACTATTGCTGTAAGCCTACCTCACTTTGGCTCCACAGACATTCATGAACCAAAATGCATGAATTTGTACCTACACTTTAAATATATCCTTATAGTGGTGACTGGAAAGTGTTTTGAATTTATTCCTTTGCACAAGGTCCAGTGCAAGGCTTTATTCTGAGAACCAAAGTGGTTTATATAGTGTGAGATGTCCCTGTACAGGATGGTGTTTTCTGTCTAACCATGAAATATATTTCTTCACAATACAGCAAGTTCCCTCACCTAAAACAGCCTTTTCTTAAGACAGAGAAAACAAAGGTTTGTTATCAGTTATGCAGCTACGAACACAAATTCTACACTAATATATTCTAGGAAAATGTTACCTTCATTGTCTGGGCAAAGGAATTTTTGTTGTTCTCATATAAAGACTACATAAGAAAAAAATGATCACAAGGTTTAAAGGAAGTGTTTCTTTCTCCCAAATATGTTTGGGTTTGCCACTATCTTGCATATATTACTTGTTCACAAAACTTTTCTCTTACTAGCACCATTGCATGGGGGGAAAAGAATTTTCCATTCCTTCATGACATTTATTTCTGTTTCTGCCTGTTGTTGAGATTGACTGCCCTGATCTTCCTGGTCTCTCCTCAGCTATTTTTATGAATATTCTCATTTTCTTACAGCCTCTGGTTTCCAGAGGTCTGTGGGCTATCATCCAGCAAGAATATCCCTGAATATTCACCACTGTCTTCTAAATAAGAAAAAAATCCCTGCTTTGTTTTAACTTCTTGGATCCCTCTTGATGGGAAAAACTGTTTTATATTTAGACCCGTTGTCAGGTGCTCACCTACTTATTTAACTTTTCTTCCTAACATTCTGGTAAATGGCCAGCATTGGCCAGAGCATATTCCCATGGAAATGACTTGATTTTATTCTGAACCTGTGCATCTTGGATTTTCAGTGCTTGTAAAATTTAGTTGCTGTTGACCATATCTTTCCTATGTTTGAGTTCACTTTCTTCTTTTGGGTTCCTTTGGCAAATATCACAGAATCACAGAATGCTCTGATTCAGAAGGACCCAGAGTGATCATCAAAGTCCAGCTCCTGGCCCTGGATGGAACAGCTTCATGTACCTGAGAGTGTTGTCCAAAAGCTTCTTGAACTCTGTCAGGCTTGGTGCTGTTACCACGTCTCTAGGGAGCCCATTTCAGTGCTCAAACAGCCTCTGAGTAAAGAAGCTTTTTCTGATATTCAACCTAAATATGACATTTCTCAGACATTCCTCTGTGATAACATTGTATCTATATAGGGTGCCTTAGGTTTGAATACAGTGTATTCTTCCTTAGAGCTGTCAGTATGTTACTGGTAATGGGATCTAATAACACTGGTAAAATTAATTTTGATGAGACAAAGTATTTATCTTGAGCTAAATAAAGGAAAATCTAGGTGCTCTGACTAAATTTATTTCATTGGTGTAGAGCTGTGGGAAAACTCCAACAGTTAGTATAAAAGTGAAACACCTTTCAGTGTTTTGTGCTGTGCAGTCATTATTTGAATGAGATAGTGTTGACTAGGCTGATTTTTATTTGTGATCACACTGAACACCTCACCTATGTTTACTGCAGGTTAATGACCTCATGGAAAGCCAAGCAATTTCAGTTTTTGAACACTGGGAAGTATTTAATGTAATTATAGTTCCTCTTAAAACAACTAACAGCTTGAAAACATGGGAAAACTGCAGAGTGGATAAGTACTTGAATACTGCTGCTATGATTGTTTTCCCCATAATGTATCTCTTTTAAATAATGAAACTTCATTATTGGCATGATAATCAAGTAAGACATTAAACTTCAAGCCTGTTAACAGGGAGGATATTGTCTCATATTATATATAAATTAAAGTTTATACATTACATTTAGTAATTTACAATTATTGTCTACAAGCAATTACATTTACAGTAAGCAGGTTGTAACAACAGTACGAAGACAGCCTTGATTCCTATAAACTAATGTCCTGCATCTTCTCCAAAATCACCTCTGCAATCTGGTTTTCCTCTTACATAAATCCCTCTGCTACTGTACCCATAGTTGCCTCTTTCTTATCTTAATACCTTCCACTGTAACATCCTCTTATTCTTTTCAGATCATTAGCTCACCTACTGCAGAAGTTCCCTGATATATCCACCAGACCATCAGCTCCCTCATGTGTTCCCCTTCTAAATTTTATTTAGGCTGCCAGGTGAAGAAAAGTCTGCAAGGACTGGCTGGCAATTGCTAAGTGGTTAGCCAGACACTGGGCATGTATGCTACCAAACACCAAATCCCACATAAACTGACTTTCTTGCTCACAGCAGGAACAACAGCAAAGTCTCTGTCCTCCACCTAGGAGGAAGTTCATAAAATATGTAACAATTTACATCTTTGAGACTTCTAAAAATTTATTTTAAGAAAATGGTCACTGCATTAAAAAGTTACTGTGAAAGGAGAACTGGCAAAACAGATAGTGTAGCCATGCCAGCTTCATATGTGGACAAAACCAAACTAAATGTGACTTTCCTAGTTGTAAATTGAAATGTGAAACTTGAAAAGGAGGAGGAGTTCTTTTTAGTTCTTTATATATTATTTTTAGATGCAGTGAAACCTTAAATATCCAGTGTGGTCAAGATCTGTTTCCCGAAAGACTCATGACTATTATATTGCCTGCCTCTCTGCCTGGAAATTTAGGATATAAACTTCTGAAATCTTACCAGTGTTTTTCTTAGCACATTGCTGCTAAGAAATTCCAAAGACATTTTCTCTGGTGTAGAATAAAGCCAAATGGAGAAGACAAAATGAAAAATACAGCATTTTTCATTAATTTGTGGATGTAAAAATACAAGACAGTGGGGTTGCCTTGAACTCCTATACTTGGGAAGGAATTTGGTCAGCTGAGTTTTCAGAGAATTTTGTGGCTGCTTAGACTTAAAACACACTGTGGGAAGGCAGAGAAATTGCTGGTTGCACAGTCCAGAATTTTCAAATGTAAAGGGACAAATATTCAAATAACATGTCTGTCCCCATTATTTTGTTTGAATCTCCCTGAAAATACATACTCCCTCTCTCACTCACACACAAATATGCTTTATCATCAGACACATCAGTTCCTATTGCAGATGGACTTTTTGAGGACAAATGTGTATCATAAAACCATTTTTATATGGGGCACTTTTACTACTGTAGTCTCAGCAGAGGCTCAGGATTGAATAAGCATGAAAATTGAAGTGCCTTTGTATTCAAAATGATGCTCACTCATCCTTGGTCAGAGTTGAAGGAAGGAAAACACAGAGGAGCATATACTGTAACTGCCTGTAGACAAAACCAGAATTTTTGCTTTAGCCATTTGCTACTCAGTAGAGCCCCCCAAAAAAGCAAAACGTCATCACAGTGTATCATTTGTGCTGTCAATTTTTGTCATGATTGTACTGCAGAATCTGCCGTACCATAAATCTGATACTCTGAGGGCAACCAAGACATATTTAACTGGAATAAAAAAATAACCTTCAATAAAACAGGAGAACAATGGAAATCTTCTATGATATATTACACACAAGAATAATATGTAACAAATTCTTGTAAAATATTCTAAGGCCAAAGACCAGTCAGGTCAAGACCCTTCTGCGCTATGGGCTGTAAAAGCATTTAGCAAATGATGTTTCTTTCCCCAAAGACTTAAGTTGATGAACCAGGCAGTTGGGGGAAAAGAAGGACATAATGCAACGAAGGAGGCAGATTAATGGGAGATAGTAACACAACTTCCAACATAAATAGTCCTTACTGAAATTAATCTTTCTTGTATTTGAAAGCCAAGTGTTAAAAATTCATGCTTGTGCTTGGACCTCATCGGATAAACAAGTTTCAGACTCATCTTATGAGCATATTGAAATGAAAGAAGTAAATAAATTCTTTAACTAAAAAACAGTCTTGTATGTATTATTAATTATTCCAAGAAGTATTTTCTATGTTTACAAAAACTGATGACATTTTAAACTAACCTTCACTGAGATAGATCATAGATGCCATACAGCTGGTCATAGAGAAGGCTGCTTGTAGTATGTTGTGAGTTCCTCGTTGGTTTTGTTTTTTTTTATTTGTTTGTTTTCCACTTCAATTTAAATGGAGCCTTGATGATTGTATTATTGCATTCAGCCTATTCAGATTTTTTCTGTAGAAAAGATACAGATTTTTGTATTAGTCAACGGAGAGCCCACGCAATGCCACAGT
This sequence comes from Myiozetetes cayanensis, assembly GCF_022539395.1. Lineage (NCBI taxonomy): Eukaryota > Metazoa > Chordata > Aves > Passeriformes > Tyrannidae > Myiozetetes > Myiozetetes cayanensis. Next base: position 112,455,597 of record NW_026086604.1, on the reverse strand, counting down.
ATAAAACAATAGCAGGCAGCAAAAGAACAGAACAGAATAACGTTCATTTAAAATGGATATGCGAGCTAAGTAGAGCAATGACAAAATCTAGCAGGTAAGCAGATATGTGGGTTAAAACGACAATATGCCCGGTGATGAAAGTTATCTGCGACGGAAGAGGGAGCTCTCACTGCACCGGCCCCGCCAGCAGGGAGAGGTGGGGCGCCTCTTCCAGCTGGAGCTGTGAAGGTGGTGGTGCCGTTCCCTCCTCCTGTATTTTCTCTTCGAAATATAATTCAATGCAATTTTCATATTAGTCCTTATAGAAAGCTATAGCAGAATTCTCCACAGAAAATTAAAGTCAGATATGAGCAACGGATGAAACTGAGTAATGCTTCCCAAGTCTAGTGGTCAGAGGGATATTTTCCTGAGTTAGTAAGGCACATATTACCCCCACATCAATAAACCTGTTTCTTCCTGTATTTGCACAAAACCCAAACACACTGAGAAAAGTATTACAGCATAAATAATAACGAATATCAACTTTGTTTATGACAATAGAGGATGTAGACTGAAGGCTGAACTCACTGAATTTAATTAGAAGATCTGACCTCATTGTGTTGAATGAAACAGTGACAGAGTGATTTTGCAAACCTCCTCAGAGTAGCTGTTACCTCTATACATCACCCTTCCTTTTTTAATAAGTTGTTCCATGTGACTAAGAAAGTAGTCAAAGGTTAACATAGATAAATAGCTGTATGTTATCCTCCATAGATAAACAATTATGCCTAAGGTCTCAATTACAGATGCACTAGTGGTATTCTTGTTTGTTTTCTTACTCATTTGTATTGTTTTGAAGATAATTATTTCCAAATAAGCAAAAAAGAATGAAATACTTAAGATTCAATGTGACCCTCTGAAAAAACCAGAACAGAATGCATCTAGGTATTTGGTGTAAAAATTAACTCTAACTTAAAGACACTAAAGGTTTGCTGTGATGTAGGTGTTGTGACATTATGAGATGATCTAGGGCATCTTTCCTAATCCTCAGATACCTCTCCAGAAGGAGACAGAATATTTCAGAATATTTTCAGAAATATTTCAGCCCATGAATCGTGACCCATGACTCCGCAGTGTTTGCAGGACTGTTTACAAATCTGGAGCAGATCCTATGATGACCCAACAACTTACAGTAGAAATGGACCTCTAGTATCTTAACCACTTGAGCATCTGCTCAATCTTTTCTTCAGCCAGTGCTACCCACTTGCAGCATATCCAAGGATACATTGAAGAACAATAGAATGTGTGTGCAACTACCACTCTTGATTCTCTGTTACATGAAATATTTGTTGCTGACACTTAAGGTTCTAGGGAAGATAGGTGCAATATTGGCATCCATGCAGCAGTCAACTTGTAAAAGACTGTAAGAAGTAACTGTTAGAATAAGTCACCTAAAGCTACCCTTTCACACTGTACTCCATACAATTTACGTAGGAGTTAGATTATAGGAATGTCATTTCACATGTAATTGCAGGACTGAACATCTTCCCTAGAAGCTGAATTCAGGAAATAGTGCCAGGGAGAAGTACATTAAGATATTGCAAACAAGAACTTCTACATGTGCTTGTAGGAATTTTCTATATTTTATAAATATGTGTGTGTGTTTGTGTGTGTGTGTAGGTATATTTAAAAAACCCCTATGACTGCTTGCACTATTACAGTTTTTTATCTGTTTAGTTTACATGAATTCTAACCGGCAACACAAATTTAAATATCATAAAAACTCCTCGAAAACTGGGAAACACACCATCTACAAAGATATTGAATGTTGTAGGTATTCCAAGTGTAGATGGACTGAAATTACAGAGCAATACAAAGTATGTGACATATGGCCCAGGCCCATTAGTTGGGCATGTACTATGCTGAAAACCTAATTTTTTTTTAAGTCCTTCTATAGGTTCAGTCTTCCACTATTTATTTGCATCATTGCAAATATTCTTTTTCTTCTTCTCTCTTTTTTTTTTTTTCAATCCTTTGTTTGGCATGCTTGCATCTGACTTGTCTATTGGTCCATTTTTGAAACATTGTCCCATGTTCCTGACACAAAAGTCTTTTGCATCTGGCACCTGTGCAGGTGCGCAGGTCTTTGCCAGTCTTTGATAAACAGGAAAGTTTCTCAGGAAGCATGAATCCAAAAATAATTTTATCAGAAGAGTATTGGATTGTTGAGGGCTGAGTGGTTTACTTAAAAAGATGACACAGGGACCTTTGTAACACAGATTTGTTGTTCTTCTCTGATCAGAACTGTAAGTTTGGATCACCAGTGTGATTTACACAGTACATCCCTTCCATTACTTGCAGGACAGACAGTAGCTCATACTTGTCTGGAGATGTCTAAAGCTTTGACTTATAGCAGCCATTTGGATTCCTCTGCCAGAGCATGCAGTTTGTGCATATGTGCTACTGTCCCCAGTCTTTCACCCCTTAGTGGCTGAGCTACCAAATCCTCTCACGAAGCATACTTTACAGTTGCATACTATCAGCAAAACTTATTTCTAGTAATATTCTTTTGGGGATGCTTTGTAAAGTAGCAGGCACTGTAATCCATACACTGTGTGAACTTATGTACTGCGATCAGCCTTAAGGACCTCTACAAGAATGAAATACTCCACTTTTACAGTCAAATACTTGGGTTCACTCTTAATTTGTGACCCTCAAATAACACCAATCTGTGCTTATTAGATGCATAATTTCCTTCAAAAGAAGATCTAGCAGAAATCTTGGAGGAATTCCATGTTATCATAAGTATATGGAACAAATCCAGAAATAAAAAAGCAGCTTGATTTAGACATCTGTCTTTCCATAACTTACATTTTTGTTCTTTCGCCATTCAAATTGAGTTTCTCCTTATTAGCTAAGTGGGCAGTACTTAAGCAAGCTTTCCTTTTTTATTTCCCTTCGTATTTGTAACAATTTTTCTGCCCTATACTTTTTTTCTGGTAATTAATATTCCAGTTCATTTTCAGGGATTGTATGCCAAGGTAGTATGATTCCTTACAAATAGGCATTGCTTTCAGAAATTTTACATCCTAACTCCTTAGAGACGTTTACAATCTTTTTCACTCTTACCAAATGCTCCTCCCATGTTCTTCGTGTTTTCTTATCAGTACACTTGAAACCTGACACTCCCTGCCAATCCATCCCGGGGACAACCTCGAGGAGTAGTTCTTTAAACACAATGCACCAAATTATCTCTTCCGATCTTCTCATTACCATTGAAGACAACTCTCAGGTAACAAATGGGTTAGCTGTTCTAACACCTTCTTTGTATTTTATGCATCACCTTCTTAAGTCATTAGCAGGCTCAGTAAAGGAGGTTTTACACTATCAGTTATACTGGTTGGATTTTTCATTAGCTTTATTTTTTACTTCTTTTATCAAGCATTCAGAAGTCATGGCACCCATGTGTTTCTTGCTTCACTTCCCAAGGAGATAACAGAAGACCAGATGATACACAGAAGCCTAAAGGAGTCCCAGCTGAGTATTTGTGGCTACAGATGCTCCTATAATCTCAGCTGCCACCATCAGTTATTATTACATGATGATTTGAGTGCACCACAGCTTTATTTTTCATCTCTAATGGCAAAATATCATCTCTGTTACCTAGTAAGCATGGCAGACACAAAATAAATAAACTCTGTGCCCAGACTCTGTGTTCCTTCTTACCAATATCTTGCAGAACAAAACAACCAAACAACAACCTATCAATATTGCTAGGGACTGAATTGTTATTATTATTAATACCTTGGGATTTTGATCATATCCTTAGGTAAATGCTGACTGCTGCAACAAATGTTCATATAAGTGTGCCCCAAGCTTAGTGGTATTCTGGATTTCTCATCTGCTAGCTGTTTCAAATCCTGCAGGATATTTTTTTTCTTCCTTTCAGTAAAGGAAGCTTTTCATTAAGGAAAGTAATTTTAGTTTCTCGGTCTAAATACATGCAGTTTTACATGAGCTGATGTCTCCAGCCCGTCAAATATCTGGGAGGTTCTTTATGTCAGCTTGTTTTAATAGCTACTTATGCTGGCCCTAGTGGATCAGCACACAATTATGCATAGCCAATTCTGTTTCAGATAAGACATCACTGCCTCCACATAGCAAACAAATATCATAGAGCTTGGGATCCACCTGGGAATCAGATTCTCTCACCTAATCTCTTAGGTCCGTGGCAAGTAACTCAGAGCTGAAACTCCTCTGGTTTTTCACTTGGTTAATTAGCCGTCTCTCCAAGTATGTGTCTATATATAAGGCTGGCAATTAACAGCTGCTACTTTTAATAAGACTCTGATTTCTGCTTTCACATTTGTAAATATATAAATACATCTGTTGTAGTCTTATCCATCATGTTACTGACCTTCTCTAACAGATTGTGAAATTCTCTGTGTTAAACTGTTCTTCAACCTTCTTTTCCTAAAGGATTTGCTCATTTTTTTGCAGTTTCCTCTTTACTGATGAATTCATTTATGGTATGGAAACTGTCAAGGGATCTCCAGAGCAAAAAGTAGAGAAACTGATGATAGACTCCTTAATGTACACAAGTACAAATTTTCCTTACTATAGTACAAACTCCACTTCCTACAGAAGTTTTCAAAGCTGCATCTGGTCACAGGACTCAGCATGCATCACCTTATTAAGTCATTAGCTTTGTTGCTGTCTCAGAAACATTGCTTTGGTCCGGAGTATTTTGAAATGTTTTGTTTTGAGGATTTCTTTGTTTATTTTTTTTCTTATATCCCAGGTGACTTTTCTAAAAATAATTCTGAGCCATGGGCCTGATAATTGGCTAATGATAGAAAAAATATTAAGTAGAATTTGACCAGAAAATCCACTTTCAACACTCTCTCCTGTCTCTGTCTTCTTTCTTCTTTACAGTATAAAGGAAGACTCTGACTGATCTGTCATGAACTGTAGAGAAAACAGGAGACTCTTGAATAGAATTTATATAAAGTATTCAATCCCCTCCTATGACAACTTAAGAGGCATAGTCATTTCACTTGAAGATGGGAGACAGGTATGAAAGGATTATCCAGAGTTCTTTTGGTGATTTAAGAAAAGCTGCCCTACTTAGCAGGATAGTTAGCCTTTCTGCTACTTGAATTGGGGGATACAAAAGAAAAAGTACCCAGGGAAGTCTTAGGAAGCAAGGAATTATGAGGAGTTCCAGGGGAGAGCAGCTAAGAAATCAATAAAATGTTCCAGAAATTCCTCCAAGCAATTAGAAGGAGGAAACATATGAGGAAAAAAAAAGTAAGGACCTAATGTCAAACCTCTTACAGAAACCCAAAAGACAGCAACATTGACTTCAGACTCTTCTGATCTCTACACCTAACTTCTGAATGGGAGGATTAATGGAATATGAAAACCAGGAGTGTTTTCTCTGGGAGCAGTAAGGGAAAGTCATGCTTGGAGGTACTGGATTAGGAACTGCTCCCATACTTTCCTGACTCATACTTACCACCACAGTTGCTACAACTCCTGTTTGTCCATCGCACTTTAGGCAGACCAAAGTACTGTGCAGTGGCGAATATCACTCATGGGTGGTGGTAGTCATCCCACTGGATGCCATCCCACTGTGGTTTGGGCTTACAAGACCTCTGCCTCCAGATCTTGATTTCCTTCCTTAGCTTCAAGTGACCACCAGGAAAAAGGGTCTCCTAGGATTCCCTAGAACTACAGTGTGCAGAGTGAGCACTGAACCCTAAGCTGCCACGTGATTAATGGAAGGGCTGACCTCCTGACCTTCAGAAAGGCATTTAGGACAGGGTAACCCACAGAAGGCAACGTAGATGGCCCAGCTTTGTCAAAGGCTCTGCATCCCGGCACTGAAATAAGCAATGTGGGAAAGGTGGCTTTAGGCATTTTAGACAAGGCAAGAGAACAGTGCTGGAGCTTTGAAAACTGATTAAGCAAGTAGAATGTAGAGCTGAGTCACTCTGTATTTGTCTCTCTGTGTGCATGTGTACATATATAGATACATATTTTTGTAAGAGTGTGTGTGTGTTTGAGTGAGGATATGAAAAAAAGAGGCATACAGTTCCAAAATCCACTGCAATAATAAATTGTGAGCTGAAGCTGTCACATCATATGAAACAGATCCACAGAACACTTGAAGATGCACTCACAGATATTTTAAAACTTCTCTTCAGCATTTCACTCACATTTGGTAGCATTTAAATCTGATATCCTTTATGGCTTTTTTTTTTTCTCTGAAACCAACATGAAGCAATGTTTGATGAAAATGCAAAAATTCTTGGCTAGCAAAAATTTTTTTTTTATCTTCCAAAGTCATATCATGCAGATTCATGCAGTGGAAAAAACGCTGATGTTCTTATGAATAAAAGAAGGATTAGGAAGATTAAAATGCACACCACTGGACTCATTGAAAAAAGGCTCAAGTATGATATAGCTTTCTGCACAGCTTTGCCTTGAGGATCACAGCTGAAACTGTTCTTGTCTTTATTTTTGGGCAGTTCAGAGAGATGCTGGGTCCAGATCCCCCATACTGAGCTTTTCATAAAAGTTGCAGAAAAAAGGACGTTGCAAATAGAATGCTGCTGAGTGAATGATCAAATTTTATTTTATTTATTTATTTTTGTTATTACAGCCAGATGTTGCCTCAGGAAGTTGAAACAAGGAGTCAGGAACTGACAGTTTAATAATTAAATTGGGAAAGTTGGCAGGCCTCCTGCTACTTCCTCTAATACGTAGCATCTATGAATGAAAGTGTGCAGTATCCCAGTGGCACTCCTTCCGAACTGGCTCATCTGTTACTGGGTAATGATTTTCTGTCGAGGCAACAGCAATGCACAGGGCCTATTACACCAGCTACATAAAGTTAAAAAGACATTATGAATAAAGCGTTCACCATGGCTTTTACCAACATTTCTACACAAGACTGCCTAACGCTGACATGTGTTTATTAACACTTAATAATGTTTACATAATTCTTCCTTGAGCTCATTACAGCTGTCAAAAATCTGAATAGAGGGTGGTTTTGCCTGTGTTTAACTCTTGAAGACTTTGCAGTCCCTAAGCTGAGATAAACAGCAGCAGAGAGGATGCTGAAGGCCCCAACTGGTTGCTGTGCTGCCATCGTGGAAGGCTTAGAGCCAACTGCCCGCCTGAACCTGAGCATCATCACACCTTTCCTCCCTTTTTTGGGATTTCTTTCCTAGCAGGAATTCTTAACGTTTCTCACTGCACGCTCCCGAGGCTGCCCGTACTGGTCCACACGCCTGCGGAGGGCATGGAGGATCACTCCAGCCGTCAGGACAAGAGGAGGCACACAGGCACCGAAGGTGCGACAAGCGGGTGCCAGGTCGGGCTGAGAGTTTGCCGGAAAAAAAACTTTGTTCAGAGGCAGCGGGCAGAGAGGCTAAAACACAGAGCACTTGCAGGGTGAGGGTCCGTCCCGTGCCCCTGCCCCTTGCGCTGGACGGAATGGGGGCCGGAGGGACGGCTCCTCTGGCCTGGATCCTGCTCGATCTGACAACGGACCGGGATCGGGGGCGAGCCCGTGGGACCGCCGTGCGCTGTCCCGGCCCCTCACCTGCCCCCGCTGCAGAGCCCTCGCGGGCTTTCCCAAGAGGGAGCGCGGCGGGGAGATCCCCGCTCCCCAATTCCCATCCCCGCTCCCCAATTCCCATCCCCGCTCCCCAGTCCCCAGCCCCGCGCGGGCGGGAAGGACCCCGCGCTCCCTCACGCCCCGCGCGCGGCAAGGGGCGCGCGAGCCTCGGCGCCCCGCCAAGGGGCGGGGCGGGGCGGGGCGGGGCGGGGGTCCGGGCTGCCGCTGTCGGCGGCACTGGCGGGGCGGCGGCGGGAGCGGGAGCCTGCCGAGGTAAAGCGGGGACGGCGGCGGCGGTCCGGCGGGGTCGCTTCCTTACCTGTCGCGCCGCGTCTGGCGCGGGGGAGGCGGGAAGGGGAGCGGGGCGCGTTGCCGGCTGTGCCCTCTCGGATGATGGTGCTGGGACACACACACACACACACACACACACACACACACACACGCGCCTCCCACGCGTGTCCGTGCCCCCCGCGCGGGGACCGCGCTGCCCCCGGGCCAGCTCCGAGCGGGTCAGCGCGGGGCGCTCGGGTCGCGTCCCCCCCGCGGCTCGGCGGGACGCGGGGCGGGCTGCGCTCGGCGGCGCGGTCGCGATTTTGGGCTGCAGCCCGCGAGTGAGCGCGGTGATGTGGCGGTAGCGCTCGGGCGCTCTGTACCTTCCTCTCCGCAGACAAAAGCGCGCCCCAGGCGCGCCGGGGACTGGTTTGGTAACACGGGGCGCTGAACTGTGCTCGGGACCCTGCCAGCCCGGCACCCCCTTTGCCGCCGGGGCTGCGTTCCTGCCGGGCGGCGTTGGCCGGAACGAGCGGCCAACGGAAAATAAAATAAAAAACAAACAAACAAAACAACTTGATGTTTACAGATGTGGCTAAAACAAGCCCGTGGGGCTCGGCAGCTCTTGCTGCGCAGAGTGGCTCGGTGTGCGAGAGCAAAACCTCAGCGATGTGCGCCCTGTGAGTGAGATTCCTGCGCAGGGAGAGCCGCGGTGCCCGTCCTTCAGCCGACTGCTCTCTTCAGCTCCCGGTAGTTCTGTGCCCCAGGAACTCGGGGAAGGGCCGGGAAGGCGTGCAGGGCGGCTCTCCTGCGCCTTTTGGAAGTGAAGTTCAGTTTTGCGGCTCGTCTCCTCGCCGAAGGATATTGTTGGGACGTGGTGGCAAGGGAGCTGTGCGGCTGGAGCAGGGATTACTTCTGGGTGAATGAGGCTGGCGGTATGGAGATCTTCGGGATCCCTTCTGCTGCCTGCCAGGGAGAGATCCATGGTTAGTAAATACAGTGTGAAGATTCGGCAGTGTGTGTGCGTGTCGCAGGCGCTGATACAAGGAGGTAATAGGAGCGGCTGTTCGTGCATTTCTGTTGTTTTCTAGTGGCATGTTATTGCTGTATGCAGAGTGACAGTTTGGTCAGCTGAATCTGTGGCAGAATTTTGTTGGTTTGGATAGTGTTGATATTTTGCCGTCTGCCGAGACTAACAGCAATTCAACAAGCCATGTGTAACAATATAGAAAGAGCTGAATTATTGGCAACAAACGCCTTAACTATGTTTTGAAGAGAGACAGGCTTTGAAGAGATCTTTTGTGTGGATTCTGAAAACAAAGTAGTTAATGGAGCAACACAAAATATTACTGTCTGAGGACTGTGCTGGATCCAAAAGTGACCACCAGGACAGTACAGCAACAGCCCAAGGAGAGGAAATTCACTGACAATGGTTTTCGCCTCTTTCTCTTGGAAGAGTTCTCATGAGGAAGTTTAGCAAGCATAGGTTAATTATATATGATGTTATGGCTGACTGAAGGAATTGGATACCTAGTGCAAAAGCCTGTGCATGTGGGAGAAGCTGATTTAAGGTAGAGTGGTGTCAATGTAAATTTAGACTGGTTGTGTCATTGTGGTAGAAGTTGCTATGTGGACATCACTTATTTGCAGTTCTGGTTATGTCATTTGGGAAGAGCTGGAAGCAAAACTGAATAAAAAACATTGCTCTTAAAATAAGAGCGTCGGGAGTTGGTGCGTGCTTTGTTTTTCAATCAAGAAAGTTGGTTTTGATTTAAAATATTAATTAAATCATTCCTTTATGAACCAAGCTCTGGGTAAGAGCTTGATGTGTCAGCATCTGTCTGTGTCTGTTTTAATGATCAGAGAAGGTTGATCCTCATTTTTTTATGTGGGTCAGCTTCCAGAAAAATACGCTTTGCTAGATGAAGGGTTACAGGATTTGTCCTTGTATTCGTAGTGTCACAGTGTTAGTAAATGAGAGTGCCTCAACCTGGGTTGTCATTATTTTGTGGCTAAGCATGCTGGTGAAGAATGCAAAGTGGCTCCACAGCAGATGGTCGCACTTTGGGGTACCTCACATCTCTTCTGCACCTTCTTGCAGAGTGGAGGGGTCTTGCAATGTTCTTGAATTTCCAGGCTAATTCACCCTAAAATACCTAAGTATGGTAAAGTGTCTCTGTTACGTGTGAAATCTAGGTTCTCTCCAGGTAGAAAGAGTGGCACCACCAGGGACTGCTTTTTGGTTCTCTGCTGAGGTAATTTTGTCCATGTCTGTAGTAAAACTGATAAAGCTCGTTTTAGGAGTAATGGGTCTCTAGTGTGGGCAAGGTGTAGAAGGCTCAGAGTTCTCACATATTTCACATAGGATGAATTATTCTAGCAAATTCCTAACCATGAAGTACCCACAGCTGTGTACATTAGGAGTTTGAGTCAGGTGTGTCTGAAAGGGATCATTTTCACACTTCTGTCAATATGGATATGGTGGGTATGTAGCACAAAGTCCCCATTGACTTCTGTGGATAATACACCTGTAAGATCAGTGTTCCAAGGAGTTTAAACCAGGGTGGTATTCTCCTAGTAGGTGATACAAGCAATGATTTAAAAAACTGCCACTCCTCAGTAGGATACAATATAAAGTCCAACCAGTGTCATCCAACTGTTGTGAGCAATTACAGTGTGCTTTTTGTTAGGGTGGAAGTTTCTTCTAACCCTTCTTAGCTAGGATTCACTTTATGCACAAGATTTTAATATCTTCTTGCCTCTTTTTCTAACCTGTTGTTTCAGTAATATCTTGTAGCACTGAACTCTGTCAGTTATCTGCATTAAATCTGTTGTTTTTCAATGTCATTGACTCTCTCCTTGTTTATCTATTAGGGGGAGACAATAATTATTGAAATTCCTTAATACAGCTTAACTGATCTTAATTATAATAATGGAGTCCATTACAATGACTACTGCAAGTGTAAAATATTGCAAAAATATAAAGTGTAGGCAAGATATTGGGGAGAAATTATTTCCAATTTTTTCTTATTTGTAGGTTGTGTTCTAATTAAATATTCAATATTTTAGGAAACAGTCTTTTAGTTTCAAGACACTGTTGAAATGTCAGTTAAATTGTATTTCCCTCCCTCAAAGCAGTGTGCAGCATTCCATTTGCTATACTGGGAAATCTTTAAGACTTGAAGAGTCACTAAACTTTTCACTCTCTGTAGTCTATAGTTCAGCTTGTATTCAAGGTAGATAAATTGGTAAATGCTGAACATGTAGGAAGTACAGACATAAAAAAATATAATTAGGCCCATTGTGAAAAAGCCAAACAAAATACAAGAAAGTGTAGAGAATTTACAGAATAGACATTTACCTATAAGGAATGTGTTTTTTCTTTTTTAGGAGCTACTGATATTATTGAAAGAAAAAAAAAGAACTTCATTTTATTAAATACTTATTTAGTTTGTTGAAGTAATACTTCGTAGATTTTGGATTTATTTTCTACACTAACCAAGCTTTTCTTTACTGTTCACCTCCTTTTTTTATCCTCACACAATGAGCTTATTATTGTTAGTCTTGGTTACAGACATATATATTTTTGTAGAACTTTATAGCAAGTCTATAAGGCAATAGACCCTATCATATCACACGTCTAATTTATAACTTTATTTTTCAGCAATTATAGGAAGTCTGCTGCTCAGATCAGAATTAAAATTATGTAAGTATAATTAAAATATGCCAATATTACTAACATGATGAAATGCATATGAGCTCATGAGTTTTTCTTTTCACTACTTTTTTTTATATTATTATTTTTGGTTTTAATATAGAGTGCAAGCTGTTGCTAATTAGCATGGCACTCTGAAGGTGGTCTTTATGTAAGCTAAATGGAGAGGATAGGATGGGGGGGCGGTCAGGAAACAAAACTGGAGACGTAAAAGTGCCGGTCTTGGAGATGTTTAAAAGCTTGGCATGTAGAGTGGGTTTTGTTCTTTCTGTGAGACAAGTGATGGCAAGGTTATGTGTAAAACTTCAGACCTGAGCTGAATCCTGTTCCAGTGTGTGTGTTCGTGCTGGGTACAGGAAAGAGCCTCTCCCTGAAAGGGCACTAGTTTCTCTTCTGCTTCTCGTACAGCACTGCAATGTCTCCTGGTTAGTAGGCTGGAGTGGGGAGTTGTTGGATGGCGTGGGCTGGGTGCACACGTGTTTCCAGAGTTGCAGAAGGCTCACTGAAGAAGTGCCACTAACATGCACAACTCTGGTGCGTTTGCCATGGCTTTCCTCTCGTGGATACAGAATATTTGCAGACATTGGTGTTTGCTACTGTACTTAAATTGCTGAAGGCATATTTACTTTAGATATGTGTGTAATATGCACAAGTCTGCTTACAGTATACACAAATGAACGTACACGTGTCTTTATGTGTATAAATATTTCCGTGCCTATTTCTCAATGTTAATACATATTTCATTCTTGGGTGGAACTTCTGCATCTGCTAAGGGGACAGGTTTTGAATTTGCACAGCATAATGTTAAGGTCTGGGCTGCTGATTGTTATTGGAGTATTTGGCAGTCATGATTCTGGAGGTTCTAGCTCTTACCTAGGCAGATATGAAAAAGCTGCTCCCTGCGGCAGCAATGTGTAGCAAAGTAATAGAAGACAAGCTTTAAATAGAAGACAAGCTTTAAATAAATGATAAATAGAATCTTTATTAAAGCCATTCTTGCATATGGGGAACATACTACGGAGCTCTGTAGAAAGCTGTCTTCCTTGGGTCTCTAAATGAAACCTGATTCGCTCCCTGTGAGGGCATGCTTTGTTCTGCCAGGCAAGGAAGAGTACTCTCAGTAGCTCAGTACAGGTAACAGATCTTCCTTTTCTCACATGTCCTTCATCTTGTATCTGTTTTGACCTATGTCTAGATTCTCTGAAAATGCTTTGGAATTAATGCTATTGAGAGAGTGGCATGTACCACTCATTTCATCAAAGTAATGCGTGCACCTTATCTCAAAATAATATTTAGAAACTGTTTTTTCTAATCCATTGAATTGGTACATGCAAATATGTTAGCATTAGATACTATTTGGAAATTTTATTTAACAAAAATCTTACACATAACTAATAAAAATAATCCTGCTCTTTAAAGCTTTCAATCTAGAGTTCAAAGGAAAGTCAAAGGAAGCTACACATGACATCTTTTATTTTTCTGGGGTCAACTGCAAGAAGCTGTTTAGCTACATTCTAAACCACATTAAATTTTCTTTAAATATTGATTTTTTTTTATTTATACACTGCAAAAAGTACTGTTCCAGAGTGTTTAGGTGGTTTGAGATGCCACTTATGAAACAGTGCATTATCCTCTTGAACACTTTATGCTGCTTCTCTGAGGTCGTCCTCAGGAGAACTTGTTTTGGGATCAGAAAGTAAAGTATTCAATAGTCTTCTCTACGTCAGAGGACCTGCAAAGCAATGCTGTTTGCTCAAGGTGAAATATGTGAAAGGCTTTGTTACGTTTTCATAAATAAAGAGTTTTAACTTGTTTCAGCAGGTGCCTGGAGTATATACTGAGGGATTTGAGTTTACCCAGCCTGTAGATTAAAAGTTGAAGGTGAATTGCTGCCTTGCATTTCCTAATGGGCTGTTTTGGAGCAGAGGGCAGTGCTCTTGCCTGAGGTGTACTGAGAAAGGGTGAAGTGCAGTTGTCACATATAGACATGGAGAAATTCTGACTGGGCATAAGGAAAAAAAACACCAACAATCAAAAGGCTTAAACTGCGACCTGAGGTATTTGGAGGTTGCAAGATTTGTCCTTGGAGATTTAGAAACTTGATAAGACTCTGAAGAACTTGTTCTAACTTTGAAATCAGCACTGCTTTGACTAGGAATTGGAGGACGTGGCCTCCAGAGGTCCTTTTCAGCCTAAATTATTCTGATTGTGGGAGAAGATTTCTCACAGAGAAATAAAGTACTGTAAAAGTTATGCTAAATAGTCTTTCAAACTATATTCTTAGAAACAAAGAGCTGTTTGTTTGTGGGATCAGAGGAAGAACCCTTTGTGTAGTACTCATGGCCAAGATAATTTAGAATTAATATGATTTTCTAAAGAGCACGTGCAAAGGAATAAGTTTAAGCTGTTGAGCAAAGTGCTTCAGCACTGTGCTGATGCCTTGACTAGGTACAGTCTTGCTGCTGTGTGCTGAGAATAGCTCTGACATATCAATGTGATGCACGTTATGTGGCAGTCTTTGCTGGACTTGGCTGCGATTACTGTAGGTGAGTTCTTTGCAAGTCTGGGAAAGTATGTAACATACTACATTTGAAAGGACTCTTATGGTAAAAAAATAATAGTGGTTTGTGGGGGTTTGTTTGTTTGTTTGTTTTTTCACAGAGTGGCTACTGAAGCCTAGATTGATTGTTGACACATCCTTTGTACCTGATGTGATGAGAGTACTCTTCGTTGATGGACTCACTTACCATGTCATCATGTTTGGCCATCTGTTTTTTGTAACATACAGCTTGAATTTAAGATGTTTTTATCAAAGAGTCCTTTTATATTTCTCAGAACTAACTTTGTGCTAAGTTCAACAAAATACCAGTCCCACTTGTCTTGAGCATCTGTGTGAGGTCTTAGTGATGCCACCAGAAATCCTGACGAATTTGGCCTTAAAACTTCATTTTTCCCTTGAGTTGGCAATGACCAAATAATGTGTGTTACATGAATTGTTATCCTTCCAGCATTATTCATTCAAACAGTATCTCACTGAAATAGCGTGAACTTTATATGTTGATGCCTCAATGTTCAAACTGGAAAATTCAGTAGTGGAGAACAAGTTGTATTTGTTATTCTGTATCCACATGTGAGACATATACTTATATATGTGTGCAGATGTGCTTACTTGTGGGAGGAGGAGGGAATGTATCAAGAGTAATGCCCCTGCTCCTCCCCCAAACAGATAGGTTCTGGATTTTTTTCACAAATGATATTAAATGCCTTTTACCAGTACTTGAGTTAGATATGCTAGGCTATTTCAGACCTAAAAGTTAAGACTCTTGTTCAGCTTTTCAGAAAGACTGTCAGAGACAATATCTATCTAATCAACAGCAGTGTAAGTAGATGTTATCAATTTAGGGTGCTGTATTTTCTCTGGGGACCAGATTGAGTGTGACCTTCCTGCAGAGGTACAAGGGGCTTGTATAAAAGACTGAATGATTGCTGTCAGTGCTCTGTAGGATGCACAGTCTTCACTGGCTTTTCTCTCCAGGGGCTGCCTACATGTTCAGGCCTCAGGATGGGCACTGAGGAGGCACATTAAAAAAAGCAAGCTGTTGCTCAAAAGAGTATCAGGCAGTAGATATGCTATCTTGTACTCGCTGAAGGGGAAAGAAGCTACAGTTTTTTGCTGTGCTCCTTACATTCCTTGAGTCCTGCTTTTGTCTTTAGTATTCTTAACTGTATATTTTTTTCTTTTATTTTTTTAAAATTTTAGCATTGAGGTTCAAGCTTTTTGGCTCTAAATCAGACTTCCAAAAGGACCTGAGAGTGATTTAGTAATCAGGAGATATTAGCAACTTGGAATCCCTTTTAACTGCTCTGTGTATTTAAATCGTACTAAGGATGTGTTTTCCCACATTGTATACAGATTAAAGGAAAAGAAGATTCCGTTAATTTTCAAATGAAAACTGAACTGAGTTGTTGAGGAAGCATAAGAAAAAGGCCAAATATCATTAGATTCAGATGAGAAATCTGGGAACAGCTCTGTTGATTCCAATAGGTGCCATATGGAAACAAAATATATACATAATCAGACTGGGTTTTTGGTTGCATTGTACAATGAATTTTAACAGTGTTAAGTGTTTATCTTTGATTTAGAGCACTTCCTTATTTGGGAAGCCAATAGAGAAGTGTTTTAGAAGTAATATCAGGAGTACTAAGGGCTGGACAGACAGAGCACTTTTTTAGTTTAACACTTGTTGTGTAGTGCTGCTGGTGGGAGAGAGAAAAAATTGTCCTTTTTGGCTGAGGTTTCTGCACTCTGGTAGTCTGAGACCAGGCGGTTTTCTACTGAAGATGAGGAAAGACAGTAAAGAGCAATTCTTTTCTTTTTTTTTTTCCTTTTCCCCTCTTGACTACTTTCTATCTTGTCCCGCTTTTCTTGTTAGGCAGGAATGGGTTGACAGAAACAGTGCCCAGTTGCATCAAAATGATTAGTAGAAACCATGTTACTGAAATCATGTTTCCTTTTTTTAAAAAGGGGGTAGAATTTTTTTGTGTTGATGGCTCAGCTGCAAAGGTGTTGCAGCCTCTTCCAAAGTTAAGTTGGGTAAACTGGGGGAAGTTAATTGCATACACTTCGTGATAATGTAGACACCATCCCTGGAATTCCCTTGGATGCTCATAGGGAATTCTGGCATGGACAACTATTTCTTCCTTCAGATGGAACTGAGGAGGAGGTCAGTGTTGCAATTGATAGGGGTGGGAAAAGGAAGAAAGGAAACACGTCATGAACCTGAGAAACCACATTCAGAGACTTAAGTGAAGCGATGTTCTGGTTTTGATTTCTCATTTATGGATATTTGAGATAGCATTAAGATCCTCTGATTTTGCCCTGAGAATCATTGTTCTGGTGATGAGTATGTTTGACTTATTCCTTCAGAACTTGACTTTGTAACTGTTCTTTCCCTGTATTCTTCCAGGATATCAAACTGGCTTAGGTCCATGAAGACTGTGCTGGTATCAAGCTCCCTCTGACTTGCCTCCAGTTCTCAGGAGCAAAGGTACAGTTAACAGAAGTAAGTTAAAATCCACTTACTGAATCCTCTGAAGGAAATGAAGACTTTAATTAATGCCCTCTCCTTTAAGTGACAGTCTCTGGCACATTTCTTCTCTCCAAGTTGCTTGGTCCATGACAGCAGGCTATCAGCAATAGAGAAACGAAAATCCAAAACAGTGAAGTCACTTTGAAACTACAGTGAAAAGTTAATGAATAGAGCACTTACAGGACAAATACCGATGCAGGCTGTGTGTGTCAGGAAAGCACTTTGAAAGTGAAAAGTGTCCCCCTGTTGGTTTGTTCTCCTTTTAACTGATCTCTTTGAAAATCCGCTTGGAATCACACTTGAACTACTGTGATAAAATATGTTTTCATTAGATAAAGTTGAAATAATACACATTTAGCAATTGTGAGTGTTGCTGGAAATAGGAAGCTCATGTAGCAACGAACACAAATTATCATTTTTTGCTTCATCCTAAGGGCAAAGTACCCTTGGTGCAAAGCCCAGGGGACCTATATAGTCATTAGCAGATGGAGGGGGACATTAATCTTCTACCCACAAATCTGCCCCGGCACATAAAGCAGGGAGCGTCTGTTGTGAGGATTGCTAGAGGTTGTATTAAACACGATAGTTTATAATCACAATGCTAACCACTCTTTCTGTTCATTGCTGTGTCTTCTTGGTACTCTATGTCTCTGGATTTCACTTTTTCTGTCTCTATGTATAATAGAGAGTGACAGTATCTTCTTCGTTTTGAGATGCTGGCAGAACATCTTCCAACACTCTTAAAATCTCTCTTACCGTAAGCGCTAGAGTATATTTGGATATACTTTAAGTACTTTTTTTTTTGCATAGGGAGAAATGTATGATTTTTCTGTGTCATTCAGTCTTTCGCATTTGGCAGTCAGCTAGGAGACAGGCATGGTTAATGAGGTATCTCAGCAACGCGTTTTTATGGGAGCATAGTTAAAGTTAGGAGTATGTCCAGTCTCCAAACTGCCTAGTGAGCATTCTGTATTTGGAAATAAATGCCAGCTGGCAGTGGTTAAGGAGTGCATGCTTATTCTGCTCATGATAGCCAAAACATGCTCCCTGCTGTGGGCTTTTGGCAGCTTTGCACTGGCAAAATGTCTCAAGTGCCAGTTGTATGTCCTCCTTTCCTCCTCCTAACTGTGTCATGTAAGACGTGATTTAGCCTAAATAAAAATGTGTCTCTGTTAGACTTGGTAACGTATGGAAGAAAGAGAGTGCTTGTTTTCAAAAATCAAATCTTTCTGAAATACCTGTAGTGCATTATTTCTACAGTGGAAATAAAAAGATAAATAATGTCTTCCTATACTTGGTGGCAAATTGACCATACATCTCTGAAGATCTGATAATTTTTGTGACACCAATTTATAGGCAAACTGCACTTCAAATTTTGTATAGCTTATTCTCAGTGAGAGAGCTTGTTGATTTGAAGCTCTAACTCTACTTATCTGGTCAATGTATTAATTACACTGATGGTCAAATTAATTGTATTAATTTGTGGTCTGAATGTAAGTATCACCACTGCTTTCTTTTTGTTGAATGGTTTTAAGTCAATAAACATTAAGTGTTACATTTTATTGAAAAGATACTTTATATTTAGGCAGAGTGACTTTTACAGTCAAGTGTTGCGAATAATAGAATAGTTTGAGTAGCAAGGGACATTTAAAGGTCGTCTAGTGCATGTGCTTAGTTGAATTATTTGAAGCACTTCAGGAGTTGTGCTACATTAGATACAAGTTCTTAAGGATCTTAAGGTAAATAAATCCAGTCTACATATCTTTGTAATTTGTTTCTTTAGTAACAGGTTAAAAGAAACACAGTTTGACAAAAAAGGCAAACAAAACACTGAAGATTTTCAATACAATACTCAAACAACTGCATTTAAGGTCAAGTCAAATGTAGGGTAAGCAAGTTGTGCTTAGAACTTGGATTTAGAATTTCTTTGAGTTGGTCTCTCACCTCCTTTGTTTGTAGCAGATCTCAGTATTAGAGAAGATGATAATTCTCAAACAATGAAAATGCCTTTTTCTTTTCTAAATCAATGAAATTAAGATCTAAGTTCTTAATCTTAAGACATGGATATGTTAAAGAAATGGAAATCTAAAAATCAGGTTATCTTTTCCAAACTGGGTTCATTAGGAAAAAGGGGTCACCTTGACAAAATTCTGAGCTTCCCAAATCTAGGATCTCACAACCACTGAAGAAGGGAAGGAACAGTATCTTGTGCAAAGTGCTAGGTTTTCAGTTACTGTGCTTCCACTTATCTGCTGAAACCTGCCTGCAGTAGCTGATTTAATGCTCCTGTTGCCCACTCTACTTTCACAGTAAGAACAATCTGCATTTCCCAGGAAGGAGGTAAAAAAGAGGGCGTTACTGTGACTCTTTCCTCAAACCCCTAAGCTTATCTCAGCAGCCTGATATCACTGTCACGTAGCTTTGTCTCTCTCTCTCTCTGTCGAGAGGAACTCAATTCAATTGCTTTTAACAGCTGATCTAAAATAGTGCAGGTTTCCTTGTAAGTACTTTGTCACATGCATAATCCAGCTATATCTTGGATATCCAAGGGCATGAGCACCTTTATTAAGGTACCTGAATGGCTTCATCATTGTCTGTGTTGTGGTGGAGTTGAGAATCAAATCTTGCTGTGATCTGTGTTGACAAAGCACTGCTGCATGTTGGTTAACGTATTCATGCTCTAAAAAAGCCTTGGGTATGTCATGCAAAAAAGGTATTTTAGAAAGTAGGTTGCAAAATCAAACCCTCAAAAGTTGTGAAATGTCAGATTTGTTATTTTCTTCTGTGCCTGTAATTGATGCAGAAATATAGATCTTGCAACTTCAATTTGATCACATCCTAATTGGATAACTTATGTTAAAAAAACGTGTGGCATGGCCGTGTACTTTGTAAATAGCACAGTACCATTTGTGTAGGAGGAAGAACAGTATTCACAGAAGAATGATTATAGAGTTTGGTGCTAAGTTATTATGTACATGTCGAAGATAAACAGAATCCGTTCATCAGAATTTAAATTCCATGTCAGCTAAATATATTTGCATTATATAAACTTTGTGTAACATAACTGTTTTCAGTGAAGTTTCTCCCATTTATGCTGGTGTTGAATTCTGCCTCTAGTCAAGAAGAACTTTTAGAAAAAGTTCTGCCAACACAGTTTGTCTCGGAACAGCTTTGAGGCTTGCCAGCAGTGTTATTTCTTTTGAGTTGTAGGAGCAGCTCTAGTTACATGCCAAAATACGGTCTTATTTTTAAACTGAAAAATAAATGAAACCTATGTAGAAATGGAAACTTCATTGAATGCCAAATTCTGACCACGTTACTCCCATTGGAACCACTAGGACCAATTTTGCAATCTGCGCTGTCTTTATAGCATTAAGAGTTATTTCGCAATGTGGGAAATACTGGAAGAAATGAGTGTAAAAAAGGCAGGAAATCTGCCAATGTCCATGTCTTTTTTAAAAAAGTAGTTATAACCTACTTGCTGAGATATGTCTTATGCAGATACCAAATTTAAGCAGACTTAAGTTATGACCAGCCAGCTTCCATTTTAAAAGTGCTATTCTGTAGAACAGAGGCAGATTGAAAAATTTGGGTACCTAAATATTTTCAAAATAATCATAATTATATTATTTTGGCCTGTTTTTTCAATAGTAAGACTTAGAAGCTTGGAAACTCTGTCTGTCAGTCTTCTTTCCTTCCCATTTTCTTTAATTTTTAAACTGTTTCTCCAATGACCAAAGCAGAATTTTAAAGTTAGTTCCAGTAAAATAGGGGTTAAAACGGATGGAGGGGTTGGGAAGGAGAAATACAGTATTCAAGAGGTGATTGGTTTGCTCTAGGAATATCTTCCTCAGATACTAACTCTGGTAAAAAAAGGCCCAGGTGTTTTGCCTCCAGCAGTGTGAAAGCACTCAAATCCATTGAGGGCTTTGAGAAGAGGCTCTAGTGATTTTGGACAGTTGTTGAATTTCAGCTTGTGTGAAAAAGATAGAACAGGTATGTTATCTCACCATTCCACAATAAAAAGGAGGTAAAAATTTATGTTATTAATCCAGAAGAGTTCCTGAGTATATTGTATCTGGAGGCCGAACTTGGTCTCAAGCTTAAGTGTTCAGAGCAGTTGCCAGAGGTAAGTATAATTGAGCTGAGCTCTGCGAATATGAGAAAGCAGTAGCCATTCTACCGTTTTGAAAGCATATTCAGCCAGATAGTACAGGTTAGCAAAAAATCCAGTAAAACCTGAAATGTTCACTTGTTTTGACCACTGAACAGTTATTCTCAATGCATCACCAGGCAGCTTGGTCCTTCTGTGCCTGACTGAAGGATATATTGCTTAGCACAACTCTCTGTGCACTTGACAGTAAGTTGTTTGTAATCAGTGCAGCTGAGCAGTGTTATACTGACTTTCAAGGTTTTTATCACCACTTCTCAATGATTATTCGTGAAGAGCATTATTAGCAGTGTACCTGCTAGGGAATGCATAGTGTTTGAGGGTGAAGTTGGTAATTTGTAGGATTACAAAACAGAGGCCAGTCTGATGGACTGCCCTTCCAAACTTGTTTCCTGGTACTGAACCTCTGATCAGTTTGTAATCTGCAGAGCAAAAGCTCTTATTTGAGGAACTAAATTCACCTTGGGTGAATTCCTTCTTAAACTGGAAAATGGGCATGATGGATATATGTTCTGAGCAGATAGCCCCTTTACTCAGGTGGCAAGTTTGAAACATAAGCTTTCTGTTTTGTACATTTACCCTGCTTTTGAGATGGAATCGTGGCACTGCTTCTACTTGAAATTGTCTAATATTTCCTACTTTTATCTCAATTCATAAGATGGATCTTCATTTTGTGCCTAATGGGAATTAGTAATAGTCTTCTGTAGGCTTTCTGGTAGGGCATGGTCAGCCCTAGGGATCCTTGACTGTAGTAATCTCATTGACAGAAGATGTAACTTGCCATAAATTGAATTTCCTTTTTCTGAAGCCTGAAATGACCAGTATCTATGGGTTTTAGAAAGAAGATGAAGATTCAGGGTGTAAAAAGGCAGAGATGAAGATGTAACTGGAGACTGACTGGATTTGGTGCATAACTTGTATTTTTACAAAGCTTAATTTTTACTTGGTGTATGTAGTGGGTGTTGAAGGAGGTGGCAAAGAAGCTACTTTCTACTACTTGGTTCTATAATTATACATACAGTGACTTTGTTATAAGAAACATCAGACAATAAGTCTTGGTGATGGTTAAGTTAATTCACTTTCAGAAGTTCAATAATTCATCTGAGAAGTGTCAGCAGCTGGGTCTTGTTAATGGTAAGCCTTTCATTTCTGTTAAATCAATTGTGAATAATAGGATCCTTCAGAGAAAAATGATGAAGTAAGCATTGATTTCCAAATTGGGTGTCTGATATTGGAGCATTAATAAAATCTAGAGCAAGCAGGCAACTAGGACCTCATACACTCTTATCACCTAAGTAGTAATCAGAGAAAATCAATTTTTTTTTTTTGTATGGTGCTAGATCTGTTAGCATTTCATTTGTCGCCATTCATCATCATGTCTATAATTTCATTTTGATAATTGCTTGAATTTTGGGGTGCTTAATAGTATGCATTGAATCGAGCATCTACTGTCAAGCTTTTCTGAAACAGATGTGGCATTGCCATATTGTCTATTGTTTTATACCTGTCTTACTATTTTTGGACTATTGATAGCGACGGTCAAAGTAAATTCTATGTATTTTCAAATGAGATCAAATAATTTTCTTAAAGGAATTCCATGTAGACTTCCTGGAGTCCTCTGTTATTCTCTTTTCCTAACTTATGATCTGTGTTGTTTGCTTTTATGCAGTCTCATTCAGTCTCACAGGGGTGTTACTAACAGCTCCAATAACAGTGGTGAAACTCTGTTAAAGAGGAACAGTTGTAGAGAATACCTGCAGAACAGTCAGACTCAGGGCATGGCTTCCTCTGCAACATCTAGCTTGGTCTGTTGTTCCCCAGCTACAACTTCTGGCTCTGAACAGTTTGTTTCAGCCTGTCTTGTACTGTTGAAGAGGGCTGTGGATGCAGACATGGGAGACCAGTGCTGACATGGCTACATTCTGGCCTTTGATGGCTTTAATTCAGAGGACCAAATTTTCGTGACAGCAGCGTTAGTGAATGATCTGAGAGGGAGCAGTTGATGGTAATACGTTCCACCAAGCCATTTGTGGGTGGGATGTATTGTACTTGCATGCCTTGTACTTCTGGCCTCAGAGTCAGTCAGGTTTTGTGTTGCAGTGTGAAGGTTACAGACTTGTGAGTGTGGGATTTATTTGTTTAATTGTTTTTAATAGCATTTGAAGACTGGGTTCAGTGGATGTTTAGAGCTACTCAGTGCCAGCTTTTGCTATCCAGTATTGTGCTTACCAGTGATCCCATTTTGTTTAAAGCTGTATTGATTTCATATGGAAACCCACATACAATCAAATCTGCTTCCTGTTGAAGTCAATGGCAGTTGAGGCTAAAACTGGACCATGATTTGGCCCATAAAGCATAGCAAGAAAATTTAACAGTTATAATAAAACTCTTAAGGCAAATAAAATGTTCTAGCAGGTGTTCATAAATGTGCTTTATGCTCATAGACTCTGTTAAATGCTAATACTAAGGTCCTGCAGAAGCTGCACGTAAGGACTGAGTGAAGGAAGCAAATGTCTGTTAAATGTGCTGTGCAATATTGTAGCAAAGGTGGGTGGCAGTACAATGCCATGCTACCTATTAGACTGAAATATGAAAGCTATTAGAGATTCTGCTGAATTTTCATTTTGTGAGGGAGTAGTTTTCAAGTGAGAACATACCGTATAAAAAAGCCATGTGTTGTGCAAAACTAGAAGCATCTTTGTCAGTGTATGCAGTTTTCTTGGAGGTATGCAGTGCTTATTAAGGACAACTGCTAACATAGTGTATTAACAGTAAATTTAAAATAAGACAATCCTTGTGAGGAAAATAATAGCTGAGCAGCAGCTTTATTTTTTGTATATTTCATTTTTCTTGAATTATTTTCTTTTTGTGCCTTAGATGAACCCACAGGCAGAAGTCCTATCATGACCTAAAATATGTTTTGAGGATAATGGGTGTTGGCAGGATTTTATATTTAGATCTCTGTCTTATGTTAACTCCTTTTTTTTTTAAATTTATTTATTCCATCACTTCACTATCAAGGCACAGTGAGGTCCAGTTTAGATTTCCA
The DNA here is from genome assembly GCF_022539395.1 of Myiozetetes cayanensis. Classification (NCBI taxonomy): domain Eukaryota; kingdom Metazoa; phylum Chordata; class Aves; order Passeriformes; family Tyrannidae; genus Myiozetetes; species Myiozetetes cayanensis. Next base: position 112,431,696 of record NW_026086604.1, on the reverse strand, counting down.
GGAGCTTTCTGGCCTTCCTCCTTTCTGTCTTCTAGAGGAAGCATCTGTTGACTTTTTCAGCAGGTTTTGCAGCATGCCCTGAAAGCTGGAGGCTTATATTGGCTTGTTTTCTTCTAGCAGTTAATTTCATTAGGATTCAGGTCAAACCCATGGGACAAAAAATTACCTGTGTGTACTGGAGTCAGTTGCTACAATGACACCACGAGTGTGGAAGTCCTTGTTAGAATGTGTTTTGTTGGTGTTTGAGTAATTGAGTATTGTGTCATCAATACTCAGTTACTGTCTTGCAGGATAAAAGCAACCACATCAGAAAGATACTCTTTCACAGTTAACTTCTGAATTTTCTGTGCCAGAAAAGAATGCATTAGGTTGGAAAACAATAAGATAGAGGAGTGAGGGTAGGGCTTTCACACGGTGTTTTGATCTACCAAGTTACAAGTATCACAACCATTCCTGTAGTGCATGCTGCTGTTGGAATGTCCACAAAATGTCCGAAAGACTTCCACTGTTTCTTTGGTCTTGTCCCAAAGTGTTTGTGTCTTTTTTTTTTTTTTTTTTTTTTTTTAAGCTAACAAGAGCAGTGTTGTCTTGGGAAAACTTGTTTTGTTCCACCTTGTAAAAAGGATTGACATATATGCACTTAAACAGTGAATTCTCATCACTTTCTTTCTCAGCAAAATCACAGGGACCTCTTTCTCCTCTATATTAGTGTTGCACTAGTGTGCTTATGGATTTCAAAAGTAAGGCTGATGGTCATCATCAGCCAGCATGCTGGGAGCTTCCACATATAATAGAGTATCTTTTCTTTCAATCCTTCTAGGACAAGGAAACCTAATAGAGGAGGAGGGTGGGAAAAGACCAGAAATTTTTTAATCAAGTGGAAAATATCTGTACTTCTCTTGTAAATTGTGGCACTTCTAGCAAGGCAACAATAGTGATATTCATGCAGAACTTTTAATGCCTTCAGTACATTACAAATGCATTGTGTGATAATTAAATGTTAATTGAGGCCATTATTAGATGAGTAGACTATTTATATAACAAAGTTATTTGAAGTAATGACCCATGAATGAATTTTGTTTATTAACTTCCCCTATGTTCATTTTTCTATATCTTCTCTTATTGCAGAGAAGGATTTTTAAAATAGAAGGCTCTCCAATGACATAAAGACCTGCAACATATGTGTTACCTATAGTGTGTTTTGTTGATTTCAAGAATGAAGCAGAATACAATCAAGACCTGTGGAAGATGTAGTTTTAGGTGAATTTCTAACTGAGGAAAAAATAAAAAGACAGAAGAAAAGGATATTTTCTTCTGTTTTAAAACTTGCATAGATTGGGTATTTAAATGGTCTCCCCTACTTTAAGGATGAGAAACTAAGGAAAGGAAAGTGATTTACTTTGCCTGGAATTATGAAGGGAAGTCTGGCAGACATGGAAATTAAATTAGGATCCTCTAAATGTCAGACCAGCTCCATAACTACCAAAATATCCTTCCCTTCTCTTCTAAAATGTCTGTCAGAAATGTATAGTAAAGTTTAGATTTTGTAGGATTTCCATAGGACAACTGCTCTGTAGCCTCCAGGGTGTGAATAGCCACAAAAGAATTCTTCAGCCTTTGAAGTTGAGAGTACTGTATCTGTTATTAAATCTGAAAAAAAGACCATCTTAAGCCAACATACTTGTAATAATATTTTGAATTCATTCTCTAATTGTTTAATGGAATTAATATGAGTATTTTAGCTGTACAGTTGGACAGCTGCAGCAGGATGTGATTTAACCAGGACACTGACTCTTCTTTCAGCACATTCTGGCAAACTTTACAATATATAACCTTATAAAAGTCCCATTTACCTGTCATGTAGCTTTCATACACTTCCTTCATTTGCAGTTATTTATCTTTTTGCTCTTTTAAAACCAAATTGAAATTGCTCCTCAATTCTTGGCTATGATAAAATACCGTGCAAGGCAAAAGCCTTCAAGAGGTTTCACTCTCATGAAAGATACTGGGACTTTGCCTAAGCAGTGGGTACCTGACAAGCTGCAGCACTAAGTTGTGCAGTGTGTAGCTATACTACCCTACTGCCCATATTTTCATCACATCTTGTCATGCTGAGAGACCATTTTTGCAGTTCATTCTTTTGCTTGTTGGATCCAAACTCTGTTTCAAATACTTTTGTTCAAGTAAGGAAAACATGGAATCACACAACTGTTTGGATGTGAAGGGACCTTAAAGCTCATCTAGTCCCAAACCCCTCTCATGGGCAGGGACACCTTCCACTACACCAGGTTTATCAAAGCCCTATCACATCTGGCCTTGAGCACTTCCAGAGATCCACAACCTGTCTGGGAAACCTGGTCCAGTGCCTCATTATTGTCACAGTAAAGAATTTCTTCCTAATATCTGATCTAAACCTTCCCTCTTTCAGTTTAAAATTGTCACCCTTTGTCCTGTCACTGCATGTTCTTGTAAAAAATCCCTCTACAACTCTGTTATAGCCCCCTTTAGGTACTGGAAGGCTGCTCTAAGGTGTGCCTGGAGCCTACTCTTCTCCTGGCTGAACAACCTCAACTCTCTCAGCCTGTCGTTACAGGAGAAGTGCTCTAGCCCTCTGATCATCCTTCTTCTCTTTGGGGCCCTGGAGCTGGATACAGTATTCCCAGTGGGTTCTTAAAAAGGTGAAGGAGAGGGTGAGAACCAGTTATCTGCAGATCCACAATGAACTCTCATTTTCTAGTACAAACTGTTTGGATTTTGTTTCAGGTGTACTGTATGCTTATGAACTCCTGTAACCATTTATCATCCACTAATGCATTGCAGTACCTTTAAGCTCTGGACTTTTGAGCTTTGCCAAATAAATGCAGCAGGAAAAAGCTGGCTGTTTATAAGGAGGGAATATTGTATTTATATAATAACCATAAGCTGGTGATATATAGAGAACATAAAAGTTTAATGAATTTTCAATACCATTGGGTTGACCTGATCATCTATAGTGCTCACCACAGCATGGCCATTACCTTCTGTGCATTGCTTTGTGCCATGCTGGAGGCAGCAGTTAGGAGAGCCATCATCACAGCCGCCTCCTGGGGACGCAGTATGCAGCATGTACCAGTGGGACTCTGCCAGGCGTGAAATTCTGTCTCTACACACGGGACAGGTTTGTGCACTCTTACCAGTTACAAAATTGAGTATTGTCTGCTTTCTTATAAGGTGCCGCTTTCTACGCCTTGGTAACTGTGAGGTGTTCCAGAGTTGCTTAACTGGGAAAGCTTGTACGGCTTTTGTAGGCCATCAGCTTGATTCTGGAGACAGCTGGCTATAGCAAAGAACTGTGATAAATGATAACTTGAAAAAATCACCCATGTGAGGTCTTGAATGAAGTCAAGATTGAAGTAATTTATTCTGGATGATTTGAGCAAAAAGGCAGTTCTTAGCATTTTAAAAGAATACCTTATAAACTCATCTTCTAAAGATAAAAGCTATCAAGCACAAACCCATGATATTACACCAGATAGCAATTACTGTGGTTTCTTAATGTGCTTGTGTTTTTTTGTTATCGCATTTATTAAATGTTTGGAACTTCAGCTGTAGATATTTTTAATCAAAATCAGAATTTTCTCACAAAATGGGTGATTACATCATTTGCACATTTATATTGTAAGACATTTTAACGATATAAGCATTTTTTCATTTAGACAGCAACCATAATAAATTGAAATAAAATTCAGCCTTGATTGATGTTCTATGTGTCATGTACAGGGCAAGTCCCATCTATAAAATGTGGTTTGCCAAGGCAGCAATATTAGTAGCATTTGAATGTTTTTCTTATTAAGGAGAAAAATGGTCAGTAACATCAATACCGTCTGCTCCAAAGACCATGGTAAATGGAAACTGCCTGCAGCACATTTGAATTCCTCACTGTATTTGGGATGAAGGTACAACACAAGCAGTGAAAATTTTTTTTCTAGAAAATTAGGATAGACTATTACAGTTCTTAGGATGAAAGAGAGAGGCTGATTACAACATAATGGAGTGTACCATATTCATCTCTTTGAAATATGACCTCACTCGGCCTTTTCCATTTTACAATCGATTCTCTCATTCCCTTAATGAACCTGTGCGTTCATGAGTCTTCCTTGGAAGTATGCAAGTGAAGTATTACAGCAGCAGAAAGTAATTGTCTGACAAGCAAGTGCAAGTAAAGTGTCTCTCTTGTAGTCTTGTTCAATAACATTATGGACCGTTAATGCATCGGATCAGGTTCCATACTGTTTTGTTAAAAATTATGCAGGCATGTTTTTCTTAGTTGTTCATAGTGTTTCTAAAATGGTAGCTTCAGAAAAGCTGTACAGCATCATCTGGCTCTATTTCTTTGCAAGAACAGTACATGAGTACTGTACAGAGATGAGCTATTGAAAAGGTACTCCTGCAAAGTCAGTTCTCTTACCAGGTACTGAAATTGGATAAATTGTAATATTGTGTTAAAGGAAGAGAAGGGCTTTTTGAGAAGAAGAAAAAATTCATAAGGTTGCATAGACACTGAAGACACCATCAAGATGTAATTTTTAAAGGATCAAATACCTAGCATGTGACTTTTGTATCTGTTGGCTTCTTTAGGCCATCTGTGTGATTACATGTAGTAAGAGAATACTGTTAATTATATTGTATGTTGTGTTTTTGTGTCTTTAAGTGTATTTTGGATGTATTTGGATGTTATATAAACAACCTCTGCAAACATAGATTGTTTATATAACTGTTAACTAATCCATGACTAACATAGAAACCCTTTAGATGTGATTTAAATATATGTATGTGTATGTATATACTTTTATTATCAACCCATAGCTGCTAACTGGCTGTTGATCTTTTCAACTTGCTACAAAATATGAAGCCACCCCCTGGATGATACTCACTAATACCAGATAACCTGGATTGTGCCCAGGATCAAATTGCAAGCATAGAGCTTGCTGCATTCACCACTGGGAAATGAGGAGAGCAGGAAATGTGTAACAGACTCCTGCTAACCCAATCTCGCTCTAGGCAAAGAGGTGCCAAGAGAGCTGAGACTTTCTGGGAACTACCCAGGAGAGTTGGCAAAATCTTATGGAGAGACATGGAGACTAAACCACAAGCAGAATAAACCAGAGAAAATTTGCAGAACCCTGAAAGCCTTTGTAATGACAATTTCATTGAAATTCTAAGCATTTGATATATTGCCACCAGCACTGGTTTGATAAAATGTTGATGAAATAAAGGTTGAGCTCAGAGAAAAGCAACAGCCCTGACTGTTGTGTCCAGAAAACAGCATTTCCTTTTGATCAGGTCAAAGTCAGCGTCCTAAGGTGTGAAAATTGCCTTGACCAGTATATTGCCTTGACCAGTCCATATGTAGGACTATGGACTGTTAGTTTTTTGCAGTTTCCTTAGATTGAATTAATGTAGCTGACTCTACGCAGGTGGAATCAGCTTTTTCCTTTGTTTGATGGAAAACTTGCTGGGAAACACTACATCCTCTTTTTCTGTTGCTGTTTTTTTTTTTTTTTTTTTCATTCAAGAAACCTGCATGATGGTGCCAGGATATTTCATTGTGATAGGGAGTTCACCTGTAACATTAGGGTTTAGCTGAAAACTGACAATTGGGAGTGGTGGGAGTGTTTGGGGTTTTTTTAAACTGTAAGATAAAAAATCCATGCTAATAATTTGCCATTTTTGTTCTCTGGGAAACTGTGACCTGGTTAAAAATTTGATCGATTTAATCTATTAAATTTATTGCCAGGTCTTTATTCTGTCATTGATGTTGCTTGCCCAGGAGTAAGACTTCTACCAAGTGAAGACCTTGATCTTACAGAATATGGTTTTATGTGGAGGAGTCCCAAGAAGTGTGTAGGAGAACCTGTTCTGGTACACTGACTATTGCCTCCTTCAGGACATAAACTCTATTTCTGTTATTTTTGTAATGTTTCAGCATCTTCGTTATCTCATCATTCATGCAGCATAGATGCCCTTCTCTTTTCAACTCCTCGATGTAGAAATTGACTGAGGCCCCATTCAGAAAGCATATATTCAGTGGGAAAACTTAATGTGTGTTTGGTGATTAGACCAAAGCCTCAGCTGATGTCAGTAGGATTGAATGCACATTTAGTTGAGGCTTTTCCATGTTTAGTTGAGGAACGGTTTCATGCTAAAATGCCTTTGAGTAATGAAGAATGAAATGGTGTGTTCAACACTACATCATACACTCTTCAGAGGACTTGTGGATAAGGTTTTTTACCTGTATTAGTGATGAAGATAAGTGAACTGTTTGCTTGTCTCCATCTGATCAAACCCGTATTACAGTAGGTCCTCAGAAAACAGACTGTAAAGAATCAGTATCTCTGTCCTGAACAACTTCAAACCTGTGATAGGACAGCCTCCTGGGAGGGCAGCCAGAAAGCCTGATCCACATCCTGGTGAGCGATTCGTTACCTAGTGTTATTAAGAAAACTTAGAGAGACTCTTGGTTAAGGTCCATCTTTCAGAAGATTCATGTGTGTGTAGATAATTCATGTATTTAGCAGATAACAGGAAAAAGGAACCATTATTTTTCTGCAGAAATTCTGACAATGATGTTCAAGAGTTAAATGCGCAAAGACTTCCTAATTCTCAATTATCTGTTATTCATCTTTTTTTACTACCCAGAGAATTAAAATTACAGTTTTTTTGGTCTCCAGTACTTTAACTTCAAACTTCAAAGGCTATATTTATTTTCTTATTTGTTTTCTGATTTTTATTATTTCACAAGGATCATACATTTTAAGATTTGTACTTTGCAGTCACAGGGCTGAGAAACAATATTTAAGTATGTGAGTGTTAAGGTCTAGCAGCACAACAAAAACCCTGAACTGAAATTAGCAGAGTTGGCAATTCATTAAATGAAATCTGAAGGATTTCATCACTGCAAGGTGGTAGCTCAAGGAAGAAAGGAAGTTACATACATGCAGCCAATCTGACTCTTACATCCAGTGTTTACTATATTGATCCACTCTACAAACAAAATAAAGTACCATTCTTCTTCTTATAATATTCAATTCAGAATTGTTTCTCTTAAGCATATGATTGAGTGGTCTGCATCTTAAGGTACTGAATGGCTTTGTTTCCCGGTTGCAGTAATGTTTCTGGTTTGTCACCTACGCTTGTTGTGATTCTTTCAAGCTTTTGCTGATAATAAGTACTAGAAAGGTGAAACGTATTGCCTCCTTGGATGTATTCAGATGCTGTGCTTATAGCTAAGGAGATCAATGCTATTTTTGGTTTAGCAGACTGCTTCTTAAGATAAAAATGACAGTTTGATACTATTCTTCAAGGAAAAAAGATTCCTATAGGAGTGTTTCAGAATCATTGAGTTTGATGATATTGGATGGAGATACATTAGCTGAAATAAGCAAGGACAAACTGTTTGTAAAAACACAGAAGAAATTCCTCTGTCAAAAAGAGGCAAAAGCAGTGAGAATGGAGTCTAAATGTAGCACTTGTTTCTATAAAATTGTGTCTAACCCGCTGGAGCAATTTCTGACTGTAGGCAGACTACAACCTAGTGTAGCAAAGAACTTTCTGAAATACCGGAAATAGAAGTGCTTCTTTAAATATCTCAGGTGCATTTCTGAACTGACATTTAAATGGACACAGGCTTTGTGTGGAATGCATGTGAGCTATATGAGGAATTGCTGTTTGCAGGTTTTTGGGGTTAGAAGAATGTCACTTGAGACACATGCTTTTTCAACAATGGGAGTGAACTTCACTCTATATATATAGTATTTCAAGCTGCCTTGTTGGCCCAATTTTGGATTGCCCAGCTAAGGACTGAGAAGAAAGAAACTGTATCAGTTAGTGGTGGTAACAACATCCCAGACAGGCTTAGTGAAATATTGTAAGAACTTAATGTTTCACGTCAAAGCATAACCTCTCCTTTTCTTGGTTATATTACTGCCTATTGAAAGGGTTTGTTGGATCACAGGACGTCTGGGGCCCTTTTCTTGTTCAGAGTAGATTTCTCCTGGGAAGACAGGTAAAGAAAGGTATGCAAGATGAGAGACTATAATAGACTGTGTCTTATTATGAGTGCTTCTACAACTAGGTCTGGTGAAGAAGGTACAGATACAACTAAAGGTAACACAGACTATTATTTTGGATTAGATTGGGTGTAATTTTTTTTCCTAGACTTTCAAAAAGTTCTTATGCCAAACTTCTGTCCTGTAAGAAACATTTCAGAATATCTAATGGAGAAGCATGAGGCAGATTTACTGGAACTGTTCCTTCTGCAGGAGATGCAGTGTACTGTAACTTAGGGTTGTACTGTCTCCTAGGGTGTGTGCAGTGCTCAGAGCTGCTTGGAGACTTAGCAACTTGTACATCATAATAGATTAACAAGAAGATGTAGTAATATGAGTAGTAGACTGAATGTTATTAATGCTGTTGTGGTGTAGTGACTCAAAAGGTGAATAAAAGGATGGTAGAATTTTAGGGTGATAGAAAATGAATTGGATGAAGGCTGAGGAACTTCAGGGGTTATCTAGCTAACCTTTGGGAATAGACATGGTGGTGGCAGATGAAATTCTGCAGCTAACGAATCCAAGTAAAATCCTCTGAATACATAATTTGACCTAATTGCATGTTGCTGAATATTAAATTAACTACATTTGCTGCATTAGAAAAGCAGGCAAGTTAGGCTTTTGTCTCTTTAGAAAAAAAAATACACAAAAAGAAGACAAAATTAACAAAAATAATTTTATAAAACAATAGCAGTATTTTCTGGTTAGTACTTACTACTTGTTTGTATTATATTGCTTTATAACAGGAATTCTTCATTTTGTTCTGCATCACTCTTAAGAAAATACAGTAAAAATAGAGAAGGACTGCAGGATGGTAGAAGTGCTTTGTAGCATTGGAGGGAATTCCTTGTGTCAAGTGACTGAAAAAAATAAAACCAGGCTAGTTAGGTTAGGGGGTGAGCAGTCAGTGGGGGTGAGTATATAAATAAATCATGCACTTTAACTTACAGCAAGAACAAAAAACTGCATTGAAAGGCAATAAATGGAGATAACTGATTTTAAAAGGGTGGTTGTTGGGTTTTTTTGTATTTTTTTTTTTTTTAATAATGCATAATTAACTTTGGGAACTTGTGGCAAACTAGATATGTTGTTCTAAATGCACAAGTTCGAAAAGAAAACCAGACATTTACATGGCTAATTAGAACATACACATTAACAGAAGTTAGGATAAATGCCCTCTTCTACCACAGTGTTTTAAGGCATAGTTATAGGAAAAATCCAAATATCCTATGGCCAGGTTATGCTGTACTTGTGCCTACAGTATACTTTTCTCCTCTGTGGTACTAGTCACTGTTAGGGCCAGAGGTTACATTAGACAGACCACAGTCCTGAGTCTGACTCTCCATTTTGGATGTTGTTTGGTTTGGGGCTGGGTTTTTTTTTTTTTTTTAGGATTCATGTGTTTTTATGCAACTGCAGTGTAGCAGAAAGTACGTAATTCTTCTGTGAACACAGAAGTCTCAAGCTTCTATTAATTCAAAAGGGAAAAAATGGCAATAAAAAAAGATTTTTTTTTTTTTGAAGTTCTTATTCACAGAAGAGGAATTACTTCTGAATGAGGGAAGTCTGTCATAAATACCTAGTGATACATTTATGTAATTGAGAGTGTATTCATGGAAACACCCTCAAGAAAAGAAGATTTTGAGTCATACCAAATAGTATGTTCAATCAAGGATTCACTAAACAGTTGTCGAAAGTGTGTTCCAGGATGAAGGATGCACTTGAATGTATTTATGTATTAACTGACTGTGGATTATTTTTTTTCCTTCCCATGAAAACTAACACTGATTTGGATGAGCCTTAAATCCTAGATTGTCGTGTAGCTTGTGTATTCTTATGAAACAAAATAAATGTGTGGAACTTATTCAAGTCCACTAGCTGTTATAAATATATATGCTTCTCCCAGGGCAATGAGCAAAAGCAGCTACTGCCCATTCATAAATATCTTATTCTTCCTATATGTAATGAGACTCTAAAGACATTCCTGTCCTTGTGGCCAGGGCTGCATTTGCAATGAAACTGCATATATTGTGTAGTGTATAGTTATAGTTTATGACACTTGCTTTTGTTAGGATTTCTTCTGGGTATTCAGCATTTCAGCCACAACTCAGTTTATCTGAAAAATGCAATCCTCATACAGAAATATGTGAGTTGTTTTCTTTTCCCCCCCATGAGGGAAAAGCAGTGGAGTCACAAACACATGATTACACTAATACTGATTTGGAAATTTGTGCAGGATGGAAGTGGAAGTGTCTGGCCTCCCTGAACATAATGTTCCCCATTATTCCTTCATAGCTTTTTATCAGTTGTGGCTTTTTCTATGTTGGAGGATCTCAATGTTTATACAAGGTGAAACTATTTCTATGTGAGCAGCCTCACTTAAACACATGTACTATTGTCATATTGAAAATCAGTAGAAATTACCTGATTCCAAATTCTTCTGCTTATTTAGTGAAAGGACTGGATGTTCAACTCCTGTATGAAATCTTAGTCTGACTCTAGTTGCAAACTTCTGTTTCCTGTCCATGTATTCATCAATAAATAGAGATTATTGCAGAGAGGATTTTGCTGGACCCAGACTCTGGTGCTGATTCGCTTTAGCAGCTTTGTGAACTTCCATCCTTCAGATTCTGTCTGTCTGCTTTTAACTTTTGAACTGGTCAGGAATTTTACCCTTCAGAATGTGACCGTAGGTGGAGCCCTGTGAAAACTGAGGGATTCTATCATAAGAGATTATGGTGAAAATTCTCCAATGTGCATCTATAACTTTTATTGTTAAGGGAAGCTACGTGCTCACTCTGAGGATGAAATAGAGGCTTTTGCTAATATCAAAGATCCAATCAAGAAAGATTTTTTTTTTTTATATCATATTTTTATAAAACCTCCTGCTGCTTCCAAAGAACTGTGCCTTTTGCAAAGCACAGTGATAAGTAATCTTACTTCTTGGGTTGTTGTATCACAAAGAGATATTTTGTACTACTGCATTCAGTGAGACTTGAGAAATTGAGCTGTATTTGATTAGATGGGCCACTAACATTGGGGAAGGCAATGTGCTGGGCTGGTTCTTTACAAGCTTGAGCCTTGGATGCTTTAGCTGGGTAGTTCTCCAACGTATGTTGCTTTGACATGCCCCTCCAGCTACCACACTGGAAGGGTAGCAAGGGTTGAGCTTCAGAGGGAGTGTAAATATAGTGGCGTGTGGGGGTTATTTGACAGATCTTCCTGGTAAGAGTGATAATTCCTACCCCATCTTGTAGATTGTATGTAAGGATTATAATTTCTTTTGCTTACTGAAAGTAAACACATTTACTGAGAGTACTGTAGCAGATCTGTAAGATTCTGTTTTGTCTTTGAATTGGAGTAAGGTTTTATTTTTTTCTACAAAACTGTTAAAAAGCAGTCCAGGTGTTTAATACTCTCTGAAAATATTGCTCTTTGTGAATAGACAGAAATTAATTTTAAATAACCATGTTCTATTGGCATATAGTTTTGAGAACTTCCCCTTCAACAGCTTAAATTTTTCTCAAAGATAAAATTACTGGGGGTATATGGGAGGATACTTTTTCCTGTTTTTTTGAGGAAATTATAGTAAAAGATGCTGTAACTACTGCTGGTGTTTGGTGAAGGAACTAGGTATACTATGCCAGAAACAGGAACTGCCTGATAAACTGGAAAGAAATGAAATTGTAGCAGTGATATTGCAATGGCCATATAGAATCAGTTCCAGAGCATTTACACATGAAATTAATTTTAAGCTCATGCATTTCAGATTAGTTTTAACAGAACTAATCGAGGACTTAGCTAAAACTTTAAGTGCTCTACTGGTTCTGGCCATATTAAAGTGATTTTTTGTGATAAAGTACTTCAAGCCTAAAATGTCAGTCTCCTTAATACAGCTCCTTTGACTGGAATGCAGTGGATGTGAAGAAGAGGAGGAAAGTGCCCATGTGAACACAAGATGCTGTTTGTGCCAGGTGAGCACTTTGGTGATGGGTGAAGGTCACGGTCCATCCTTGCGCTGTGGTACCCACCCCCATGCAGTCACAGGGCAATGCTCTCCAGCCCATGGTTTCCAGCTGGGAGAGCTAAGACAAAATGCAGTGTAGTTTTTTAGCAGGCTGAGATGTAGGAGGACCTTCTGAGGGTGGATGCTTGCTTGGGTTTGCTTTACAAGCTCCCAGATTAGGTAGGTTAGTTATCAGACACCAAAAGAGCGAAAACAGGAAGGCAATAAAGCAGTTCGTGCTCCCCTAGCAGTTCTTGTTCCCTTTATGGTTCTATTGGCTCAGTGTTGCCTAAATTCCTCTGGGAAGGGTGGTGTCACTTGCAATGGTAAAACATGTGATGAGAGTGCAGTTTAGTCTGTGTGCTCTTGGGTGGTGTTTGTGAGCTCTGGAAAGAAGCAAGTTAATTGAGAAATGAACCACAATGTGAGGGTGGTCTGAAAGATCATTCCCGAACTCCCTGCACTGCCTCACTGCACCTCCTGTGTTGTGTTGCTAATGTGAAGGGCTGCTCCTGGCTTTCTGTGTGTGCTGTCAGGGTGGGTGATGAGAAAGTGGACAGTGATTTGAGGCGTTCAGGCAATGGCTGACATTTGAGGAGCCCATGAATATTTTTGTCATGTGTTATTTTATTGCCATTACTTTTGGAGATGTGCTTACACTCACTGGAAACTTTGTGGTGCATAAAATGTACGTAGAATTTTCTTTCTTTCTTGTTATTAATAACTTACATTACTGAAAATGGGAGACCTTACAAGAAGTTTTTTGATTTTTGGATGCAGAACTATTTGGTTATATTTTCAGGCACATTTTCGTTTGGCTTTAGATTCTTGTCCAGATACCTGAAGTCATCAGTATAAGATCAATTTGTAGGGCTTTTTAATGTGGTAGGAGTGAATTGCACTTCTGGAAATGAGAATCCAAAAATTATTTTCAGTTACAAAGAATGCTCCCAATTTCCAGAGAATGTCAACATTAATGTTTGTCATTGAAAAATGCTGTTTTGCTTTTGTTGCTGTTGTTAATATTAAAACTACACTTCTATTACACTGACTGGTATCTTTGCTTTATTTTAATTTCACTACAGTTATCTATAGTATGTTTGTATAACTATTAATGGAAACATATTTTTGTGATATTTAGTGGGACTTTTTTTTAGTTAATTTTTTAAAGATTTTTGAGATTATTTGTGCTTCTCTAAATCGAAGGAATTTGTGTAATGATTTATGTGAATGGTGGAGTTACCTTGTACATTTTGAAATAAGCAGTAACACTGCTAATTAAATATTAGTCATGTAGGCTGGGCCATGCCAAAACAACTTGAAATTTGCTTGTCAAATATATGAATGCTCTTTACCTGGAAAATAATGATGAATACAAGGAATTGAAAAGCTGCTAAGATTGGAAGGAGAAGTAAACTCAACTGAACAGCTCCCTTAGCTTTTAGGGCTATATTTGATAGGATAAGAATTAAATTTTTTGTGTTTATCTTAAGTTACTGAAGGCATCAGAATCCATGGCTCCTGGTAGTTCTGGTCTTCAAATTTCATAGTGAAATCTGAAAAAGTTATTTCCTCTTCATATTTTAGGGGAGGAACCAAGAGAGTAATTAACTATACACATCCTGCGTGCCCTACTTGTAAATAAAATATCTATAACATTATAATATAATAAAACATACTATAATATTATGTAAACAATGGATGTTATTTTCCTCAGATTTGAGTATTTGTAGGTCTGATTGTCTCCTTTATGTTAAAAGTATTTTGTTCTACCCTTGATGCCTTGACAATGTAAAGGTCTTAAGGATCCCTTTCTTTTACTGCAATGATGGAAAGCACCCTTATTAATACAAGTAAAGATTTGGCTTAAGGTTTTAAGTTGTAATCTCCTTTGTGTTTTTGTGTCTCATTTTGTTTCTTTACATCCTTTTTTATGCTTTGTCTCTATTAAAAGATAGCCGTGGGAAGGATGCACGTCACTCATGTGCTCTGAGGCTAATAGTGCTGTTTCCCTGCAAAAATGTCATTTGTGTCACTGCATATTGTGCTCTTATATATTATTTAATTCTGTGGCCTCAGTTCACCGTGCCTTTCCAATTGTCCATTAACTTTCATCTTCAAGCAGAGGCAATCTCTGCTGCATGGACAGTAGGAAGAATGCTCGATAGAATTGAAATAGGTCTAAAAAATATCATACATTGTATGTTTGGCTCCTTATATACAGTTCCTTTTAATAATGTTAATTAATGCCATACAACCTAGGAGGTAAAAGTCAAGAGTTGAGACTGGGGGAAGGAAGGGACTAAAGAGGAAGGAAGAGCAAGCCTTTCTGGCTGGCACATACCAGGAAAATACAATGGTGAAAGTACTGTTTCAGGTTCTACCACCTTACCATGCAATTGCTCTCATTCAGTAACTGAGTGCAAACATGAGCATAGCACTTTGGGTCTGTTTCATTTCTTGTCACAGCAAACCAGTTCCCATCTTTGGTTGTTTTAACACTTAGATAACTACCAGTGGTAGTAATTTTAGAAAAATTTGAGTTATCTGGCCAAGTTAAGACATCAGCTTAGTACTTTACTCCTTCTACCTTTGAAAATTGTGAGAGATGATCAGACAGCATTTTCAACAAGCTGCAAGGAGAATTTGAATAAAATTAGTAACCTGAATATAGTTAAAATAATAAATTTGCATGGATCTTTATTCTCATCTATAGCTGGCTTATTCCTTTTCATTTGGGTTGGTTCTTTTTCTTCAGACAGTGGAAAGGCCTGCTATGAAACTCACTGATGATGTCACTGCAAACTTGTCTCTCAGCAGCTACCAGTTCAATCTTAAGTGGTTCCTCCCTCCATGATCTCCCTTCCCACCATCTTTTTTTTGGCATTACATGAAGTGCAATAGTTTTTTCTTCTATTCCTGTAAACGCTTCTAATTCCTTTTCACAACTGCCAGTTTTCCACCTTTGTTAAGCTCTTACTGTAGGTAAATGTGGCATGTTCACGGCTCATTTTAAGATTTAAAACAAATTCTATGTCAGCAAACTGCTGTTCACACATTTAGAGCATGTTTCAGGCTACAGTGTTGTTAGGGATGAATCCACCTAACAACAAAAGGTGCAGAACATTTAGAGGGACAGGTTTAGAGCTGAACTGAGCGGTGTCTTTCAGTGAAAATGGTTTTGCCTGTTTAACCCAGCTCAGCATTTGGTCCTTATTACCAGATTTCTGCATGTCTTTATACCTTTTACAGCACACTATTAGTTGTTTTCTAACTGAGATCATTAGTAACTTGTCACGGCTCACTCTTAGGAGACATGTCAAATGCCAGCTCTGCTTGTTTAGTGTATTTGGCTTGCTTGGCAGGTTCTTAACCACAGGGTGCGGGATTTTATTCAGACAAATTACTGAGCTTTTACATTGCTGAAGTTGCCTTTAGGAAAGGGTTTTCCTGAAGAGATTTGACTGTACTAACAACTTTGAGAAATGTATAGCTGGCTCCATAATTCACTGTTTGTTCTGAAAGTAAATGACAGTGAAACTATTTCAAAGTATATTCCTTCCTTAATGTGGTATCATTGATTCCAAATTTTTCTTTTTTTCAGTCTAAATAATGCTGCACTGAAGAGCAAAGTTATTGGTTGCACATATAGGCAGTATACTTCAGAAAGAATTTTTGCTGTTACACACATGCCAGTCTATTCCACTTCCTTTGATCTGTGGGAAAGCCAGTTAAACTTCCGAGGGAAATTGAATTCTTGGATGCTGTGGAAACTCTCCTGGAACTCTGTTCGCTGTTGACACTGGGAGCTCTTCTGTGCATTTCCAATAGTGTTTCATCTAGATCTGTACAACTAATTAATTAACAATTCATTAATAAGTAACAGACACAACTGTTGATCCTGAAGGCTTATCTCAGGGGAGTGAGAGAACCTACTGCCAATACATGGATGCTGGCTCTGATCCTCTCTGAATTGGTCATACCCTGTGGTGGGAGGGGGGATGCCTACAGTCACTGCTCATAGTGGTGCCTTATTTGAAACAGATGCAGCCTTCCTAGTTGGAAACAAGGGAAGGAGAATTGAATCTCAGCCCAGTCATTTTTAGGGTTGTTGGGCTTCTGTCGCTGAAGGGACAACTGGGGTTAGCATGCAAGAAAGTGGTCCATGGTGTTTTACTTGCTGCAGATATTACAGAGGTGTCCCTGTCCAGGGGACAGCTGAAGTTCTGAAAAGGATATGGATTAATACAATCTGCCATGAATCCATATTCAGCATAGTGTGTTAGCTATAACTGGCATTTCACAGTGGGTTTTGCTTTTATCTTCTGTATGGTTTTCCACCGCACTGCTAAAATCCTGGTGGCTGCAGAGCTTCTCTCTGCATGTCACTGTATATTCTGATTTGAACTGGCACTGACAGGTATGGAGCATAATAACCCACGTTTGATGCAATGAACAAGCGTGCCTTTTGGGCGAGATTTCTATTTCCTTTCTATCCCTATTGTAAGCAGGATTTGCATATTTAATTCTTTTCACTTAGTGAAAAATATATCCCTTTAGATTTGACAGCTTCCCAAAGAATATTTTAGATTTCCCACACTGATTGTGGGCCATATGTTAGTACTAATTATATAAATGAGACATCATAGGATTGTGACATGCTTAAATGTTCAGTGCTTTAAAGACTTATACAAGTGCATGCTAGCTTGGGTAAGTGCTGGAAGAAGAAAAGAGAAGCTGCAGGTTTTGAGCAGATGTTAGCAGCTTGGTAGGGCTATCCGTTGTCTTTATCACTCTATAAGAAGTTGCTGACAATTTGAAGGGCTTGGCAGACTATTCTGAGCTGCCATAGTGCAGAAAATAATTTCATTTTTGTACCTGGGGATGTAACAGAGATTCATTATAAAATATTATGAAATGTGGGATGCAGGTAGCCTCATTTTGCTGTTAGAAGTAAACATTAAATATGTAGCTGTAGTTGGGTGTTTCTGGACTTTTTTTGGTTAAATGTTGCTCTTAGGTGGAATGGCTCAAAGACGTGCTATTGAGAATTTATCTTATTATCATTTTACTAGGAATTAACTGTGAAAGAAAAAAGTAAAAGGAAAAAAAAGGAATTAGTTCGAAGGTCAGAGCTGTAAACTCAAGGCTTAAGCACCAAAGAAGGAATTTTATAAGATACATTTCATTAATGTTAATTGGACAGGTATTATCTGTAAAGTCAATTATACCTTGTACAAGTTTCTAGTAAAAAATAAAAAACCACCAAAACCCAAAACCTAGCTTTTGCTAATGCTGTCATATTACTTTTTATTGCTCAAAGACTCAGCGATGCATACGATGGTAAAGATAGTGTCACAGAAAGTATATTGTAAAGAGGTTTTGTCTTCGTAGTTAAAAATGGAATATGTATGCAGGTTATGCATGCCGAGCTGGTAAGCCAAAATTATGTCTGTAAGCTATTTCTGTACATTTAGCTTTAATGCTGATGCATATTTAATTGCTTGGCCTGTTTTCCCCTCAGCAAGATGTGGCTGTCTTCCACTAAATCAGTGCCTGAAGTCTGCAGCAGCCCAGTTTGATGCTTGTGCTTTGCCTGTGAAGTGCAGTGTCCACATCTGCGAGTAGCAGGTCGATGTAGTCCAGGGGGGAAACTGAAAAATCCACCCTGCTTTTAGAAGGGTGTTTGTGTATGTGTGGGGGGGTTTCTCTGTGGGACTGTAAATGGGGGAATTTACAGTTTCAATGGCTGCAACTGTAATTTCTGTGCTGAAAACAGCAATATACTGTATTTTCCTCTTGTGTTCAGAGACCTTCAACATGAACTAAAATGTTTTATGTTGCTTGTCTATTCAAGCCTAGAAAAGTATTTCACATTTAATGCATTTAATTGTTTTTTAAATTATGGTATTACTTTTGGCTTTCACTTTTAAGACCTGACCTACACTACTTTCTGTGTTTCGTGTCAGAACACGTTTGGAAAAGGGAATCACAAGAAGCAATTAGTAATAATTGTGTTGAAGGATTACTCTATGTAGTTAAATCTCAGGTGCTTTGTGAAAGATGAGTATCATTTAATTTCACATCGAAAAGCACCTGTGGTTTGTAAGTGAAATTTGAGTAGCTGTTTCATATAAAAATCTTTTTTTGCTTTCACATTAATTCAGTGTAATAGCTTAGATGGTTAGTACCAGTAAGACAGGAGGGAGCAATTGGAAAAAAGTTTTGGATTCTTGTATCAGCAGAAAGGTATGTATGAGCAGAGGAGGATACCAGATGGTTATTAGCTTGTATTCTCTAGTCAACTAAAACAACTTTTTAATGCTGGAGATATTGAGTAACTTCTTTTTCTGTTGGACTTGTGTTCGATTTTGCTGTTTTCAGTAATTTGTGTAATGCTGAAAGTTCTTACTGTTTTATCAAAGGATAGCAGATTGTTTCATTTTGAATGAAGAAATCCCTTCAGATTATACATTTTCTGCTCAGCTGTAGATTAGCAGTTTTATCCAGTCACAGTTGTAGAGTATATTGCCAGAAGATAATTTGTTCCCTCTGTGTCTCAGTCATGCTTATTACCTTCATTTTATTATATAGTTTGAGCCTGTGAAATGATTTCTTAACTGCACTTAAAGATAGTTTGTGTAGACAGCAAAATTACTGTTCCCGCCCTCAGGATCAATTTGTAATGTGCTTTTATATAAATATTATGTGCTGCACTTCAATATTGTTCATAGTCCAGAAGATAATTGCCGTGATGAGTCTTACTTAAGCATGGTGAAAGCAGAGTCCATATGGAATTTGAAGGAAAAGGTACTTAATTAGCTGTGCTGTAATACTGCCATCCTGTCTCCAGCAGGACTGCCAATGCCCTTAAAGCTGCTTCTTCCACGAAAGAAATATTTGTTTTGGTACAGCAATTTATTGAACATATTCTGGTGGGTTTTTTCAGTGGTGGAAAGAGCAGTCATGAAATGAAGATGCAATTTTTAAAATAAATTTAAAATACATTGACTTAAAAATATTTGCAAAGAGAGAGAATAGGAGAGAAACCAAACCAAAGGGAAGAAATGAAAGAGATACAGATGGATATGCAGGTAAAGGAATTGAAAAAGAAGGGGGAGAAAATGAATTTATGTTGTCTTAAAGAAGACTGAAGGAAAGAAAAAAAGAAAGAAGAGAGAATTGTCAGAATACAGAACAAAATGAGTTGTAAACTCTCAAATCAGGTACTCTTACATACTGCTCTGTTAACACAGGCCTACTTGTCTTCATTTTTTCCTCTTCCTTTAGCCCTCTTTTCCTTTCACCTCCACTGGAAAAACAGTTTGCTAGAGTGAGACCACGAGAGGACTGAGTGGTGCAGCTCAGAGGTGTCTTAACATATGCACATTTACTTAAGGTGGCAAGGAGATGAGTTTACATGAATTTAGTTATTTCATTACTATCTTTCAACTTTGTGCTAAGTTAAAGCATCATTGGAGCCTCAACAGATCACTCCTTTTTTTTTGCCTGCTTCAAATACCTATGGAGGAAAATAGGGTATGTCTAGAGAAACCTGATGCGCGATAGCCTCATAATTGAGTTGCCGCACACCATTCTTACTTCACTTTTTTTTTAAACCTTTTCCCCGTTCCTGTGGAATCAATGTCAGGCTTTGAAATATTAGCATGTGCAAGCATTGACCTTTGCCACCTGAGTTAAACTGAATTTTGTAGGCATGGGAGCCAGACTGTAGAGGGATAAATACAGTACAACACATTGCTAAATTATGTCTCAAAAAAGATAAAATACAGTATCACCGATATTCATGTGTTTGTTTATTATTACCCTTGCTGCAAATAAAACCACACTTTCCCAGTGCTGCACTTCAGATATGAGTAAAATCTCTAAGGTATCATTTGTTAATTTTAAGATTACCGTTAATTTCTCTTTTTAAATCCACACGACTTGCCCTCCAGTTACTCTGGATGCAGTGTTACAGATTTCAGGGTACTCTCACACTGTATAATGCTCTATCAGATATAAGGGAGCCTTGAAGCGATCAAAAATTCTCATTCCTTAATGACTTTGATGGAATGATAGGAAATCTGTGTTGTTCTGGCACTGTTAAGTCCTGCTAGCCTCATTAATACTTGTGGCTTTTATTCCTATTTAATGTAAAGACTCTTTATGCTTCTTGGCAGTATAAACAAACCTTTAAATAGCAGCAGTAGTAACCTGAAGCAGAGGTCCGTGGGTGGTGTCGGTGCTTCTGAGCCGGATGGGACTGGCCTGTGTTTTGCCACAGTCTGTAGTAGGGTGCCCTGCCTGACCTGTGCCACCTCAGTGCTGGCCAGGTGGTGTGGTGTACCTAGGCTCCCTTAATTATTAATTTAATTATTGATATTTAGTTTAATTATAGATAATCAGGCTGTCAATTGCACTGATTTATTTCTTTTTTTTATGATGCTTGGCAAGATTTTCTTTTTCAGTAAATTTCCCTTTTTGCTCATAGGTATTTCTATTTTGTTGTGTTATTCTGGCAGCATTTGTTGTATGTTGCAGAGAATAGTGTTCGGTTACATTGATTTGTTTCAGATTGGATCTATGCTTTATTCCTCCTTTTGTCCTTAGTTCATTCATTGTCAGTGACTCCACTGAAAGAAATCCTTTATTTCCATCTGTGCATGTATGTGTGTCACCTTTCCTCAGCCTTACCCTGAGTTCCTGTTGTGAAGCTCATTGAGGTTGATCCTGGTCCCTGTGGCTTAAGGTCTCACCTCAGCTCTCCAGGGTCACCACAAATCATGCCTTCCTCCAGGTTCCCCAGTGCCCGAGGCTAATGCATGCTCTTTGACACCTACTGCTTAAACATAGTTAAATGTTAATACTGTATCAATTTAATACTGTTAATATATCACACGCCCCTTAACATTGCGAGGCTTTGGGCAGGCTGCGCTTTGCAGTCGCAGATTGAGCCACTCATACTGACATGGAAGGACATCTTCCACTTTTAAAAGTCTTCCTGAAGTTAATTCAACAGCGTGAGGAGCAAGGTGGGCTGAAGAACCAGCTCTAGAGTTGATTGTCTACAGGTTTGATGCTACAGATTTGGCATGCTGCTCTCAGTTTCCCTCTTTCAGGGAAGCTTGCTTTGCTGAAATATGGGTTAAATACTGTACACTTGCTTCATAATACATTTTTGACTAAGACTTATGTCAATTTATTAAAAATAATGTCCACCCTTTGTAACTGTTCTGCCAAGAGCTTGGCTAGCAGATGTTAAGTCTTCTCCAAGATTTAAAACCTATATTTTTGTTCTCATAATAGTGGTTTTAATGTAAGTGGAAACATAAGTCTTGTCTTAAATCTTCAAAATTAAATAGAAATGTTTTCTGCTGGTTTTCATAGAACTTGAATCTTTGAGGTGTGCTTTGCTTTTCTTACAAAAAGTAAGATGTACAAGACGTTTATCCAGAAAGTACTTTGTCAGAACTATCAAATGATGAGCACTGTTAAAAGAGTTTTAACATGTTGTTGTAACTGCAATTACAGTTTTAAGCTCATTTGTTGGCTATGTATAATATTCTTGAGATAACATGACATGGTACAAATTACCTTCCACAGTATGTGATTTGTCATATGACTATTATTATCTTTTTTTCCTTTCAAAAGTGGTGTTTTAAAATTATGTCTTTAGACATATGGTCAAGGATCCCTGTTTCTGTAAACCCACACCCTGTGTGGATGTGATGCCTTTTATTTAATGGGCCTTTCATACCCATTTCCTTCTCTAGCACATGGAGGACAGTAGCACCCAAGGGGATCAGTGGAAAGAAGGAGTGGGAAGCTTGGACTGAATAGGCAGAAAGAGTTTGTGTCTACTGAAGCAGATTCCTGCCAGGATCTTAAGTTGGCACCTATAACTTCTCTTCCTGTCCTGTGAGGAGATAGAGCAGTTTCCTTCTTGTCTGGTTGTGGTCTGGAGGACAGCAACCCAGTGATCACCTAATAAAAGGCTGTGTGTTGAGCCTGAAGAATCAGTCCTCATGTTGACCTGAGTAGTTGACAATGTAATATAATTTAATAGAAATTCTGTTTATCATTAAAAAAATCCTAGAAAATCACTCAGGAGAGCATTGTTGCCTGGGGTATAATGTTAGATGCTAAGAAATAAGAAAATAACAGATTGAAGGTATCAGCAACTTGAATTCAGTGCACATGAATGAGGCTATTGGATGCTGCTGTAATAATCTGTAAAAAGAGTGATGGACTGGGAGTGTTATTGTAGGTCATTCAGATCTTGAGGCCAGACCACTGGATCTCCTGTAGGAGAATCTTCTTGTGTTTGCATTCGGATATTTGTTCTATGGAAAAGGATTCAGCTGCAGGATTCAGCTGCTAGCTAAACTTGGGTACATGGGCAAATTTTGGTACCCATGAATTTTTGAGCTAGTTGGATAAACATTCCGGTTTGCTCACTCATAGTCCATAAATGTGGTTTTTAGACTAGCATACAAAATACACATTGACAACCAAGCAGTGACCAGTCTGGTATTGACCAGCTGCTTAGGGTTACACAGGTGCAGAAGTGGTGCTATGCTGATCACTACCTATTTTGACAGAAGGAATTACCTGTAAATAATTTATAATGTCATTAACTTAATTTTTAAGAATCCTGCATACTGGATTGAAAAATAGTTTTTAGGGATATCTTGATAGCAGGGAGTTTTTTGGTAGATGGGCTGTATTGCTTTGATTTACTGTTTGGTTGTTGGTACAGATTTAGAAATATACTTCTTCCACCACATAGCAAAATTTGCATATGTAGGACTGCACATGATTTGATGTCTTTTATTTATGTATTTTCATCCATTTCTTTATTCTGGATAGATTTAAAGATGCCAAGCATAAATGCATTGAACTGTAAAATTGTGGACCAAGAGCTTTGGACTAAAGTATGTGAAGATGATAATTTTACTTTTTTCCAGAGTTTTGTTATATCCTATATACTGAATTTACAGTAGAAATGATATGGATGCAGGATCAACCTTTACTGTTAGTGCATGAATGAAGCACTAGACTGTAAAGTCTGATTCTTGACTGAAGTCCCCTGGCATCTCGGTAATAACAATAAATAAATAATAACAGCTGTAGGGTGGCGTTGAGACAAGGAATTGTGTGTGTTTGTGTATTTGTTTGTATGATAAAATCTGTGTATCCAAAGACTGACTTGTCTATAGAGGTTTTTTTTTGGCTGGAACAAGTCCTTGATTTCTTGCAGACATCATGAATTAATTCTTTCTGTTGAACTTGAGTGGTGGGTCTAAAAACATTGTTACTTACCTATCCCTCACAGGAAAATAATTCCACTTATGAACAGGTACCAAAAATACAATTATCCCCCAAAAATACGATTAACCAATTTCAATACCACAGCTACCAAACCTACTCATAGTCAAAGCCAAAAATAGATTTGATTTGCTTTAAAGACCAATATTCTCATTTCATGGGAAGGTAAGATAATGCATTTTTTTATGCTTAAGCATAATTTTGGAAACCCAAAATACAATTCAAATGTGTAATAGCAATATTAAATATTTAAATTTTTGAAAAATTTAATGCATTTAAATATTAAATACCTGTGCTGGAGAACAAATTGCAGGGCTGAGTACTTAGCTTGGTAACGTGGTTTATTTGAACAATTCTTGTCCTTTTTGTGTGGACAGTGAAAGAGGTACTGAATGTATATGTGATGTCAGCACTGTTTAAGTCATAAAGACCTTTTAAAAGTGATTACATATTTAACTATGGGGTGTACAGCACTTTTTGAAATAACAAAACAGAAGTTATTCAGTTAATAAGAATTAAAAAGATTTGATTGCTGTAATCTTGTTGGCCAACTTTTCCTCCAACGGAAAGTGAAATGTGTTCTTGAATTTCTTATTCATGGCTTTACTTTTGTAGGAAAACCAGGGATAAATTAAAACCTGTGTGCATTTAGTTGCTGTAAATCATCTTAGAAAAAGCGTTGACCAGCAGAGGGCTTCCGTCCCTGGGAAATAATCCCTCTCGCCTTTACTGCCAGAGAAGAGGAGCTTTAACCACACACCTTTCCACAGTACTTTTCCTTCTCTCATGGTCCTGGGGACCGGCGGGCTGCAGAGAGCTGTGCACGATCCTGTAGTCTCCTTTGTTTCCCTTCAGCTTGTACGTGATGCAGTCTTTTCTCCACAGGGCAGTGGCCCCGTCTTAATTATGTTAAATGCTTTTGTTATCAAGATATAAGTGTGAGGACGGTGAGGGATGTTATGAAGATCTTTGGAGTTCAGACTCCGGGATAAATATTGTATCAATGGTCAACTAACAAAAAACCCCTTTTTAAACCAGAACAAAGCTTTATTCTTTCCATCCTGCTCCTGCACAGAATGACATCTGATAAATCTCACTCTATTACAACTTATGTCCTTAGCAGGGTGAAAGAGGTACACTGATGTGGGTGCACTCAAGCAGATTTTTGTAATGGCAAGAGCACTGATCCTACACACTGCTAGAAATATATTTTGAATCTGTCTTGCTGCCTCATTACTGAATATTCTTCTTGACACATAGTTTTGCATTTTACCTGGCAGGCATTAGCCTTTCTTTTGGCTAGATTTTGCATTCCTTTTATCTGTTTTATCTAGAACTCATCTCTGTTGCTTGTTCTGTAGCCACAGCATGCTAAACAGCCTTAAGTCAAATATTGCCACATACACCTCTCTTCTTAAAATGCCATTAACTTTGCTTGGTGCTGTGAGCCACCTAGTCAGAACCAAGCCTTTCAGCTGGGTGACTGGCAGCATATGGAGAGACAACCTCTTTTGGACACATTTGGTTAAAAAGATAGTGTTTGTTCTGCCCTTCTGTGTTCAGCAGTGCTTTTTTTTCCTCAGCAGAATTGGAAGATAATAGGATTTTAAAGGGTGAGTAATTGACCGACAACCACTTCCAACCGCAGCATTTTTCTTCATATTGTGTGGCCTCAGTGCTTAGGTGAGGCACAGCCTGATTTCTTATTTCCACAGCTCACTGCTCTAAATCCCGTGGCAGCTTGGTTGTTCTGCTGGCAGCACAGGGAAACGGAAAGATGCATAACTGGTCTGGGTTGGCTCGGTTGTTTTTTTTTGTTTTTTTGTTTGTTCATTTGTGTGTTTATTTTGTTTTGATTGCATTGTGTATCTCTAAGGATAGTATGCACTATCAGATGTTAAAGTCAAACCAAATAGTTGCAAAAAAGATTCTACTGTTGATGCCAAAATTAAATATTTTGAAAATCCCATGTATTTTAATATATCCATTTTTTCTCCTCACCCAGAAATAAACTATTTTTTTTTTGTTTTTGTTGTCTTTTTGGTGCAAATATTTGTGTTAATTGGTGATGACTGGGTTGCAGAAGGATGAAGGCTGAAGGCTGTAGATGCTTAGGAGCACAGCTGAGTAAGGGCTTCTGCAGCTGAGAGGTTTGGGAACTTGGAAGGAAGATGGCAGTAACAGTTTACAGCTTTGATCATCATAGGGGA
Source organism: Myiozetetes cayanensis (assembly GCF_022539395.1). Classification (NCBI taxonomy): domain Eukaryota; kingdom Metazoa; phylum Chordata; class Aves; order Passeriformes; family Tyrannidae; genus Myiozetetes; species Myiozetetes cayanensis. The sequence goes on along the minus strand of NW_026086604.1, from coordinate 112,406,062 downwards.
GGTTTGTGAGTAAAGGAGTCAAAGGCTTTATTTGACCAGGAAGGAGTGAAAGAATACACTTCTTTTTAATGGGGATTTATTTTTTTATTAGATGTAGTGTCTGTTCTCATTTAATCTTTTCCCCTTTTTAGCTTTTTTCTACCCAGACTTCCCTCCCTCTCTCTCTTCTTTCTACTGCCTCTTACTTGAACATGAATAACTCTGACAGTAAATGACCATTTGATGAGTCTTTCCTCACCATTTCCCCCATGTCTAATTTACCAGGGAGTGCTCTTGATGTGAGTGGTACCCCTCTCCTCTTATCAGGGTTTTAGATAGAGTCACAGCTCATGATGCCGGTAGGCCAAGGGCACATTATCAAAAATGTGGGGAAGCTGAATCAGCATAATTTAGAGTTAGCTTAAAAGTGACTTAGTCAAAGTAGTCTTAAAACTCTGTCTGGAAGTTCTCCCTGCAGCTTGGGAATCTTATTTAAATATACTTTTGATTAGTAATTGACCAATATAAAACTGCATTTATATGTAACCACTTCTTTTTTTACGTATTTGCATATTTAAGTAATCCTAAATACTGAAATGTGTCTCTGGGTATTTTTGCATTGGATTCTATAGACAGATATAAGCCACAGAAGTGTAGGACTGCATTTTTAAATGAGAACAAAGGGCATCCAAAATTATTGATAAAAAATTTTTTTTTTTTTCTTTTTCGCATTTACCATGTCTGCAGGAGCAAATGGTACCAAAACTTAAGCAGTTTGTTGCTTTCTGATTATCTGGATCCTTGTGGGTTTTGTTTCGGCATCACTTCTGATGTGTTCTGTAAACAATCCTTGGTAATGTAAGGACGTGTAAAGGTATAGCAGTTCCAGTGCATCAAGGTTTTAGAAACTGTTCTCAGATTGCTCGGTTACTTTGTTATGAATTTTAAAGATTATATGGGTGGTGTATGCATCAGTGTTATGTAAGACATGCAGTGTTATGTAAGACATGCATTATATTGCATATTAAATGCAATATAATTAATATATTTTGCCTTTTCTGGAGTTATTTAGAATAAATAAAAGCACTTGCAACTGAAGACTTGAATGTTTTGGTGGAAAAGAACAAAAAATCAAATATACATTATTGCAAAAACGTATAGAGATTGAACTTTGTGCATCTCTTACCTCAGTGAGTTCCTTGCTTAGTTTAAAAGGTCAAATAAATTAAAAGACAAATTAATGTTAACATGTTGGTGAGCTACTTACTGACTTTAATTGTAACTGTAAAAACAGATACCCTGAGGCAGATTTAAACAGTGGTAACTAACATTGTTATGATAGCCTCAGGAAGCAAGTGTAACAGACAGGATGTTTTGTAATAAAACTGTAAAACAATTAAAATAGCTGCACAAAGGATGCTGCTTTTTAGCCTGTCCAGAGGAAAGGGCTGCAAAGGGAGTGTCAGCCAGTCACAGCATCATAGTTGTTATAAATTGCCGTCTACTTTCGGAAGGGGCAAAAGATGGATAACAAAGTCGACAAGTAAATACATGCTACATAAATATGCATAAATCCATTACCATCTGCCACATTGTCCAATTTGACTGGGGTGTCTACCACATAAATCAGTTTAAAGCAGTTTCCCTTAAGCAATATTTTCTGTAATGAATGGTTGAAAGATCTACATTCTTGGGTTGTGACTATAGTTCTGGTATATGATATGGAAAATACCGTATTTACCATTTTCTCAAAAAAAGAAAGCTGTAGTCGAAAGATTTATTTGACTGTGCAGCCACTAAACTTTGCATTAGCCTTTGGAAGTCAAGCCAGGAAGTTAAATTATCAGGCTTTTTGCTTGGCTAGGAATTTTTAGTGGTTTATTTTATACAATCACTACTGCAGACATTAAGTAAAGATTAGAAATACCAGTCTGCAAATGTGCTGGTTTTGTATCCCAGCATTATGATAATTTAAAATGATAATTTTTCATAAAGTTTCATTCCTTGCTTGGTAAGCAAAGATAGCTCATAGTGCTGCTGTTTATTCTTTGTGTCATCACTGTGATATGTCTCACTTTAGGTTCCAGTAATTTTATTTTTCTGTCCTCTATGTGTATAGCACACTTACATTTAATCTTTTATCCAGATGTGGCTTCTGTCTCCTTAGATTCGGCTTGTACAGTTTTCCTACATCCTGTTCTGGATTTCTCCTAATAGCTGCGACTATAGAATCACTGTGCTCCTCTGTGCATTCATGTGGGCTTCGTTTCTTTGACAGAGAGGCTGCTTTACACTGTTCTGGCAACGAAAAAGGGCCCCAGTGAGAATGGGCTCCAACCCCAGCTGGCTTGGCGTCTTTTTTTTTTTTTTTATTGCATACCGAGTAGATTGCACAAGGATAGATAACATTTGTGTGTTTATTTTTTACTGCAAGATGAAAGTATTAAAATTTCCTTGATTGTTTGTTTGTTTACTTATAGGTTAAATCTCTAAACAAAAAGTGATGAGTCTTTTTTAGGTACACTGATGTTCCCTTTTTTTCCCCCCACTCCATTCTCACTAGAAATTTGGAACTACTACTGAAAGATTTTATAATACTCTGTTTAAGAGTATATATTAAGACTTTATATCAAGATATTCTTTCTGGTTGGAGGTTTTACTCTAAAATGCCCATTTAAGATGGAAAAAGACAAATCTGGGATTCCAGTAGCATTCTTACAAAGAAACTGGCCTGAGTTTGTATATGAAACACTCTGATCACCCATCTTCTCTCTGCAAATATTTGCCTTCATTAACTCAAAGATCAAAAATCTAAACTGTCTGTCAGGGTAATTCTGTCAAGTTTTGTTAATCACATAAATATTTTTAAATATATATGTGAGGTGACCTTTAGTAGGTTAGAAATCTAACTTTGTATTTCTGTTTTGTAAGAAGCACAAGTTTGTGGTGTAAGAAAGTGACTTACAGTACAGTAGTAAAGTAATTGCAAATGTAATATATAGGTTGTACTGAAACATTTCTTTGATGTGGCAAAGATTTTGTAGTGTTAGTAGAACAGCTTCTAATAAAAAGACAGCTTCACCCCTTAATGTAGCAGAAATTTAATGTTCAAACTAGAAATATAGCCACTTGGGAAAGAGTGTGCAAGAGTGAGATTATTTTACACTTCAAATCAGCCATCTTAAAAATAAGACATGATCACATGTAAGCTAGTTGTGCAGCCTTTCAGCTCAGTCATGGAAGTGAAGGAACCGTATAGATAAGGAATCATATCATTTAAAGAAATGTGTTCAGAAAGGTGGGATATGTTTCCCCTGAGAGAGCAGGGTGTCCGTGTTGGCTGGGAAAGGAGTCTACACTTCTTGAGTAACTCGCAGTTAGATAGTGCTGAATTGGCTGAGTCCCATCCTAAAATGATACGAGCTTCAGTGGTCAGTGGGCTGCATTTTTTGTGTCTGTATGGCGGGGCATAAATCTCACTGTGACAGTTTGTGTATGTGTAGGGAAGGGAACCATGTGTTCATAATGAAACAAATATGTAGATTTTTAATATAAAATATCAATCTATGGCATGCTAATTTTCAGGTGGGCTTAGTAACAGCTGGGATATGATTTAAGGTAAAGATTCTTTTAGAAACAAACACCCTCTCACCTAAATACACACCTAGAGTCTCTGTATCTTCCTTATTGACACGAAATAATAGAGCAAAGTATAAAGGTTTGAGAAAGACCCTTTTCTGATCTAAAACTACTTTTTCATCAGTTTTTTGTGTTGGCCTGTTTCCTCTGAGCACATTTTGTATGTGTTTAGAGGAGAGAAGATAGTCTGGCAACTCTATATCGAGGCAGGAAACCTATTTCCAGATCTGCCCCAGGCTTCCTGTACAGCTATGGAACTGATCCTGCTAACCAGAGCTGGGGGTGGGTGGTGGTGGTGGGGAATAACAAAAAAATAAAAACCCCAAAACCCCCAAAACTTTGTTTTTAGTGAGTAAATTTTTAATGCGGTATTTTTGCTACTGGCCATCTTGTTCAGAAGATCTAATACTTACCTGCCAGGCAGGATTTTAAGAAGGTGAATTTTCTGACTAGCCTCATGTGCTTTCCTTCAGGATGCTTTATACATGCAGAAGATAACTTTTAGCTGTTCCCGCACTATTATTCCTCAAGCAAGACTTGAGGAAATGTGTGCAGGGTGCCAACCTCTGAAACAGTCTTTCTCCCTACTCTTGATAATGAAGTAAAGAGAAGAAACTCTTCTTAGAATTGAGGTAATTCATTATTATTTTCAAACAGGGATGGCAGGAAATGGGAAGAAAACAATTGCTCTGAAAACAATTTGAATGTTGCTCCAGACAAATAAAAGACCGAGGCGGTGGCTGACCTCTCCTGACAAACAGCTGGAGCCAAAAATGGCCACAGAGTTGTCGCTTAAGGACTTAATGCAGGAGATCTTTCAAATCAAAGAAACAGTAAACAAGGTAGATGGAGCTTTAACAGAGGTTAAAATTGAGATAGCTCAAATGAAAGTCAGGCAAAATGAAATTAAAGAAAAGGTGAATCAACAGCTCCGCGCGTGTGAGGATGAATTGCTTACGTTAAAAGAGACTTCTAATCAAATCAAGCTTCTGGAATGATCTTTGAAGAATTGGGAGAATAAAAGGAGGAAAATCAAATTTGAGACTGGATACCTAGAAAAGGCTGGAAGGACATCACCCAGGGGAAGGTTTTGAAAATATTGCACAGGAGCTGATAAAAGTGAATGCCGAGAGAGACCTCTGAAGTGAAAGGTTGCACCTGATCTTCCTTGCGGGTGCCAGGTAGACATCAGCCCCTTGTATTGCAAACACTGTGCTTGTCTTGTATGTAGCAGATAACAGTGGTAAAGTTTCCTACTGTTAGTTTTTTCAGAGCACTCTCACTAGAGCTTAGCTGGATGCAGGCTATCTGCCGCTTACGGTTTTACAACCTCCCTGAACATAAGGCCTGATTTATGGCACCCTAGTGAAATGGGAGTAGGTTATTGCATAACAATTTGGTAATTATGGGATGAACCAGTTGGCCTGTCTTGAGACTCAAAAAACTACCTTTTCCTACCACCAAAGCACGCAAAGGCGTTATGTTTTGTAAAACTACTCTCACTTGTAAAATGCTGCGACCTACTTAGGAATTATTGTGATTGCTAGATTATCTATATGTTATTTTAAGAAATACTAAAAAGAAAAAAAAGTATACAAGAGGGTATTCCTGTGGTAGTTCCCCATTTCTTCTACTGATTCTATTAGTGTGGTGAAATGTGGAGCAGATGTGGAAGAATGAAGTTCTACAGTGGCTGGCTGTTCACTGATGGAATCTTGCATTAGCAGAAAAATTCGGGATACTCCTGTAGGTTCAGCTTGAATTGGGGTCAGTTAGCTTAAGAGTAACATTAATTTGCTCTAGAGTTGAACCTCAAATGCTTGGACAAATACAAAAAATAAGAAAGGAAAAGATTATCTCCTTCCAATTCTGCAGAAGGAAAACATGTTTGAAATACTTAGGCAAGAAAATGGTGGGATGAAAACCTAAAAGTAAGGTCAAATTACCTATCAGTGTTGCTGCTTGTCTTGAACGAACAACAACTGGTCTTAACTAGTTGCCACCCTGTTAAGGATGAAGAATGGTTAAACAATAATCAGTGGATGATACAAAGAAGCAAACTCTGAGGAGCTGATATTTCCCCTATTTCTTGGTTTGGGGGATCACTACTTTATCTTCCTACAAACTAGTAGGAATAAGGCAACCAGTTAGTACTGTTGTTGAGCATGATCTTAATGGGAAGGATTTTTCCTACTGAATGAAACCGAAAGTGTAGCTGGAGGATTTAACAGTTGGGAGATCCATTGTTAGCAGATGTGACAATCTGAATAGCTGAGTGAGACTTTACTCATTATTTGCAGAATCCCAGTAAGTCAGTTTAGTTAAAGTAAGGGTTGCAGATGTCTTTTCCTGGAGATTCTGAGTTGCATTATTTAGTGGACTGACACGTGTAGCAGCAGTCCCAAAGAAGTTGAATGAGGCAACAGGACTCAACATGATCTTGTAAGAAGGTACTGCTAAAGGTGAACTGTAGTGAATTAAATCTGTGAGACTTAAGAAAGTAATCTTTAAACATTTGTGTAGATTGGTTTGTTTCAGGGAAGAGCTATAAAGCTATTGTGGGCTTGGGAAATGCGCTAAAATGCTGTGCTTACAAAACCAAAGACTTAACAAAAATCACTCTTCTAAAAGGGTTACAGGAAAGGTCAGTACATTTCTAGGTCTACATTTCTGGGATGGTCTTCAAACAGAGAATTCTTCTATTTGTATCTTTCTCTCCACTCTTAACTTGCAGGGAATGCAGTCTCTTGAGTGCCTTGAATGGCAGCTTCAATCGAAGTGTTTCAGTTAGTTGGCTTCCAGGTTCATGTTCCATTGACACCAGAAATAGATTTAGGTGCATCTTTCTTAATTTGGAGGTTTCTGGATAGGTACCCTGGGTGAAGTATTTTAGGAAACTTCCATTGTTCAGATACTTCTGAAAATAAAATACTAGGGTAGGATTTCTTCACCTGGATCTTGACTTTAACAGGTGAAAGAAGATTGTATGGTAGGTTGTGTTGCCTAAATATGATGTTTTCATTCTACTCTAAGTTTGCAAGCAAGTTACCTTGTATCTATCTGTCTAGCTACAGGTGTGAGTGTGTATATAACGCTGGACTAGATACATATTTATATTACATAGTTTTAATGATAGTAGACACTAGGGTGGTACTTAAATCCTGGGAACTCTTGCAGTTGCAGTAGTGAGAGTATAAGAGGCCAGGTGACATTAGACAGCTTTTCTTTCGGTTTTTAATGGTTATTGCTGTGAGAATGAATCAATCAACAAATAAAATGCAATTTTATTTTATCTTTTTAACTTCAATAAATTGTATTCAGGTTATGTTACTGTACCATGCCTGTTTCAATTGCTTGTATTCTAGAGCATTTGGTAAGGTTTTTTTGTAGTAGCTTTACCCTGGACCAGTGTCTAGATGTGCTTTTGAAATGAAATCTCCAGACTTTATTCCATGACACAGTTGTGCCCACAAGGTAGGCATATCATTAAAAAAGGCTCTCTTCTGCTCTCTTGATCAATGGGGTGAAGAAAACCCTGGGTGGCATGCACTGAGTACTTTGACACCCGTGACTCAAATGCTCTCATCCAGGAACCAGTGCCTCCTCAGTTCTTGGCTGAAAATGTAGGAGAGGTCTGACAGCCACTTAAGAAGAGCGAACAATTGCTTACTTGATATAACTGAGTTAATTTCCATCTGGCACATGAGCAGAGGTTCTCTAGGCTGGTGAAAGACTGGAGAGATGGCTGAAGCTGCCATGTCTCATTTAACCCAGCTGCCACGGCCAGGAGGGCTCCTCAACTATGCGTGTAGTTCCATTGGATGCTCTTCTTCCAAAGCAATTAACTGATTTTCACATATATTTACCATACAATGTGTCTGTGCAGACAGCACACCTCAAAGAAACTGGGTGTGGTGCTGTTCTTTTTTGTGTCAGCTGTGTACAACTGACTCACTGTGAGGGCCAGCTCATGATAAGCAGGAGATGTTTTCTAAATTATATTTATTAAAGTGTTCATATGCAATGGTTGAATAACCTTCAACTTCAGTGAATCCTTTATTTTTCCTCCTTCCCTTCAGAGTGCTACAAAATGACAGCCTGGTAAACACATTAATTTGTTTGATTTTTATACTATGAGCTTTCAAGGAAAAGGCAGTATCCACTTGCACTGAGAGATGTTCCTGTTTAGTGTCTTATGCCATGATATGCAGAAGTACTTTTCAGAGTGGACACTGTAGAAATAGGTAAAAGAACAGTGCCACCAGGAAAGGACTGCTGTTGAATTTTTTTTTTAATTTTAAGATTTTTGTTCACATGCAGATAAATTGTTGATTTTATTCAAATCAAAGGAGGTGGATTTAAAACAATAAAAGGTACTTCTTAAAAATTTTCAGTGATATTATATGGTATCTAACTGAATAGTAGAGGCCTGTCAAAGCAGACAGCAGTGAGTTTATTTGTGTCTTTTTTCAAGCAGACTTTATTTGTGTTTCATTTTCCAAGTGGCACTGTAGTTTTTTTTGGTTTTATGAGTCTTGCTTTCCAGTATGGCACCATTGCTAGGTACTTCACACTGTAGATAGAACAGCTGGGTTAATTAAATAGATATGTCACAGCACTGAAGCCAGTGCCTGCTGCCATTGTACACAGGCAGCCAAGACCTACAGTAAATAGAGACTGACAGAAGCATTAGCAATGCAATACCGACTGTAATAAAAAAAAAAAAATAAAACAACCTAAGCTGTGTACAGATGCTTTGTGTGCATTAATTACAAATAAATATAAAATAGGTGAAATGTGCATTCATTTATCATAAACCAGTTATTATTGACTATGATAAATTAATAAATGCATTTCAGATAAATGCTAGCAGTGTCACTATGGAATTTATGGAAGATTTTCTTTCCATGTAACCCTACAACACATGCCCCTCCCCCTTTTTTTTCCTTTTCCTTTTTTTTTTCCCCCCTCCAAGACATGTGACACAAAAGATCCTGTAACATTTTCAGGATTAAGTTTGTTACCTCTAGTGTGTGGACCAAATCTGTAGACATTGTCCTTGCGAGCTTCCTGTCTATTTACTGTCAACTATGGAAGTTACACACCATAGCCCCCACTTTGTCTCTGAAATGCTAATGAACGATGCTGTGTGCTTAAGATCTGGTCTGTCCTTTTCAGAAGTGGCTGCATTTTAGTTACTGCCAAAATACTCCTCTTATACCTGTTCCTAGCTTTCACAATGTTCAGGTTATCTATAACTACTGAAGCCAAAATGTTCTATGACTTTGAGTCACTGCAGACAGAGCGGTGTAGATGTGCTATAACTGAGGAGACAAGGTCATCTTGATGAGTATGATGGAAATTGGTAATAGATTGCAGATTTTTTTCTCATGAATGGATCAAAGTTCTATCTACAGCTGCTGGGAGGGCTACTGGGGACAGCAACAAAAGCCAAAGCTCCAGAAAGGATGGATATAGAGTAAATCCCACACAGGCTCCTCTCTGTGGTTTGGAGGCTGGTTGGCAGGTTTCCAAGGAGCAGATGGTGCCAGCAACATTTTGTTGTTTGTTTGTGAACTACTTGCAGCATTGCATAGCACAGGCAGTGTAGGGCTGGTCAAAATGGCTATACTGCCATGGCAGAAAATGGATGGCTGCTGAATTTCACCTTGAAAGTAATTCTTGGCACTTCCTGTATGATCTGGTATTGACCTGTTGTTCTTGGAATGTAATGAAAGAGCCACATAAGCATCATTAATTCTGCAAAAAATTGTTCAGAATTCGATAATTATAGGGAATTACAATTTTAAAATCAGACCATCTCGTGCATGATATTAGGATTCTCAAAACATGTGCAGCTGTCAGACACCAAATCTCAGATGTTTTCTGGAGAATCTCTGTGTAAAGGTATGAAAAGCCAAAAGAGAAATCTTATTGCTGAGACATTTTAGCTGTGGGGCTGTATGGGCTGTCAAAAAGAATTTATTTTACGAGTCCTCAAATTATTGTTTTAAATGCTTAATTTGAAAAGCAAACACTAAAATACAGACCCAGGTCTAGTTCTGCAAGCTTCGAGATACGTGAGTAGCTGTCTGTGCGTAACAACCAGGAAGCAGGGAGGTGGAAGGCAGGCAGTGGCTCACACAGCTCTCCTCCTCGCTGGCATCCATGTCCACTTATCTGTCGTGTTGGGGACAGCCCATCAGCAGGGCTCTCTTCTCTACCTTCAGAAACCTGGGGGACAGTGGTTAGGATGTCTGTGTTGGGTAGGCATCATGGCAGGCAGAAATGTCCTCTACTCGTGCTCTGCTCAGCTCGTGTTTGGAAATGCATGCATTCAAAGCCACTAAGGATATACAAGGATTTTGGGTAGTTAGGTATGAAAGGGTTCATCTAAACATGTTACATGTCTGAACAGAAGACAAGGTGTGGGGAGTTTTGTTTTCTGAGTAACTAGATCTCCCAAGTACTGACTGCGATTTGAAGAGTATCTGGCATAATGCAGCTGTGGGCCTTAGGTAGTCAGCTAGGCAAATATGTACCCTAAGGTTACAAGCAAATGCCAAAGCCAGTTAAAATACATGCCCAGAGTACATTTCTGGGAGTCTTTGAGAAGTGAGTGGGATACAGCAGCGAAGGGATGTGAGTAGGACAACAGACAAGTGACCCACAGGTGTAGGGAACTGAGCAGGCTAAGCCCCAGGCTTGGTCTGTGGTGACTCCAGTCACCACCTCACCTGTAAAATGGTTGATGACGAGGAACTAGTAATTGAAAGTCATGACTTTTTTGGGGTGTTTTTTATGCTATCTATACTGGGAAGCAGAGGCTGATAGGTAACCATTCTTTTACCAGGCTTTTGAGTGCAATGTATTGGTTTTGTGCAAAGTCACTATTTTCATAATTATATTGATTATAATAATAACTGATGAGTATAATAATAAGTCTCTGTCAACTCACTGCCTTGTTTTCATTTATATACCACTCCTTTGGTGTTGTATATGGAATAAATTAAATTAGTTTGTTAAAAACAAAGAAAAAACCCCAATGAGAAACCAAAACCAAACTACCTTTAACTAGACACAAAATACACTCATCTTCATCAGTCTTGAGTGTCCATGTAATCTTATTGCTGCAAGCTTTGCCTTTTCCAGATGTTCTGTTGCCCCATTTCTTCTTCCTCTTATTTTTATTTTTGCCCATAATTGTTGTCATACTTAAATTGAAAGCTCTGCAAAGGTGACTGTTTCACAAAATAACCTGTAGAATATTGTTTAAAATTATAATTAGTAGCCATAGGTAACAAGGAGGAGCAAGGATATCAAACAGAATCATTCATGTGGGGGGATGAACATTTGAGCACTGTGATGTGGGTTGTAGGTGCATAGGTCTTCCCTATTCCTAAACCTGAGCTTCCAAGAAGTGGGGAAATCTTGAGATTCTCACTCCTGAGTCTTGTGGTAGCTTCTTCTCATGTTTTATAGACAAAAAAATCATATGCTTTATTGCAGTGTAATGAATTTTTCACATTGACCTATTGTGATCTCTTTTTCCAAGAAGCTAAGAGGTTTTCAGCTTTCTTGTACCCTCACAACTGTTATAATGAGAGATACCTTTGAATTTCTTTGACATTAAACACAGTTTGTGATTGTATTATACAGTGAGGAGAGCCAGGTGTTTTATATCTTTGAGCAATTTCTATTTCTGGAATTGGACAGCATTTTGAATTAAAGTATTCTAACATGGATTTTACTACTGTTGTAAGTACTGTAGGTTTCACTACACTTCAAGTTTATATTTTTTCCCCTCACTCTCAGTTTAGATCTGCTGCAAATTCAAGTGCACTGTCCTACACGTTATACTGAGTTGTGTCTTTGGACATGTGATAGAGCCTGAAATTATTCAGTGTGACAACACTTAACCTAACATAATTCAGTTCAGTGCACTGAGAAGTAGAATGATAGAATATTTTTTTCCCTAGGATGGGTACCCATCCATTGTCACTCAAGTTACTGCATATTATCTGTTAGGAACATAAGAATATAGGACTTGCCACACCAGATCAAACCAGTGGTCCATCTAAGAAACTGTCCTTTCTCTTGAGACAGGCTGGAGCTGGGTATTTCAGGAAAAAGTGCATAAAACCTTACAATAAACTTTCAAATGTCTCTCACATTATGTTTTTTTAATCCTGTCAGTTAGACTTTGGTCTAAAGCAAAAAATCTTAAATCCCTCGTGTTTTCTAAATCTCCTCTGATGTAACACTTCATTTTCATGTTATCTATCTAAACCTTATCTGAATTTTGCTGTGCTTTTGATGTCAGTGTGCTGCGGTAGCAGTGCATTCCACAAATTAATTGTATGTTATAAATAGGAATGTCTAATGTATCTTGTCTTGTTTCTCAGACCTCAAACATGCCTTCTATTAGACATCTCATCTTTAAGCTAAAAGGATTCCCATCAGTGTTTCCAGTCCCTACCCTGCAGGACTATTCCAGTGCTTGTAATCATTCTAACAATTCTTCATATCTATGTGCTTGTGCTTCTATCTATATCCTTGTGCTTGTCACAAGAACAGATCACAGTGTTTAATATATAGAGTATGCAGTCATTTTATATAGTAGCAGCACTATTCTTCTGTGACATTTTAATGTTGGTATGAAGAATTAAAGGGAAGAGAAAGGTTCTTGCAATCAGAGTTATCTTTTACATTTTTTATTTCAGGTACCTGAAAATGATGCCAGAATCATTACAGCACTGAGGGATTGGTTCTAAAATGTGTGTTGAGCATAGACAGTGTTAGTAAGAACCCCTTTCATTTTAAGGCCTTTTTTGCATGTTAAGCTAATAATTCTATAGGTTAATCTGTGCACTACTTAAGACTTTATTTCTTCTTGTTCTTAATCAACCTACTTAAGTTCATTTGGTATTTAGAATTACACTTAATGTAGATCAAACTTTGTAGTTTATTTCCTCAGCACAACAACCATAACACAAAGGGTGAATTTTTTTTTAAGAGATAAAAATCCTTACTTTTATCTTTGTATGTTCCCTCTATCCAAGTATTTTTAAGGAATAATGTTCTCTAAACTTTTTCTTTTATTCCTTTTTCCTTCCTTTTCCCCCTCTTCTCATATGTGCCGTGAACTTGCACTTTTTAAAAATTAATCAGACTGGTAGTTTTGAAAACATCAGGCACAGTCTAACGTGGCTGGTGTTAATTTGCATCTATGCTGAGGAGCGTGAGCACGAGCATCTGGAGATCACAGCAACGCCCTCTGCTCTGGCTGCAATCTGCAAATTGCTGGCAGTGCCCCTGGAAGGCAGCTGTACCTGCGTGGGAGCCCTTACACACACTAAGAGTTGGCTGTAGTGTAAGGACTAAAGTAATTAGATTGAGGTGTAGTAACAGTCTGTGGACTTTTAATAAAGATGTTCTGCTTATGGTGAACTGCAATGATTTCAGCTGTTGGGGGTAAACGGTTTCTTTTGTAATGTAGTGTTTGACCTATAAATCTGATGGCAACTTTGCTAGGTTCTCTTTCTACAAAACTGGCAGCCTCCACTGTCCACTTCCTTAGGCTCTAAAATAAATAATGAAAAGTACCGTAAACACAGGATTTTATATTGATTTTCTGGAGTTTAAGATAATCTGAGGTCTTCAGAGATCAGTATCCTTTACTGTGTCATACACTTATGTATGCTGCTGCTATAAAAATAAATAACTGAAGCTCTTTAAGGTCTAGTTTGTGAAAAAGATGAAACATTTATTGGCCACTATATTTTGAACATTGTATTTCTGAAGCTGAATTTGATGCTTTGCGTCCCATAAAATAAAAATTATGAGATTGAAGGCAGTAATCAAAAGAAAAGGGCTCAATGTGTCACTCTTGCTGGAATACATGTGGCTGGTTGAACCGAGCTTTACTTCTAATATACTTTTATAAATTTTTAATGACGGCTAATGGATCAAAAGTTGAGAGGCTTTGGAGATGAGTTATTTATCAGATTATTTTTTTCCTTTTGGTGCTGTGTGCAGCATCTCCTGGATCCCTCGGGTTGCAGGCTGTTTCTAAGATGTGGCTTGCAGTTCAGTCTGTTCCCCGTCCAGCATTTTGCATCTCTTTAGCAAATACCAGGGTAGGGTTCAGTGATAATAATTTTGAACTTTTCACAGCAACAGATGTTAGAAAGACCTGCCAGAGCAAAACAGTGCTAATTTTGGTTTCGTTGTGGATGTCTGGGTGCTGCTGGGGCCGCAGGGCGGGCAGTGGCATTTTCCAGCCCTGACCTGTCCCACCAGGTGCCGCTGTGATGCAGTGATGCCTGGAGCCGGCCAGGAAACACAGGGGTACACAGTCCCCAAACTCCTGATTAATACAAATAAAAAGGCGAAGGAAATTGTAGCCTGCACCCTGTGACCTCGCCAAGATGTTTTAAGACATCAAGGAAGCTGTGATGAATCAGGAGCAGTCTTCTAAATATCAGAAGGCTGTATGGCTTCGCAGATAATTGTACTGACCGAGATACAGTTTTCTACAGTGTGACTGTATTACAGCATCAATCTGAAAGGAGAGGAAAGGAAACTAAGGAGTCAAGCCGCAGAAGTAAAACTAATTCACAGGGAAGTGGCTCAGCAGCTTACAGTCAGCTTTGCCTCTCCAAGTGTGGGCATGTCTGCATGGTACAGAGGAGCCTTCAGTTCTCTGCCTGCCCCGAGCATGGTGGTCTCCATTACACAACACGCATTGTTGGTGGCACCTCAGCAGTGACATTTTGGCAGGGAAGAAATCATGATGTAAATTGAAAGTGAGGTCTCTGTCAGCCACCCAGGTGGAATCAATTGCGCCATGGGTTAGGTAACACGGATTACTCCTGCCTGGGGATCCCCCAAGTCTTCAAGCAGTGTGGCAGGAGAAGATTATATGATGCTGCTTAGAATGGTATGCATGTACTTACTGTGGAAGGGAAAAACACAGTGCTAGATTTAAGTGTGGAGAAGAGATGGGGACAGTAGGTGTCTTTTAAAAATTGGCTGTTGAACTAATGAATTGCTAGCTTGTTACACTACTGTTTCAAGGAAATGGTCTCCAATAAAATAATAAGAAATAAGGCAATTGAATTGCTCAGTTATTAATGGATCACATCTAAGTAGCAGGGTTTGTTTCCTCATAATTGCTTACACTTGTATGTTTCAGTTTCTTTCTGCTTCTGGAGAATTAGGTTCGTGGGTTTGGGCAAGACCTGTCCACTCCTCAGTGTTTGGCTCTGTATCCCACTCAGGCAGGTGTCAAGAAATAGTATCCTCATTTTATTTTCTCTTGCATGAGTCTTATTTCCTGACCTTGTGAAAAATAGTACATCCAGAATTTCACTTTGTCTTTTCATCAAAGTTCATAACGATCTGAGCCCGCCCCCCCCACAGCTTACTATGCACATAGTTAGCAGGAGAACCACAACCTCGGAGCTGATTATATGAGAACTTGCTGTGATTCACCAGTTAGACATAAGGTATGCTGGGCTGTTGTTGGGGCATGCATTTAGAATTCTTTTTGTATTTTTATCATAGGATGCAGCTTCAGTTTTTGAAAAAATAGGAGTGAATGATGCAAGGTGAATTGAACTCAAATTTCAGAAAAATCAGTTAATGATGGCAAGGTTGAACTCATTCTTGATTGTACAGGCAAAAAGCACCTGAAATGCTGCTTCTGTTGAGATGGAAGAATGTGTTGGAAGAACAATTTCTAACACCTGTTTTTCAGGTTGTTTTCTTCCCATAACTCTCCAGAAATAGTGGAGCCGTGGTAAGGATCTTGGAATCCTATTTCTGGAGATCTGTTAGAGTACATACTTCTTGGGCATATTTAGAAGGCCTTGCAGTTCATTTATCTAACCAGTGAAGGAAAGGAAAAAGTAGATAATAGTCTTCCAAAATGAACTATACAGACAGATAATGATAGCATCTTCAGAAATCACTTGCATGCTAAATAATGCAAGTGAATTTATTCCATGTTAATTTATTCTATTTCAAGTTTTAGAGGATCCTGTGTATGAGGGGATATTGCTTGGTCCCAATATTACGGACTTGCCTCAGTTTTAATTGGAAGTGCACATGTGTTAATCTGTAGCCTACACCATTGTGGTTGTCAGAAAATTGCACTTGAGGCTGCAAGCCTACATGTTACGTTTCTTCTGGCAATTACATTTGAAAACACTGTATTTTGACAAAATTATTCATGATGTACAAGCCTATCTGTACAACCCTAGCTGCCTGAGTGTGAACAATTTTACACTCATGGAGTTGGAAGGTCTAACATAGTATGAGTAATCGGACTGTTGAATGGTTGAAACAGCCCTGACTGGGATATTTGGGCCAGACCTTCTTTTGACTGACATAATACAATATTCAGATCATTGCTTCTAAAGACTTGCATTTCAGTAGGCACACTGTACATAAAAAAGTGTGCAGTATACATTAATGACTTAGCTCTTAATAGTAAGTAAACTTTATTGAACTTTATCCTGGAAACTTGACAGTGGAAGCTGGCTGAAGTTAAAAGTGAGCTTTGAAGCCCAAAGCAAAATTACTTTGAACCTGAATACACGGTATCAATCTCAACTGCTAATCAGAATTTGTAGAATATTTGCAGGTGTTAATTTTAATTAACATATTAATTAATTTTTTATGTAGCAACAACTGCAAGTTTAGCCTCTACTGCTCTTTAACTGTGTTTAAGTATACTGAAATCAGGAATTCATGACTGTACACAGACATCTGGATTTAGAGACTCAGCAGACTTTTGAAGTCAGTGGAATTGTTCTGCTTTACACCTTTTGAGGATCTATTCTATGAGATCAGGGCCAGTCTGGACTTATATATTCCGGGTCAAATTTATTGAACCTGGAAGAGTCAGAGGACTTCAGAGTGGGTATTGTTTCTTTTTAAAAGTTGATTGGACCTTCCTTTATCTACTTTGAGTGCTCCCCATAGTCTGATTAGTGGGGGGGTGTGCATTACGTATTTCTAGGATTAATTCAATTTCACTTTCAACTTTTGGTGTTTTCCTTCTGAGAAATCAGATGGCTTCATGGTAATTCCCTGCTGCTCTCTAAATCCCTAAGTCTCTTTCCTGTT
Source organism: Myiozetetes cayanensis (assembly GCF_022539395.1). Classification (NCBI taxonomy): domain Eukaryota; kingdom Metazoa; phylum Chordata; class Aves; order Passeriformes; family Tyrannidae; genus Myiozetetes; species Myiozetetes cayanensis. The sequence goes on along the minus strand of NW_026086604.1, from coordinate 112,389,310 downwards.
TCTCACTTCTTTAAGGTATTAAGTGTTACTCAATAAAGTAGAAGTTAGTGTGTCTGACTCTGTGTTTAATTTCACCATGTTAAGCATAAACAATTTTAAAGTCTTGTTATTTCAAAGTGGATATATTTTGCACAACACACTATCAAGCTCAGGGGTAAAGTTAGCTGGTATTTGTTGGCTTCCAGCTACACTAAGTACTTCAAAATACCATAACCCAAAAGTAAAATTGCATCTTGCAGCAATACTGAGGAAGCCTGGCCATGGAAAATCTCCAGGTTAATGAACTTTCTGGCTGAGGATATTTGCCTTTCCAGCTGCTGAATGTGAAAATTGGAAGTGCGAGCTCCTAGTATATTGGTCCCCAGCCCATAGTAAACCACCTTATAACCCAGACTGACATGGGAGACCACAGTAATGTCGTCTGTAGCACGCTGCTTGTACAGTATGTGCACTGTGCTTTGTGGGACTATGGGCTTGTTAAGGAGGCTAACATGAGGTTACCTTGCAGTGTGGGAGCTCCTCATGTCCGTTTACCCTAGGACTGCTGCTGCTGCGCTGCTACCAAGTATGAGGCAAAAGACAAAGTTCCTATATCTGGAATGAGGTCTTGTTTTATAAGAGAGGGTCTGTAGTGGACTAAATCAGGGAATTTCTACATCATGTACGTTAAACTTATTAGCCACTTAACTGGCTTGCTTTTCTGAGTCATCACTGGATTCACAGGTCTTAGATGCACTATCTGAGGTTACAGAAAGGATTATCTGCTCTGAACAGCATCTCTTTATTTTTGTATCCTTTCACTTTGGCTATGTGAATAAGTAAGTGAGAGACCATCAACCAAAATTAAAAAAGAAAAAAAAAAAACAAAACCAAAACACAAACCCAAAACAAAACAAACAAACCCACCAAAAACCAAACAAAAAAACCCAAACCAAAAAAAACCCCAAAAAAACCAAAAAAACCCCAAAAAACCAGCACAAAAAAACCCAACCAACCAAACAAAAAAAACCCCACACTGAACAGAGAAGGGTTGTGTTCCACACAGGCGCACTTTCTTGGGAGCCTCATGGGAGTTTTTGTATTAGCAGGTCTCTTTGAGTACACACACAAAAAAGTTTTTTTAATACTTGCAATATCTGAGTTTGTGAATCTGAACTGTCTGATACGTTATGGAATATGTCATGCAGCTTGAACTAAGCAGTCTAATAGAGTGGTTACTGGGAAATGTATATTAGTGGGAACATTAATGTGCTCTCTTTATATTGAAACCAGGTTTGACAATGTTTATGTAGCCCATGGGCTGAATGGTGATGTTAGTATGAAAGAGGCAGATTGTTTAGCTGAAAGGAGAGTTGAAACTTGTCATGTCTGCATTACTGACATTAATGTTTTATGCACTCAATGCTTCTAAGACTGCTTCTCTGTGTGGGATTATGGTAATTCCTGATCAATTGTGCCTTTGTAAGAAAATACAACCATGTATAATATAGCTAAAATGCAAGGTAGCTCTTCATTGCATAAAGACCAATTAGAGGATAGTTTATTATGGAACTGAGGTTTGAAAAGAAAAATGTTCCAATAAAAAGGTTCTTGATCAACAAATTGTGAAAGGACTTAGCAATTTTAGTTCACTGGGATCTAGCTAATGTGATTGTCCTCATTTCAGAGCAAGGTGTAAATCCTTTGCCTCAAGGAACAGATCTCAGCTTCTATTGAATGAACGCATATCTCTTAGAAACACACTACACAGTTGCCTGTGAGGAGTGGAGGGACAAAGGACTGCACATCTTGGTGGGTTTGGTCCTCTCTGAGGTGTTGGCAAGGGAGGAAAAGCACCATAAGAAGCCTGGAAGGTGCACTTCCAGAAGCCTGGAAGAAGGTATTCAGAGTGCAGTTGCCTCTCCCCTTGATCATAAAACCTTGCCCACCATGATTATAAAACCTCCAAAATGGCATGTAAAAGAGAAGTGAGTGAAAGTTTGGCCACCGTAGTTAGCACTGATTTGACTAACTGCCATGAACTTACTTTATTATCAGAATTTTGCAGTGTATTGTTTGTTTGTTTCTTTTCCCCTAAGGTACAAATGCATCTTCTGCTGAATTTATTTCAGTGTTTTGTTTTGAAATGGCAAAACTGATCTCATTTATGATTTTTATCTTGTCCACCAGTCATGTCAGAGGCCAGCCCAGCTCTTTAAAACAAATTCAGCATTGCTTGGTTTATTGATTGCTGCAATAGTTCCATCCATTCAAGCATGTTTATTTTGCATTATAAGGTTGCTACCTACTTGAAAAAGTAGATTCAGTTACTATAAAAAATAATTTTCCTAAATTTTTTTTTTTTGCTGAAAATATTCTGAATGAATCTTCCAAAATGAACAATATGCATGGGAGTAGTAAGGAATAGAAATCAAAAAATCTATGAGCTCTTTTTATTCCCCACCCACTCCCCCAGTGCCAGAATGACACAAATCCATTTATGCACACACACATTTTACACACAAATAAATGGATGAATAGATAGTGCAGATAGAATGAAAGAACCCTGCTATTTTAGATTGAAGTGGCTGTCACTGACATTAATTTAGATGTAGTATTAGGGAGCCTCTTAAAGGTCAGGTTTCCCCTGGAGCGTTAGTTTACCCTGGACATTTTTACAGATGATGTGCTAAAGATGTAATGCATCTAATAACTACATCTTGGCTTCATCTACTTGATTCATCAAATTCCTGCCTGCTCAATACTGAGTTTTTGGTGACATGTTATATGTGAAATATTACAATACAGTATGTTAATGTCGTGTTGATTGCAACTGATTTTCTTTAATGTTTGTTTGGAGGTACGTAAAAAATAAAGCTCATCTATTGCCTAATGCTAGTGACCTATGGCTTCCTGGAAATAGAAGCCCCTAATTTTTCAATTAAGGAAAGATGGTTATGAATGAACAGCTGCCCTTGCCTGGGAAAGGTGGCGTTCAGTGCCAGTGCAGCATCATGACTACCCACGCAGATGGATTTATCACGTTGCATGTAAAACATTACATATACAGACAAATAATATTTCCTGGGTTCATGCAAAGTCACAGGTAGTTAAGTGCATGGATATCACAAAGACAGAGCCTAATTCTTGCCCTTATTCTGTGACCTCTTGATAATACAGTTGCTTAATCCTTTTTAAAGGGGTCTTTTAACTTGTTTGTGAAGACTGTAGTTGACCAGTAACCAGAATAGGGCAGCCCTGAGGTTAATAAGATTGTTTGCTTTAGAACAATCAGTTTGTCTTTCCTACTTAATATGAAAGTTTTGTAGTGTAACACATGCATTAAGCTTTATGCTCTGCCCTTGTCAAAAAGAACTTTGCACAAAGATCAGATGCACAAAAGATAATTTTTAGAAACAAACTGGCATTGAAATTAGATGGATGAGAGTGGCATGTGTCAAAGAGCTGACAGAGACACCGTTCAGGAGTTTGCCTTGTTTCCCCTCTCTATCAGTGCCTCTTTGTGGTAAGTTGCCCATCTGAAGAATGAGTTTTAAGTTTTCAAAACAAACAAATGTAACCCCATCCCCCAAAAAAACTCTTAAGATAATCATGTCAAAATAGAACACATGTGAAATATTGATATTTGACCAGGATAAAATATTTTTTCAGTGTTGCATAGCTAGAGCAGTACATTTCTGCAATGTTGGATGGGCTGTGAGGCTTCTGAGGCAGCAGGGCAAACGCTGCTTTGCTGGGTGGGGAGAGGGACCCAAGTATGTGTGATCCGTACGTGAGATCCCTCTTCTGAATTGCAGTTCTCTCACTCTGTAACCATTATCCTAAAGGAGGGCTGTTTCTTGTCTACACTGATCCCACTGACTCTCTGTTTTTCTCTTGCACCCAGTGGAGGACAAAAGTGGTGCAGTAACAAGGAATTATGGTCTTCTACGCTGAAAAGTACCCACACCAAGTTCATTTACTTTAGCTTGGGCTGAAGACTGTGTTCTTTGTCCAGACTTTGTTCTTAAACTCTGAAGCAAAGCACAACCTCGCCTTTGTGGGTTTTTTCTTTTCCTAGAACTGCCTTTTGTGTGTATTGGCAGGAAAACAGCATTGCTCTTAAGGATCTCAAAGTCAGATCTGCTTCTGCAGCCTTGAAGGTGCTGTTACATTAAAGAGAGGGGAAAAAAAGCTTTTAAATATTGAAACAGTTTCTAAAGTAAAGAGGTTTGAATTTATGATTGATTTTGAAGTGATATGTGTTTAAACTTTGAATGGGAATAAAATAGTGTCTTGTTCAAATATTGAACTAGTTTTAAAGTTAAATGGCTCGAACATAGAAGTCTCTCATGGGAAATTGTATTCTCATTTCAGTCTCTGACTTCTCTTGCATATTGTACTCACACGCCAGTGTTTGCTTAGGCTGCACTGAAAAGCTCTCTGATATCATTTTGTTAGTTGATTTAAAGAAACCTAATAACAAACCACAAAATACACTGAAAAAATTGATAGTGGCAGTTATTTTTTCATGGTAATGGAAATTCAGCAGAATGATGTAAGCAAAGACAGGATAGCTCTTTAAAGCAGAAGAGTAGGGGAGATAAAATAATTAAAAAAACATTGACATGGAGATGTGGTCACTGAAGTATGGACGATGAGTGAGAACTGTGTAATTGGAGAAGATTAGTCTCTGCAGCTTGGCCGATAAACAGACAACAAACCATTACGTGTTACTGCTCACCAAGCTACTCTTAATTTTTTGGGATGGTGGTTATTCTGTATTGACTGGCATGCTGCAGAAGTTGTTTTGTGACTCATGTAAGAGGGCCACAATTGTATTTTATGGCATGTGCTGTCAACTTATTAATGTGGCTGTCTTTGGACAGGTTTGATTCTCTGGCTTGGCTTTCACATTCAGCTGTATAATGGCTAGTGAAAATCTTACATCAGGAACAGAGAAAGCTGCATTCAAGGACTAGATAAAATACAGCATAAGTAATGTGTGTGCTGTTGTCTTACTGACCATAACATTAAGATTCTCTATGTATTTTATAGCCAAAATGGCTTTTCAGTTTCCTAACACTTGAGGGCATAATTACTTCAGCTGACTATTTGAGTTGTTAGCCACTTTTGCTAACAATATTCTTCATGCACATCTTTCCTTGGTTTGGGATCATGCAATATGGATAAATGTGACCTTGATGGTACTGTTGACCCACTCTATTTGGAGTTTGCCAAAGCTGGAGGAGAAGGCAAACTGGTAGATGAGCTGATCTTCGTATTGTTGCTATCCCCATTGCAGCAAGAAACTGATTTGTGATAGCTGGACATTTCGGTGGCAAATCCAGTGTGTTGTTAAGTATGTATCTTCATGGCTGCAATCAAGGGGTTTGAGAGTAAACTGTAGGTGCAGTGTTGGATAATAGTGCGAAAAAGATCTCTGCCTTGATCAAAGTTTAATGAACCCATAGTGGAATGTGAGTTTTTTGTTTGTTTAAATTTTTCATGAACTTGAACCACTGAAAGAGAAACTCCATGTTGGACTGAACTGGGGAGGTATTACGGCAAGTTTTCAAAATTTGAAAGTTTTCAACAGTTCTTTCAATAATGTCACGTTAGAAGACAACTAAGAAAAATCTCAAGAACTTAATGCACATTTTAAGAACAGCGTCTTTAAAAAAAATGACTGTAGTGCAAAACTAGTGGAGAATCAATGGAAGCTTTTCTGGAGCATTAATAAATCCATGCAGGCATAGCTGAGAAATTAGAATAAATGTAGATGTCTGAATAACTGTTACATTCCAGAAGAGAAATAAATTATGGTCAGTGTAAGCTGTGTAATCAAACACGACTGTTAATCCTCAGGAACCACCTATTCCACAATTTTAATACAATTAGAAACATGGAAGGAAGCTGACAGTGGGATCTGTGTGCTCCATAGTCAGTGCAGTTGTCTGTCCCAGAAAGCATCTTCATCCTCCTCTCCAAGGGTAAGCAGTCTGTTAAACTGGCTGGGGCTTTGGTGGGCCCACTGGGAACAGAAGGTATTTTGCCCTATAGAAAGGCTGGTAATTATTGCTATATGATAAGTAGAAATGTTATTCAGACTCCATTTACCAGATTATAGCTACATTTTCTCATGCTTTTGCTATGTAATGCCACTTATTTTTCTTAAGACAAGACTTTTTAAGCAATTGTTACAAGAAAAAAAAACACCAAACAAACCAATAAAAACCCAAAGAACAACAGATGCTAGGTTGGTTAGCTAAACCTCTTAAATGGTTGAAAACACAGCACAAACAACTATGAAGTTTTGATCAATTGTAAATTTTTGTGTATTTTCCCCTCCTTTGATAAGGCCTTTCCTATTTATAAGAAGGTTTGATATAGGCCATGGAAACAGGGAGATTAAACTACGTCTTTTTGCTTAGGGAATGAATGATATACTCATGTAGCAAAAAAGAGGGATATTACAACTGATGAAAATTTTGGCTCTCTTCAGTTTTTGAGCTTTGGCCTTTCCTATCACAGAGTGCATCTCCATTGGCTCTTTGGTTGTCCAGAGGTTGCCCATCCCTAATCTGGGATGAGACTCTTGCCTTTTATCTGACATCTATTAACGCAAATTGGGGTGCACTCTAGGTAGGGCAGCCAGTTTCTGAGCTTTGCCTAGTTAAAAAATGAGGTTTATGTTTTTTCATCCTGGGGCTACATGATATGATAAGCTTTGCTGATATGGAGTCTCTTGAATAAGTGTCTCCACCCAGCTGTACATGGGATTCTCTTGGATGTAGGAAAATATTGGTGCTTTGCTCTTAAACTTGGGAGCACTGACCAAACCAAGATGAAGTAACAGAGCTGGTCTGTGCAAAGAGCTTGACACTGACGCTACAATGCCATGGTTTATCCAGTATATTTCCATGAAACTGCAAGTTTGTTTTGCTAGGTTGAAGAATGGTATTCACTAGAACAAAAAAATCCATTCTTCTTATTATTAGAGCATTTGCTTTTTCTTCTTTAATTGTGAAGGACCTTGGAAATCTTCACATTTATTATGTTCTACAAACTTAGAAATAGTCACTAGGCCATTCAGGCAGGTCCACTGTCCTCAGCTTTTCTCATCTGATGGAGCTTCCATTGAATTCAGTGAAGCTACACTGATCTTTATCCATTCTAGTTTTAACACCAAACTGTGTGTATGTTTGTGCATACATGTGTGTATACCTGTGTACACGCCTGTGAGCATGCACACACAGGGCGTGCACATTTTTATAAATGTGCTCCAGCTGTTGGACCATGTTCAGAGAAGGGCAACAAAGCTGGTGAGGGCTCTAAAGCATAAGTCCTGTGAGGAACAGCTGAAGCAACTGGGAATGTTTAATCTGGAGAAAAGGAGGCTCAGGAGTGACCTTATTGATATCTACAACTACCTGAAAGGAGGTTGTAACCAGGTGGAGGTCAGTCTCTTCTCCCAAAGTAACAAGTAACAGGACAAGAGAAAATATCCTCAAGTTGCGGTAGGAGAAGTTTAGATTGGATATTAGGGAAAACTTCTTTACAGAAAGGGTCGTTGAGCACTGGAACAGGCTGCCCAGAGTAGTAGTTGAAACATCATACTTAGTGGTATTCAACAGACTTGTAGATGTGGCACTTAGGGATGTGGTTTAGTGGTAAATACGGCAGTGCTGGGTCAATAGTTGGACTTGATGATCTTAGAAGTCTTTTCCAACCTTAATGATTCTATGATTCTGTGAAGGATATTGCAAAAGACATAATGTCCGGAAGACTCATAAGAACATGAGGCGTAATGTGAAACTCCCAAAAAACTGTCATTAAGGGCATTCCAAAAAAAAGTCAGCACAGCAATTTTTGAAAGTGTTATTAGCTCTGCTGAGCATACTCGAAAGTCCTAGGAGTGTTCCTGCGCCATGCGTGGCTATGTCACATATGTCACTGGGTGTTTTTGGATCTCTTTCCTGGCCAAGATGCAAATTTGGAGAAACAAATCCATTTGAGATAAAAATACTGGAAAGTTGTACTAATGAAATCTCAAAAATGCAAGCAGAGACTTAGACATATGATGACAAAAATGATCTATAGTTTATGTAACCTTAACTTCACCTTAGTTAAGTTTTTTTTATTTTTTCTTTTTCTTTTCTTTCCCCTTTTTTTTTTTTTTTTTTTTTTTTTTGTGGGGACTGGATAAATAAAATAAAGTATTGTATGGATGAGTTTAATCCAGTGAATGGTTTATGGACACACTCCTCCAGGGAGTGTTATAAGTTCACCACTGAGTGCTATATTTTGAATTTGAATCTCTGATTTAACTGCAAGAGGTGTAAAAACTGATGCATCGAGCCAACTCCCTACTGGTTACACATCTGAGACTCAAGTGCTTCATTTGTTACTTTTAAAGCTATAGTAAATAATTTTAAACGTGAAGTGAGTTTTTTCTTTCTTTTTTTCTTTGGGGTTTTTTTTTTTTTTTTTGAAGGCTTATTGCTTCTAATAAAGGATGACAAATCTAAAGCAAATAAAACATTGGATGATATTAGTAGAAATTATTATATTGGCTCTAAACCTATTTGTTTGAAACAGTAGCTATAAGAGATTGTATATTTTGGTAACTTTACTGACTTTTGCTCTCCTTCTATCTCTTTTTGGGGGTCAGCCATCACAAATGCAGAAGCTATGCAGATCTGGAGATATGGTACTTTTTCTTGGATGGGAAGGATGGGTTGAATTAATAATCTAACATTTAGGCTGCTGGCAGCACCACTGGTGCCTCAGAAGAAACAGCACAGCTGTAAAAGCACAACAGATTCATAGACTTTAAAGCCAGTGATCGTGATTAGTGTCAGTTATTATTATTGTCACAGTTATGTTACTTTTACTGTAAGGGCTGTGCCTCATGAGAAGACTCTAAGTCCTAGATTCAGAAGTTTGGGATCTAAATGGAAAGCTTGATGCAGAGTTCAGGGGAAAACATTGTGCTTCTGGTGGGAAGAATACAGTAAGGATTATGGACACAGAGTAAATTAGTTACTTCCTTTGGGTGTACATTTGTTTTTAAATGTTAAAAATGTGTGGGCAGACTTTCAAGAGAGTGCAGCAAATTTGGAGGCAGTGTGGTAGGTCTTTACAGTGAGGTAGGATGTGAGGAGGACTTTCTGTATAAATTTTGGTAGTCTGAGGATGTAAAATAACATGGATTGGCATGTAGTAAAGTTTATGGAGGGAGAAGGTTTCTGAAGATTACTGCTTGGGTGGAAGAAAAGGAAGAAATAGAGAAGAAATAGAGAGAGATAACTGAACAACAATTTGTTGCTCTCTATCTATGGCTTTAGCACCCCCCAAGCTTTTCCTGAAAGAGTTAAATGTCTCTGTCTGGAGAACCAATCCAATGAAAACACCTGACTGTCTAATGGGAGCTAGGAATAGAGGTGCATGAATGTAGGTTGATGCAGGAGTGGAAGGTAGCTTGTGCATCATCAAGCTTTATACCCTGCTGTTGCAGGACACTGAAGTCATACAAATTTCTCAGCCTCACATGTGAAAGGGTTTTCCTCCATCTCATTTCCCTGGGACGGTTGTTGGAGCATCTCACTCTCCTCAGGGTCAGACATGTGCTTGTGAATTCCATTCTTAGTGTATTCATGGCCAAGTCTTAATCATTTGTTCTTATGCCAAAATTGCCTTTTAACTTGAATAGCTTCTCTGCCTCTCGTTTGCTTATCTCTTCTCCAACCCCCTGCAATTACATTCCTTCAAAATAGGTTTTAAAACCTTGCTTAATGTTTGGGTGAGACTGATATCTCAGTAGTTGGCTAGATAGATTCCTCCCCCATTCTTAAATACAGGTATTAGTTTTGCTGCTTCTGTAGTCATTCATATAACCCCTGACTGAAGAGATTTATTAAAAACTGAAGTTTTCCAGTAAGTTGAACTGAGAGCACAAATCTTGTTTGTAAAGCCTTTCATTTTTTCCTGTATATATATATACAATTTGAATCTAGAAATACTGTCTTGTACAATTTGCTTCCCCTCTCTGAAGGTTTTAAACCAAAATTTAATCACTTCTTTGTGCATTTTCTGCCTTTTTTTCTCAACCTGTGTGGTTACAAATGAAAGTCTATGCTATGGCTTAGCCTGAGAGGGAGGAATGTTCTTCAACTCCATTGTAGGGATGGTCTTCTGGACTTGGACAAAGGTAAGGAATTGAGGGAAAGCAGAGGAAATTTTTGTAGTAGAATGCAAACCTCAAGGGAAATAAAAAGGCAGGGAACTGAAGAGTAAAGTCATTGTATCGTGTGATTTTTCCAAAATGTTTTTAATCCCCCAAACTGCAAGCAATGATAAGAAAATTCCCTGTTGTTTTTCACTTACAAAAAGCCAGAATTAAAACTCTGAACATTTATACATAAATTGAACTGCAGGTGCACTTTAGCTGGGGTGTGGGGTGGAAAAGGATCTTAATTAAGTCTATAAAAATCAACAAGAAAATTCTGTGGAGACTACACAAAAATAATATATTTTACTGAAACAGTGTGGGATAACTCCACAGGTCATCTTTTCATCTAAATGCAGGTTATTCAGTTTCCCCAAGTGAAGACTACTTTGATTCCAATGGCTGTGTGTCGCATGCAAAACAATTGATGAGGATACAGTTTCCAAACTTTTTTTTTTTTCCTGCAGCAAGAATTTATTTTCTTTCCCCCCCAGTACCCTGGAAGATTCTTGAATAGAAGTATTATTGCAGTCAGTGTGTCATTTTACTGTACTCAGTTCATTTAGTCCCAGGTGTACTACGTGTGTGTTCGTTCTAGGGGAGGGCATGGGAGCCTTGCCAAGCCCTTCAGTTATTCTTGGCTCAGAGCCTAAGCACTACATTTTTCTAACTTATGAAATGAATTTCAACTTGTAACCTGTGGCACTTTCAAGGTCATGATTGGAAGGTATCAGGTGTGCTTTAAGAATAGCTCAGCAAGAAAAGGACATATTTTAAAAGTTTCTTATTTTTTTCCTTTTTTTTTTTTTTTTTTCTTTAAATAATTGCTGGCTAACAAATAGCCCAGAAAGCAAACTAGCATGAACTCTTCAACACCTCTCCAGATTCAACAAGACTGACATTTATAGCTTTATTGTAGCAGAGACATGGCATTTGGATTCAGATTGTTTGGACTGCAGAGTGTCAGTATAAATAGCTATGATTGACTTTTGTATGGAGCACATCTGGAAGCAATTTATGGCATTCCAGCTAGATTAAAGCATGTTTTAAAGGCATTTCACCAGTCTTTTTTTTTCTTCTTTTTTTTTTTTTTTCTGGCTATGGCGAATAAAGTTTCAAAGACAGTTTAGCTGCTGTTTCTGTTAATGTGGACCATAGTGAAGTCAAATTAAGGGCAACTGGGGAAAATGGTGCATTTGTTTGTTTTTGTTTGTTTTGCTTTGTTTCCCAGAATAGAAGAACTCTGAAGTGAGTGTAACTGGAGCTATATTCTCCTTTGGAAAGTAAGATATAGCATTTGACACCAAAACGCTTACACTCTGAAAGCTAGTGAACTAAACAAACTTGAGGTGCTGGAAGTATGGACTCAAAGCACAGATTTTAAAGACTTATACATTTGCTAATGGGGTCTGAAAGGATGGGGCACAAGAACTGCCTTACTGGTTTTTAAGTACATAAAAACGTACAGAACCAAGAACAAAAAAAACCCTGAAGAGAAATCATTTAGCATGACCCATCATGATGTAGTTGGGCTAATATGAGGAAATTAAACACTTGAAAATTGAAGCTGGATAGAAAAGAGGTTTACCTAAAAGGGCTGTTGCACTGTGACATGGAGATGAACCAGTGATAGTAAATGAACTTGTGCTGTAGAGCGTACTGGTTTGTTAGCACTTCTCTAACTCTATCTCTGCAGTAAACCTGCTGGCTTGCTAAAGCTTTCCTGCTTGTGGTAGTGGTGAAATGGATTAAAGGTTTGAGTGGCACAGTTTCTCAAAATGCTGCTGGGGCTGCAGGGTTGACTGCTGTTAAAACACGTTGGGAAAACCCTGCTGTGAAGTAGCAAGAAGCTGAAAACGCTGCTACTGACACTGTCACCATGGGACATCAGGTGTGAGTGGTGAGGTTGTCTCCTCCAGCCTTTGTGCTTCTGAGCAATTTCCCCTCAGTGCTGTAGGGAGGTGTGGGTACTGCCGGTCCATTTTCGTTTCTATTAACAGGATGAGACTAATTGTTTCCAATTTTTTCGTGGTGTTCTTCTGACAGAGCAATACACATGTTAAATGTGGTGTTCTACTTAGACACCTGTACTGTGATCAGAGATGTGGCTTCAACAAAAGTGGGTGAAGGAAGAACTTTAACCTGTCTGGTTTGCCTGAGCTATGTAGAAAGTGCAGCATGGGCAGAGGCTTGACACAGGAGAGCCTATCTCCAAGCCAACCAGTGGCTGTGTTGCTCCATTTTTATTGCCATTAGGACCTGAACAAGGTCAACTAAGCCTGTTTTGTTTGTAAGCACGTCTCACCTCTGGTTGCTTTATAGATATACCATGGGCACTAGCTCTTTAGAACTTATTTCTAAGGTTCCTGGAGATGGAGGTGAAAAGTACACTGTCTGGTTCAGTCTCTCATGTCCTTGACCAGTGCTACAAAAGTATGAGCTTTGGTTCTACCTTCAAAGAAAAAAGAAAAAAAGAGGGTCTGAAACCATTAAGGTAGATAAATGCAGTTTAAAATTAATATAGGGAAGACTATGAGAGCACATGACTTCTTGGTAGGAACTGTTTGGTGTGAGGATAAATAAAGAAAAGAAAATAATTGTAAATGTCATGAAGGGGAGATATTACTTTGGCAGCTGACTTGGTGGGAAAAGTGCTTGGTAGATAATTTTTTTTTAAATACTGTAACTTAATTTTTTACTGCACTTCTGGCCTACCTCATGTCAAATATGAGGTTACATATATTATGACAAATTTTATTTTATTTCAATTTATTTTATTCCAGTCTTAATAAATCCCACTTTTAATTAGGCCATATGAATCTCAAACTGCCCTCTAGGAATTTTATGCAGACTGCAGGGGAAAGGTTAAACAATATTCAGCCTTCAAGAAGTGGCAGTGACAATGAGCTCCCAGAGCTTAACCCACTTGGATGTTTTCCCAGCCAAGACAGAACACAGACAAAATTCATGAAAAGGACATCAGTGCTGTACAAGGGTCTGGAGTCTGGCAGGTGCATGATGCTTGTATAATTACTCTTGCAGTACTAAGTTTAAGAGTTCATTGGCATATTGCATACATGGAAAGAGTGTGTTTGCATGAATAAAATCTCCATTATATAGCAATAAAAGCAGTTGATAGAAAAGTTTTTATTTGGAAGTACATTTTTTAGAGTCCTGCTCAGTTGTCACAGTCACAGTGGGCTCACTTTCCTTGTTAAGCAAGGAGTTTCTGTACCATTTTGTGTGTTACCTTGGCTCACTTTTATAGGATCAGAAGCCTGTATTGCTTCACATATTGCATCTCAATAATTTGCTGTGAAATTCTATGTCATCACAGTGTGCCTTGAGCTTCAGCATCTGAGCTTTATTTGTTAAAAAAAGTCTTTCTGTTTCTCTCCCTTGTGAAGATGAACATAATGCCTTAAACCAGAGGTGCTAAACCAGTGCATTACTCTTCTCAAATTTTCACAGCCTGGAGCAAGAGGCATCCAATTTGAATCATTCACTCCCTGTTAGCGTGGGAGCTCTTGACTGGTACTTCACATGGTACTGTTGCTCACTGCCCATGTTCAGAAGTAACATCATCAATATTAAAGATTTTTTTAGCAGTTGAAGGGCAGAGGGGAATTGTATTACAGCTGGATGCTACCTAAACTGTGTTGGGATACCACTGAGTACCCTCCCAGTTCCCTCAGTTTAGCCATAGCCATTGGCATATATTGCCTTGGCTACTCCCAAATATGACATTTAGATACTCGTAACAACGACGTTAAGTCTTGTAGGCACCAGCCTTTGTCATTTCCTGACAACTGGAAAGAGACTGGGCTACACTTGCAAACCTATTGATGTGTTTGAGGTTTTCAAATTGGGTATTTTGAGATACCTTTCAAAGTGCCTGGATGACACTTTGTATATAGATTTGGATATACATTTAAAAAAAAAGAAATTAAAAAAATAGCAGTGTTTTGGTGCCAGATCTCCTCTGGCATCAACAGTACTTCTGATGATGTGGAGCAGAGATGTTTCTCCCCCTCCTTCAAGCAGTGTTCCCGCTCACCTCCAGCAGCCTTTCTGAGCAGTCGGCAGGAATAACCAGTGCAGCCAGTCCTGAATTCATGCGTGGGCCCTGAAAGAAAACACACAGAAAACGAGTGTAATTGGTTTATGCTGCCTGATTAATTTATTACTTATTTCCTGACAAGTTCATTGAAATGTAATTTTCTGAGTGGTGATAATATCCACAGAGTAAAAGATGGAGGATGGACAAGCTGAGAATACTAAATCACAAGCAGTACGGTAGCTAGGGAGACTTTGTTCAGCTTTTAATTAGAGATTGCATTCTGTTATTATACGACCTCATTAGTTATGCTGATCGAGACAGGGGAATCTCTAATGACTGCTGTGTTAGGCATTGGAAACATATTTTAACTTACTGATGTAGAGTACGGAAAATAATTGCTAGAGCTGTATTAGCAGAATTGATAGGGCACCTTAGACTCACCATTACTTTCAGATATGGAGAGCTCAGATATTGTTCTCATTATGGATGGTAGTTGACTTTCTCAGTGTTTTTGTTGTTACAGGTTTATAGTGTACACTTTTTATTGTTTCTGATAGCTTTATTCTTTTTAATGGTGAATTCACAGGCTACCTTGTAGGTTGTTATTAGCTGTCCTGTAAAATTCACAAGCTGGCTTTGTATGATGCAATTATTTAGCAGCCTCATAAAAGGTATATCTGGTCATCTCTTATCAGGCTCATTTAAACAAAGATATTTAAAACTGACATTCTTACGCAAGTGTCTAATTTACAAATCGCAATAAATAGTCCAGGCAGTATGCCAGAGACACCACGGAGACTTGTAACATGATGCTGCTTGCAGTGGATGAGGACTGTGACAATTCCATGCTTTTTTAATAATTAAAACATTGAACTGTTCTTGTCCCTGATCCAAACCAGTGTTGGTAGAGTCGATCTTTAAATCAGATACTATGGGGCTGCTGAGCCAACTTACTCCTATTGTAAACTTACCGGAACTTTTCAAGTAATTTTCTGTATGGATTTTCTTAGTATAATATTCTTTGGGATTGAGATTAGTCTGCCGAATATGTATTTTTTATATACATGCATGAATCAAAGAAAAGTATTATTTCAGGAGTTTTAATGAGATAGTAACATTTATAAACATAAATGTTGTCTGTTCACCAAAAAAAAGTGTAATGCAAATTAAAATCAACGTTTTATGAGGAAAGTTGACAAGACGTCTGTGAGTTTTCTTAATAAGAGCTAGATTATTTTTTTTTAATATTTCAAAGAGGCTATTTATAATGTCAGCCAAAAAGCTTTATAAATAAACGAGGCATTAGACTTACAACAGAAAGTAGTATAAATTACAACAATGATGATGATTACCCATTTCACTGACAGGCATGTGTAATGTTTTATTTGTGTTTGAACTGAAGGAGTCTGATAGTATATTTTAGAAATAGGTAATGAAGAATTAATTGTTTTTTTATTAATATTAGTGATGTTTAATGGTAATATATCCTCTCACTCTTAGAATGGATGTGTGGGTGACATTGTTCAGAAGTGCTTTCCAATTATTTTAACAGAAACCATATGTACAGAGGGTAGGCGAAGTGCAGGATATCAAGTCTAGGTAATTGATGCTATGCAGAGTTTATAGACTTTCTCATTTTGTTTTTAATTAAAGTTTCAGTGCAATAGAATCCTTTAAAGTAAATTAAAATTAATCATCAGTAGGTAAAGCCGCTCTGCGGAGAACATAAAGCCGCCAAAACTGTTTTTCATACTGTGCATATATTGATCAATCAGTCAATATTAATTGATTTATATGTAAATGTACCATGTGAACTATTCGGGAAACCTAAAAAATGTTGGATGTGAATCCTATTAGGGCAACAGTTATTTTGTCACGGGTGTCAATCAATAAATACTTAAGTAGATTACAGATCCAATATTATTGTACTAGTTCAACTCTGATTGCATTTCAAAACCTCTACATGGTTATCTTTCAAAAAATATTTTTATACTATTTCCTTTTTTTGTTTATGTTTCAATATTCCTTTCTACAGTGATGCTCTTAGAGATCACCAATATTAAATGGTACATGAAAATTACTTTTAAAAATTGCCTTTTGCACCTGTGTATGTATTTTGATGAAACTTCTTGTATGTGACCTACTTTTTTTTTTTTGTTAGGAATCTGTATTTTTCACTGAATGAGATTCCCTTTAAATGAAGTAGGGAATCAAGTTAATTTTTCAGTAATTCAGTGGTGTGAGATAAAATATTGTGAATTACTATAAAGGAAAAGTCCCAGATTTTATTTAGATAAAAATTCTACTGGCGTTAGAAGATGAAATCCTGACACTGTTGAAATCACTGTAAAATATCCTGTTGAGTTCAATGGTATTAACAGTTTCACCTTCAGAGTTTGTTGAAAGTAAGGGTAACATGTTAGGAATTAAGATAAGGTGATCTGGGCATTAAACTTCCTCAGAACCTTCTGCAAATCCAAACCATATTTCTTTGTACTTCAGCTGCCTGGATGGAAAATGGAGATAATAATTTCTTACATCATAGAAACATTGAGGAGAGAAACTAAAAGCTGCCAAGTTTTGGTGAGTTGGGAATCATGAAAATATGTAGGCGGGTTCAACAAATA
The DNA here is from genome assembly GCF_022539395.1 of Myiozetetes cayanensis. NCBI lineage: Eukaryota > Metazoa > Chordata > Aves > Passeriformes > Tyrannidae > Myiozetetes > Myiozetetes cayanensis. Next base: position 112,372,413 of record NW_026086604.1, on the reverse strand, counting down.
CCCACAATGTCTGGATGTTGCATAAATAACAACCTAGGAATTCTGTGTGTCATCCAGATAACTAGAAAATTCATGGAAAAGAGAAAAATAACTTTGTACCTGGGAAGGTTTCACGATATTCACTGAGTGACATAATTTGACTGTGTTGTGAGATACAACAAATACTTAAAGGTGAGAAAATTTTTCCTATGTCTTTCACATTTGTTCTCTGTTGACAAGAAGAAAGATGAGCAGATGATGAGCTAATTTAAGCACATGCTGAAATTGAGGCGTATAACTAAGCCCTGTGTTTAAATGCATGCTTTCCTGGTCTCAGGACCTGCAGCTCTTGCTCAACGAGCAGGATCTAAAGAGATCCAAGCCATGCTAAGACATATGGACTTAGCAGACAGCCCTTTTTCACTGAAGATGTAAATTTTAAGGTAAAATAAAATTCCACTGTGCAAGACCCATGGTTTTTCTTTGTCATATTAATAAAGTTCTACTTGGGAATGGTAAAATACGTCCTTTTTGTTCATGCACCTGTGAGAGGTTTAATTCAGGTTAGAGAGCCTGAGCACTGTGGGGGTTTCGAGTTTGGGGGTAATGAAAAACAGATAATCCTCACGGTTTTGTGCAAACATGAAGGGCATGTAGAGGGCGTGTGAATGAGTGAGTTGGGTTGACAGTATTTTTAATGATACAAAAAGAATAAAATAATTCTTTACTTTCTCCAGTCAACCATTTATTGGGCACTAAGAACAATTAAATATGGGAAATAAAATCGAATGGCCTTTTAAGCAATCAATGTAAACTTCTGTACTAAATTACTGAAGAATAAAAATATACTGTGTCATCAGTCTTTAAATACCTCTCTCATTAAAAGGTTGTGCACTGACCTCTCAGCCCTAATCCTCTGGATTATTAGTATTAATTTCTTTTTCTTTTTTGTCTTTTTCATTTTTTTACAGGACAGTGGGAGTCAATTTCCACATCTATCAAATTAGAGCATGGCTTTAAGAAAACAAGTTATATGATTTTAAGTTTGAAAGGAGAAAGAATGTAGTTCTGTCTCCCTGTGTTGTTTGTGTGGTGTGCATGTGTTTATAATTTTTTAAGGTTTTGGTTTTTTTGGTGTGTGTGTGTTTTTTTTGTTGTTTTTTTTTTTTTTTTTAAGAAGAACTTGAGTTTTTCAGTGTGTCAGGTATCCATCTAAATGAGGTTATAAGCCCAGGTTTCAGCCTGTCCCTGCTCCCCAGGCTGCAGGAGCTCAGGGCGGGGGAGCTGGTGTGCTTCACTTGTCACAGAGGGGGCTCCAGGAGCCTGAGCAGCTCTGGCAGCCGGAGGGTTTCTCTCCCACGTGCATCTGCCCATGGTATGACCCAGCTACTTGGTTCCTCGGTGAACTGTGGGATGATGGGTCACAGCACCGCAAGGAACAAATCTTCAGCCTTAGTGAGATCTTGGTGACTTGTGAGTACACTGCTGCTGCTGGCGGGTGGAAAGCTGGTTTGTTTTTCAAGCCAGTAGCTTGCAGTGTTGGTTTTCATCTGTTTTTCCACAGCCCTTGTTAGCAGCCAAATACTTAGGTATTTTGTTTCTCTCTGTTTCTTGCCTGGTTGTCATATTACAGCAGTAGTTTCAGCAGATAGAGCTTATTGATGCATGCCTCACATGTTGTGGCACGGCACTGAACTGTTCCACAGTGGAGTTTAGGGGGATCATAAACCACCTAAAAAACCTTTTCTTTGCAGAGTTGATCAGCAATTGAAGTGGCAAGGTGGGGGGTGGGGTCTTCTGGGGGTAAAGGAAACCCATTTTAGCCATACCAAAACAGTGAAGAGTAGAGCAGAGTACCCTTTTGGGATGAGAGAACCATAAGTGACTCCCTCCATGACTGAAATTCAAGAAAGATGGTGGTGGTGGTTTATGTTCTTTTTAGTGATCAATATGTTCTCCAAGGGTAAGTCCCTCTGTCTTTGAGCTGTTCAGAGCCTCAAGCTGCAGCCAAAATTGCTGTAATAAATTGTCTTCAAGTTCACTTTTTGGAGGAATGTCTTCTGTGACACAGTCGTGGCTGTGCCTTGATTACCCTAATCATCTTTGTGACCACCACTGGTTTCCCTTTCCAAGTCTAAGTGATTGCTAAAGCATTCTCTTCTACAATCAGTATTGGCATTGCCTGTTTGCAGCCTTAGCTGGTGTGGGTATCCTTCTAGTGTCTGCAGTGGATTTGCAGTGGGATGGCTTTGAAATGCTTAGGAATAATTGCCTGGTATTGGTTGATTGGTCTTCTAGTTACTGTGATAACTTTAACAAAGTTGATCTTATTTCATATTCATCCCAGTGTTCAACGTTTCAACATCTTTTAATGGGATTGTTGAATTGAAACCATTTTGCTCAGAGGGAAATCTGAAATTGTCTTATTCCTGTTTTACCCATAGCAAGTTTGTCAGTCAGGAATATGTTGCACAGAAATGCTAACATTGATGTAAGAAATACATTTCATCACTGGAAATCAGAATAGAAAGGAAAAGAAGTTTGTTTCTTCACCTGAGAACAGAAGCACTAGGAGACAAACTATTGAAGAGTATTTATAAACAGGATTGTGAAATAGCTAAATATATCAGTATAATTCACTTTTAAAAGGCATATTACCTATTTCTAATTTCATCATCCAAATTCTGAATTTTAAATAAACATATTGCCTTTACTTTCTTCTGGTGTTTTTCATAGGTCAGTGACTTTATGGTTAGTAATATTTTAGATATTTCACAGGATAAGAAACTAAGCAGTTGTAACATCTGCCAGTCATAACTGCCCTTGCTTACAATGCATAAAATAGTTACATTTAATTTTCTGGATGTTTTCTTAAACACATGTGAGGTACTCCTGGAAGTTTGAAACTGAACCTTCTTCTGTTCTTCTTCATACATTGGTATGGAAATTTGTTATTCATATGTTGAATTACCCAAGTATTTGTCCCATAAGTATTTTGAGCTATATATTTGTATATTTTAGTTTTTCAATTAACTTTATTTAGTGAACATTTGATCTGTAGTCTAAACATAGCTTAGTATTGCTGTGATCAGGAAGAAAACTTCAGCTGACTTTAGCTGAACTAGAAGAACAACTTCTTTCCTTGTTCCTTCTATGGTGGAGTCTTAAATAGGGCCTGACACAAAGTCTTTGCCAGTCTGTTTGGAGGCTGACATTGATGTGAGTGTGCTTTTCATCAGACCAATGAGGGACTGTTTGTTTTAGGCACTTACTCCCTTTCTGTGCTAGCATCTCTATAAATGGAGTTTTTCTATAAATAGCTCTATTACCTGCCTGATGCACTTTTCCTTTCAAGTTTGACAGCATTTCTTTTCATTGCCTGATAGTCCAGGACAACACAAAGCCTCACAGTTTATTTCTTGGGATGTCTATTTTTCTTCATTTTCCACCGTCTAAAGTGCTCCAGTGTTTTGTCACTTGAGCTTTAATTCCCTTTGAAATCATTATTATGGACAAAGTCTGGGCCTAAAAGTGTATTTCGAAAGGAGAGGTTCTTCAAGTTTGGGAATTTCTTTTCTAAAATTGTGAGTGAAAATCTTGCTTGAAATTCTTTCTGCATCTCGAGAGAAGGGCCAGCTTTCTGTGTGTCGGGTGTTGTGGGTACTTAGGACAGTGATCCTGCCAGCCAGGAAAGGGAAGGCGACAGCAACTCTCCAGCTTGTTCCTTCTGGGACAGAGCTGGGCTTAAACACCTGCTTATCTTCAGCACAATTTTTCCATGTCCTTTGTTTCTTGGAAACTTCAGCACAATATTTTCCTACAACAAGAATAATAGACATAATCAAATTTTTCTCTGAAAGTGATGTAAAGGCTTCTGCATTAGAGTAATATGAATGATGCTTGGATTCCTCAGGGTCCCTCCTATGAAGGTGGTTATACAGCAACAAGTTTTGAGAATATCTCGAGGCACCTTTCATGTGAAGGGTCAAGAGCACAACTGGCCTTGAAGAATGCTTCACCTGGTGAAGGGCCTAAAGCACAAGTCCTGTGAAGAGCAGCAGAGGGAACTGGGGTTGTTTTTACTGGAGAAAAGGAGGCTTAGGGGAGACCTTATCACTTTCTACTGCTAACTGAAAAGAGGTTGTAGCCAGGTGGAAATTGGCCTCTTCTCCTAAGAAACAAGAAACAGGACAAGAGGAAATGGCCTCAAGTTGTGCCAGGGCAAGTTTAAATTGAATATTTGGAAAACTTTCTTCACCAAAAGGGTTGTCAAGAACTGGAACAGGCTGCCCAGGGTAGTGGTTGGGTCGTCATCCCTGGAGGTATGTAAAAGACGTGTAAACATGGACATGGTTTGGGGTGGAGTTGGCAATCCTGAGTTAACGGTTGGACCTGATGATCTTAGAAATGTTTTCCAACCTAAATAATTCTATGATTGGACGTACTCAACTCCCCATGGGGTTAAGCTGTTGTGCCAACTGTGAAAGCATTATGCACATCTTCCATTCTAAGGCAAGGTTCCTGATGCTGCTTACATGGAGCTGATATGCCTCTGTGCGTGTGTGTGTGAGAGAGAGAGTAGTGTCAGGGCAGAACCTGTGCAATTTACACCCAAAAGGAGGTACAAAATGGTGATGGGCAACTGCCTTTGGTGTATGTTTTCATAAAATGCAGTTCGGTATTGCTTCTGCTGCAGATTCACCTGGGTGGTTTGTGGATGGTAGTAAGATGATGTGAGAGAAATAGGAGAGCAGGATATTCCAAGGAGTATTCCTGGAGTGCATGGAGCGGTGGGAGAAAACATGGCAATGATGAGTATACTGCATGCATAGGGTGGGGTCATCTATACTACATGTGTAGATGTGCCTATACTAGATGTATAGATGTGCCTTTACATTACAGAGGGTAATGTACAAAGGGCACTTAGAGTACACACAGCAGTGTACACTGGTGCCTGGTTTAGGTGAAGTGGGACATGATTCAGACAGCATCCAAGCAAGAGAGTATTTGGCAAAGAAATGGACAATGCTGGTATTGCTATTGATGTCCTCTTAAACACCTCAGTTTCCTCTATTCATGTCAAACTGTAGAGAAGGGCTGCTACTGAAAAATGTGTTTTCCTCCTAAGCAAGCTGTGTTATTCACTTTGAATGTACTGTTAAAATCCGGTTATATTTATATTGTAGTGCTCTAGTGCTGGTGGTGACTATAAATCATGTTAAAAGAAGATTATCCAAAAAAAACATTTTTAGAGCGGTTTAAGTAATGTAAGAATTTGTGTTTGTAGTGAAGATCAATAGCCTTATGCTGATCAGAACACTGGATATATATTGACGCAAGGCCTGAGATGTCCCAACTTGAACCTCAGAATAGCATGATCCCCTATGAAACATTATCCCATGCATGTGGTGGGATTGTGAAAGTGACTTTTCCTGAAAGCCTGGCAAAGATTTACAGCCACCAGTGGTGTTAGTAGAGTGACATGAAGTAGAAACTTCTCAAATTAAATGTTTTAGGTGTTTTTAATTTGTCCTAATTCCTTAGGAAAGCTGGATGAAGCTGACAAGAGATGCAGGCATGTTAAGACCTCAGTCAAAGTCCAGTAAAAACCTGATACAAGCTGTAAACTGGCTCTTGCATGTTAAGTTGCAGGGGAGGGCTGTTCCCTGCATTAACGGCGCTGAGCTCGACTCCCTTGGCTCCTGCAGGAGTAGTAAGTCATCGCTGTGATGATATGCCTCAGTGATTTTACTGTCTATGAAATAGAGACCATCTTCATATGAACCTCTAGGGGTTCTTTGTAATAATATTGTATTTTTAAAAAATGGCTGTACCACTCTACATAATCTCCACTAATCGGTACATAAACCCTGTTTGGCAGTTTAAACTGTATGCACAAAATACAAGATTTGGCTCTGCCTAATCCAATAGTTAAAAGCTTTAGTCTGGTGTGAAACGCTTCTTTAATTGTTTTTAAGTGCAGTACACAGGCTTTTGTCTTTCTGTATGCCAGATATTTTCTATTTTTTTTCTGCTTCATTGTATCTCTGAGCAAACAAAATCTTGGCTAAACTGAAGGATTACTTTCTGAAATAAAGCCTTGTTCTGTGGAGTTTGCATAAACTAATCTCCCCTGTTGTTCAGAGTTGATCAAATAAAAATTTTGTGTCCATTATTCTGGCATTTTCACCAAGTAATCCTGTGTCTGGAGCCAGTTTTCATCTATTTTTAATATATTCTTGATGGATGGGTTTATTTTCTACCTACATATGGCAAAAATGTAGTTTTATGCAAGTTGCCCTGCTCCCTCTTTCCCCATAAACAAAGGCACTTTCATAAATCTGCTTCCAGAGGCCTAAAACAAGAAGTTACTCTTCCTGTTCATGAGTAATTATAGGTGTGCAATGGATTAAGGAACCTACTGGAAAATCTTTCTTCATCTGTAGCATCGCTGAGAAGGACTTTGAAAATGAGGCTTATCTGTTCCATCAAGCCTCTGTACTATGGGAAAAGGCACAAAAGTCATCGGTAGGCTGGAAAAATAAATTGGTTTTCACTGCTTGGCTATTTTTACCCTCCGTTTTGCAGTTGGTATTAGTAATGGAAGAGGGAGTCATATGATGCTACTGCTATATAAAATGGTTTCCTTTAATTCAGGGATTTTAGATCTCTGTTTTAAATAAGTTCAAGTAAAATATAACATTAAAAACACCTCTTTCTTTCTCAAGTAGAATCAAAGAATGGTTTGGGTTGGAGGGGACCTTAATGACAATCTAGTTCCAATCCCCCTTCCATGGGCAAGGACATCTTCCATAGATAAGAGGGACAAGTAGTCTTCAAAGGTTTCCACTGCTCCATATTCAAGAACCATGAAAAAACATACCTGAATTTTCTAGAAACTGATTTTACTTCCTTTTCACGATCTCCTTTTCACCTGGCTTTTTAGGAATGAGAGGTATATGCAAGGAAAGGGGCTTTATTTTCGATTTATTTTTTTTCTCCTTCATCTAGACACAGTTAAGGAAATGAAGCTCCATCAAACTTCTTTCAAGGTCAGCACTGCCCCCCTATTTGATGGTGGTGTTTCTCGTAGTATGCTTCCATCAAGCTACTGTTGCTTGCAGTTTCAACACCTCTGGAGGCTTGCCCAATCTCACATGTGACATTTATGGTATCCAACCTGAAGTGGATGAATGTAGAGCCATGTTCCTCCTTTCTCAAGGAGCAATACTGCCCCAGTCAATGTAGATTGTCCGTGGTCCTTACCTCTTGCCACCACATGGTCAAGAGTCCATGTTTCTGACTTTGGCAATGAAGTGATACAGGTGATATTCTTTATGACTGGAGAATGAAACTCTGGTGCATGTTTAGAGTGATGCATCTTGTGTTTGGTTTTTAGAGTTGGATCAGGATGTGGTAAATATTGCTTTGATATTTCTGAGAAAGTGTCTGCTTTTCACTCTTTGGGCGTCTCATGCAGATAGTTTGTTTCCTGGCATAGCAAGTGTTTTTCTTTCGATTTATGGTTTGGTGTCCACACTGCAACTTTTGTAGCTGATGCTTTTCATATTAAATCTCATAATTTTCCAGAGTTAAGATTCTGATTTTTATCAAAGAAATGCTGCTTTAACATGTAGTCTGGCTAGCACATGGCAAATCTTCAGAAAGAAGACCAAAATATTTTGGTGGTCTTCCCTGTCCCAACCCCATGTTTCCATAAATATGCTGCACATCACAGACTTGTACAGTTCCCTGTCTTATGCTAGATCATGTCAATCCTTCAGACAAGAGTGTGTGCGTAAAAAATAATTAATTACTCTGTTGATTCTTTTCCTATAGGCACTGTAGCATAGGGAAAAGTAAAATTTACTTTTTGTCCTACCTCCTCAGATGATTTACATACAAGGCAATTCTCATTAAGGAAGTTGATCGAAGACCCCAGTTTATGTAAAGTTCATTCACAGCTGGTAAGGATTATGTATAGCACAAAACCTGATGTTTGTTTTCATGTGTGTTTAAATTTCTAAAAGCCATTAAGGAAACCTAAGCTATGTTCTGGATGCCCTTTCTGTAATTAATACATAATACAGAGAACAGTGAAATAGAAAGGACTGCTCATCTCAGCACGACAAACATTCAGTAGCAATATGATGAGCTTGAAACATTCCCAGTCTTCAAGACAGAAAGCAAGGCTGGCCTTGCAGCATGCTTTGAGTACTCTCAAATGGAGAGTTTAGTAGCCAAAGCATCCAAGGAATCACAAAGTTGAGACTCTAGATGAGAGCACGCCCTGCTGGCAACTCCATCTGATTCACAGAAAGGGGTCTCCAGGTTGCAACTACTGATTGATTGCAGGGGAGGGGAGGGAAGGGATGGTAAGAGGGTGAAGGAGAAGAAAAGGGATGGAGATGGAGAAAAACAGTGCTGCAGATGTTCAGCACCATGCAACGTGGACCTATAGCGTGACATCATGTTTGGAAATTTGCTGGCAGCCTGCAGAGCTTGATCATCAATGCCGCTGGCATTTCACACGAGCCACCTACTCTCCAAGCAGCAACCATCTGCTCTTGGGGCTGCTGTCTCTGTGCAGGTGTGTTGCAGGAATCTGGCACCTTGCTGGTGAGGAACAGCCACAGAGGAGTTTGTGTAGGAAAGTGAGCATTGCAGAGATGGTCGCATGGAAAAAAGGTGGTGGTGGTGCTTCTTGGACACTTTGGAGAAGCAACATTCCATTTGGGTGCCATAGTAATGTACCAAATGTCTATGGAGTGCTGGTGCTGGAGAGATTCTTCTCCCCAGCCAACATTTGGCTCTGTCTTGGTCCAAATATGCCATCATCCAATCCTCAAGCATATGTACTGCATGTCTGTTAGAAGCATTACTGTGATGTTTTTGCTAACAAGCAAAACATTATAGTACATTTATTTTATAAAGATGTGACAGTGCAACTTCTAAAGCCTTTTTACACCAGGGGTTCATCCACAGAAGAGAATTCTTTTTAGTATGTCTGAATAATAAGCCTGAGAGGATGGGGAAATATCTACCTTATGAGCATCTATTTCTCCTTATGCTCTATTAAGCAAAGAGAAACAGATTAGTGCCTGTTTCAGGTTCTTCTGGGAGAAAACAAAGCGCTATAGGTGACAATTAATTAAATAGAGATAAAACTATTTAAATGCAAATATTTTTAACTGCTAGTTAAAGTTGAAGGGGATCAGTTTATGACACTTGGCAACTAAGATAAATGAATACACTTGTTTTCCTTCTCTGAAGTATACATTGCTTTCCTTGCTTGAGAAGCATCCTGTTTTCTTTAGGTTGAAGTATGTTTCAAACTTGTTTTCACCCTGAGGATTCACTTTGCCCTAATAAATTTTGTCCCTTACCAACTGCAGATGTTGAGGCTGGTGTCACAGTGGCCAGGATGTTTTCTTTCCCTCATCTGTCTGTCTCCCTTTGCCCTTTGAGTTTTTATTTATTTTTAAAAAATGTTCACTTTATTTTCTGTGGGGGACAAATGACCACTACTCTTGGACAATTCTACTATCATACTACTTTATGGATATGTTTTATTTATTTTCTTATTATTTACTCTATGACTAATACAGGCCTTTTCTTATTTGTCCTGTAAGAGGACAAATTCCTGCCCCAGATGACCTCACTTCTTGTCAAACAGGAGGCTGCCTTGCAGTGTCATTTCATCTGGACAGAGGATATGAATACAAAAGGAAAGCTTGCTGGAAAGCAAGTGGTTTTGTCTAGTAGCTGTCATTTGCCACAAGCTCCTCTGCAGAACAGTATGTGTGAGTTAAAATTAGGTTGCAGTTTTTAATAGTGTGTGGGGAGGGACAGAAGTGGCAAGGATACTTTAAGGGTGTGCTCTGCACCTTGCTGGGTGGGGCAGCGTGGGTCGGTACAGGATCATGTTTGTATGCTTGTATATGTAAATTTGGGCACCTGGATATGCACTCATCTGGAATAAGCTGGGCTCACATTTTCATATGATCAGACAAATAAACATGTGCTGGGTAGTCAAATGTCTTAGATGTCTGTTACCTAGGGCTGAAAACACAAGCTGGCTTTCCACTTCACCTCTCTTGGCATGATGTTGGGAATGGTACACGATGCTTGTATTCAACTGGTCTGTTGATACACCAAATAATACTCCTTACATCCAGCAGTTGTGTGGATGTAATACATCCTTACATGCTCAGTTGTGACTGTTGTACTTGCAAACAGTTACAACAACTCGCTTTGTTGTTTAGAAAGAATATTAAAAAAAAAAAAAAAAAAAAAAGAGGACGTACGTTTCCCTTGGATGAACTGCATTAAAAATAGTAATGTCCTGACACTGGTTCTTTGGAGTAAAGAACTTATGGTTTTAATGGAGGACCTTTGTGTGTAGGCAATGTGCAAATACCCCATAGCAAATAGTCCTTGAGCTTAGAGGTTTTGTGGTGTCCCAGGCATGCCCTGGGAGAAGGAGCTCAGACCAAATAAACATGGAGTGGCAACAAGTACCTTGCCAGGACTGGGGTTATTTATGTGTTTACTTTTTTGGGGGTTTTTTTGGTCTGTTTTGTAATGAAAGGGAGTCGGTTACATTACAAGAGGACAGAAGTGAGCTCAGGGAAGAGAAAAAAAGAGTAAGTAAAATTTGGAGAAGCAGACGCAAGGACATGGCTTCTTGGCAGAAGGAGAAAGTCAAGGTTGGCATGCTGAGAAGTTTGGAGAGAACAGAGGGCAGGAGCAGAGGGAGAGGAAGGTGTTGAGGAAGGAAGTGAGCAAGGCTGGAGGAACAGTAGTGATCATGCTGGGGTGAAGAGAGGGAAGTAGTCCTAGGCTCAGGGTGGGATGGTCTTGAGGGACACTGGGGAGCAAAAGGAAGAGGGAAAGAGAAGGCTGGCTTGAGTCTTGAGTAGAAGTGGAGTAGGGATGGACTGCTTGATCTCACACCGTGCTGGTGTCAGGTTCAGTGGGGTACTTCGCTGAAGGCAAGGTACAACTTTTTACATTTAAATAATGATTTACTGATCACTAAGGCTAGTGCTTAAACAAAACTCATCCTGGTAAGTGAAATCCATTATGAGAGTACATGTGCATTGATTGTCATGCTGGATCTTTATCCTCTCCCAGATGTAGGATGGTACATTATCTCAGCTTTCTTGAGACGGATGGTTAATCCATAGCCTTTTGCTGTCTCAGCACACCAACTGGTGATGAACTTGAGGCAGATGGAAAGTTGAAGTCAAGTTCTATAAGTAAAGAAGTGTACATCAGTTAACTCTGTGGAGGCTTTTAATTTTCCTCAGTGAAAAAAGGTTGCCCTATGTTCAACTGAAATTTTCCCAATATCTTTATGACAAAAAGAAGCCCAAGTAGAGGAAACCAAAACACAGTGGTCTGTGTTAAGCAGCAAGACAGGTAGTGTTATCACAGCCATCCCATGGGACTTTCAAATGTAGAGGTTATGTTTCATAATCCATCTTTTGGTGGAAATGGATCAAAAAAAAAAAAAATGCTGACCACAGAGCCTGCACGCAGGATTCTATTGAGCTGTGGGCAGATGACTTGAACCTTTTTCTTCAGACAGAGCTTTCTGTAATTTCAGTCATCAGTAACTGTTTAAAAGCATACAGGTGCATATTCTTTTTTTATTTTGGTACTTCCAAACAGTACATATAATGTTGCTCTGTAGCACCTTAAGTGTATTGGGGAAAACATTGATGAGGTATTCCTCCCATTTCAGATAGCAAGCCAAAAATTATTCTTCCTGTATTTCAGTATTGTGAAATAGTCCAGTGAAAATTTGGATGTTTTCTTCCATTTATATTTGGTAACACTGGAGATGAAATAGAGGAGAATATGCTGCCCCAGGAGTTGTGGTGACAGTCGTGGTTGTTTGGCATTGTGCTCTTTGTTCCAGTTATTTTTTTAGAAGTTTAAGTAAATAAAGAGCTAATTTTTCCCTTGAGCCAGGATGGTATTTCAAGAGACTTTTACTGTAACTAAGAGGACAAGTTGCCTGAGTACACTCAGGGGATGAGTTTGTTGTCAATGTCATTACTATCCTGTAGTGAACTGAGTTGCAGCATATAGGTGGTCTACAGAACCTGCTGAATACTAAATACATGCAAATATAAGAGGCATGCATGTAAAGAGCAGTAAATCTGTTCCATAATGTATGTAGTTTTTTCCTAGATCTCATATAAAACTGTGAATATAAGGACTCTAAACACTAGTGTTTTCTTCCAAGCAAGTAAAATTATATTCCATTGTACTATTAAAGTACACTCTCAGGGATGCTCTTGAGTTGGTTTTCTGATTGGATAGTGTATATTGTATCTTAACAGTGCTGTTCCTTTAAAATATTTAAAGTAATTATCACTGTGAAGACAGTTTTAAGTATGAAGTTGGAAAAAATAATTCACTTTTTAATAATTTTCATGTTTGATTTTTGCATATTTTCCATCCTCAGAAAATGAGGTGATGCTTCATTAAAACTAAGCCAGATTATCTAGACAATGCATGTAAATACTTGCAATATGTTTCAATAGCATTTTAACTTAGCAGAATGTAAGATTTTAAAGAAAGACTGATTTGCTTTGTCTCTGGTATTATGAGTTATCTGTAATATAATATTTAACAATTATAAGATGTTATACTTACATGTCATTCACCCTACTGTTTCTCAGATTCATATGAAACAATGTTTATTTTCAGCACACAAATATATGGAGAGAACTTAGTTCTGAATATAGTAGAATAAAAATATTTCAAAATATTTAGGACTTTTATAAGGAATAGTTTGAGGCGTGATGTTGGTCTTGAATGTAGATCATAGAATCATAGAATAGGTGGCCTAGATTTAGCAGCATTTAAGATGTCATTGTAAACAAATAGCACTGAAAATTATGCCCCACAAAATAATGGCAGCTACTGTTTTCTCTGTGACTGAGGTTGAGCCTTATTGTGATAGTTAAGGATTGGATTCTGATGGACTGTGCTGTTGGTCTTGTCATTTGCATATTTGTGGGTTTTATTGGTAAAATACAGATCAGCATTTTATGGTTAGAACAGTTACTCAGTGACAGCTTGACATGCACTCATATTTAGTGCTATCAAAATGACACTTCTGCTTATGTAAACTTACATGCTTATTACTTATGTCTCCCAAGATAATTGTTCGCTAAACAAGGCAAATGTAAACAGGAGGCTATTTTTTCAGAAAGTTGCTCCTTCAGCTTCCTGTCCATCCCAAAGGTCAAATCCTTTTTTTGTGAGACCAAAAACAGCTGCTGACGCAGTGGTGACAGTGAAGAATGACAATATTATGATCTATGGTACGGTTAAGAACTCAGAGTTAAAGGTTGTAACAGAGAAACATCCTTTCAGCAGGTTTCTGCAAACCTTAATAAGTGGCTAAAGAAAAATGCTTTTGAAATGGGCACTTGTTTAGAACGCTTATTTCTTCATATTTTAGTCTTTAAGCACTTTTTTTTCCTGCAGAGGTATTTACACCACAGGGCTCATTTATATTGCTTGCGTTGTACATGAGGTATTGAGTAAAGCTGTGCTAGTACTGAATCTGGCCAACTGAACAGTGCTATCCCTGGCTCTAATCGTAATACCACTGTGTGGTAGAAGGCTTTACTAATGTTTTGCAACACACTGAGGCTTGTAAAACTCACATAAAGGGCTGATGATGGAGTAGAGGATTCAGTCCAAGCCATAACCTCTGATAATCTGCCCCCACCTCATCCTCCACCACTACTGCTCAAGTTTGTTCTGATCTGTAAAAGGATTTGGGATGGAGGCCCAGGTCTCTTGAAGTGCTGTAGCCAAGGTGCACCTCCATTAGATAAATTTTTTTGGTGTAGTGGTAGGAATGATCTTGGTGGCACTACTGTGAGGACAGTCGCAGAAACAGAAATAAAACCACTCATCAGGGACTCTTCTGTGATGAGCTGTTGTGGTTTAAAAAATTGACCCTGCCCCAGAAAATTAACTCTGTCCTGGTCAAACCCAGTAGCTGAGGTCTGGCCATAGACTTTTAAAGTGGGCTGTGAAGCAGATACTTGTGCTGCATGAGGCTCAGTGCCCATGCTGGATTCATCTCCTGCACTCAAAGCCATTTTGGGTTTGCACAGTCAAGCTCTACTGTTTTCCCTTCCAAGTAATCCTCTACAAGCCTAGTGGAAGAGGTTACGTTTATTCATAGCTGCCAGTTTGTTTGTTTATCGTGGACCCGGGGGAAGTTTATTAGACTCATTAAACATCAAGTTTATTTTTGTTTTTAGCTTTTAATGCTGGATGTTCCCCAGTTCAGGATGTTTCACTGGGCAGCTTTTGCTGTGCTTTAAAAAAGCTTTAATTACTTCTCTCTAGCTTCCCTTCCGTATTTTTTTGTGGAATGTCAGTGATGTTTTTCTAGTTGTGCTAATAATTTTTTTAAAAATCAAAAGGGGCAAAAGGTTTCTTAAATGTGTTCATTTTTGTCTTAAAAGAAGACATTTCATAGAATCATAAAATGCTTTCGGTTGGAAGGACCGTAAAGATCTTCTAGTTCCAACACCCCACCGTGGGCAAGGATTTCACTCACCAGATCAGGTTGCCCAAGACTCCATCCAACCTGGCCTTGAATGCTTCCAGGGATGGGGCATCCACAACATTTCAAGGAGAAACAGGTTTTCTGGAGTATGCTGAAAGCTGGTGTCAACTCACAGTAAACTACTCTGCTCTTTCTTGCTGTTAGGAGTTGCAGAAGTTGAGTACTCTCAATAGATAGGTCAAGAGGGATGGGATGTTTACTGGAGGGGATGGTAGCTGACCCTTTTGTGATGTTAATGGTCAAGGACAAAAGGTAAGCTTGCTATAGGACTGCTAGTTTTACATGGCAAACAACACAGATAAAAGAAAATGGAACTTTGAGGAGAATTTCTATGGTAACCTTATTCTGGGGTTCCAGTACCTACAGGGGCTACAAGAAAGCTGGAGAGGGACTTTTTACAAGGATATGTGCTGACAGAACAAGGGGTGATGGCTCTAAACGGAAAGAGGTTAAATGTACATTAGATATTAGGAAGGAATTCTTTTCTGTGAGGGTGGTGAGGCACTGTAACAAGTGGCCTGGAAAAGCTGAGGTTGCCTGCAAGTTTAGAAGGCCAGGTTAGATGGGGCTTTGAGCAACCTGATCTACTGGAAAGTGTACCTCTCTGTCCATGGTAGTGATGCTGGAACTAAATGATCTTTAAGGTCCCTTCCAACCCAAACTACTCTATGATTCTATGAATTAACTGTGTCAGAAAAAAATGTTTTTGCTTAAAGAAAAAAGTTAGAGAACTGGTTGCTTATTGCAGGGAAAGAAATAACAATTTCCCTTATTTTTCCAGCCCAGTTATTTGTACATATGTTCCTTGTTCCAAGCAGTTTGCAGAATTCCATAGAACTTAAACTGATACTTAAGAGTTAAATGCTGACAACAAACAAACCTTTTAAAGTAGTAACCTGGCCAGTGGTACAGCTGCCTCAATGAGATGCACTGCTAAGGCTAGAGAAGCTCAAAAAGAAAAGAAGCTGGCTAATTCTCAGTAGAGGGTAGCAATGGAAGGTAAAAACATTGTCAGTTAAAACATATTTTATCATGATTACCACAGAACTCATTATTATGATTAAAGATGTACTAGCCATGACATGCCAGCTACATGCTGGTAGCAGAAAATACCTGCTGTTTGTAGGTTATTATCAACATCCTTTGAAGAAAATCAGTCTTTCTTTACATTTGCAATGCAATGAAACCCCAGGCATTTCTTTGTATCTTTAATTTAAGCATGCTTTTCAAACGCAGATACACAGCTGCAGTGAGCAACAAAATGGGTTTGTCATGTTTTGTGGCATCCCACTAAAGAAAAAGGGAGTTTTTGCAAATACCTGTGTTAACATTTTGGGTTTGATGCATTGTCTGTTGAAATTCCAATACATATATATCAATGAAACCAAAGAAAATTTGTTGACAGTGCTTAATGGAGTACTGTACCTTATTTTGAACCATAATTTAAAATATAATTTCTAATGTTATATGATGCCATAAACAATATTTGGGGAAAATGCTACTAGGAAAGAAAATCACTGACTATATCAAAGTCATTGGTTTAAAACTGCAGTTTACCTATTACAGAGTCTGAGTGAATAAAATGGCAAAAATACAAGTAAATTGCAAGTTCAGATATAACTGCCCATTCCAGAAAAAGTTTATTCTAGGTGTTTGCAACAGTTATTTTTTGTGAAGATGTTAAACATCACCTTCAATAAGCTTAAGTTATGTGGTCAGGTAGATACTGTGCAAATATTAAACTGCTTTGTCAGTGAATTGGCAGATATGTCATACCTCGTATCTTTATTATTTTTTAAATAATTCAGCACATGTGCACTATTAGCACTGTAATGTGAACACTCCCATGCTGAGGATTTTATTTTGCCTGAGAAGAAATGAGCTTTGTGTTTCAAAAGATTGTTGATATCTTGCATTTTATGACCAGCTATTGTCTCTCGATGAACACATCTCAGTAACTAGGTAGTAAACCTAAATATTATAGGTAGAGAAAGCTATTCCATTTGCAGTTATATATTTGTAAACTTATTTGGTTTACTAACTACAGAAGCTCCAAGACTGGCTCCAAGTCACGTCTTAAGAGGTCAGTCTATGCCTCTTGCTTAACATAACATTAAATAACAATTTTTATTTCTCTTTCCAGCATGGTTTAATTTTATTTAATTTCTTTTAGAATTTGATCCTTTTTGTGTCCTCATTTTTTCTTTATTGACTGATGTAAATCAGCTTTTTATCTCCATTTTTTTTCTTACGCCTCTTGCTGTTGCAACTTACCTTGGATGGCAGGTTATTGGTTACTGCCTACGGGAGCCTTTTCCATGAGCTAATTTAGCTGTCAGTCTGAAATTGGTAAAAAGGATGAAAGATGGATCGTAGGCCTGGGGCATGCCTAGACCAATATCTAGCATATCCCTATCTGGAAGTACGCTTATTAAAACAGATTTGAAAAATATTTTTTCCCAATCTTGCTCTGCCATCATTTCATCCAGCTAAGAAAAACATTTTCACAGTGACACTACTGATTCTTTGGCAGCTCTCTTTTTTTTCTGAAAGGAGAAAACAGAATTTAGATACAAGATCAATAGAAAAACAAATAGACTATTATATTCCCTGGAGAAACCCCTAGAGAGAAGACAGATGTGCAGAAATTTAATATTCTTGTAGGCAAAAATCACAAACATGGGGGTTCTGTTCAGCTGAAATGAACTGTGGTAAATGTGTATGAAACAAACATTTAAAAAGCAACACTTTCAGGCTAGGCTGAGGTGCTGTCTTTGAATTTGTGACCCCTTCCAAAAGTAATTTTGCATCTACAAATGATGTCTACCTTAATATTGTATGGTTCAGGCATAACTTCATATAGTGAGTGAAAGGAAGGTTTTTACTCCATCTGCTTTTTTTAGATCCATTCACAAAGTTCATACAGAAAATTGTGTCTTTATTATTGCCTCCATTTTTATGGTGATAAATATATTTTTCTGCATGACCTCAAGCCTGTTGTTATTAGGATTAGATATGTGCTTTTTTTCTTTTCCATAATAATTTGTAAATAAAAATAATTAAATTATGGCTATAATTTTCAATGACGAGTCAAGTGTGTACAATTTTTGTCGTTACAAGTAAAAATCTGTTGTATCTACTCAATGAAAGGAATGTATAGCTTAGGCTTTCTGCATCTACTGTGTCAGGCATCTTCCTGGAGCCTCCTGCACTAAACATCTAACCAGGAGGATGAAGGGTGCCCTCCTGTTGAAGGAGCTGCAGGATGAGCCTTAAAGAAATGAGGTAATTGGCTGCTGTCACAATGCACCTAACCACAAGTCTACTGGGAGGATTATACATTCAGCTTTTTGAAAAAAACAGAAATTTTTCCTTCCACCCAGTCCTTTCTTTCTTATCACATTTGTACCAAAATCATCCTTTTCTTCTTCCACCTGGACTGAATTTGCCCAACACCAAAAACTAGCTGTGGACTAATAGACATTGGGTTTAAATTTGAACACACAAATACTATTGAGCTGTGAAAGCAGTTTTAGTTTTTTTTCTTAATATTTTTATTTTAATTCTTAATATTTAGCAGGTATCAGAAGCAGCTACAAGCTTCTGGAGGCTTGGATCTCCTTTGGATTGGACTGTATTTTCTACAAGCAATATGCTATAATGCCCTTGCCCATAGGGCACATATTGTCCAAAGTTCAAGATGTAATAAGAATGTGTGTCAAATGATACAGGAAAGGGTGCAGAAGTTTGTGAGAAAGAGAGCAATAAAGCATAGTACATACAGTTCTTAAGCTACTTTTAAGTATGTTGAATCATACCTGTAGCATCATCTTCAAAACGAGTAATTTACCTCTACCGGCAACTTTGTATTATTTAAATGTAAAACTGATTTAAAGGGAGTTAGATGGGCATCTTAGAAGTTGACATATTAGGATTTTTGATTGTATTTTTCACTTTCTATCTCATGATTCCTTGAAGTTTGAAACTGAAATCTACTTATTTACTGGACGTTTTTAACCTAAATGGAGTATGTACATGTGCACCGCCTAAACTGTCACTGTAGAGGTCTTTTGTGAGTGGCTGTGGCTCTTGATTACGGAATTTCTTAATGGTAAAATATTTCTGAAGAACAGTGAAACGTTTATTTTGCAAACTTTTAGGTATGTGAGTAGATTTATTGGTATGTATTCTCTGTGAATTTAGAGGAGCAATTTAGAGGGGCATTACTTGTTGAAGCATGTTCCTGAAGAAAGTAAGCATGAATCTGGATACAACATATTAGCTTAGGTCTTAAAAGTTGGTCAGCACTCTCACAAGGGAGCACTAAGAGACAATGGCAAGAGTAGAACCCAAATATTACCGTACCAGCTGCTCCCAGGCCCATCCTAGGAGCCCTCAGCCCATCAGAGGCTTAGGGGGCACAAGGGCAGGTAGGAACCCAAGTGATGGACTTGGAGGATGAGACATCTTGTATGGGCACCACCCTGGGCTATTCCAGGAGAGGTTCATCCTTGTGATCCAGGTGTGATCTATCTCAATAGAAATCAAGGCTAGAGCACCTGTGGGACTGCAGGAGCTCCAGCCTAGGGGTATGGGGTGCTTTAGGGGGTTCACAGGAAGAGCATTTTGAGATTATACAGGACTAATTCTAGAATGCTTAGGGAAGGCTTTATGGAAGTGACATGGAAAAAGTTAGTAGGTAAAACTTCAGACTCAGCAGTACCAGTATAATGCAGTTAAAACTTCTACCATGGTGGTGTTTTCAGGTGTTGAGAAGGGAATGTTGAATCCAGTCGAGTTTCACAGCACTGGCTGTGGAGTTTCCTCTCAGCATGGGTTAGTGCGATAGGGCTTGTGGATCTTCTTTGTGTCTGAGGGTCATGAGTTAGTAATTCCATTGTTTTGAGGATCATGTAAGACATCTGCCATTCCCAAATAGCTTCACAGTGTGAAAAATGGAAACAATGTCTGCTTACTGTACAGGCCACAAGTGAGATGAAGTTGTTTTTCTTAAACCTGTGTTACTGTTTAAGAAAAGACAGAATTTAACATCAGAAACTGAAAAATAAAAATACCACTCTCTTGTGTGCTTGTATGTATTTTGGCAAAGGTTTCTTTTATTAATTTAGAAATACATAGGAAAAGAGGTCCACTAATGTGGATGTATGGATCATGAACCTGTGGATACCAAATTTTGTTATTCTTATTTGAAGGTAGTTTTACCAGGAAAAATCATGTTCCCAAAAGGATAATTTGTGCTAACACTAGAAGAGCATCTCTAAAAAACCGCTTGTATGAACATCTTTTTCTTCTTCCCCAATTAAGAAATCTGGAAAAAAACCTAATGATAAAAGGTGATGATTGCTATCTTTTTTCATGCTCACAAATGTTAAACTATGCATGCTTGCAAGCCCCTGGGAATCTGATAGAAAAGTTATCACTGGACAAGAAAACTGAGAAGGTTTATCAAGCATGAACACATCTAGGAGACAGAAAATTCAAACGTACTAATTGGTCCTGTTTTTTTAGAAACTGATCTTCAGCAGTTTGATTTGGTTGCTGAAGGATGTAGACTTAGGTGTTTTGAATTAAGTGGTATAGAGCTAGCAGCAGAGCTGGGTTAGAGCTCCAAACATCATGTCGCTTCTACACTCTATTTGCCAGTCATTTATCTCCATAAAGGAAAAAGGGAAAAAAAAAAAACCAAGATGAAGGAAAAAAGCCTCATTAATTAATAACAAATATCGTTGATATGTGTGTTACAAACCAGCAAGACACTAGGCACATTTAACTGTTCTGGATTTTTACTGGGAATTTCTCAGCGGCTCTTGAGGGGATGGCCCATGTTTCTCACCACGGCTTTACTTGGGCAGGATGTTTACAGACTGCGTTATACTTTCCTTTTTGTGCATCATGCCTTTGAGCTGCTTCTGTGAAAGGTACCACTGTTATGGATTCTTTGTGGCAGTGCGGCAAAGACAGGAATAACTTTAATAAGAATAATTAGAAGACAAAAGAAAGCAATGACAGAAAGATTAGAAAACCCTTCTGACGGTACAGATAATAAAGCTCTGGAGAAGGATGCTATAGGAGATTATGAACTTCCCATCACTAGAATTATTTAAAAACAAGTCTGTCAGGAGCAGTGCTGATGTAGTTTATCCTGTCCTGGCATGAGATGGCCTCTTACAGTCCGATCTCACCCTCCCACATGGTGTTGTGTTAAGGTCCCCAGTATACTGTGTGTTGCACGAGTAATCTGGAATATCTGCCTTACCATAGTCATCAGCCCTTGCCATGCCCCAGTGCACAGAATAGGGATCCCACCACATTCTGGATTTTTCAGGAATTCTTCCTTGGAAAGCCTTTTTCCTGTGAAGAAGGAATCACACTCCTTGATGCCTGTCAGTCATGGGGCTGAGTGTCTTAGAAGTCTTTGTTTCTGCATGGCCCATAGGAATCCTTCAGCCTATGGTGGATGTTGCCTTTATACCATTTTGAATGCACTGGGCATTTTTTAAAAGATCTTTGCAGAGAAAACAGGAGCTTATGTGTGCATTAACATAGGTCTGAACATCTGTGCATTTGTCCTACTTGGGGACATGATTTAGTGGTGAATTTGGCAGTGCTTGGTTCACAGACTTGATATTAAAGGTGTTTTTCAATCAAAATGATTCTGTTCTATGATTCTGTATTTCATGTGTGACCATACTTGGTCAGAGGTGCAAGATCTCCATCTAACTCCAAATTTAGGGTGCTGGAGGACTGTAGCACAAGGAGGCGCTGGGGAAAATGTGGTGTAGGACAAGGTTTGTCTTACAGGAAAGTGCAGTCATCCTAAAGGCTTTTGCCTTTGGCTGTGCAGCTTTAGTCAGAGTTGTAAAAATTTAATTTTTCACTTGGTGAAAATTAACTGAGCACTCTTCTCAAGCATCTCTTTCTTCAGAGGGAGACAAAGTCTATGTGAAATATGTTCTGCAGTGAAGACTGGGTGCAATAGCAAATATCAACTGTTTTTTGGCTGAAGCTTACTTGCATTTTGACTGATTTTGGCTATATTTTTTGGCTTTCCAAAAATTACTGTGTATCAGAAAGTGGAGTTTTAAATGTCTGAAAAAAAAGGACCCAACTCCTTGTAGATAATTCACGTTGCCCAGAAGGGAAGATACATGTGAGGAGTGATGCTAACAGTCTTTTGTCTCCATGTCCCCTAGTGTTTTTTTTGTGCTGTCTTCTTTGAAAGCAGATTGTGTGTGAAGGGTATTTAAAAATATCCAAACCGATCAAAATCATCTATGGCACAGAGGCAGAAATAGCCAGGAAAACAAACAGACCGGAGATGAAATATGGATGAGATAGACATACCAGCGTTTCGTAAAAGAGAGAGCTTAAAATCAAAAGCCAAGAAACACAAATACAGGGAGTTAAAGTACAGATACTTTATGATTCATGTTACTGTCTTCAATTAACTATGATATAGAATTGCATGATTTTTTCCTTTCAAAAGAGAAACCCGTCTCCTTGCTTATTTTTCCACTTGCTGCTTTCTGTTTAAGTTAATTCACCAGTAATTGGATACACTGTGTCCAATTCTTAATAAATCAACGGAACTTTATAGTGATATTGACAGTGGCTTTGCTTGCCCCATTGTTTCTATGAAGAGTTTTATTCTGCTTCAAAACAATTTGCTGTGAACGCCCTTGTTTGTTTGCCACACTAGGCTTTGTTCTGGCTGAAAACTTTGATTTATAACTGTATATAATTGATGGCTGTGGGGTAGGTGGACTATAGCTATTGCTCCTCCTCTTTTAATCTAGCTTTGCGTAGAAATCCATGTAGTAGAGCATTCTCAAGGGAACCAGGCTGGGAAATTTTCTGTATACCCAATGGGAGGCCATTAATCATAGTGAAGAGTCTCTTACTGGCTGCAAGCATGTTTGTGAAAGTCAGGAAAACAAAAGTAGACCACCTCAAAACGACTGATCAAGAGAATAGATGTTAAAGCCAATGTATTCATTGTGATACATCAAAACAAAAAAAAGAAGAGGAATAGTTTATGCATTGGTAATTATGTTGAAGTATATTTATTCAGATAGATTTGGCACCTTTAAAGATATTTTATGCACTAATAAATGAGTATAACTGTAGATGCTAGAGATCAGAATCCTAGAAGAATGAAATAAAAGTTTTGATGATTGTTGGTATGTATTTGAAAGAGAAACTTTGAAAACAACAGATAAGAAATTCCTTAAGTGTTTGATAAATGTGAGTTGGAGCGGAGCTCATTAAAGAAATGTGCTAAAAAGTCTAAAATGTTAAGTGAGATTCTGATGAATATTTATCACAAAAATGCCTCATTCAAAACTACAAAAAAAATAGAAAATTTTTTTAAAAATTAAAATTTACCTTTCTTTAGGGAAGTTAGGAAACAGTTTTTTCCTGCAGCTTGTGCATTCTGGCTGTGGTCTAGTGCAAAGGAAGAAGCACCTGAGAGCACCTGCAATCTCTCAGAGGTGGCACTCACCTGCGTACCGTGAAACCCAAATCCCCATGTTTTCAGGACCGGGGTCTCAGTGTCTCTGCAGATCCTCCTGTCTTCTCATATCCTTCACAAAAATGTGTTGCTCAGATGCAAACCTAATGGGTTCCAGTTGGGTCTGCTCAGAAGGTTTTTTTACAACAAAGTGATTGAGCTTGAATTTGAGTATAACTAGGTTGGATATGAGATGGAGTTACAGGAGGTATTTCTGTGATTAAAAATTTCTGCCCAGCAGGGAGAAATAAAAGAAGTAAGGAGGCTCAAATGCAGTTTTTAAGCACTGACAGTCTGGACTTTTTCCCATATAAATAGCCATAAAGTATAGGAAGAGAGATATTGTAATATGACATAGCAACATTATTTGCTAGACAAATGGTTGTTGTTGTTTTTGTTGTTGGTGGTGTTTTTTTTGTTTGTTTTTTTGTTTTTACTTTAGAGGCTAAATTTAATGCAGTCAAAGGTAACACTACAGTTTGTGTTCTCATGAAGCTGTGGTAGAGCAGCATGCTGAAATTAGTTGATTGACCTCACAGAAAGTCTCCAAGTGAAGCTTCCCACCGAATTTCAGCCTACGTACTTCAAAAGGGTAAACCTTCTCTCAACTAATAGTAATTGTATAGGGGGTGTAAAAGCAAATTGAGCCAGGGCAAAACCATGACATAGGGTTACTAAAATTCATAAATAATTTCATTGAATAATGCTTAAATGTGAAATTTGAAATAGAGCTTTCCATAGATTATAATATATTATTCTAATCTGATAGAGATGGAAATTTTTTCTCCAGAAATCGATACAGTAGAAACTACAACTTATCCTGACAAAGTAGTTACAAAGTTAAAATCGCAGATAGTAACTTAAATCTTAATACAAAATGCAGAAGCATCAATGTTCATTCTGAAGTGTAATCTTTCTTCCTAATTTATACAAATTTATGGCATTGGGGAATAGGAGCAAGGTACTAACTTACATTTGGTAATTTTTTTAAGATCAAGGGGAAAAAAAAATTTCCTGTGATTAAAAGAAAAGAAAATCTCAACTTTGTCTTTTTCACTACTTATGGAAAGGGATTAATTTCAGCTGTATATTCTGCAATTTCCAGTATTTTTAGCTCATTTTTATTCAATACTATTTTATATATTAGCATGACTTCATTTTTTTCCTCATACTAAATTGAAATGAAAATACAGTCTATGTCCCAAAGATGTATATTCATGCTTGACGTAAAGCACATGTTAAGATATGGTTACTTCAAGTTAAGCATATGCTTAAGCTGCTCTCAGCAAAGATGACTTTTCTGAGCTGCAATTTACACCCTTATGACCTTTATTAAATTACAGCCTTGTCAAACTGAGTGCTGTGTCCTATTTTAGTGGTGTTCCACACGTGGGTGTAGCACTGCCACTAATCTTAAATCCCTTTTAATTACTGCCCCTTCACTTGTTTTCTTGTTTCCTGGCATAGTAGAAGTCCAACTGAAATGAAGTCCAGGGCTTAAGTGCTCATCTCAACTATTCATCTTAGCTTTCCCTATTGTTATGTTTATACAGAGTTTTATTAGACTCATGGGATCAAAATGTATTCCTTTAGTTTTACAAAAAAAATGAACAGCTTTTTACATCCATAGCATTTAAAGTAAACATAGTGAGTTTTTAAAGTGGGGATTTTTTTCCAACAACTAAAATATGGTCTTATATTCTAAACATAAATCATAATTTCATTATCAACACAGAGAGGTCCAACGCAGTATGTATGTATAGCTGAATGATATAAGTGGCATTTCTGTGTAAAATGTATTCCCTTGCCCAAGCAAACACTTCATAACAACATGAGTGAAAAGGTGAATTTAAAAAACGAAGGCTTAAAGCATGTTGCTTGTAAGTTATACGGAATGCAGTTTTTGTAAAATATGAAGCTCACTGGATACGATCCAAACCAGCTGAACTATGTTAAAAGGTATAATAAACAGTCATAGCTTTGCATGCAGTTATTTAATTGGCAAATAGATTTTTCTATCACTGTCACTGGCAATAGCAGCCATTTGATACCAGGGCTTGGATTAAATGTTTCATCAGTAGTGCCTATTTAAGGATCTTTATGGAACAACAAGTTAGTCCCCTGGGCAAGCCCATGTCAACTGCAATAAAGAGATCCACACAAGTGAACGAGATGTATTTTTGCAGGATTTACAGGGAGACTAGGATTTGCTTTTCTGTCTGGATGCTTTGAAGGCTGCTTCCCATTTTGTTTAACAACAGTGTCTGCTGAGGACAAATATTGAATACTGAGCATTGCACATCAGAAGGATTTTTATAATTTTCTTGTGGAAATGGATTTATAAATGGTTGTCATCTTTCTGGAAATAGGTGAGTCTCTGATAAAAGCAGATATTGTGAGATTTTGGTAGGTTTAATTTTCTGGTAAATATTCTGCTTCTAGACTAAACCTAGAGATTCTCAAAGTATCTGCTGTATTTTTTTCCTCTCTCATTCAGAAAAAAAATGTCAGAACCCCCTGAACACCTCACTCCCTCTTTTAGTTCAAGGAAAATGCAATGTCTGTGAATTTCAAGAGTGCTTTATTTAGTCCACTGTCCTGCTCCCAAGATGCTCATAAGGTCTGTGCATGTAGTTAATACTTGCTGCAATGTTTTATAATTGGTGTGTATAATATATACATTTGTCATTTTATAGCACATTAGTTGAATTTAGAAGCATTTTTAAAGTTAATTTTGAATATGTATCTGTGTTTGTCATGGAATCTGAGTCAGTTCTTCTTGACAGCTAGATTAATTTTTCCATGGTTGATTTTAATTTCAGTTTTTTTGTTCAATATTTGTCACTCTGAAACTCTTCAAGAAGAAGCAAAAATACATAACCTAGCTGAAACCGATTATATCTACTGTTCCTTTTTATGCCCATGTAACCGTGCTGGGCATAAATTTAAGTCTCAGCTGTTCATTGGCATATATTTGATCGGAGCTGATGATACTGCATCTAACCTCCTTAGCTAGGTTACTGCTTTCTGAGGTTGAAAAGTGGAGAGTGAATGCCTCTGAGGTTGAATTAAATGAGCCGTTTGCAACGAACTGATGAATAAGCATCTTTCAGGCTCAGTTGAAACAGTTCAAACTTTTGTTCACTGACTGTTCTTCAGTGTGAAGCAGAACTTAAACTACCATTACTTCAAGAATTGATTCTGGGATTTCTGGTGTGAGTAAGAGCTGTCCCCTTATACACACTTGGTAATTTGTGTTCTCAAGAGGTTTGATATACATATTTATACTGTTCGTATCTCTATGTATACGAATTATATATGTACTCGTATATAAGTATTTGTGTTTGTAAATTTATGTAAAATGTGTATTTCAGCATATATATGAAAGTTAGTAGGTGTTTTTGCTTAAACATGCTCTCCTAACAAGTCTCATCATTGTGTTTTTATCATACGTAGGGAAATGAAAATCACAACTAAATAAGTTGTAAAGCTAGAGATATAAAGTCAAATTCCTAACTGTACAAGGGCTCCTTTTCACCATCTGGTACTGCAGAAATGCCCTTGAATAGTAGTATATTATTTTACATCCACTATAATGTCTTTAGAGTCATGTCAATGTAAAAGGGCATAAGTTTAATGTGCACTTAAAGAGTTGTAACTGGGCAAATTCTTCTATGCAAAATGGGAAGGGGAAGGAAGGGAGCAGGTGCATCGCTCAGCCAGCACTTCTTTCCTCTTACTCTCCTTAGTCCCCATTGTTTCCTGAAGCCTCTGAAAAGGTGCCAGCCAGTGTTAACATAGGTCGTGTTTGTTGGTTATATAGTAGTGCATTTAGATGATTTACATAGGATTGTTCTCATTTCGTAACTTGCCTCATATATGGTTCTTTTCTGGGCTGGTGTAAGTGATGGGTGTTTTTATGATAGAAACAGTGTCTGAGAGATATGTCTTTCTGTCCCGCTTTGGTCTACCCTGTTTGTAGTTACTTTAAAGACAGATTTTAATTTTTGTCTGGGGACTAGAAGAGTAAAATCCTTTCATACCTGCAATATTATCAGTACTCAAAAAAAAAAGAAGATTTCTGTTTTGAGCCCAAGCTTCAAAATGGAAAGACTTCTTAACTCTGCTCTATTTATACTATCTACACTATTTACACTATTTACACTATTTACACTTACACATTATTAAGGAATAGCATCCTATAAAACTATGAAAAAAACTGCTGGTCTGTCCTTGAAATCAAGACCTCAAGACTGCCCTTCCTGAAAACTTGGTGGGAATCATCTAACTAATCAGCTGTCAGACTGGACAGCAGCTGGAGATTGCTTAGTTTATTGAAAAACCATCAAACAAGTAGAAGAAAAAAAGATGTTTGTGGCTAATCTGTGTGTCTCTGTGTACTTAAAACTCTGAATTGCCTTCTGCCCTTGTGGTTTTGTGTGCTTATTCAAGGTGGCAAGGATTTTTGTGGCAACAACCATGTTTCTAGATCCAAGCCATTTCAGGATGTGATCATCTCTGAATACTTTGCATGGTGTTGGAGAAAAAAACAATACCATGTCATCATCATAGTGCCTGAATAAATCTGTCCTGTTCCACTGCTCCTCACCAGGAGTGCACATCCCTGGTTTTTCTGTACTCTCTCCCCTGTAGGCTGCTTGTGCCTTCCTCTGTGACTCGAGGAGGTGGGAGATGTGTATCAATTTGCATGATAGTTCAGCCTTGTAACCTGGAGTGCGGTGACTGCTAATGTGTTTGTTGGGTAGGTTTTTCTGCTTGCACAGATTAATGACCCGATTCAGAAGCCGTTCTACATGCTGGACTCCTGCTGATTTCTGTTTGTGCAGAACTGCTAGGGAAGCTAACTTTGAGCATATATCCTGGCATAATTTATTCAGGGTCCAGTCCTGGTGCCCAGCCAGAGTTGAAATAATAATAAACTGGCCTTCCCACAAAATTCTTCTTTCTCTCATCTTGAGACAGAGATTTTTCATGCCTGTCAAAGGAGGTGCACTCTGTACTCTGGGAATAGGTAGACATTTCTGTGGACCTCTGTTACTGCTCCAGGCACTTCAAGCCGCCACAGAGCATACACTTTGGAGACAAGAGGTGAGTATTTGCTTCTCTCTAAGTTACTGTGTCATGAAAGAGAGAGTGGCTGCGGTATTTTGAGGAAAAAATTGGCATTTCCTCCATACATTTATTGCACCTTTAATTTGTGCCTTCAAAACACTGTAGGTTTTCTTGAAGTTCAACAACTAAAGGGTCTGTTTCCCTTGTTGAGGCCTCAATTTTCCATGCAGCTGATGGTTGGTAGGGAGCTTTGCATGGACTCTAAGCTGTCAGTGAGGGCAATTGTGTGATCGGTCTGTCTGGCTTGAGGAAAAGGTGGACTTGCCTGTGGGTGATCCAAGAGTAGCTGTGTGTGTTATCTTTTTGTCAGTATCTAAAGGAGTTTACCACCTGACCCCATCCTCGGCTGTGTATATGTATATACATCTCCGAGTCACTTAGTTACTGAACGATGAGTTTTCCCTTTAGAAATCCTGTATTTCCGTCTCCTAGAAATAGTAATAATCCTGAAACCCCATAGAAGCCTAGTTTTCTAAGACTTTCAAGATCCTATTTCTAACCACCTTGAACTGCAGTACACTTGAACTTAAATCTTTCCTGGCTTCTTGACAACACACTTTTGAGGAGAAATTCTTCCTTGCAGAAGGTGGTTGTTTGAAATACCTTGGAGATTTGTAATGCTAGAAGTAGCCAAGGTGAGGATGGATTAGTAGGTAGAGTGCAGGTGCACGTTAAATGCAATTTATCACGTGGATACCACCCCCAGGTATGTGGGTGGATGGTTTGAGAGATGCCTACCTAAAGCTTTAACGTGCTCAGTGAACACTTAATTCAGAGGATTTTCAGTTTTCACTGCATCTAACAGCATTCTGCAGTCACGGTTTCACACCGATTAGCTATTCTTGAATAGGTTTTCCATTGTGTTAGGTGTAGGCATGTTGCTCTGCAGAATCACTCAAGAGTGGATGCCTTTTTTTTACATCTAGTTGTTTCAACAAACATACTTATTGTGACCACTGAGAGGTTATCACTGCCTGGTAGACAGTATTGTGAGTTCTTGTGGAGGATTTCATCTCTGGGTTTCATGCACACATTTATGGGGAGGACTCACGTGAAAATCCTTGTGTGTCTCTATTGTCTCTTTTTCCAGCAGCACTAAACAAGTAGATTCTGATTTTACATACCTATTAGTGTGACACTATTGAGATATCAGTGGATTTAGCTGTGATGAAATCCTTAAGATCGAGCTATCTGACTTTGTAACTTGCATTTGGCTTGTACTGCCTTCCAAGAACATCTATTTGCATTTTCCTCAGAGATTTCAGAGGCAGTTTCTTTTCATATATGAAAAGTAACTGCAATAAACTACGTTAGCAAATCCTCCTACGAGCCTCTTCTGTTTCCTCAAACTTCGTGCTTAATAGTTGGTTGTAAATATTCTCTCTTTTCATCAAAATAGCTTGCAAAGATCAGTGATTTTAAAGCCTTCATGCTAAAACTGCACAGATCTGCTTAGTTAGCCATGTTATAGCTGCTAATTGACTCCAATATGAGACTAAACAGGGGAGGTATAAATCTGAAAATGCTGCAAAAAGGGGAGAGAGAAGTGACTGAGATTTTGAAACGACACTGTGTCTTTTTTGGTCATGGGTGGGTGAGACCGGATTCATTTAATGCCAATAGCAAAGCGTCATTGTCTTCAACGGGTCTGAGATTTTACTGTAATGGGTGTGGTGAGAGACATTTGACATTTTCACTTTGATACCTGAAACCGCCACAAAAAAAAAAAAGTAAAATACTGTGGTTTCTTTTTCTGTTACCACGTAGCCTCTAACTCAGTTTTTTCCAAAGTTCATTTTGTCCCTCACAGCTGAGCTGAAAAATCAAATACCAAATCTGATATACTTGCATTCCATGTGGAAAAGACAGCCTGGATTTGGAGTCAGTCCTACCTCTGAATAAATAGAGACTACTTTTAAAACAAATCTATGCTGATTAATAATGCACTCCTGTACTGCGCCAAAGTAAATTTTGCATAAGGGTAATGAAAAAACACATGAAACTTGATAATCTGCAGTGAGTTTTAATTTTGGTTAATGTGAACTAAAATTTAGGGTCTCAAGGCTGTACTAAAACAGTAAATAACCTTAATCTACTGCTGTCTATAAGAACTGCTGCCTTTTTGTTGTTCTTCTTCCAAGAAAAAAACCAAGATCCAGAGCTTTGATTCCTTTTTTTTTCTTCCTGACCAAAATACCTTTTTAAAGTATTTTTTCCTTAAAAAGGAGAAAGCAAAGAAGCATAAAAGTCCATAAGCTGTTAGCACATGTTATTTATAATGTATAATTAAAGTGCATTTCTCCTGATACTGGCGCTTCTTAACCAGAGGCAAAGCCTGAGCAAGCAAGTGGATGCAAGTCAGGGCTTGAGCTTTGTGGGGAGACTACCTTGTGATGGTCTCTGTGGGGAATTCACAATTCTGCTGAATTCTTGAGCTTTGAGCATGGCGTTATCATTGGCTTTGTGCAGTCAGGATTTTGTTTCTTTGGATTGAAGTGTGTATCCACAGTGAGACTGCAGTGGAAAGAGCTATGAGTTCAGAAGAATAAGGTAATGCAGTGATAACACGGGGATAGTAGTAAGACAAATGTGTACTTTGAAGTGGATGTAAATAGTAAGAAATAAATACATTTGCAGTTCGTGATTTTTCATGGTTGACCTGAATGTAAGAACACTAATGCATTATAAAAAAATAATTTCTTTAAACACTAGCAGCACCATCCTCAGTGGAGGTGAGGAATCATTTTGCAACTCTTCATGTATGAGTTTGTCAAGCTTGACTGTGTTTTGTATTTATTCAGAAATTATTACAGTGTAGGAAAAGGTGAAATTTTTATTGTGATGTGTAATCAGTTAATCTGTTGGCTGGTGGATCAAGCTATGCAGAGAAGCAGTTAAGACATCACTCTCCTCTTAGCTGTTTGCATTAGTTTTGCGTCCAGCTGCTTTGCCTCAGCTAGTGCCCAGCTCTGTTATGCTCAACTCAGTAAATCATGCCTAATAAACAGCAATTTGTTAATGTGACGATGTACAAAAATATAACAGTATATATAGGGTTATGGGTTTTACATGTTAATGAGCTTGCCATTCCTTATTGTATAATTCTTCCCTATTGCCTTTCAGTGATGGCAGTGCTCTGTTCACAGCTTTTGCCATGTGCAGTGTCCCCATAGAGACCGTGTGCAGCGTGCACCTCCTTTTTTTTTTTAGCTAATAAGATCCTAGATGCTTATAGAAGCTTATCTGAAACATTGCAAAAGATACCACTGAAATGAATACTTTGCAAGATTACTTAGTAAGAAGAAAATAGTGATAGATGATTTCTACTTTGTGGAAGAAGAGGGAAGCTGAGGCGCCGCTTAATGATATTGTGAGCTTTAACAGAATATATTCAAAGAACTATTTTTTCCTGGTGTCATGGGTTTGCTCTGGACCAATTTTCTCTTACCCCCCACACAATTGCTATAAGTTGAGAGAAGGTTTATGCAGACAAAAGATATCTGACTGGGGAGAATAATATTAGGATTTATTACTAGCAAGATAAAAACTAAAGAACTATATCTACAATTCTAATTAGGTAAAAGTACTATGCATTTACAGAAATACCCCTCCCCCTTTGTATCAGTTCAGGAGGAGATACCGCCTGTCCTATTTACATTCCTTTTCTTCCTGCCTAGAATTGTTTTCTTTTGTTAAAGAAGGCTGCTGTACCTGCATTATTGACTGGTGAGGTATTCAAGTGCTAAGTTTGCAGTTTTTGTGAAAGCTGTTTGGTTCTGATTATATCCAGTTCAATCTGTTTTGTAACTTGGTCTCCTTTTCTATTTACTGTTGTATGCCTTTACTTATAAATATCTTTTTTGTGCCCTTTTTTTGTATGCCTGGGTCATAAAATCACAACCAGAAGTACAAGCTTTATGACTATAAAACAAGTCATGCCTACCTTGTAGACTGTGTCATCTACTGTGATGTTGTATTCTATGTATTATCAATTTTACTGTAAGAGGAAAATTAGAGCATGCATTTTCCACATGAAGAAATCAAATGTAATCTAAATGCAAACCACAGGTTTTATTGCACAGTAATATTTGATAGCACTGCTATTACTAATCCCAGCATGACAAGAAACACAGCATAGTTACGAAGTTCGCAGCACTCATTTTTTAATGGCCTTTTTTTTTTTGTTAGGAAAGCCACAAAGCCAGGAAAGATTGTTTGCCAGTTGTAGTCTCAGACTTGCAGAAATGTTAGTGGAATACTATACGTTTTTACAAATAATTTCAGGTCTGGCAGGAATACGTATCCTTTGTAATTTCCATGAAAACATTATTGAGTAGTAAAACCAAAATAAGATGACTAACCATACCCAGTAAATACTGTATTATCAGTGTCTTCGCTTCTGTAGAGTACTTTATGCAGAGTTTTAATTTTTATTCTTTTTCTTTTTGTATTTAAGGTTTTAACACCCATAATCAAAGAAATAAAAGGCAAATGACTGCGTTACAATAGAGTGCACCCACTTCCCAGGTGTGGAGCACACTGCCGCTTGTCTCGTAGGTTATACAAAACTATTAAGATGACAGTGAATGTGCTTCTTTCTGGCATTTCTAGTGAGCTTTGGTAAAAGTGCCATAGCTTTATAACACAACGGTAACTTGGGAGAATTAGGCAGGTGTGCTGTTTGGGAGTGTTGAATATTAACTGACACAGGCTGGAAGAGAATATATTCTGCCTTCTTGAGATATGTTAGTTTTTCCATGACAGCTACTGAACACAGATTAACTGTGGGTGCAGCTCATAAAGGCCAAGCTGGACTCAGCTGTGACTAAATCAATTGCAGCTAAAAGTGCATTTAGTATGTTTCCCTACATTTTCCTTCTCCCTCCTGAAGAACACTTGGTATTGTAGTTGTGCTTGTGATGTATATTCTCCTTATCATGTTTGTATATGCTCTGCATAGGTACGTTATCAAAGTAGACTGCAACCTGGGATGAAAAAACAGATGCATTAGGACATGGAGTTGCAACTGCAGGGAAAATTTGGAAACTGTTATTGCCAGAAATGATAAATAGTATTGAGTGTAAATGCTCAACAGCTGTTGTGAACTCATGTTATCCTGAAATAAGAACCATTGTCCTGTCTGATACTTACTTAAGATAAAGGATACTACCTACCACATCCTCAATATTGTTGTTTCCATTAGACAAAATTTTCTTGCAGACCTCTCTTTTTGGAGCAGGGATCTAAATGAGGTGTATTTGACACATCAGACCACAAGAAAGTCAGTGTTCCTACACAGGCAGGAACTTCATGTGTCTTGTCCCTGCAGCATGGGCATCAGGTCTACAGTTGTCCCCTGAGTATGCACACTGAAACCATAAATGGAGAGGAAAAGGAAAGAGTTTAATGGGAGAAGTGAGGAACTTGCCACCATTTGAAGTATTTTCTTCTGTATATGTACAGAATTGCATTAATCCTGGTTCTGGGGGAAAATACATGCCCCATGTTTATGATAGGCCAGACTGTATGATAATGGTGGCCTCTTGCTTTACTGTATATAGGAGATTCGGTAGCTATCCTGAATTTATAGTGCCTTTCTACCTAGTTAGGGGTGTTTTTTTTCTTTTCATTTGATCTGTTCCTGTCTGGGCATCCAGTCCTGTTCCTGTTAAAGGATATTAGCAAGATACCTGGAAGGAACTGGCTTGCTTAAATGATATACACTGTGACTTAAGAGAAAATAAATCAAATTCAGAAGTAATATCACCAGTACTTATATACATGCTCCTTTGATCATATCTGATTGGTTCAATGTTATTTACTTTTGGTGATAACGGTTTGTCTGCTTTATCTCCTCTACTCTGTCAGTAGTTTTGCCTCTGTCCATATTCAGTTGTCTCAATTAATAATGCTTTTAGTTCATTGATTTTGCTTTCCAGCTGGCTGAATTTATCTGGCCAACTTTTCATTTGTGTGATTTTCCCAAATCTACCTTACAAATACTCATCCCTTTCTTCCTGAGAGGAAGCTAAGCAATTAGCTTCTGATGACAGTGTCCAGTTAAAGGACAGGGAGATTTTTCAGAGAGTTAATTTCCAGGTGTTCCACAAAAACCCTTTCTGGGGAGATCTTTGTTTTTGAGAAGGCCATGGTTGTGTCTTGGTCTTCTGGATGCAGGTATAGCCAGCCTTTTGGTTGTACTGATCAAGATAAAGTGATGGACCACACTGGAGTTTGTTTTTGTTAGTTTGTACTATTAGTTTTCCGTATTAAAGCAGAGAAAACTAAAACACTGTGTGTATGCATGTGCGTGCGTACATCTTTTGTGTTGGGTGTAAGTTAAACCAAGGATTTTGAATCGTCTCAACTTCCTGGAAACCTGGAAATCTCTGAAAGGCCTTGTATGAGGCTACTGAGGATGTCACTGTGGATGTCGTCAAGTAGTACACCCCTATCCAGTGACCCTTTCTGAACTATCAGTCCCCTAAATGCGGATTCAGTTTGAAAGGTCCAGCTGACTTTACAATGTGATTTACGCACTTACGCACTTGGGTTTTTTTGGACACCTTCTAAAACATATTCCCCTCTTGTAGCTCTTCTGATGGTTGTGGGAGCAAGACCCTAGTTCCCAAAAGAGTAATGTACTGTATACAGGTGTGCCAGTTGAACTATTTTTAAATATACTTTATTTTATGCAGAGTTACAGTGAATGTTGTACAAGTACCTCGAAGCATACTTTCAGAGCCTACATCTCTTTTACAGATATCAGGGAGAACAGCATGGGCTTTCACTTTTTTCAACTGTCTTATTGTCTTTTTCAGAGCCAGTTTTTGGCACTTTTTTTTGTTGGTTCGTTGGTTTGACTTGGTTCTCTTTTTTTTTTTCTTCTTTGCTTGTTTTTTTTTTTTTTTTTTTTTTTTTTTTTTTTTTTTACTTTTCTGGTTTTTTTTTCCTTTTCTCTTTTATAGGTCTTCATAGTCTGGGTCTCTTGGGGTAAAAACAGTGAATGAATGGGGCAGTACATAATGTAATAATATCAATTTTTATTTCAATTCATGATTAACATTTTGAAGATAAGTTCAGCAGGCAGTGATTATAATCAACTGAGGATGACCAGAATACAAGAGAAAGGAGAACTTGATTATAGCAGTTTACAGTTTTACAGTTAAAAGATATGAAAAAACACAAATAGTCCCTTTGGGAAATGAAATATAATGGAAGTGTGGTTATTAAAAACCAGATATTATGTACACTAGTTACTACCTATTACAGTAAATCACCGTGAGATGCAGGAAACATCAGATAGATAAAACAGCCTTCTTAGAATACCTTGCCTTATTTTCTAGTGGATACTTTTTTCTTCTTAGGCATTGAATTGATTCGGGGTGTGGAATTCATTTAGGAGCATGTACAGTGCCCTTTTCAGAATGGCGATTGAAATGAAGTTGTTATCTGTGCTGAACTGTAAGTCATGTTTCCCCATGCCCCTAGGAAAACTGCTTAAAGGGGCAATCGCGTACACCAGGTACTAATAGATATTAGTTACTTATGCTTAATGATGTTGCCAGCCTTGAGTATTTCACTTATCTTAAAATGGAAGTGCATGTTGATTTCCATTTCACAAATGGAAAAATTGAGTCAGATGGAGTTCAAATGACTTTCCTGAAGTCATCAGCAAATCACTGTCAGATGTGAAGATACAATCCAGCAGCCCTCTCCCCTATGCCCTACGTTATATACAACTCTGAAGTGCCTAAGTAAGTAGTTTTGGGTTATTAATGCCTTTATGCTCATTCAATAAAGATATGAGCAACTTTATAGCTGTCACGGTCATTCCTCTGGCATCTGCCAGCATCCTGTCCATCACATACAACCAACACAACTTAACTGTGTTACTACTACCTGGGTCAACCAGGGATCTTGAAGTTCTGATATCTTTTCTGTTGCCATGAGTAGAAATGGAGGAAGGTACGTATAAATGTAGGTGGTTATATCAAATTTGTACCATCATTGTCTTTTGTTTTCCATTTATTCTGTGGATTAGAGAGAGGGGTTTGCCTGAGGAGAGCATCCAGCTTCATCCAGTAATCTTGCATAAATCTGTTGTGATTCCAGGCATGCAGCGATGCTAACCAAGTCAGCTGTTATGTCAAGACATTTCTTTGATCTGCTAATTTAATATGGGTTAATTAGATTAATTAAACAGAAGATAACTAGAGATGAAGAAGGAGGTCGAGAAGAAAATCATTGGCAGTTGCAGCCTTGTGTTGGTTCAGCCCTGGCTAACAGCCAGTTGCTCACCCAGCTGCTCACTCCTGCACTCTGCCATGAGACAGGGAGAAAATAGAAGGAAGGTGAGCAGATTTGTGGATCAAGATAATGACATTTTAATTGTGACAGCAAGAGCTGTGCACACAAACAAAATCAAAAAGAGTAATTAATTTGCTACTTCCGGATATTGAGCTCCTTCCTGGAAAACACACATAGCTGTTGCTTGGGAAGACAAACACCATAACTGTGAACATTCCCCCTTCCTTATCTATTCCATGAGCATTCATTGCTGAGCACAACATCATGTCATCTGGATCATTCCTTTTGTCAGCGCTGTTTAGCTGTCCCAGCTGTGTCCCCTTCCAGTCTCATGCCTGCTTCAGCCTGTTCCTTGGAGTGGGATCGTGCAGGGCACAGTGAGCACAAGAGAAGGTCTTACTGGTGTGCAAGCCCTGCTCAGCAACAATGAGAACATCAATAGGTTATCAATTCTATTTCAGCCACAGATTGGAAGCATAGCACTGTTATGGGCTGCTGTACCAGCAAGACCCAGTACAGCAATTAAATGTGGGTCTACAACACCAGAGGGTTGGGAAAGTATTTTACTTTGATGGAGTACTGAAGAAAAGACACCAAAACCAACCAACCAACCAAAAAAATAATACCCCCCAAAGCTTCTTTTTTAAGGAGTGAAGACCAACGGGCTAACAATAGCCATTCATAACACTAAATAGTTGCAGAGAGAGTTGGTAAATTGGACATGAACAAATTGCCCACAATGAATGGAATTCAGTCTGCGAGTCTGTGGGAGTGGGGCAGGAAAATGGCAACATTAGAGACTCTCTGAAACACCATATGCTGTAATGGCAAAAAACCATGGATATCTAGAGAGAGATTGGGATTACAGAACATGAGAACATGGGGGTTTGTGTCAAAGGAGGATGTATTCATTACTTGTATTCATGGAAAGGTGAAATTGGTAGAGACATTTTAATAAGCTTATGTTCCAGTAGGGTTTTTGTTTGTATTTAATTAATCTCTTGATCCGTGACATGGTTATAGAAAGGCCTGTGTTTGGGCAGCTAGCAAGAGAAGGCAGTGGAAAAAACCTATAACTTATTTCCAGGCACTTACTTAATTAAAATACAAAACAGGCAATGTGGTCTCTGGATTTATTTTTCCCATGTAGACTATAAGCAATAAGCTGAGATTGCAGAACAAAAAAAGTACACTTATACCTTCTTATCTTGACCTTTGAGTTGCTTCTTCTCTGAGATGGATTTAATTCAGTCCTAGCTTTAAGATGAGGGCTTTGTGTCTGCCTAACAGACATTTCCACCTAACAGATAGGAATACCTTCCTCAGGAACCCCTTAAATCCTACTGGGAATAATAAGCAACCCCTTAAATCCTACTGGGAATAATAAGCATTGAAGTTTGTTAGCTTGCCAGTGTTTCTTTTCAAGTCTCACTGAGGTGAGATGCAGCTTTGGGGTTCCCCTTATGAGGGATAGTCATCTCCCTCCTCACTAACATCTGAAAAAAAAAAATTAGAGCTGTTTTCTGGTCTTTCTGAAGTGTTCTTCTGTGGAGAAGTCATAGTTTGTAAGACTGCCACTTCTGTCTCTGTGAATTACAGTTTTTCCATCTGACTGACCCCATGAGCTCTGGTGGTCTCATTGTGCCCAGGTCTATCATTGTGGATGGTGCCTTGGTGCCTAGTGAGGCTTTCTTCCAGCCCTATGTGAACCTCTGTTGGTTGGCATTTTTTGGCTACAAGAGTAAGAAAGGATCTGTATGAAGAATTGAATGGTCTGTAGATGCGATTTCTGTCCCTTGAATCTTGGAGGCTGTTAGGTGTCCTCTGATGAGAACTGATCTGGAGGTGTGGAAAACTTACATTTGGGAGTTGTATATGCAATTTTTTTATTTCAGTTTTTCTTAGGATTTATTTCTTGAGCTTTTAGAAGCTGCAGTTGAGGGGATTACTTCAGTTGGTGTTTACGCTCTTGGCTCATACCCACTTCACACCAGCTGCTTGGCACCAGAATGGTTTTGCAGCAGCAGGAGCTTATGCTCACCCTATGGATCAGCACTGGCCATCCCCTCCTGTCTGGAAGTCCAGACTCTAGCACTCCCAATAGACTCACATTTTAAAAGTAGTAAAACCAGTAACAGAGGACATATGATGATTTTAAATGTTAATTGTGTAATTAACATTAACATCAAATAAAGTTGGGATTTTTTTGATAGCGGGTTTAAAATAACGCTTAAATCAACAATTAAATTTTAAAATAAATACTTTTTTTCCCCTTAACCCTGTTTGTCATCATGTAAAAGTATTTACATCCTGTAAACGAAGCAGAAAACATTTAGGCTTTCCTCAATTTATTGTGATCTGCATTTATAATAGAAGAAAGCTGAGCTTCTTTTAAAATCTGACTAAGGGCTCTTCTGCTGTGCAGCTGGAAACTGCGAAAGTGAATTTGTATAAAATCCATTTCTTATGTGTACAATTCATTAAAATGTAATGCAACTACAACCAGCCTGTAAAGAAACACATGGGACACTTGTGAGGAAATAGCCATGATGCAATCTGAGACTAAAATGATGCATTCTTTGTGTCTGAGGACATAAACTCTCTCAAAAACCAGCATAGCTCGGTATATATATAAGTGCATTCGGATGTATCTTGGAAGTTTGGGGGCTGTGTCATTGACATAGGTAGTGTGGCCAGGTGGAATGGGTCACACAGGTGAGCCTGCTAATGGTCTGGAGGACTTACCTGGTGGGTGGGACCAGTGACACCCTCAGTAGGCAAGCTGTGAGCCCAGTGTGGGGAGAATCCTGAACCTCTGGTACTCTGAAGGGACTTGATCTAGTTATCTGTGAGAAAGTTTGAAGTTACATATCTGCAGAGCCTTAGGCAAGACAGATTTTTGAGCTGGCCTGTCATGGGACCTGCAGCTTCAGGTGGGTGTTCAGAGGTCTGTTCTTCATCTGTATCACCACGTGTCCATGTTTACCCTAGACATGCACCAGCAGCAAAGGACTCTCTGAATCCTACTGAGGATCAGGGAGGTGACCATGTCAGATCTACTTCTTGGCAGAGTTCCATCTAGCTTTATCCCTAAAGGAGTATGCGCTGTACTGTAGGGTTTCTCCCACTTGTAGAGAGCCTGCTGCTTGAAGGCTACAGCTTGACTGAGAGAGAGTTGCCATTGTTCCCAGGAGCAGCCCTGGGGTGGGTGTGAAGCTTCACTGCCCTGCACTGGTTTGGGTGGTTGGGAGGCCAGACATGAAGTGAGTGACCTGCACCAACATTAGGTGCTGTTTTAAGTAGGGGTCATGCTTACACCCCTGGGTCAGCCACATCCCAAGCTTCCAGCATAGCTACTAGGCTCTCCTAACCTGCTCAGGGCACATTTCCAACAAAAATCTCAAAGCTGCCTAAGTTGCAAGCAAAAGTGTGCACTAAAGTAGTGTCTTTTATTTAGTCACTGGTGCTGGCTGCTGCGGTGTTTCTGTGATTCTGCCTGTTCATTTTAATAACCATATGATAACAGTTGCAAAAAAAGTCTCTATAAATAGAGGAGATCATGTTAAGCAGTCACAGAAAGGTGAATATCCTGAAAAGCTGTGAAGTTGGAAGTCAGTGCACCACTCTCAGAAGTTACTCCTCCTGAACTGCTACCATGAACAGAGGAACACACATCAGTGTCTCTCTGTAACATTTATACTGTACCTTTTTTAAAAAAATGTGTTTTGTTTTCAATTAATGGGCTTTTGTATTCTCTCTGCTAATTAAATGTGTAGACTCCGCTATCCTTTTTGATCCTAAAATAAAGCTAGTAGTGGGGAATATGCTACTTTTACTGTTCATTTCAAAAAAGATCAAAATACTCTTCAGAAAACCTGCAGAGTTTATGAGTTGGGTTTTTGGATTGTTGTTGTTTGGTTGGTTTTTGGTTTTTTCTTTTGGCATCATACTCTCTGTGCTATATTTTGCTTCTTTATTAGGAAATTTATAGGAAAAGTTGTTTTATTGTTCGTTAGAAGTATAAAGACCTTACATGTTAATTTTGTAAGCTTTGATTTTTGGCAGTCACTGGAAGGATGAGGTGGTTATAGGTTTAGTGAAGAAGTCCTTTATTCAAAATACTAATTAGCCTTTGAAACCAAATAGGCTTAAAGTCTTGCTAAGTGTTTCAGATGAGTTTACCACTCCCCCAAACCCTCTCCTTCCTCCTGCTGGACTTTCCCTGTTGTCTTGCAACATCTGCTCCTGCTCCAGTTCTTGCAAACCTCCTGCATGTGTAGCACCCCAGTGCTCAGCAGAAATCATGGGCAACCCCCCCATCCCCTTTCTTTCACAGATAACTATAGAAAGCCTGAGGTGTGCACTGAAATGGAGGCACATTTTGCCACATACTGGTGAGCCTTTTTTTTCCCCTCCTGTTTTTTTTTGCATGAAGAAAGGAGGTCTATAAGAAGACCTAACAATGCCCTTACTGTTCTGTCAGAAACTGCCTGGCTGTGTCTTGTTTTATTTGGCCCTGGCTGAATGGCAGTTTCATTTATATTTTGGGTGTTTGGCAGATATTTCATCTTTGTCAAACTTCACTTTTAACATTTGTTTAGATTACTTGTCACAACACTTTCCTTCCCCTCCCCCCCCCCCAACTCTTAAGATTTCAGCCAGCTTGACGGTGCTCAGAAGTGGTTTCTAGTATTTTTGAACTCACTTTTTACATGTTGTCCCTTTTAGAGACATCCCAGTGAAGGTGGTTGATCTATAGTTTCTTTTTCACACTTTGATGATAGTGCAACACTGTTATTTTGGGCCTCTGACTCTGTTGATCATGGAGTAAGTGTCTCCTAAATCATGGGAATAATAAAGAAAAATATTATAGTGAGAGTTGTAAAATCCTGAATGCATCCATTTTACTCTACCTTACCTAGCACGTAAGACACTTTGAGAAGCTCTGTTGAGATCAGTTCCCTCCTATTCTGTCTGAAAGGTGGTGGACTTTGCTTTTTGTACTCATGGTGAGATCCTGCAGGTGTCCCCCAGTGCTTATCTGAGTTGTCAGCCCTGAGAGCACCAGGAGCCCTGGGATGAGGGTTCCCTGTGCAGGGTTCTCCTGTATTTATTTGATATTTGTGAAGGGCAGATCACATGTGAGTATGAGCTGGTCCTTCGGTATAGATGGATGTTTCCATTTCTTATTTGCCCACGTGATGTAATCTTTCCATTGAATTTGTTTGGAAGGTCCTGCATTAAGAGATGAGAGGAATAAAAGTGAGTCTTCCCAACTCTCCATCAGCATCTGTTTCTGTGCATTTAATTCCTCTTTTAGCCCAATCTCAAGCAGTGACCAGACAGAGTTTCTGCTGTGTTCTTTGGCTGTAGATAGGTGGAACTGAATGGAAGAATGTAATTTTAAATGAGGTCAGGGAATCTGGAAGTATGATATTCACACTGTGTGTGAATTTGTGTTTATTAATGTTTGAAAATGAAAATTAAAAAAAAAAATCCTCTTTAGCCTTTCCTTGCTCAAGTTCTTCTAAGAGCTGATTTCAGAGGGCTGATTTGCTTATGCTAGTGTTATTTGCAGCAATAATGTTTGGAGGATTGCCATCATCCAGACCTTTGTGAACTCATAAACTTTGAAAAGTTTTTATATTTGGAAGTTACATTTCTGAGATGCAGATGCTTTGGTTTGGCAAAAGGCAATCTACCAAAAGTAATGTGATTGCTGAAATAATTTAGTCTAATACTTGCTCATGCTCTAGTCGTTTCCATGCTTGAGCTGACTTGCAAATGAAGACATATGGACATGGACAGTGTGAATGTATGAAGAAAAACTGCAAATGTTCAACCTTCTCCAAAAATCCTGGAGACAGCCTGCAGACTTCAGCCAGCATGGATGAATCCCAAGTGACCCTAAAGCCAAGCAGAGGTCAATGGATGGGACATGCTGCAAAGAGAGCCAGTGTCCCTGCTCGTCTGCAGCTTCCCCCTTAGCTTGCTTGCTGTGGCCCAGTTGAGAGGATGGCAAGCAGGCTGGTAATGGCTTGGTGTTTACAGAGCTGAAGTGTTTACTTGCAGATGCAAATACAAGTTTTGGACAGCTTGGGTCCATATTATTCCCCTTCTGCCTTCATTTGGAATGTGGCATTGTGTTTGTCTGAGGAGAGAGTGGAGTCCCCTTGATAGTGTTTATCTGTCAGCTGCAATTATTAATTGATGTAATTGTTTTTTTACTAATATTTACCTAGGGTTTTAACATGAAAGTGACTATACAGATAATTCTAGTGCAATCTTAGTAGAAAGTCAATGCCTTAATTAGAGAAATGACTTGCTATTCTTGACTTGTTATTCAAGAATTGATTTTTTTTTTCCTACCCTAAAAAGTGTTTGCCCTGAAATCCAAGGAAGTTCTTAACTAGAAGGGTGACATTTGAAGAAGTGTATACTAGCAATTAAGATGAACAAGTAAATTTGACAAAGAAACTGATATTTGTCCTAAAGGAAACCTGAAACTTTTGGAGTAGGGTAAGGAATTTTGGAGGCATTTCTACCTTCTCCAAGCAGCTTTCTGAAGAGTCACTGCAGTAAATTGTGTTGAGAAAAGCAGAACAGAAGGGACTCTTGAAGAAGTTGGGTTATATTCACTTCACTTTTCTTTTACTGTGCTACACTAGGTCCTATAACTACACAGGATAATCCAGGGAAAAAGAGAGAATGTTTTAAAAGCAGAGCAGAATATTATTTTAAGCAACCAACTGGTGATTTTGAAACTCTGTGCCTCTCAGTTCTGCTAGGGACAACAGTTTTTAGGATTAAAAACATATGGGCTATAGATATAGAAGATATCCACAGTGCTTGAAGTATTATTTAGTGCTATTTGTATTATTCAGGCTAGCAAAACCAAACAAGAAGACAAGAAGAAAATCTCC
Organism: Myiozetetes cayanensis; assembly: GCF_022539395.1. Taxonomy (NCBI): domain Eukaryota; kingdom Metazoa; phylum Chordata; class Aves; order Passeriformes; family Tyrannidae; genus Myiozetetes; species Myiozetetes cayanensis. Next base: position 112,328,924 of record NW_026086604.1, on the reverse strand, counting down.
TGTTACAGGGCATAAGCCATCCAGTAGATGATGTGAGTTGGAAAGAAATTTTATGGGAAAGTTTTTTCTGTAATTGCTCTCCTGGAGATTTCTGTATCCTTTCCCTGAAGCATCTGATGCTGGCTGCTGTCAAATAAGAGGTTGCTGAACTAAATGTACTATTAATCTGACCCAGTATGGCAATTCCTCTGTTCCTATGTTTACAAGCAGTCTTTGTCTGCTGAGGGTTGTCTCTCTGGAATAAACCCTTCATTGGAGGCAAGGAAAAGGAAATTGTCCAGAAGCTTTTACACAGTTGCTATGTAATTTTGTATGTTGTTTTGAAAAAATGTGTCTTTTTCTTTTCCTCTCCCCTTTTATGTGCATGCATGTTTTAAATTATAAAGTTTAGCTACCCATCTGATGCATTTGCTATTCAGTAATATTCAGGACCATTGAGTAACATAATTGTTTAGAATTATGTGCTTTTAAAAATTGAGGGACAAAGTAGTTTTGATTGGCTGGTATATGGCTAAATTATGGGTTCTGTTCAGAAGGATGCAAACTGGGTGCCTTTATTACCACTTGCCAGGCCGGCTACCATTTCTCTTCCTTCTTTAAAAGTGGAGAATTTCTTAAAGGAGAGTATATTATAATTGTGGTTCTTATCAGTCAGGTTTGGTGATGTTATAGGGAATCCGACTTTCTACCTTCACTCATTTTATTAAAGCTCCTTCTGTTTTACTTGAGCTGAAGCGATTCAGTGAGCAACCAGCCTACCTCTGCAGTGAGATACGTGGAGCAGAGTTGTCATGTCAAGGAACAGTATTCCTTGAGGTTTATGTGTGAATCTTAAATTTGATTTTCTTATTTTTCAAAGGCTTAAGAGTGGATGTGACAGTCAAACTATTTAACTCGGATCTTTTTAGCACGTCAGATGATACTGCTTCACGTAGATGACTTTCAGTTCTCCTTAGTGTTTTAAAAGGTGCCTTAGAGGCATGAGCTACAAGTGTGCTTTGTTTCACCCAGAAAAATGTGAACTTCATATAGGGAGAATGTGTTTCATTTCCTTAACATGTGTCAACAACTGGATCTTAAACCTGTGTTTATCAGATGCAGAACTGGTTTTGGAGGATTATCACTAAATCAAATGCTAGAGTGGAATTTAAGTACTCACTATAGCGTTTCTCGAATTTTCATATTATTCTACTTTTAGGCATTTGGTCTTTGATGCTTAGATCTAACATGCAAGGGCTACATTTTTAAATTCCTCTTTGTACAAGAGAACAGATATTTCGGTTTCAAAACCCTTATACCCTCATAATAAAGACAATACACCTGATTCTTTTTTATTATTACTATTAAGGCCCATCATTCATGTTCAAACACATGCAGCAAAAATTGTCATAGCTCACACATGGTAAAACTGTAGTCTAGGTGTATTACTGTGGTTATAAAATGTGTTAAAAGGGAGGAGATCCTATGGTTCTCTTTAACACCTGGGCTCCCATTATTACTGTAGGAGTATATATCTCCTAATGTCTGATGTATATTATTAAAAAAGAAACTCACATGTTTTTGTCTGGCAAAAACAGGGACATAGTGGTTGCATGAATAGGAAACTTAGTCCGTGTTGTAAATGCAGCTATTTATACAAAGGAATGTTCCAGAGGGTGCTTTTTCTTGATCATCTTCAATATCTCTTCTGTCTTTTGCTATATTAGAGCTCTGCATCATTGTTCTTGTAATATTCTTTTATGTGTCATTCAGTCAGGTATGTTGCTTGCAGTACATCCTTGAATATCTAAGTTTTCCACACTGTTTAGTCACTTTTCATTTTACATAATTATTTATATAGGCTGGGGTGTGTTTTTTTTCAGGCTATTGTTGCTGTGAATCTTGGATAGCATACATAAGATTTGCATTCATGAAAGGGGAATCTTCGCATCTGTTATCAAATCAAGCAAGAGTGACTAAACACAACATAGTAATTTTTCTTCCAACTTCTACTCCCTTCCCCTTTCCCTCATAAATTTGGATGTGCAGTATGGAGCAACATGGTTCTTTTCATCTCACAGTCCCTGTAGTGATGGACTCCACACTGGGAATTGGAGAGCCATATGGGTGGAGAGACGTGACTTGTATAAAGGAAGTGAAAGGCTTTACAGACGTCACTTATTTTGAGAGATTATTTCCATTAGCTGGCATCTTTGTTACATTCTCTTGCTTATGCATTGTTTTGAGGACACAAATTATGCTTTTCTGCTTACTTTGGATTTGCTTTAGCATATGGTACTCTGTGAGAGTCCATTTAATGGACAACTGTCTGAGCCCCAGTTGGCACAGACAGCATTAGTTGGAAAGAGGATGCAACTGGGATAATACTGAGGGATGTGCTTGAATCAACATGTACCTTTCAACCATCTCTGACTGGACTATTCTGCTTAGTGATTTTTTGGCCTGATTGTAGTCACGAAAGACATGAACGGATTTTGAGTGGCTCTCTATTAGTAACTAAAATCCTGGTTGTTTTTTTTTCTTTTTTTTTTCTTTTTTTTTTTTTTTTTATTGGAGATGAATTCAGTTACTCACTTTACATGTTCATCTGTTGAAGAAACTTAGAAGAAGTTTGTTGAAGCTTGAAGAAGCTTTTAGAAAAGCACTCTGTGTTGTGACATGTCTGGTTTGACAATCCCAGTTCCAAGATATGCTCTACTTGGCTGCTGGTATTTGCATGGTTAAATCAGATTGTCTTGTCAGCTTTGGGCACCCAGCTGGGCTTCCAGGCTTCTCACTCCTCTGTGTTCTTTATAGCATGTTGGGCTGCTGGATCCTGACTTGTAAAGTGCTGCTGTCCTGAAAATCATACAGGAAGAGCCTTGGTAAGGTCATTCTGCTGCAGTGGGGAAGGGTGTTTACCAGACATATAACAAGTGGCATGGAATGCATACCTGCCCAGCTGTCTGGCTCTGGATATATTATTATTATTATATACAAATATATTATTATACAAATGCAGAGTACCTGGCAAAGTGACTCAGACTGCACAGTCTGGTAAGCATGAAGGAAGAATGGGTTACTACAGCAGAGATGGTGCTGTTAGTACCAGGAGAAGGGTCTGTGCAGGCTTATAATCAGCAGCAGACTGGGCTTGACTGCTGGCACACAGGGGGAAGATGCTGCTGGGAGCTTTGAGAGCATTTCTTCTCTTACTGACTTTCATTTATTGATATGTGTGTGGGTTGGAGGTTGCAGAAAGGGACACCTTGTTCCCAAGGCTGAATATCTTTGCTGTTGTTCTGCTTGAGGTGGTTTAGAATTGGCTGGAGTCTTGTTGGAGGTAGGATCGCCTGAACCACACCATCTTTGGCACTGTTAGTCAAATTTAGCTGCTCCTATATGATTCCAAATGTTGAGAGCTTAACTCTTAACCCATATCTCATGAGATAATTATGAAAATGTTCATTGTTACTTATATGAATGTTTTAAAAATTCATGATTTTAATATATTACTTTGCCAGGGAAGCTGAAAAATTAGTGATCCCACTGTATTCAGAAACTAAATGCAGGCCTGATAAGTGTTTGATCTGAGTTATGACTAAAATGCTTAAATATGACAGCAGGATTGGGCAGGTCTCAGTGCTGCATGGTAACATATTACCTGCCTCCATCCCTAAGAGTCTGCATGCAACTTCTTTCCGCAGAGTGAACATGAAGTAATTTAGCCTGGTTTCTCTGCCCAGAAGTGGGAAAGTTGTCTTGCATTTACCAGTGGAAAGGTACTTTCAGAAAAGAGCTTGTTGGAAATGATTGCTCTGCAGTTAACTCACATGCTTGCTTACACTGCAAAAATACCTTTGTGTTGTATCAGGAGTCCTACCTTGCAGACTGGTGGGCATGACACAAGTCTCCTTGAATTTTGTCAGTGCTTAGGCTCCTGTTAGGTTGCTTTTGGAAGTGAAATGTAAGGTCATTGGTTTTTCTGACAATGTAATCCATCTGTCCAGCATCTCCAGCAGACAATTCTGGTATATAGATCTTCTGAATGTTCGAATGTGGAAAAGATTTTCTGGTTTTGTGGCTACCGTGATTGATTATTACACCTCTGTCCTTTTGACCTGACTTATAAGGTTTTTGCAACATTTTCAAATAATTCAGAGAATGGTTCTGAAGGTGCTTACATGTGCAGTGTTATCTCAGCGTATTTATTAGCATTTTGCAATTGCTTTATTGGCTCCCTGTTAAGCAAAATATTGACAATAAAAATGCTATTTTTGTTCTGCGATCCACTCCATGGCTTTGTCCCATCCTACTTAATGGCTGCGCTTGTTCCTAATTTTGCTACCCTATTGTTTCTGTGACAGGGAGCTACAGAGAACAGAGGTTTTAAAATAGATGTTCATAATCTCCACCAGCCCTCTGGCATATTCTGCTGACCCTCAGGGAGTCTTACTGGGAATATATTGAAACTCGTGATATGTAATAAGTGAAGGTTCAGAAGCCTGACGTAGACAGCAGAAACGTTGTCTTCTGGGTACAGTAGGACAGAGGACTCTAATAACTCAGAGGAATTATAGAACCTTTCAGCAGATATACTACTAGACTTGACGTATATAACAAAAGGTGATAAATTATATGTGTTAAGTTATTTTGTGTTAGCACAGTGTCCACACCTCTATGATATTAAGATGATAGATGCACCTATAGTCCAACAGACTAGTCTTCAGAAACAAAGTTCACAACCAGCGCTTGAACCCTCTTTTTCCCCCTGTTCCACTTGGATCACCGTCCTCACTTGATAAATGGGTGCAACAAGGATGCAAACTCCTTTAGCCCAGAGGAAGCAGAACTTCCAACCTTGAAATGCAAAAAGCTGGACTGCTAACAGATTGAACCTACCTCCTTGCCTCCCATCTCTGTCTGGGGTACTGGGAAGCCTACATCCTCTCACAATTCAGGCACATCCCTTGCAAAGTCCTTATTCAGGCCTCCTGAAGAAACATTATTCATTTTGTGAGTGAATCCACATGCTCATCCTAACAATGAGTTTAGATTGCTCCAGACAGCAGAATTTTTCTTTGCAGTTAAGTGGATTCTTGCAGGATCCTTCTCTGTGTGACTTATAAAGGGAAGTGTGCTGAGCTGAGGTGGGGTCTCCCTCTGTGGTGCATGTTTTCCAAATTAAACCAAATTTTATTTTCCTCTTTGTTTGTCTCGGTGACTGTTGAGGTCCTTTTGTTTCTTTTCACAGCATGTGAAGATCACATACTGCACTGACCCTTCAGTGTATTTCCAGGCAGCACAATAGTGCCATGGTGGGGTACTAAAAGATATGTATTTACTGGTTGTCCAGATATTGAACAAAGTGGAAATTGAAGATGAAGAACATTTTCTTGTTTTATTTGGCAAAGAAAGCAAGTCCAATGCCACTATTTGCAGCTATGGCCAGACGTCTAGGCTGGATGAGTCTGACTACTAGGTTCCATCCTTAGTGCCACTAAAGATACCCTATATGGGTCCACGCAGAGGAAGATTACCCAAATGACCTCAGGCAGGGGGAGAGTGTGATGCTTTTCCTTTATGGTAGTGGTTCTGCTAAGACCAAGACTGCTCAGGAAGTTACCTCTAAGGCTAAATAGATGAATGAGGCTTGCTTCTGTGCTTGGACGGTCATCTCTACCAATGTCATATTCAAAAGGCTGACAGCAAAGGCTGCAGATCTAAATTGCCCTGAGCCTCCCCAGCATAAGCCTGTGGTGACTTTACATGACCTACATTGTTGTACAGATAAAGTGTAGCCATCAAAACTGATGTTTTCAGCATCTGCCACTTGTAGAGCGTTTGATGAGCCATTGTCTTTGACTCCTGGCTTCACCGGTTGGGGTTTTGAGACCAACAAGTACTTATTTTCATTGATAAAATTGTCACTGGTCTTGCATGTCTTCATGCTCTCTTTTAAGGAAATATCTTGCCATCCTGTTTCTGCAGTGCATGTTGTGATCATAGAGTGTTGGTCTCCCAAAGAGATGTACTTTTCTGTCAAGGAACCGCCCTCCAAAGCTGTTTCCCTCTTCAGCTTCTGAGCAAATGAAGTACTCCATTCTTGTAATGACTCCCAGGCCACGATCATTTACTAGGGATCTTCCATCTGTCACCAAAACAATAACATCACTTGACCCCCTCTTACTGATCTCGGAGGCCTCTTAAAAGTTATAAACAGTCAGCATAAGACCTTTTTAGTAGTTGCAGTGATGGTAAGTGCTTTATTTGCCATTGGTCACCATGACATGTTTCTCATCAGCTGGAAGGTTAAAGATGAGCACTCTGAAAGCATGCTGGGGAGGCCTCAGACAGATTCCTTATATCCTTCTAGCTGTAACATGACTTGGGAAGCTATTGGCATATTTGTAAATGTCTGCATGACCCAAAATATTGGATGACATTACTGGACATAGGCAGCAGGATGTAGTTTTCCTTGATAACTCAGTCTCCCTTCCTCTGGCTTGCCATCTCCTTCCAAGAGCTCTTCTCACAAAAACTTGCTTTGGCTGGGAATCCTTGTGGTGCTCTCTTGAGGTGCTTTGTAGCCAGGATTAATGACTAATTGCCAGTTAAGGGGAAGATCTTCAACGGAAGATCTTTTTGCTGGACAGGAAGCATGTCCCATTCTGAACTTAATGAGAGATGCTACCTTTCCTTTACAGATAGTTGAGCAAGCTGACAGTTTAAGGTGTTCCCTGTTGGTCTGTGTAAATCTTCCTAAATCTTAGAAGTGTATTGGCACTGGTTGCTGCTTACCTTTGTTATCTGTTGCTCTTTTTCCCTGCCTTGTTTGATGATGATGGGCAAACCCAAAGGATAAGTTCCTTAGCCCTGTCAATGATCATTTTTCATCTTCATGGTTACCATCTTGCATAAAAGCAGCTAGGAACAAAACAATCTGGTTGGACACATAGGATAATTTTGATTGCTAAGTCCAGTCTAGTTTTTCTGAACTGTAGGGAGAAACTGTGCAGGAACACAGGACACTTGCTGAAAAAATGTAGTTGGAGAATTAAAGCAGTAAACATAGCACCTTGGGTGGGAAAATACTGGAGTTTCTGGTTATATGTGACTTGAAGGACCAACCTGCTTTCTAAGACCTGGATTTTGCGAAATACCCCTTGCTGCTTAAATTGTGGGTCATTTGAACTGTGTTTGAGAGAAGTGATGTGTTTTTCCCTTTGAGTTTTGTGGATGGACAGGAAGAGGGAAACAGAGCTTCAGTCTGCAGAAAACCCCCACAGGTTTGGTCTGGCAAATCTGTGATCTCCTAAACCTCTTGTAGCACATGGGATGGTCTCTCATTTAGGATATTCTCAATATGGAGTTCCTGTTTTACATCCTTTTACACAATAATAAGGAACAACAAAGATGACAATGCAAGAACAGGAATGTTGATGCCACTGGAAGAGTAATTTTAAGCATTAAGAAATAGCTTTTAAATTTCTGCGAGGAAAATCAGTGTAAAAGTTCGCTTAAACTCAGGGAGCAAGAAGTTGTTACCCTCGCTTTGGTTTCCACAGATGAAAGAGAACTTTTTTCTTGACTGTCCTTTGGGATTTTTTCAAATGTGACAAAGTAAGGAATGCATTTAGTTTCAAAGCAGAGTGTCCTATATACCAGCACAAAATGTATTCAAAGCCCTTTGAATCTCTGCAGAAAACTGCAAGAGTGTCCCTTACAGAGGTGATTGAAAGCCACTGCACAGGAAATCAACTTCTCATCCTGTACATAAACATGAGCCAATTCTACTATATCTGGCTCTCGGGGCAGTACACACAGTAAATTGTTAACCCCATCACCTGACCTAACCATTTATCTCTACTCTCAGTATAGTTTTGGCAACTGCTGAGTAATGAAAGAAACATGGAATGCAGATAGCTGTAAAACAAACAAAAAAAAAAGGCAACAACCAATCTCCCTGCCCCCTTCCCCCTTGTGTCCCCCCTCCGAAGAAACCCCTGAAAACCAAAAAACTCAAAAACCCCAACCATGCCACACTTCAGTTACAAACAGCCCTTTAAAACAGCAAACAACAGGAGAAGATGAGAAATTGCCTGATGCAGTGGCAGAATCTTAAATATAGTTAGTGTAGAACAGAATTAACATATCTGTAGAATAACAGACGTGAAGCATGGATTTTCAATCCTTCACACCTCTTGGTTGTGCTAGCACAAATGAATTAATAACTCCTCTGAACCTGTGTGGAACAAATAACCACAGTGCCTTTCAGGTTTTGAAATGTAAGCTCTGTTTTTTTAAGCTCTGTGTTTTTAATGTTAGATGTTATACATGAAGGTTGGCTGAAATAGGTTATTCTGCTTATGGAGTATTGTTCCCATATGAGGATTCAGGCTGTGTACTCACAGCTGCTGCTCTCCAACATGGACTCTCAGTTCCACTAAAATCAATAGTTGGCACAGCAGGGTACTGTTGTATGGTGTGTAAATAAATGGGTGTCATTGTGTCTCACTTTTTTTTTTTTTTCCTTTTCCCCTTTCAGATTTAGATTTGCTCTTTTTCAGGCATATGCAGTGTGTGTTTGCAATGCAGGCAATTCGAAGCATAGCTTCACGTAGGGAAAAGGAGGAAAAGAAGCTTTTTCCCCCTTTCTTTTTATACTTCCCAATAGTATTTCCAAATAAACAATAATTGCATTAATTATGTTCATTATCTCTTAACAATGCCGGGGAAAAAAAACCCAAATAAAACAGAAACCCATTTTGCAAGTGTCAACATTATGACAAAAAGGAATTCACAGTCCCCCAGCAGGCAGCTATCTTGCATACCGAGATGTAGGAAAAATGTCATAGTAAGAGTATCTTAATTTTGTTACAACAGTTTATCTTGCCTCTTCCCATAGGTCTTGCACCTATAGTTGAAAATATATGCCCTTTGTGGTTATGGGATGCAAGAGCTGCAGATCTACTTTTCAATAAACTGACTTTGAAGTTCTGTTTCATGCATTTTCTTTTTTATTCATGCATCTGGTCGTATAGAGTGGTTTACTTTTTTTGGCTGAAGACTTGGCAGATACAAAATGCAGATGTTGTTCTTCTGACTTAAGCTGCTATTTTAAGCTTTTTGGCCAGCGGTTGAAAATTTTAGGTTTGGTTGTTTATTTGCTTATCATCAAAGTGGGTTTTGTCAAATAATTCATATGCGAGTATTAGCTTTCTGTGTTTACTTTCAGAGTTTGAGATTAACAGTATGGTCTTTTTTTTCTCCTTTATTTTTTTAAACCATCATGCTGTTTTGATTAATAATACAGTAGAATATATTATGCTTCGGAGAGCTTTTATTTGCAAAAAAAAAAAAACCAACAGCCCAACTGTCACATTGTGCTGCAGTGCTTTCCCTTTAAGAAAACCATATCTCTCTCCAGATGCCTGCATCTCTTTGATACAGAAGGGTACACTAAGTTCCATCTATAAACAGAATCCACTAATTAAGAGTAATTGCTTCGGAGATTGGTACAGACTATTCAGCATCAGATGCATGTTCCTCTCAGATATCCATTAGCCTCTAATAAGATAATGCAGATGTGCCAGTCTGTTTCCTGTTTCCTTCTATTGTACCTTTATTGCCGTATATGGACCAATGGGATGGGCTGAACAATAAGTGGATGTCCTTTTGCTCCCAGAGCCCTTCTCAAAGGAATGTTTGTTATTAGATTGCTTTTTCTGTTTAGTTTCACATCACTATGCTAATAAAGGAAACATAACACTCTAAAGGCTTTTTTTTTTTTTTTTTTTTTTACTTCTGCCACGGTAACTAGTTTATTGTTTAATTAAATCTCATTGGATAGCCAAGAAAACAAAAATGCAACATCTCATAGTCGGTGAGAACTGGTGCGGAACAGAGTATGCCTCTTTATGAAATAAAAGTTTCCATTTATTTTTAAGAGTTTAAAGGCAGTGTGGTTATCGTGTTACTGCATCTGACTGATTTACACTTGAGTCGTGCTAAATCTGCTGAATTATTCAGTACTGCTCAATGCAACACCATCAGCCAGCATAATAGAAAGCATATGCATAATCAGGGATTTCAATACAAACTATACATTAAATACAGTAAGGGTTCTCGAAACTTGACTTGTTTTGAAAACAACATTAGAATATGTCTTGAAGCCACATAATAAATAAGGACTCTACCAACTCTGTCCCTTGGGAAAAACATGTAATATATTATTGAAAGGTTTTGCATGCAAAATTTCTTTGCAACTGTTTTTGTTGCTCTGAGAGGAGCAACTTGCCTCTCCTGCCTTACTGCCCAGGCTGTCCTCCCAGTCCAGAGGTTCCTGTTTTAGCCTAAGATTTAAGAGGGGGGGATTTTTTGTGTTGGCAGGAAAATGGGAAATGAACTTAGAAGAGACTTCCTCCATGACCCCGGAAACTTCGGGGACAGCTACACTGCAGACTGCTGGGCTCGGAGAAGCAAATTCCCCAGCACCCAGCTCTGTACAGAGCATGTCCTCATGTCGGTGTGCCTCTCCTGCATTCCTGGTTTCATCCCCCAATTGTAGAGGAAGAGCAACAGCAGTTTGCTGTGGCAGAAGGAATGGTGGATTAAGCTTAGAAGTTCTCTGGGTGCCAAAGCCGTGGATATCTTAAAATGACTACTGAATTTCAAACATTGCCATAGGTAGGGCAGAACTCCCCACTGACCTTTTCAGAAGTGAGAGAAGAAAGAAAGGCAAAAATTCTGCTTTTTTTTTTTTTTTTTGCAATGCTGACAACTTAATTCCCTGCTATGGATAGTGAGAGGGGAGGAAGAGGAATGTGTAATTGGAGTGGTTTTGGCAGAAGGGAGGACAGAGAGTAACCTTCCTACTGACATAGAACTATTGGCCAAGCCTCCTGCCTTGGCTTCTTGCCTGTCCAGCTGTTGATGTGCGTCAAAGTCACCTGTAACAGCAAAGAGGTTTTAGGAATTCAAATGAATCTTATCCAAGTGAAAAATTCAGAAGGATGAGCTATGTCACAGTAATACCAAATATTGTTACCGAATGTAAGCTAAATAGCAATATAATGAATGAGGCTCAATATATTTAGTACACTCCAGGAGAACTGACAGATGTCTGAAGAGCAAAGCTGTTTTCTGGAGTAAAGCCTATGCATAATGCATGGGAAATTGAGACAATAAGAAACATTGGGTCACTGATTATCTGGTAAAATTTGGAGCTTATATGTGAAAATTTTTAGTTTTAAACTTTTGCTCAGTTGCACAAACACTGAGAAGAAATTTGGAAGAGACAGGTACACCTGCTGCATTAACTGCAGTTGATAAATATTCTACCCTGCACTAGAGCTACTGTAGCCTACTTCCCCTGTGGCCATCTGCTTTATCACTGAAGTCAAGTCAATAAAAAGCCTGTAAAAACCAAAAAGGAGTAGGCATATGTTCTGTCAAAGAAGAGTCATTGGCCGCTGTTCAATGCAAAGTAGTGCACAGTGTGATCATCTCTTGGTGAACCTTCAAAGGAACTTTTCTGTATGATCCTTTTCCATACTGCTTGTACTAAGGGCCTTGTACTCATGAACAGTCACTAAGGAACAGTCTAATGGAAGAGGATTTTCATCATATGCTGAATAGATCCTCTGAAGTGCCTTGATGGCAACCATTTTCTGAAGATTTTGCCTTCTGCCTAAGGGGCAGAAATCCATGCTGTTGCCTTACATGAATGGGTGGTCATCCACCATCGAGGTCACTCTGCAGTCAGTTTGGCTTGTTCCTTCTAAATTGCTCCTCGGCTGTGGTAGCTGGCTCTTCATGTCCCATTTAGGGTAAGCTTGTTAGCTCGCTCCTCAAGAAAATCCAGGCGTAGGCCAGAGGAGGATATGTTCGAAGTTCATATGGCATGGAAAGGATGTGACTTGCTTCTGGGCAAGTGTCATGGTCCAGAGAGGAAATGCTCCTTCAGCAGGGGGGTATTTACCATAGCAAGTGACAACAGCAACAACAACAAAAAATCTCCTTCTCAAAGCTGATTCCCACACAGTGTTTTGCTCTGTGGTACAGGTTTAGTTAAGCAAAAGGGATATTTTCACCTTGGAATAACATGCGGCCTAGACATCTGTGGCTGATGTCCAGTGCTGGGTCTTCATCAGTGAATTCAGGGACATGAATGTGTCAGTCTGTTAATACATGAGTAAAGTGTGCCTTGGGAGTTGTGCCATGGAACTGGTGTGATTGGGATCAACTGATCATTGGGTTTCCTGTGCTGCAGCAGTTTCTACTTTGTGATGCCCTCTGCTGTGCAGTGATATAGGTGATGGGTCTGTAGTCTCTTCAAGGGAAGTCTCTTGGTAATCACAGAAGACAAGTGGCATTTGCTTCTTTACAAGAAACTGGAGTTGCTTACAAGTAGGTATCAGGTCTGCCTGCAATTTCGTCCTTGACCATTGTATAGATGTTCAGCTGTGTGAACAGCTGTGTGTAACAGCCTGATGCTCCCAAGTGACACTACCTGGAGTCAAATGGTACACTATTAGAGTATCACACCTTTTACACTGTCTTCTCTCTCTGCCTATATTTGGAGAGAAAAGTTCTGAAGAACTTTGGAGATGAACAAGTCCTGAAGGCTTATCTGCAGCACAGCTATCTGCAGGAAATTTCCAGCCATGAGTAGTGAAAGAAGGGTGATTTTTGAGTAAGGCAAGAGAAACTCACTTTCAGGTAGCAATTTCAGTGTATAAATGTAGCATGCAGAACTACAGGATTAGGACCTAGTTTTGCTACTGTTAGATATATGTATTTGCACACTGAGGAGCTATAACACTGCTGCATTTTGTTGTCACCAGGTCCATCACAGACCGTGATCCTCCAGTAATGAAGTGACCAAAGAGTTTCCCTGAGTGCCTTTTTCCCCTCTGTCCTGAAGGAGTTGCTTTTTTTTCTGAATACTTTTCACTTAAATATGCAAATATATCTGATGTGGTTCTGGGAACATTTATAAGTTATGATGAGCTCTGCATTTTTCTGTCTAGAAATATAATTGAAGGTATTAGATTGTTTTATAAGACGAATTTTAGTTCCAAAGCCCTACATCACTTAAAAATAGTTGACCTTGTTCTGTGTTTAATTTAATGCACACATTTTTAGGGCTGGTATTCATCAGCATCCTTCCCCTCTTACTTTTTTTGCAAACACTTAGAAGTATAGAATTTTTGCCAGCTCTTGTGGTATTGCTTTAAAAAACGTTAGTTCTTTGCGTGTTCCTTTGATACTTGACTTTCCTTGTCTCTTAAGCTTCATAAAACCTTAGCTAGGTAAAACGGGTACCAGCCAGTGATGGTTCGTCTCATTTTGTGTTTTTAATGAGTCAATATATTTTAACTGTTGAGGCTTCCTCAAAAGATCTTCCTGGTTTCACTGATCTCCAGGCACGTGGTCCTCGAGCTTGGCATGGTCAGCAGCTGTGCCTTGGCTCACTGTACCCCCCCCTTACAGCCTCACCTCTGGATACATCTGCCTCCATTAGCATTAAAGGTATTTTGTGCATAATTTACACAGTTATCAAACACTTGCAAGCTATATTTCTGTTATCCCCAAGCAGGCTGTACGCAGCAGAAACTGCTGTCTGAAAACATGCACAGCTGGTAACCTTTGCTGGTATTCCACACAGAGCAGAAACACTCCGCTGCTCTCTGACAGGCAAACATATGCATCCGGGACTGTTTTTTTTTCTTTTTTCTCCTTGCTCATTTGAATTCTTACCGACAACTACTATGCTGAGTAGCAGTAATGACAACCAATGTTGCATTGTAACGTTTTTCTCCTCTGGCATCAATTTTGCTTTGTGACCTTGACACATCATTTCACCTCTCCCTTTATTTTCCCACCCAAAAATCTTCTTGCCTTTTGGTTTCAGGGTATAATTTCAAAGAGTTACAGATAAAAGTGCTATATAGCTCTGGATGTGGTTACTGATTGCTGACTGTAGCAGATGCAAGAGTGTAGTATGTTGTCTCAGGAAATAAAGCCTTTAGGCAGCCATGGACTGCCTTGCTTTTGGATAGCTGAGCTTGCTCTGTGGCTCCTACTGTCTTCCCTCAACAGCACATGTTGGAGGAGATTAGTAACTCCTTGTGCAGGGTGATGTTCAGGAGTCGGCTGCAGTACTCCCCAGCTTTGGCTTGGAGTTCTGCATGAGTAAATGCATGAGCAGTGTTTGCAGTATGGAGTGGTTGCAGCCTTCCCAGAAGACTATCTCTAAAGACACTGGTAGCACTTACTGGTGTTGCACAAGCTGGTTGATTCAAAGACCACCAGATATTTGCTGTTTCAAATTTCACAGTTGAGAATATCATAAGTAGTGCCCTGTTCTCAGCCTGAGGCTTTTGGTACAGAGACTGAAAAAAGGAGGACACCTTGAAAGGTGACAGTCATTTGGGTGAAACACTGAGGATGCTCTGTATAGCTCTGGATGACTTTGAAGACGGTGGTCATGAGAACAAGCAAGTTCCCTAGCAAAGCTCAGGAACACTGCATTGCCATAATGTCAGTCACTCACCCAGCTTATAAAATAGTGGGTGCTTGTTTGTATGAGCAGTTCCCCCTTCCTCTCAGAAAAAAAAAAAAAAAAAAAAAAAGGAAAAAAGGGAGAACAATCAGTGAGGTGTCAACTAAGTGATAATAAGATAAACTAACTATTCTTTGTGAAAACAGTAATTGGTAAACCAGTTAGTGCTTTAACAGCCCAATCTAAAATCACCCTCAGACACAGTGCCTTAGTGCCCTGCCTGAGCCAGTGAGCAGAGAGCCTTCTCAGTGCCGTGTGTTCTGTAGCTTCCAGGGGGAAACTGAAGCTTTCATACGGAGGAAAATTTTCCAGGAACTACTTTTTTTTTTCTCCCCCAGTATCAGTATTTCAGGTAATTATTGATGCCTTGTTTTTAAATCTGGCAGTTTTCAAAACAAGATTGCATCATACCAGAAATAGCTTTTGATGTAGCACATCGGGCAGGGAGATCAAGTTAAGGAGTGTTCTGTTAGTTTCAGTAAGGTGAGAGTTTTACCCCTAGGTAACCATCAAGCTGATCTCATGGGATACTTATAAATAAGTTATGACTTAACAAGAGTAGAAAAGGGATAAAAGATTTTTCTATGTCTGTATATTAAAAATAAGTATATTATAATCAATATATTGTTTTCTTCCCTCAGACTGTGTCAACATGCATCTGTAGAGAGCAACTGTACTCGCAGAGAAACATTTGCGTAAGCAACTGAATTGCACCCTGATTCCAGAGTAAAAAGACTTTTTATCCACAGTCTGCAGAGCAAGAATGTCCTAGAAAAGAGAACAGTAGAAAGCAGCAATGAAATATAGGACGGACCTGATCTAGTGAATTACCTTTTCTTCATCACACCATCCAGCTCAAGAAGTACCTTCAGACTTGACAGTGCTGTTCATTCACAATTTGAGTTATATATTTGCTGGCCTGGAGTGATGCAGCATAACATTTGTCCACTGTGAGGTGTTATCATGACAACCAGTAGCCGTACATGTCCAGTACCAACTGTGAATGGACATATGACTCACTATCCAGCAGCACCATATCCATTACTTTTTCCTCCAGTCATTGGAGGACTGTCACTACCTTCTCTTCATGGACTCCAGAGTCATCAACCAACTAGTGGATGCAGCACCCCATCACCTGCAAGTAAGTGTTTGGCATTAATAGCTTTTATTGACCAGTTCTCCTCTAACAAAGACTGATTGTGTTCATCCTGAAATTACTTTAAGAGTAATTGCAGTTGTTTATATATGATGTATTTTTCTTGGGCAAAGAGCATACATTTGTTTTGAAATGCCATTTTCACTTAATCTTGTTTTGATAAAAATAAACACACTATATGACATAGCGAAGCTGTGGAAACCAAGAGTGACAAAACCTGCTATAGATTTTGGCATATCCTGCATTATTGTATTAGCTCCAGAATCCAATGCAATTTTTAAAGAAAAACTGGGCTTTCTGTATTCACGAACAGCAATGACTCCTCAGTACAGAATTCTCTTAAGGTGTACGGTAATTAATACTGCTTTAGTTTTCTTCCATAAGTAACTACTTTCTTCCTGGGCAGCTTGTGAAGAGCAGCCCAGTGGACAGCTTGGTAGCTGTGAGCTGCTGGTGACTGCAGAATGAGCCCTTGAATCTGTGATGAAGTTTCTGTTATGGTTTCTCTCCAAACATCAACCAAGTATCACTTGCTCACATTGTCTCGCTCCTACAGCGGGATGAGGAAGTGTATCTGAGAAAAAAAGGTAAAACCCATGGTTTGAGACAAGAATAGGTTAATAAGTGAGATAAGATATAAAATAAGAATCATTGTAGTGAAAAAGGAGACAATACAAAGAGAGATATAAATAAAATGCAAGAGAGATAAGCAATGCACATTATAGTTGCTCTCTATGTGCTGACTGATGCCCAACCAGACTGAGCAACAATTGGCAACTCCCAGCCAATACTCCACAGTTTATATACTGGGGATGGTATTCTATGGTACGGAATATCCCTTTGGTCAGTTCAGGTCAGCTATCCCTGTGCACCTCCTCAGTGGCAGACCATGGAAAACTGAAAAGCCTTTGACTTAGAATAAACACTACTTAACACAGTGATGCTTTAGTTAGAACATTATGCTTTAGAACATTATTCTTATACTAAATCCAAAAAGCACAGCACTTTACCAGCTACTAGGAAGAAAATTAACTCTATATCAGCCAAAACCAGGACAGTTCTACATGCAGCACTGCTGATTGTATTAGCTGGGCAAGGTTTTTCCATTGCCTTATGACAAACATGAGCTTTCTGCTTGGTCTTAAGTTTTATTTATTTTTAAGTGGCTCCAAACAAAGCTGTCCCAGGTATAAACTCTCTAAGTAGCATCACATAGACAAGATACATCTCTGGAGGTCTTTGCAGTGGATGCCTGATGTATTTATCGCCCGGGAAACCCAGATGTATATAGGTTTGTAGATCAGTTTGTTGCTGAAGGTGCTTGTCTAAATACACTACTGTGACTCTTGGATATGAGGCGTTGACTAAACAGCACATCTGCAGAACAACTGCACTTTCTACTAGAGGAAAAGGAGGCTTTTTATAGCAGTGTCCCTAATATATCTTTCAACAGAAATCACACAAAGTTTCAGCTCCAAACTTGAATGGGAAATCACAGTGAAGACAAAACTTTTGAAGAGTAAGTTATAGGGTTTGTGCTGCCTGATGCTAATTCTGGCTTCATGTCTTACATACATGTGTTGGAAGATTGGACAGTCTTAAAGTAAATTGTTTTCTTCTTGTGTGGACATATTTCATGTAGTCACACACGAGAAGAAGTATAGTTGGGCCAGGCTTTTATTTGCCCTGTCTTATTGCAGGGTGTTTATCTTTATTGGAGGTGAAAACCAAAACACTTTCACCCAGAAGGTCCACAAGGAACTTCAATTTTCCAGTTCTGTCAGAAATTATTCTGGTTGATATCAGATGTATCCCCCAATACTTCAAGAACACTAACCTGTTGAAGAAATAGTTTTATTAGTTAATGAGAACTTTTTCTGTGGCATACATTGGTAAATACCAAATGTATATGATCAACAATGCAGAGTTTTTCTTTTCCATGAGTTACTGTTGTGGAATTAAGACTGTGTTGCAGATGCATTATTAATGATTAATAAGCCAGTCAGTGTTCAACCTCTCAGAAAAGTAGTGCCAAGTATGAATTTCTGTCAATATGCAAAATAAGTGGCTATTTCTGAAACCTGGGGTCTGTGTCTTTGTGCCTGGGTCCCAGCATTTTCAGGGCAGTATTTTTGTTTGGGTGCTTTTCAGCACTGGCTCGCTGCGACTGAGCACGAAAGCCTGTCACTTGTTGTGCACAGCTCAAGGCAATAGTGTTTGAAAATACCAGCTAAAATTTAGCAAGATAGGATGGATGATGACTTTAGTGAGAATTTCTTTTCAGACAAACTCCACTGCAGGATGACTCTTCTGGTTTGTACTACTGGCAAGACTAGTAGTCTTGTGGTGTCAAGACTGTCTTGTTTGGAAACCTGTAGACTTCTGATTCTTGAGCTTGAGTTTTATATCGCTGGAGTTATAGAGACAAGTTCTTGGAAGCGTGCAGGTTGAGCTTTGGATTATAGTTCAGGGTTCTGTTCCTCATTGTGGATTTTGTTTATTTGATTTTTTGTTTTTCCCAATGATGTCACCCAAGAGCTGAGGTCAGTATGACTTATGGCCTCTATTAAAGTTAGAACTTATACTGAGTGGTGGAAGAATATAGAATTCTCCTGCAAAGTCCTGAAGAAATTAAAGTTTGGCCAAACCACTGCTCTTTACACGCTTGAAGCTTTTGTACTATTTATCTTCCAGATTCTTTCCATTCATGTAAAATTCAATAGAAATGATTTTACATAATAGGAATGCTATAAAGATCTCTTTAAACTTTTTCAAACATTGCAGTTCAACAGCTTTTATTCAAAGTTACCGCCATTTAAGCGTTCATATTATTGTCTTATTTTGTTCTGTCTTGGTTTTAGACTTTTAATGATGGCAGATAAGCTTATATCAAGTTGCATTAAGTTATCTTAATCTACAGCTGGGGTAGGTATCTCCAGTCCCATTAAACAGATGACAGTATATATTAGATGCATGAATTGTGTGAGCACAAGGGGCTTACTATAAACGTTTAGGTTAGAGTGATTTAGTTTCATTGATATTAATAGTGCTGTTGCCTCTGTGACCTGTGACTTGGCTTCTGTTTTTATACCGAGATACATAGCGCAAAATACTTAATAATTAGAGGTCTGGTCACAGTGCTAAGGAGGTCAGAAGATGAAAAAAATGTCACTTTTACGCATACGTGAACTGTGCATTAGCACCGAACGAGATCACGGTCAAGGGGATCGTTACTTTTGTGAAATCCGATTGATTTACCTACCGCTGTATTTCCCTGTAGAGCACAGAGCAGACATCTCCACTCCTGAGATCTGGTGGTATGCAGGCTTCCCTGATCGAATTAATAATGAGGAATTTCTTCTACATAGCAGATCTTGTTTCAGGAAGTAACTGCTTGGCTCATTTAGGAATGGTAAGGGAAGGTGGAACTGAAAGCATTCCTGTGCTTTTTGGATCATGTGCCAGCCTGTCCTAGACCAAGAGGTTTCAGCTCTTTGCCAGAATGGGGGCAACTGTGGGAAATGGATAAAAGTCCTGCAGAGCCCGAGAGGTTACAGGACACTTGGGAAATATTTTGGGAGAGGAATAAATAAATATGGGCAAATATTGTTACGTGACAATTTATTAAAGTAAAAGCATCTTGGGTTCAGGAGAGTAGCAGCCACACAGGCAATTCTGGTATCTGAGTGGCACTGCTCTTCACTGGCCCTGGAAGAAGGGCCAGAACTCATCTTGTCATCATAAGACTGTTGGCAGAGACTAGTAGGAACTGTGACAATGTGAGAATACCAACTTTAGAAGAGTTTGCCTGATTTTTAAAACACCTGTTTTAGATGCAATTGCAAATTTTAATTTCTAGAAAAAGATTAATTTTAAAAATTAGTCTTAAAAACTCCCCATACTACAAGAAAACAAAACCAAACTAAAAAACCCATAAACCAAACCAAACCAAAAACCTTGAAAAAATAACTGAGTGAAGCACCACCTGAAATTTGAGAAGGAAGATATGTAAAAGCTACACAGATCATTGTAGTATATCCACAGAGTGGAAAACTGGTGAGGAAAGAACTGCAAGGCACACAGCGACGTTGGAGTTCCACAGGCAAATCTCAGGAGGGGGAAGATGTAGCCCTGCTGCTTGTTGGTAGAGTATTTTTGCAAGACTGGTTTCTCTAATGTTACTTCACCAGAATGACTTTTACAGAATTAGTTTAATGTGGGTAAAGACCACTACATAGCAAAATCAGTTGATGAGAGCTGGAGACTGTGGAGCAAAATGCTTAATCTGAACTAATACTGGGATGAAAGGAAATCCCTGAGTGTATCCTAGATCAAATTAAAAAAGGATCTGGACAATAACCACAGTGGGAACCACTAAATAATAAAATAATTTTTTTGGCAATTGTTCTTTTTCTGCTTGGATTCAGCATCCTGCTTGAATGGGCATTTGGTGGGAGCAATCCGGTATTCTACCTCTAGCCCCTCTACCACATTTTGGTCCTTAGGCTGCTGACATGAACCTTGATATTTTTCCTTCATTTTTTGCAAGAGGGGAACAGGAGTAGCTTAGTAAGGCGACACAGAAAAGCAGCCATCCTGATGCAGGAACGTCCTGGCATTTATATAAACTTGGTAAGGTTGCTTCATCCAGATTGTTTGAAAAAAAATAATCTAAATGTGTTATTTAGAGGACTGTTGGGATGTCATGGAAAAAAATTTGTACTAAGGTCACTCATTGTATTTTAGCCAAGCTTTTCCATGGTTTTCTGTCTGGGGTGTTTTAAAAGTGTATTGAAGAGAACAAAGGACTTTACATTCTGTTTTATGTAAATCTTCTAAGAATGAGAAAATGTATGGAAAACTAAGATCATCTGAGGAACTAAAGAGGTAGACAAGGAACTAACTATAACATTACCTCTGGGTAGGGCTATGTAAATACCAATTATTATATTTAGTAGTCAGTATTGCATCTCAGGCTTTTCAGACTTGTTCAGGACAGCAGTTTGTTGTTTTGAGCATTGTTTTCTGCTGGAATTGGGGTTTTTTCCCATTAATGCAGGTTATTTACCACTTGAACTCCAACTTAAAGACTGTTTGCTGCTCTTTTTTTTTTTTCCCCCCCGTGGGAAGTGGATTTTCCATTGGTAGTATTAAAAGAGTACAGTTAAATCCAGTGTTACTGGTGTAGTACTGCAAGATATTTTTGCCAGCCCCACCCGTTGCAGGAATTCATTTACTTTTCCAGTCCTGTTGTTAATCATTATATTGACACAGAAAGTCCTCCCAAAAGCACTCTTTGGCAGATTGCATTAAATATGAATAGCAGATATTCATTACGATGTGTTGCCCCCAAGAGAACTCTAAACTATCTGCACTACTCATGAACAGGCAAATACACTAATTCTCCAGCTACTCAAATTATTTTCAAATAGTTTAGTGTGTCTCTAATAAAAACAAGAATGTCTCTGTTTCCCTTAATTACTTAGAAGGTCAAGGACTCCCACATCTCACTTTACTTCACAAAATGGGGAATGTTTCTGTTGGAGATTGGAGTATGGTTAGTGCATGATGGATTTTCTTCCATCAGCATAGTTACTGGGGGAAGTGCTGTCTGTAATGGAGTAATAAAAAAAAAACACCCTTCATCACTCTTTGGCACTCTGGAATTCTCTAAAATAATATTATAGTAGTTATATTGAATTAGGAAAAAAATATATGAATATATGAATCAACCTTGCTTGATTATGTTGTTGAGTTTTCTTCATACCTTCTAATATTCCTGTAGTTGTCTCCCATTTTTCCCAGCCCTGTCTCCCTGGGAAGGCTTGCTGTGTGGTCATTTACACATATCTGCAATTAACAGATGACTTTCAATGTACCTATTCAGTGCATGTGTTGTCCATATTTATTGAAAAGACAGAACATATGTTTGCATTCAGAAAGAGGGGGATAAACAGAACATGAATATCCGATTTCTTAGCTACAGCCAGTGTTACCTCATGCTGGCAAGTCTGAGGAGCAATGTCCAGATGATACCCTGCAGATATCATTCAAGACCTTGGAAGTCACCATTTGTTTCCAGTTCCTGCTTTTGTTCATGTTGTGGGTTTTTTCTTGGTAGGGCTCTTTGTGCGGCTTGAAAGCACCCATCCTTCAATTATCAAAACTATGTTACAGTGTCAGTTTCTGATTCTAGCTGATCTGAAACTATCAAAAATTTATACTTACTTTTTCATGTTAGAGCTTCTTCTTTAAGTGTCACCACTTAAAGAACAGGAGTGCCTCTCTACTTGGCACAACTGGTGTACTCCTACTGCAGCTCTGCTCTGCCAGGGTGGGTCCTCAGCACCCTGTGGATGCAGCCTGCTTTGGATTTTAGTGGGCAGCGTGCTCATCTGTGAGAAATCTGTTCTGGGTGTGTATGGACAGGAATTTGCTTCCTGGGAGGAAGACAAATTTAGAAATTGTCTGCTCTGGCAGGGGAAGCACATGGTGTAATACTGGCACGTGCTTCATAATGGCTCTGTGTATCCCTTGTAAACTTGCTATAGTCTGAAGGAGCCTGGTGTTTAGAAGTCAAATAGGAGCTGTCAGCGAATTGCTCCTTCCCTCCTTATGGGCCCCAAAGCAAGGAAATTCCCCAGCAAAATGTGTTCTTACCTAAGCTTGAAAACATGTTTCTGCAGAGTATTGCAAATGACCTTTTTCTCTGTTCTAGCTACACAAAAATAACACCCAGTAGCTCCCAATATTGGGGATGTCAGTGATGAAGAGTGAAGGGCTTGTTCTAGTCTCCCATTTCCAGGTTATACTAGGTGACCAATCTGTTGCCCCTCCACGCGGTTGGTGATGGTGTGTTTGGTGTTGATTCATCCATGGTATATGAAGCACACAGTATGTCGTTCAAAAGGAATATAATGCCAGGCTTTGGGTTTGGCAAGGTAATGGCACCCAAAGTTATTTCAGTGACTGATGTGTTTTCAATCCAAATTTATTTGAGCAATCTTCTGAAATTGTTAATTGTGTGATAGTTCATTATATTAAAAATAAACATAAGCTTTCCTTTTACCAGCTTTCTGTCTGAAGGCATATGTTTAGCAGCTAATCATGTCCTTCACGTGGAGAGTTTCCATTCAGTCATGTTGCTCTGTTCAAAAGGCATATGACCATGGAGTTTGGGGGATTTTATAAATTTATATTTATTTTTTTTTAGCTAAAATGTTCTTTTTATTTTGCCTCAGTGCTCGCCTTGGTACATTTTTCCTCCTTTAGTCTACTGAGTTATTAGTTTGTTGTTACTACACTTTTGGCAATATGCAGTGTTTAATTGGGAAGCCTTATTCAAGATTCAGAAAGGACCAGATTTCCGAGAAATCGATTTATGGTTTTACTCAGCTGGAATATCTTCCCCTTTTACCTATTTAGAGAATATGGGGAACATATTATGTTATGTGGACTTTTCAGCTCTATCAGTGACAGCATGTTTCCCATTTAAAATGATAAATACCCACCCTATCTGACGAACCCCGAAAGGGCAGGGAATCCTCTTTCCCTTCCTTTGTCCTTCAGAGCTCCGTTTCCTTTCTTACTGCCCAGAATAGGCCTACATCACTAATATTCATAAATGATTTACAAAAGTAATTCCTGTGTAATAGCTTGGGACGTCAAGATTTTATGATGCTGCCAGATGTGCTATCAAACAAAATTATCTGGTTCAAAAAACTTGTGATAAATCTAGTCAGGGAAAATTCCCTGGGGCAAACTCACCCTCTACAAAAGTAACTATATCTCATAAAATTGTTAGATTTGCCTTTACCACATGTTTGAAATCAGACTTAAAGCAACAGTTTTATTCATGTGAAAACTTAGATTTGGGATAAACTAACAAACAGGAAGGACTGGCCTTAAGCAACAGAAAATTCTTTTCCTTTCAAAACACCACGCGCACTCAGAGGAAATGTCAGAGTAAATATCAGAAATATTCGGAAAACCAGAACCTGCATCCCTAAGATACTCAACTGTTTTGTCTAGATAATGCATTTTTAGAAAGTAGTCATACCCTATATATAGTGGGTCTCATCAGGGTTGGGCTGCTGAGCTCCTGGTGGCTGTATCTGAGTACCCTGACCTTGTGCAGTGAGCAGCATGCTCAGCATCTGCCCTGTGTGTGTGTTTGTTCCCTCATGGTCTCAGATGGGGGAAGTGTGTTGGTAGCAGGGTGTGTGTTTTGCCCAGTATTTCAGGTTTTGAAGGAGGTGAAGTGTTGGAGATGCACTGGAAGTCCATGCGTGGCCATGCCTCCATGCTGAAGAAGGCTGGACGAAGGCAATGTGCCCTTGGCTTAGCCTTGCAGTTTTATGGTGATCCTTCCTTCTCAGGAAAACTCCCAAGGATGTTTAGGTGCCTGCACAAATAAACTGCACAGGTATAAGTACTTCAGTTATGCCAGAGGAGCAAAGTTGAACATGATTTTCATCCCATAGTTTAAGGTGTTTGGGAGAAAAACTGAAAGTCATGTCTGGGAGGTTTTGGGGAAGAAATGCTGAGTTCATGCAGTGGAAGAGTTTGGTTCAGCATTTCTTGGGAGCCCAGAGCAGAGCAGAAGAGGGGGATCTGGAGGGCTTGTGGTGTGCCGTGTCCCTGGGGGATGTGCTTCTGCTTTTGGTGTACTCAGAGATATTTGTGGGCTTGGCGTGCTGCCTGCCATTACACAACACACTTGCTTATAGCTTCAGTGAAGATGGAAATCAGATAACTCCTGCAAGCAATAGGGGTGGACCTCCAGGTGGAGCTTGGTCTTTGCTATTTTTCAGTGCTGAAGGCCAGTTAAATTTGATTTAACCTCAGCATTAGCTTTCGTGAGTATCATATGTTTAAATCTGAGACTTGCACTGTCTCATACTCAACTTTTTAAAAGAAATGTGAATTGCAAGAAATAAAGATGGGCAGGGGGAAGAAAAAAAAAAAGGAAATACTGTGGAAAACTCAGGAAAGTACCTACCTCATCCTTTTAGGATGGATTTCCTCATCCTTTCTAGAGATGGATTCAGACCTCAGCATGGGCACCCAGCTCCTGCGAGGACTGTAGACACTGTGCCTGTGGTCACAACTGGAGATCACTTTTACCTGTATCCATGCAAAAATTGTGTAGTCACTTCTTAGAAATTAAAGCCTTGATTCCTCAGTGAGATCAGTAAGAGCAGATAACATTAATTCTGTAAATTTAGGACCTAAGACACTTTTTAAAAGCTGGCTTTTTCTAAAGATGTATTTTGATATTTGCAGTAACACAGGAAATATAATTTCTGAGATAACATGGTGGGGGGGAATGTATGCTCATGCAGTTCTCATTTCTCAAAGTTAAAAGCTATGTTTCAAGGCTTTATAACATAAACACCTAACTAGAATCCTTTCCAACCTATGATGTTTTTTCCAGTCAATTTCAAATACCTAAAAATTAGTTTATCTGAAGGAAATGTGAAAGGTCCTTTAAATACAGCTGTCATAGCATCACTTTTTCCTCCCTATATTTAAAAATAAGAAGAAAAACCCTTTTTACCAGTGCTGAATACTCCAGGGAAGAAAGGTGGTGTCCTGTGGCTGCTCTGTGCAGCCTGCAGCTGTTACCAGAGGTTCTACCTAAAAACTTCTGGGCTCTAACAGCCTCTGCAACTGTATTTGAGGGAGAAAACAACTTGGCTCCCTTTTAAGATTGAAAGCATCCAACATAAAAGCCAGAATGCTGTCCTGTCACGATCAGGTCACCATCACTGGAAAATGCAGCGCAATTTCCTGTGCACTGTGATTTAAGTTGGGTACTGTGCAAGTAGTAAAGTTAATCCACCATGGACCACAGCATCTGACAGGGGTGTGATACCTAGCATCTACAGCAGAGCCAGTGGAAATCCCCACTCTTTCTATCCTTATTCCCTTCTTATCCTCATTCCTTCCAACCACTTAGCGATACTTGTTCGAGGGTAACGATCCTGTAGAGAGATGCACAGACATTAGTCTAGAGCCCTGAAACTAGCCATGCTGTAAATTTGCAGTGTTTGGAAGAATTCACATGCACACCAGCACTACCTAAAAGCTACCAGCGAAGGCGTGTGGTGGGAAATAGAACTCTATGATGTAAAGAAGTCTGTTTATTATATATTGCTTTCACGTAGCAATTCTAGGATCAAGAGTTCTGTTATTTGAGAAATTAAATCCTGCGAGAATCATTAAAAGTATAGAAATAGTGATGTCATTATGAAATTACTAGCTATAAACCCACAGGGCGACATGTCGATTCATAAAGGGAATAGCAAAACGTAGTGCAGGGCACATCTGCTGCTCGGATTCCTGCAGAACCATCAGCCTATTGGTATCTGCAGACCACTTGAAATTGAACATCTGTTAGAAGCACTCAAAAAAGCAGCGGGAGAACCTGTACACCTTGCAAAACACTTTGCTGTCAGTACCATCATAGTTTTAATAGTGTATTCTTGCAAAAATTGTTATAAGTTCCCTTCAAGTCCTAGATCTTCCTGGCATTGTTTCTTAAATAGCAACAACATGAGTAATAGTAAAAATAACATGGATTTTTCTAAAGGCTTTCCTAACATTTTTATTGCTTTTTATTTATGGTACCACTGCAACATACAGACTGCTATAGAGTTTTCAAACAAAGACGGATATGATCTCTGTTCCAAGTAGCTTGGAATCAAAAAAAAAGAAAGATTTATGAATAGTAAGAGAAAAGGATGTGCCTTCTAGGCCAAGTGATGAAGATGAAGAAACACCTGGATCCTAGAAAGAGAAAGCTGAGTTTGGGGCTTCTGAAAAAATGCAAGGATGCCTAGAAACAAGACAGCCTGTGGACACTGATCTGCCTCTTTTGAAGACCAACAATGGGATACTGCACCTTATTTCACAAAACCTGTGTGCCCAGTCGACAATTGATTAAGTGTCGTCATTGAACTGTGTCATCTTACCTCTTAATCAGTCAGAATGACAGTGTGTTTCCCCAAGCTGCATTGTCCAGCAGAGTCCAACCTGTTTAACAAAACCAGAAATATATTTAAGCCAAAGAGAGGGAGATTTCACTATTGATCAGCTGTGTTTGGTTTTGCAAAATGACTTGACAGACATTTGGAGTGCATCAGCTGCCTCACTGCGCAGCAGCCAAACATCTTGAAGCATAGTTTGCTCTCCCTTACTTTTATTACTTGCAGAAGAAGTGAACTCTGCCAGGGTGTTATTGGAAGGAATATTTACCATTTTAACATGTAATTACTTGTGCAAACTTGATGAAAACATGTTGCAATAGCTTTAATTTTTAAATAGGTAATTGTACTTACTTGTAGTAAAAAATGCGAATCATTGTTTGTAGATTATTTGGGAAAATGAATTAAAACACATAACACAAGTGGCAGAAAATGCCCAGTTTTATTCCACAAGTACCAAAGTATTTTATTGGACATATTCCCCATTTCCCTTTTTTTAATAACCAAAGGATTTTTTACCTTGTTGTCCAAGATGAAGCCAGAGCCTTCCATAGCCAAGATGAAGCTTAACTGAGGCAATCTAACACTAGAGCAAGTACATGGAGAGTCACTGATGTGGACAGTTTAAACGGGGTTTCTGCCAAACCTTTGTTATCCTTCTGAAGTGCTCTGTGTGTGTGCCAGGGGTTTCTAACAGTGCGGAGAATTTTATGCAATGGACAACCTAGAATTTAAAAACCTAGTGAAGTGTACATAGGAAGAGCATTAACACTAAAACCAGAGTGAGATACGTGCATTTTTTTTTTCTCCAGAGATGTTGCTTGGTAATCCACTTTTTAATCAGCTCTGGGCCCATGAAACTTCTTTGGCTACCCAGAAGACTCCACAGTTATAGTTCCAGTAAGAAAGCAATGAAGTGATAAGGAATATGTGGCCATGACTGTTAAACTTTGTCTTTTCTGAGGGGGGAATAAAAAGTATTTCAGAACGCGTTAATAAGGTTGTAAAAGCTGCTTTCCTGAGGTTCCTACAGCTGCAAGGGCTCTTGGAGAGCTGGTGCTTTTCCTTTATCATCAGATGCTCTGAGCACATTTTGGGGTCAAGCAGGTTTTTTTTTCTTTGGAGGAAAACTGTATTTTTCAGGTCAGATCTGTTGTGGAGCTATATCACAGAAGCAACCCAGTGCCCAAAGTCCCTTTCCTTACCTGAGCTTCCAGTCACAGTCCATCTACCCATCACCCAGGAGCTCTCCCTTCAATTATTTCCTTTACTTTCTTGACCCTGCAGTTTTTCTGGTTGTGTCTGGTTTTATTTTATTGATTTATGTGGTGTTTGTATGCTTCTTTGCTCTTAATCCCATAAATTTAGTTACAGAAAATGTTTCTGCTCCCTCTTTCCTTGACGAAGGAATCACTTTGTATCTATTCTTGAAGTGGAATAGTGGCATCTTCAGTGAGATGTGTTTGCAGTGAAAGAGATGCAAAAGTGTTTTTTTATAAAAGTTAGGCTGGTTCTTTACAGCCAAGAAAAGGGAGAGCACAGTCTGGGACGAGGCTCACACCTGGACAAAGATACGGGAACTGGCTCCTGGAATATGGCATTAAACAACTTGTAAAAATGTGGGAGTCAGTGAACAAATTCGATTTCTGAGATTCTCAGAGGTGACTCCAGCCAAGGTGTATTCTTCACCTGTATCCACTCAGCGCTTGTTGCCCTGCAAGAGTAACGAAGAAGGCGTTGGAACCATGCTGCTGAGTCACACCACCTTTGAGTTTCCAATCACAAGGTTGATGGTAAGTGTGTGTGATGATTTGTGAAAAATGTTGATCGTTTTCAATTGGCTATTGGTCCAGAAAGTTGGGAACCGTTGACCTAATATATGTCTCTAAGGTCAGGGAGACCTAGTTCCAAGGATTTGTGCCCAGGATCAGACATCAGCTTGCTAGGAGGAGCATGAAGAAAGGTTGCTGTCACAATGAAGTATCACTTCTTATTAGGATGGACTGCTTTTCCCTTATTTTTTCCCCAGAACACTTATCTTGCCTGACCTGATTTCGGCATACCTTGTACTGTACAAGGCACAGTGATACTTTGTGCAATCCAGTATTTCAGATCAAAATTGTATATAAGGATAGATGTCACAGGGCGAAAGTGGATCCAGCAAGTTTCAGATCCAACAAGGGGCAAATTTCTTTGTGAGTCTGTTAATCACTTCAAACAAAATTGCTCCCCAAACCATTGGGAAACAAGTGTTCATCTCTCTTGCCATTTATACCTATGCGGGAAGTGAATAAAATCGTGATATCGTGCCTGATGGCTCTCTACATGGACATAATTGACTGCAGAACAGCCAGATTAGATCTGTCCATCTTGATGTTCACCATAGGTCCTTGCAGATGACTTTAGACTGGATACCTGTACCAATGTTTTTATGTTCAGGAGGTGAATTATTAAATTATTTTAGAAAATGTTAGTCTCAGTCAGCCCATGCAGTTTCTTTCCTAGTAAGAGTTTATTATTGTCTGTGCAGTGTTTGAGTTGAAGCAGAAGGTCTGGAATGACTTGGGGAAAAGGGTGAAGGAGGGCAGCTGGGGCTGCTAGAAGGATTGCTGGTGTTTCTGAGGGACAAATGGAACAGTCTTACCTGTGGCAGACATTTGTTATAGATTCTCTTTAAGATCAGGAAATGAGTACAGCCATTGCTTTGTAATTAACTGTGAGGGGAAATCTCGGGAGATGGCTAAAACAGATTTGTCCACTTAGAGAAGAAACACTGGGACTTAACAGGTGTATGTGCCTGTACTGCACTACTTAGGAGTTCTTTAGGCTCGGCTGAAAACAAAATATTATCCGACTATAATAACATCGTGAACCCAAAGACCTTAACTGGTTTCATTATCAAGTGAATGCCTGAGGGGAAATACACAGATGGAAAGGCATTCCTTTCCCTTGGTATAATGCTCTAGTGCCAGAGAATTTATGGCCAGGATGTGGTTGGCCCTTGCATCGGCTACTGGTGCGGGAAATACATAAAGTCATTCTGGTCATTTTTTGTTTATTTCTAATCTTGCAACCTGTTTAAGGGCTGAGTTTTCATTGTCATTCCCAAGCTTTGGAACAGCATAACTGTATGGTGAAAGCTACAAGGTGGGGTTTGTACTGGCCCCTTGTCTCTTCCATGGATCTTGTTCACTCCCTAGGCAATAGGGAGGGAACAGCCTGCTTGGATAACACCCAGTACCCTCACAGGTGACAGGTGGATTCAGGCTACTTTAGGTCAAAGTGATGCTCAACTGGCATTATCTTCTTAGAATGTAATTTATTGCAGGATGTGCAGGAGGGCTCATTAGAAGTGGTCCCCTAAAAGTAAGGTCGGGGAGGGGTGTGTGTTTTGTTTTGTTTGCTTTCTGTTTTGTATTGTGGTTTGGTTTGGGGGTTTTGTTGTTTTTTTTTTTTACTTTTTGTGGTACAGAGACAGATCTTGGAAAGAGCAAGTCTTTTGTCTGTATTCCCATCTTGTTTGTTCTACTACTGGAGATAACATCCACAAGGCAGAGCCCTATAGCTCAGGCAATCTGAAAGGCTACATGTGAGAGGAAAAAAAAAAAAGAAAAAAAGGAAGAGATATTAACTCATCATTTAGCTAGTTGAGGTGTCTACACTCTTTTCCAGTTCCTGAGTTACCCTGTGGTTTCTCAATTATAGTTGTCAGGAAAAAGGTATGAAAGCCACGTATTTTAAATCTGCGACCAGAGAGGCTGATGTTCCCTGGAGAGGAGGCTGATCTGTCCATTGTGGATGACTGTTACTTTGGAGAACCAGAAGTTCAAGATGCAGAGCACATTAGTTAGTTGTCTAAAATACTGTTATGTTTTTCAGAATTGAAAGAATACACAAAGATGGAAATTGCACATGGGATCCATGTTATATTTGTGAGTGTGTGTGTGTGCATGCACATTTAGATTTAGTCAAGAACCCCGAAGGTATTGAAGCAAAAACTAAATAAATAATGAAATAGTGGTTCAATTGTAAATGTTAATGTCTCTGTGAGAGACTGGAGAAGTTCTTTTATTATTCAAACTGGCTTGTTCCTTCCTTGTTTATGTATCAGTTTGCCCTCTTTTGAACATTGTATATGTTTTCACGGTGAAGAGTTCACAAATCTTAAAATGTTGCTTTCTTGTCAGTGACACCGATCATACTGCAAAGGTCTTTTTAGAATTTCATACAAATCAAATAGCTCTGTTTGTTAAAAAAGGTCAGAAGAAAGGTCACCAGAATCTTTCATTATTGGCAAAACTACCTAATTTTTTTCTTAGTCTGGGTCATAGAAATATCTGAACATAACTGCTTTCACTGAATTTATTGACTGAAAACAAGACATCACCCCCTTTCCCTAGCCTTCCTCCTTCTAAAAGACATCTGGCATGGAAAATATAAGCTAAGTGTTTTTATCAAAGCTATAAGCACCCAGAGTCTGCTATGAAGGCTACTGCAGGCAAGCATAAGAATAAGGAGCTTCAGCAGCCCTGCTTACAGCCACTTCTCAGTTTGAAGAGGATGTTTTGTACAGGTGTTAAAATGAGATGCTAAAGTGTTTTTTGATATTAGCGTACTGTCCATCGAAACCTGTAATTAACTACACCCACCTGTATGCTGGCATTTTTCTGACTCTTGCCATCCTTAAAGCTGTGTGTATCTGAGGATGTAATCCATCTAAGCCTTTGGACACCCTGAACTACAAATGAAGTCAGAGAGCTGCAGGCGCACAGCTCCTGGCAGGATTATGCACCCAGTGAGCTATTGCTCTCATTATGTTGCACTGCAATATATCATCAGTGTGAAACATCATCCTAATGATGCATTAGTGTAATACATCATCAGGGGAGTCCCACCAGTAATGTATTACTCCAAGTATGGTGCTACTCAGTAAGAAAATCATCTCACAGTCCTTGTGTTGTTTCAGAACAGCATCAGCGAAGGCAAAATATGTTGCTTAAGATTGATGCAGATTCCCAGTTTCATAACTATGTTAATGAAGGGGGTATCTTCTGTATACTCTGACTTTGTGATTGTGTTTTTAAAGAGGTGTGTTTGGACTGTCTTTGGTTGCATTTCTGATTGGAAGGAGCAAGAATTGATTCTTTAGATGGATGGCTGGAGGGCTTGAATAGGAAGCTGTAAATCTGCTACCCGAGTGCCTAGTTCTTGGAGATGGGGAAAGGGTTTATGAAAACTTGGTGCCAAAATTTGCAATTTTAAGGATTTTTCTACCGTCACCTTGATACATCTTCCTGTTTCAGTCACATGGACTGAGATAAATGTATTTAAAAAGCTCTGTCTTGTGAAAAGTAAACCCCTTCGTTTCATGTATCAACCCATTGATTTTCCTTGGTCTGCAAGATCCTATAGCAAAACAATCCTTCCCTTGGGAGTTGTCTCAAAGGCAAGATTTACTTCAGGGGGCAAGGCAGTCAGGTGGCTTTGCTTATGCTTTTGAATCACAGTGGTGATACTATGAGGCGCTCACCATAAGGTTGCAGCAGTCCCAGGGACTGCCAAATGGAGGAACATTGTCAGTGGTCCACCTAATGTAAACAAGGACTGCACTATATACTACTATAAACTACTCCATATAACTAATGTAGTAGGATCGAAGGGAATGTTGGCTACAAAACAGGCAGTTCTGAAATGTGCTTTTATATGTGGCCGGTGTTTTCTAGAGTGATTTTTGGATGCACCAAGTTTACAGGTGCAAGACAAGCAAACCTAAAGGGATTCCAAACTTCAGTGTGCCTTTCAGGCTGCATTGCATATTTTCAATGCTGAAATGCCGCACACAAGTTGTTTCTTTAAAAAATCTTCCCCATCACAGAAATTCAGCAAAACCAAGGGATGGTTCTTGAATAGGTAGAGCAAAATGTGGTCTCCCTTTGCTTTGCTTCTTTTTCTCTTGTGTTATCAGATAACTGGACTTAACAATTGTGGCCTTCTTGTGATTTGTCAGTCTCCCCCTTTTTTCCCCCTGTAAGGCTCCCATAAGATCTTTACCAACTGTTTCTGCCTACTTGTACCTGTGTCAGTAAGATAAACTATGACAACATGACTGGTTTTGCAGAAGCACATGCTGAGCCTTCTGTTACAACAGGAAAATGGAGACATTTTTACTGCTATACCTTGTTTCATTCATTCACGTTGGTTTTTCATCCAGATGCAAAGTGTGCCCGTACTGGTAGAACACAAGGAGCACTTTGCTGGTGTCATTCCTCTTTTACTGGTTAAGTGTTCTATGGGCTTATTTAGGCAGCAAAAGCAGTACTCCAAGCCAAAAGAACTTCAGTTGTAACTTTCTTGAAGCCTTATTTGGGCAAAGTATGAATGTCCTTAAAAGACAGTAATTTATTTCTTGAAGTGATGCTGGGTTAAGATCATCATCACAAATCACACAGTCTTCAACATTAGGGTCTCCCTCACTGCTCTAAGGAATGCAAACCTGTTCTTTTCAATTTCCTCCTCAAGATTGGTTTCAGATCTCAGAGGTCCCAGTTCTCTCTCCAGGAGGATGGCAAGGCTGGCAGTGTAGCATGGCTCCTTTGTGCTAATGCAGAACTCTCTTCCTAGTGATAGCACCATATCTGTCTGATAGTTGCCTTTGGTTTTAAATAAAAATGAAGATCAGCCTTGTTGTCTGCATTAAGTATAGAAGATTCAATAAAACAACAAACTATTCATTGAAAAGCAGGAGTTTAAAGGCAGAGGTCGTTGAATGAGTTGATCTTTACAGTTTTTAAAGTTTTAAGATTAAGATCACTATTTTGTTTCCCTGATGTTTGATGCTACTCTGAAGTCAGGTTTTCTTTCCCAGCCTGAATTCAGCCCCAATAGTTAATAGTTTTCATCAACAAAAAATAAAAAATATTATAAACTTATTTTTCTGATTTGGCTGCTGCTTAGGGTTTGTTTTTTTTCCTTAGGACTTCTCAGCTCATGTCTAGGAGCCTTCTTGTTAAAGTAACACTGCCCTTTTCTGTGTATACTAAGAATGTAATGAATCAAGAATTGCTGTAAATATTATTTGCAATCTGAAGTGTTTCTGGCAAATTCCCTCAGCTTATTGCATAGTCATATATGGCAGGTTGTTGTGTTAATAGATTATTAGACTCTGCATATGCACTTTAACCTTCTCTGAACTTTGTTCTTGTCTTTTAGAAGGAATTAACTGAATCCAAATTAGTAGTGGGCAGTCAGTCAACAGTCAAAGGGGGTTTTGACCTTACCAGTATGTCCTGTTGCATTGCCCTGTGCTTTGTTCTTCCATCAGGCTGCACCGTGACTCAGACATAAACATGACACGTCAGAAATATAACGTGATGTGACACGGCCAACAAAAATATCAGCAAAGAGTTATGTGGATAGTTTCAATTCACTCAATTCATGGGTTATTTGTTGTCCATGTGTCAATAAAGGGTTCAGTAGTTTTAAACTTGCTGGATGTTAAATGAAAGGGAAAACAAACGAAAAAGAAAATCACCGAGGCAAAGAAAGGATAGTAAAACTCTTCATCCTTCAGCTGGTTTCCTTTGCATTCAGCGCCCAGGCTGTGAGCTGCAGTTCCATCTGGTGATATTTGGAACCTATAAGTTAATTAGAAGAAGAAATTTCTGCAGCTAGCAATGTAGATATTCTGGGGGAAAAAAAACATTGCCCTGGGGGAGGAATGATATTTGAGCAGATTTATAGGGCTCTGAGTGTGCATATGAATGAGATGATAGCCGTCAACATGGCTTTCTGCTGTGGGGAACTGTCAGCTTTGCTTGGGTAGAAGGAGATCCATGGAGGGGAGCAGTGAGAATGATGGGAAAATAATGATAAAAATTGCATCTGTTTTAAAATGGAATTAAAAAATTCTTCTAAAAGCAGACTCTCTTTTTCCTCTGTAGGGGAAAGAAATAACATGAGCACCCCACCTAGACAAGCATCACAGATTAAGTCTGCTAAAATATGGCAGGGGGAAGCAAGGTCACCAGGTATAGAGGCCTCTGAATGACGAAGCCCCATCTCTCTCTTACATTTTGATGAAAATCACCCTGACCAGAGTTTGAAACATTCTGGTTTATTCTGCTCCAGTAAAACATGTTGCTAGCTTTGGTGCACGTGGAAAGGTCACTGTGGTATAGAGCAGTGAGAGGGAGGGATTCACTGAGAACCACAGAGAGGCCAAGAGAAGGGATTTGTCCCACCCTGGACCACATTTTAGTAACAAGAAGTCACATACTCTCTGCTGAAGCATGATTCCTCGCCGTGAGGGTGCTCTGTGTGATTGGCACCCGTGTGGGGCTGCGGCGCATCGCCCACCCTGCTGTGCAGGCTGGAGCATGCTGGTGGCTGGTGTTCTTAGAGGGGCGATGGATGGGTAGGACAGATTCATTAATTACCTTTCTTTGACAGAAGAATTGCATTTTCTGTGTAGACGCTGAGAGAATGTTAAGTGGCTCGGCCAGCAGTTTTAAGAATTGCTTTTGAATCACTCCTTTCACTTTTATCTTTCTCAGCTTGAATAAATCTCTAGAGGTTGCTAATTACAGAATGTTTTCTGTAGCACTGGAGTGGTGCACAGCACATTTTTAACCTCGCCTTCCATAGTGGTTCAGCTTCCCTTGGCGTGCATGTGGAGGAACAGTTGTGTGTTGCTAAACTCTGTCATTTAGAGGCCCTTCTGTTTTTAAATATTTGTCAGTGCAGCCTGCTGTCATTTACAGTGAGCCTTTATTGAGATCATTAAACAGAAAGTTTAAGATTAATTCCCTTTCAGGGCAAGAGGAGGAGGATAAATAACTAGTTCTGCTCAGTGTTCATTCTTAATGACTCCAGCACAGTGTGAAAGCGTAAACAGTTTTGACAAAAGGTGTAATTGATTGTTTGGATTTGACTGATCACTCAAAAATGTAGCGTATCCTCATTCAGAAGGTGCTCTGTAAGGTAATGAATGTGATACTGTTATAAAACAGGGTCTCATGCTAAATAAGAACGAGGTTTTGTGCTGAGGCTCAGCTCACGGCCAGGCTGGTGACTACTGGGAGCTCTGGTGCTGCTCCAGCACCCTCAACCATGGTGGCTGCTGCCTCCATTTCTTGGGTGCCCCTCTAGTACTTCGGGAGCCATTTCAGAGAATCAAACCACTGCCTGATGTGAGAAAGATTACATCCCTAAATTGCCATATCAGTGGCCTAGGTCAGATGAACACTGAGGCTGGCAGGGAGGGATGGGATCCTGCAGCCGTGAGCTCAGGGAGGAGGAAGGTGGGACAGGTTGTTCAGTGGTAAATGGCCAGTAGATGTGCAAGCTGAATTCCAGAGTATGGTGGTGGGACACACTAACAGCAGAGGTAATGGTGGTGTAGTTATCCGAAGGCCTTCTGCATTTTCCAGCTGCCACCTCTAGTTTATTTGGAATAAAGATGAGAGCTTTAAAGACCACCTACTGCTTGCCTCCTCTGATGCCCTGTGGGCATATTCATTCTGTTCACATCATGTCTAGATCTAACCTTGTCTTTTTCTGTCCCTTTTTCTTGTGTAAGTTTTCCTAAATGCTTCTCTTTCATGCCTTAATATGCTAGTCTTTATGCTGATTTCTGTGGCTCCATGATTTCCCTGTCAGAAGTGTGGGTGATAAGCAGATCAGCAGTATGTTAGAGATGAAATAACTTGTTTTTACATATCAGTGGAAGAATGCTGCATATCCACATGTCATGCAGCAATGAAAAAGAGAAAATACAGGAGGAATGTATGGAGCACCAGTGAATGGAAACGCCTGAGAATGCAAGTATTTGCTGTTAAATTTCTTCCACGGGAAGACGTTCTGGGTGCATAAAACAAACAGAAGAGTTGTATAATGCTTGTGACCTTAGGATGTCTTTAGGAATGCAGGACTGCTTAAAAAGCTAAAACTGGGGCCAGACCATTCATGTTACGGCTTTGTAATGACAGTCTCTTGGGCTTAGCAAATTCCTTCCTCTGTCATCTTACAAAACCAGAAGTAGAACACCTACAAGAGACCATGACTGAACAATTATCTGAGCAAATCAATAGTACCCATTTCATGTTTAGGTGATAGACTGAAAAGGGTATCTATCCTTTTGGATATCCTTTGGATCTGTCTAGTTATTGCATGATTAAATAATATTTTTTATTATTTTTGCTATGTGTTTAGTTTCACAGATTACTTCTGAAATGAAGGGAGAAGCACTACTACTGTGCTGGTTGAGGGTAGTAGGTGATCTGTCAGGGGTTTGAGCAACATAATGAAAGGTGGCCAAGGTCAAGGTCCTTGTGGTTTAATCAGGTGCAAAGAGCCCATTGGGTGCCCAAAACCTGACTAGGTGATGTAGCTGTGGCTAGGTGATAAGTTTTCTGAATCTCTGGATTCTTCCTGCCTAGGGAATGCTGATGTCTCTTTTTTTGGAAGGCAAAATAAATTGCAGGGTTTTCATCAAAAGGGTTGCTCAATGGTACAAATAAATTTTCTGGAAAAGAAAGTTGCAGGTAGAAACTGCTCTGAGCTTCCTCACCAGTCAGTGCATGCATATACATAGTTTTTGTCTTCATTATAGATAGGGATGGAATTCTATGGCTGAAGAGTATGTTTATGCCTTAGGCAGAGGGTTGTTGAATAGCTGGGAAAGAAAGCTTTCCCACTTATTGGAGGGCTACTGTCGATGTCCTGCTGCTTGTAGTGTCAGCACTTATGCTGGGTTAGCTGCGTCATGTCTCAGTGCACGTTGCTTTGTACTTCGTACTTCCCACTGCTGCTGCCTCCTCCTCGTCATTCCTTTTGTACTTCAGGTTTTGGTCCATGGAATGTGGCTGAATAAAAAGCCTGATATTAGAGGAGAAGGGGTGAGAAGTAATTTATCTCTTTGTATTTCCTTTTCCTTCACTGCGAGTTCATCCACTTGAGTTTTCATTGCTGTGCACATCTGGGATTGTTTCTACAGATGGTGCGAGGAGTTTCCAATTTATCCTTCTCCTCAACAAATAGAGATGTAGCCTCAGGTCTCAGGCTTTTTGTTTGTTTGTTTGTTTGTTTGACTGGGTGTGTGTTTGTTTTCTTTTTTTGTTTCTTGTTTTCAGAATATGACAAAGTACTCAGAGCACAGATCATTGTGTTTGTCCTTTTCTGAGTCATGTTCAGCTGGTCAACTTCCTTTTGGAAGAATTGGGTGCCAGAAGTTTTGGTGTGCCATCAGTGCTTGACTAGCATTATTTACAGTCTCAGCTATCAACTTTCTACTCCTGTTTCCACATGTGAAAGATGTTTTTCTCTGTGACTAGTTTGAGTGGTAATTTTACATTTAACTGGTCAGCCACAGTGATCATAAATTCCTTTAAGTCACAACTTTTCAAGTGCATCCTGTATCCTTTTCGGGTGACCTATATTTTGTATTTGCACATGTGTGAACTTGAAATGAGATGGTACTGGGAGGCCACTTGCTTGAGGTTGAGCCTCCTTTATCAATTATTGTGCTCTCCTGAACTGACCTGGTTGGGTGTTCCATTACCTAGTACTGTCGTTCCAGATACTTTCATAGGTGGTAATGTTGATAGTGCTGACTTTATCCCCCATTAACTGGCAGAATTTGAGCAACATTGGAATGGGATCAAATCCATATAAAATTGCGATAAAAATATCTGTAATTGCTGATAGTTTCCTATCTACAATTACTTTTTATGATAGATCAGCCAGCTTTTTAATCTATTTTCTTCTCT
Organism: Myiozetetes cayanensis; assembly: GCF_022539395.1. Lineage (NCBI taxonomy): Eukaryota > Metazoa > Chordata > Aves > Passeriformes > Tyrannidae > Myiozetetes > Myiozetetes cayanensis. The sequence continues at coordinate 112,290,467 of NW_026086604.1, read as the reverse complement.
ATTGATTATGTCCACTGATAATTTTTAATTGGAATGTCATGTAAAATTAATTTAAATGCCTGACAGTAGTTTTAAGTGTGTTATTTCCCCAACAGTATTGCCATCCATACTTGTAATGATACCAAGCTTATGCGATAAGACTTCTTTTCCATAATACTGTGAGGATTTTCATTAGTTATGCTACCATCCCTTAATTCTTTATGATTGCATTTGCAACGGAGTTTATGTTATTTTGCCTGGAATCAATACCCGGTTAGCTGATCTACAAATACCTAGTTCACCTGCTTGCACTCTTAAAATATTGGAAGAAAATCAACTTTTTCAGCTGTCTGCACCTTCCTTCCCCCAGCCTGGGAAACAGGATGGGATTACAGACAGACTCCTATCGCATCTTGCCACATCTCATGGGACCATCCCTGTGGAGGCAGTTCTAGCATGTGCCCTGGTTCATGTACACCTTACAAGTTGGCTACAAGTGTATAAATCATCAGAAAGTTGTTGTTACTTTATCTCTTGCAGTATGTCTCTGAAGTGGTGGTACCAATGCACATGATGACAATGATTCATAGGTTCAGGAGTGGCATCATGCTCTCAATCTTACAAACATGATGGCATCTCAAAAAATGTATATGAAGCACTGAGAGATATGAGATTGAGGAAAGTGTAGAGAACAACAGGTAAAAGTCATGTACCCTTATCCATTGGCTCCTCAATCACTGGGGAGCTTTTCGTTCTAAAGAGCAGGTAGCAAGAATAGCATGTGTAAAGTGGTACAGTAATGAGCAAACTTGCACATGGGTAAACGAAGAGTGATTTCCATGATGGAAGAAGAAAGATCTGAGAATAGAGATGAGAAAAAAATCTGTGGGCTTTGATGCCAGTACATTTCTGTATTTGGCTTGAGGAAAACTAGCGCAGAATTTGACACATTCTTTTAAGTTGATTGGAAATTTGTCCTCCTCCTTATTTTGAGAGCAGTTCTGAACTGGCCCATAATTGTCAAAGTGAAAAAAGGAAATCCTGTCGTCTTTGCTATTATGGCTTAAAGCACTTTTTCAATTAAATTATCATTAGGGTTACATCATGAAAGGTATCAACATAATCCGTTTAAGTATATCTTATAAGGCTCTTTACTACCAAGAAAAATCTCCTGTCTTTCAGGTACCAAAGTTACAGGAATTAATCAATCATGGACTCCAGGGGAAAATTCAGCCTTGATGTAACTCAGTAGTAGGCATTCATTTATTTCATGCCTCGGCGTGTATCTTTGTCTGAGCTAGGATTTTGTATTTGTATTATCACAGGACTTTTGTGCAGCTCTTGCATTAGGCTATTACAGTGAGCACAATAACCACTCTGTACATCAGCATTCCCTGCTATTTTGGTTTCTATTTGATGTCATGCTTTTACTTTACCTGGGGAGTATTTTTGCCTGGAGGAAACGACTGAGAAAAGAGGCGTATTTGAAAAGCAAGGAATCAAAGGAGCGATAAAAATTATTTCTGAGCACAGTGAATAATTAGGATTTAACTCACCGTATCACAGCTGAAGAGTATTTATTACATGTTATTGAAAACTTTCTCTGAGATAATACTAATTTTATTGAAACCTTTGTGGGACAATCAATCCTAGCATATCTTGTTTGTTAGCCTCAAATACATATGTTTATATTTTCAGAAAACTTCATTGTGGTCAGGGCTATAATTATCTCCATGTTACAGCTGATGAACTGAGATGTGGAGAAATTTATATTTTAAAACACTGCAATTCACCTTGTGTTTGGAAGTCATTCCCGCTTATGTGGGATTTCTCACCGGGAGAAAAGCTGGGAGCTTCGTGAGGGTCTACCAAGAATTCTGAGATTTATAGCCTTGTGAAGGAATAGACTTTCTTCCTTTTTTGTCTTTTTTTTTTTTTCTTTCTTTTTCTTTTCTTGATCCTCCCCCCAGCCAATAATTCTCCACCTCCAGTTGATAAGCTGGCACTCCTGGGTGGGAGGAAGCACTGCCAAGCACTGCCCCATGGCACAGAACAGTTCTCCAGCAGCTGACCCAGAATCTACCAGTGAGGGAGATTGGGGTGGGATCTGCCATTTTCATTCTGTGCTGTTCCAGACAGCATAAACATGTCTAAGTTATAACGATTTGAATATGTGAGTAGAAGGCAGTTTGAGAGTATTGCTATTTATGTGTTTGTTCCTGCTGTGTAAGGTTATCCATCATAAGTGGAGAGATTTTTGATAGACCTTATCTTTATGTACAGTGCAAGTACAGTACATTTTGGTTCTTCCTGTATCATTTTTCAGAGAGGCAAACTGCAATTGAAAGCCAAAACAAATCAAAACCCCTATGATTTCCTGATGCAAAACAACATTTCCAATTTTAGAGAACAAATGTTTAATCAGTCTGCATCATGCAATCATGGAAGAGGAAATCCAGCATTTTAATCTTAGAAAATACATAGTAATGGTTGTGACCTAGAGCTAGGACAAGGCTGCCAGTCCTACAGGGGAAAAAAAAAAAGAAAGAAAAAAAAATCACGCAACCCCCCCAAAAAACAAATGCACCAACCAAAAAAAAAAACCAACACCCCAAACGCAATGAATTTTCAGTTGCTGGAGCACAGCACCTCTGTATTGTGTCAGAGCAGATTTTGCCTTAAAATGAGCTGTATTTTGACTAAGTGTTCAAAACCACTAATTGGTAACTGTAAAGATTTAATGTCTGCCAAATGATGGCATGTAGACTGTCTTTTAGAAGTAGGAGATAGTCTTTAATGTTATAAACAATCAGCACCCCCATAAGTCTCAAGTTGCTGTTATAGCATGATGCATGTTCAGAAGAAACTGCAGCTCCTTATTTTAGCATTCATGTGATCTTTTGACATCTCTTCCTTCACTACCCCACACTCTTTCTGTCCAGCCACACAGGTCTTTCTCAGCAGTGTCTCTTGAATTTGTGTTTTCCTCATTCTTTGTATAAACGATGTATAAAACCACTTGGTTTGCATAGTTACCTGGAGAATTAAAAAGCAAAGGTGTTTGTGTAAGCAGGAGTCAGTTGGTGCCAGGGAGCATCCTCAGTGTTGTGTGTGTGGAACTCTGCTCTTGCTCCCGTCAAAGCTGCTGATGGAGAATGAGCAGGATGCCGTCAGCAGTTGGCATGCTCCTTGTTCAGAATTCAGCTGTGTATTTATCTCTCAGAAACACTCAGGTCTTTTGTGAAACCGTGTAAGCTTAATTTCGAGCCTATAGCTGATCATTTTCTCTGTTTGATGTGAGCTAGTCTCTTGAGGTGCCTGGCATCCCGGAGTGAAGAGATGGAAGTGAGAGATCTGCTAAATCTGCTGTTGCTTAGCGTCCCTGCCTTTGATACTGTCTCCAGAGACTGCACTGATCTCTTCTTTTCAGTCAAGAGTCTACATCCTCGCTGGGGTTTTGATGGGAGATTCCTTTAAGGCATTTTGTACTGACAAGGTTATTTTTTCCGTGCACATGCAGTAGACTTTCGCAGAAAGCTTCAAAGAAAGGGGCTTTTTTTTCCCTACTTTTGAACTGAGTTCACAGTTGCTTAGGTTCTTTGTAAAATTACCAAGAAATAAATGGCTTAATTAACAGTAAGCTAAGATGAAAGAGGCTTGTTGTTTTTCTCTTACAGTTACACCATTTTTTTTTCATAGATATCTATGGATGTTGAAAAGTAGCAGCTAGTAGAGCTGCCTGGTTTTCTTGCTGATCACAACCCCTAGTGAGCATTGGCATTAGGCATTTGATTCATACATTAAAAGAGGAACCTGTGTGTTGTGCAAAATTGCTGTCTTTGCAGACTTCTGCCTTTGCTTATGGATGAGGTCATAGATGTTGAAAACTCCAATAAAGCTTTTTTTTTTTTTTTGACCCAGCCGTTTTATAATTCTACTTGGTTTACAAGCCTGGGAAAATGCTATTTTTGAGGGATTTTCCCTCCTTTTTTACAAGAAAGGTTTTAAGATGGCAGAAATTTTTATTGACTGCTTTTCAGCTAGTATCCTAATGAGAAAGGCTTGCAGCATCTTAGGCATGTGTAGGTAATTTTGCTTGTCTTTTAAGAAAAACCTCAGTGCCTTTGCCTGAAGTAAAACTGGTTTGTTGTTTCATTGAAAAATTTTTCCAGGATTTGGTATGAGACCCATTGGAGGTGACTGCTCTGAAGAACAACTTTGTTGATTTTCTCTTGTAAAATATTCTATTAGATATTTTATCTAGAACAAAGGTATACTGAAGAGATTAATCTTTTTTTTCCCTCTTTTTCCTGAATTATCCTTAATTTTAGAGGCTTTCTCCATGGTGTACCTACCTGTATATACCATGTGGCCAAGCAGGGCTGCTGATTCAGCTGTAGGAACAAAGGGGAGGTCCATAACCCAGCATTATGTTTGATCTGTGTTGATGAATTGCATTTCAGGATCTGCAGCTATGGATAGCTGCATGACAGAGCCATATCTATCCACAACAAAGCCAGGTCTTCTGACTTTTCCACAGGGAAGATGCTGAGAAGTTTGAACGTTCAGGTAGTAGAATAGGCTGTAGCAATGCAGCCCCTCCATTCCTCTCACAGTAATTATCTCTGAAGTACGGTGCACTGATTTCCAGTCACTGTAGTCATTAAGTATTCAAAACAGGGGATTAGGGGTATCATGGAAGTGCAGACAGATCCCTATAATGATAGTATGAATATCAGTAGCATGCCAATACAATTCAGAGAGAAATTGCAGTCCAGGCTATTTAGATCTGGGATAAGATCTTATTCTAGTGCCATTATAAAGTCTTGTGTTAATTGAGCAAATCTCTTTTGAAGTTGTTTCATTTCCCCCATTATGTGTCAGCCCAAATAATTACAATTCTTATGCACTAATTAAGTTTATTTATTGATCCACCCCGTATTTAGAGAAGACAATCCGAACAAGATGCTGTGGTATGTGTTGTGGAGGCATGTGGCAAAACATGCCCACAGTTCAGTATGTCCACGGTTGTGGAGAAGGTGCCCTGCCTGGGGTTTTGTTTCAGAATAGCTTAGAGTAGTAATGCAGATGAGTACATTAATCTCCTTAACTATTCAGAAATGAAAGACTGGGTACAATAACTTATTATTTATTGCTCTTCCAACATGTCTGTTCCATAAGATTTGCCATTAAAATTAAAATATAGGCGCTGTAACGGCTGGTTTAAGAGAGTCTATGGCTTTGCCGTTCAGTGCTGGAACATTTGTCACTGTCATTTCCAGAAGGTTTCCTACCACGCCAGTGTCTTCCACCAATGGTGTGGTGGAGGGTTTACACCAAAATCCGTGGTTATTTAGAAAGACCCATGGTTCTGGCAGCAGGCAGTTCAGGTAAGTTGCATTGTGGTGGTGTTGAGCCATTGGCAGCTGAAAAAGGCAGTGGGCACAGTTCTTCTTGCTGTACAGTAGCTCCACTGAAACAAATGGGAGCAGTTGTTTCAGCGCATAAATGAATTCCTGCATTTCCCTTTCTCTGGTTTATTTTTTCAGTAAACAACGGCCATTTATTTCTGAGGTCTTGCAGAGGGATTCCCGAACCCACTGCTCTGTGCAACAGTGAAACCAGAATTAGGTGTGTAGGCATTTTAATAGCTGCCCATGCCTCCAGTAGGCTTTTGTGTGTAATAAACTTTTATTAGGAGGAGGACAATAATGACTATTCATTTTCATGTTTATTACAGATTTAGCCCTAATCTTTTGTTACATATTTAAGCAAAATTATCTTTAAGGTTCTTTGCAACAAATCAAGAAAATAAAGAGAGACCCTGTAGTAGACATCTCTGCCCACGCTACACTGTAATGTAACTCGTCTGACTATTGATTGATTTATTTCACTGCATATGAAGGTGCCAAATCCTATCAAGCCACACTGCTTGAAATACCATATGAACACACAGCCCCTGCTTTTAGAGTTCAACATTTAATCGGAGGAGACGGACAAACAGGAAGAGCAGAGGTAATGGAGAAGGAAAGTGTGGGGATTAGGTTTCCCTGCCCAGGGTAACGCATGGAATTTGTGGCAGAGCTGGAAACTAAACCTAGGCATCCCAAACTCTTCTCTGAGGCCACCAACCCCTTGCTGGATGTATCATCACAGCATATCTCGGGTGGGACAGAACCCCACGAGGGCTCCATTCCGGTGCTCTGCTGGAAGGAGGGCCAGCTCTGAGATTAACCCGGCTCACTCCCAGCTTTTTCCAGTCCAGACCTGATCAGGGGGAAGTTTGCATGGCCAATGTCAGGAGACCTGCCAGGTCTCTTGCTGAAAACATCCTCCCCCATGTTTAGCCACCTCTGCCTCTAATCCTGCAAAGAAAGGATGATAAAATGTATGGATTATTTCATAGACTGGTAAAAGTGGGTGGCCAAAATCAGACCTGCGGTCTGGGGCCAAAAATACCTTCAACAGGTGTTTGGAAAACAAAACATAACAGTGGATTTCCAAGAGCTGTCTTGTTTCCCAGGGAAGGCTCTTCCCAATTTCCTTTTTGAGTTAACAGTTGGAATATGAATGCTCTTTCCCCCTGTTAGGCCATTGTTTTCTTATGTTTCCTCTGAAGTACTGTTTCTTTACCAAATTTACAAAAACTTGGTCAGTATTGTGTAACAGGGTATTCACCTGTTGGTGATTATGTTATGTTGGCATGAAGTAGAAAACATATTTGTATAACTGATATTTATATACAGATCTCTCTATCATTCTGCCATTTGAGCTGCTCTTTTATTCCAAATGGCATTGAAATTCGATTTATCTTTAATTACAACACATGTATAAATCCAGGATTAAGGGTGAAGAGTTTTGTTGTTGTCTTGGCTTTTTCTTTTTTTTAAATTCATTTAATGGGATTTGTGGACAGTCACCACTGTTCAGGATTTTGTCTCTGATGTTTCCATTCTCTCTGTGTAATCTTGTCTATCAGATAAAGAGCTTTAAAATGATTTTATTTTTTTTAGCTGTCTGTTGAAGGTATGTGCCCAGAGGGTTCAGGTTATGTGGAGGTTGTGTGTCATCCCTGCTTTCTATGCAGTGAAGTTTTCCTCAGCTGGGAGAAAAGCTGGCATTTAACCCTCAGACCACAAGTCCCCTTGGCATTCAGGCAAGCCCATGCCCAACACAAGTGCCATGACTGGTGCCTCCCCACCAGTCAAAGGCTGCCAGGGCTGCACGTTGATCATCAGTGAGCACAACAGAATTAAAAAACCTACCTCACTTAGCCAAGGCAGCAAAGGTAACAAGGTGACATGCAGCCTGGCCTCGTATTTATTTCACCCGTGAAACTGTTCGCTATTTAAATTTAACTGTGAATAATCTGGCAAGGGTGTTGGAAAAAAAAAGGAGAGCAGCTGACAGGCTCTCCATTACCTGAAATCAAATATTTCACCTCTCTGTCACACTCTTGCTCTGGGAATGGGAGGCGGCGGTCCTCGAGCCTCTCCACGAGCAGAGCAGCTGAGAGTGCTGCAGTGGCTGACTCAGTGGGATCAATGGTGCTTTCCAGGCCCTACAGGGATTTGGGCAGGGTCAGTAAAGCTGCGTGTGGGTTAGCTGCAGTGCAAGGTGTCCTGCAATACAAGATGGGCTCGACTCGAGGTCTAATTTCTGCACGCATTTGTGCCTCCCAACCTCTGGCCTGAGAAAAGGTGAAACTAGTGCTGGCTCAAGGTGTCTCACCTGTGTAGAAACAGAATGGATCAGAGCTGTGGTGTCTTGTCTTCCCTCACCCCTTTTCCCCAGACCTGAGCACAAAGGCTGTCCTGCTCCCTGTCACTGCTTCATTTCCACTGAGAAACACTGTACCCCCCCTGCCTTGCCCTACCACAGCAGAGATTTCTACCCAATCCCTTCTCGGGCCATTGCATGACCAAGGAGAGCAGAGAGGAATGCTGTGGGCTCCTCAGTTTCCCAACACGTTTGGTCTTTTCCTCCTGCTTTGGCATCGTTGGTGGGAGCAGAAAGCTGTGCAAGCTCAGGCATTGCTCAGCTGTATAGCTGCACATGCCACTCAGATGCAGCATCTCACCAGTGCACCCAGGTTGTTTCCACGTGTCCAAGACTGAAGTAAGGAGAGAGGTCTGTGGATGCGAGTTGCGTCTAGACTTTTGCAGTGTGTTGCTTCATTTTCTCCTGCTTACAGTGAACTGCAGTGAAAAATCTGTGATGAAACAACTGTTGTTAAGCACCTGCTTCCTTTGCAAAATAGTAAACAAACAACTTAATCCATGAATGGGCATGGATGCAGTTGATTGACAACAAAATAAGGCTGTTCAAGGCCTTATTTCTTTCTCAAATGGGTGAGCAGGAGCGTCATCTAAATCTGGGTCTCCCACATGTACCACTGTTTGTCTCCTCTCTGATTAGGAGTAGATTGAATAAATTGGATAGTGCTGTGTTTAATACGTTTACGTACCATTTGTTGACACAGCATTGGCATGATGAGCAGCTGCAGGTCAAATTGGTTGCCAGGCTCCCTGAAGTCTGCAGCTGCTAAAAATAAACATTTTGTGCAGGTGGAGGCTTTGGCTAGGCTTGTGTTCTGGCTTAACTTGCAAAGTTTGGGATCTTTTCTGAGGTATGTAAATCACATTAGAAATATTTGGCAAGGCAAGTCAGTGCTTGAACATAAAGGAATTCCAATTGAGAAGCTGGAGCAGCTCTGATGGGTCTTTTGGCACGCCATCAACTGCCTGAACTCGACAGTGTCTTCCATATTGCTGTTTTTTCCAAAGTTTTGGTCATCCTGATGAGGTGTTGGCTTCCTTTCAGAAAAGTTTGTTAGGATTGTACTTGGTTAGTCTCACTGACTGATTGGTGATCAGTCTGTCGGGATATCTATTCAAGGCCCTGGTGTTGGAACGTCTGGACATTGCAATGATATGTATACCAGAAAAGCCACTCGACACAGCAAATGTTTCACTGAACCATGGAAATGTGGCAGCTGGTGAAGCTGGCGATGGAAGGACCATGCAGGCCATCTCCAGGGATCAGGAGGTTCAGGGAAAAATAGCTCTGCAGATCAGAAGAGGATCCAGTTATCTACGTTTTAGATACCAGTGCTGCAGCTCTTGTAAAATAAACACTCAGGTTCCCTGTGCGGGAAAGAAAAAGATGCTTTTGAAAATTTGCAAATGGAATTGCCATTAGACAGATAGTGTTTAAGTGAGATTTAAAGAATAATACTTGTTTTAATATACCCATGCAAAGGAGTCAATGTGAATTAGGTGGATTGGATCTCACTTGCTGTTATTTGATGGGGAGATGATCCATGAACTTGTGGAGACCACAAACAGAAAGATGAAAACTGATTTCCTTTACTCCCACTGCTCTCCATTGCTGAGCCAACAACTCCTCACCTAGAGACACTTTTGCATCCTGCAGTCTCATGTCCCTCGGGAATTTGTCCAGGCCTCTGTGCTTGTACTGCACTTTCATACATTTCAGAGAGCATCAGAGCAGGTTCACACAATTTCAATACAAGTATCCTGGGTCAATATCTGAGATAAAGCCTCTTGCTTTCACTGATGGCAGCCAGTGTAGACAAGGGGTGATTGAGAAAGTTCCTGAGATTTCATATACTTTTAAATAAATAAATAAAATTAGCATCCTTCCAACACTGGGAATCCAACATATTCAATTTAAAAAGAAAATCCCATTTAATCTTGTTACTATAAAATGAAATTAAGAAGCCATTCACCTCCAAAAAGCAGGCTTAAAGAAACTGGCTTCTAAGTGTGTGGATTTGGTTCACATGTACTTGTGAAATGGGACATTCAGTGTGAGATTTAATAGCTGGTTAAGAGGAAAAAAAAATTTTGTCATAAATACTTATTCTTTTATTTTATTCTGTTATGGCTTTGTTCAGGGAGCTTTCTTGCCTTGCTACCTGACTGCACACTGAATTTCATTGTTCAGTAATCCAGTCCAGCTGTTCCAGCTGTTAAATATTCAAGCAAATACTGGGTGTTTTTCTTAACAATTCATTTGTATTTAGTTACCTTCTTCCAGTGCAGATTAGCTACTGAATAACCACGAGTTGGAATAGGAGCTTGTAATTTTAGATGCTTCCATATGTACTTGGCTTAACACATTATTTTTCCTCAAAGACTGTACTCATAGGTATTTTATATTAATATTTTTCTAAAGTCTTAACTTCTAGATACTTTTTAGATTTTTATACATATCAATACTTTCAGCTAGTAGCTAATTGACACCACTCACTTTATATTTTTTTATTGTTTGCACAGAGTTCGCTAGAATAGTATAGCTTATTAATTTAGGGAACTATTGAAGTACTGGTGCATTTAATTTTTTTTTCTAGGAAACCGTGTGAATAGTGTGTTTAAAGCCTGAGAATTGAAATTGTTTAGTTTTTTTTTTTAAAGTTATATTATATGCTCTGCTGAAGCTGTAAAAGGTTTAGTGTTTGTTTTTCTCTCTCGTTAGTAGTACAAAATATTTTATTGAACAATTCTGATTTTTCTTTGACAGTTTTGAAGAGAGGTACTTTTCTATAGTACAGTTATGGGAGTGCTGTGTTGTTGCATGGTGTCTTCTTTCCATAGCTATTTCAGTGTTTTTGAGTTATAGTATTTCCTTGGCTTGCACTAGATGTTGCTTCACTTCAAGCCAAACCAGGCAGCCTGGAGAGTTGTATGGGAGTGTGCAGCAGCAATGCTTCGCTGTGTTTACTCAGTCTAAAAACTCTGACTATGTTTGGACTCAATTGTATTTGCTACTGTGTTGTCCAGAGTAAATAACATGCACATAGTAGCATTAAGATGACTGCAAATTGCAAAGGGTTGTTTTGCTGAAAGAATTCAGTTTAGTTTGAAGCAAAGTTACTTGATAATTTAGGTCATATTTAGAGAATATTTTTACCTGAAGAAAGAAAAATCCTTGTATTTTTCAGAGCTAGGAAAGTGATTTTCCTTTGCAGTTTAAAATTGATTATTAGGAGGGAAGACTACACCCCTCAGGGAGGAGATATTTTTCACAGATTTGTTGGAGGGTTCGTAGGAAAGGCACCAAAGCTTACCATTTTCCCCTGCATTCCTCATTACTTTGGGATTGCAGTAGTAACCCGGCATGTCATAGGCCTAAGTTTAAATTGAGGATTTTTAGCAGATGTTTTCTGGCAGAGTGCTCTAGACATAAGGTATTTTCATTTCTGTTTAGCTCCTACTGAAGTAGTATTGAACTTTTACATATTCATTGCCTAAAAAGTATAGGAATTTGCATAGAGCCTGTGAAGAAGTCTGTGCTTATTGACAGAGAGATGGGATATTTGACTTATCAACAGAAACCAAAACACAATTTATTTTTTTACTACTGGAGTGGTTTTTTGGGGTTGTTGTTTTTTGTTTTTATTTATTGTTTGGTTTGGGGTTTGTTGTTGTTGTTTTACTTTTCACAACTTTGTTGTTTTACACTTGACTGCTAAAAGCAGACTTTGCAAGGGGCCTTTCCTATGATGATCTTTGCGTGTGTTCATCTTTGCATGTGAACTACACTGTTTGAGATGAAACTGTGCATTCAGAGATCAGTGTCTGTAGTGGCTGCAGAAGATATGTCCCTATTGAGTAGGGCTGTAGTCCCTAAGAGTCTCCATTTTAATAGGGTGCATGGCAGCAAAGTCTTGCAGTGAAACAACAGAAATGCCTATCGGCTCCAACATTGTGGTGCACAAAGAGAAGACTTTGACTCCAGCCCTGTAAGGACCTGGTGTTCCCCTTCTCCTTACGGTCCCTGGGAGTAGCAGATCAGAGTTTGTACTACTACCTTACATTTTCTTGCCTTCATTCTCCTTCCCCTGTTGTCAGCAGCAACTATTTTTACACAGTAAATGAGTTACAAGGGGAGTCCTGTGCCTTTTGACCAGCACACCTTTGGCTGGTGGTGTGGATGTGGGAGGGCAGCCTGTGAGCAGATCTGCCGGTGCTGCTAGGCACAGAATTAATAAAAACATCTACCTTGCTTTGCTTAACAGCGCTGTCTTAGTTTGCTCAGCAAAATAATTGCTTCTTGTTTGCTTCCAATAGTAGTTAAGGTTTAGGGAAGGAAGGACTTAGAGACAGTTGTATTTTTTCAGGGCTGTTTTCAATCAGAGATCATGCAAAATATCCATCAGTGAGATTTACATTATTTGTATAGCAAGGTAATGGAATTATCATCAGTCTTGAGACTTGTCTCGCTTCAATAGGGGAGGAAGACATTTGCTTGGTACAGTTCCTAGCATAATTACCTAAATAATAGACTTCATACAGCCAGAAGAAAGAAAGACTAAGTAGTTTATGCACTGCCTGTGACAGAGTAGTGTAGGAAACATATTGCAATGTGAGTGTAAGAAAGGCTGTGCCGGCTCAGACCGAGGGTCCGTCTGGCCCAGCAATCAGTCTTCCACCCTTTCTGCAAGCAGACACCTAGGAAAGAACTGGAAAAAGAGGAATAGGTTTGTCTGTGATCTAAATTTAAGTCCTGGAATATTACCACTAACATTAAAGGATTTCAGATGCTCACAGAAGTTCCTCTTGAAACTGAAAGGGACGGGGTGCAGATGGGAAAGTGTCTTTCCCCTAGTTAACTCTCCTCATGATCTTTCTAAAGTGGTTTGCTCAAAGAATTGCAGTAGGAATTACTTTTTTTAAAACCAGAAATCCCTATTGATGCTTAGCAAAATGTTTTTGCAGCACTGTTGACAGTTGTGCTGGAAACGCTAATGTAAGCTGCTCCCTGCTTTCAGAAGCCGTTCTGTTCACTGCACTGATTAAATTTGCTTGGAGCAGGTTTAATTAAGGTGGTGTTGAAAACCGTCACTCGAACTAGGGACTCGTGTGTGTTGGGGTGCCTCCATGCAAATAGCAATAGTTCAGTGGAATTAAAAAGGGAGGGCTTTGCCTGGTTTCTTATTTGCTTTACTTGTTGAGGGAGGATTACTAGGGCCTCAATATTTATGTGCCAATTTATCTTATTGGTGCCGACCCTGGCAGATTTCAAAGCATTTTGATTTACTTCCTAACGGGCATGGCTTATTTAATGTAGGTGTATAAATGGAGGGGAAGACCATTGGATAAATAGAACAACAATGAAACAAAGAGGATTGCTTGGTACCTTTTGTATCATAATAGAAGAGAAAATACTCGAATAGTTTTCAGTGCTGATGGTCTGTTTCCAGATGTGAATAAATATTTCTGCATTCCAGAGAAGTAGAGCTGTGGGTTGACCCCTGGCTCTGTGAATGGGCTGAATCAGCACTGCAGATCCCCAAAGCTTGTGCTTTCTGAATAACATCCAGCTTGACAATACTACTGGGTAAGCTTCTACCTTCCCTTTTGCCCAGTTTAATTTTTACGAATTACCTGAAAAATAGAATAATTTAAAATAGCAAAATATTTTTTTCTGGTTAAAGTCTGGAAGGTCATTTCTATCCGTGCTGTTAAATCCATTAAGGTTGTTAGAGCTGCGACAGCTGGAAAGCAGAATATAGCCTTACGTGTGCTCCCAAATGGCAAAGGCATTTGGAAATTTAGACATTTGATTTCCTCCATGCTTGAAGGTGTCAGCCAACCATATATTTTTAGGTCAGGTGTGCATACGCAGGCACAATGGATCGCTGTGGGCAGAAAGTGCATCTCCATAAAAGGACTTGTTGGAGGTAAAAATGGGAACGGGCCACAGGTCATGCTCCAGATCTTTTTGATCTGTTTGCATGCTATATGTAAAAGAGGAGGAGGAGAAGTATTATTTGGCAGATGACAGGGTAGCTGAGGGATCCCTTCCCCCAGCTTGGTTGCCAATCCCTACTGGTTGCAGCTGCTGGTGCTGCAGGGCTCCTCCAGTGAGCCAGTCCAGGTCCTACATCCCATGGAGAATATCCCCTGGTTTTGCTGGCTGGATGAGTAGGAGTCAGCTCGTGGAGATGTCCCAGCTCCCTAAGGCCAGGACATAGTAAGCAGGACAGTGTACAGTGAGGCAGAGGTCTGGTGAGTGGAAAAAGAAAAGCATCTCCCCCTATTCCCCAAACTGCACCCATAAAGTACTTTCCTTACAAAATGCACAACATGTTCAAAGTAAACAGTTTCCTTGTGTGTACCTTTAGGTGACGGTGAGTGGCAAACCTGGGCTCAGCCGTGGTTTTCCTGTGGGACCATCCCTGCTATACAAGCAGGTGCTGGAAGGACTTTGGTGAAGTTGGTAGTCTGTATATGTACTTTCTAATTCAATAATGCAGGAAGTATGTACTCAGCTTTAAGCAGTTACTGCTTGAACTGGTGTCGAAACACGGAACGGCAGAAGAATGCCAAGTTACTGGCCAGTTACCATGCAAACAAAAACATGTTATGAAATATGACATCTCATTGGAACAGAGGAATTCTGTGTTGGGAGTGTTGCTGGAAATTTGGAGATGTATATATATAATTTCTTTTCTTCTGCCTGTATTGCATGGAAATGATCTGGAACCAGAACCATCACAACAGTGACAGTGAAAAGTTGACAATCCCAGTATAAAAGATTTGGTGCCCAAACAAGTGAAGATGCAAAAGGCTAAGTCAGAAATAAAAACTGCAGTTCCTGACCTTACAAGAATACTGTAGTGAATGTTAGAAATAAGTACTCTCTTGTGGGCCAGGTGTCAGGTCTGGAAAGTACAAGTCCTGCTCCGTTTTTAATGGACTTTCTGTAGGATCTGAAGTCATCCAGCCTGGAATATAGGTTATTATTTCTCCATATACCTCACTTTCCTTTAAGTTATTATGGAGATTTCACTTCTTAGATGTTCTGCTTGAGGCTAATGTAATCATTGTGTTTGAAATCAACCAACCACAGGCAATATGGAAGTGCAAAATGATACCATATTCTGTTTCACTGACCCGTCATTTGATGCAAGCTGAATTCTGCCAGGAGCAGATTTGTATTTGGTAATCTCTGTTTTGTCACTAATAAAAACATTTTATTATGAAAAGGCTGCTCCTAAGAGATTCTGCTTCTCCAACGAGCTGTTTCCTTCTGCATGAAATCTTGTTGTCCTCTCCTACCTTTTTTCTTTCTGATTCCCCACTCTCCCCGTCATTGCAAGGAAATGATGCTCCGTCTCATGTAGCTCACATCCTCGAATTCACTGCCTGACTGATTAGCCAAGGACATACACAGCCAAAGTATTGGACATGAAGCTCTCTTGCCAGACAGCTTGCTCAAAAACACTTTAGAAGAAAGAGGACAGGGGGAAGAAACCCACTTGCCAGTTTAAGGACAAAGCTTATTTACTATTAAAACTTCTACAGTCAGCAGAAGCAATACTGGCTGCAAAGCTGAATTTGCATTTATAGTACAAATATGAAAAATGAACTCTACCACGAGCATGTCCTTAAAGAGATTATAAATCCACTCCCTTGACTGGTATGCAGTGCAGTGCTTTGATTGTTATATCTAGATAGGTTGCACTTGAAAGTGTAGCGTACGGTGTATTTGGAAAGACACTGATATAAGGATTTTGCAGTCAAAGTAATTTTACAGTGGAAAACCCTGTAATGGAAGCAACCCCGCTAGTACACAACTGCTGTGTTGTTTTATTGGATATCTGTAAAGTTCGGCATGTGGTGGGTTAATAATTAGATACTCTTTGTGTATAGTTCAAGTGAAGGCCACCAGCTATGACTTCACTTTGGCTGGGGTTTCCCTGTAATCCATTTAGCAAATTAAAGAGATTACTTTGATTGGTGCCATTATCTCCTATTCTCTTGCGGTTGAACCACTTAACCTGTGCTTAATTGAAAGAGATAGAGAGGGTACAGTAACAAATACAATCAAATGAAAGGGGCAATAGGATCTGTAGGCCAAACAAATGATCAGCACTAGGCTAACAATAGCAGATTAGAGGTGAGATCAATTAATTAGAAGCTATTGTGGGCGTTGGGTGGCTGCCAAGCTTTCTAATAGCCTAAGCCATCATGCCGTTCTGTTTAGGAGGATTTTAATGACTGGGAGTTGATGTGCTTATTTCAATAATTACCTATTTTAATAATTACTTCATTAGAATATAAAATGTATTGTTCTGCAGGCTCTGTGGGAAAGAAAGTTTTGTTAACAGTGCACCTGGATGTAGGGGTGTGTATGTACCAGCACCAGTTGTGCCCTGCAACCTCCTTGGACTCGAGCTGCCAGCATAAAGGTCACCGACCGCCTTGGGATCTCCAACCTCATACCAAGAGGCACGAGCCACCTGCCTGGGCATATCTTCAGAAGTGCTGCCTGTAGGCCTTTGTCTGATGGAGGTTTTGAGTAACGGGTTGCAAGCTTTTGTTGTCTGTGGTGCTGTTGTTGTGTGTTCCCATTCTTGCTCAGCACCTCAGGCTCCAGGTCACGATGCTGGGCAGCCCTGATGGGCCCAGGCTGTGCCAGTTCTTGCATCAGTTGGAGCAGATATAGTGGCTGGTAGGAGCAAGCAAGGCAGAGGGCAGAAATGTTGTCTGGATGTCGGGAGATGAGAAGGTGTTTCCACCAGTGGTGCAGAAACATTAGTTGCATCCTGCTGGAAAGCCTGGGGTGCTCTGGTTTGACCTTCATCCCAGCTACTGGGATAACCTAGCTCCATGCCTGGTGTATGTGCAAGTGAGCAGAGCTGTCAAAGAACAAGCGTTGATATCATCAAATACTGTGATTTATTAGTGCTCATCATCCGTAGTGGATAGGGTGGTTGGTGTGTAGTGTGCTTCACATTTGCAGTATAAAATTATTTTTTAAATGAACTTCCTAGGGGTCATTGAATTTGGTCTCAAAGGCAATTAAGGCTGTAACTTAAGGCTGTAAGTTTGAAAAGCCTTTGAGGGGCAAAAATCTTTAAGAAAGGCTTGACTGCTAAACACTTTTAATAAACAGGTATGATAAATATGGTGGCAGGTAGATTTATACATAGCTATGTGTGGAATAACTTTATTTTTTTGTGTGTGTCACATGTTTCAGAAGGCAAATGTTGCCTCTGGAGGTGTGTAATCTCCCAAGGCAGTAATATTTGGATCTGCAGAGCAGAATTTACCTGAAAGTTAATGTTTAAAATATAAACCTGTTTTGTTCCACTAGGGAAATGGGGGTTGGGGAGGGGATTGGAAAGGGAGAACATTTTCCAAGACATTGAAGTGACTTAGGTGCAAAATTTCAGCAAAACTTTTTTGTGACTTTTTCAGACTGGTATAAATGGTGATTTTATCTGGATGGGAATTGTGCCTAGAAACTTAAATAATGTGCAGTTTTATTGTAGTTTTAATTCTTGTTGCTTATTTTTCTGCAAATTGGTAAACTGGGTTCTTATTTGAGCGTAGGCATGACAGGGTTTGCTGTGAACCACGATGCCAGATTTCCAGGGGATTAGGATGCAAGGAAAACCTGTAATAGAATAATAGCGAGCGATGCTCCGAATTTGGACAACACCAAGTGGCAGATGTAAACAAAGATAAAGAAGAGAGTATCGAGTCTGGGAAATAAGAGTACTGGTCATATCATTACCCTGCGATAATGAAGAAAATTAGAGAGCATGGTATTTTGGTAGTGCTTGGCGAAGCTGCATGTTTGGATTTGTGAGTAAGCGCTCAAAACGTCTGGGTGTTTTCCAAACTATACAACCCTTCTGGAACTCTGCGTCATTAATCTCCAGATGTGAGAGAGGATATCATGGAAATAATCACCATGTGCCGTTTTCCATCTCTGATCTTGATCAGAAGGATGTAAAATGCACATGCATATGATAAAAACAAAGTAGTTATTTAGTGTAGTTGAGTTTATTGTAACCTCAGGACAGATCAGTTTTATCCGAAGAGTGGATGAAATCACTCTGTTTAATCCAAACTCCTTGCTCCATCTTTCTAAGGGAGGAAGCTAGTCAGTAAAGAACTTTGTATCCCTGGATGGCCTTGGTTCAGCAGAGACACAAGAATGGCTGACTTGATGCACAAAACAGACATACTGAAGTTAGACTACTGAAAGTAACAAGCAATCAAACCCATTCTAAAGTCTTTGTGGTACTGAAGTTTTCTTCTACATTTGGCACTGACCATACCATTTTTTGCAATACAAGACCGCTTGGGTTTTAATACATATTATTTTTCATCACTAACATCTATGTTTCTGAAATACCACATGCTGTATGAATGATTAATTTTGGAGAATAGGATCTAAACCCCTTAGCTTGGATGAGGCAATTTCTTTTAAATGAGTGGTAGGTTGAACAGGCATCAGAGCTAAATATCCTCTTACTCCAAGGGATACTAACCCCTCAGGGCAGGATTCAGGTCATTAGCAGGTCAGTTTAGGAAAGCATATACTGTTGCTGCCTCCATCTGTCCTGGCCTGAAGATAAACACAAGACTCCAGTTTCCATTGTTACCAGACCAGGAGCCTTCACAGGCCGTAAGAGCAGCTTAACAATTGTTAAGATACATTTGTGCGTTTAAAAGCCTAGAGGTTTTTATCAATGATAGAAAACATAGTGGGTTTGGTGGGTTTACAGAGAAATGCATTAATAGAATCCTTTGTGTGCCATCAGAATTTTATATGCAAATATCTACTTACATACTCTAAGAGAAGTGTATGTAAGAAGAACAAATGACACACAGTGGACTGGTATGTTTAGGATTTATCAGCATGCATTTTAAATGGCCACGGTTTAAGGTTACACACTAAAAGGACAAGTAATCTGGCCATACCAACTGTGTGCCAATAAACTTGTTACACAACACTATCCTATATTCATTTATATGCCATATGGGTTATAGAAAAGCTATTTAAGAATCTTTTGGAGGCTTTAAGTTTTATTGCATGGGTTTTTTTCAAGATTCTGCTCCTGCAAAATGAGGGGGTATGCTTATTAAACAGGAAAACACCTCTAGAAATGACCTAAGAACTTTTCTCTTGCGAGGGTTGACATTAAAACTTGCAAGTTTTAGCTGGTGGGCACACCGAGCCCTTGGTGTTTGCTGGTGGAGCTGAAGGCAGTTGTCAAACTTTCAGAGCAACAAAGAATCTAAATTCCCAAAGCTGTCCCTTTCTCCACAGAGCAGGGAGAAGGCGGCCTCTTTCCTCACCTTCATTGCTTTTAATGGAATTACAATGCACAGCAGTTGAAGAGTTCTTAAGTGCATTGAAACTGAAAAGGACACAAAGTTACCAGGAAAAAGGGAAGGGATGTGTACAGTAAAGTCATGTACTATATATCGCAGCAGCTTTCCACATGGATATTACCATGCTGTTGTGTTTGCTTAGACATACCATTTGCATGCATATTGAAGACCAAAATCTAGGATGCTGTTTCCTGCAGAATTGTCTAGAGGGTAGACAATGTGGGTGTTTCCTATAATAAAGGGGTCTACATTAAGCATTATTTGTCTGCAATATTTAGAATCTCTAAGATATTAAACATATCCTTGGGAATTTAGAGACTGCAGGTCTAATACTGGCTTAGCTGGGGTGTCAGACCTTGTGTGACTCCACGTGCTTTCAGCAGCTCTTCCAGATGTGAGTGTGCATGCACATGCACAAGGTTGCTGTCTAGAATGTGATTTTAATAGTAGCATTTCTTCCAGATTTTTTTTTCTTCCTTACTGACCTTTTCAGTCAAAAGGTGTACATTGAGGGGATACAAATTGAGATTTTTGTAAAAAACCAAAATCTGTTAGTAATCTGGGTTGAAATCCTACCCCATGGACATCAGTGACAAAAATCCTATTACTTCAGCAGGAACTGGATTTCAGTCTTTGTGCTTTTTATGTTTATAAGATTCATGGAAAAGCCAAGTTCAACACTAAAAACACATGCATGGTATAAAAACAAAATACCGACATGCAGACTTTCAATAAAACAGGGGTTAATAAGTTACTGTCCAATCTGGATGACAGATATTGTGTAATACTGTTTTAACGCTCAAAGCTGCCTTGATCATGGTTTGGAGTTAAAGCAGGAGATGGTCAAAATATTGCCAGCGATTTTAATCTAAAAAATAAATAACAGGAATTAAAAGAAATGTGTCAAGAGGAGGCCTGAGACAAGGTTCAGCAGCAGAGTGTAATGGATTTGATCGCTCCTGCTTTCCTTAGGAGGAGTCACTGCATGTAAAGTATTTGGAGATAATATGAGCAGAAGGGCCACAGCCAAAGCCCTGTATTTCTTTCTCCAAGTCTCTGATGCAGAACATTCTTAGTTCCTTCACTGCCCCTTGAATTCAAATCCTGGCTTTGTTAGTCCAAATAAAATATAAATCCAGGATATATTTCAGTCCCATCTGTATGTGCTGGGTGAAGTACAACAGGTGGAATCCATTTGCTGAATAATTACTAGGATGCAAACAACGGAGAGCTTTACAAGGAAGTCATCTCTCTTCATCGCAGTTCTGGTGTTAAGGCTGCGTTTGTTCCTGATAATCAGCAGAATTTCAAAAGAGCAGTAATGAAATAACTTGGAGCCTTCTCCCCAAAAGCCATATGTTCGAACAGTGAAAGACTTGCTGTCCTTTCAGCAGAAATTAAGACAAATCCTTTGAAGATTACTGCAATTATCCTCCTCCTCCCACTTTTAACCATAAGCAAGATTTTGCAGCTTTCTCCTCTGACAGTGGGGTAGAAAGGGAAGTTCATTTCTGGAGAGACTGAATTCTGGGTGCCTGATGTCAGATCTCCTCTTGCCCATTCCTCCCTCCTGCCTTCCCAAACTTGGTGGCAAAACTCCTTTTTATTAACTTCAGCTGTAAAGGATCAGACCAATCTTGACCCACAAGCCATCTGCCCCTGGAGAGACATCTGTATTGGCCTCAGTAAGAGATAACCTTTTATTCTCTTACACCTTTTAATGCCATATGTGACTCTCACCTCTGCGTGTTGATAAGCGTTTGATTAAGCTGCCTTTGCGCATGGAAGTTGCTCCACCTGCATCCATCTTGTGCTGTGCTGCTGTCTGCCCAGCCATGGGTGGCTCCAGATGTTTGGTGACCCCAACATCATCTTGGTTCTGCAGACACTAAATACACCTCAGGGACTGAAATCAGGCCTCCTTGGGAGCAACTTCGTGCTGTAAAAAAAAAAAAAAAAAAAGATGGTTTTCGTATTTTTCATTGATGATGAGTGCAGTTTGATTCTGTCCAAGTGAGCCTGGAGAACATGATGGGTTTGTGCTGGGTAGAGCAGCAAAACTGGTCACTTCTTCTAGCAAGAGGTGGGAGTTGCTTGTGAAGGAGCATGGGCTGTGAATAGAAAGATCTTAATTTTAGATGCGTAGGGTCTATCCCTAAGGGGAGCTGTGGGACTGGCCCTTCCCAAGCAGCCCCATCACCTCTTACTACTTTTGTAAAATGATGGGGAGCCATAATGCTTTAATTTCTTGTTTTACTTGGCCCCCTCTATTTCTGTAAAACGTTTTTAAATAGTATGGTGGTAGATGTAAAAGATACTAAGTAAGGAAGGTTTCAGGCACTGCCTTCTTCAAAATTTGTTACCTTAAATCACTTCAGTGGTTTATGAAATGCAGATTCCTTTTTGATAAGGTACATCAATGGAAATTTCTTGTTGAATTGAGGAGTCACATAGAAATAAATGTTGGTGGTTTTTTCTCATGTTAAATACTGTAAAAATAATATTTCTCATTTTTATTTTCTTTCAAAAATATTTTTTTCTGTTCTGTATGTTTGATACTGTATCTGCCAATAACAAGATCCAACTAAGGAAAGACTGGCATCCTAGATATTAGTTTGATTTGGTTTTGACGTGAAGCATATACTGCCATGCACATTTGCCATTTTTCCTCTTGGGTTGCTGTTTGGAGCATTGCATAGGTTGGTAATTGCGCTGCTTTTTCCTCTTCCAGTACTCTAGTTTCTGTGTAGCTACCTTTAGTTAGAGTTTAGGCAGAAGACCTGGTCTTATGGAACAACATTTCTAAGTCCAGGTCTTGAACTGCCTGTGTGACCTACTGACATGCAAAAGTATTCCATCTGACTCCAATAGGATGCATTTTTACTCTGTAGCATGTTCTCTGGGTTTTTTTGTATTTCACAACAAGGGGATGATGATGACGATGATGATGATGATGATTTTAGTTGATGCCTCCCTGCACACGTTAGCATCAGTTGTTGTTGCAGAGCAGAGGTTCTTCCTTGAGAATGTGTTTGCTTTGCAAAAAAAACCCCTGAATAGATGACAACCCTGCGATGCTGTGATAAGCTGGAATCCTTCTCACCAGTAATTACCTGCTGAATAAGAAGTGGATCAGTGACCAAACCCAACTGAGCTGAGGAAGCTTGCTGCAATAAGATTTTTCAGGGTGTAAAACATTTGTGGGCAAAGATTGTGTAATAACTACCACATTCCCAACAAACTCTTGGAAAGCCTTAAATCTCATCTTTAAGTTTGACAGATGTGGTATATTTGTGTGGTGGATTTTACCTACTGTAGCTCTATGTCCTCTGAGTACAGCTAAGAAAAACCTGTGAGATTGTTAAAGGGGAGCTTCACCTGCCAGTCTGTACTGCAAGATCTCTATAGCAACCAAACATAAATCAAGAAAATGGCCCCTTTTGTAAGTTGGTTAATAGGCACAACATGCTTCTTTAGAAAATCCAACTATTCTTTCAATAGACTTTGATTGAAAGTCAGCCTTTTCTACAGACACATTCACATTCACATCTAGTAGCAGCTTGTATGGCTGTCCAAGGTCTAATTTATTACCCTTTAAAGATTGGGCAAAGAAAAAATGGTTCTCGGAACAATGTTTACATTCAGAGGCATAAGCACAGTGCCACAAAAGAGCATCCTTTTGTTCTGAACCCAGAATATTAATCTTTAACCTACTACTTATTTCAACTCCTCCTGCTTTTATTTGGTTAGCCACATTCTTCCCTTGTAATTGAAATCTTAACGATTTAATACCTTATTTATTAGCAGTGCTGGGAGAACAGATCTCTCTGCTGTTGTTTTTCCTAAATCTTGATGTGTATTGATACATTCCTTAGGCTCTTCCGCTGGTACTGGGAGCTGACTCTTCTCCTGAAGAGGTTTCTGATGGCAAAGGGAAGCGTTTTGGTTACTAGTGTTTCTGACGTAAAATTTTGGTGTGCTAACTGGGGTGTTCTAAAAACCTTCATCCTACTTAATTTAAGGAGTTATGCATTGGGAATATTTTTAACAAACACATCATGTTCAGGCCCCAAAAAATGCCCCCCAAAAATGCCAAAGGAAAACACGCAAGTGCTATACCCTAGAGGAGGAATTGGACGCCAAGGTGTTTTTATGTGAGATCTGGAGCTGACTCAATAACCAAAACATAGATTTTCCTTCAAAGAAGAAAGAAAACTTTGCAGTTCCCCCTTTCTTTCTGGCTGGGGCCGGTGTGGGGGAAGTACATCTGGTTCAAATATATTGCAACGGGAATTAACCCATTTACTTTCAACTAAGACAGGAAGCACAGGAGAAGTGGTTTTTTGGGAGCAGATAAATTAAATGCATTCAGCTTGGCATAGGGAATTGCAACAGGGCAGTGTCTATCTTCCAGCATGGGGGCATCTTCCCTGAATGGAAGTAGAGAGAGGAGTGGAGCAGAGCACTTCAGGCACCTCATCCCTGGCCAAAGTGGGAGGGATCAAGTGATGCCTCCTTCTGAAAGCAAACTGAAGAGAGTCTGGGAGGCGATGGAGTGGGAATAAGTACTCTGTGAGAGCAAACTAGGACCTGCCTTCAGCAAAATCCTGAAAGCACCCCTTATGCTTCTCCTGAGGAAAAAAGGTTTAAAAATATTCTTTGCTTCAGTAGTGTACCAATGATTCACACACTGGTACACTGTGAGATCTGTGTAGTAACGTATACATACAGATACGTATGCACGTGCACAGCACACACACGTGCGTGAGTGTTTGCATGCCTAAAGCAGGCTCACTGCTCCTGCTTTAGATGGAGACACAACACATAATTTGAATCCTCGTTTTACTTTTCTTGTAAAAATTGCCAAAGTGTGCAAAGTTGTGTGTGAAGCTCTTAGCTCTTCAGTGCTTTGTTCAGTGCCACTTTCCCTTTTGGAGTTAGTGTGGGATGCTCTTTGTGGGGGGGTTCTGTGGCAAATGGTGCCAGCAGGCATGGCATCACCCCCATGCCAAGTGCCAGGATAATTTTCACCCCTCTTGTTAATGTGCAAAAAGATAGTGTACTTTTACTTCATTAAAAGAATCACAGCATCACAGAATGGGTGAGGTTGGTGAAACACTGCAACCTGCAATCTCTTCTCCTCCCAAAAGCCTACAGAAATAAATTAGCACTGCTCACGTTGTGTCACATTCAAAATGGGAGCATAGGTAGTCTGCTCCAAAGTAGTAGTCATATGGAGTATGTTTCCTGGCATGTTCAGGGAGCTTTCAGTTCAGCTCTGCTTTCATTTCAGCTCTGGTAGCCTGCCTGGTGCTTCACACACTGTGGTGGAAAAGGTGTCTGCTGTATACTTTAAAAACAAATAACAACAAAGAACAAAAAACAACAAGAAGAAAACGCAACACATCTTTCAGAAGTGGTCACAATTTTCAGAACCTGGGCAGATGCGTCTGACTGCATGCTCAGGAATCAGAAATACCTTTCAAAAATTATTGGGTTTACACATTAAACCTACCACCTCTCTGTACCTACACAGTCCTCTGTGAGCACAGATA
Source organism: Myiozetetes cayanensis (assembly GCF_022539395.1). Classification (NCBI taxonomy): domain Eukaryota; kingdom Metazoa; phylum Chordata; class Aves; order Passeriformes; family Tyrannidae; genus Myiozetetes; species Myiozetetes cayanensis. The sequence goes on along the minus strand of NW_026086604.1, from coordinate 112,265,770 downwards.
TCACAGACTCACGTGTGTTAGGGCAATAAGCTCCTGGCATGAAACTCCATTAAATCAGCAGTTGACACATTCTGCATTTGTTTCTGCATTTTGTTTTGCCCTGTGGAGAGTGTGTTACAGCAGTCTAATTCCAAGTTGACAAAAATACGGATAAACTGTGACAAGGTTTGCGTGGAAGGGAATAGGTCATGCCCTTTTCACCGGTCTTGAGCAAAGGGAAGTGCTCTTGGGCATGACCGCTCTGTGGGTACCCAGGAATAGTCTGCAACCTAATACACAGGTTTTAAATCTATTAGGAACTGACAAGTTGTTTTATTAGTGGCAATGACATAATTTTCCCCAGCTTTTCCAACTGCTTTCTTCTGTGCTGCTAACACTATCTTAGTCTCATCTAGGCACAGGGGCAGAGTTCCACATTAAGAAGATGATGTAAACAAGGGAGCTTGAAAGCAAAGAGTGACCATAAAACATTTCTGTTCCTTTTGTACTTCTGAAGCTTCCCAGGGAAAGTAATATTTTGTACCTAATTTTTTTTAATGTTCCATCCTAGTCCCACATATGGGATTAATTAGACAAGACAAATGGCTATGAGGAAACCTATCTCTTTCTGGGAGGTTGTTTTCTGATGTTGTCATCCCATTATTTTCACTTTTCAGTTGCTTGTTTGAATGACTGATGGACTCAATCGCTTCTTATGTTTGATAGGCAAATACAGCACTCCACTTTGCTGGTGTGTGTGTGTGTGTATGTGTGCGCCTACGATAAACATTCATTTTTAATTTACTCTGTTTACCTTGAGAGACTGCCAAGAAGTGATTCAGATATTCCAGTGCAAAGGGTTTTTCTATTGTGATACAGGACAAAGGAATGTTGAGCATATGCTCTTTCTTCAAAGAAAAAGAATATTATTTATTTGTGCAGCTACAAGAGGGCTGGTTTTCCTATGTAAACACTAGCTTGATTTTGTTTGTCACACAGTCTACTAAATCTTTTATTCCCGTGTTTAAAAAGAAAAGTTTGCAGTATGGTGACAAAGAATTTCAGCACACAGTTCCAGTGTTGCTGCCCTCCATGTGCTGTTGCATGGTGAATATTGTAGGTTTCATTCATCTCATACTGCCAGCAGTTTGCCTTGGGGCACTTTCCTAAGGGACTAATTCATGAAAAAAAGGTGCCTTTTGCAGCTCTGTTTTGTCCTGTGGACAGCTGTGTGTTGTACACATCGTCACTGCTTCAGAAGGCAACGCTGGCCCAAGGCTGCCACTTGTGTTTGCAAACAGGTTACCTGTCTAGCTGGTAATGTGGCTCAGCACTGCTGGGCCTGCAGTGACACCTAAGAAAGTGATACAGATTTAGAAACATAGTTCCATAGCAAAATCTATCTGAATCCAGACAGATGGATGGATGGATGGATGGATGGATGAATGGAGAGAGAGAGCTTAGACAGAGGAGTCACCTGCCCTGCTGTCAACAGTAGTCCTGTGCTATTTTAATGTGGAGTCTCTTTGGTGGTTTAGACTCATGGTTTTTTTGTCTGGAGCTGATTTTGAACTTTTTCCTTTGAAGCATGCTTTGGAGTGGGTTTCTCCAAACAGTTTCATTGGAGAGGGGATGGAGAGGGATGATGACATGTCTTTTCTTTTAGACCGATTGAAGAAAATTGCTATATGAAGTCTTGTTCTGGTGGGTGTTGGAATAGGAGCTGAAGAATACAGATAATTTTGAAGGGAGGATTCTAAAATATATGTAAGCTGAAGGCATGGTAGTTATGTCCCAACCTGAGAGAATGGGACGGAACTGCAAAAATCCAGCAGTCCGGTTTTGGTCTGTTTTTGTCATATACTGAGATTTTGTAGTGCTACACTTCGCGACTGTGATTTTGTTTGGAGACAGACTGCAATTTAGAGTCATGTTTAGTAAATATTCCTTGAAGCATTTGCTTGGTAACAGCTCCTCTTAGGATGAGAGTGAGATACCAGACAAATATGACAAGGTGCAATTTTGATTTCTTCATACAAGCTAGGAGTAAGTAAAATAAAAATCCATGACTAAATTAACAATGAAGTGGTGACTTATGTAGTTACTGCTTTTTGGTTCTAAGATTCCTATAGGTTTTTCATTCAGCCAAATATCAGCACATCCATAACACAGATTTCAAGTCTATTTTGTACTAAAGAGACAAGTAATCCATTGCCATTGCTAATATGGTTTCCTGGAGCTCAGTTAATTCCATTTCTTTTAATATAAAAAGTACTGTAGATACAGGTAAAATAGAAACCTTTTTGTAAATGCCTTATCTTGAAATATATTTTATGAGTACAGTTTTTGAAGCTTGTATATCCCTCTTGTTCATCCTCCCATTTTATTGTTATTTCAATGTGTTTCTACTAGTAAGAATTATTTCAATAATCTATGTTACTGTAATACTGGCTTTAAAAACACATGGATATTTCTAGTGTTTGCATTGTTAGAGCCATGGTCATATAAGATAAAAATGGACGTCAGATTTGTACAGATTTTTAATTGTTCATATATGACACCATTTGCTCAATGGTGGATGTAGAAAAGCTTAAAGCTTGCTATAATAAGTGTGTGAGAAAAACCCCAAAGCAGTGTGTTTTCTGCTGAAAGGTATCAAGCACACTTCCTTGGACAGGAGTAACTCCTCTACTTGGAAGAAAAATGGTCAAGCTTTTGTTTGTTTGTACTTGCATAGGAAATCACTTTTTGTTCTTGTTCTAGGAGATACCAAGTAAAAAGCCCTTAGTTTGCTTTGTTAAAAAGTAAACTGACACAACCACAGATAGCTCAAAATATTTACCATTTAAAAGAAAAGGCTTGTGACAACAAATAAACCATAGTGATGAGCTGAACATAACAGCCATGCATGGGGAATGAAAAAAACCAGGCAAAATAACAAAGCTGAAAACTAGGCAGAGGGCATTTGCAGCAGGGAAGTTCCCAACCTGTCTGTGTGTGCATTTGCAGGCTTCTGCATGCTTTTCTGCATGCAAGGTGGTTTAAGTGTCAGCCGCCTTAGAGACCTGGTATTGGGACACCAGTTCTGAAGTATGGCTTTGTGGGCTTCACACACACATGTGTTTGTCCAGGGGAGCATAATATTAAGTCCTTAAAGCAAAATATAACATGTCTGTGTGGCCTATGTGGCAGTGGCTTGTCAGAAATCTGTGCCATAAGCTGGCCTGGCCAAGCCTCGCACCTTCAGCAAGAATTTGCTCCCCTGACCCATCCCATAGCTTTCTCTGCTTTCACCCACTGCTCTGGAATCTCCAGGGTTTGTAAAAGCCATATCTTTGTTCTTCTTCCTCTGAAGTCCCTGTTGGGAGGAAGATGGCTTTGGTCTGTTGGGCAGAGGTGGGAAGAAAACACGTAGTCCTTCCTCTGATCCCACAGGCATTGGTCAGAAAACTGAGCCCATGCCAGGGAGCCGGAGATCCCAGTGGCCCTCCAGCTGGTGGGTGGCTGTGTCTGCTCGGAGCCAGAGCTGGGCAGGAGCTTTTTACACAGAGCTACAAGTCTTGCTGCATGTGCATCAGACACAGGTAGAAGCTGAATTCTGCTTGACTTTAGAATAATAAAAAATGATGAGAAAAATGTGCAGATAACCCATGTCATTAGAACTTAACTAGAGAAATGTGGGTAATAATACACCCACAGCTCTGGATTCAAAGGTGATACTAAAGCAGCTGTTTCACTTGGGGGACACAGAAGACTAAGAACTGATTTTTTTAAGTTCAGGAGAAATAACAGTAAGTTCAATATAAATTGCTACCAAAAATAAATTTATTGCAAATGTTTATTTTGCTTGATTGCCTTTGATATGTGCATACTTGTTAGGGAAGGGAGAAGGAGTTGCCTGCAAGGAATTAGGCAAGTGACATGGTGAGCGAATTAGCCTCTGTTAGATCCCAGCCCTAACGGCTCCAGTTCCCTTTTGGTAGGAGCCCTCACCCTACATCTGGCTGCCAACTCTGTCTCCTGCTTTTCATTAGTGCTCCAGCCTAAGTTGCTAGAAAGAGTGACTGCATAATGCATCCTCTGCACTTCCTTGGGATGGAGTAGGGTTTAATCCAAACACGAAAACACTTACAGCCTGAAAACGGCGCTGCTTTTTTTTTTTTTTTTTTTTTTTTTTGTGTGCTATCTGTCTTTCTAGAATGCATCGTGCAAAGGGAAAACCAAAAGGTGGGTGGCTAACAAGCATGCAGGGAAAGTCCGAGCAAGTAGAGACGCGACATACGAGGCGCTGCATTCATTTTCTCCTGTTTTTGCAGCACCTGGCTGGGCCTGCCCTGGGTGAGAGACAGATTTGTTGACTCTGCAGCATGGGAAAGAGCCGACAACAGATTTACTACGGAGATGACTTAGCAGCCCCCTCTAAGTGTTATGAAAAGAGTTTAAAATGTTTATATTGGCCCCTCTGATGTACAATAAATTGTTATCCGAAACAATTGAGAATAAAGAAGGGAAAAGTCATAATTGCCTCTCAGGAAATGCAGGGGCTGTTTCGGCGCGCAGGAGCGGGAGGGCGTTGGGTTTCATTGACTTGGTCTGGCTGGAAAGTAGCCTGCCCCACAGGAAGGCCGTGCATTCCTGTCCTCTCGGTGAACCTGCCTGAAAGGAATACAGGAGTTATTGGGTAATCAAGGCTTGTCAGCACCTTGGTTATGCAGCGTGGTTCAATCCGATAATGTGAATGGAACCTGTAATAGTGCTGATGAAAAGCACGCCAGTTTGAAAGGGGCCTTGAATGATTTTTTTGTTCATTTTCTGTTTACATGTAACGCATTATTGATGTCGTTGCCTTCTAATGTGCCTGCTTGTTTCATAGAAAAACTGGGAATTATTCATTATTTTTAAAGAAGAGGAAGAGAGAAAAAGAGAGGGAGAGAAAGGAGGAGTGAAAGAAAGAACCCTGTTACGTGAAGAAAATTGCATTCGAATGCTGCGACTGAAACATATTGATTTTCTGGCACAGACTTTTTAGATTAAAAATGCCAATACTAAATCCTTTCATGACCTATAGTTCATATGAAGTTCACGTGTCATTTACTATTATTCTAGAAAAAGCAGAATCTTTAATGAAAACATAGTTTGAAGGAATGTCCTGCCATCCTGGCATTTGCATGCGATTGTAATAAGACTTGATTAAGAGATAAACATGCTACCGAGGCAGAGGTTCAGGGTGTGTTTTGTAAATTGAAGTCCATTTATCTTTTTTAATTGCTTGCTTGTCTTTGCCATCATCTAGAGCTTTATATCTCCTTTCTTTTCCTTTGTTTTTCTTTATTTTACTCATTCGTTATGTTATGATAGGAGGCCAAAGAAACTCATTTTTCCCACCGCTAAGCACAAGGATCTTGCTTCAGATTTTATGGCATTCAGGGGATCAATGAGTCAAAATGCTATTTTGATCTGCAGTACAGAAAACATTTCTCGTATAAATTCCCAGAGATGACCCTGACTTCTCCAACTGTTTTTACCCCTTCTTAATAGAGACTTTAAAGGTACTGATGCCATGCTACTGTCAGATTGGAAAATTTAAGGCCAAATCCCTGGCTCAGGTGATTTCAAACTGCTGGCTATTTCCTGCTGCTAACAGGGCTAAATTTCACTTCCGTTTTTTTCAAGAGGCCTTCATATCTGTGAGGGGAAGACATGTCAATAGGAAGCTGCTGCATATCTGCTAGCTTCAGCAAGACTGCGTGAGGGACATGTTCATCTCACTGTGCTGTGCCGACCTTTTCGCTCACGCAGGCTGGTCCACATTATGCCTAATGCTGGCTTCTGGTGGGAATACTCCTTCACAAAGGGGTTCTTTTGCATTTTATCCTGAAACCACACAACCCTCTATCACCCATGGCTGTAGTCACTGGAATGGGCATGGGAGCACATATTTATCAATGATACAGCTTTGACGTGGTACGGGTCTGACTCAGGAAAGCAATCGACCCCTTCCTTATTTAAAGAGGGGCAGAGGAAATCTGTGTGATAAACGTATTTACTTTTCCACAGGTTTGTTTGCCAGCCGCGCTGGCAGGAAGCGGCTGTTGGAATTCAGGCGGCCAGCTGCTTTGCTGGGGTGGCGGCGGGAAAGGCCTCGGCGCCCCGAGCGCTGGCAGGGGTGTCCTCTGGGAGAGCTGCCTCACTTCAGCCTCCAGCATGGTCTGGCAGACTGGTGAGAGTCCCTGTGGGACTTGCTGGGGCTGGGAAAACTGGTCTGTTGGCTGTGGGTCATTCACGCTAGCAGGGAGACCTTCTGCCTGTGCAGGGAAGGGGCAGTACCCAGTGCTCTGGGAGTGGGCAGGGCTGTTCAGGCATCGCAACTTCCAGGGCTGACTTTTGAGAGAACTTAACAAATACCTTAAGGGCTTCAGTCTCTGTTTTAAAGTATACAACATTTTATGCATAAGCAAGATCTGTACTTGCCTTTTGTGAGCACTCTGTCTCACTAAACAGTCTGACATGTCTTTATGCAGTTGAAAGTGGGAGCCCTTTCCTGGTGCCAGCTGTGCCATAGCATCTCAGGGAGAGCCTTTGCATGCTTCACCGTGGGCAGGCTCGTCTAATGTTTGCAGTCAGCACTGTACTGAAGATCCATGGCAGCAGTGGGGCAGTGCCTGCGTGGCATGAGGTAGGGCTGGTGGGGCGTGAAACTGGCCTTTACTGGGTGGCACATTCCCATCTAATGTGATATGGTGGCCAGCGGGTTGCTAAGCTGTCCTGGCTGCAGCCAGTGTGGGCAGCACTCACCCCTGAGTACAACACACACTTTGTCTGCCTTTGGTCAAAGTGTGCCATGCCACCTGGTTTTGTCGCTGTTGCTTTAATCGCCCTCTTCCATTTGTTCTCTCAGGGAGGACCCAGAAGGCAGGAGAGCCCCACTTGATCAGTTTGTGCTCTGTAAATATACCAGAGCAAGGTTTTTCTTGGCAGGACTCTTCAGTGGCTGCCATAATTCCTGAGTGATCAGAGTTCGTGCACTGCTTTTCTTTTTGGCACCATACTTTGGAAAAAAGTATGGTGCCATTTCCCCTTTGGAAATGTCAGATAGAGGTGGCTCGCTGCCCATATTGCTGGTGGAGGGGTAGAGCACAGCCCAGGATGTGAAGCAAGCAGGAACTGAGGTTCATCTGCAGCTTGCCTCTGAGGCTCTGTCCTGCTTCAGACAAAAATTTACAGTGATTTGGTTAGATACACACCTTTTGTGTCTCTTTTCTGTTCCTATATCACACTTGTGGGTGAACGTGAGAGTCATAGGGAGCAATGCAAGGCCATAGCAGGCTGAGAAATCTCCTGCCTTTCTCAGCTGCTTGTTACAGAGTTCTGCTGGATCCCTGTGGTGAAAGGTTATCACAGAGGTTTGAATTCTTCTCATGATATATACAGATTTTTGGTGCTTGTTGATCAAAAAGAAAGTTATTTGTTCAACAATGGACATTGTACAAAATATTTACTTTCTCTCCCAAAACACACAGAGCTGGATGCATTGTTCCCTTCTTGGTGGCACCACAGCAGCTCTCCTCAGTCAGAAACTCCGGAATAAAAACAAACAGGTCATCTCACATCCGAGAGGAATTAGGAAGAACATTTAAACCAGGGCTGAGGTTTCTTGCATTCAGCACACCCTTCACCACTGTGGCTCTGGTACCATAAAGGAAAATATGAACACATTACTGAAAAAGCAAGCTCCTGCCTTACTTTGTTTCGAATGCCCGTATTTGTCTGAATATATTTAATGATTTTGAGCCAAAGCAAAATTTTATTTTGAATTTGTAATGGAAAACACGGACATTTTCTCTTGCTTGTGTAAAGTCTCATGAAAAGTGCTGGAATGGCAGCTGGAGACTGAAGTCTGTGTAGATGCAGGGCAGGCAGCAGAAGTGCACCTAGGGCAGCAGCAGTTTACCTCTCAGCCTCCAACTGGACCTGCACAATTACTTTTAGTAACTGCCTAAGGAGCTACAGTCAATATACAGTCTTAATATTTGGCCTTCATGGTGAGGGAAAAAAAGGAAGTAAAGAAAGTGATCTAAACAGACCTCTAGTTAAAGCTCACAGAACAATTGGAAAAGGGAACATCCAATATACATATCTGCAGATCCAGCTAATACACCCCTTAGAAAATTATTTAAGAAGTGTAAGTTAACAGTACTTATTTTGGAAGCAACACAGAAAAATCAGGGATAATAGAGAATTAAGAGTAATAGGTAAGAGCAGCTACTCTGGTAGTAGCGAGCATTTAGTTCTTAAGTGTAATTTCTGTTCCAGGGAAGAAAAAAACCAGGTAATATACCCAGAAAAATATCTCAAGGACCATGGAATTTATGCAGAAAGCAACATGGTTTATAAATACAAAGCAGTACATGTGAAGTTTGGGCATGATGTACATCAGTTCTTTATGCAGGTAATGCCTGAGAGCCCTCAATCCTTGTTCTCCTCTGCACCAGGCTGGCAGCAGGCATCTTCAGGAATCCCAGTGGTCTGAAGTGCTGGGTCCTTCCTGCTTTCTTTACCATGTGGTTGTTCTTAAAATTTGGCAGAGCACTAGTTCTGCTAAACTGTGTTCACAAGAGTTTGAGATTGCTTCTTGGTCTGGGGCCAAAAATTTCCAATAGCCCCATTTGTGGGACTGTGCAGAGACATTGCGTCTGGAGGAGACAAACAGGCTTTGCCCTTTGTTGTCACTGAGCCTAAAGCTGAAAGAGCACAAGAAAGGCCTAAACACGTTATGGAAAATGTACCAAAACTGTTACAAAATGTTGGAGGGAGTCTGAAGAACATACAGGTGATCCAAACAGGTTAATCAGACAGCTAGCAAGAAGGAGTACTATTTAAAAAAACATAATAGGGTGTAATACACCAGGAAAATATAGGAAATTTTCACATGATGGGAAGATAATGTAACCAGTAATAATGGAATAATAATATTTTAGTAGACACTGGTTTATAAGCATAACATCCGCTCCTCCATACATAGGGTATGGTAAACTATCAGAATTATAGAGAGAAGGTTCTGATTTTCCTCTGTGACTTGTTTATTCCAGGACAGTTATCATCCTCCCTAAATTTTATTTAAAGTTCACAGCAGTCTATGCAGCTAGTGCAGTTTTAGGTTAAGCATATTTTATCCATAATTGCTATATTTGGTTCTCAAGTTATTATTGTAGTTCCTTGGGGTACATTTAAATCCACCTTATTGTAATAGATTATGGAATATAGTGGCTAATGTGTCTAATGTAAAATAAATGACTATAATGATTTATGATCCAGCACTTCGGTTTTATTGAACATAAGGATCATTGTACTAAAATGGATGGTGTATTGCTGGTTTAGCATAAAATACTGAATAACATATTCAAGGAAATGAATGGATTGGCCAGTTCATAATATTCTGCCCCTTCAGCTGAGAGGTCTTTAATAAGCAAGAGTGTCATTACACTTGAAAATGTATGTGTAGGTAATCCATTATCCAGAACAATGACAGTGATCGGATGAAGCTCTTATTAAAGAAGGGCCCTCCTTACAGGGAAACACAGAGCACATCCCTGCCTGCTGGAGGCTGTGTGGTGTGTCTGTGTGTTTCTGGTTTTGTTACAGACATTAAATCAGTATTTAGTGTTGTTGAATTTAAAAGTATCCATTTTGGGGTGGGCGTTATAAGGTGGTTTTAAAGGTGGAAAGCAATAACACACCAGGCTCTGGTTTGCATGGGTTCACGGTGAAGTGCATCTTTGCTGGTTTTACCACAGGTACCTATAAGATGTATTATGCAGCTCTTTATTTTTATCTCATTTGAAGGCCAGTATAAATTACACCTTTGTATGCACCTTGATTCTGTTTACATCCAGGTTTGGTAGTATTGTCTTCTACTAAATGTCAGGGAGATTGATGAACGTCATAAGGGGTGATACCACAGGGAGTATTGCTGTGAGTGGGTGTTCAGCTTGCCTCAGTGTCACCAGTAATGCTTGCTTTTGGACAGTCACAGCCAGCAGTGTCCCAGCTTAAACCCCTGAATTCCTGGGGTTTAGCCTCAACTCTTTTAATTCTTTGACCTCAGAAAGGAAGAATTTTTTATTAGCAAGACAGAAAATTCATAGGAGTCATAATGCAGACAGAATACTTGAAATTTAATCTATCTATTAATGCATGTCTTAAAAAATAAGGAAACAAAGCTAAAATTACGACAAAAAAAATACAAAAAGCAGGGATACTGTTTTAAAATGCATAACTGAAACTGTTAAAGGAACACAGATGATTGTGTACTGTAGTATTTTCACATTTTCCTACAATCAAAATAGGACAGCAGGTTGTAAAAGACTAGCTTCCAGCAGTTTGCCTGTAATAATTTGTAGTAAAAACCACATTTTGTTATGTACTGGAGAGAGAAAAAGAAAATGTTTTGGGGATGTTATCCTGGAATAACTACACATCCATTTTCTTAATAGTGCTTGGATAAAGCTGAAAGACAGAAACTATTAAAAAGGTATATTTGCATTCATTATATCCACAGTAAAAATAAATTAAGAACTCCTATTGATATAATTACAGCTTAAAGTATTAAAATAAACATTATCAAAGTACAGTAGTTCTGTTACAGCACTTGCAAACAAGTCATCTCTCCATTTAAACAAGACCTCACCAGCATTTTGAGTGGGAAGGAGTTTGTTGCTATTTTGTCATCTATTACTAGCTTTTTCTGTCAGTGAACACATCCTTTGGCAGGCATGCAGGGAGACTTTTAAACAATTCAAAATTATTTTGGCAAAAACTGAAGCACCTACAGTTGCAAAAACACATCTTCAAAATTTTTATGTATCCAAAAACGTTCAGGCTGTCTTTGACGTGTAATTGGATCCTGTTTTATAGCTGAGCCATTTTTAGTTTTTAATTTCTTACATCTTAGTCAGGGTTTTAAGTAGATCAGTCATACCAGCACACTCAGAAAATCCTAAACTAGCTGCAGCTGTGTTTTTAATGGAAGCATAAGTTGTATCAATAGCTGTGGTGGGCTGATCTCCTGCTTTGGTGTAGGACCTGGCCATTTCTAGTCTTTTGGGCTTTCAATTATTCTTAACAATTTTGGAGGCAACAAAGTGAGTGATGCTACTTTACTGAAGCCTGCCATCAAACTTTCCTTGCTGCCTTAAACTTCCAGATAGTAAGGTGTATGTTTGGAACATGAAAAGTAGTTGGAGAGCATGTTAGCTCTTTGTTGACTCCAAGATTAAGGTCTTCTGAGTATCACTGCAGTGTGATAGCGTGGGAGGCTCTATTTTAGTGGCCTAGGTAGGCTTGCACAAAGGTACCTAAAAAGCTCCTGAGAGTAAGCCTGTTGGAGCAGCATCCTGTTGCCTGCTTGTGTGTGGTTGTGTTGCAGCTCAGGTCCACGGTGGGGTAATGAAGCACCCCCTTGCTGGTTTCGTGGTCCGTTATAGCTGCTGTCACCACATGGTGACATCTACAACATGGTGACTAAAGCCACATAAGCTGATGCAGGATGATGCCCAGAGTTGCTGCCATGCTGGCTGTGCCCCTATTCACACCTGGGATGAGGCTCATGAGCACAAGCAAGGTGGCAGTGCTGGAATGTGGCTGACTGCAGGGAGAGTGGGGTCCAACCATGAGCCCCAGCTCAACCCATTTCCCCCTGTGTTTGAGCACAGGCCTGTCCCACAGCGAGAGCGCAGATGTGCTTTATGCATCTGCCCCTGCATGCAACTGCACAGCACCCTGCCCATCACCAGGACCCACTGAGGAGAAGAATAACTCAGTCTCTGATGCCAAATTATGACTCTCCTTGTTTCTGAAAGCCCTTTGAGTCTTTCCTCCGCCATGGACATCTGGTTTTCACATCACAGTTACTTCAGCCCATAAGCTTCCACAAGAATTTTAAATAAAATATCACTACTAACCAGATCCACGGGGGAAAGCAGTGGCTTTGCTCACAAATAGGCACATTGTTGAGGCTGGGGAAAAAGGGGGTTCTTTCATTCACACTGGGTTACATCACTGAGAGCCAGCCAAATGATGGAAAATAGCAAGAGCTGTTATAGGAACAAGTTTATGTGCTGCAAATGCAAGAAACATCATTGCTAATGGTGCACATCTGATGTGTATTCAGTCCTCAGCTGTAGCATTGCAGGAGTAGGAGATGGGCCTAGTGATGGCCTGGGAGCTGTGGGCATCACGTCGCAGAAAGGTGGTGGAGGCCCTCAAACATGGTGTGCAGGTCTCATGGGTTAAAAAGAGCCTTTTCTGTGCCTCTGCAAAGGCATATGTGGATGTCTGGATTTATCTCATCCAGTTTTAGACATCTCTAAAACTTATACACTAATTCATTACTGTAAGCCCCCTTGACAGGCAGTGAACAAGCACTTCCAGAGTGCCTGTCTAGACAGGGTGATGCTGAGGTATCCTTACAAAGACCTACTTAACTCTAAGCATTGATTGACTAGCACTGAACTAGACATCTAACTTCTAGATGCTGAAATTAGGCCAGATACTTTCTCTTCTTTTAGCTTTCTTTGTGCTTCTAGCTTTCTTTGTGCTTCTTTGTGTGTATTTTGCAAATCTTGGTAAGTGCCTGCAGAATAAATTAAAAGGTCTGTAACTGCCTCGGCACTTAACTATGATTTTAAAACAGGAACAAGATCCTGCCTTAGGAAAATTGTGTTAAATCCCTGCTTAGTTATCATTGACAGCTTAAGCACATATACATCTCCAGATACATATATACCCATATATATCTATCTATAAAAACACCCCCATGTCTTTATATTTTCTAACAAAATTTTCCTATTAGCATGTTTTGTTGAATGCGTTCGACATTTATTCTTCTGGATGAGTACAATTTAAAAAATAGACATAAAGAAATAAAATAGACATTTTCTTTTCTGATGCAAGAGACGTTTTAGGGCCCCAAGATTTTTCAAAGGATGAGGAACATCTTCCTGTATCTGAATGTGGATACAGTACTCAGATGTAGAATTCCCTGTAACAGAAAGAATTTTATATTGTGTAGAATCAGCATAAAATAATGAAAATTAATGTAGTGGCTTCTTGTTTGCATTAAATATGAGATCATTTCTTTAAGATATTATGGATCCTTGTGAAGCTGTGTTGTGTACATCCAGCCTTCTGATATTGAGTAAGATTTATCCAGCAACTTCCATGATGTTTTACAGAAACTTTTCGTTACAAAACATGCATTTGACTGCCTGTGATGATACAGAATATTCCCTCCAAGTGCTCAATTTTCCTTAACATACTTGCATGGTTTATTTATGTCTGTGCAATGACATGTGTGAGCAGGTACTCTTTATTGTTTAGAACACCTATCTGTGTGTGCACAACATATATAAATGTGAGGATTATGGTCTTATTTTCAGGTTGGTTTTGTTCCTCTCAACACGTAAAAACCACCTGTTTTTGCGAAATGAAATAGTGTCACTGAGTGGGCTCTGCAGGGATGTTCTGTAGGCACACTGCTGCCTCTGTTACCTCATTCATTTGCATCCCTTTCCCTTTGCACCTATAACTCAGTTGCCAACATCTTCCTACTGAAGGCATTATGAACGATTATTTGTAGAACATCTGGAGTGCAGTGCCCCGTGGACACCTCATGCTTTGTCTTTTTTTGCTGCAGCTGGTGCTGCAGGTCCACAGGCTGCTGCCATAGCCCGCTGTGGTCTCCCCTCAACCACTGGCACTGGCCACATGCCACCAAGAACTACCTTTCCTCTCCAATTTCTGCAGAAAGGGATCACACCTCTTCCAGCACCTTGTCCTGGTAGCTCTCCTGCAGCACTTGTCAACCACAGAGGGACAGACTTGCAGGGAGTGTTATTGCTCTAAACTCAGCTTGCCCAAGTAAGACCCCACCCTGCTTTCAGCTCATCAGTAGATGCACTTGCTGATACTCTTAATTATTTAAGCGACCACTTGACAAAATCAATAAGATTTTGTAAAGTTACACACAGCACTTTCCCAGATCCTCCCACTCAGCATTGGCTGCCATTTTTGCCTTTGCATTTGTGGAGATTTCCTCTCAGACCAGTGCACTTCCTACCATGCTCAGATGAGGCAAGTAAAACCTGAATAATGCAGCATGCATGGTTAAAAAAATCCCTCACAGGTTCAGAGGACAAAGAAGAGTTTCATCACTCCTTATTGGTTCCCTTTCCTATATGGCTTAGTTGCGGCTGGTGGGATGTTGAGCTTGGTCTACAAATATAAAACCCAGCCGGTTCTTTTCCAGGCTGTGGAGCCCAGTGAGTAGATGGAGTTTCGCATTCCTGAAGAGAACAAGAATGTTTTCACAGTGAAATCTGCTCTGTGTGAATTACAGGAGTTTATTTTTTCAGGATGAACTCCTTGGACAGCTTTTTTTTTGTCTTTTTAAAGAGGAGATGATATGCTATGAAAATGTCTACTGTAGTAAATAACCGTGTTGTTATTAAAGCTTGATTGGGAAAATTTGGGTTAAAACCTCGAACAGCTATTGAGGAGTAACAGGAACAAATATCTTGCAGTATTTTCTCCCTCTCATTTCTGTGCGTAGGGTTAGCTATGGTAAGCTCACACAGTTGTGCCATGTGTTGGTTGCTATCAGGTATTTCCCGCTGGTATTTCCCGGGGAGCGATGATGCTGCACAGGGTGAGCGGCAGTGGCTGCGTGGCAGTTCAGACAGACTGGACAGTGCACTGCTTTTCCTTTCAGTGGTTGCACAGTCACGTTTTACCTTGTGTGCTGCAGCTAGGAGCTGAGATATTACAACCTTGGTTGTAATATTACAACCTTGGTTAATTGTTTTTGCCTGTCTTAGTGTTGCTTTTGGGTTCCCAATCAAGTGTGTGTTGGGGACAAAACCTATTGAGACTGTCTGCCAGAACAGGAGCCCAGGGCTCATCTCTGATCAAACATGCCTGTTACTGAGGCTCTGCCACTGAAGGGATTCTGTGTCACTGAGGTTCCTGAAATGCTTTTGCCAAACAGGGTTTATTTACCACTTAAAAATAAGACAAAAAGCACTACATTAAGCTAAATATTAATTTTGTTGCTTTTCTAGCAAGAAGGCCAAGGAAACAGTGAGTTGTGCTATTTCATCATGCAACATCAGCTGCATGTCATGTGACTAAATGTGGAGAGGATTTTTATTATCTTTTAATTTGAGCTGTAAGGGTAGGATTGAGTTTTGCCCTCAGACAAGTTCTTCAGACTCCCTGTTGGGTCTCCATGGGAGGTTTGCGTGCTCATCTATGGGCAGAAATCACTTACAGCTTTGGAGCTTCCACACACAGGCATGCTCCTTTGAGGTCCCCCCAGTTGCTGTGCATCACTTGAGTCATGAGGACTTGCCTTACCTTGCAGCACCTTTGCAGAGAAGTTAATCAGCCTCATCTCTACCACAGGGTACACACAGATACCAGAGAGCATCCGATAGGAAATAACCTTTTGGCACAGGTAAAATGATTCATGTAGTCACATTAAGGTCCTGTTTGAGTTGACACATGCTCAGAAATGGTATTAATCTGATACATGCCAGTGATGTCTGGGGGTTGAGTGGTCACTTGGAAAGACCTCAAGTCCCTTAGGGAAAGATGTTGGAAACTTGTTAATGGCACCAGCTCCAGTTCAGGTGTCCTGAATGACCCATAGGAGGACTTTCTCCTTTCAGACAGAATTGCCAGACAACTGGGAGATGAGAAGAGTAGAACAGGACAAAGGAACAGCAGCAATATGTGTGAGCCATAGACTACTCTGAATTGTGTAAGAAATTATATGCTATCCTTTGCCATGGATGGCAAAGATGACAACAGCTCTGGGCCACAGAGCAAGATTTTGTGCTCATCTAAGCAATATTGGCAATTTTGTAGATGTTCCATCTTCTTTTCTGCTCAGGGAGAAGTATGGAAGCGACGCCTTGACCTTCTCCTGAAAGAGGAAAAATCTTTGAAGGAAGTAAGCTTAAACAAACTTAAAAAGGAATGCAGGAAGTCTTTCTTTAGGGATTTGTGTATTGCATGTGGCATTATCCCATGTATTTCACTACTATGCTGCAGTTAAGGACTTTCTATGCTGTCTTTTTAACCAAATCAATATACTGCTTATACTGACAGAAAAGTGAGTTATATTCTGTATCTTCCTCTCTTCCACATTAAGCCTAATATTTATTTCAAGGCAATGGCAGAAAAAGTGGAGTTGTAAGCTACCCCATCTTTTTTTTTTAGCTTTTTTACATGCAGGCAGTGACATGACCTATTCTAGATGCACAAAAATAAAATTAATGAATTGCATTATGTGAGACAAGCTTCAATGTACAGAGGCAACGTAATGTGAACATTTGATTTTGCTGTATTAGACATTAAAACACAGTCTTAATCAGAAACCTTAATCAAAAAGCTTATGGTGGATACTAGCTTCTATTCCAGAATAGCAAATGCTTTACATTTCATCATAGAATCAAATGTTCCATAGAAGCAGAATTTTTTTTTTATATACTGTATCTTCACTAGGTTACGTTATTTTATATGCATAACTTGGTAGCAGGCTGTTTTATAAATGCACTGTCTAGAGGTAGTCATTTTCATTTTTTTAAAACAAAACCAAGAACTTAAGAGTGCTCAACACTTTCCACACATTAAAACTAGAACAGTTGAAATTTTGTGCAGTACAGGACTGGAAGTGTGTTGTGCAACAGGAGAATGAGTGTCAGCTAGAAGCAGACATGGAGAGGGGAGACTGAAAGAACTGGATGTGTTTAGTCTAGCAAAGTGTGTGCTAAGTACCCCGAGGAGAAGGCTGTGAGAGGGAAAAGTAATTACTTAAGTCTAAAGGACAGTGTTTGCACGAGAGCATTCTGGGAATGCACAGGTCAGAAAATGAATGCCTTTTGTAAAGGAAAGGAGGCTTTGGTGACCATCAGACGAGGGAGACTCCAGAGCAGCCTCCCAAAATCAGCTTCAGGAACGTAAGGCGATGTCCCTTGTGTTTTGTGAGTGGACTTCAATAACACAATTTTCTTGTGAAGATACTGGTTGGAGTCTATAACCTGGCATGTCCTCTATCATCCTGCAAATTCAAAAGTCCTGTGTAGACTTACTGGATTATGGTGCCTGCAAATGTGTAAGTTTTCTTCACTTAAGACTTACAGTTCACTGAAAGGAGCAAAGTCATTGATATGTGCTAGTCTTTCCTTCATAAATATTTTTTGGGAGGAAGAGGAACAGATGGTGGGGGAAGATGCC
Organism: Myiozetetes cayanensis; assembly: GCF_022539395.1. Classification (NCBI taxonomy): domain Eukaryota; kingdom Metazoa; phylum Chordata; class Aves; order Passeriformes; family Tyrannidae; genus Myiozetetes; species Myiozetetes cayanensis. The sequence goes on along the minus strand of NW_026086604.1, from coordinate 112,248,496 downwards.
TTCTGCTCATTGCCACTAACAAAGCAGTGGACGGCACCTGTGTGTTGCGTGCACATTTGTGTGCCAGTGATGGACATTTCCTGTTGCTATCCCATTTCTGCTGAAAGATTGTGTCCCTTCATGTCTTTGGATTGGTTTGTTCGTTGGTGAATTAACACACAACACAGAAACATTCATAAAGCTGGTAAGAGTGAATGATGCTCCAAACCATTTGTGTAGCACAAGTGCCATTCATGAAGGTGTGACTGGTCCACCACACATGCCCAAGTTTCCCAGTGACATGTAGATGCATCCAGGCTATGCTCTAGGCTCGTTAGTATCCTTCTCTTCGTGTCTTCATGTGATTTTTCTGACCTGAACTGAATGGCCTGAATTATGGTACTCATTACCTAAAGGTTAATGTTAGTATTGTGAGGATTTTGATTTTTCCCTTCTGTACCACAGGCTGTTCAGGGAGAGAGAAAAAAAAACACTCAGGCCTTTGTAAATCACTCATGGACCTGGTGTTAGCATGCCTCGCCAAGAGCCCCCCTGTGTATTGCAGTGTTCCCAGGGCTGTAGGTAGAAGAAAGCGCCATAAAATACCATCCAAACAGTCTGGCTCAAACTGCAAATGCAGGGGTGCGTGGAAAAGTAAAAAGCATTTTGACAGATATGGTAACACCAGAGGTTCTCAGTTTTTGGGTAAAAAAAATCTCACTTTAAAAAATAGAAAGTATGCTCAATAATATTGGTTATGGAACCAGGCCACTCATGCAAATAGAAGTATGATTTTTGTTTTTACTACAAGAAGCCATTCAAGGATCCTTCTGTGTTGCAATGTGTTGTACTGTTCAGGCTATGCAGTAAATCCCACTTCTGGTGTGTGCTTCTGACAGCAGAAAGTGCTGCAGAGCATTTGGCTTTGTCACTGTGGGGCAAGAAGTGTCTCTGTTCCCCTGACTAAGCAAATCACCCTGAGTTTCTAGAGGGAACTGGAGCTACATCATACAGACGTAAGGTGGACATCTAGAGATGGGCTACAGAGAGCAGAGGCAGAAAGGAAGGAGGTGTGAAATCCTGCAGAACGAAAAGGATACAACATGCCAGGTGCCACTGCACTTGCAGTGTAGTGTCTACTGTGAGGGCTGCATTTACTGCATACAGGATGAAAATGTGGGAACTAGGGGACACTGTGATGGATTGATTTCTATCGCATATGCCACAAATACTGGATAAAAAAATCAGGATGTGGCATTTCTACACAAATGATTCATATGTTCCAGGTACTTGTATGATTTCCTAAAAAGCAGGGGAAATAAACAGCTTCTCAAATGCACAGTAACAATGACATAAAAATAATAAGCGAAGACGTGTAGGGGTAAAACACTAACCATATTTGTTCTCAGCCATATCTGCAGAGAGTGTATGGCAATTTTCAAAGCAGGCAGACAGCTACCAACATTTTTCTTCAAAAGGGCAGAATTTGACTTTTACCCTTTACAAGGGCATTGAGTCGCCTGTCTGAGGAATCTTCATTTTGCCTGCAATCAGAAGGGGCACTGTGTGGACTAATGTTGATGTCATTTCTCAGCTGAAGCTTGTTCTGTCTAAAATATCAGGGCTCAGACATCTTTATAGCAGCAGAGCAAATGAAAATATGTAGTTCTGTTTGTAACTTCTCAACTGTATTCACACTTCAGATGCTAGTTTTTACAAATAATTTCTAGATACTGCAAGAAAAATATTCTCTGTAAAGGTCAAACACTGGATGAAGCTTGTTTGGCATCATATGCGTGATTCCATACGTTCACATGTACAGTGACCCAAATTTAACCTTGGCCAAAGATAGTAAAGCACTGTCAGAGTCAGTACTTGCACAAGGATTGCCTTTGACATGGTATTTCCTAGATCATTGCAACCTATGGGAGCTGCTAATTATCTGTGGATAACCAGAAAGGTAATACCTGTAATTTCCTTATCACCCCAGGCTGTCTACTCACAGTTGCAGTGTGTTAGTATGGGATGCCAGTTCTGTGCAATGTGGGTAAACTCTACAGTGACAAATGACTTATGAGCCATTTTCAAGGTGAGATTTTGATCAGGGAGCTTGTGCCAAGTGTTTTCTATTAAGCACTTCATTTCACTGCATGGTTAATCAGCAAAAGATTCTTCCAAAAATCCATTATGTCATATGTCATATGTAATATGTCAGAACCATTTCTCCTTGCTCAAAATGGAGGGACCACAAATGCTTAAAAATAGCAAATCTTATTTCTACTTAAAAGCTTTTTTTAAAAAGAAAGACAAAATAAGCATATAGCTTTGCTTCTGACCTTGTTCAAAAGCTATCTAGATGAGAAGCCAAAAATGTAAAAGTTTACACAGCTTGACATGTTATTCATTATGCAAATACTTTCAAAAGCAATGCTAGCCTGTGTAGTATTATGATATTTGATAAAATCAGTATTAACTATGTGTGTCTTTTGAAGCTGTAATAAGTCTGGGTCATTTTATATGACTGCAAAGACCTTTTGGAATACAGATCAAATCCCCAGCATGTTTTCCTTTCTTAGCAAACCCTTTTCTACATCTAGAAGGCTCAAGTACTAAGGCGACCTGCAAGCTTGTATCAGAATTGGTCTTTCTTTTTCCTTTCTGTAAATGAGAACTGAATTTTATATATGCTTACTAACATAATGCTTCTCTTTCAAGTCAGGGTCAGTATAGATTCAGTTTTAAATGTGCTTGAAACTGTTTCTTGACTAGTTGATTCTGACAGGGCTACACATGTATCTTGTTTACTTAAGGCAGGAGGTAGGCTGAAACTTTGGTTTTCTCTTACTGACCATCACAGTAAGATGTCTAAATAATTTCCAACTCGCCAGCTTTCAGCTCAGGCTAAACTCCTTTGAAATCTTCAAGAACTGCACAATCCATAGATTCATTTACAGTCTTCACTTCTGATTTGAATGCCAATAACTTTGAAGTAACAAACGACAGGGCAGACTGGCAAAGTGCCCTTGTGAAACGGGGACATAAAATACTCTGTGTCTCACCCATCCTGCTATGCAGTAATTGCCCCAAAAGGGCAAAAAGAGCTTTTGTCTCTTCTGCTTCTGGAAATGCCATATACCAGTTAGATACTCTGCAGTTTTCTGGGACTCTCAATTAATGGTACCAAAATGTGAATAATTTCTTAGTGTCTTTCGGTGCCCAAAGGAAAGAAATACCACTTGACTCCTGAAACAACCTTATCACAAAACACGTCTTCCTGTAAAGGCTCTGGTAAGGCTCAGGCATTTATTAAGAAAAAACCTGATAGTTTCCATGTGTCAGTGACAAAGACCTACAAATAGACATACTCTGCTGGCTTAAACACTGTCATTTCCAAAGACTATTGGCATTGGTGCTGGTCTTGAGAGAAGAGACCTGGACAGAATCGGGTACTTCCCAGTAGTAGTCCCACCTCACTGTTGAAAGTGAATTATGCTTTAAACCCATTGCTGGAAGTTGTGTACTCTCATTTATATTCTTCAAAAATCACCTTTTCCCTATTGTCTTCTGACAGTCATTGTCTCTCAGATCTGTGAATGATACAAACGAGGAACCTTTGAACTTCCCCAGAATTTAGTTTTGAGTGCTGAGCTCTGTCAGGTTGACTGAGCAACACAGGAGCCACCCATAGTGGATGTCATTGTGGTCCTACTTCCAGAGGTGGAAACCTGTATTCACATGCTGCACGAAACTAGCATCTGCCATAAAAATTTCCTCTATCCATCCAGTTCTCCACTTGGACAACTGAAAGGGGAAAATCAAGAAGCATTCAAATCCTCTGTAAAAAAGTTATGATCCTAAAGATTTCTTTTGATTCTCTTTGAACTAAAAACTATTTTCAGCATAAGAACCACCAAGGAATTATATGAAACAGTTTTACAATTACCTTCAGGTTTACAATTCTCCTTCAAGACCAGGTTTGAGTCACCTTGTCTAGTGGAAGGTTCCCTGCCTGACAGGGTGCTTGAAACTAGATGATCTTCAAGGTCCCTTCCAACCCAAACCTTTCTATGAGTCTATGATGCTGTGCCATGTGAATTCCATGAGATTTTGTTTCTGTATGGAGGAGCTATTGCAGAGTTCCTTACCTTCTCCTGTGGCATGGTGTTTACTCTGACATCAAAAGAAATGAGTGAACAATCACCATGGTCAGTCTGTCCATTTACATTATATCCACTCCTTCCCCTGAGCCCCTGTCAGGAACTTCTTTCAGTGATGACGTTGGTGGTCAGACCTCACTTTTTAGTGAAGCTGCTGCTTCTCAGTGTTTATTCATTCTGAATAGTCTAAACTAGTGCATGAGAGCTCTTTTATATGGGGTGGAAGTGCTTTTCTGCACTTCTCCCTCTGAAACTGCTTTCTGTACTGGAAATGGTCTGTAACACAGTGCCTATATCTGCTTTCTGGGGACACAAACCCTCTCAAACAACATCCTCGAGTAGAAATTCATAGTCAGATTTTGCTCCCTTTGCTTTGCAGCTGGAGAGGACAGCAGTGCTGTCTTAGGGTACCCAATAATGCAAAATAAAGGCCAGGGGTAGAAGTCTGTTTGGTTTGATACAGCTGTTTGGTCTGGGACCTCTGGAAAAGTAGAAGCAAGTGAAAAAAATTACAAAAGTATGTAACTTATTCTTTCTCTATCAATCAGAAGGAAAAAGCAGGCTGACCAAGTGTATTTATGCAGGTTATATTGTCCTGACTCTGCCTTTAAGCTGGGAGGATCATGGGCAAAACTGCACCACAGCAGAGAGCAATACCTAGAGAAAGGATTGCTCTTCTCAGGAAAATCCTTGTTGCACTTGTGCTTATTTGAGAGGCTTTGTAGACAGTCTGTGTAGAGCTGGTTTGAAATGATTTGGGAGAACCCAGATTGAGGTCACAGCTGCTATAAGGAATCTTATACAAACCCTTGAGATACATAGAAGTAGTGTCCAGATTTTCATTTAAAAAACTAAAATAGCAAAATTTATCAGTTAAATGTCAAATAAGAAAATGGAAAGAGGACAATGGCCAGGAGAGAGGAAATCCAGTGTGGCTTTTTTTTTTTCTTGTGATTATTTTTCACCTACCAACAAAAGTGCCTACAGCATGTCCTCTTGTTTTGCAAATTACTCTAAAGAATGTGTTGATACTCTAATCATTTGTTTCCTCCTCATAAATGAGGGTGCATTTATGTTTTCATGCTTTGATACAGCCATTACTGTAATTTTTTTGAAAAACCCCTTGCTAAGGTAGCTTAATTGATGCAGGTGATAATACTGTCTGAGCCTGGCAGGGTGAATTGGAAATCTTACTGTAGTCTGGGAAAGTAAGTAGCAATTCACCTTCCTCCCTACTGGGCAGTAAGTAGGAAAACATACCCTCGCATCCACCAAAATGTTCTTTCCTTAATATCCTTGTCTCTGGTCCCAAGGATAAGATTTGTTTGTTTCCAAATCTGTTCCTGTGCTACTCATAAAAACACAGTCAGAGCAGTATTTGTATGATAGATTTGACAGGAACAAATATTGGGCATACTAGATCCATCAAATCTGTGCAAGAGGCTGAGTTGGGAAGTGCTGTGCCCTCAAAAGACCTGATCGCTTTAGGAGATGCCAGAAAAAACGTTGGCAGTATAGGCAGTTATGTTTGAAGTTTAGGGTGCCATTTCAGCAAGGGGAATGAATTTCCTTCTCTAAGAAGGGAAAGTGAGTGGTTGCTGAGAAGGTAAAATAAAAGAAAACAAGGAGTTGAGGAGCTGCTCTGTGTATATGATGATGGATTATTACTGCTTTTTCTGGCTATGAGCAAGACTGTTTTCCCAAGTGTGGGGGAGAGTGGGGAGTGAGCAGTTTGACAGGGCAGTAAGATCACTTAAGAGCAGAGAAGAGATTCTCAGCTAGCTTTGCCAGACAAGGGTGAAATAAGTAGGATAGCTGGGTATAAACCTCTTTTTATTAGATCAGATGTCAGTGAACTATTTTTTTAGTATTTGTGAGCCAATGTAAAAGTATAAGGATATTTACTGCATTGACCAATGCTTCTCACAAAATACTACGGGGTGAGGCATGTGAGGAGTGCGCTGTGAGCACAAGACTCCAGGTGTTAAGAGAGTACCAGTGCTAATGTCCTTCCCTAGGGGAAAACATGACGTCTTCATTAAATTATTGCTATCCATATTTCTTAATTACCATGTACTCATTATATAGGCTGTTATTACTGACCATTTATACAAGAATATCTTTGAAACTGTGCTAATCTTTCAGACATGTACATTTTGAATTCAGTAAGCTAGTCTTGAGTTCTTTTAATAAGTTTTAAATGGTACTCAGATTGTTGAAAACACCTTATTCTGTGATTCATTATTTTTATTCCTTTTTTTTTTTTTGCTTTCTCTTGGAAAACTAATGCTGGTATTACTGTTTTTGTTAGCAATTGTTGGTTCTTTCCCACACGTCTGGAACTGATTTTGTTCACTGTGTTTTTAGTGGAGCTGGAGTGAATGAAGCTCTTTGTTTAGCTTTCTTTTTGTGCCTCAATATCATTAGGTGTCTGAAAAATGTAGAGCTTCTGTGGCACTTCACAAACATTAACTCACTGACCATGCCCAGCTTTGCAGGAATTTTAGTGTTGGGAGTTGCCTTCACCTGGCACTTAACTCAGGCTTGATCCAGCTGTGTTCCAGGACCTTTTTGTATCTAACAGAACCATGGGGCCCTGTTGCACATGCCTGCATAACCAGTATCCTCACTAATATCATCACTCACGATTTTGGTGTCTGCTCTGTATCTGCTGCTGTCCTAGGGCTGCTTTCCCAATAGCTTCTTCTCAGTGAGCAACACTCAGAGGGCCTCTGTTCCCACTCTCTGTCTCCCCATCCTTCCACCCTGCAATGTACCTCTTGAACGACACAGTTTCTGAAAATCATGTTTAAAAACAGAACTGTATTAATAAATGTATTTTATTAGGGGAAACACATTCAACCATGTGGAATTTGAAGGCTCAGTGCTTGCCAAACAACTGTGTTGCACTCAACTTCTTGGCGTCAAAATGCGAAGTCTACCTTCTGCAGGTTGCTAGATGGTGTGCTGAGAGTGTGCTGGGAGGGGGCTGGTGTTAATTGCTGCATGTGGCAGTCGTTGAATTCTGGACCTTTCTCAGTGACACATACTGATGTTCCTCTTCCCATGCCACTCTTCTCTTCTATCGCTTCTCCTATCATGCTTTCCACTGCCCTCCCCCCTCTTCCCTATGGTTCTCCACTTTGTGGTCCTCTACCCGTTCAAGCCTTTCTGTTGCTTAATCTTTCCTATGGCACTGCCTTCAGTAGCCTTGTTTTCTTTTTCCAGGGCCTTTGCCTCCCAGTGATAGCTCCACTGGCACTGGTGGTTGGGTCTGTCTCCATCTTAGGTCACTATACCCACACAGCTGCCTTTGCAGCAGCTCTTGGCTGCATTTGACAAGTGCCAGAAAAATTCCTTCTATTTCTACAGTAACAGTTGGAATTACAGAGGAAAGTGTCTTGTAATGCTCTAGTTCTTCCTCATCCTTCTGGGACTGCAACTGTGAGAGAGCTTCCACTCTGAATGGTTGTCTCCTGGAAATAAACCCCCTATTGAAACCTTGCTGGTGGTTATGCCAAGGGCTGTGGGCATATGAGTTCTATCATGAGATGGCTGCCATGGTGCTTGTCTGTCCTTCCAGCCTCCGCTCTCCCGGACAATTCCTCTGCAATGCTGAGAAGGGCATGGTGGTGATTGTCTTCTACCTTGGCTGGAGATAGCTGTGCTTCTTTGTGTTTCTTCTGCCACTTTCTTTTCTCTGGTCACTCTCTTCTGCAAATTCTCTCCTTAGCATTTATCCACTGCAGGCAAATTAATCAAATTTTCTGAATTGGTTAATTTACCTATGTTTGACTGAGTGACAGTCTACCTTCTTGCTGGATTAGGTGTTAATGCCATTTGATGCTCGTTCCCAATACATTGCAGGGAGTGGTATGACTGTACTTGTTTTTATGGTTTCTTCATATTAATTTAATTTGAATTAGATATTATGATTGAAAGCTGAATTTTTATTTCAGATCTTTTGATTTGACCTGGTGATTATTCTGTCTGGTTTTTGTGGTTTTGTTTTTTTTTTTTCTCAAATTCTTGACCTACATGAATCTTCACATTTTATTGTTTGAAGACTGTTCTTGGTCATTTCCTCTCCCTGCTATCTGGCCTTTTGGCATGTTGCCATGCCCAGCTATGGGAGGGTTCCTGGGAAGATCTCCCACAGCTCTGACTACAATGACCCCAGCCTGGCTGTACCCTGCAGGTATTCAGTGCTCATGACAAAGCCATGATGATGCCCCTGGGAATGGTCAATGGTATCCATGGAGCCATGGGGAACATTTTCTTTCTGCTCCTCATGGTCCTGCTGCTCTGAAGCACATGTCTCTGCCTCAGCATCCTTGCTGTGGTTGCCTGACATTAGCCTTCATGCTCCATTGTGTTTCATTTCTTCACTTTCTTCCATGTTGTGTATATTCTAGAGTTTTCTTAATGGGCTTTTTCCCCACAAACACTTGAGAAGACTGGCGGCTGAAGGGCTGTTTGGACTTTGTGAGTAATGTTGTTATGAGCTTGGCTATGCTCTCCTGTAGTAAAAACTGCTGTCCACTGTGTTTAAAGGGTTGGGGCTGCTGGGGAACATCTGATTTATTAATGGCCTCTTTTCAACTTCCTCCTCATCTTAAGAAGATATAAGCAGGTAATTATCTAGTTGCCAAGAAAATAGTGGAAATAAACTTTAAAATTCCTCCTTGTAAAATGATTTATTTAACAGTTTTATTCTGACATGTGTGTTTTATGTTTTAATCATCTATCTGTGGCTGAGAAACAGGCCAGGTCTCTTCATCTTCTGCTGTTAGATTTTAGAGGACTATTACTTCATGGTTTTGTTTTCTCTTTTGTTGCTGCATGTTGAGTGTTTATGTTGGCTTTCTGGTAGATGCTTAATTGGATTGTAACTGATTTTACACTAAAGACTGATGGCCAGTTTTCTTTTAGTCCTATCTGGATTGCTCTGGTTTCTGGAAGGAATCAATATTCAGAAATGTATTGAATTCTTTTGCTGTAGCTTTCCTTCAGGGACATTACTTACATTTGATCATCAGTGCCAGTTGCCCAGGGTGATGGAGGTGTTCAGGTACCTTGAGTAATGTCTCTGTTCCTGTAATGGTTGCTGTTTGGAACTGGAGTTCTGATATCTGCAGATATTTCCACCTAAATGCTGATAAAAAGGAAAAAGACTAGCAGCTGTTGTCAGGCCTCTTCCAATCGCCTTTCATTCCCTTTCATCCTTCCTGGTCATTTCCTTTGATGGTAATTCTATTTTTCCAGTTTCCAAAGCTCATAATCTCAAAGTCCTTTTTGAGCCTGAGCCTTCTTCAGAAGCTCGTGTTAATCAGATTATTTGTGAAACAGGCTTAGTATCGCCCCAATAATCTTTATAGGTATTGAATGACCTGTACCCTTTGTCAGGAACATACACCAGGTACACAACTCTCATGAATTATCCTCTTTTACCTGCAGGCTGTGGTACTTCTGCTTCACTTAAGCATTTTCTGTTTGTATAGGTCTCATTTGTCTTTCAGATCATCAGAGTCTCTAAGCATCTTTCTCCTCTGCTGAAACAGACACAATAATGTTTGAAGAAAAAGATTCATGTCTGTAATTCATCACTTGCCACTTCTATTCACTGTTAGAGCTAGAACATGAAATGACCAAAAAGAAAAATCTCTTCCTTAAAACAGGAGCCTGGAAAGGCCCTTGTTTGAGGTGCCAAAGTCTCATATTTACAATTATACCCCCCAGGGAAAGCCAGAGGGACTTACAGTAAACATCAGGGTTTACATCCAGAACTGCTGACAAACCAGCTTCCTTTTGATAGATGGATTCATTATCACTTTCTAATTACAAGCAGATTTCCAGGTGTGTTCACCATGTTATAAATGAAATCTGTCCATTGCTATACAGAGATGGCCTCTGGGTCAGGCGTCAGGGATCTATAGCTCCTCTTCTGTTGCTGGACCAAATTAATCAGATGTATTTTTAACAGATAACCTTTACAAAAGTGACTGATTAATCACTTGGTAATGCGGACTGCTATCAAGTTCATCATCTCCAAATAAAGGAAGGAACTCAGCAAGACTACAATACATCAAATGCATCACTCTCAGTGTGTTAAAATACTTTCAGGGCCAGATGCTACTTTTCTGAAAGGATAGAAATCTGCTACATCAAACATAGATGTTTTCCTGCGTCTGTGGGTCAGATTCTGCTCTCAGATGAAGGTTTTCTGCTAACACAGGCTTGCTGTCAAATTGAAGCCCCATGCACATACATCTAAGGACAGAATTTGATCACTACAAAGTAATACAATTTCCAACAGATTCTGTCATTTGATTTTTTTAGAACTGTGATTTTTAAGGGGGTATTGAAAGCTGTACAAATCAGTGAAACACAGTCAGTCTTTGTCTAATCCTGTATCCAGTGATAGATTTAAGTGTGATTTTCTGTGTTCCAGTCACTTCTTTTGAAGATAAAACAGCCTGTCTTTTAATTTCATATTGAAGAATATGCTTGACATCTCTCAAACTGAGATTAGGTTAGCGAAGGCATACCCTCACTTATGCTGCAAAATGAAACAAGTTCCTAATTGTCAAAAGATTAATCCTTGGCAGTCATCCAGGGCAATATTTGCTGTAGCAACTTGGTATCCATCACAGTTACGGACCAAAGGTCTTGTCATATATGTATTCCTGGCAGCAGAGCTGTAGCAGGGCAGTGCAGCCTCAATACCCTGGGCTGTTAGTCTCTGGGAAACTCTATCCATTCCTCAATTAGTGCCCTCATGGGGGTCACAGTCTGTAATGACTGAGCTATTTCTAAAGACTGAAATATAGAAGTCAGTAATAAAAAAAAATAAAAATCTAGGGGTTGCTTTTTGTGCATTGCAGTTCCTTGTTAGAGGTTTTATCATTTACTAAAAGTGTAGTCCATCAACACTAATAACAATAATATTAGTAAACAATGAGGCCTTTTTTTAATTGTGAAAATCACCATTATCTGTAGGTTGATACTGCTTAAATTGGCTAATTTTTAATTTTATTTTTATTTAACTCACTTGGTATTGAACTGCAAAGCTGCTATGGCAGCATCTTCATCTGCCAGCATGGCCAGTTCTGTCCCTGGTTTTAAATACTGACTTTTTCCTGCAGAAATTCATGGGGGGAGCAGAAACAGGGACAAGTCTTTGTTGTCCTGCAAACCTAACAGAAGAGTAGTTTAGTATTAGAAATGAGTCATATAAATTACCAAAGGTAGCAGTCCTCAGCCTTAGTGTAACAAAAAAAAAACACCCAAACCAGCAAAACACTGTCCCCATAACCCTTCTTCTGTGTGAGCCACCTCTGTTGTGTTTTGGGTGATTACTTCAGTGCAAAAATTCTTGGAAGGAAGTTTTATCTCCCTTATTCATCACAGTAATGACAATTCAGAACATGATCTCATTTGGTTCGATATTCATTGTTGCTGATGCTGTGTACCCTGTGACTTTCCACACTGCTAGCTGGCAAAAAACTGTCCACACATTTGCAAGGCAGGGGAAAAAAATCTAGAAAAATTCAGTCGCTGCAGACCAATAATTTGGGGCAGAGGGGCAGGGAAGATATTAAAAAAATTAGGTGCAGCTTTGTTTTCTTTGACTCCTATTTTGCTCTGCTGAGGTTGACAGGATTATGGGGTGCATGTAGGATCAGGACTTGATCCCTCACTGATGAGTCTCTGCCCATTTAGTGCTTTATAGGCCCAAGGGAAAGCGATAAATTGATAGTGTACTGCAGTCTATATTTGGATCCCTGATTTAAAGCTGACAGATGTGTAAAATCATATGTAGTCAGAAAACTCCCTAGTGAGGACACAGCTGCATATATCAATGAGGCAAAGTTACTCTTGTTAAGGCTGGCACTAATTTATATGGGGCAAATTCCCTCCAGATCTCTGTTCTTGGTTGTGTAATACTGAGAGTAGTTTTGGGCTTGTTCCACCTGCTTTGGATCAAACCATGTGCTTTTTGGATATGAATGGAGAAGACTTGCAAATCCAAAGCACTGCTCTTCTCAGTTGCTGGGTAAATGCCATCATACCCTCATTTAGATGTGGCAGCTGTTGTCAGTTACTTAATACCATAAATAAAATAAAGCCAAATTTCCACAAACTGAATCCACCTCTATCACGCGGCCTCCTGCAATGCCTTAAATGAAGTGCGTATTTTTGTTTCTCAGGAGTCTCCCTTTATAACCCACTCTACTGCTTGATTATTTCCTCTATGTCATACAGGAAACAGTAAGTGATTAATAACCTGCCTCAGTTTTACTTTCCCCTCTTGCTGCAGCCTTATTGTGAAATAATGTGACCCACAGATGTCTGAGCAAAACAATCCATTGCATTAGTGACAGATGCTGTTGGGGCTTGCTCACTGAAAGTGAGCTATCACAGGCAGAAAAGCTCAGGTATTCCTGCTACTTTGATAATCTCTTTTTTTCCTGTTGCATAAATTTTGAGTGTTCTGAAAACTCCCAACAAGGCACAACACAACCTACTCTGAAAAACAGCCTAGGGTGAGTACCAGTCCCAGAGGCTCAGGAGGGAGCTAGGAAGCAGGTTTGCTGAAGAAAGGCAGAGTTAGCACTAAAAATTGGCATTCTCTGGCTGTAGAAACGTTGGGAGGGGTGTGAAGTGCACCATATATATCAGGGCTTGCTTCCTTCTTTCTCTGCTAAAAAGGAGATAATGGAAAATAAGGCATCTGCATGTAAAAAAAATGAAAACTTTCATAGTTAAATATATCACGCGTCACCCTTCACCATGTTTAACATTGTCTGGAATGAGTGAGTGATAGAAATTAAAATCTCAGAACTAGTTTTATTAGGATTTAGTTAAGAAGCTGATGTATGGGGATAGTTGGCAGCAGCAATTTCTCAGTAGTAACACTCATAGTGGGGAAGATTCAGACTGACAGTCATTTTCATAGAGCACAAGTGCACACTGAACAAAATTACAAGCTGATTGAATCTTTTAAGCATTGCTAATCGTTTCTACAATCAGTCTATAATACACTCTTCAACTATCAGCTAATGCACTGGAGTCAGCTGGGCTCATAGCTGGAGAGTGCAGGCAGCCCGGGTGTGTGGCATGTGTCAGGCTGGCTAATGGAGGGGTGTCACCCAAGCACACTGCCAGATCTTTGTTTTCCTGAGTGGTTTTTACTAAAGGCGTGTTTGAATAGTAGGGGAGAGCAAAGTTGTCTTATACTTGGTAGCAGCAGAAGGGTGAAATTGTACTATGTAAAGAAATATGATCAGGTGGTGATAGTGGCCACTCCTTTTTATAGCAAATCAGAAAAGGAAGTAGTAGCTGGTTTGACCCAAGATAGGGAAGTCTGCATTTAAATTCACTGTGTGGAGAGAGAGGTGGTTACTGAAAATTTAAATTCCAACTGGAGAAACCTAGAAAATGGTCTACAGGCTCAATAATTTATCTGTTTAGTAAAGAGTTAACCAGGGCCCTAAATGTTGGAGGATCTGCAGAGATTTCTACTGTTGAGGGGGAGGTGTGTGTGTGTACCTTTTCCACCTATTTCAGAAACTTTTCATTGCTGCTCAGAATATCAGTGTGTATCAGCACATCATTTCTAAGCATTTTGTTGCCCATCAGTTTTTTAAAATAGCAAGAAGGAAAAAAGCTTTAGTTGTGAAAAGAAAAGGAGAAACTGAGATATAATTTTACAATGGGTAGAAAGAATTACAGTGCTTTGCAACCCTGCAGTTGTGTGCCACAGTTCATATGATCCAATGCTTAATATAAGTAGCCAGGGCCCTGCCCTCTTGTTTCCAAAAGCCTGAGGGTCTGTTTCAAAATCCTTAGCTCCATGGGATGGAGGATATTCTGCTTCTCTGTGTTCCCTCCTTTCGCCCTTACCTTAAGGAACACCATTATCTTGTAGTAATGAAACCTGAAAACAACAGTGAAGAGTTAACATCAAGGACTTCAGCAAAACCACCACAAAATAATCCACAATCCTGCTCTAAAGAGGTTTCAATAGAACATCTGAGTTAAGCATGCCAATTACAAAGAAGCTCAAGTGGTCTTTGCTTGAAATTGCAAATGTACCACATTGCATTATCACAAGAATTCGCATGCAAGAACAGTTTGCAGATGGTTTGCATTGGCATACTTTATGTAAACGCTCTAGGGAACAGATGGCATCATGGGTTCTTGTGGCAAATGTGAATTTATAGCACTCACAACATGCTAAAGTCTTTTGCCTGTAGCTGAAAAGCAACAAAAATGAAGTGGAAACTCATCCCTGTAAATCAGTTTGCCAGTGTCTTTGCCATTGTAGCTATGGATAACATTTATTTTACTCTTTATTGTGAAATTTGAGTTCTTTTATTTGCCATCTACTTACAATTAGGTGTGAGTGTATGCAGCATGTGTGTATGTTTATTTGAGTGTGCATTCGAAGCTTTTAAATTAATAGACTGATATTGTTAAAGAACAGTAAGTGGAGACCTCAACCATCATTTAATCCAAAGCTTTTGAATTTTTGATCCAAAATTGAATTCAGATAATTTTAATTTTCTGTTTATGCTGAAATTGCTCCGGGTAATCAAATGATTAAAAAAAAAAAAAAGTTGGCAAATACTGTTAGAAGAGATAAAATAACAATATAGGTTTTAATTGTGAATTACTGACCTCAGTCATTTTGCACATACATATGCACTGGGATGAGCATCAGGGCACATTAGTATACAAAGTTTAAGTTCTTTCTTGTTTGGACAGAAACTGGAATTTGAACATCTTCTGTAAAGAGGAGTTATATAAGAAACCAGACCTGGGAGAGGAGAGGGGGGAGGAATTGTGTAAACAAACAAGGGATTCGTTTAATTCCTTTAGAGCTATTATATTGAACTTAGAATATAATTATTATTGCAGCATATTCCCTAATTATTTAGATGCTTGTAAAAATTGATTTTATGTAAACACAGCTTGTTCTAAAACAGCCAGGTCTTTGCAGTGAACATAAGTTGTCTAAAATTTATTGACCTGTCGTTCACATGTGTTACTTTACTAGCACTTAATGGTCTGTTTAGATAGTCTTGGTGTGTATGAACTCCCAGTGCGCTACTCCAAGCACCACACGTTGACAGGTAGCTGCCATGTAGATAAAATAAGGGGCCCTACTCCAAAGCATACAGGGACACACAATCATTAGTTATTTTCTAATCTAAAGCAGGGATTTCCTTAGCAGCCAGAGGGAAAGAATCGTTCTGATTTTGCATTATCTCTGCAGCTGAGTTCGGCCCTAAGTCCTGAACCAATATGCAGCAAGGCCAAAAGCAAACAAGCAGGAAACCCAGCCTTGCACCAAATGGAGTTGATTTAAGGATCCTGAGCTTTGAGGGTTTCTTTTTGAACGGGTCATGTAGACAGTGGCCAAGATTAGAAACTTATTTTGGCCTTCAAACTCCCACAAAAGATTTAAGACTGATAATGGAAATGTAAGTTACTTTCGTAGTAGACAGAGAACACCTTAAAAAAACGGTTGTGTTAAAACCTTCTGTGGTGTTCTTTATCCTGTGTATAAATAAAGCTGTCCACAAAGAAAAATTAAAACAACAAAAAACATTAATTCTTATGGTACTTATTCTCCTCTGGCTCAAATGTGATTTTTGCCTCTTTTTCTTACTTGCTAGGGCTCCCGTGTATTTTGTGAGTTGATATCTCTTTTTTTCTTATTTAGATCTCATGAAAAAAATTGTGCTAATGATAGGATCAGTCTAGCCCAAGTAATTAACCAAAGTGCTACTCTGTTTCCACATTTATGAGGCTGAGTATTTCTAGACACGCTCAGCTTTTCTGGTTGTTGTGATTCTGGATCAGCAGCACAGTTATCTTATTTTGATGCTAGCAGGAGTTGCATCCCTAACATCCAATGTGCCATCTGCCCTGCCCGACTCGGTGGTTATCAGTGTGTCTATGAATCATGAATACTTGGCCCATAAAGAGGTATTTATCTTAGCAGTAAATGCTTGGTTTGAAAATGTTGGTCCAAATTCATACTAATACTTCATCATTCCATCTGAAAGCCTACTCTCAGAATGTCTGTGGCCCTGGGAATTCAGCAGCAAATTTTTCATAGGGAAACTATTTTATGTCAGTGTTTAAATATTTCATAGGGGTCTTAAGTAAAGAATACATTATGTAACTATTTTTTTTCATATATGCAATTGCAGAGTTGTTTTTCTGCCTTCATGTCAGGCCAAATTCTGCTCTATTTGACCAACAATAATTTAAAGTAAATATTATGTCCAGTGGATTTACATCTATGTAGCTTGACTTGACATGTACAGTAAGGACAAGAAACATCAGAATCAGATTTTGTTTGCTGTGGCAGTAAAGATCCACTTTTCAAGATACACTGACTTCTCTATAGACTGAGCAATCCCAGTATCCCTAACTCTTAAAAACAACAGAAACCCCCAAATTGTTACATCCTTCACTCCTGTGACATGCACTTGGCTTTAAAAGCATATGAATTAAAAACATAAATAACTATGGAAAATGCTTTAAAAATACATTTTTCCTATATTTCATATAATTCATATAATTCTGTCTGTGATCTTTTTCTCTAACATAGGATCATACATTTTGTTACCAGCCATTCATTAAAATTGACTATTAGAACTTTAAACAAGCAGGCCATTCCCTACCTGATATATTTTAACATAGTTTATCAGCAATGGAAATGTCATCTAGACCCAACAGATTATATATTTTGAGATCAGAATGGACTTCACAGAAATAGTTTAAAAAATTTATTTGAGAAAAACTCTGCTCAGTAACTCCATCTTGTTCCTCTGCAATATGTCAATTTTGTGCTTAAGTTTAATATTTCTTTCATAGTTTTTGCCCTAGAAGCAGCATGATGAGCTCAGGAGGGTGTTTAAACCTAGATCGTCAACCTCCAGAGCTGTCTTATTTTAAATGGTTATATTCAGTGATAAAGTATTTCCCATCAGCCCTGTGCACTAACAGGTGGTCTCATTTTAATGTGCTGAGCATAGGAAAATCCTGTTGAAGATAAGAAAGCTGCAGTAGCACTGTGCCTCTGAAAGGTTTAGGTTTAGATATTTTGCCATTAAAAGTCCCCCTTACTGAAAGCTACACAGTTGTGTCTCATTATGCCAGCTTTGTCCTCTCTGAATAATGAGGTATGCGCTGAAGTTGACTTTCCAGTGATTCCCACTTTTGGGTGACATCATTGAAAGGATTTAAGGATTTCTTTCCCTTGGCAATAGTACTCAGCTCCACGCCAGTCTGTTGCGCTATGCTGTACCTGCCTTGTTCCCTGGGGGATAAAGGGCAAGTGTGAGGACTGGCTGGATGTGGCTCCTTGGGTCTCTGCTGCTGCTGCTGGGAGGTTGGCTTCCATGGCACCTGCTGAGGAGTATATCCCTTCTCTTCTGTCATCTTGGCTAAGTAACCAACATCCTCATCCTGGAAGTAGTCCTGTCCCTTTCTTGACAGTGGACATTCAGGGGAGGGTAAGGAGCATATAGTAGGCACATTAAATAGCTTGCGTTTTTGGCCAAAGTTCTTTTAGCTAGACAGGTTAATGGTGACTGTTATGACTAGCTAACAATTGGACAGAATAGGGACCAAACTAATGAGAACCAATAGGGCAGGGCCCTCCCAGAAGGGAATTTGTTATTGGTGTAATAAGTTTGGGCATTTGGGTTATCTCGACACCAAATTTTACACTTAGGTGAAACCTAGCAATTTTTATTAACCAGGATGGCACTTTTTCTTGTAACTAATTAGAAACCAGTAAAAGCATCATTGTACTTGTGAAGTGTAAGTGACCATTAAGCTCAGCCCCAGTTTAATGTCCCAGTGGGGGCATTGAGAGACATGTTGCAGTTAAACTCTAAATAGGTGACCAGAATTCCCATGTGGTAAATTGCCCTCTTGGTGTGTTCAAGGGATATTTTCCAAATTTTTGACTGTTTAAGAATGTCTTCAAAAGAGGCATTGTGTCGCTCCTACCTAAGCTGAGCCCATTTGATACACATATATACAGGAGAGAAAACCAAAAAGATCTCTTTCCCCTCTTTCAGATACAGCTCCATATCTTAGCGTAAGAGGAGGAGAATGGCGCTGAAGGCACTGACTTATTGCATATATACTTAAATATTAGGCAGTACAAAACCCACAGAAATTTCGTGGGTTTTTTAAGGGATGGTATATCAGATACGTGAGTAGCCAAGGATGGGCAAGCGGGTGAGGCAACTGGAAACTTCCAAAGTTTTTGCATGGGACCTAAATGTAGTTGATCAGATTTCTTGTGTGAGTCCAGTGAGGATATAAAAATGTTGCATATATGTTGCTAGCCAAGTGGTGCCAGTTCTTCCACAAACTGGGCAGCTCTAGTGACAGCAAAGAGCACTTGTGCAAGGACTCCAGCCCTCTGCTAACAGTGCTGCTGGAAAAGATAGTGCCTGTCACAGTTGCTGCTTTCAGCCCACTTCTAATGGGCTTGAAGTCTCACACCTAGTCACACAGGCTCTGTCTCCACTACAGTGTGATGAACCACCCTGAGAGGCAGCAAAAACCATGGGAAGCTCTTTGACTTGCTCGGTTCCTACACGTGTTCCTGGTTAGAGTGGATGTTGCAGGGCTTCAAAGGCTATCAGAAAAACAAGCAGGGTCAGGGCATGGACTGAGGTCGTGTCCTGTGATTTGTCCATACTGACAGCTGGCACACAGGCCTCCTCTCCCCAGCAATGCCAGGCATGGACTGTGGGTCAGCTGAGAGAGGATCTCCACAGGTATCCCCAAGGCACTGCTGTCATGTAGTGGGAGGTGCTTTGAATGAAAGCTGAGCCCCAGGGCTGAACTGAGCTCTGGCCCGTTGTATTTGTGTGTGAAGGTACAGTCAAGAAGAACTTCTGTGCCTGTGCACAGACCCTCTGGAATTCATGTGGGAGAGAGTTTGTGCTAAAATGTTCTTTTGCTGCAGATTCCCAAAATGGGCAGAGGGTCAGGGTGGTGGCCACACCTTGGCTAAGGCCAAGGCTGATGGACAAGGCAGGTATACTTTGTTAAAATGCAGACATAAATATCTGTGTATTTTCTTTTGTCTCTGACAGCGTGGGATACTGAGCAGAAAAATAATATTCCTTTTTCCCTGTGCTTAACTGGCTGTTGCCCTATGGTCACTAATAGTAGAGATCTAGGCCTGGTATCTTCACACAAGCCTTGAATATGCTGTCAGTGTTCATGACTACAGACCTGGAGGTGGGGGTAGGCAGGATAGACATGCCACCTTTCATAATATTCATGTTTTCCTATGTACTTAGACATACTTATGTCTATTGTTAGATTCAGATCCCACATCTATAAGCTTTTTATTAAAAATTTTCTGGAAAATTGCATCTTCCCACACTGAAGGCATTTTTTTAATGAAGATATTCTTCTGGTCCCACTGGCAGGACCTTACTAGCAGCATTCAGAAAGCCTCCCAACAGGAAAGTCATGAGCCCTGAAGCTGTAGCTTTACTTATATAGTCATTCCTTGCTCCCTCTCCACCTTTTGAAGGCCTGTAAGATCTCCCCTGTATTGTTTTTAGGATTATGTTTGTTAAGGCTAGTAAACTGAGGGATAAATCAAAGGGATTTTGTGATCATAAAGATTTACAATCATCACTATATTACATACTTGAGTAGGGTTAAAATAACAACTCAATTTTAATTTAAAGGGGGGATGGGAAGATCATATAAAGAATACTAGTTTTTATGTAGTTGTCTAGTAAACAACAATGTACAGGATTGCACATCTTGGACAACAGTTAGTATGGAATGCAAAGCTGGTATTTTCAGAGTGTTTTCAGTACCTTTCAGTTGCCTCTGTCGTAGGTCCTGAATTAACTTTAGTATTTCTGAATTACTCAGTGTTACCAGTCAAAGATGTAAAATAAATCATAATTCTGACACACAAATTAAAAGGCTCAGTGATAGTAATTTAGGGTATTTCTTCCTTATCCTTTAGTTTCCTAGCCTTTCAACATGCCAGTTTGGTCATGTTTGTAGGCCATTCTTCTGAGTCCTTAAAGCTCAAGACTCCTCAAATGAAAACGGAGTTGCTTGCTTGACTGCTGAGACTTAGATAGAATAAAAAGGGTTTTTAAATCCTGCTACGGATTATATAGGCTTGGCAAAATTTTTTAACATTCTTCTCACACCTTAATAAGTAAGGGATAAGATGGGAAGTCTTAATAAAAAGCCTTTCATTTAAAATCGTCAGAGCATCCACTGTGACTCGGCTTTGCAACAGCCATCACAGATCCTCCTCTTTGCCATATGGCTGCCCATTACAAAACTTCTTTTCGTACAGTCAACAGCTCTTATACACAGAAGATATTCAACCACCAAAAATACCTTCTGTAATGAGGAGAGAGCATGTGAGCTTGTACTTGGCATTTGTTTGCACCCTCACTGTCACCGTGCTGCAAGTGGTCTATGCAGCCAAGAGTAATTACGAGAGATGTGTTGTTTCATGAAGCACAGTGCAGGCTCTGTACAGCTCTGCAAATGGTTGAACAGAAACCCGAGCAGCGGGAGGGCATAAGGTCATTTTGGGATGAGGTGGGCGTGCATTCAAGGGCAACTAAAAAAAAATTAAATAAGCCTCCTTTGGATTCTAAAGTGTGATGCTAATTGAAAAGTGTTCATGACAAACCAGTGACCAGCAAGAGGCTTTGTGAGGGTTCTTTTGGCCTTGTATGATGGAACTGAGATAAACGAGAAAAAGGAAAATCAAAGAATAATGCAGTTCCATTAAAGGAGTGTCTATGTCTTGTAAAGGTGCAACAAATATTCCCAGCGTGGGCTTTGCCACTTCCCAGTGAGTGATGCACCCAAATCTCAAGACTTAATAAAGTCAGAGGATGCAACATTTGGATCCAGGTTTTGATCAACTAGCTGAAATCTTACATGCAGGTGCAGGTCCCAGTTGTGAACTTGTATTTTATGCATTGTTGAGTCCATATCTAGAGCTTTGGTGAAAGTGAGAGACACTTTGAGTGTCTTAAAATAGTCTAAATCACTTAAAATAGTCTAAAATCACAGGCTGGCTCTGTATTTCTGCGAAGAACATTACAAAATACTTTTGTTCTGGACCTCATGATCTCTTACTAAAGCCTCTAGATTCTAGTGTCTAATATCCTAAAGAAGCCTATTAATTATTTAACAAGCTCTGCATTATCATTTGACTTTCTGTGGTTCTTGTTGTCACTCTACTGTCCGTTTTCCTACTTGTCATCTTTTCTCCCTCCTTTAGTTGGGTACGTGTTTGAAGGTAGTTTTAAAGGAATAAAATTACACCCATTTATTTACATAGCAGCTGTCAAAGCACAATACTCAGTTCTCCAGAAGTAAGCACACAAAAAAAGGTTCATCCCCTGGTTTGCTATCTTGAAATTGCAGGGGCTTGGGTTTTCTAAACCCTGCTCCTTTTTATGAGCGATGATTAAAAGGAAAAAAAATCTGCCAGGAGCATGAAACCCCTAAGTTATTGTCACACTGGTGTCACTTGCGAAAGCCGTGTAATAGGTTTGTCAGAGAGACCTTCACAAGAAAGAACCATCTCTGTATCTTTCAGTGGGAACTTGAAATAGAAAAGCCGTAGTTTAATTCCTTATGGTGTTTTCTTGGCATCATCTTTATCTCCCCCGCTCTGATTCAGGCCAAAAGAAAGGGCTGTTTTGTTTTGTTGTGTTTTTGCAAGAGAGTAAAATAAAATATTAACTGTGTTTTTCTTTTTTAATATTGGGAGCATAATAAGGTCGCTTAAGAAAAAGAAAGCCAACCAGTAAGCCTGGAATGTCTCTCATTTCTTTAACAGCTACATAGTGTGTGCAGCTGAGAGCTGCCAGTTGGATCCTAGCAGGGGAGAAACCACTTTAGTTTGTTTGGTTTGTATATGGAATAACATTTTTCTTGCCTTGGAATACTTGTTTGTCATCACTCCCCTTTTGTGTTTATGTTCTGCTTGGAAATAGTCTCTGTGCTGTATATGCATTTGCCAGGATGTGCACATAAACAATGTTCCATTATGGCCTGCTCTGCATACTCCTTATTTACACCATATACATTCAACAGTAAACACGGTGGGGAATGACAGAGAGCAAACTCTTCTAGGCCCCTTTTTTTCAGTTAGTCCAGACTTTCTGCCATATGCTTGCTGAGGTCCCACTTCTATTCATGTTTTTATTAGGTAGAAAAAAAGTGTCCAGACTTCACACAAAGCAGCTTTTGTGTTCTCTGTCAAAAAAAATCTTCTCCTATGAAATGTTGATAGAAGTACCCAGAGCCCTTGTGGGGGTGCAGAGTTTGAATAGGCCCGTGGTGAAAGCACGGGAGGGGAGAGCAGGGGAGCTCTTGCTTCTTGTGTGCCATGAACGAATATCTCTTAACTTTCTTTTTCTCTACTTTTCTATTTGGCAATCGGGGTTGTGCCCCTCGTCCTGATGCTTGTTATGAAGGTGACATTTTTAAAGTGTTAAAGTCTTTCAGAATTTTACCTGGAAGGGATGAGGGAGGCAAAAAACGGTTTGCTGTAGCATAAAATGGAAGTTTGACTTAGAATATATGCAGTTTAGTAAAATTATAGAACCACGGGAAAAAAGTGTTAGAGCGGCATAAATCATTTTTAGTGACTCTGTGCTTGAAAACGGTCAGATTAGATCTTTCTCTCATTGATTTTGTATTTGGTTAATGATTCCAGTTCTGAGATCATAAAGCTATATAAGATGTAAAAGATACGGGAAAATATCTTTAACCTCTACTTTTAAACCATGTGTTTCTTTTGACATTGAAATACTGCAATGACCTGGTAATGTTTTCCAATGTTTTAATTTTTGCTGATGTACAAAAATATCACAGAAGAGCTGAATCGTAATTATTACACATGGTATTGCATAAATTTCTTCCTAATTAAAAAGCTTCTAAATTCTGTATAATCAATTTATGAAGGCATGTGGTTTTGACAAATTACACATTTAATTTCTAAAGATTTATTGGAAATTTGACCTGCAGCTAGTTAATTATGTTTATAGTACTGATGCAGTAATACTGGAGATTGATATAATGATATGGTTGCAAATTTATTTTAATATCACCTACCTTCGTAGCAGGACATGGGACACGGGACCTATATTTTTTACCATCTTGTTTATGGTGCAGGAAGGCATTGGTTTAATGAAGAGCACAAATATTGCATAGGTGTTTGTGGTATTTTTATGAAAAGGTACTTTCAACAGAGCATAAGCATATTGAACTTAGTCCTTCAAGTTTTAGCCTTTTAGAGGCTACACTTCCAGTGGCATCAGTGATAGTTTTAGATGGACGCAAAACATGAACTTTTTTAAAAAGTCCATAATAAGAAATCAAATTGATTCTTGCTAATTAATTTTCAGACCACAAAATATTTCTGAAGTATTCCTTTTTGGACTAATCTCCCATCCACTATCTTGATATTCCTAGTTTTATAAAAGTCAGCAGGTAAGTTACTGAAGATGAGCTTTCAAGATATCACACAAGAAGGCAAATAAAATTGTAAATATAATTTAAAATGGTGTCTTTCTATCCCATCTGAATTTGCAAGTGATCTACGAGAACCATAGAAAGAAAATGCAGATGAACTTCTAGAGTGAAAAATGTTTAGAAAAGTAAGGCATATCTTAAACATGTAGGTAAT
This sequence comes from Myiozetetes cayanensis, assembly GCF_022539395.1. Lineage (NCBI taxonomy): Eukaryota > Metazoa > Chordata > Aves > Passeriformes > Tyrannidae > Myiozetetes > Myiozetetes cayanensis. Next base: position 112,224,613 of record NW_026086604.1, on the reverse strand, counting down.
CCTTTTAGTAACACACAAAGGTTATCTGTTTTTTAAAGCAACTACAAAAAAAGTAAACTCCAAGACTGCACTATTAGAGCAAATTAATTTCTGGTTTCTTCTGAGTGGTCTAAATGGGCCTCAGGAGCTGCTGCTGAGCAGCAATTGTACTTCATGAAGAGATGTTGGTGCGAGTTGTGCATTACAGGACCTCCTGTGTTCACGGGGGAGAATGGTGTGTGAAGGAAGAGGAGCCGTAGAAGACCTGGTTCAAGGCTTTTCTCCACTGAACCTTCATTTGAGAGTGTCCTTGGGTCTTACAGAGGAAAGCAAAGGTATAGCCTTAACCTGCTGGTCTGAAATGGGGCAGTGTCTTCAGTGCCTGCTGTTCCAAGCCTTTGGTAAATGCCTGCCCTACCAAGAGTTCCATTTCTTTTGCCTTTTAAAAGAGGAAATAGACAGATCTCACTTATTGTGACCAAAAGATGGACAGAAGTTAAGTGTATATCACATCAGCCTAATCTCTTATTTTCTCCACTGGAAGTCTAGCAGCTCCTTTTTCCTAATAGTACGCAGCTGTGGCTCACAGCAGTGAAGCTGACCACAGGAGGGACGTCCTGAGTGAGGACACGTGCCCTTCCATGTCCCCAGGGACCATCTTGCTCTCTTACAAAGGGGAAAACTAATGCAGCTGAATCATAACACTTTAAAAATAGAGAAGTTTAGGAGTCTTTGTCTTAGATTTTGGCATTTTTAGATTCAAACTCTGTTATTTCTTATAGCCAAATTCAAATTTTGCTATTTCTAATTACCAGGCAAACAGGAATAGTCACATCGAGTGACATTATATAGTCATTATAATATGCTAATTATATATAGTTTTTATCCTTATATTTGTGCTTATACTTGATGTGTATACACAGAAGCATAATGCAATTCTAAAAACAAAATGAAATGTAATGAAATAAACAGAGAATCCCATGTAATTACATGATGCCAGCAGTTAGAAAGGACTATTAGAAAAAACCCAGCTAATTTTATAAGATTTGCAGGAGTTATCTGAGAGTTTACAATAATCAAATGGTACAATTTGGGATGAAAGCAACACATTCTCTGATGGTGAAAAGTTCTCTTATAGATTAATTAAGTACTATCTCTACCAGCTGTGGACTCTTTTATGGTTCAGTAATTGCCTAGACAGAAGTCAATGAGCGGGTAAAATTTGGGTGAAAGAGTCTATTGGTACTTGATAAATGCAGTCCCTACAGCAACCCCACAGATTAAGGATGAACTATTTTATGAGAAATACATTTTATGTTTTACATATGTCACAACACCTGATGATACAAAATATAATTTAGCCCCACCTGAACTCCCTGCATTCTCTGTTCATTGTACTATTAGTATCCTGTGGTGAGTCAGACAGCTTTGCTTTTATTCCAGTAGCATTCAACATATTTCTTCCAAAGTATTTTTGCAAACCTATGAAGTTATTCTGTAGTAGGAGAAAGAAAAGGTCTCTTAAATCACTCCAGATACGTTAACTGGGAAAGAGTTAATCTGCCCTCGGGAGTTGCTATGTAACTGAGTCCTGCTGGGAGAGTCAGGGTTTCCAGCCAATGGGACTCACCCCTACAATACAATGCATCTATCTTGTGTTTCTTACATGTTGTCAGTTATCGGAGTTTTTTCCTGAACTGGAATTACACTCCTGCTCCTTTCATACTCTCCCACTGAGTCTTAAGTAATTGTATTCCACACCAAAGTCAGAAAATAACAGTACAATGGCCTGCATTTATCCCTGAAAGTGTTACTTCAGACAACTCTGAGTGGCGCGTAGAAAGATCTCTCATGCATCAAAACTAGGAAACTTTTAAAAGATGAGATTTCCCAAAGAACTTCAGAGTACAACACATGCCTTAGATCACTTTCAGTCCTTCCGAAAGCCTTCTCCTACCTTTCTGTTCTCACCTGTGCATGCAGCCTTCAGCACGTTGACTTGTGCAGAAAGAGCAGCAAAATATCTCAAACTTAAACTGTTCTTTCCTACTTAAGGTATTTCAAGAAGCCAGTATTGATTTTCCCTGCATCCTGACTAGACTCTCTCCTTAGCTATTCCTCTTCTCTAAGGCCACTCAAGGCTTGAGGGCTGAAGCACGAATTCTTTAATTTCTCCTTTAGAAGAGCCAGGTGTGTTTTCTCAGCTCAAGCAAAGCCTCTGTGGTTGCGCCAATACATTTGTATGGAAGAGGTGGCTCTTCTGAGGGTTTTTCTGTTGGTTTGTGTTTTTCATTTTTTCCTGGAGGAGATCCACCCACAGTCCCTTTGAAGGCTACTGATAAGATGAGGGAGAGACTAAGCTTGACCTGTAAAAACACTACTTAGGAATCTCTGCTTTGGCTGTTGGATTCTGATAGGAAGCAAGAGAGTGGAGTGGTATTTGTCAACATGTCGTTCAAGTCTCAGTAAGTTTTACATTTCACTTAGATCTTTCTGCCTCATTTTTTCCAGTGAGGTTCTGTCTGATAATTTGTGTTGGCAAAGCTCTTAGCCTTTCTTGCGTGCTTGTGAAGCCTTACCTCTGAGTGACATAATGTTCCTGCATTGTTCAGCTAACAGGACAGGCTTTAGTACCAGAGGTGTGCGCTTCTACTCTGAGGAAGTCTGTTTTGAAAAAAAAGAAAAGAAAAACCCTAACCATTTTTAGATAAATTTGAAAATCCAGCAGGTGGACCTGTAACATTTTCAAGTCTTTAAATAACACATATTCACTATATTGTCATTTAGTTTAGACATTTAGGATCTGATTGTAGATAATATCATGCTGTACTTTTTAAGGATAATTACAACATATTTCTCAGAATTGGGAATGTGCACATGCCTCATTCGTGTTACTAAACACAACTGAGGCTTACTGTACCTGTCCATCAATCTTGATAATTCCTTGAAAAAGCTGGGCCACAACCCTGTCTTCTGGCATATTCTTTGGGATACTTTGTGCCAAAGACAGAGTGGATGGATGCAGCAAGGGTGAGATCTTGGAGGCATTTTGCAAAGGAAAGAGTAACCTTCCACACATTTTTCTTTGCATGTCTCCATATGAGATTGAGATTTTTTTTTTTTAATGTGTGATGACAAGGTCTATGAAGAATAGTTCAGTCAGAAGAAGGCTCAAGATATCCAAATGAAATGTTTTGGACTGGTTTATGTAAAACCAGTTTGATAGTTTTATAAATTAGTTTTATAATATAGTTTTATAAAACTTCTTATAAAAAAGTTTTATTTGATAATTTTATGAAGCCTAAAATGCTGCCTCACATGCTTAGACACCACCTTGCACATCCTTCATTACATTTTGCACAAAGGTCCCATAAGGGCAAAAAATTCATGATACCTCACAATAACTGGGGCAATATGCTGTTGACCACCACAATCTCTAACTGCAACCCAGCCCTGTAAATCCCCTTTGATTAAAACATGTGTGTCAGTTATGATTCCTGAGCATGGACATAATATGTCTGGACATCCAGTCCCTTCTGTGGCCCAATATGGGAGTCTTGCGGTCCAAGGGTATGGGAATTTGCAAATCTATTTAATCATGTGGGACTACCTCACTGAAGCCCGTTGAGACCATGCAGATTTTTCTTTGTTGGCTTAAATTGCGGAAGTCAAGTAGAATTTGAGGGACACACTAAAAAAAATTTGATAGGTGTATTTTAGTAGAGTTTGAAAACCATGAACATCTTGTGAACATTTCAGACTGGGCAGCATTGATCGTGCCGCTGCTTGTTCTGAATGCGAGTGAAGTCCCGCCCAGCCTGATTTTAACTGAGATCTCATCTATGTTTCAATGCTGCATTGGTATAACAATGTAGGTGAGAAAGCAATTATTCCTTTTTGAAAGAGTTTTACCTGTAACAGCCCAGCTGTGGACAGTGACTGTAGTATAAAAGGAATATATGGAATCCCTTACCTGCTCAACAGTAGTTACACTATGATAACCTGTAAGCTTGTAAAACTGACCCCGTTAGTAAAGTTTACTTTTCAGGCTACATCAATAAAGTTACAGTGATAACAGTGTTCCTGAGAGGACATGTGCCCTCAGTTACTTAACACATTATTGATGGCATATGTTCTACAAAAGAAAAGGAGCACCATTTCACCAAATATATACCTCAGTTTCTGAGTAATTCTACCTCACTAACAGCAAAAATTTATGCAGGCTGTTCCCAAACAGAAGTATGTCTGCATGATAAAAACAAAGGTGCGAAGGTACAGTGTGATAGTGCAACAGGCAGAATAGAGGTGTTGGCTTGATGACTGTCATTACCAGCAGATTTCAGGCTGTGTCACCACATTGTCATTGCTGTCATTACCTCTGCTAGCCAGGTAGCTATACCAGAACATTTTCCAGTCACTCCTTCATTTTGCTTTTTAAGATGCCCACAGATAGGATACTGGACTGTTCTTTCAGTGTTGGGTGTAGATTTGGGAACGAGTTAAACAGGAACTAGATTGTCACGAATACACGTGTCAAGCTGCTGAGCATGGATCTATTGCAGTTTACATTAATGGCATAATTCAGTTCAATGTGCATTGGACTTTATGTGACCAGAGCTCCACTCAAGCGTTTTAGCTATTTCAGGCCTCTGGGATCCCTCTATATGGGTTGTCCTTACCAGCACCACAGGACCACAAGCCGTAAGTGCTGCCTAAGTCTGTTCTAAGTTTAACAGGGCTTAGGTGAGGTTTAGTCTTTGTTGGAATATATGTATGTACTGAGCTGGAGTTCCAGTTACTGCTTGGTAATTTTGATCTTTTGCTGGAAGAAAGCCATCAGGGTTACCTCTCCACTAAAAGTTTAAGCTGCCATTAGTGAACCTATGGCAACAGTTGTCCCAGTTTCTATTCTGATTCTGGTTACAACTAGGGTTGTAAGTTGTCTGTGTTTGGAACTCCCATTTATTCTGCATTTTCTAACATTATTTATTTATACATTCCGAGATACCTTCCAGGATATCAGAACATCAGGAAATACTATCCTTTTGTTCGGTAATTTATTTTCCTCTCCTTAAAGAAGGCAGAAACAAAGTATTTACTCAAACATCCTTTCTGAATCTCTCTTTTAGTTTTAGTGGAGCTCTGTGCTCTTTTCCTTTCAGACAAGCATGAGCATATTCACCATATAGGAAACGTTATTGTTAGAAGTAGTATTCTCTGCAGTTTAATATTCAACATTTCTACTTGCTCTTCTGCTCTTTCAAACACCACACTTCTACTTTGGTTTTATAGATCTCACAACCTTCATTCTCCCTGCATTATACAATGCAATGTGTCAGCGCCATGCATGGCACTCCAGTTACCTCAGCATTTCCATTATAACTCTGTTTTGAGGGGTTTATACACTAGCAGTAAAAATCTCTTTCTTGGCTAAACCTTGAAACAGCAGTTTCTGGTCATTGAAAAAGAAAGCAAAATGAAACAAACCTTTTTTTTCCTCACTTCTGTTTTTTTCTGACAACCATTTAGCAGTGATGTTTGCACTGCAGGATCCTCCTAAACAGCAAGTGTAGATTCAGTAGCCAATTTTAATCTAATAACGTTTTTTCTTTTTATATCCTTCAAAAATCCATGTTGTTCTCTCCTTATGTATATGACATCATTACCTCTTTGCCAACCTTTCTGGAGCCTACAGCAGTCAGGCTTTGGGGCCTCAGAATGGTGTAGTTTGGTCTGCCTTTAATTGTAAGGTGGGTGAGTTTTACAGTGCATTTGTTTTGTTTTGTTTTTTCTTTCTTTTTTTTTTTTTTAAATAGTTATCCTTCTTTGTCTCAAAGCCCAGTAACTTACTATCTACTTCTGTGTCACAGAGCTACAAATTTATCACAATCCAAAAAGACATTGGCTATATATGAATATCTAGAATATGAGGGCTATTACCAAAAACAAATTTGGAAAGGATATTAAATCTCATGCTTTAATGCTCAAGTGATTTGCTGTTAGAGAACCGGCTATTAGAGGACCTTTGGGTGAGTTATACCTCGCCATTCACTAGGGATTCCTGTATTTTCCTTAAAAAGGTCTAGTAGCAGTCACTCTTAGAAATGGATTGCTGAGCCAGAAACACTTCCAGTTTTATCATATAGGGCAGTTCTTTTCCACTGGCTCCAGGCCAAAGAATTGTATGGATTCTAAGAAACATGGTTGTGTGTTCAAGTTTGTGGAGATGAATTATTTTTATAGCCTTTAAGTTAAGCAATCAGCTTTAAAGGCAACTTTACGAATACATACCCACTGATTAAGACAGACAAAAAGCCTTTATCAGTAAGTGATTCGCAGACTGGTTGCACGCCCGAGTTCTGGTCTGGAGCTGCTTTTCCCATCTGAAATAAAATACTGCTCTACACTGAATAGTCTTTCACCAGTTGCAGTTATATTTCAGGCCTGAAGTAATTCTTCCTGTTATGTGCAAATTCCTGTTTTGGTCATTGCAAGCTGTGTATAGTAGTATATAGCAGTCAGAAGAACCCCCTTTTTGACTTAATTTCACTGTATTTCATATTTTTCCAAGTCGTTTGTGCCATTTCATGCCAGTAATTTTACTGTTTTATTTTCTTCTGGGCAATTCTTGCTCAGGATTGATACCCATTTACTAGGCCTACCTTAGAGTTTTAAATATTCAGCCATTCTCTTGTGACCTACTGATTTTCTTCCCCATAATCTTTTGACATCATTCATGTGCTTGAGACACGAGGAAAACATCCTTCAACACTAAAAACTACATATAGTGAAGGGGGAATTCAAGTTTTTAGATTTCAAAACTTGTATCCTTGTATCACCAGTTTTGGGGGAGAAAAAAAAAAAAAAAAGAAAAAAAACCCATCAAGGCAGACAAGTACTGTTTCATATTAACATCTATCGTCAATGAAGAGGTAAAAATCAAAGCCTGTGTGTGAGGCAGGGTTAGTGAACTGCCAGTGATTCTCCCAGCAACTGACACAAAGGAATCTGTGAGTATCAAAGCTGAGGCAGCAAGCTTAGTGTCAGTTCTTGCCTAGGGAGTAGAAGAAAACATCACTTTGTCTCTGCTTTCACTGCTTAAACACACACATCATTCACTAGTAACCATTTACTCTGCTGTCAAAACTGTTTCAAGAGAGTGCTACATTTGATTAATAGTAAAATGGATGCAAAAGAAAAAAAAGGCTGCTTCCCCTGAGGTACTTCTGTTGGGAGAATTTTCACATGTACTTCTTAATTTTTCCAACCTATAAATATGCCTGTAACGTTCGAGTACTCTATTGCTTCTTGTAAAGTAATTTTTATTAGAGAGCCTGGTGTACTCATCCTAATTCTAGTTAATGCTCTCCCTCTCTCTCAGTGAACCATATTATGGCATCGTCAGCCTCTTGTACTAACGAAAAAGTGACCAGCACAACCATGTGTGCAGTACATGATTCATAGTGCTGCTTTCTGAATTGTCCAGTGGGTAATTGTAGTACAAAAACCAGAGAAACAGATGTAGACCCTAAACCTTGGCTGTAAATTTTTGTTTTATGATTATGGGTTTCAAATGTGCTATGTCACACTGACAAATATACAGTAACACCAAAGGAAATAGATTTCTGACTTGAGCTTTTTATTTTACTTATAGCTAAGAATATGTTTATTGTAAAGTTTCTGCTATCACAGTCTGAGTGAAAACAGGTATAAAGCAATGATGTGAAATCACAATTTCTTTGCATGGATAAAGTGGAAGATATTGGAGAGCTGTTGCCTCCTTGTACCTCTGTGGGAGTTGGGTAGGCATTTAAAATATGTGGCAATACTTAAAGTTTCATTACGTTTGACTTAGAGGGCTATTAGTTATCAAAATAATTATGGTTAGTCCTGATCTAAATTAGAAAATACCCCCCATTTTATGATTTTTTTTTCCTGATACTCTAAGAAAAATGAGTATCATACTATTTCAAAGTGAAATACGAGATGCATAGGTTACTGTGTTGTAGAAATAATATGAGAGCAAACCATTGGGCTGTTTGAGGAATTTTTTAATTACATGTGGCTTTAGTAACAAGAATAAGAATTAATGCAACTATTATTCGTAATAAAGCATGAGCTACCTGGCTTATTTAGATACACTGAGAAAAACTAATCTTTTTTCAGTTCATACGCAGTGAAGCGTGACTTCCCAACATTTACTTCCAGAAGTTGCCAGTCTACGTTTTGAGTATAACCAACAGGTTTTATTTTTGAATATATTATTCTAAGACTGCTAATGGAAGAAACATAACTGTATGTTTCTGTTTGTCTGATTTTGTTTACTTTAACTCACATGGGCAACATGTTTTTCTTGGCATAAGCTTAAATTGTTCCAAGAACCTTGGTCCACACATAAAAAGCTGTTTTTTCCCTAAATTGGAGACTGACAAAATACTGTGTTTTATGTCATCCTTTCCAGTTATTTTTGTGGTGACACATTATATATTCCAAACTTCTCGTGTGTCCTGTGTCCTCTGGTTAGAAAATACTGTCTTTTAATTTAGCTTTGCTATTCAAAACAAAATTGTAGCAACATAGCCAGCTGAGATATAAACAAAAATTTAGCCACTTTTCCACTTGCATTTTTAATACAACAAACACTGTTTGCTGTGCTGAAATGGTTTAAACAAGCCTTCCCTGAAGGATAGTTTTTTTTGGTAAGCATATGCTGTGCATAAATTTTGGATTAGAGAGTGTCAAGGGCTTCTTCAGCTGGAGGGGTTCAGGCTAGGGGAGGACACCCCAAAGGGCTGAGAAAGTCCTTAAAAAGAAGCTGTTAAACTCTAGCATTTGTAACTCTTCTGCCTGAAGGGAAGACGGGAAGAAAGGCTGCCTGCTGAACGGACAACCACAACTCTCCCGTAGAGGGGAAGGAGGCTAAGAAAAGCTTTTGTTTTTATCTCTTCAAAAGGATTCGCTTCCAGATTGCAGCAGCTCTTTTTGCTGGCCTCTGGTTTTCAACGTGGGTGTATCAGTTTCAGGGAACAAGTGTGTGTGCTGTGGGGGGTTTTGTTTTGTGGGTTGTTTTTTTTTTTTTTTTTTTTTTTAATTCTTGAACCTGTGTGAAAAGTTTTGTTAATACAATCTGCAGGCATTGTCAGAGAGCTTTCGGTTCATCAAAGGACTTTTTGTGGAGAGGGGACACCACATCCATTAAAGTGGCTGCGCAGGTCCCAGGGTGAGTCTCTCTCCAGCATTTCTTTACGGTTGCCAGTGGTGCGCCATGCCTGCGCACAGTGTCCCCTTCTCTGCCCGACCCCCACGTTGGGCTTTGCAAGAAACAGACAATAATCAAGCATTTCGTTTTCCAGTTTCCGAATCTGAGCTTCCTTGGAGCGGGAAGCGAGGCTCCTATGTGCCTTGCTCCTGGAGGATGCTCACTCTGCTGGGGCTGAGGTGGCTTGGCTCATTCATTTAAAATGAAAGCGTGCATGTGGTTATTGAGCTCATGTTCTTTCCACTGGGGCAAAGGGAGCGTTTCCAGGCTGTTGTTTTTCATTTTTAAATTGTCCGTAGGAATGAAGACTGGTGGAAGCCTCAGTGGAGTCTTTCTCAGTGAGCAAGACTTTGCAGAAGGTAGTCATTTACCTAAAAAACACAGAGGTATCTGCTGGCCTGCTGCAAATGGTGGGCCAGCACAGGCCTGGCTGTGGCATCCTCACCACACACCTGTGAAGGCTTTGACACCTACTCCTGCCATGAGGGAGAGCTGCTGGCAATGTGGTTTCACAGAGACCCTGGTGGGTTGGAGCAGCCCCTTGACTCCAGAATGGCTGTGAGGGGGTGGCTGGGGCTTCCTGCCCTAGGGAGGGGACAGTCACAGTGTCCCTGCTCAGCACCACGGGCTGAGTTCTGTTCCCCACGGCTTAGCTCGTGGCCTTTCTCCCCTCCCGGGAAGCTGGGGCTTATTAGCCCTCTGAAAGCTGATACAGCCCCTCCGGGGCCACGGGAGCAGCCTCAGCCCCTCTCTGCTAATCAGAGACAGGCAGGACCCAGCAGCGGGGCTGAGAAGGGAGAGGAGGGGATGCGTGGCTGCCTCCTGCCCTAGGCTGAGTGGTGGGCACCAGCCCTCCCCGGCAGTGCCAAATCTGGTCCATCGGGGAAGCCAGGGAGCGCTGGGTGATTTAGGAGCCAGTGTGAGGGAGGGTGGTGAGGAGAGATTGGTTTGACCCCCCTCCCCCCCATCCCCACGCCCCAGGAGGGACGAGCCCCTGAGATTCCCCGCTGGGAGTGGGGCTGGCGCCGGCCACCGTCTCTGCGAGTGGTATTGAACGGGGTCCCTGCGGGTGGCATTGAGCGGGGTCCCTGCTGGCGTGTGCCGGGCCAGCGCTGGGATGAGGCTGCTCCGAGCCCAGACCCGCCGCCCGAGAAGCCGAGGCGAGTCCTCGTCCCAGGCTGTGGAACAGCGGCAGCGCCTGCGCCTCCGTCTTGGCCTCTCCGGGGAGGAAAGGAATGTGGGGAGGGCGGGGGGAGGCACAGAAGTTTTAGAAAATTCGAACTGGAATTTAAAAATGCTCCGTTCCCTACAACCGCTGAAAACACCGCTGTTTGTTTCCCCACCCCGTTCCCCTTCTCTTCACTGTTGTTTGGTTGTTTGGTTTTTTTTTAATTACTTTTTTATTTTGGGTCTTTTTGGAAGTTGGGCTCCCCGTCCACGCCCGCCCGCTCGGCGGCAGCGGGGCGACTCCGGCATGGCTGGGGCTCGCCTTTGCCTGCCTGCCCGCCTGCCTGCCTGCCTGCCTGCCTGCTTTTTTGCAGGGCTGCTGGGAGTTGTGAAGGCGTGTGAGAATCCTGGGAGCTGGTGATGTCAGACCGCTTGGGTCATTTGAAGGTTAGCAGCCTGGGAAGGGTTCACGGAAAGTTCACTCGCATATATTAGGCAATTCAATCTTTCATTCCCTGTGACACAAGTAGTAGGAAGTGAGCTGTTCAGAGGCAGAAGCATCTATTCACGGCCGAGGGGGATCCCGAGCCTCTACCGGAGCTGTTTTATCCCGGGGAGGTGGGCGATTGGCACGGCGTGGGACGCGGCACGCACCCGGCGATTGCCCCAGGAGCTGGACTGACTCTCAAGAAATTTTGGGGGAAATTTGGTGGTAGCTAAAACTTGGAATGCGGCTCGCATCCCCCCATCTTGCTGGATTGGCTGGGCAGCCTGGAAAATGGTAAATGATCATTTGGATCAATTACAGGCTTTTAGCTGTGTTGTCTGTCATAATTCATGATTCTGGTCTGGGAAAAAGACCAACAGCCTACGTGCCAAAAAAGGGGCAGAGTTTGATGGAGTTGGGTGTACTTTTATGTGCCATTTTCCTCCACACCTAGAGGAAAGCACTTTTGCAGGCATTCTGTGCAAGGGGAATCATGTTTGACTGTATGGACGTTCTAGCAGTGAGCCCTGCTCAGATGCTGGATTTCTACACTGCGAGTCCGTCTTCCTGCATGCTCCAGGAGAAGGCTCTCAAAGCATGCTTCAGTGGATTGGCACAAACAGAGTGGCAACACCGGCACAGTGCTCAATGTAGGTCCCAACTGTTATTTTTCCACTTTAAAGCAATTACTATAATTATTATTGTTGTTGTTATTATTTCATTTATTTATTTATTTGCATGTTTAAAAAAGAAAGACTCGTAATTAAGTGCAGAGATAATGAGGGGTGGGGTGAGTTTTTTTGCAAAATGTGGTTTGCAAGCTTTTTTTTCTCCATTTGGCAAGAAGGGAAAAAGGAAAGAAGCACCGGACTTCTTTCTGTTTATCCCTTCTCATGTGGCACACAGATCCTAAGAGCAGTTGTGGAGCCAAACAGGAACACATAAAATTGTAATGTAATACTTGCAAAACTCCAACCAGTGAAGGATGAATTTACATAACATCTCTGTGGTAGCTATTTTTTTTTTCTCCTTAATCTAATTTTGTAGCACATTTGATAATCAGGATGCATGTTGTCTCAAAGTGCATTTTAGCAGAGCAGCCAAGCAATTAAAATGCTGCTGTCTCCAGTTCTTGCAAAGATGTGGAATTGCAGTGGGTAGGTGCCATTCCAAAAATCAGACAGAAGTTTTAAGTTTCCGAAGAAAAGGCAATATTTCTTTGTACTGACCTTGCTGCCACCTTTCTTCTTCACTTTGTTGCTCTAAGAAGTTGCTGTTTTGCTAGAAAACTACTTACTGTGAACACCCTTTGAGTTTAACCATCAATTATTTCTGTACCTTGAAATGCAGACAGCGTTGCACTGGTTAACAGAGGAGCGAGAGTTAGTGGTATGACACTTCTGAAAATGTACTATTATGTTATAGGGCCTTGATTTGTTGCTGAAATATATAGTTGGTAAACAATAGCAGTATTTTAACACCCCAGTTTAAAGTTTGAGAAATGACAAAAAGTGCCAGAAAACATTACCTTATACTTTGCATAAAAACTTGCAGGATGCTTCATTGCTCTGACGGTGATTTAGATAAATGACTTGGCTATCTATCAAAATGTTTTTAGCATGCTCTCGGGCACTTCAGTACACCATTAACTGTATCAATCTGTTTTGAATTTTTGTTTCGCAGTAAGTTAAAAAGTTAACTAGGAATAAGAAGAGCTCTCCCTTCAATATCTCTGAAGGGTGGAGGGGGGAATTGAAAAATAAATTTAAAAATGTTTGGTGAAATAATGTGTTTCACTCTGCTCAAAAGTTTTTAGTCACCATATGACGTTTGTGTGGGTTGAGTAATGAAAACAGAATTGTAAAAAACAGTGACTACCAGCCTACAACACTGCAAATGTTTTGATATCTTTACAATTAAAAGGAGACTGTGAAGTTCAGCATGGGATATTTATTTTCGTCGCGCTGTTTTCAAAATGCTTCAAATAAATTATGAAACAAAGCTTTTACTTCAAAATAACGTTACTAGCTACGGGAGAGCCTCAGTTAGCAAAAACAAAAATCCAAACCAGATGTTTTACTAAAAATGTGTTTTCCTCCTTTCATGTTTTAAAGTTTAGTATAACTTCAGCGGTGATATTGCGGAAACTTGGAATTAAATAAACTTTACTGGAGTAGGACGCATATACTGTTGTTAAAAGCTTACACTCGCAAAATATTTTTGAAATAACTTCTGGTTTTAAAATGTCCTGCTCATTCTTTTGTATGTTGTTAATACCTAGAAGCAGGATTCTTAAAACCAAAATATATGGTGTTTGTTCTTGGGCAAGTTAAACACGGGATTACCCTTATCAGAATGGAATGAGTGGTAAATATGTCATTTGCCTAGGGCCTGTGATAAGAGACAAGTGTTGATAACAGCAAAGTTTAGCTAATCAAAGAAACTCATATTAACAAGAGTAAATAAAAATACAGGAAAATGCATTCAGGAATCCAGTCCTGTAACTTTGTAAGCAATTGGATTAATCTTCACTGGATGGGAATTTAAAATTGGGCCAAAACCTGAATTATAACACGATGGCTGTAATTTGAACTGTGAAAGTTAATGGAATAGAAATGTGGAAAAAAGAATTTAGTTAAGGTCCAAATTAAGTTTACTGTTTGATTACTGGAGCAAATTTTGTTTTCAATTTTGAATAAAGTGTAAGCAGTTTATGCATATGAGTAAATATATTAATGGATTTTAAAATACTAAAAGTCTCTCAAAGTGTAAGATTTTTATCTGGCATCTCATGAAAATAATGACAAAACCAGCTTTTTTGTGGTCCAGAAAGCTTTTAATAGTTTAAAGGTTGCTCCAGTGCTTATAAATACAAAGATAGCAATGTTTAATTTCCTGATTCTCCATTTTTAAGAAGATCTCAGTGATTTAATGGAACGTAATAATAGCCAAGTTTTGTAATTGTTAGATGTGTGATAGGTTTTTTTGGTCTACTTTGTTGTTTTATTTTTGGTTCTGAGAAATAAAAAAAAAGAAAAAAAAAAGGCAGTACACCTGCAGCCCTTGCTTTAGGCCTTGGAAATATTGCTTTGATAGAGATGTGATTGTAGAGTAAAACGTAAATGGTTGTTGAGGGAATAGTACATGGCTAGTGCAGACTCAGAGCAGACCAGTAACAACCCCAGACAGCATCAGGGTTTCAATTGAAACGCTGGCAAAATTGGCCATTGCAGAGTTTAGGGCAGAATGCTGTAGGTCTCCAACTTCAGCACATCTTCAGTACGTTAATCCTATTACGATTCACTAAGCTAGTGCACTCCTGCAGCATCATGAATTTTCTAGTCCACGAGAGTCTGCAAAGTAAAAATAGAGGATAAGGCACAACCCAAACATGACCTTAACTTGTGTGGTATTTTTTTTCCTCTCCCCTGCGGGAGGAAAAATTTGCCATGGGTTTGCAGTGCAACTGTTAGCCATTGCGTATTGCGCGATGTTTTACAAGCACGCCCAAAACCCCCCTAATTTTGCACTCATATATGTTGATGTTTGATGTGATATTAGTTAGTAGATTTAAAATGAAATTATTTGTTTGCAAAGAAAATTATGGACTCAGAAATGAGAGTGGAACCAACTGCACTTTTAATCGTAATTCATTCTCGCTCCTTTTGTCATAAGATAAAAATCAGGTCACTATAATCAAATTAGACAAGGATAGTTCTTAGAAGGACAAAAGAGTTGAGATTGCAAGAATGAATGATCTATAGTTTCTTAAGTAAGCTAGAATTTTCTGCTCCCTTGTAGTGCAGCGGCAACAAACACCGAGAGAAAACCAGTAACTTTTGGTGAAACGTGAGCTAACTAAATACTGCGGAAGTGAGAACAGGACAGGTCCTGAGAGAAGAGCTGCAAAGAATGGCGATCTGACCTTGGAAAAGCCTATTAAAAAAAGTCTTCATTAGTCTTCATTAATTAAACAGGCAAAAAACCAAATGAGCAGGCCCAAAACAAGAGGAAGTTTGTTTGGCATTATGTACTGTTTCAGCTAATTATATCAAGTAGAAGACTACTGCCTACTGCATTTCCTTAGGGTTACAAGCATGAAAAATTTGATGAAGGCAAAAGTTATGGATATGGCAGCAGAACACACTGGGATGTTGGGGCTTGTGTAGTATAGACTTCTTATTTCAGTTTGGTAGGAGGTGTTTGCCTAGAGAGGAGCTAGCAATTATTAACTTTTAGAAAGTTCATGAAGATTGGACTCCAGAAGGTGCATGTTTTCCTTCAGAATTCTGGATTATTGCAATGTTTGGGTCAGGTTCTTTTTTCCCACAACCACTTGGAAACATCTGTGCTCAAAAAAAAAAAAAAAAAAACAAACAAAAAAACCACCACAACAACAAAAAACACCCCCCCCAAAAAAAAAAAAAAACAAACCACAAAAGCTCACTACTTTATTTTCTTTCATCTTTCTGAATTTAAAAACAAACATTTTGAAGTGAAGGACTTGTAATCTGCATTCCCAAGTATCAAATTGCTGCAGGTGTGTTTGCTAGTGCCCAGAAGGCAAGATCTGTTTAAACCAGGTTATTTTCTTTAAAGTTCATCTATAAACTTTACAGCTAAATCGCTAGTATTGATTTGCTTAGGGATACAGTCTTTGTTTAAATTTGTATATTTCTAGCTTAATGTCCTGAAATACGTTATTAAAAAATGTTTGTTTCTGATCCACTGTATTAAAAAAAAAAAAATTGCGTGGGGATATTTTTCTTCCAAATTAATTGAAGGGAGAAAACTATTCTCAACGTAGATTGTAATGCAGTTAGCCTGATTCGTCTGCTGGCACAGGAAAGCTCTAAGGGACACGCACCACTGTCAAAAACTCCTGCAGACAAAAATGATGAGAGGCGTTCGCTGGTGAAGTCAGGGTGGGATAAGCTTGGATGAAAAACAACATATCTTTGGGTGACTCCCTGCTTGCCTAATGAGTCTGTGCAGCAAAGGTGCAACTTGTAAGAACAAAGCCGGGCTGGTGAGTCGATGCCTTGAAGAGGGTTACGGTGAAGTTAAGGAGTTGAAAGACAGAGATAGTGTTTCAGACAGCGAAGTTAGTCATCCTCACATCCACTTAAATCCCCACTTACTGCTGAGCCGTTTTTCTTAACCGTGTGTGCGTCACACCAGCACTGCAGCCCAGCCAAGGTGAGGGGCTTTGCTCAGGGGCGCACGGGGAGTGAGGCGCCCTGGTCGGCGGATTACGGTTCCACCTCCCCTAAACACGCCAAAAGACTGGTTTTGCTCAGGTCTAATTTATATACCGCCCTTTACGCAGCGGATGAAGTGCGGCTGTGTTACACAGCCAGCATTTAGATTTGGGAGTGGGGTTGTGAAAGGGACATTGTGCTCAGAAGGACTGCTGTCTGCCGCGGTCCAGCCGCGCTATGCCCCATCCTATTGAGACCTCAAAAGCAGAGCACAGCTGCGATGAGTTTCCAGATCTGTTTGGCCGTGGGGACCGGCACTGGTATGCGTGCGAGCCAGGGGGGAACTTCCCTCTCCCCTCGCAGTTTCTGCCTAGGGGGCTGGCAGCAGCCTCTCAGCAGTGAATTTACAGGGGCGGGCGACTGGGGCCAAATTAGTTGTGGTTTCAGAGGGCTTTCCAGAGCTCTGCTAGGCTGTAGCACGCAGCCCCATGAGGAAGGATATCAGTTGATGTATAAAATGGCCAAGGAACTTCGGTAAATAGACTTTACCCTTCAAATCCAGAGGTCCTGGCAGCGGCTGTGCGGGAGGGTGGGGTTGTACTTTTCCCCTTCCTGTACTTGGACACTTTTGATTATCCAGACTTTCTGGGACTGAGCAGGGCTGCCTAATAACAAAGCCTGCATAATATAATTGCCTAAATAGGCCTATTGTCCTTTTCAAGTCACTGTGCTGTGAAATCTTTCAACTTTTTGCTGAAAATGTTGCATCTAATGTTTAAGTGGCTTAGTGGCTACGGAGAGGAGGGGATCCTTTTCCCTCATTTCTCATTGCTGAGTGTTTGAGAATCTGATTATATTCCTGCTCCTATTGATGTTTACTCCTTTTGGGAGGCAAATATTTTAGCCCCTTCTGGCAGGGTAAACTGCCAAAAGTAATAGGCCTGGAAATACAAAGCTATGATTGATTTTGACCTTTGCTCACGTGCATGAAGTCTGTCCCCATGCACTGTGACCCATGCCACTTCTTGCTGAAATCCAAGCCCTTTCAAACCAAATGGAACCACAAAAATACAAGCCAGAAAATGCTCAAAACTATTTTAAACTAACAGAATAATCATTTTGTCTGTGCTGCAGGAAAAGATATAGGCAGGAGGGTAACAACGCTGAATTTTCTAGCAGGCAAACCCAGAGTAATGTCTTTTGTCTACTGCTGCCACCTTTTTTATGAGAACCATATTCTAGGTATAAAATAAACAAACTAGTATCATGTGGAAATGATTCTGTGCAGTTTTTTGGTCACAGTAATCTTAGCTGTTCCTCCTAATTGTAATCTGTAAACAACTTGCATCCAAAAATGTGGATTTTAAACTTTTTAAAAATAATCTAAGGTCTGAGATTTTGCTAATTCGTCGTTGCATGAACAAATGTGTTTCAAAAGTTAAGAATGTCAGAAACAGTAGCCTAAAGTTAGCATCCTAAATCCACATTTCATGGCTTCATTTCCAAATATGCTGAGCATCTAGGAGCTCCCTCAGCATTTTTTAAACAAGCCATGTATTTGAATGACCAATTACTATTTAGAACCTTCATTTAATTATTAAAAATGTTTACAGGATTGTTCCACTTCCCCCAAACCATATAAAAAAGTAATTCAGTGACAGAGTTCACAACATCAACAGTGAAAATAGAGACACAGGACAAAGTAGGACTTGCTTATAAAAACATTTTACTGTCTTTCTAAAAATTTTCAAGTCAACCAAAGTTTTTTTGTTATTTTATCTGATTCACAGGTTTCTCCAATTCTCTGTTTGCTTCCATGCATTAAAGTCTGCTCATCATTTATTAATTGTGGTATAGATTTTAACAGCTAGATTATCTTCTTCATATACTCACTTATCATTAGCAGCTGCTCAAGATTGTTTTCCCAGTGGCAGTGAATTAATATGACTTTGGTCACTGTGCATTTTGCTTATTTTGGGGAGGAGGGAGGGAGGAGGGGGAAATCTAGCTTTCTTCAGCTCATTTTAGTAATCTGAATAGGAGTGTAGAACTTGCATCATGTGACAGGGCAGCTCACCAGCATGGGGTCCCTGTGTGAGAACCTCCCTTGTACATGACAATCTGATAAGGATATCATGTGGTTTAGAAACACATTCCCACAATGTTCACTTCTTTGTCCCTTTATTTGGGAGTGGGTAGGGAAAAAACTTTTAACAAACTAATGCTAGCCCTTATATAACTGACCCCACTTGCTTTTAGTGTTCTGTTTGAGCCTTGCAGCTTCTTCAAATACTTTTGTTAAGAGAGATGGAAATATAATCCAGCAAGTCTGTTTTAAAGAATCCTAGACACAGAGTGTATAATATACCTTCTATTCCCCCTGGACAAGGTGATTTTTCTTTCCCCTGCTTATACCATATATAAACTGAATATTATAAAACTATGTAAGTTAAATATACACATACAAGTGACACTTGTATAGGTTTAATAGGTTAAAGCTTGAATGAGTATTTATAAATTCTCAGAGTACTCTGGATCTTCACTGCTAAGGACACGATGTTAAAGTCCATCCATAGTTTGGAGGGATTTCCGTTTTATGCACTTTCAGTGACTTACATTTCGCCCTCTAAGTGCATCCCCTAAGAAAAAGAGCAGAAAACTGTCTCACAACAAAGAGATCTTTTAACACCGCTTAGTTTCTTTTAATGGTTTGGAGAATTTTTGTTGTATCATAATATTTTTCTCTAGGCTCACATTGTATTTTTAGCAAGGATCTTTGAACAATGAAATGACAAATTAAGTACATCTTTGTGTTTTACAGCCTTATCTAGTGAAGCACTTAAATGCACTCAGCCCTCCACCCTTGATTTTAATAAGAGTTTCAGACACAGAGTGGTTGTATGAGTGAGCGTTTAGTGTATTTATGTACCAATACTTTTATGAAATACCAGTAAAAGTTCATGCTACTGCGCTACAGGTTCAGCACAATGAACATCCAACACTTCTTCTTAAAAAGAAAGAAGGTTCATTTTTCTTTTAAAGATATATAGCAGAGGTGTGGAGCAATCAAACCAGTTGACTGCTATTGCACCAACCAGAGACAACAGCTGCAGTTTGATTTAACACAGATTTTCTTCAGTGGTGCTTTGATTCTAGAAAGCCATTTGTGCCTGTAAGATACAAACAGTGGAAGGAAAGGTTCGATTCCCCCTGCCCTGTCCCCCCCCCCCAAAAAAAAAAAAACCAAACCAACCAAACAAAAACACAAAAGAAAACCAAACAAACCCTCTGTCCCCCACACCAAAACAGCTAAAGGACACAAAAGGTGTCTTGAATCCTGCGATTTTTTTTTTTTTTTTTTTTTTTTTTAAATCTGAATGCAGCTTGAGGTGTTCCTGAAATGTCCATTGCACCACTCTATGGTAGTCTTCTCTGCCAAGCTGGCTGGTGGCACAGCAGCACATCATACAGAGGTGTGTATTTCATTTCCTACGAGACTTCCGTGTCATCTTCCAATCTTGTCCAAGAATCACTTCTTCTGCTAGCTGCTGACTGGTACCAAGAGGATTCCTAGGTTCCTGCATGATAAGTGAACATAACAGCATCTGAGTTGATTTAAATATTTCACTTGTTCACAAATACCAATCTGGGACAGAGGCGTTCAGGCGCGGCGCAACTCTACCCTGGCTTTCAGGGATCTCAGAGCCTCCAGCATAGTTGCTCAGGGACTTGTCCATGGGCGGAGCCTGAGGCAGGGAGCAAGCTCCTCTGCTGCTTTATTTCCTTATCTTCTACCCAAAAACTCACAAGGAAGACCAGTGTTGCCTGTCTTTCCAAGACTGAACATTCACTCACACAGGAGAAAAAGGAGTTGGAAAACTGTGTCACAGTGCCATCTGGCGATACCTGATACCCAGACCTTCCCCTGGGCAAGGGCTGCGGATCTGCAGGCAGATGCTTCCCCCAGGACCCTGGTTAAGGCGCAGGGAAAAGCCTGTGCTCCCCAAAGCTCAACTCCCTGGGGGAGGGGGTTGCACAACTCTCTGGGTTGCTCTAATCAAAGATCCTAATGTCTCCACAAACCCTTCCTCCTTCTCAGAGATCTACCCTCAGTGTTTCTGGCTTAGGGCACAAGACAAAGGAGTAGCTAAAATGTTACGCATGGCTGAGCATTTGTATTGTTCAGATCAGGTCTTGAGTTTGGGGAGGTTCTTTGTTTCGTTTTAAGCCATTGTTCATTCTTCTGCCCCTCAACTTTTGGTCTCGGGAGGTCTTTTATTTCCCCCCTCATGATGCAGAGTATTCCTTTGCGTTGCTTTGTTGAGTTTTCTCTTTTCATTCAGTTGTGGAAGAAATTTTATTAGTTACTGGATCAGGGTATAGTTCAGATCCTCCTTAGTGGCTGGCTGTAAGGTCTTGGAGACCTGTCTTCCCAAAAATCCTTCCGATTCCACCCCACACTTTGAAGCAAGGTGTAAAATGCAGAACAAATGGCAAATCACCTATGTCTTTCAGTGTCTTTGATGATGGGGGACTAACAGAGAAAGATACTTTTCTCAAGTCTTCATCCCCCAGTGAACCTCTGCCTTCGTCTTTCCGTTTGGAGAGCACATTCTGGCTGTGTTTTTCTGGTTGTGCATATAGTCACGTGCCATGCAGGTTATGTGAACTGCTCATCTTTCTGTGCTCTGCACGTATTGCAACATTCACTGATCTCAAGACCACACCAAGAAGGATCCATTATCTCCCTGAAGTTTTGAAAAGAAGCCTTCGGCTGCCTGCAAGAAGTCAAAGCTGACTCACATCCTTCTGTGGGTTGTTTTTGGTGTGTTTTTGGTTTTTTTTTTTTATCTTATCTGAATCCTTTCCTCTCTCTCTGTTTTAGAGAGGTCCTGCAAGACTTCATGGTTAAAGCAGGAACTGTGTGTTAGGAAGCACTGCATGTCTGGAAGCAGTTTGGGAAAATAGCTGTTCTCTTCTCCCTGAAATGGAGTCCATTATGAAAGCTGCAATTGTTTACTGGGGCTGTTTTCACCTTTACCAAAATGTGAAAGCAGAGCTCAGTTACACCATGGTACAGTGGCACTGCCCAGTAACACCGTGTTTGTAATGCTTTTGCTTACTTGAATTTCTGTGCAGAACAAGAAAATACTCTGACGAAAAGAGGTGAGGAAGGAATGACGCAATTAAATGAGATTAAATCAAAGTATTGGTTCTCTTGGAACACATATTTGGCTTTTTATCAACAATCTTTTCCTCATTTTTCAAATAAACACATATTTTCACATGATAACTCTATTTGAAATATTAAGGCTTCCAGGGCTGTATTACCTTTGTTTCTTCATCAAAGTCCATTACTATGAAAAGGCTGCTGTTCCTTAGGCTGTTTCAGCTTCAAAAGAATTTTAGGGCCTGGTCTATTGGAAAGCTTGGGGGTATAATTAGTGAAAATGGAAATAGATGCAAGAGAAATTTAGTTCCTGATGTTTTAATTTAGTGTGGTACTACCATGTGTTGTTGAAGAGGATTCTTAAAGGCAAACATAATTATTTCATTATGGTCTTCAGAATGCTTTCATTGGTCTTAATGACAAGAAGCTGCATAAGGAGTCATACATTTTAATTAGACATTCTTATATTTACATCAGATAAATAACAAATAATTGATGAAAAACAAGTCTTCTGAATGGATGATTTCACACAGAGCTCTGGTTACAGTTTAATGATAAAACATTTCTCTTATTGCTTTGCATTTTAATTATCTAGAATTATTACTCTGGCAGAGATCTCAAAATACTGTTATTTCCATCAATTTAATTAGATTCACAACTAATTCTTATGAATCTAAAGAAAGAAGGTGTTTTTCAATATGTATACCTTAAAATCAGTTTCCAGCTTTATTAATTTCATTTTGCATTCATTTCTTACATTTAGATACTTTTTATGGTGATATATACTCCAGTAAAAGCTAGTGGGAAGAGGAGTCAGACCTGTTCCTATGTCCTAAATTTTCTACGTAGATGCAAGTCCTGCCATGGTTAACAACCCCAAACTCCTGTAGAGATCAAGGAGCAAGTATGAAATCGTAGGACTTGTAGTGGAATTTTCTAAGGAAAACTTTGGTGTGTCTTTCTCACTAGCCTGGTTTAAAGTTTTATTCCTTTGAAAATCCTACCAATACCTTTTTATAATTTTGTGTAAGCTTGTGTGTGCATTTCAAATACCAGTTTTTTCTTTTCTTTACCCCCTTGATTGGACACTTTCTAATACCAGGATGAATTATTTTAGAGTTTGGCTGTTTGCAAGAGTCTTTCGTGTTTGCAAGCTCTCCAGCCTTTCATTTTTGTAACAAAACATACTTCACATGATTCATTCCTCAGAGTACACCGAACGCTAATTGTTCTTATTGATTTTAAATTTCGCGGCCATTACAAGTAACCCAGATGAGTGGCAGATAAAGAGTAATAATCCATGGAGTTCTGGAAGTGTTTCATGTTTGTCTGTAGTACTTTACGTGATCAATAGTAACTGCCCCATTGAAACTAACTGCTGTATCAAATAACAGTAAATCAAATGAATGTGCTTGCAGATTATTTATTGAAAGCTTTAATTGTTCACTGGGGCCCTGCTTATCTCGGGAAACAATAGAAGGCAGTGATCAGGCAAACTGGTTTGCAAATGCCGGGGGTGCCATGAAACAGAGGTCTTCCCTGTGCCTGGGTGGTGCGAGAGCTTTCCAAAATATGCCCCTGTCCCACTGGGATTGGCTGGTCCCAATGTAAGGTGATCAGAGGTGAGTTTTCTCAGAGAGCGCTCCATGAGTTCACAGGTTATGAATTTTTTTAATTACTGTTTTTATAGATTGTCATATTTAGATGACAAACTCGTATCTGGTGAGTAAAGTGTGGAAAAAGAACTAAGAAGATTCCCCCAAATTTCCAACAGGTCCACATAATGAGACACAAAACAAGATCAGAAAGGGAAGTAAATGAAATCATGCTAAACTTACTCTGTGGAAAGCTGACCTAGGTATATTACAGTTAGGGGCAATTATATGCTACTGTGCAGTGGTCAGACTTAGACATATACTAAGAAATTCAAAGCAATTAATTAAGAGCAATTCTAACAGCTCTCTGGCACTGTATTTTACTAATTCCTTAAAATGTCTGCTGTGCCTTGCCACAGTGATTCATGAAACACTAAAGCCACAGGTTAGAGGTATTCTGGATCTTAAGATAGTTTCACTGCTATCTAATTTTTTTTAACAGCCTTGGTGTGTTGTCAGTAATACTTGGTACGGCTTCGGAATTCTTTCAGAATGAGCAGATGCACTAAAGGAGTCGTTCAGAAAATTTGGAAAGATGACACTGAATCAATTTTCATTTAATAGTGTATCTTTCTAACCATGACAACTGGAAAAGCATTTTTAAAGAGAGCTTAATTTCTACAGTAAATGATGACTCAGATCTCTCAAACGTGGCAGGAAAAGTCCAGTCCCCCCTCCCTACCCTCAAAAAAGTATGTTTTGTGAAACATGCTTATGTGTATACTTGTAATATTGAATATTAATAATATAGACATTTTAAAATTATTAGATCACGTTAGCCAGAGATTTCCTGGATTTTAATCCCTTTGGAAAATAATAACTTCCCTTTTTCAGAGGATAAGTTTTGCCTTAAGTTTCTTGGGACCGCAGGCATCAGGACAAAATACTGTTTTTCCAGCTCTTTGGAAATAAAGAACTATCTTTTTTCCATATTCTATATAAAGTATGGTTGACACTTTTCCTGTTTGCAAGGCTGGGATATTGCAGTCGATTCTGAGCAGCTTATCTGGAGTCACTGTTGAAGGCAGGTATTGAATAAGAAAGACCAGGTCACTAGGAAATGCTGTTAGCACAGAGGTGTTCGCCTGCAGTACAGTGTGTGCATATTTTTTCTCTTCCGCGTGAGAATGGTAATGACAGACAACATACAGGTGAAATGATGAGCATTCCTCACTCCAAGGGTTTAATAGGAAAATCCACTGCAGGTAGAGAATAGGAAAACAGAATATTGGAAAATGTGCTCTCCAGTCATGGTACTCATCTTGTCTCCAGGCTCTTGTGGATGTCTTATTTTATTGATCTTTGCTCTTCTAGGAAGAGTGTGGAGGTGTGCCCTGAGCCACAGTTAGAGTGCCGCTACTACTTGGCTCGAGGACACCACACTCCTTCCCAGCTCTTGGCTTCTGCTGCACCTACTGTGAGAGGGGCCAGGTTAACTGTAATGGTGGAAAGTTAAAAGAAAAAAAAAAACCAACAAACAACAAAACCACAATATTCTATAAACTCAATATCAAGGCATTGTGAACTCCAAGGAAAGGAAATCTGGTAGTGTTTTAGTTTTAATGTTACCTGGTTTAGTTTACATGGTTACCTACCCGCGTTACCATTTTTTGTCTGGCAGGTATTCAGTTCAGAAATATTGAAATTCTGATCAGGAGAGCATTACAGGTTGGTGAACTCTATGTTTTATTTGTCCCCTCAAAAGATAGTGGCAATGTGCAGTTCTTAAATATTCCATAAACTTGTATGTCTTACATTAGCACCAGAAATGTTGGGGTAAGCTGCTCTTAGTGCTGCAGTGTTCTGGTCTGGCATGCTATGCCCCTGTTTTGGTCTCAGATATTGCAAATATACGTGTCCTGGAGGATGTCAGCAAGGTTAAGTTTTGGTCTGACTGCCCTTCTAGTTGCAGATAAGCTCAAGTGATGAAAGCCTTTTTTTCCTGTTATTGTGTCATGTCTAAATGGAAATAATGTATTGTTTCAATTACACCCCCACAGTTGCTGCAGAGCAGCAGCGTGGGTGCAATTAGGCTAGTGTAAGGAATAATCTTAACACTTACTCAGAAAGTAAGCCACACGGATGTAAAACATCTATTTACCAGCAAAGGTAGCCCAGGGTCCACTGCAGTAATGTGGGGAATGGGAGACATATCTGCCTGGTTTAAGAAGCTACCTTTGCTTCTCCCAGTCTACACACTGCCCTGTCTTCTTGCAGGAGACTGCTGCTGAACAGCAGGAGGAAAACTCATGGCTCCATTTCATGGCCCCGAGCCTTGCCAGCTTTAGCAAATGGCCCTGTTTTGCAGCAGCATGGCTGGGAAGCTGGACACGTGCTCTTCCCCTCCCCACTCTGCCAGAGTGTTGGTAACCTCTGGGAAGGGGCCGGAGGGCGGCTGCCTGGGGTTTTGCTGGTTCAGCAGGTTTCATCCCAGCTTCGTTGTGGAATGAAACCTTACTCAATAAAGAATCGTACCTCTGGGTGGAAAAATGCCAAAAAAAAGGTCTGCAGCAAGGGTTGGAGAGTGAGATCCCAAGCAGTGAGATATAAAGCTTCACAGTTGTCCCTTGCCTTGTAAAAAAAGTGAGTGGCTGTGTGACAGGGGACTGTCAAAGAAAAATAAAGAGTTAGACCTCCTTTTCTAAGGAAATCAAAACTTAGAATTAGCAGAGCAGTAAAAGCCTTCTAAAGCAAAAGCTGGAAACAATACATTTTTAATAAAATGGGCAGTTACTCTAATTGCTGAACCCCTACTGTTCAATTTCTTTTAGTGCCCTTATTCATTAAGTTCAGCATACTTATACTTATTATTTACAGATGTATGCGTTTTAACTTGTTTATAGAAACCGTGCCTTGCAGAAAGCTGTGGATGGTATGATACTAATTTGTGTTTATTGCTGCCTATAATATGCAATTTTAAAAACAATTAAAGATAGTGGTGAAGCTCATCACTGGAATCAACCTCAAACTGCCCATGAAAAGTAAAATATTAGTGCCGTGTGCTGCCTTGAAAGGTTATAGGCCATTTGTAGTGGATTGATAGCATACCCATTAATGAAGAATTTACCTGTTCTTAAAGATTTTAAGCTCAGCAGTCAAGTTTTTAGATAGTGTTCTAATGTAACCCATTTAAACATATGTGATGGAGTTCATAATTGCCCTTGTAAATGGGTATAGAAAGTAGGGTATATAAATCAATTAGTGATATCCAGCAGTGTGGTTGTAATACAAATTAATTGGGATGATAAGCATTTTAACTGCTACTATACTAACTTGAAGTAGTTTTGATCACTGAATTGGCTCTTGTTGAGTCACTCTATTAATTTTAAGATTTAAAAACACTTAAAGATAAAAATATTCTGAACTAATGGTCCTAAAGTTTGAGAAATAAAATTATATGTAAAATATTACACAGCAAGTCAGTTTCACTGCATTTCCAAGGAGAGCACAACAGTTTTATTTTGTCCATGTGGTACGGAACAACTGTGTAATAGTATTACATGATTAAAGATATTAAAGCACTCCTTTTCTTACTGGATTCAAGCCACAGCAGAAAGTCATGATGAATAGCGTCATAAGATATGTTGAATATATAGAAAATAAAAAATTTATTTGGCAGACATAGTAATACCAAAAACTAATACCAACTTGGATAGGAGGTGAGTTTTGAGGAATAAAATCATTCCTTTAGAATAATACTCTGAATTATTCTGTTTCAATGCTTGAAAAGATTTAAAAATAAAAATCCTCAAAACACTATAAAACATTTAATAACTATAAATGGAGACTTTATGACTTAGTAAAATATCTGGATATGTGTAGAGATTATAGCAGCTCTTTCACTGCACTTGAAAGTTTTATTTCTTATTGAAGATATTGGATCTGAGTTTTCTCCCATTTATTTTTACAAGTCAAGAGTCTTTCGTGGAATTGGTGGAGTAGCAACACCGTAAAACATATCTGAAAAAAGAATCAGACCCCTTTATTTTTAAGTGTTTCATTCCTAACAATGGGCCTTTTTTTCTAATTTTTGATCCCGTAGGAAAAAAATGCTGAATTTGTTACACCACGTTTATATCAACAGGCCACAGAAATAGGCTTCCATTTTCATAAATAAAGAAGAAAAAGGCCAGAGTTCTCATCCACTGTATATTTGTGTCTCTTCTTTGCCTATGCCACTTTATTCCACATGAGAATCTGACCATAGGAATTTACAGCTAAAGCAATCAGGCCTGAATTGTAAGAAAAGTTAATTTTCAAAGGAAAATCTAACTTCGTGCAGATGATAGCACAATTATGCATTTTTGTTTAAATAAGATCCTATTTTTCAGTTTTGCAGTAATGCAGAATTTTCACTTGAGACTGATGCGGTTTTCCATGGTAGTGGACAGGCAGAAAATCACCGACCTGAAAAAACTACAGAGCTAGCATCTTTCGGATGTTTTTCTTCAGTTTTCCATACGATTTATTTTTTTCATTTAACATGTTTTCTTTTCCATTTTGAAGGTAGGCGCTTAATACAAAGTGATGAGCTGCTGCCCTGTAAACTCTGCCTGCCAAACCCTGCGGCCATCCTGTCTCTACTCTTACTTTCACCCTGGCTCGCTTGTGGTGTGTGCCTGGCCATTTATTTAGCGAAAGACGCTCCTGTTCTCAGTTACTAGCACGTCATTAAGTCTCGCTGTCTTGAGAGTAACACAGGTATAACCAGACGCAGTTCCTGGCCCTGATATAATTAATCCTGACAAGCTTTCTGCTTTCCACATTTGCTCAGGTGTAAATGCATCTCTCTGGCTACATGGACACATAAACCCAAATGCTGAACAGCTTTGGTGATATAACTGTTAAAAAAAAAAAAAAAAAAATCAGCCTGAAAATCAGTATCATTTTCTTTGAAAAGGTGATATTACTTCTTCATACTACCCCAGGCTTTAGTGGAGCTGGTGCTTGAGAAACAGGCATTGCAAACCTACAAAGCAGCTGTGGCTTCCTTGTTGTCCTTTACTACTAGCTGTAGTAAATATGTGCGTACAGTATGTAGGTGCCAAAAGTCCTGGCTTTACTAGGAGAAGCACCAAAGGTGGTTGCAGTGATGGCTCCCCCCAGAACACCTGTGGGACACAACAAAAAGATGCAGCAGCTTCAGAAGAAGGTTTTTAAGGGTGTTTTCATTCAGAAATACGTGACTGTGCACATTGGCAGTTTCCAGGTGGGGTGTGCTCAATATATAAGACTAACCTGCTCGATTCAGAGTTGTACGTTGGAGATATATGGGGCTTGGACAGTATAGTCAAGACTAGAGTTTTTTGTGGCAGTTTCTGGTGTTGCTTATGCCTGTGTGGTACATGGTGTCTACGTGCACGAGTGCTGCTGAGTTGCCTTCAGGAGAGGATTCAGGATTCCTCTTGGGCAAGTCTGTTGTCTGCCAAGACATTCCTGTGTAGTTGTATATATGGTGGTGTAGTCTTACACAAAGTTGATTCTCTGCTGGCCATGGTGATCAGAAAATGAAGGCAGGGATCTCATCATCTCTCCCGAGTTCCTTGCTAGCAGCAGTGGTGGCTCTTGGGGGCAGGAGGCCCTGTCCTGCCTCGCAGTGGGCAGGTAAGTGGGGTGCACGTGCAGACTTGGGGGTGCCCACAATAGAGGGCACTGAGCAAATGAAAGAGGACATTTCTGGAAATAATAAAATCTGTGCTACAAATGAAGATGTTAGCTGCCAAGGAACAGAAATTGTATTATGAGAGTAGAACAGAAGAATAATCAGAAGATAGATGCTGTTGTCTTCTGATTTATGGCAAAAAATCTGGATAGCTCTGCTATGCTGGTAGTAGGATGCTAAACTTTATTTCTTGGCCCTAATCACCTGATATAAATACAGGTTTCAAAGGGCTATACTGTCTGTCATGTGGCCAAGATCAGTATCCACTGACTCTGTTGACTTATGTTACATGACTCTGCTGGTTAACATTACAATTTGCAATTGAAACTTGGCAATGTTGTTGATGAAAGGTATGAAGGAATAGGATGTAGCTCTCTCTCTTCCAGTTCTAAGCCAGGGAAGATGCAGCAGATGAGTGTAAACACTTCTGCCATTCCAGTTGCCAAATACAACTTGGTGTACACAGCAAGGCATTTGCTGAATATGAAAAAGCCTTCTTTTTTAAAAAAATCATACTTTAAAGTTAGTCTGTATTTCAACACTGAAATGCTGAAATAGTTAAAATGAAGGTGTTCCAAGGACCTGCTTTGCAAGTAATGGCTCCCCTCAAGGCTGTGGAGGCCTTTCAAGGTTCATTCTTTCAAAAATCTTTTGACTTGGCAGGATCACGATCATTACCATTATTTGCATTGGAGTAGCATTGGAAGGCCCTGCAGTGCTGGTTACTGTACAGCATATTCTGAGGCCCTGCCCAAAATAGTGTACTGTCTAAATGCATGAGATGCAAGAGGGTGGGGGAAGAAAATACTGTCCTGATGGTATGTCTGCCTACAGTGTAGCAGTGGCCAAATTTGTACATGGAACTTCATTAGCGTGAGGATATCAGAGCAGAGAGTGTGCTTAACTGCTTCTTGTACTCATGAGGCAAAGGGCAGAGTTCAGCAGCACCCCTCTTCTCCCAGATGCTTTGGGACAGAAGCCAGCTGTCCATATCGCTCTTTAACTGACAGCAGTTGTAACAGCAAAAGCCCTTCAGCTTTAGAAAACTCCTGCCAACTCAGCTGCGCCTATCAGGACTTGCACCTTGTCTGAGATAGCTGTTGGCAGCAGCAGCCTGTGCCCTCAGCATGGCCCTTAAAGTGACCTGGGCCTGGGGCTCCTTTTAGGTGACCTTGTGTGCAGTTTTGCCCATTAATCCAGTCCTTGCAGACTGGGCTTCTGAGCTCCACAACCTTTCTAGTTTTGTTGTTATTTTAATAATACTGTAGGAATCCTGAGCAGCACATAGTGAAAATCTGTGGGATACTCTTTTAGCTTTTAGAATAACAAAAAAGGATCATTTTGGATTGGGTACCCTCAAGAAGAAACAAGGTCATGGAGCCTCATCTTCTGATGTCCCTGTTGAAAGTGGAATGCCTCTTTCAGACTGAGTGCAAACCTGACGACTTGGAGGGTTTTTTTGGCTTTCATCCCAAATACCACCCTTTTTTAAGGACTGTCTTGTAGAGATAAACTATGACTTGATTAATGTTGGAAGTATTGTAACTAAGAACTATAATAGAATATATTTAACATCGTAGCTTTAAGGCAGATGTGTGCAGCTACCCAGATGCAAATAATAAAACCTTCAAATGTGGAAAACAAACTTTCCTAAGTACTTCTGCAAATCCCGATAATAACATCTCAATCTGAAGTTATTGTATGTTTTAATCTAGGTGCGTTGCGTTTGCTTGCAATAACAAGTATTTCTTCCTGAACCTTAGTGCATATCCAGCTCTATAAGGAAAGATTTTTGACTGTGGTAATTCATCCTGCACTGATTAACATTTGCACGTTGCTTCCTCTGAGCCTTCTCCTCTGTCCTCCTGCCCTCAACCCACTCCACCTCTGTGCGTCCACCCCCGGGTAAAACACTTGTCCAGCGCAGCAAGCGTGAAATAGTAGCACAACTTCTGTGCTTTGTGCTGTTTTTGCTTTGTGCTGTTTTCTTTGCAAGGGAGAAAAGGGGAGTCTTCCCACAAGGGAAGATTTTGTTTTCCTCTTTCTGTTGCCTGTGATTCCCACCTGTTGTATATATGGTAAAAATATCTGGGACTTATAACCCAGCAACAGTACGCAGCTAGAGTCATGTGTGACCGGGTCAAACACACACTCGCTGGAGGGTCATGGCCAGGTTACTAAGTCAAGGCTGGCAAGTCTCCACGATAATGTTTTCTTTCTCTCTCACTCTTTCTTTTTTTTTTTTTTTTTTTTCCTTCTCCCCTTGTCTGTCTTCCAAACAAGAGTTTAAAAAAACCCAAACCCTCATAACAATGCAAACTATTTAAGCATGACAAATTCAAAGAAGTTTTTTATTAAAAAAAAAAAATTGGAAGGGGGAGTGAAGTCAATGATATTTTGGATTTAATTTTATAGTATAGTTTTATATGGCACATGAAAGAAAGAAATTTGTATTGAAACAATTGAGACCCACTTTCCCAGTTCCTGGCTCTTTCCTGGAAGATGATTAAAAGCAGACTTTTTTTTCCAGACGAGACATAAAAATTAAATGATCTACAGTATATAGTTATTTTTTCAAATGTTTGGAGGCTTATAAATAACTTCTACAATCAAATGCACACATACAAGCAGCAGAGAATCTGGTTCTAATTACTTGTACTTTAGTTGAACTTTGGCGTTTCCTTTGACTTTCTGCCTAATGTATGTGAGCTGTGTGCCTTGCACTCCTGCAGTGAATTCACAAAAAAAAAAAAAAAAGAAGGCAAAAAATCCAGACTCTTGTTGGTGCCAACAAAAATGGGGGTTAACAGAATGTTTTGACCAAATGCAACACTTTGCTATTCACCCTAATTAGCTGAAATTGCTGCTTCCCACCAGGGACCCTGAGCTCAGTATTCAAAATTCCCTTGAGGCTATCCAGGAAATGCCATTTGCTTTACAACTTCTTATTCTTTTAAAACTCAACTGTCCAAAGTGTGCATTAACATGCAAGCTTAATAATCTAAGTTCAGAACACGAGGCATTTCATAGTGCCTGCCTGCTTCTAGCTGGTCTCAAAGTAAAATACCTTCTCCATCTGTCAACACGGTTTAGTTGGCAGTAAATTAGCT
Organism: Myiozetetes cayanensis; assembly: GCF_022539395.1. Lineage (NCBI taxonomy): Eukaryota > Metazoa > Chordata > Aves > Passeriformes > Tyrannidae > Myiozetetes > Myiozetetes cayanensis. Next base: position 112,192,923 of record NW_026086604.1, on the reverse strand, counting down.
CTCACAAAGCACGCTGTGCTTTTAAAGATCTTATCTGCTACTTTATCTAACCTTTAGAAATATTTCAGACATCTTAAGAATTGTGAAGTGACCGATTGTTTGAGAGTCCCTGTGTGCTTAAGCTGCATTCAGGTGTTGGGTGACAGCACTGAGGCTCTGTTTTCTCAGGTGAGTAGGGACCTGAAGTGTCACATCCCACAGGACAAGACAGTAGGGCATGGAAAGAAGTTGCTTTTTTTTCTTTCTTCCCCCCCCCCCCCCTTGAATTCCTCCTAAAATTGTAAGACTGCTTTAAAAATGCCTCTTCTGTAAATGTCGGCTCTTGATCCCCATCCTTTCATTTTTTCTACCTTGCATGTGCAGACTTGCATAGAAGAAAGTCCTTCTGCTGTTGAGCATTCGCTAGCTGCCAACATGTTACAAAAATAACACTTTTTACCTACTGAGCACGAATTGCTACAGATGCCTGCACTGGACTTTTGCACTTCCATACTGGCAGTACATACATTTTCAAATAAAGAGTTTAAAAAAGCTAAATCTAAGGAAGAATAGTAAGTCAACTGGACTAAGAGCTGAGCGTGTGTATCCTGGGTTCAAACCTTCCAGAAAACTGTACATCCTGCCTGTGTTCTGTTACCAAAAAAAAACCCACACCAAACCAACCAACAGCAACAACAAAAAAAACCCTAAAAAACTCAACCCAACCCAAAACCCAACCAGTCTCTCTAGATGGTTGTTTAGCTGATGCAAGTGTTATATTTGGTAGATTAGGTCCTTTTAGTGGTGCAAAGATATATACATATATATATATGTATATATATATATATAGGTGTTCTGCAGAAGATCTTTTGATTTCCATTGGCTCTTCCATTGTTGTATATCGTTTCAAATTGTCCTGAAAAATATTCTCTAGCTTTATCTTCAACTCCTCACTTGCTGACTACGTTGTGTATTTATGAACTGAGTTGCTTAATCTCTTCTGGGTATCTATCGCAAGGTCCTGGTGTTTTGATGATGTTGACAGACCTCTCTGAAGTACACATTGTTCGTGGTTTGAACACTACTATTGGACGCTGGTGCTTGTTTGGGATGAAATTATGAATAAAGCAGAAGTGAATCAGTATTATTCCTCAAAGACTGCTTTCCCCAAACTGAAATCACAAAAGGATTGCAGGAGTGCAGTTGTTTTAATGAATCATACAACCTTGTTTTCCCATGGGGAGCCTAAAAACTGCCTTTTAGATGGACTGGGAGAGTTGAATGAGCTAATACAAAACACATTGTCTGCTGGTATTAGAGTTTTAAAGCTAAAATTTTACCATTCCATAGACTTATTGGAAGCCACCATAATTCATGTACAAGTATGGAATAAGGCAAGGAATGTTTGAGGCCTCTCAAGGGCATTTGATGAATCTAACTTTAATTTAGAAGTACTAATAGATTATCGATTCAAGCAGGGTGGCTGTGCAGAGATCAATAACAGAGCACTCTCTATCTCAAATACCAAAAATTACTGTTGAAAAGAAATGATCATTCTCATCTGAGTTTTCGTTAAGAAAAAACTTCATTAAAGTTTTCTTGGTGCAGTAGGAACCTGTAGACTTTTGGTCTGCCAAGTTCAGTTTATTTAATACTGAAAAAGATGAGTATAGTTCTGGATGTTGTCTTAATGCCACAATTTATGGAGCCATGTTATTTTACTTTTCTGTTTTTTTCACAGCCTCCTTATTGTTATATAAAATAAATTGGTCCCAGTGGAAAGATATCCCTTGCTTAGAATCAGAACCTTTAATACTTCACTTTAGCATTTATTTTCTTCTCAAGAAATGTCTGTCCTTGAGGTTGACACTAGCTTAACCCAAGGAAAAATGGGGCCCTCCTCTCACAAGTAATCAGAGGTTGCATCGTGCTCTGTGATGCCCTCTGTGAATTCTGTAGCACGAGTTGACAATGAATCATGACTTTAATACAAATGTATCATCTTTGTAATCTGAAAAATATCATGTACAGTAAATCTTGTCTAAGATTTTTCCATTGAGTAATATTCTTTAGGGCCTGCTCTTAGTACTTTTGAGATTTAGCTCTGCTGATAGTGCCTAATATTTCTGGATAGATCTGAGTTCACAGATCCTGTCATTCCTGTATATCTGTTGAAAAGTTAGAGGGATTTATCTGAGAAGCAGCAGAGGGCTAGGTGAAACATGAAAATGTATTGCACATCCACAATAAATGTGAGGAATGATGACAGCGTATCACAGAAAACTAATGCAGATGTTTTGGAAAGATGTAGTTCACATGTCTTATCTTGCATCGCAGAGTTTTCACGTCCTTCCCCTGAAAGGGGTAACTGGCTTTTCAATAGGCTCAAACAAATGACCATCTAGAAATATTAAGGCAATAAACGGATGTGGGGTCATGATATATAAGTTGCTTTTTCTCAGCAAGGTTTCCTAACATTACAGGTCCTAAGGTAGGTAAGGAAGTGTTACTGGGCTGTGCTACTTATTTTACAGATTCAAAAAAAAAAAAAATTACTTGTTCAGGTAATTTTCACTTAAAGTCTCACACTTAACTCTTTACATATGTCCTGATACCTGCTGCTAACCTGCTGTGTCAGAATTGCATATTGGAAGTGTTACCTTTTGTAGAAAAAGGCAAGAGATACAAGAGCTCTCCCAAGATTAGGTACTGATTAAAAGGGTACATGCCACAAACAGTTTCCCTTTGAAGGCTGATGTCCAGCATGCACACGGGGATCCTATGCTATTCAGTAGGCTAAAAACAGCAGATGAACCCAAAGTCATCCATTTTTGGAGCCTGGTAAGAGATTGAAGCCCTGTATCTAAATTATTTGGTACTTTAAAATATACTTTGAAGCTATGGGATTTAGTCCTGTTATTACTTGCCTTACTTAGTTCCCCTTAAATGTTTCTAGGAAAGACAGACTAATCTTTATTATGCAAAGAAAGATATGGGCCAGTTTCATACTTGTTATGTAGTTTTATGTAATATTTTATTCAAACTTCATTAATTAATCATTCAATTATTATATTTTTTTTTTCTTTTGTAGCAGTTGAAACTCAGAGCACCAGTTCTGAGGAACTTGTTCCGAGCCCTCCTTCACCACTTCCACCCCCTCGTGTTTACAAGCCCTGTTTTGTCTGTCAAGACAAGTCATCTGGATATCACTATGGTGTCAGTGCTTGTGAGGGATGTAAGGTGAGTGCCATCATCTCCCTTTCCTTTAATAGGACTTCATTTCATCTTAAAAAGGGAAAAAGCAATGCAGTGTGGTGTGACTTGATTGTCTCCAAAGACAGCTGTACAGTTTCTTGTGGGAATTAATTCTTATTCATGAGTAAAGCCAAGTGAATTACCATCATTCCTGGAAATATTTCCCTTCATAACTTCTTCCAAATTATGTCTTTCAGGGACTTCCTTAAGTGTTGACTAGCATGAGAATGTGATCATAGATGTAGACATAATCAAAGAATAAACTGAAAACCCTTTGAGACTCTTCACTGTCCATCTGTAGGTCAGGTATTCCCTGAGATCTCACACAACCTTTGGCTGCTCTCAGCCTTTTTCTGTTTGCTGCTACCTCTCTGTATCCAGGGGGTGGAATTTGGGAACAGGACCTGATCATCTGGAATTTTTTGGCATAGTCTCTAGCTGTCTAACTAATCTCAAATCAAAATGGGAATTTAAGGATTAGGAGGCTGGTATTTGCAAATTTTAATCATCTGTCAGCCTACACTACTGGCACCTCTGCTAGTTGCTTTCCAGCGCTGTGGTTGTCACAGCATGAACTGACTGTCCATAGGATGTGGTAGTAACATACACAGTTCGAAAGTAGACAATGTCTAGGCAGGAGATACCCACCAGAGAAGCTATGTCAGCTAAACCATGTCTGTATGGCAATAGCTGGAGGTGTGCACACTGTGAACAGTATGCATGTGAGGAAGAAGGTAGTGTGAAAAATGCTAAAGAAAAGATATCAAAGGGCAGATGCTCTCATAGTTAAATTTATTAGAGTACCCCAGTGAAATGTTCTTTTTTAACAGTTAAAGGAAAGACCTGTGATTTTCATCCTTCAGCTTAAAATAGTTGTGTAGTGTTTAGTACAGTGAAGATACTAACGCATGCTGAAAATATGACAGGTGCTATATCCATATAAAGTTATTAGACTAAATTAACAAATTTGGTTTATTTTTGTGAAATGTTATAATATTTTTCAGATAGTGTGAAGGTAGCCATTTTTACTTCATCCTTAGAACCTTCAACTTCTTCCATGCTATTGGATTTTTGTAGTGACATAAAATATCATTGTCCTGGGTTTGTGTCATTTGACAAAAAACTAAAGGATTAGAATCTGGTTCCCACCCTTATTTTATAACTGTAGGTACTGAATTAGTGAAAGTAACTACTTAATTTCACCTCAGTTTTAGAATCTCTTTCTGGTAATGAGGTTTTCCTTGGGTATCATGTCTGTATTTTTTTCTTTTAAATACCACAAAACTATCAAAATTTAGGAAGATCTACGGTAAGAATATGCTGTAGCTGATTTCATTAAATAGGAAATCTCATCATACTCAGATGCTAACACGCAAATGGTGGTGTCATTTGCTCACCCACATGTTACCTCTAAGCAGAGATGTAATTGCAGACTGTGGTAGAAAGGTCACATGTTCCTAAGAGTTCATTATGTTTTAAAAATATGCAAAAATATACTGTAGGACTTCTATTGGCATACTGCAAAGCATTTTCATAAATAATTAAAGCAAGATCACACTTGTCAAAACACATGAAGAAATCCGTCTTGTAATGTGTTGGCCATTACTCAACAACAACAAAAAAATCATCTTCACTTATTTGCTAATTTGCAAGATGGTGTAATTCAGCATGTAATGATAGCTGGCTGTTAAAGGAAAAAGAAGAAAAAAAGATTAGTTACATACAAAACCTGTCAGTCTGTGAGAAATAACAAGTTTTCCAAGCAGTAACTTGGCTGCCTGAGACTGGTAATATTTGGGTTTGTTGATGCTAGCTCTTCAGCACTTTGGACTAGGATTTTGTGGAATCCCTTCCACGGATTGAATCAATTTCCTTAGTGAGTGCCAAAAACTGGCAAGAACATGATGAGATTGCTGAATAAACCCATGGTCCCTTTGGTGGACAGTCAAGTACTACATTTGTTGCTCAAAGTTGTCTGAGCTTTCAGGTCAACAGTAGTAGTGACCTGGATGTCAACAGACAGTAGTATTTGATTGCAACACCAGACACCACCTCAGAAACCTCTGTGTTGCCAGTTTCTACTCTTTCTCTGAAGAATGTTACCCTTTTTCTTTTGAGCCCTTTTTGACTGTTTGGTTTATTTTTCTTTTCCTTTTCATTTTTACTCTACATTTCCTTTCACACTGTCAGTTCTTGGTCTTGTATGATAAGCAAATTGCCACCTTGTGCTTCTGATTTCTAACCATCCAGGCTTTCTGCCTGTCCTTAAGTTTGCTTTTACCCTGTGTTCCTGGTGCTAGTTCTTCATGCATTTCTTTCTCTCCAGCCTTCATACAAAAATGTAACCAGTTGCTTTGCAAGTTTCAGGAAGCCCTGAGCATTTAGCACTAGTGCTGGGCAAGCCTTGTCCCCTGTGGATCTCTGCCTTTCAGTTGTTTAACCCAAGTTTCTTAGAGAGTTTGTCTTTCACTGAAGGCTTCTGCTCGGTATGGAGCTGCAGTTTTATACTGATTCTCTGATGAGCCAGGGGAGTAATAATAAGGAAGACTTTGTTTTACAGCCTTTTGTGTAGTTAGGAAACTCAGATTCATTTCCCCTTTACCCTGAAGAAACATCTCCATGCAATTGAGCTCTATTTCCTTCAAGATTTGGAGTTTCACTGAAGCTGACCAGCGTGTTCAGATGGTCTGAACTGCTGTGGGGATGGGGAGACGGAGCCTCACTTATGGCCGAGTTGGACAAACCTCATTCCATAAGAAGCTAGACTAAAATATCAGCCAATCCCTTTCTTTCTCTTTTCATCTGACCTTGTTACAGTTTTCTCCTTCTTCATTCCTATTTTCCCTGTTTCTTTCTTCACCTGATTTGCAGTCTATGTTCTGTGATGTTAAACCTTAAATTCACTCATTTTTCCTCCTGCATTTGCACCTCCCTCTGTCGTGAGGTCCTTTTCTCAAGCCTTTTCGGACTCATTTACCTTTCACTTCGAACTCCTGGCAGTCTTGTTTCTCAAGGGAAGCACAAATGGAAAACTCTGCTCAAATCATATTTATCTAATTAGGGCCCTGTTCTTTTGTTTTTCTGTGCTGGCTTTTCCTTGGTTTTCTTCTAGTTTTCTCTCTGTTTCCTTCTACTTTGCCTTTCTCCTTTGAGCTCTGGTGAAGCTGCTGCCACAGTGATCATTAGCAGTCTTCATCTAGTGCAAGGGACAGCTTTCTGTCCTCCAGGTTTTGGGTTGATGGCTGCCTTTGATTCACTGGGCTTTCTTTGTCCTGGCTTTCGCAACTCTTTAGATTCTCATCCTACTTACTGATTATTCAGTGCCTCTTATTTAATTGGCTTTTTATCCACTTCTGACGCTGTTCCTTGAGGTTCAGTTCTTTGGCTTTCTGTCTCAAAAAGCATCAGTTACTGACCTATTTTATGGTAGAACAGTGGGGGATATTATGGCAATATTCTTAATCGAGACCCTTCCGGCCAGGAGCCCTTGGAGAGCTGTGGATGGTGACTGTGACCTTGTGAGGTTAAGTTTGGGAAACACTGCACTGTGAAATTTATCTTCCCTCAGCTGTCACCAACCCATGGATGACTTCCAGAGTATCCCTATCTCTGACTTCTCTCTTCCTGTCTTTCCTCGATGTGTCACCTTGCTCACCTCACTGTTACTTTGGACACAGAGTCCACAAAGACAGAACTTTCCATCCTCTTTTTGTGACATGACCAACTGTAATCTCATGGCATGGAGTTCTTTCAGACATCATGTCATGATGACATAATTTCTGATCTGCAGTATTCTGATTTACATGATCTGTTGTTGTTTCTCCTCCAAAATCTGAAAATCTGTCTTTGACTGCCTTTATTGCCAAACTCTTGCTGTGGTCTTCTCACGTGGAATTAGATTGGTCCCTTCTTCTGTTCTCCCTTCCTCTTTTCCCACTCATTGTCATCCTTAGACATTATCTTTTCAGGTACCTGTGAACAACCTCCATTGCCAAATACTTCAGTGATCCTGCTGTCTTATTAATTAATAGTCTTCAGTACTGTGCCATACTAGGAAAACTGTTCTGTGGCTTGTGTTGATATACTAATCATTTAAGGTTTTTAGAAGGTGGAATATTTCACAATAGGCACTTGTGAAACACAATGGAAGTTTTAAACTGTTTTAAATAAATTTTAAAAAGCATTTCTGGATGTGACACTGCAAAAGTGTATGTGCTTCATAGCCTGTCATTGGCTTTGTGTACGTATTATTTTCAAAACCAAACCGATCTTCACAGTGTATTTGTATTTTGTAAGAAAAATTTCAGAGCCAGTCCATCTTTTTATGTGCAAAGCAGAACATTGACAACACTTAGCTTATTTACAACTTTTCCATTTTGTAAACTGTGTGGCATTTCAGAGGTGAGTTTTGGAATCTACTTGTGTGTTTCATGACCTCAGTTACAGACTTACGAGATTTCCCCTCCACCCCCCCCCCCCCAGTCTCTGGGTGTTGCTAGATAGCACGCAAACAAATTCCATAGAAAATGAGCAATTTGGATTTTTCCAGCTGGTACAAGTGGTTATAGGACTGGCTGTGACCAAAAACTCAGCTCTTTGGTCCTGACTTGACTCGTTGTAGCCGGGTTTGCAGAAAGGGAGACTGAGAGTAGTGGGCTGGATTCCCCACACAATGGCATCATTGTGTGGGTGAGGAGGAGAAGCTGGTGTTCTGGCAGCTTCAGCTGTCTCTGAAAGCCTTGTCTCTTGTTCTGGGCATTTAAAAGACAGCATTCCTCTGCTGACAGTCCTGCCCAGATTACTGGCTTGAATTTGGTGGGCAGCAAAGATGCCTAGAGCAGTTTCATTGGAGAAGACAGCGCAGAATATGAGAGGGTAGGTTTGCGGTCCAGCAGTTTTGTCTGAATGATGAAGATGCATCTCTGCCCATTATTGATGCTAACAGACAAAAATGTAGATAAATCTACTTCAATACTGGCTGATCCCAGGTTGGCTCTTATCATAAAATAAGAATAGCTTTCCTTCCATCAGGGTTTTCATATAAGATCACATCTAATGTAGGATCATTAAATTAAAAGGGTAGCCACATTTAATATATTTTCAAAAGTCTTCAGCTACGAAAATATGCTTATTTGTTTGACATCTTCCTGACTCAAATATATAATTTCTTTGTTGCAAAGACTTTAAGCAGTATGGAAAAAAAGGGCATTGATATAAACCTTGAAATTTAGGTCTGTAATTTTGTGGGACTGACTCCTCAAAAAAGCTAAGATACACATAGGAGAAGAAAAGAGAGAAAATGACAGTGGATTCTGCTTTATCCAAATTTGCTGATCCATGGATGTGAAGCTTGGGACAAAAAGTGTCATTTTGTTATAGGTTTAACTTACTTGCTCACAGATGCAGTGTGAGGCAATCCCACCACTCAAGTTGAGGCCCAAAATTAGTTGCCTGACTTCGAAGTCTGGAGTTTCTCAGTCTGTGGAGAGAGAGAATTTCCTCTGATGGCTGACTCAGAGCATCTAAACCAGATCTACCCTGGGTCACCCTCCAGAACAACCCATCCCCATGAGCCTTTGGGTTAGGTGGCCAAGCACAGCTGTGTTAATATTCTCTGAGATGATGTCCCCCATGGTTATACCCTTTTGGACACTGAGAGGTTTGGGGTTTCCCTGTTGCAGGCCGTGAATCCCTGGTCAGCACTGGTCAACAACTGATTTACAAAATGCTACTGACAGAGAGAGAGGAGCTGGCTTTCATTTTCTTTATTTGTTTGAAGTTTGATGGCAAGGATATTATTTCCAACCTAAATGACATTATGATTCTGTGATATTATGCTTTGGTCTGCGGGAAATGTTGCTGAGAGACCTAAAATATTTTATGGATTGTCATAGCAAAGTTCCCTTTATGGAACAGTGTCCTTTGGGACAGATGCCTTTTTCCTTTTAATAACATCTCTTACATCATGTGAGAACAGATTTGCATTTTCTTAGGCAGTTTTGGGATTGTGGAGGGATCTTAAGCAGCACTTCTTTTTGATAACACCACTCTTGCACATGTTAGCTTCTAGCTATAATATAATTATATTTAAACCTGTATTTATGCCCCTTTACTGGGAATTAAGAATCCAGACACAGAATTTTCTCAAGTACTTAGCCGTAAAAAAAAAGCACACTTCATAAAACCAGCTAACTAACATTCCATGTATTTGTCCGGCTTTGCTTTCCTGGCATGTTTTAATCACCTACAACTGAAACAGCAAGTAAGAAATCTAAACATGAAAATAGGTGCGGCAGTATGATTTGTATCAGGGAAAGAAGTAATATTGTTTGCAGCAATGCAATTGTAAAAGCTTCTGTTGGTTCAAAGAAAAATACAGATCACCTTGAATGATCAAGCTGTATTCGTCTCCATTTAGGCTGTATTAGTGACAGTGCCAGCAGTAGAGATGTATGCTGTCATCCATGCAGAGCTATGAAAAATTCCTTGAATCACAGAAAATTGCTCCCAGTTTCAGTTAAATCAACAATACTTTTTTTAGAAGGTGAAAAATGTATTTTGAGATACATTTCTGCATACTATTAGTATCATCTGATCTTAAACTGTAAGCACTTCACAGCACAGCAACATAACAAGTCATTCATTTGCAGAAAGCAGTGCCGTACACACTAAATGAGTTGCAGGTGCTTTAAATGTAGTACTGCAAACCTGAAATTTTTATATATTTATGCTATCAGAGGAGATCTGATTGTTTTAATGCCATCTTTGAAATTTTACTTTTTCAAATAACAAACCCAGGGAAAGCTGTGTGCCCTGTGAAAAGCTGGTATTTGTTTCAGTGAGTTCCTTTTTTTTTTGCTTGTTTGGAAGATAAAACTTTTGACAAATTCTGAATTTGCTTCAAAATTTTGAAGATGGGGAAGCATAAATTTATTGGAAGCTTGCTGAAATCAATCAAACATGATGACATAGATGGGATCAGGAATAAAAATTTTTAGCTTACCATGTTTATTAAAATCTCCTTCTGGGTTGTGTAAATGCCATGAATGAAAAAAAAAAAACAACTACTTGCCAACCATGATAGATAACAAAAAAGTAAATTATGTTGTGTGTTTGACTACTTTCCTGTGCTTTGGGCTCAGTTTGTGGGTTATAGCTCTGCTGCTCCCCTGCACTGGGTTTCTGGAGCAGAGATGGATGAAGAGCAGCAGTGTGGGAGTATAGCAGATACATCCACAGCTAATCTTCCTCTGATCCTGCCACTTGCCTGGTCATGACCAGGAGTTCATCCTAAGCTATGAGAATAGTTGTTTTTTACTAATTACTGTAATTTTGTTTTCCGGCAGTGATGTGGGTACTACAGAAGCATAGAGCTTTATCCCAAATTAGCTTTTTAACCATGCTAACCATGCTGATACAGTTATTTGTGAGCACAAAGGCTAAGGGCCTGTGGAAACAGGAACTGGAAACTACTCTCTTATTTTCCATGAACTGTCAAATAAATGACATATAATTTTTTGTCTTAAATCTTCTACTCCTTTGTCTTGTAAAATTCCCAATACTATCAGTGAAGAGTTTCTCAAAAAAGAACAGCTCTGGTGTGTTTTGGGGCGTGGCTTTGCTGTGCTGTGTACTTGGAATGTTTCTGGCTGTACCAACTAGTGTTCCTCCTGCAAGCAACCACTTCCTGTGTACGGTTTGGAGGCAGCTGTCCCATTTCAGGGGCTAAAGGTGTTAACTAAGGTAGGTGTGGATTTTCCCATGGTACATCAGCAAGCCATAGTGCCTGTGACTGTTCCCAAGAGCATTTCCTAATATAAATACTACCTTTAGGCCTGCTGACCCTGCTTATCTTTTCAGGGTCTTTGGCCACTAACCGTTCCCTAACTACTACAGGTTTTTCATTATTAGTAGTAAACTAAAATTGTTGAGTCTTCCTCTTCTGGCAGTGTTTATGCCTTTCTCTACCTCAGAATACATACCATAAAAGGAAGAAACTTCAAATTTACATGTGTATGTACCTGTCATTATTGGAGGTGAATCATGGTTTCTCGCACCAAGGTAAATAATGAAGAGTCCTTTTAGGTGTGTTTGTCACATTTCTATCCAACTTTCACCTGCCCATAGCTGTTGTGGCTTATTAGCAGATGGCTGAGAGAGCTGAGGCTCACACCTGATCATAATGTGGGGGTGGCTTACAACAGCTTCAACAGAATTAAGTAAATTATATGCATGTGTGAAAGTGCTGTCTATGCTAATCACGTCATGTCGTACGGACCAGAGATGCCAGAAGCAGGTGGGCTGTGATTCAGGCTGGTACACTTGCCTGCTGAGACATCCCCTGGTTTGCATGCAGTGGATATGGAGTGTGTTTTTATTTTCCTGTAAGTAGGTTTTACATTTTCAGTTTTCTTCTTAAGTATGGATAAAGAGAAACCCCCTTTATTTTGTTCTCATGTTGTCACTCTATTTCATGCCTCTCCATTATTTTAAGGACCCCATGTGGCCTTTGATTATAGATGTGGAGTACAAGGTGTCCTGAGCACACCTGGAAAGTTGTACAAGTGTAGGAAAAAAATGCAGCTTTCCACCATGTTTAATGCAATGTTTTATAACGTGGTCTTTAAAAGTACTGTTTGCAGAGGTAATTTAGCAGATAAGGAAATAGGGATATCTGAGTAAACATCGTAGAAATTAAATACTCTGAGATCTTCTGTTAACAGTACTGGCCTGGTTTTTTTATATATATACTGGGCCATATTTATGTGTACTGAACAGCAATTGCAGATATGTAAAATTAAAATGAACTAGCTTTCATTTTTTAACTGTGGAACTTTTATAAAAGAAACTGATTAATAAGAAATTGATAGAGAAGGATATACAAACAATTGATTTGTTGAATTTAGATTTAGGGTAGCTTGTTGGACCCCAAAAGAAGGTGCACTATTTTCCCTGGAAGAAAGAATAGTAGAATATTTTGCCACACTCTGGCTGAGTGTGACTGGTGCTGATGAGATGGTTGGGATCACTGCTGTTCTTGCCTTAAGCATGTTTTTCAATCATAGTGTGTGTTTTTCTTAGCAAGTACTTAAAGGTTTGCTGAATGGCACATCTTAGAGAAGTAAATCCAAAATTAAGGGGTTTCATAATGGTACAAAATAGAATTAACCATTTTTAATTCTGTTCACTTATATATTAAGTAGATATTCAGATGCTCTTTGTTTGCTACTTATTTTGAATTTATTTTGAAAGATACACCTATCTATACTTTCTGCTTATTGTAAACAATCACCTTGTTCTTAAACAGTCAGCTTCTCAGTTTGCAGAAATACTTTGGCCTTGAATGTGGCCTTCCATTGCCATCTACACTTACTGACTGACGTGATAATGGAAACAGAGGTTCTTTCTAATCCCGAATGAAGTGTTCCTTTGAGGAAATTTCCTAAAGGGGTATTTGCTTTAGATTCTTCTGGAAGTGGAGGGCAATTGAATTTGCAGCATGAATCCCAGGGCTGTTCTGATTGGCAGAGCTACTTTTCATCTGTGCTATAGCAAGAAAGACAACTAGATGTAATTTTCCAAGATTCAGTATTTCCAGTGCAGTCAGGTTTAGAGATTCTTTCTCCAGTTTTATTATGTACATTCTTTTTTTCCTTCATCCTGTAAAAGAAAACAAATACCTTACTAAAAAGACTCTCTCACTCTCGAGGAACCATTCCAAAGACCAGAAACTCCCAAGGTTGAGATTATAGCCCTATGTCTATCTTTCCCTCTTTGTATCTGAATTTTGCTATAGTCTTTAAATATGAGTACCTTGTTTCTTGAGAATCAAGTAAATTACATACACGTTGTGTCCTTCTTTCTGTTTTATACTACTCTGATTATTTCAGAGTGTTACTAACTCAGAGTTAATATTAACTTCCATATAGAGGGGACACTCTAGGTGTGACACCTGTGCATCGCAGCACTCCAGTTACGAAAACTTGCAGTGTTTAAAGAAGCCATACATCCAATTCTGTAATTGGTAGTTTTGATATGTTGGCATAGAAGCTGTTTAACTGGTATGCTGCTACAGCTAGTTTACCAAATATTCAGGGTCCCTATTCATAAATTAGTCTTCCTTTTAATAATATATAGGAGTCCCCACAATTTCCACAACTCAATTCAGGAGACAGATGAGAGGTAGACATTTTTGTGTATAAAGTCCCTTATGATTTCATGTGGTCATGCTTAAAATATCTCATTTAAATATATATTTCAGAGGGAAAAGTTACTATGCAATAAAAATTGGATCATAATACCTACATTTTAGGGGGAAAAGGTGTATTGTTTCTGGCTCCCCTGTCCAGAATAACGGATGCATAAATTACAAGGTGAGATGCAGTTGCAAGTAGTGCCAAAAAATGTAGATTTGGCTAGCTGTAATTGCAGTTAGTGATTTCACTCCAGCTAATTCAAACTTAGTGCTGGAGGGGAGAGCCAGCAGACCCAGCCACTGCACATGAGCAGGGTCTGTCATTGCCTGGTATCAGGGAAACTGATCAAAAGCTTACGAAGCAAGTTTGTTCTTGTTTTAGAGTCTCTTTAAAAGTGACAATTTAATGGGACCCATTACTGTCAGCTCTGCCTGGTTCCCTCTCCCTCCTCCCAGGCACTTAACAGGGAAAGCAGAGATTTATAGCTGTGGTGCAGCCACTCCAATGGACTACTGTTCACTCCTCCCACGAGTGTCCTGGCTGGCTGCTCTCCAGATGAATCTTCCAAACAGGGGAGAGGTCTTCCCTGTCTCTGGAGTGCTTGCCTTACTTTGGAACCCTGTGCATCTGTGCTAAATATATTTGTAACTTATTAGGTCCTTGCTTCAGTGCACACTGTGATCTTCATATGCTTTCTGCTGGTCCAAAAGAATGGCAGCACTCCAGATTTAGGAAGATTTAAGCAAACCATTTAAGAGAGAGCTCTGCAACCCATCATTTTTTAAATGAATAAGCACTACCCCTTTTTTACCTTTTTTTTTTTTTTTTTCTTCCTTTTTTTGGATCAGAGGATCAAGGCATTTCTCAGATGCTGCTGCAAAGGGTCTTACCCAGTCCACATTCATCCATAGTGATGCTCAGTGACTATTACATGTACTGACACAAAAGGGAAAACTAGGCATTTTTTTTGAAAGGAAAGAAAAGAGTGTTAAGTGAACAGGATAGACGCAGGCACAGCATCCAGGAGCCAAATGGGTGAGCTAACTGAAAAGACCTTTCATCTTACCCTACGTCCGTGTGATTTTTGTAAACTGAAAGGATGATCATCTTGTGATTATATGAGCTCTGTGCTTGAATCTGGCCATTGACTGAAGTGTGGCAAGGGAGGGAGAAAACAGGAAAACGTCTTGCTAAGATTTTCCTGTGTTAGATTAATCAGCTCCAGTTCATTTGCTCATATCTGAAAGGTCATGTTTTCTACTTGTCGAAGTTGCCCAGTCCTAGACTCTCCCTTGCTTCCCTGCAGCTTGGCTGAATGATTAGTGGTGGCCAACACAGGGTAAGGTAGATGCAGCACTGCATTTGTCCTGAAAGCTGTGATGCTTTTTCAGCATCTCAGTGTGATTTATGTTGGTGTTTGCAACAAGATACATCTCTCCAGTTAGTATTACCTTAAGAGTCCTTATTGCTTGGAGGAACTAGTCAGTTGATTTCTCTGGCTCTGTTTCTGCAGTTGCTAATCCCTTGCACTGGCACAGGCTGCATTTCATCCACCTTTCTCAGCCTGCTTTCTCATGATATTGAGACCATTTTGACTGTGGGTGCTTTGACTGTGTACAGAAACTGGGCAGAGTGGTGTGGCCACCATCTCATTCTTAAAAATGGTGGGTTTTCCAAGCTCGTCCAGCTCCAACTCATCTCTCTGCTGTCGCCTTCGGTAATGAGTTTCAGCTGCAGTGTGGAAAGGTAATTTTCCTTGACTACTGCCAGTACGAGACAGCCAGACTTGCATATTTCTGGGTGTTTACTTGAACTCTGTTTTCTAGTCTCCAGGCATCCAAGTTTCACCAAACTCTACGCTTTGCAGGGTTTCAGTGCACAGTTCTGTATTAGCAGAGTTTCTTTGTTGCCGAATGCAGGGGAATGAGAGCGTAGCATAAAGTAGTAAGTACAAGATATTACTTGCCAGATTTCAAGAGATCTGGTACAACATATTTGTTTAGATGTCAACTGTCAAAACTAAGAGCAAAAAAAAAATTATGGGGAGATAATGAACATGTGTTGATGAGTCATTCAGATAGATGCCTGAAAACTGTACCAGGAAGCATAGCGCTCAAGATATCTGGTTTATTTTGGCAAGTTTATGTCCATGTTATTTCTTCTGAGTATTTTTAGGTTGCTTTCTGCATTGTTTTCATATGGCACTTCATTCCTCCTCAGAAACTTCTTTGCTTGCTGTGGATCAGGCAGGTTTTAAAACTCCTCCCAGGTCAGAAAAAAGAATAGAAACGCGCTGGGTGTTGAAGACAAGCTGGAGCTGTGCTGTGGCATGGCCAGAGCCATCTCTTTGCCAAGCTGGCAGGTGGGCACTGGGCCAGCACCCACAGGCACCCACGCAGCCATCCGGGCTCAGGCTGGGGAGCTGCATTGGCTCCGGGTCGGCTGGGGAGGGAGCAGGGAACAGCTGGCTGTGCAGGCAAACTGTGTGGATCTCTCCGCTAGCGCGAGGGGAATTGCACTTCAGCCAGCTTGCAGGCATGCATAAATATTTGTGGCATACTTTGTGTTATTATTTCAGCTGAGCTGTAAACATTGAGTTGCTGATAGCGGGTTAGAAACTAGCGCCTCTATAAATTTCAGATGGTGCAGAAATGCAGGGATTTTTGTATTGCCTGACAGTTAAATAAAGTCCCTGTGCCTTTTTGGATAAATAACCCTGGAGCCAAGTATGTGCGGGAACTCTGCAAGCTTTTGTGGGGAAGGCTGGGAGGGGAAGAGGAGGAGGATACAAAGCCTGCCTGTGAGGGGAATTTCCGTGGAGCATGCACACACCTTCTTTCTCCCCTGTAGGTTTGTGTTTGAGCTTGCCCTTTCCTCTTTGCATGTTTCCATCTCTGCCAGAAGCTAAAAGGAGAGGTTAATTTGAGGGACTGCTACAAGTAATTGCAGCATGGTAATTGCATAGCTAACATGAGTCTTTTCCTTGTCCTGCCTGCTGCAGGAATCTGCATGTCACTGCATGGGCATAGCTTGGTGGGGATTTTTTGTTTGTTTTTACTAGGAGGTCCACTACTTTGGTTAGAATAGCTTTTGTTTACTGTCCTTCTGTTGTAGTTCTGTGCAAAAAAATCCCACATATATCCTAGTAAAATTGTGACATTGTCTTTGGAAAACGGTCACCCTGCTCCAACTACCCGAAAACCCAATGGATAAAAACAAAGACATGAATTATAAGTGTAAACCAGAATCAGTCATACAGTTGAGGGATAACAGTCTGGAAAGTCTTCCGTGACACTGTGATTCCATGCAGGAGGGCAGCTACATAAATGGTTTGGAAAAGTGTCATTCTTTACGAAGAAATACTGTGCTTAATTAATTCTTGCTTCTGGGAGGTCAACCTGGGGCACTCATTATTGTCTTAATTGGTGGTATAAATCCTGAGGCACTGGAGGGGAAGAGAGGAAAAAAACGATGAGCAGTTAACAACATATAGCCTTTTGGATAAGTGCTAGCCAGTTGTACGACCATCCTAGTGACATTTTATGGTTTTATTGGATTAGAGGTCTGGTCCTTCACAAATTAGGTTAAAGGTAATTGATTTGCATAAACAAAAATATAGACAACAGCAAAATGCAATAATTCATTCCTGAGTTCTCCATTAAACTGTGTGAAATAACTCAGTGTGCTGCAACTCAGAAAAGCGCTTCTTTGATCTCCTGTTATTTGTATTAAATTATATTCATTACTCTTTCCATCTGGAGTTCCCTAGCAGGCCAAAAATCATCCTACAGACATGACTGAAAGGAAGTTAACTGTAACTTTTTAATTATATACATTCCATCTCCTTTTTTTTTTTTTTTTAATTTGAAGAAAGCAGATGGAAGCACATACCAGCGCCTTCCTCTCTGTTTAAATCAGTGAAGTGGAGAAGCAGAAAATCTCAGCCGTTCTTTCCCCTCACATATTGTTTCAAGGTGATGACTGTTCTGTCTGGAGACTTTGACGTGCTTGCTAAAAAGGTCAGGAGTTCAGTGAAAATCGAAATTGTGGAAAAATCCGAGTGTAGTTGTAGGGATACCGTGGTAGCTTCGCTGGAAGAATCCAGTTGCTACAGATTTGTAGCTGATGGGTCACATCTCCCCTGTTTTGTTGTTAGCTGCCGTTCTGCCAGCTGGCAAGCAGAAGTGTTTCAAACTCCCTGGGGGAAAAAAAAAAAAAAAAAAAAAAGGTAGTCAATAGTTGGTTTGGGGCATGGTTTTGACATCAGACCAAGGTTTGTGGAATCAGATGTGTTGGCATGGGGCTTCATAAAAAATGGTGTTTGTTTCCAGCCTCAGTAGTGGCTAGTGGCTAATTGGCATTAGTAGCCCCACGAATAACTTTTTTCAAACTCTGTCATCAGAATTTTTTTTTCTTGCCCTCTGAAGCCTGCAAGACCTTTTTCACCTTGGAAACTGTTAGGATTTATCAAGCATGGCCTGCCCTGTCTTTGCTGGAGATTTTTTTGCAGTTGCAGATGAACATCCCCATTGTGGTAGCTTAGAAAGGAGTGATATCTTCCTTATTTGTCTGTCCACATCCTTTGGGCCCTTTTCTCTATTTAAGAAATGAGAAAACCTTGAAACATTTCAAACTTTTCCATTTGTGTAACAATAATCAAAAGATAATAGACATTTTGTCCCCATAGTGACTTGCTCTTAGGTCCACAGGTCTGTATTTCTGTATGCAAGCCTCTTATTTTTATGAAGTGTTTTGAATTCTGTCAATTAAAAAGAACAAAAATCACTGCCACACTGGTTTCAATAGTAAATTTGGGTTTCTTTGGCCATGGAATCTTATGGCTGCTCTCCATCTGCAGAATAAATGGCTAGATGAGCAGAAATGTGGATGGCGAGCGGAGAGTTTCTGCTGGAAATACAAGCAGTGACAGATAAACCCAGAGCCGTTCCCAGGGTGGACTGGTGCCCAGCTCCTCCTCCGCTGGCTGGCTGGCATCTCTAGGTACTCTCTACAAGCTATTGGCATTTAACAGCATTTATTCATTTGTTTTTGCAAAGATCTGCCTGTCCTGCTCTGACGTACACAATCAGCACAATTTCCCTGCTTTCTGGCAGTGAGCCTTCCTTTACTTATTGTTGTAGCTGCTTCCATTTTGTGCCAGCGGTGGTTTCCAGCCAAAATGTCAGACAATTAATTTGTTTATTCTGCAAGCCGTGACTTCCAAAGTGTGATAGACAGTGCAGACATCCCGGAAAAGTGCTGTGCAACTGGGAATAGGCTCATTTTGAGCTTCCTTTTAGATAGCTGCTTTGGTAGCTTTCATTAGTTGTGGGGTCTCGTATTCTGGCTGCAGCCATTTTGCTGTGTGTTTTGTCTGTATGGTATCCCTGAATAGCATATGCTGGATTTTAGGTCCTTTATAAGCCTTTCTATGCAACTCCACTTTTGAGTTTGCATGTTACCAAGGCCTTTCAGAGCAAAAATTCCTGTTTAACAATTAAAAATTGTGTGTCTCTGCCTAATGAGTGCTGGTCCTACCAGGACGTGGTGAAGAATGTTTTTTTTTGTTGTTGTTCCTTGACTCCTGCTACCTTTTCATAAAAGTACTGCAAACCACATTCAGTTCATGAAGGTACCTGGGCAATTCCCTAGTCACAAAACAAAGTAGTTTTGTGCAGATCCCATTACTGAGAAATATCTTAAATGTTTGTTGATGCTCCAGAGAGAGTAGGAATGGGGTCTTTACCTTGTCTAAATACATTTTACGGGATTAGCAAGGATAGAGGGTAACTTGAATGGTTAAAATAGAGAGACTGAAAAGAGGCTATGCATCACAGATTTCTTGTGTAAAAAAAGGTACATATTTATTTGCCCAGCCCCTATTTCAGAATAAAGGTAATGGCAGAGGTTTCAGGTATGTGGTAGGCTGGATTTTCTTTTTGGTTGTTATTGGTATTTATCTTTCAGAGCTCAGTCAAAGTTTATAAATGACTGATAAACTGTACCGTAGAAAAGTCCTTCCTGCTCCTTTGTGTCTTTTACGATAAAGCAGCAGTATGCTTCACTCAGAAGCTTTTTTGCAAATTTACCAAAGAATAGCCTCTAAATCTGCAGGAGTCGTAGCTGGCTGCCTGTATTTGGGGGTAATCAAAGCTGAACCAGATGAACTGAGCAGGCTGTTCAAACAGATTGAGCTCGCAATAGCCCTTCTCTGCTGATTACTCTGTCCCTGACTTGCTGTGCAAGTTTTCAGCTTGTAAGCCCACTACGCCTGCAAATAAGATTTGGCATGTCCTGTGCTGGCAAAATATTTTTAAGACATTGTTGAGATCAAATGATCCATCTCTTCATGCAGTGTGCATAACTTGGGCTCTAAATCATCTGCCTTGCCAAAATCAACTGGACAGTGAAGGAGATGGAGTTGTATAGATTCCCGATGAGATATGTAAGGGTAGGAATTCATGCTAACAAATCCATAAGACTTCATAAACACTTTACCTTATATCGAGGGCTCATCCTTAATGAGGTCTTTTGTATTCTGATAGTCAGGGCCATAATGGCACTCAAAATACTACTGAAATAGTTAATATTCTCTGTAGGCACCTGTCTCTATATACAAATTCTGTACTGAGCTCTCAAAGTTTGATGCACTCACAGGCAAATGCTACAAAAGTAAGTGGTGAATGGGATGAGGTGTTTTTTTCGGCATTGTGTTGAAGTTGGATTGACTAAATAGATTATTTACTTCTAAGCAATAGACGTAGGAACCCGGGTTTATTTGCTCCTTGATACATATGTATGGTTTCACATATCACTCTCTGCTTTCAGTGGGGCAGATAAGATATCAACATAATTAAAAGTGAAAAATAATCTGTCTGCTCTGCCACTGGTGGATGCTCAGAGAACACACGCTGATACAATAGATTTCTGAATAATTTATACTCAGCATTTTTTCCTTGCACTCGGTAAATGAGGATGCCTAATGTGGCATGGTCAGAGTGATACTCTATCTGTCATCCATTAAGATAACAAGATTGGTGAGCCTGGGAGGAGCATGGCGTGGTACACAGAAAAGATGAGATTACAAGTTGAAATATTTGTCCAAAATGTTCTGTAGAAAGGATACTGATAAAGGCAGCTGAGAAAAACAGAATTAATTCAAAAGTGTGATTTCCACAAAGCTTTGTCTTTGCTAAAATAAAAACACAAGATCCATGTTCCTTTCGAAAGATGTGGATAAAAGGAATATCGGAGCAAATCACTGTTCCCAATAGGCCTTCAGTAGCTTCCTCTACTCTAAATTCAAGTACTTTGTAGGTGCTATCAAAAACAATTATGTATGACAGTATGTATGTATGACAGTAATGCTTTATGTCTTGCAGAACGGGATTTTTTTTTATATATATATTCATAGGGCATTTTAAATTACAAAGAAAGAATCATTTGTGATCGTTTTTGGCAGAGGAGTGTTTCATCTCCCATCACAGGGTGTTAATTTGGACAGGATGCTAAAATATTTGCATAAAAAATGGCTCATGTAAATATTCAGCCAAACAGATTTGTTTCAAGGTAAATGTATCATAGTATGTAGTAGATTGTTTTCCAAGAGCCAGTAGGCAGTAGAGGTTGAATAATTTATAAGCAGTAGAGTTTTGCTGTCTCTGAAGTTTCTGACAACTTCTTAAGGGCAGGTCACATTTGGATTTTCTTGGTTTTTGAAGAAACTGTTGAGGTGGTGAGATCAAATGGGAATCATTTGACAAAAAGGACTTGGAGGAAAACTTAGGCTTGCTTCTAATTTTGCTGTTTTTAGTGAAAAGGCCAGTATTATACATGTGCTATTTGGAACCCAGCCTTGACATAGTTTAAATGTGCTTTTCTGTTTAAGTGGGCAGCAAGCACCCTCTCTGCCCATTCCCGTGTCCTGCAGGGTTTTCTTTCACTGCAGAGCTGCAGGCGAGGTCCAAACCCCTGCAGAGAGAAAGACAGGACCCTCTCTGTTTTTTTCAGCCCAGATTCAGGAAATGTTTCTCAGCATGACCCTGCTTACAGTGCCACCCAAAACTTGTGGCTGCAGGGCACCAGGCTTATGGAGTCGTATGGGAAAACTGAGCACCAGTGCCCAACAAATGCTTCTCACTCGCTGGTGCCTGAATTCCTGTCTCTCCTACTAGGATGGCTTTGGTTTGGGGTTTGTCTGCAAAGGTATTTATAATCTGGGCATTTTTCTTAGTGCCTGTCCAGAGGAAAATTTTAAAATCAAATCTTTCTGGTGACATATTGCTGAGGTTTAAAAATTAGTTTGCCACAAATCTTAATAGGAATAATATCCCAATGTTGCCTTGGGGTTACTAGGGAATGGGCACTAAAATACAGTCAAGAACCATGTCCTTAGTTTTAAGCATCTTTTCATCTGAATATTTTATGCAAACAAGTTCATTTTCTTTCTGTTCCTTGAATAACTCCAGGAGGAAAATCAAATACAGGTGTCAAAAAGTAATTTGTACCACGATTAATGTCCTCATCTATATCTTTCATTCTATGGAAGGCATTGCCTGGGGAGGTTAGGCTGTTGAGGAAACTGTCTTCATTTTAACCAGGAGATCTGTTTTTTTCCAAAATTGTTCTTCATAAGCCTTTTATATTAATAATGAGTTCATGAATGCTTTATACTTCCTGTCTGCAGAAGTTGGATTGTGGTTTTCTTTTGGGCTATGTGGTCAGCCTTGTATGGTAAGGACTGAGGCAACCCTCTCCGCTTTCCTTCCTGATGGGCTGTAATTAAACCCTAGCTTATAAGGATGCAGAACCTGTATCTCAATATCAGAACAACTGATCCATCTGCCATTAGCTACCGGTTATATTTTGGTGAAGTATGGACACATTTGCAGAGAGCTGTTTCTTCTTTTACCAGTATTGGGTGACTTGTTCATTTGGGCCATTTTGTTTCCTACCCTCTCAGGCTGGCGATAGGAGAGTGATTCCATCGGTGGCTGTGAGTGTTAATTCCCCTGTAGCACTGAATTAAGATGGGGTGGCTGCCCTGGAAGCTACCAGTCTTGGCTTCCCCTGGATCTTTCCAGCTACAAAGTGGTGATGGAATAAGCTGTAGAGAAACACTTGAACCAGCACGGTTCTGCTGTTGAATTAAACCAAAATAGATGCCATAGACTCCTCACTGTCATATTTTGCATCAACAGCAATTACCACAGAGCCGGGCATCACAGTTAGGGAAATATCAAAGCAAGAAAGGAATAAGTGAACATTACCATAGATTTTCTTCTTGGCAAGTAAACGAATGTACACTCATGCTTGCCATACTTGCCATTGCAAAGATTTGAGCAGTGGTTATGATCAGAAGAGTGGAATATAAAATAGCAGTCTCATTGATAATTTAAAAGGTTTTAATTGTCTAAACAAATAGCTTTAAATTATTCTTCTGTGTCCAGTAGCTTAAGGAAAAGAAGTGGAAAGTTTTTATTTACCTGTTTGATGGTAGTATAAAATATCTCCTAAATCAGAGGAGCTAACCTCAGGATGAGACTTGCCTGTGCAAGAGCTGCAGGAAACTTTTGCCAGGGGTTATGTGATTAAGGAGGCATTTTTCAGTTCTGAGTGAATCTGAGGTATTTTCATAACATTAGCATCTATAGCATGTTGGCTGTGCAAGGAATTTATGACCAGCCCTTACTGCCTGCCCTACCACTCCCTGATCATATAGCCAGAAACTCTCCCAGTTAACTCTGACTGATAGGGTTTTTGGCTTTTGAACTACTTGTGTATCTCGGTGAGCATTTCTAGTAGAGCCAATTCTGTAGCTTACCATGATTGCATCTTTAGATAAGTGCATTGTGGGCACAGAGCTATCATCTGTGGCATCAAGTTTACAGCTTTCCTGTAGGGTGTAAACATGTGGCTGGATGAAGAGTTTTAACCTCTCAAGCCCTCCAACAAATATTAAATTGCTAACTATTCTTCCATAATGCTGCGATGTTGACTGAAATTTGACCCTGGTGCTTGCTGAAACAATTTTCAAAATCTGAGTGAGAAGGTTAAATAGTGCTGTCAAATTTCCAAATGTCTGTTGCAGAAATCTTTCACTGAGTATCTGTGGGTTGAGCTCTAAAATGCTTAAAGTAATCCTCTTTTTTTTCTTCATTATTATATGATATTATCTAAAGCTTGGGATTTAGTGCAGATAAAGAAATTAACTTGGGGTTTGCCTTTTTTCTGTGCCACCTAACCTTACCATTTATGGCTGTTTTTCTCTTTTTCACTTGTTGAAGGAGGAACCCAATGAAATGGTGTTCCTTAAGTACAAACCAGACCTCTAGGTTTCTTTATTTCTACTCAAGATCATTGTAATTACTTGATTATTTTCACAGCTGTATCTGAGTAAGAAAAAGTGCTGTAATTGGCAACTTTTTCAAGTTCACAACTCAGTAACCTGATGCTGGAACTCTTCCACCTGCAGAAGCCTCATTAATTGCTGTAGGAGTTTCAGCAGCTAAGAAACCTGGGTTTCAAATTATTTCTCTTTTGACATGTAGCCTTCGAACTAGAGAATCTCTGCAATAACAAAATACACAGGACCTTTAGGCTGAGGGAGTCTATTGGTTATTGGACAAGTGTTTGACTTGCAAGTGGATCTGTTAGGAAGGCTCTTTACCCAACTCATTGATTACATCCAAAAGTCCTAACCATTTTTATTTGAGCTGTTTTGTAAAATCTAGGAATTAATTTCCTGAATGCTCTTACTGATTCTTATTTATTTTGGCTTTAGATTGCATTGTATAATTAGTTTTTGTTTAAGAGATGAGTCATACGTTGCAAGAAACAGTACTAAATTATAATAATAATGAGTCTTTAAAGTTACTATACTCCAGCCATAACTTTGAGTTTATTTTTGTTATTTTAAAGCAACATTAGTGCCTGTCTCTAAGGGTTATGGGAAGCTCAAAAGTTTACTTGATTTCTTTTTTCCTTAATTTCAGGGCTTTTTCCGCAGGAGTATCCAGAAGAACATGGTTTACACATGTCACAGAGATAAAAACTGTGTTATCAATAAAGTTACCAGAAATCGCTGCCAGTACTGCAGACTACAGAAGTGCTTTGAAGTGGGAATGTCCAAAGAATGTAAGTTGTCTTCAGAAACAATTTATTGTTTGTCGTATCCTACGTATATCTGGCCGTCCTAAGGGAAAAAGTTATTATGCAATTATGTGATTGAAGCCAGTATCTACATTCATAGGTCAAGAAAGGAATATGAATTTGGTGCACAACTTTAGACCTGTACTTTGGAAACTTCTGAGTCCTTAACTTTGCAGCCTAAATGCGATCAGTTAAGACGTTTTGGTGCAACACACTGCTTGTGAGGCATGGCCACCCCATGTGAGTGTGAGAATGCCAAGTGGGTGGTTTTGCCAGGTTTTCTGAAAGAACAAACCCCCAGGTACTTGTTTTAAGATTGGATTATCTCTCATCTGCTCTAGAAAAGGGTGTAAGGGGAAGAATAGTTAAGCATCTTAAGCTTGGTTTCAGTCCTTCCTCTGCCCTGCAGACTGGCTTGAGGCTTTGCTGGGCTTGGGGTCAGCCTGGGCTGTCACTTCACAGGTACTTCCCACTGCAGCAGCCAGCAGCCTTGCTTCAGCCTTAACCTTCTCCCTCACACCAGTGCCGGTGCTTGTGCCAGAGGGCCCTCTTTTAGCAGTAGCATCAGTCTGTGCCATTTTACAAAGCTGATGGTATAATGGCCTCGAACCTTCTGTCTTTGCTGCCGGAAACTTCGCTGAAAGGTGAAATGAGCTGGCAAATCCTCTTCTAAACCTGCAAAGCCAGTAAACCTGACTGTGCAAAAGTGCTGCCAAGCACACCAAAAACCCAAGGGATTTTCCTCTCCTTTCTTTTCTAGGAATCTCCGGTTTGCCCTTTAAATTAACATTTTAAAGTATTCTTCTAGAAATATGTGATTTTTAACTTTTTCCGGTTTATTGATATCAACATCAAGCCTAAAAATATAGCTAAAAAAGCCTTTCTCAAATCCCTGTGGAGTAATGCTTCTGAAACTTTCTCATTTTTATAGGATTGATTGCAGTAGCAAAAAAGTCTTTGATGTAGTGATTTGTTGAATTGTAGAGGGTTTTGACCTCTATCAGTGATGTTCCTGATTTCAGTAGGTCAATTCCAATAATAAACACTACAGAGATTTGCAGTGTGCGCATAAGAGAGGAGGAAAAATTGCCCAACACCACTTCTTAACTTTAATTTACCCACAAGAGTGATTTTTAAGGACCAAAGGAAAAGAAAATTGACAAGGATGAGACATTTATATCTGAACTGCAATGTAAACCAGTTCTCATCTTCAGCGTTTTGCCTTTCTGAATTATGTGGGACATCCCAGTAGTTCCATTCTCTGTACTTGGGAAGGAGCCAAAGCAGTCCTAAAGTCACACTTGTCCCTCCTCATTGCATCCTATTTCTCTCTCCCATTGGCTCTCTCCTCTCACAGAAAGAATGTTGAGGTGTGGAGAAAGAACCAGATATGTCTTTAGAAACTTTGTGCTGTGTTTCCTACTCCTTTTCATGGAAACCTGAAATTGTGGGTTTTGAAAAGTTTCAAGCTACTGGGGGAGGAGGAGGTCTTAGGGTTTTCATTATTTCACTGTCCTTGTTGGGTTTTCTAGTTTTCTTGTGTGCCTGAAGTGCACTTATCTATACTTAAATATAGATCTACTGGAGTGAAAACCATGATGGGAGTAAATGAGAAGGTAGGCTAAAAATAAAGATGAAAGAAGGAATGAGGAGGATTTTATTGATAAGTATTCGACTGCATATGTATCTGTGCACATGAAGCTTTTTTTCTCTGATAAAAACAGTGTGATGCAGTTTGGAAGAGAAGGAAAAGCACTTTTCTCACCTTAGGGCTTGTTGGTCTTGAGTTCTTAAGGATTTTATTGCTGACGTGGAATAGTAATCTTATTAAATGCTGTAACGTCACATCGGAGTAGGTTTTGGAAATATCAGCAGTATTTCTAACGTGTTAACCAGAGTTACTTTGGGTAAACTATAAAGGCTTACTGCCTTTTAGGTGATGGATTGTTTTTTCCCATAGGGTAGCTGGAGCTTTGCCAGCAAGAATTAAGCTTTTGCTCTGCCTGTTTGCTGGGGTGAACTGAGTGAAATTGCCCTTTGGCAGTTGCCTTTATCTCAAACCACTACAGGCACTGAAATGGGGATAGCAGGTTGGAGGGGGAACAGAGGATCCTGGGGAGAAGTGAGGGATGTCCTCTGGCTGCATTTCTGTAGAAGGCATTTGCAAAGGAACAGACCAATTATTTTAAATGTCATCAGTTTGAATGCAGTGTGTCTTGTCTTCTGGGTTTAAGAACTAAGTCTGAAGTGATTCTGTGTTATTCCTTCATAAACAGGAGCTTTTCATCTCCTAAGAGATTTGAAAAACTATTTTCTTATCTGACCTTCTTTCATACATATCTCTAGGTTTCAACTCCATTTCTTTAGAAGTTTATGTAAACAAAGACAAATCTGTCACTCGGCTTTTTCTTACCAGATACAGGTCTTTCTTTTCCCCTCAGTGAGTTATTCACATTTTGTTTTTCTGTCTTCTTACAGTTCTGTTTGTTACCTTGTAACGTGAAAGCCATGAACAAAGGACAGAAAAAAAGTATCAGAGAAATCTCACAGGGAAACAAGCCTACAATGCTCAAACCAGTCCCAAATGGGGAAAATAATCGAGGTGGGCACCTGCTAATAGGAACACCAAGGAACTAAGGAGGAGTAGATGCTGATTTGCAGTATACAGAGTAATCTGTGCTTAAAAGCTACAGTCCTGTGTTTGTTTGTTCAACCTTTAAAGGGCATTCAAAAGTACTTGCATATGCAACTTCCTTTGAGCTTAATGAGCCTTCCACACAAACATCAGAGAAGAGAGGGGAACTGGGTGCCTACCCAGTGTGATAAGTAGGGTTTTAAGAGTGGGGGTACAGTGTTTTGAAAGAGAAGAGCTACTGAGCATTTCTTGTGTGCTTTTATCTTGTTTTAGAGAATGAAGTGCGACAATGAAGGAATGCACCGAATTTGCATTTCTTTATAGGTTGTTTTACTCGTATGGGGGGAAAAAAGTTATCTTGGACCCCTTGTTACTCCCCAGATCTGATCACAGAGGTCAATAACAAGACTGCCTCCGGGGCAGGAGTGTAGCTATTTGCCTTGTGATAATATCTGTAAGACCCGCTGAAACTGGATCCCGCTAGTGTAGGGACTGGCTTTCATTGTATAGTTCCTGTTGCAAAAAGTTTGTGCTCCAAACAGACAAGACAAAGGGTGTGAGGGGAAACGACTTAGTGATGGCTGCCTTATCTTCCTACAACAGGGCAAAACACAGCTTGAAATAAAGCTCTGTTGTCTCTCATCAGATACCCTTTCTTCAGAAACTCCTGAGCTGTCTCTGTAACCTGAGCTGCACCGCTCGGTGTCACGGCCTGGAATCAACCTCTCCACCAGCACCACATCAGGTTTGGGGACTGCTGTATGGCTGTCCCACCTCAGTTCATGTGTGGGTTCTTAGGGGTACGTAGGTGCAACTGGGGCTCTTGTCCCCGCTCTAGACCACTTCTGTCCTTCTTACCCTTTCAGCCTGCTAATATTTTTAATAACCGTGTAGAGACAAATGGTGATCACGTAGGATTCTTTTTTTTTTTGCTGCTGCTGCTAAAGTGAGAAGGCCACTAAGGCTGACAGTGGTTCAATTATGTGATGGAGAGCCTTAGGAAAGTAACCTTTGCCCTTCTATTACGTGACCTCTAAGCTGATGTTGGAGCACCATCCTTGGCCTGACCCCAGGTGTCAGCAAGAAGCTCACTGTTGCCTGGATGCATGGACCTCGGTGCTCAGGAGCTGGTGAGGGGTCATACGTACGTCGCTGCCTCCTGCAATTAAGGGAGCACGAGGGAAGCTGGGCAGAACTCTCCAACACTAATGCTGGATGCTGGGAATGAGATGCTTTGTAAGGTGAAGCCTGCCCTTAAAGCAAACCTGAACTGATTTTTTGTAGGTTCAAGTGGGAAGAAAAGGAAGCTTCCTTTTGCCACAACTGTCCAGCTTAGCCCAGCAGCCCTTCCATCCTCTTTCATAAAATTTGCAGGCTGCAGGGACTGTCACTGTACTTGATGATCTTTGGGATCCTGTCAGACACAACCCAGCCCATGTAGCAGGGTGCAGTGCAGAGAAGCCCTCCATACTGGCATAAACATCTGCAGTGAGCTCTAATAAGGCAAAATTATGTTTATAAAGGTACAGAATTGTTCCAGATTGCTTCAGTGCACTGAAGCAATTCAGATTTGTAAATCTGCTTACGATTAACCTCTCTGGAGGGAGGGCAGGAGGAAGGGAGGGAATGCAGGGAAATTATCATGAAGAGGAGAGAATCCAGTTTCTGTGCTCTGTATTTGTTTTTGTTTTTTTAAACTCACACAGAAATGTCTCTTGCTCCTTTTCACGGGCTTGAGTCTTATAATATATAAATGTTCATGCTTCTTAGAACATATGATCGCATTCTGCTACTGAACAATAGAATGAATGGATTTACTTATTTTCATTCTGGTTTAAATTGGCAACCAGGAAGCATCGACTTGAAGAACTGTCGTGTTTGTATTTTATATTTTTCTTTACTTTTTTTCAGACTCCTTAGGGAAGCATCATTCCATCCTCAATGAGTGGCTAAGGGGAGGGCTAGTCTGCATAGTTGCGTTTGAGACATTCATGCAGATTCCACTGATGTAATTTTAAAGCAAATTAATTAGAATGCATGAAATCTTTATTTAGATGCTTTTAGTCAGAACTGAACTGGTTTATTTTTATTCTTTTTAGCCAGCAGGAAACACTGGATTTAGGAATTGTTTCTGCTTTGCTACAACTAGATTTTTAACTGAATGCCTAAATACCACACAGTGGCTGGGGGCTTTTTCAGAAATTCCAGTGCAGTTGCCTCACCTGTTAACTCGCCTTGCTTTCTCGAGGGGCAGGAGCTAAATATCAGAGTGGAAATCACCAACCCCTGAATTCTGTTCTGGGGCTAATTCCTCTCTCTAAATGGTATGAGCTGATTAAACTGTCCTTCCTAACTTGAGAGGTGAAAATGGTGTCTTTTTATAGGGGTTGGAAGGCTTTGTATTACAAGTATTTTGAAGGTAGAAACATGTAAACTGTGAAAAGTACTAACTAATTTAAGAATTTAAGTATATAGATAGTAGGGAAGCTGTGCCCCAGCCATAGAGATCACGTTTTTTTTTAAATTTTGTTCATTAAGGTTGGATTGGTTTTGAGATTTTTTCAGTTGCTGATCGATAGAAAAGGTTGTATTTATTTTTTTCAGGCTGAGAAATTGATAATTTTTATAAGTTAATGCCAAGCTTTCAATATCACTGGCAAGGAGATTTTTTTTAAGATGAGAGCAAAGCCAATGGGAAGGGTCTTCCTGCAACAAAACCCACAGTGCTCCAGTGTCAGCCTGTGCTCTGCCAGAGATAATGCACACTTTGTTATGCTGGGTGGCTGAAAATGATCTATATACAATTAAAATTCTCTTGTAGAGAACTGTGTTCTACTTGTTGCACACTGTTTCCCATGGTTAAACAAGCATTTCTTGCTTTTCATATCGGTTTTCTGTCTTCAAAGAAGCAGATCGGCTCTTCTTTTCTCCTTTTGGGGTCTGCCTCTTTTGTGCTTTAGCCTTTCCACTGGTTTTGCATAGCTTTCACTTGCCAGCTTTAATGTTTAAAGGAGCAACTTAGATTGAATGTTATTATCCATAATTTACTCTATGTTCTGTGAAGATGGTTATGTAATAGCAGTAATTGCATCAGCTCACCTAATGAGCTTTCCCTCCAGTGCCATGTACAGCAGATTAATAGCCCATGAATTCATTTGCAGCTCGTTGTCTCTCAGAAAAGTATTTCAGGCAGCAATTAATAAACTGCTAAAGAAAATAACGTAAAAAATGATTTTTTTTTATTATGTTAACTCTCCAGCTGAACAATTTATTGGCACCTTTCATGATGCGGCTAAGTAAATTCTCTCCTAATTCCTCAAGCAGAGTGTGATTAGTGAACCCTACTCAGCTCAGGACTGTTTGGTAATTAGTCTGATCTTTATATCCTAAAATGTTGGGGGAAAGTATGAACAGCATCTAAGATTTTTTTTTCTTCTGTTTCTTGCCTTTCAGGCATTACACAAATAGCTGTAACTTTAAACTGCAACACGCTAGTGCTGCAATTTTTCCCCCCCCCCTCATTCTTGCGTAGAAAACCATAATTGTGTAAGCTGAGAATTGAAGACCTCGGCCAATAAACAACCCCTGGCACTGTTTCTGTGCTGCTTGTTGTGGGCTCCAGCATCCTGTGCCTCCCAAGTGGTAGGACAGAGCCCAGAGCCAGGGACCCAAGAAGGGTCAAGGGGCGCTGCTGCCCTGAGAAAGGTAAATCAGCGGTCAAATGCCACTGGAGAGGGAGATGTGAGGAGAAAAGCATGGAGAGGGAAGACAGAGCAGGCAAAGTCCCATGTTTAGCAGTGTAAAAGGGAATGAGGTGATTAAACTCGATGGCAGAAGAGCAGCAGTGAGATGCCAGGACTGTGAGCATCTCTGTAGGGAACATGTCTGGGGAAAGAGGGAGACCCTGTTGCATGTGACCAAACTTGCCAGGCTGCCCTAGAATTACCATTTCCATGCTGTTTATTTTTTGGGGGGTTTTTTTGGTGGCGTTAATGTTTTGGATTTTTTTTTTAAATTGAATATCTTTATCAAGTTTTTCATGTTTTACGTAATTTCTTTTTCAAAAGAAACAGTTATCTTCCTACCACCACCACCCCTACTCCCCCAGTCCAAAGGAAGCACTAAGGCTTGGCTTGTCTTTAAAAGTAGTAAAATATATATTTTAAAACCTTTTCCCTCATTTTGGGCTCTTGAGGACTGAGTAAGCATAAAGGGAATTCCTTCAATAAGCTCGTACAGAGATTGATTACATGTCCTCAGCTGGAAGTTACATTAAGACTTATCCACTAAGGTATAGCTACCGTGGTGAACTTTTCAATGCTCTCTGCTGTCTCTATGACAACACAGATCCTGGCAGAAGTTACCCGGGCTCGTGTGCTCTCTGCAGCCTTTGTCTGCATCCATCAATCCTAGTCCTCAGCGACTGTAAATGTGTGCCTTTCTTCCGTTTTTGCTTAACAAGATGTTTTATTAAATTTGCGACACTTCTAAAGTTATTATGCTAATCATTTGTACTGCAGTGCCTGACCATGCTCTGAAGGAGAAGTACTTTGAGAAAGGATTTTCTGAATGGCTCTTGGTCTTGTCCGGTGGAAGGAATTGAGCTGAACAACACAGAGTCCTTGTGCAAGTAACTTTTCTTTCATTATAGCTGAAACATGGAGATGTAATGAGCATACGGTCTGATTTCTGGTTACACCTGCAGCACACTCCGGAGAAGTGTGTGCTGCTGTTCAGTGCTCTAGCAAAGGCCTCAGACCCTATTGAACTTTTCCTTGCTTTAAGGGAGCCCACGTTGTCAGAGCCCATGGTGTGGCTACTACCTGTCTGTTGGTGCTTGCAGCTTAGGTTTCTGTGGTCGTCCTGCCATATGCCACTTTCTCAGGAGATTCAGCTCTTCCTTGAGGACAGTTGGCACTGAGAGAGGTCTAGTTTTTCTTTTTCACACCTTTGGGGTGTTTAAGGCATCATCACGTGCTTTCTTCTGTCAGTTTCCCGGTAAAAGGCATTTTGGGCCGGTATCTCTTACAAAATCTCTTCTCAGCATGGACCTGGTTTTTTCCATGGCCTTTTTCTGTTATTTCTTGTTCCCCACTTTGGTTTATAGCATTATTCCAAATTGTACCTGTGAAGACACTGGCTCTGTGCATTTGTGTTGCCATTGCGGGTAGCCTTTGCCTGCTCTTCAGTTTAGTATCCCAAAGGCTTTCATGACAAGGAAGACCCTGGGTTATCCTTCTTGCTGTGTGCTGTGCTGGGCAATACTGCAGTAAGAGCAGATGGGAAATCCAGAGGTAGCCAGTCCCCACCCAGTCCCTGCACTCCTAAGCACGATGCTGAGGCCACATTTGCTTGGTCATGCAGACATAACTGCTGAGACCCCAATCCCATGACCTCAAAGGCTTTGTTTCAGAGCTCCCATTCTTTCTTTTATGCACTCAGTTCACTGCTTCATATTCCTCATTCGGATCATCATCTTGTTTGGAGATGCAGGGCATCTTTGATGCATCTCTTTCTCCTAATTGCCGTTGCGCCATGCGGCTTGTGCTTTCTCTACTGGCACCTTGTGGTTTCTCTACTAACTTTTTTGCTCCCTTTGAATGCCTATTTTTTTTTTTTTTATTATTATTTTGGGATGCTGAATCCAAAGGATGGAGAAATGTCGATGAGATAAGTATCAGTCTGGGAACGAGCAAATTGCCAGTGTCTTGGGCCTTGAAGCTAAACATGGCTTATTTGGTTGTCAGGCCAACCTGAAAATGTTATCTACAGTAGCCAAGGTTCATGAGAAATGCAGTAAATTGTTCCCAAGAGTTTTGGGAAGTCTGAACTGCAGCAACCCAAATGTGCCTGAAGGACTCTGTATCAGAGGAGACACATATTTGGTCCTTCCTTTTCGGAGAAACATATGTGAGAATGCATACATCCTCCTGATGGTTTATATCTGCAAACTTGCTGCTTCGTTTTCCTAGTGATCACTTTACTGGAGATGGTCTTGTATAGTGCAGATGCCTCTGCAGCAGGCAAAGAAACAAAGCTTGTGCTGGCTCTCTGCAGAGAGCAGCTCCTGTGCTGATGGCGTGGAAGACAGAAAGCGTGAGCTCAGAAACCAGTAAGATCTCAAAGACAGTTTAGGAAGATCTCTACATAAGTAGATGAAGCCATGGATTTCCCTCTGCTGCTGTCAGGCTCTTAGGACTTGCTTTCATCCGCTCTATGAATTGTAATAGCAGAGGGAGTTTTCCATTGCCGTGCCTGTGATAAGCCGGCTGACACGTTGCAGCTCCGCCTGCTGGGATGCTGGCCCTAGGACTGTGCTCTAAAAATAACCTCGATTTGTTTTTAGTTTGACTTTGAATCACATGCTCATTTTAAAATACATCGGAACAGTTAATCTCCAGTTCTTCAGCGCTCATGTGGAAAGCGTAAAGGATTTTTTTAAAGTAGATGGTGTACAAGCAGTAGAAATAACACTTTTTCTATCCTAACTTAAATAACACTCAGCTGCTAATTCTATAAAAGGAAAAGGAAAGATCATAAGGCGTTGGGATTTTTAATTTCCTTGGGTCCAAGATGAACAGGAATGCTTTTGCCCAGTCTTACTTTACTCCAGTACTTGTTTGCATGCTTGCATGTTTTTGAAAGCTCTTAAATGTTTAAATCTGGATCTCATGAAAAGTCTCTCAATCAGGCAACAGCTCTGAAACCTGACTTCTACAAGTTGTAGCTTAAAGCCCTACAGGCGGTGCCTGTGGCTGATCGGCATTTAATGAGCTGTGGGATCATTTCTCAGTGCTGTGCATCCATAACCAGTTGCTTGTTGTTGATATAAACAGATTTGGTAAGTAAATGTGAGGAAATTGTCTGACTTTGGAGAGATTTACCTGAATTTCAGCGTTAAAACTAAGTGGAATTCTGCCTTTCCCCTGGCAAAAAGTGCAACAGAAAGCAAACATGCTTTTAGTTGGATTACAGGCATGGTTAGTCATCTGACAGACAGTTTTAATGGAGTCAGAAAGACATGCTGGGGAAACATGCTGACCTACTTTTCTTTCTGTTTTTCTTTTTTCAAACTTTGAAGTAAGTGAAATGTTAATTTTAAAACTCCCAATAAAGTTGGACTTTGCTGAAGGAACTCATTTGGCAATTTAATTTATTTACGCTTCTGCGTGGGGTATGATAGATGGTTTAGGTAACTGAATTTCATCAGGTTGTTTTTGTTTCTGGTAGGGAATTGGGTTACATCTGAGAAATCCATGTTCTTCCCCCTTTCCAGGACAGAGCAATCAGCTTCAAGTTAATGAATGATTTAAACCCAATCCTCTGAGGGAGGACTTTACAAACCATTTAAAATGATGGACTAACAAAGCGTATTACATTTGTATAATTTCAAATGCATTATATTTTTAAACATTTCTTGTCTTAAAACTTGTGGGAAGAAGGATTACTGGCAGTCAGTGTTGTGCGTTTTGCACTTTGGATTGTTTTTTCCTGTGTTAAGTAGGTCGATGCTCCACCATAAATATTTTCTTGGAGGCAGAACTTGGTGTATTTAAACTCAGGAAACTCTTAACAGTAAAACTTGGGAGCCTGGAAAAAAAAAACCCTCCTTAAATTAAATAGGAAAACTTAGCACTGAGGATGAATTAAGACATCACAAACAGAGATACTAAGTTGAATAACACTGGATGAAAAGGGAAAGCGTTTTAGAAATGCTGCAGACATCACCTCCAGGAGCCCCTGGTGGTCTAGGGGGTAAAGGCGCCGCGCTATCACCGCGGAGACCCGGGTTCGATTCCCGGTCAGGGCCACTCCCGGGCAGGTGGGGCTCGTTAGCCCTTAAAGGCAACCCACCTACGTCCTAAGGACCTCGCTGCCACCGTCCAAGCTCGCTTGGCCCCGGCAGATGAACCTTAGGATTAAAGGGTGGGCTCAGTTCCGCGCACACTGTGTCTCACCTAAAAAATCCAATGCGCAGGCTGGAAGGTGGAAAGACCTTCCCCGGATCTTCGCTCGCGAAGACTGGCCATTATTATTTAGACATCACCTCCCTCTCTCCTCAAACGGGCACATGTGCACTTTGTCAAATGGCTGCGGTGCCAGGTCTCTGGCACAGAGGGATAGGCTTTATTCCCTTGGCAGGTAGTTTTGGTGAAGACATCACTGCGCGGTTGAAGGAGCAGGAGAGGACATCACTCCTTGACACAGCGGTTGATCCAGAGACACTGTTTTCACCTGCTCTGTCTCCTCCTATTTCCATCATTAGCAGATTTTCTGCTGTCAGTCAGCCCTGGTGCAGTGGGTGCTGCTGCAAATCCTTTGCCTCTTCTCATCTCTCCGTGTTTTTATTTTAACTCCCAACTACCTGGTTACAGTTTGTGTTACGGAAATAGTAACAGAATGTAAGAGAGGTAGAAAAAATGGGAATTGTTAGGAATTGCTGGACTTTATGGGGAGCAGTATTTTATTTCAAAATCAAAATTATGTTTCAAAGTTACATATTCTCTTACAAAGCATAATACTTTATATATTGTGTACTTTTAGAGGATGTTCCAGTACCAAAGATTAAGATTTTTTAGGGCTTTAAAAATTAAGTATAAGATGTTTACATTGGCTAATGCATGAGAGTTTTTTCGGTATCTTAAAAAAAAAGGCTGATACTGGCATTGCACAGGTTTTAGCCATTTGGTAACACATAAGACATCAGTAGAGGAGGCATCAGCCCAGGAAGACAAATCAGCAGTAACTGAACATCCTTATGTGCTGAACTGCTGCACCTCTTGTGTTCAGCATCCCTCACTGCACCGTAACTGTGTGAGCTGCTTCTTACACGCAAGGACTGTCTTTCCCCTGTTTTTCTTGCCATGACACTTCTTCTAGGTGACCCATGACATGGTTTGTTTTGCTTCTAATGGAGACACAGTGGGAAAAGCCACTCAAAAAAAGTGTCACATCTGAAATTTCATCAAGGTGTGTTTTTTCCTGATACAGAAAAGCTATTGACGCTGGAAGATGAAGCATGAGATCAGGGGAGCTTTTGTTGCTCTCTGTTGGGCAAGGAGCAGGCTAGGGCTCTTGTGTTTCAGTTTAGATGTCTCTTGGAGATTGGTGTGTAGAAGTCCTGAGGTAGTGTGTATTTGGTTTTGTAGTTAATGTTGTACTGTGCCACACGATCTGGTTATCCCTTTGAGTAGCTCAGGGATCAAACTTGTATGATCCAGATCCCTGGAACAAGTGACGTGGACAAGTGCTAGTTCATAAGAGTCTTTTGACAGTACTTTTCTACAGGAAGGATGTTTGATTTACCCCTTTTGGTAATTTGGAAGAGAAACTCAATGCATGCTTTTTTCTTTCCCCCCCCCGCCCTTTGGATGCCTCTTCAGGTGAACACTGCTGTTAGATCAGAACATCCAGAACATAATTTTACAATGAAAAGGAGTACAAATAATAATAATAATAATTAAAAAAAAAGATAAAAAATGAAAAGCAAGAAGATAGCTGTTATTAGGAAAAATATGTTCAAACCTCTCTCATAACACAGGAAAAAGTACACAGGGGCAGAGAAGAATAAGCATAAATATTTTATTCCTTTAACTCTGCAGAAGGCTTAAATTCTGCTTGTCCTAAAGAGAGTCAGAGTTTTTTCTTGCCAACTTTTCCTCTTGTTTTCTAAGTCAGTTATAGCTACTTCACATGTTTATTAGGAACATTTTTCCTGCTAGAATTAAAGCACTGTAAGCCATGAAAATACATGAAACTGTACAGGCTTATCAACTACCTCTCACAGGTTATGCAGTATAAGCCTCACAACTTTTGGGATCTACTTTCTTGCTGTGGGGATGAAATGGTGAGGTAACCCCATGGTAAAGGGGCCTTGCACTAATGGAGGAGGAATATTTAAAAATATTCCCTAGAAACTGGGGTGTGGGAAAAGCAAGGCAATTAAGAGAAATCACTAGATATCCTTTCTTAATAGTTAATTATATATATTTTTAATGAGTATTTAATCTCTAATGCTGTGTGATGGATTAGAAAAGAGGGGGACTCAGGCCTCTTTCTGTACATACTTTCATGTTTCCCCTTCACTGAACATTTTCTCTGGGCAAATTGTTTAACTTGAGCTGGTTGGAGGTGTTCCAGCACAACAAGGCTCTGCAGAAAAATAACTCTGGGTTGAATCCCAAAATTCAGATTGTCTGCATTGTTCTGTTTTGCAAAATCAAACTCAAGGATGAGTTATGAGGGGGGCCAGGAAAGAGCCTTGTCTGTTCCTGTCTTCCACAATGTGCATCCCAGGCCCTGGGACTTGCCTGAGCTGTGTCTGCTACAAAGCCTGGGGCTCTGGGGCAGTCCTGCAGCTGGCTGGGCAGGTGGATGTTCAGCAGCTCTTCCAGGAACTGAATAAATCTCTGCTTTTGGAAATCTGAGTTTTCAGCCAGTGCGTCCCATGACAGTTGTAGCTATGGAATAGTGTTCTGAGGACCTCATAGAAACTCTTCTGTTAGTGTGTCTTGCACCTTGCACTTGCCAGTCTTGGAGAAGACCATCCTAGCTGCAAGGAAGTGTCCAACCTGTGTGATGAGTTCAGGGCCCAAACCCACACTGTTGAAGGACATGAAAGACTTATCATTGGCACAGAT
Organism: Myiozetetes cayanensis; assembly: GCF_022539395.1. Lineage (NCBI taxonomy): Eukaryota > Metazoa > Chordata > Aves > Passeriformes > Tyrannidae > Myiozetetes > Myiozetetes cayanensis. Next base: position 112,155,067 of record NW_026086604.1, on the reverse strand, counting down.
GAGATAAGATGGGGGTGGGAACCATTAGTAATGCCAGTTAATTCTGTGCTGGGTAGTAATTTCTAATGCCAGCTATGGACCACCACCCTCATTTAGTTAAGGACCAGCTGTGTGTTGAATTCAGTCTCCTTGCCCAGCCCTTGGCTTCCCTTTCAGACATCATCTCGTGTCCAAGTTGCATCCTTTGTTTTCATGGAGAAGTCTGGGAAAACTAGGTCAGTTTATCCAAGTAGAAATTATTATTTTATTGAGTTAACTCTGTGTTGACCTGCTGCCTGTTTACCTTCTCAAAATGAACTCCCTTGTGTGGACTAAGTCTTGCCCTGGAAGTTGCAGAGCCCCCAGTAATCACTTCGATTTCGAATCAACAATAAAAAGGTTGCTTTTTTTAGTATCTTACTGTTTCCTGGAAACAAGTGTCTGTCTGCTTTACTCCTTGTATGATCACTACATCAGGCTGATCTGGTGTACTGTGAAAGTGCTTAATGTAAAAAGGTTATGTGCTGGCTTTACTGGGGATATTTAAAAGATCTTACGGAGAAATCAAGATTTGATGCTGCTTGACCCTGTCTGACAGAATTAAGCTCTTTAAACCAGTCCTGTAGCTACTAGCATACCTTCTTTTTAAAATAATCTGGTCCACTTACTCCTGCTATTTTAGAACTTCAGTCCCAGACAAGAAAGGAATTTTTTTTTTTCTTAAATGAAAGAATAGTTGGAATGTATTTTAGAAGAACTTCTTTGGCATTGTACATAAAAGATAAGATATATCAAAATAGACAGTCTGATAATTAGGTGCAGGCTTCTGGAGTGATTCATGTCATAACGTGAGTGCTGAAACAGCTGAGGTTCCTGCAGGTGTGTTAAGGGAATTCGACCCCGTAATGCTGTGATGCTTTTACCTCTACATAAAGCGGGAGTACAGATGTCCGTAGAGCCTGCATTAATAGATGAGAAGCAGTATTTGTGTGTGTGAATTATGGATGGAGCAATGTTCATTACATGTACAAACAGCAGCCTTTGTCTCCCAGTCACCATTTGCTTTGAAGAGCAAAACCTGCTGCTGTCCCAGGCGCAGAGATCCTGGCCGTGAGCTGGGGCTTCAGCTTCTGCAGGTTGAGCCTGGCTGAGGCTCAGTGCCGAGTAACGCCATGCCTGGGCAGAAAGGGATCCGAAGAAAAACCTGGAATGGAAAGGCCTTATAAGTGCCTCAGCTTGTGGGTGTAGTGCTTCAGGGTGGGCAGTGAGGTGCTAAAGCTGAAAGTGAATAAACTTGTTTACCTGTGGCAGCAGCCAGCTTCGGCAGGGCTTTTATGGGAATCTGGTGATGTTGCCAGCCTGGCACTCCCAGAGCCTGCTGGCTGGTTCTGCACAGCTTTCCTGAAATCCTGAAATGGAAAGAAAAAGAAGTCCCCTGACCTCACTCCTTGCTCTCTCCTTAAGTTACAGTTTGTGAAAAAAGAATGATGTAATCTTAAGAAAAAGTACCCCACCCCAACAACAAATCTGCAGATTGTTTATTCCAATTGCTCAGTTTTCGGGAAGGGAGAGGACGTAAACAACACACTACAATGCAGTGAGATGCAATAGTGTTGTTTGAGCATGCTATTTTCCTATTCGATTAAGCTTTTCTTGTAGTAATATGCAAAACAATTTTAAAAACAGGGACTGTTCTTTAAAAAATCCAACCCACCTGCAGTCCAAGGCCCCTGGCCAGTGCTGGCCCACCAGCTGTGTTGGACTGTGCCTGGGTGTGAGACTTTTTTGGGGCTGATCTTGCAGTGCTTTTAGGTCTTCCTGATTAAGTGGTACAGTTCTTCCCTTCTCTTGCTGCTGGGCTGCCTCTCATGGTGGAGCAGGTAATTCGGCAGCAGCTTCAGCCAACTGGGAAGGAAGCCCAAGCAGGGAGGCTGAGTGTGGCTGTGGGGCTCCCACTCTGTCCCCCCTGCCCTCCGCTTTGAGGGCCAATACTGGCACCTTGAGAGATGGAAATAACCTCCCAATCGCAATTCTATTTTATTTTGTTTTAGTAGTAGGAGTACCAGCAAACCTTTGCCCTTAGGAAGGAATGTGTGTAAGTTCATAATGGTGTGTTTTCCACATTTGCTTCAGAGGAATAGGTAAATAGTAGCTGAGCTATTTCTTTGCTTTTATTATCCCTGGCCTAGTGGGAGGCCAGGGCTGCAAGCTGTAACGCAAGGCTAACACTGCGATTCAAGACTGCAGCTCCCTTTCTTAAAACATGCCGGGAACAACTGTTCCTCCGCCTTCATGAGCTCAATTTACGGTTGCGGGAGGCAATGTGTTCTTTGTGCTTGATGAAGTACACGGAGCACGCAAGCCTCTTCAGACGTGTTGTCAGTTGGCAGCTCTCTCGCTAGATGCACCTTTACACAATTGCACAAGGCACCAGGAGGTACAAATGTGAAATTTAGCCTTGGGGGCAAAACAAAGAAATGAAACTTAGGTATGAATGCGGTGTTATCCATCTGCAGATACCGATATTAGACCTGATCTCCCACTACGCTACTGTAGTTCTGCACTAATAGGACTCCACTGCGATCGGTGGAGTAGCACCACTGCAAGACAAAAACAGCAGTGGGAATAAGTTGGGGCTGTTATCTTTAATTCTGGTAAATAATGTAGGAGTGAACCCTCTTTGGGGAAAGCTAGACTGTGTTCACTGCATGAAACCACCCATAATAAAATGGAGAAATGCAGTGGCACGCTGTCTTGGTATTGTTACTGAACTTCTGTTCTTCCTTCTGGGGAGCCATTGCCCTGGGTCCTAAATGTCCATGTGCAAGCAAAGGGAATGGGTCTTCTAGCTCACCTCCGTTGTTTTTTTTGTTGTTTTTTTTTTTTTTTCTTTTTTTGTAGCCTTTTCATTTGCTGCCCCATAAAGTCAGTTTTGTCACACACGATCAGAATTTGTCCTGTAGCTGAGACTCAGTCATTACATTGAATGAATGTGCTTATTATGGAAAGCTGTTTAGTTGAAGGAGTCTGTTAATGGTGTTGTCAGGAAAGAGCTTGCAGTTTTTCATGGTAGGTAGCTTTCCAGTTAAGTAAAACACAAGTCATGTTCTTTTCTTCTGTGTGTGTTGGGAGGAGAAATAAAATAGCTGCCGCAGGTTGAAGTGCAAAGTGCTACAGTCTGGCCAGGCAGTGGGCAGGAATAGGGTGCAGTGTCTGGTCTTAGCTCGCAGCCATGCACTTCTCTGGCCATCAGTGGTCCTGGATAATGCCCAACAAATTGAATTGAGGACTTTGGATAACCCCAGCATCTCCCAGTTGCGAGGCATTGGACTACCATAACTGTCTCCTAAGAGGAATTCATGTAATATGTGTAGATGAGTAGACTGATTTACCTTTTGGTGACCCCAGAGAAAAAGGTCATGTTCAGGGTATTTTTACCTGTAATCAGTTATCCATAAAGAGTTAGTGTACCAGGCTTCGAGATTGTAGCTCAAAAGGGCAGTTGCTTTGAGAAGGTAGCTCGAAAGGGCACTTCAGCAGCTGAAATCAGATGAGACACATTTAATGGCCTCTTAGTGATTTCTGACTGAAAGTTCAGAGTTTGAAATTTAGGGATTTTTTTCTTTACCTGGCCTATGGTAAAAGAAACTCACTATAGCTTAATAGAAATTTATTTTCAGGCTGAGTACTTAGAAGTGTTTTTCAGCTGCTGTGTATACATTTGGTCACTTCAGCCGTAAGGAAAAGAAAGAATAATCACATTGCACTTGTGGTCTTGTATATTTTTAGCTAATGTGTTAAGACATTGCAATTCCAGAAAAGCTGTCCTCTGGTTCCCTGGAGTATTTCTCATTAACCAGCTGCATGGAGAATTTTATCTAGACTGCCACAGAAGTTACTAGTAAATCCACTGGGATCTTAACAGCCAAAACAAGGGATAGTAAGCACAATACTTTGTTTCCCTGAGGGTTTGAGTTTCATGGCGATTCTGCTGCAGGCTGGCATTTCATGGCGGGTTACCCACAGAAGCCCTGTAAGTTTGGGAAACCTCCCTAGATGGAGTGATTGATTCTCAAAGCTCCTTCCCATTTCTGCACTGAGCAGGGAAGGGGAGGATGCTATGACTCTGCAAACCTGTTGCAAGCGGCATGGTAGATCTTAATAAAAATTGCAGGCTTTTTGTTGAGAATAAGGAAGTGACTGATTTCATGCAGAATGCTGAGAGAGATGGGGCAGGACAGGAACTAGGAGGGAATAACAGATGAATAGGTTAATTCAACAGCAGCACAAGATGCACAGGGACATTGCACGATCTGCCTATGGAGATGCTCCGTCTTGCATATTGGAATTTCTGGCTATATTAAGTAACTTGAGGTTATGCCTATGTGAAATACAGATAGAAATCTACCAGTGAGTAAATTTTGTCTGAGTCAATGAGTGTAGCTAGGCTATTTCCATTGCAGATATGTTGGTGGGTCTTCATGGGAAATATTAGTGATTTATTCTGCCTGCAATTGTTAATGCTAACAACCTTCAATAGCTCTTTAAGCATCAGCTGCTAAGAGCGTGTGGAATATCCTATTTCACACTGCCAATTAGTTGATGATATTAAAGCACTTTGAAAATGGAAATCACAGGGCAAATGCCATTTAAACAGTTTATCATTAAATGTATAATTGCATCTCTCCACCTACTTTGGTTGCAGTATGTAGAGAGATGGTAAGGAAGACCAAGGTGTCTGCTTTCATTTCATTTTGTGGTATAGATGTTGTACCCTTTACATCCTGGCTCTGACTCAGCTGCTCCTTGTGCTCTCTCCTCTGTCTGCCCACACCCAGATACTGCAAAACACATTTTCTTTGGATTTTGTTCCACTTGTTTGATGTACTTCTGTTTTTGCAACTTCTTCATTTCTCATTTGTTCTTAGAACCTGTTCAGAGAGGTTTCCATGTGTATTTGTGGAGTCCTGATTTTTATTCTTTGGGCAGTTATTACTGTGTTTGGCATGTTCTTCAGAACTTGAACCAGTCCTGAAAAACTATAGTCAATATAAAGGTCAGCATTAGTGATATATTCACACACTTGGAAACAGGTTAAGGGCTTTTGGTGTTTGGGTTTGTGTGGTTTTTTGTCCTATCCTTCTGCAACATTCAAGCAAAATCTGCCTGTAGAAACATTTGTTTTCCTTCAGCAGTGGTTTCAGGTCTTGGATTGACAGTTCTAGATATCTCAAGCATGTTAGCTACTCTTTTTGGCTTCTGGATGTCTTAAAACAATAATAAAAAAAAAGAAAGCGAAACAATATAATTAATAATTTAAAATAAATAGATTAAAGAATACCAAAGGCATACCTTTCAGTTATTTTCAAGGGATATTTTTCTCTCAGCCTGTTGTTGTGCATTAGCTTTTCAGTTCTAATCCTAAGTCTGATTTCAGTTGGTGTTGTTTTTCTTCAAGAGGCTAGAACTCCTTTTTTTGCTCATTCCCTTTACTAATATTTCAGGAATGTGACAATAGCAGGTGCCAAATTTCATGTCAAAAATAAAATTTTCAGTCTGATGGGAATCCTTGAAACCACAGATCAAGTTTCAGACCAGTTAAATAAAGCTGTAGAGCATCCATTTGTATCATTCATTCATATAATGAAACCTGTTCTTATAACTCAGTTCTTGATATATTAACCCCGCAGTTATCCTCATACATAAATGGGAGATGTGTTGCTTTCGTCAGTTATAATAGGATATAACCATATAAATCCCCTGTGCATGAATGGAAAAATAGAGGCCCTTAGGCTATAGGTATCAAAGGTCTCCCCTATACTTACAATAGCCTAATAAGGTTATTTTGAAGGCATAGGTAATTACTCACAGACTCCCTATAGCCAATGATTCATTGTTCACTTCTGAAACATTTCTAAATGAATTATGTTTTAAACAAGCAAATTCTTGGCCTTCTCCTTTGGCGGGGTGGGGGCAGGGGGGAAAGGGAAGAGAACTGGAGGGACACAAAATTCAACCATTTTCTTTGTTAAATAAAGTACACTGCTTGCTAGTTGAAAGGTCCCTGGTATTTGAAGCAATTTAAATACACTGCCACGCTTCTCGCTGCTTTGATTCCATGAACACCTATTTCTGAATTTCACATTTTGATGAAAATATTATTGTTGTCATTAATTTGATATTTAGAAAAGACTGTGGATCCAATAGCTCAGTGCAATGAATAAAACAGTTGGAGTTAACTGTCCCTGGGGATAGAATCAATCACTGTTGTAGAAGAGGGTGACATTTAAAAAAGAAACTCAGAAGAAAATGTCATGCTTAAAAAATTAGATTTAAACACACTAGCTCCTGATTGATTTTTATTGCACTCAGATGGGTACACTGATTGATTATCAGCCTTACAAATGTTTAGTACCTTTCTCACTTCTCTAATAATCAGAATAATCTAATTTTCAATGTCATTTAAGTTACCGTATTCAAGGTTATAATAGATCATATTTCTAATAAAACATAGCAATTATGTCATGAATAATACAAAGCTGCAAGGCAGAGTTCAGATTCACCTTCCTCAAAAAAAAAAAAAAAATACCACCAGTGGCTGGAAGGGCCCGTGTACGTGAAGGCAGCTGACAGGACGATGTCCTCTGGATTTGTGGTGTGTTCCCCTGTGGTTGAACTGAGGTTCCTGGCGCATTGGCCGGGGCAGGTTTGCCATAGCTGAATGTTATTTCTCAATAGGAAACCCAGGGGGTGGCTTGAATTCTGTAATATATGTGCTCGCTCTGTGCCTGGGGAAAAATGATAGCGTGCCAGGTGCTTATGAAATGTCTTCCATAATTGTTTCTCTGTGCTCTCTGTTAATTTTGATATGTGTCTGTAGAGAGATACTATCTCACTTAATTTGAGATGTTTTCTTGTGGCAAATGTTACCCAACAACTGACATGGTTGATTTCTCTAAATCAACTACAAAATATGCAGGTTTCAATGTGTTTTGGTTTTGTAAGCCCCTCATACAACTGTGTACTTGCTATTGGCTTTGTCCATTAGAAATGAGAGCTTTGTGTTTGAAATGTGCTTTGCCTTCAATTGTTCTCCATATGTCAAAGCCCAGTTTTGGCATGGGAATTTGTTTTAAAATAGTTTCCTGGGTTTTTTTTAATACTGAGCTGTTTTGCCTAAAAGAAAACATTATTTCATCTGGAAATCACGACGTAGGAAAATCAGTCTATTTGTAACTACCTGGTGTTCTGCATATTTTAATATGTTTGGCTTGTGATTGCACTGCTGTTTATGTGTAGACGGGAGTCTTACTGTTCGGATTTGATGGCTGTCGGTTTGTCAGGCATTCTTGTGTGGCTTTCAAGGTGGGAAAATCAACCTCTTTGAATTTTCCCATTTCTGCACTGGCTTCCATCAACTCCTGGGCTTTGGAGCTGCCTGGGATGCGCAGCTGGGTGCTGGCTTTGACCATGGGGTCAGAGAGCCTAGTTCAGCAGCAGAGCAGCATCAGGATTGCTAAGTCTTGCTTGTTTTGAGGTTTTCCAAGGTGTGAGAAAGATGTCCTTATGGACTGCCATTCAATACTCTTAACACAGTTTATTTAAGAGTAATGCATGGTACATATGGGACATTTATCCTGATGGAGCAAACTTGGCTTTGGCAATAGGTAGGTATTTTGCACATTTGACTGAAACTGTCCACAGCTGCTAACTTGTGCAGAATTAGAAATTTTTTAGCAGCTACTTCTGGAACTGGAGAAGCCAAAGTGTGAAGGAGCCTTGCAAGGCTTGTGGGTTTCCATCCCAGCAAACAGCTTGGTGCTCTTGGAATCCCCGGCTGCAGTGCTGAGCTTTGGCCCCACTGCTGTGTGCGGCACCATTTGCCTGCCCAGGCTGCCTGGTGTTTGGTAAAGGACGGATGGCCCTTACATACTGTCCCCTGGGAGAGCCAACCTCTGCCCAGAAGGGAGAGAACTGGCAGGTCTGCAGCGTTCCTGCCTCAGTTCAGCTCCCATTTCCCTTCTCATGGGGGTTTGCAAACAAAAGGAGTCTTTCTGCAAACCTACCTTGTGCCCGGCGCTGTGCAATTACTGACTTGCTCTATGTGCTTTATGGTGCTTTTGAGGTTTGTTAGCTTAAAGAGTAACTTCCAAAATATTTGGGGACAAGAGAAGTGTGGTTTTACAGGAATGTGAACTAACTGGAAGCACTAGTAGTTGTTGCTACAGGAACAAAACCAGTTAACTAGTACACAGAACTCTTCAAAGGTCACGGAGATCTCAGAGAGACAAAACTGCAGTGATAGCATTTCAAGTCATGAATTTATAGCTGATTAATCATTCTAATATATGAAAGATTCTGTCTGTCTATCTTTTGGGTGTCTGGGGAAACACAGGGTATGCAAGTAATTGGAAAAATTGCATTGCAAGCAGCAGGTTCTTCTCCATTGGACATCTTTGTGCCACCTTTGACGAAGGAATGTACAAACACTGGCTATTCCATGATTTTACTTGATTATCTAGAAACTGTCTAAACTCTTGAGCTAGATCCCAGACCTTCTTAGGCCAAGTAGTAGCTGAGTTTGGTGGACCTGAGGGGCTTGTGTTTAAGACTGGCTGATTCCCTGCATTATGACATGCTTGAAATGATCCTGCTCAAGCAAGGAGAAGTGCTGCGTGGTTACTAAATGAGAGCACTGGAGTCCTCAGAGAGAAGCCATTTGTGTCTTTCCTATACTTAGTTTCATCTGCAGCAGATCCTGCCTTCCTTGAAAAACACATGCGTCCTCCCTGCAACTTTTACTTTGAAGCCCATCAGTTCAAGCAGAAGAGGAAAAGTGTATCTGAGGCTAAGAACAAAGTGGCAAACCTGGGCTGAGGAGAACAGATTGAATGGGACAAGAGATGATGTTCTGCCTCTCTACCATCAGGTTTGGGAGCTGGACGTTTGAAGGTAGGGGCTGGTCCTTAAACCTAAGGCAGCCAAAAGTGCCTCCGCCAGCCTGCGAACCCTGCCGCTGCTGCCTGGAGGTTTCTGGGTGTGGAAGTGCAAGTCCTGGCGTGTGTGTTGAGGGGACAGGGAAACTGTCACAGGAAGATGGATTGGAGCAGACGTGCTCAGGTGTGGGTATGTGTTGCTCAGCCATCCAAGCAATGCTGAGACCTGGCTTCCTCACGTATCAAGATACCTCTTTTTTCGTTCTCTTTCCCCACACCAACACTTTATTTGGGTTTTTTTTAAGGTTTTTTGACTTCCAGAATTTCTCACAGGGCAAGAGAGCTTACATACTGTCCCCTGTTGGGAGCTCCTAAATAATGCAGCCATCAAGTCAGAATTTAGTGCATAAGTAATGAAATTCATAACCTGAGTTTTCTGCAGTAGCATTAACTGTGACACAGATTCATCACTGGCTTATCATCATTAAAAGGCAATGGAATTGCATTGGGGATTGATGTGATCATATGCATGTAAAGATCAAGACACAAAAAGGTGAGACTTATGTAATATAAGCATAAGCTGTAATCCAAAATCCTTCCCACATGCGGTGTGACAGTTCCTGTTCCCAGAGCAGTGATGTTTTTTATATTTACAGGGTGAAGCTGTGTGTGGTTATATGTTTTTATTTAACTCTTTTAAACATAGTGTTGTCTTAATCTTTTTCTCTTTTTTTGAGTTGAATTGTACTTGTGGCTAAATCTGCTTAATAGTTCAGTGTTATTGAAATTCTGTATACTTTTGGAGCCTGTGTGTTGTACATCAGCACTTTATTACATTTTCTTACAGGGCATATAGAAACTCTGCTATGTCTAATGCAGTCTTAGTGAATAAAGCAAGAAGATAAATGCTATTCAGGTTTCATAATTATTATAAAAGCTATCAGAATCTTATGAGAAAATTAATGATGAACAAAACCTGTTCTTAGCTTTCAGGATGTGTTACTGCTCCCCTTCTTACCCTTTAGTGATTTGCACCCAAAAAGAAAGATGACAGAGCTGGGCCAATTTGGTGATGAGGGTTGACCAGCAGAGTTCCTCTCTGTTGGCCTTTGGAGGGGACAGGAGTTCAAGGACAGCTGCAGAGGGAGCAGTGCTGGGGAGGCACAGGAAGACTGGCATGGTCCCTGCCAGAGTTTTCTTGTTGTCTGTGGAAGCTCTTGGCATCTGCTTCGAAGCCTGGCCTACATAATGCATTCATCTTCCACGAGGAGTTCAAAGCTGTTGAGGAAAGTAGCTGCTGGGGCCACCTGTTTGGCAAATTTGTCAATTAGCTTGTAGAGCTATAAGTAAACAGGGCTTTCTGACGAAGGCTTATTACTCTTTGCAGTTGTGTAGGAGTTTACAGAATTTTCCAAGGAGCTCTTTTATCTCCCAAGTACAGCAGTGATTAGGATTTGCCTCTGAAATGCAATGGCAGTTTGCAGCATTTGAGATGTACCTGCCAGTCCTGGATGTTTTTACAATGCAAAATAAATACTATGCTTGTTCTCTGGTCTGGGATCCAGCAAACAAATCAGGGCACTGGCTTTTGGGGAATATTTGTGAAAGGAAGTAGGCGGGGATCTGTGTTCTCTGAACACCAAAATTCCTGGTGTTCAGGGTTAGGCTTTAATCCAGTGTGGTGCTCAACATCCAAGCCGTGATCCAGCCAACCACATGACTGACTTCAGTGCAGGTTTGTCACACAGTTAAAGTCAAGATTATCCCTAAAATATGTGAATGATCTGGGTCAGGGTTCTCTCAGTTGCAAAGTCAAACCTTTAGTGAGAAAACGAGAGCTGTAGGACTATGTACCTAATGGCCTCATGAAGGAGAAACAATATTTGTCACATCTAGTCCTCGTTTTCTATTACATACAATATGTTATTTCTGTAGATGCCCCTGCCTCTGATGCTTTCCCAACCCACAGTTTTGTCTGCTCTTTCTGATCATTTGTGGTTCACTCTGTTGTACGTAGGAAGCAACCACAGAAGATGTGGAGATGGGCCTGGGGAACCCATAGGAGAAGAGAGGTGGCACGGGAGGTGGCTCTGTGCTTCCCTCCCAACAGCACAGATAGATGCACTTTCTGGGGCAGGACAGTACAAATAAGAATCAGCAGATCTTTGACCATCCAAAAATCCCTGGCTATCCTCACATGTGCCAAAACCCACCAGCCGCACCCTCTGAGTTTAGGGCCTTGTTTTAAAATATCATGAGGTTTTGAACACTAATGATGTTAGGATTGGTTTTATTTATCCAGTAACATTTAGTCTTCAGGGTGTTTAATATTGACATGGGGTCTCTGGGGAGAGGGATTTATTTTGCTTGGCTTTGTTGTAAAGCCTTATGCATCTGGTTACACTTAAGACGTTAGCTTTAGCTAACAACAAGTCTCTTGATAAAATTCACAATTACTGGCAATACTGTGGACATAGACTTATCTCCTGGGCACGTTTTGTAAAATTAAGCTATTTTCATTAAAAGAACAAAGAGTAGCATGGTGATGGAGCAGCTGTCATATTTTATTACAAAACACAAATATGTGGGAAATCAATTACAGCACGAGTGCTGCACGATGCATATTTCCAGTAATCCCCCACGGCCGGGGGAAGGTAGAAGGCTGATCTGAGTGTAGAAGCAGATGGCAAGCAACTTTAGATAGCTTCACTGCCATTTTTACTCTCTCAAGTGTTTTGTGCTTTTCCTTTGATCTTCAGAACTCGAGTTTAACATGTTTCATCTTCTTTCATTTACTGTTTTCACATTTAACTTTCCTTTTAAGTAACTTTTGCTTGGTGGAGCTTGTATTAGTATGGGGGTTTGTTGTCTTCCATACTGAGATATTTAAGAAGAAAGACAGTTGCGGTCTTTTTTTAGTGTTGTTCACATCCAGTGAAATACCAGACGCATCACTATAGAGAACTTCACCATTCACCATGCACAGCTGTAGTGATACAGTGAAAAAAGTCCCACCTTGCAAAGTTACTGAGACACAGTATATATTAAGTTGCAGTAGACTTCCTTGGAAATTAGGTACTTTGGGAGTGTGATGATATCCCCAAAGCAAACACCAGTGCAAGTTTGGTTTCATCATTACCCATTACATTTAATTCTTAAATTATTCTTGAATAACTATGCTTGCATTACTGCTCTCTCTGCATATAACATTCTTCACTTAAAATAATTCACGTCCAATATAAAAGCACCTTGCAGTGTTTTGAAATAGAGCAGCAAAAGCAGCATGGGTTGATCTGAATAACCCCATGTGATCTGTATCTCTGCTTTTTCTACAGCTGTCAGAAATGATAGGAACAAAAAGAAGAAGGAACCTTCAAAGCAGGAGTCCACAGAAAACTATGAAATGACAGCAGAGTTGGATGATCTCACTGAGAAGATCCGGAAAGCTCACCAGGAAACCTTCCCCTCACTCTGCCAGCTGGGAAAATACACTACGGTGAGTACGGTTTGAGTGACATACGTTCTGAATATGCCTGGAACCGACATGAGTTTTGGAGGCTTCAGGCATTTTAAATAGATGCAGTAGTAGATGCACTCCTTGCACCTCCTTAGTCATGAAAAAACACAGGTATGTGTGCAAATGCATGCTAGGGAAGAGAAATTGCACTTAACTGTGAGCTTTACTTAGTGCTATCACGAGAGACTGACTGAAGGATTAATCCAGCCAAATGACGAGCTCGGAGTCCATGAGTCAATTACATTCCATCATTCATTAGAAATTTGTTGGCTTCCAAAGACGTGATCTCTGCTTGTGCGTCAGCAGATTACAACTTTGCAGGTGTAGGGAGTTCTTAAATGCTGCTGGATTACTGGTGATAGTCCCAAAGCTACCAAGGTCAAGGAAAATATGAAACGTCTAAGTAAGCCAGTTTCCAAAATGCTCATTTGCAGTTTGTTCCTACAATCAAAGAATATCCTGAGTTGGAAGGAACCCACAAGGATCATCGAGTCCAACTCCTGGCTCTGCAGAGGACAACCCCCAAAATTACACATCCTTTCTCAGTCTACTGAAATATCACAAAGCAGCAAAAACGTCTGCTGCTTTTAGAAAGGAAAAATCAGCCCACCCTATCAAGAAGTTCAGTAACTGTGGGAATTTCTCCAGAGATGAGTCAGGGAAACCATTTTTTTTCTGTATGTATTTATGTTGCTAAGTACAGGGAAGTTCAGTGATATTTATTGGTTTCAGAGAAAATTCAGGGTCAAATTTGTAAATGCAGTAATAAAAGAGATGCTAAAAAATAACTATTAGGTAATGTTTAGAACCTTACCAGTGGAGAAATGACTTTGCTGGGTCTAGTCTTGCTGTGGGTTGCAGCAGCACTGGCTGTTTCAGAGGGATGTGCAGAAGGTCCTGAAGTAGTCAAGCATGTACTCTCTTTGCTGAGAGTTCAGGCGTGGCATGCCTGGGTCAAGGAGACACCTACCTCCATGGTCCTTGCCCTCCAGCCCCAGCTGAAGATGTGGAACCAAGCCCCTGAGGCTTTGAGTAGATTTTCTGCTATTGAAACAAACATTAAATTTCTCAGAGTGATGTAGACAAATCCCCGTGTGGCATCAATATTCACTTTTTTGGCAAGCAGGATGCTATCTTATGGCACACTCATCTATTTACAAAACAAAGTGCAAGGCTCAAAACTCTCAGGTCTACGTGTAAGACTTCTTATTTAAGTGCAAGAAAAGCAAGCACATATGGTGTGATGTTAGGAAAAAAGTGTGGTTTTCATGTTGCTGAAAGTATTTTCACAAACATTTTTCACATTTAATTCTGAGACCAGCGTAAACTGGTTAGGGTTGGAGAAGATGCCTGTCCTCTGCATGCTTCTCTGGTCCTAGTCCTGCTTGGGTGGGATGTAGTCAAAGCAGTCAGTGTAGGCGTGCTGGTAAATATTGCACAGGCAGACCCACAGGGACTAGCACAGCGTGCGAGGCTGGAAGCTTGGAAGCAGCCAGCTGGTGACATAACTGAAGGCAAAGCTGGAGACAGTGGGACTCACAGTGTGTCTTCAAAGAAATTCCTGGCTTAATGCCCTCCACCCCTCCTCTCTGCATGTGCTGTCGCATCCTTGTCTTAGAGTGAAGAATCTTCCAAATCTTCCAAACAGGCTGTCACGCTCCTGCAAATCCAAGAGTGCCTCTGAGTAAGTACGAAAATCTTTCCAGTTCAAAGACAGTGAGTTTGTGCCGTGTAGGAGAGGTGATCATATGTCCGCAGCTGGGGCATGTGGCCAGGCTGGTATGTGTGCCGGGGTTTATTGCTCCCAGGCTGCCTTGCAAGTGACCTGGTTATCCCAGAGTAACCCATCAGTGTACTTCCCAACAGGAACATGTCGGTACATACTTACATGTTCTCTCTGAGTTAGCAGAGTGCACTTCAGCTGATGTGATGTGGTACTGCATACTGGGAATTGCCAAAGACCCTGGAGGGATGAAAGATAAACCTGGGCACCTCTGTGCTGGCATTAGGTATTGGGTACTTAAGTATCATTAATATTTTAGCTCTTGAAATGATACAAGTGGATGAAATTGGAGCGGGTCTTGTTGCATATCACACCCACCACTGATGCATTCATCCTTGGGTTCCTTGTGACCCCCATGGTGAGTCTGTGTCCCTGTTGGAATTTCAGAGCCCTTACTGACACCACCTGGATCTCAGTAATGAGTGGATGAATCTGGTCTGTGTATGGAGCACGAGTAGCCATGACCTGACCATACTCTCTCTGAGGCTGGATATTGGTCATTCATATCTCAGGCCAGATCAGACAGCTTGAGGAAGGAGATTTCTTGTTCTAGCATTGGTCTGTTGGAAGGCTACAGCAATAGAGTGCTGCACGTGGCCAAGGTCCCTCCAGCTTTGTCATGGTTTGGTGCCATACAAGTTTCAATGATAGAATTACACTGGAAGAGTTATTTTTGGCTTACATTGAATCTCTGAGAATGATGCAGCTTATTTCAAGAGGTGCATTGAAACTAATAGAGATGGTGTTAAATACTGTCTTCCTACTGCATTCTGATAGTCTCTGTGTGAAATGCAGGGCATTTAAATCTCTCACGTAGCTAAGCTCTGGCAGCTACTCCAGCTTTTTAGGTAGGAATTCAATGTTAATTCATTTTTATTAATGCTGTCTCTGCCCAGATGTGGCAGGGACAGAGTACTGCTGGGGCTGGACTAAGGGTCATCTTCACCTCCAGCTGCCTGTCAGCCCAGGAGCAGGGAAGAAGCCTTTTTGCAGCAGTTTGAGGATATAGGAGGATTTGGGATGTGGAAGGTTTGTGTGCTGGTCAGAGGAGCACAGCTGCAGTGCCTGGACAACACCACCAGCTGCTGATCAAATGGCAGCACTCTGGCAATAATCTGAGACTCTTTAAACAGAGACCAGAAGTCAAATAAAAAGGAGCACACAACCCTTTCTTTAAATGCTGAGTCCAAGGGGAGCTAGAAACCTACACCGTTCTGCTCTTCTTGATAGTAACAATCTAGTACAGGTACAAGATTGCCACCAGTCCTGCTTTTATGCATAGTTCTGCAGGCTGTCAGTCATGAAGCATAGCACTCTCACACTAAGGAGCACACAGATTGCTTTTATAACCTTAGAGTTTTTAATTTAATTCTCTAAGTGAGGGGTGAGAAGTGAGTGTATTGAACCAATGTGGATTCCCTTGAATTTCATTAGCTTTGCACTTGCGTACTGGTAGAAACGGTGGATGGGAGAAACTGTTCTGCAAGCGTGTCTTCTGTGTGCCTTTGGCTGTGTGATCATTCAGACTGTTTTAAAAGAGGATTTTGTTTGTTGCTAAAAAGATCAAAGAATTTTAAGTATAAGAGTGTGAAGTAAAAAAGACCCTATAGAGATACAATAGGAAAAAAATAATCTGTTCAGATGTTTGGCTTGCGTATCTGGCTCCTCTTGCTCTTGAGCACTGCAAGCCTGCATTTTCCAGAGGGAAAGGTTACGTGGTGATTTTTCCCCCCTCCCACCCATTGTGTATTTTTACCTGTTAAAAAATGGTTTTGGAGAAGCATTTGCAATTACAGGGTTTTTTTATATCCATCTGCTCTTTAAAAAGAAAAAGTGTCCCTATATGTAATAATTACCATACTTTGCATAGTTAATACAAGTCTACTTAAAATAATGGGAGAATAGCACTCACATTAAATTCCCTGGGTCATTTAACAGTTGCATTTGGTGGGCAGTGACAAGTATAGTTCTGCCAATGGTGAGAATCAGCAAGCTGTTTAAATGTAACAGATTCCAAGAGTCCATCATAAATAGATCTGTTTTATTACTGTCATCCAGGTAAGAGAGAGTGCCGTAGTAATTTCTCTGGAGATGTCATACTTTATAGTATAATTGAGTGTAACTACACTGCTTGTCCCTTGAGACTGGTATTATTTGTAAGTCTACAGCTGTGTTACATCCAGCCTTGTGATACAGGGAGGATAAAACAGAAAATAATTTTGGCTCTGCAGACCATTGCTGCGGGTTCGTCTGGGTTGCTGAAAGTGAGGAGGTTTCACATCTCTGCAGCATTCAGTCCTTTGTAAGTGCTGCGGTTGAAAGTTACATGACTGTTGTTCTGTGCCATTGCAGAGGAATATATATCTAAACCTAAGTATCTATATATAGATATATCTGCTGATGCTGGGACTGAGCAGAAACATGTGCTGTGGTCCTCAGTGAACTTGCTGGAGCTGGAGTGCATTGCTGCTTTTACTAAAGAGGCATCGAGAGTGTTCTTGATTAGGGCAGAGTGCCCCTGTGAGCCTTGTTTCCTTTGTAAAGTGGATTTTAAAGACAGGAGGGATTCTGCTACTGTGTATGTTTCTACGAGTACCTCATCCCGTATCGTTAATGTGGAGATAGAGCAGCCTGCAATGAAAAAACAAAAATGATGGAAAAAATGGGATCAATTTATGTGGCAAAAATGGCTGTTTAATTGGATTTCATAGCAAGGTTGGGCTTTTCCACTGATAAAGATGCCACTAGGGTGTATTACAGTATTGTTCCACCATATGTGCGCTGGTGCATAGGCCTGAAAAACATGTGAGACTGCTCCTGGAAAAGACACCCAAAAAACCGCTTCAGTAAAATATTCAGGAAAAGTCATAGCATCTGCATCTTTTTCACAGCATGGATAGAGGAGATCCCCAGGCAAATTTAATCAGAGTTTCTATTTCTACTGTGCATTGTTTTAACCCTGTGTTTTATTGTTCAACCTGTACACTGATTTTGAGTTAGTTTTGGAGTTTAGATATTGAGGAATGTTGCTAAAAATTCAGGGTTTTTTCTGTGACACTTGCATTGATGTTTGTTAACAGATAGAATGTTAAAACTCTTTGCATTTGTAGCATGTCAAAGATAATGTGTAAATCACATTAGCTCCAATGCTGAGGGATCTGGCACCCAGCGTAACAAAACACCTGATTATTTTATATTTTATATTTATATTTTATATTTTATATTTTATATTTTATATTTTATATTTTATATTTTATATTTTATATTTATTTTATATTTTATATTTTATATTTTATAAACTGCCCCTTCTCTTCAGTTTGCATAATAGTGAGTTAGATTTACATTTGTTAAGATGACTGTGCATTACTCTTAATAGAAGACACGTCAAACTTCCCATCTCCAGCACTGCAGCATGATAAAGTAACCTCATATGATACTGATGAAGATTTCGTTCACACTTGCTGGTTTCATGCAACGTCTTTTTTTCCAGATGGATACCCTATTGTAAAATGATTTCCTGCTTTAGGCTCTGCTTTGTGTAGCTCTCCGCTATGCCATCTTTCTATGAACTGGATAAACTGCCTATTAAATTTAATTACAGCCTGAATGACTGCACATCTTGATCTTATTTTTCCTCCAATGTACTGTATTTCACCAAGGTCCTTGAGGATGAAATAAAATAAATCTGAGGGATGCATACTCCAGTAGCCAAAAGAAATGTTTCAAAGGGCATTACAATGACTGTTAACCCATTAGTTTTGGACCACTTTGAAGGCAATTCTTTAGGTTTAGCATTATAAAGACATTTTCTTCTATTTTTCCTTCTGTCACTTAAAAAAAAAAACAAAACAAAATAGAGGATGTTCCCAGAATAAAAATTCAAATAGAAATGATGAAATTAATTGATTATCCCTTAAAAAGAGGGGTAGCAGGAGAGAATATGTATGCTCCTTTAAACAGTTCAACATGCTTAGCATATATTTTTTGCAGTTAAGGCCTAATGTAAATATTACTGTCTTGAATCTCCACCCTATTCCAAGTGAGAGGGAATGTCAGGCTGGCAGTGCACTGGGGGCCTGTCAGGACTTTCGTCTTTGCACCTGATGGTGCTGGTGTCTTGTGAAGGCAGCATTAGGAGGGAATCCAGAGCTTCACAGCCAAACCGAGCTCACTCCACATCCCCTCATCAACCTCTTTCAGCCCTGTGTCCTTCCTGTGAGCTGAAGAAAGCTGACAAGATGATGGCTTCACTGGTTTCCAAGGAAGTGGACGTCCTCCCCATCAGTAGTGGTAGTGGCAGGCTCACTGGAGATGTTTCCTCCAAGGAAGTGTGATCTGTGTAAATTGATTGCTTTTTGATGGTTATTTAATCTGCCATGTCTGTTAGACTTTTAGTTTGAGACTCTGCTCATTTAACTTTAATTTAAAAGTTAATTTAACATTTTAACTTCAACCAGCTAAGACCGAGGCAACTGATCACATCGGCTTTGTCAGCAACTGGGGAGAAAACCACTGTCTGAGGGGATTTTCCTTTGCCTGCCTCAAGAACCTATTTGGAGTAGGGGGGCCTTTTTTTGATAGTGCCTCTCTTTCTTGGTTAGTCAACAAGGTCAGATAAGAGGTGGAAGGGAGAAACTGCCTTTGGTTTTCTGTGGCTGCAGTTCAACACCTTTTCCAGTATTATTACCAGCGTATTTTTAGTGGTAAAACTCCTCTTAAAGTGAAGAGGAGATTACCCAGAAGCTGAAGGCAGATGCAATGTACACTAACCTTGGTGGCTCATGAAATAGAGAAAGGGGACATCATCATGCTGGCTGCATCCTAAACAGCATCAGATCAAACACTGGCAAAATGGGAATACACTGCACACAGGGGCAGGAGGAGGCGAGCTTTGGGTGTTTCAGAGCTCCTTTGTTACCTGCTCCTTTGTTACCTGCTCCTTGTCACTCTGTCATGGGTGGATCGCGATCAACTCACCAGGTCTCTTCGTGACAGCAGCTGTTGTTGGGCTAGTGTCAAATGGGTCACAGCAGCTTCTGAGTCAGCTGGTTCTTGGCTGACACATTCAGCTTTTTCAAGGGCTAAATGGTTATTCTGAATGTATGAAAACGTTAGTTTAACCACAAACTTAACACAAGTTTGTTATGTGTCCTAGCAAACTTTTTGATTGAGATAGGTGACTATATAGAAACCTACATAGTCTCTGAAAGATGCCACTGCAATGTCCTTGTAACACTTCAAACAGTGGGGTATATGTCAGATGCACCCTCAAATAAGCATGTAGCATTCATCAGCACACATGGGGTTTTTCTTAACATCGTGTAAAGAAATGCTCTTGTAAGTCATGGGAGACCGTAGCTTCAGAGAGCTGTTGCAGAGCCACAGAGCAGATAAATTAAGTAGAACTAATTTGGTAAGACCTTAAGTATGTGAAACTGTGTTCCAAATATTGTGCTGCTTTTTTTCAGATGAGGACCCAATATTCTTCTTCCACTGTTCATTTGTATTTTCTGGGGTACAACTGCAAATTGTCTTTCTCAATGCACTTATTATATAATGGCAAGGAAGAATAATGATGGTGGCATTTGGAAATGTTTAAGTTCATTTGTATTCCGTGTACAGATGGCCTCTGCAATCATAAGTAACAGAGAAATATCCAAGGAATTTTCAGGCTATTAATCCAAGTTTAAAACCACCAACATCCCAACAGCAAGCTACAGAAAATGCCTGGAATGTTAATAGAAAGTACTTCTGGAAGGAAAACTTGGTTGTTGTTTCCTTCTCTTGAAAGCCTTTTACTGAAAGGGACATGTTGACTTACGGTGCCTTCTGTCTGTCTTTACAGAACTCCAGTGCAGACCATCGAGTTCGACTGGACCTTGGGCTCTGGGACAAATTCAGTGAACTTGCAACAAAGTGCATTATTAAAATAGTGGAATTCGCAAAGCGATTGCCAGGCTTTACAAGTTTGACCATTGCAGACCAAATAACTCTACTTAAAGCAGCCTGCCTGGACATACTGGTAAGTATTTTTAACGTCATTGTTCTCCTACTAATGTATTTTCTATTCTTCTTTTTACTGTAACTGACAGGGAGAAGGGGTCAAATACTGCCTGGGCCTTATGGTTGCAAAATTGAACTTCCCAGGTAGTCAGGAGTGGACTCCAGCACACCTGACAGAGTTGTGTTATATGGGATGAACGTGCTTTTCAAAATAAGTCCTTACAGTTTGTGGGTCTCAGTGAAAAGGGCATGTTGTGGTATGTGGCAGTAATTTGTGCCAGCATGCCAATGCTGCAGACGACTGTGAGAGTGGCCGCTGTAATAGACTCAGTACAGATTTTAGCTAAATGTAATTTAATTTTAAATAGGCAAACATAAAACCTGCAGGAGGAAACTGTGCAGGTAGACTGGGAGTTTTTCTCCAGACCTTGCCTTGCCACTATGTCAAGGCAAGCTGTCTTTCTCTCCCTTTGTCTCCAGTTGTTTCTGTCACACTGACCTTCAGAGAAGCCCTCTGGGATCTCAGCATTTCCTTATCAAGACCTTAGAGGTTTTCAGGCTTTTAGTGGCAAATATGCTTCTTATTATTGGTTGTAGCAATAACTTTCACAAAACAGTATTTTCAATGTAAACTTATTTTAAATGTTTCCTTCTGACCACAGACCTTCAGGTCTTCGTTAAGTCAAGCATGGCTAGCCAAGAAGCCCAATATAGGATGGCTACTGTAGATACATTTTTGGCATGACACGGGAGTTTAAACTACAGAATTTGAAGTTGAAGTAATTAATCTTGGAATTTCTAAAAGTGCATTGCTTCAAACAGGATCATGTTAACTGCTGTGACCTTTTCCTCTTGTTTTGTCAAAAACTGTTTGGAAGAATCGCATCAAGACAGGACATTGATGAAGGGGGAAGAGGATAGGAGAGGGGAAGGGATATTGTTCTTTGGCCTGTAGAAAAAGGGAAGGTAGAGGTTGCCCTGCCATGCTTGGGAGTAACCTCTTGTTGTTCTCTTCATCCAGGTGCTCGTTCAGACTTGTCCATCTCATTGTTAATGAGAGTGGTCCCTCTGTGGGGCAGGGCCATTTGTTACCAATTGCACTGTACCGCCGGCTCTGTCCTGATCAGACACTGTTACGTTCCCCTTACACTGAAAGGCAGATGGTAATCAATAATCTGAGTGTATTCTGCCAGAGGTAGGGGACAGGAAGAGCTCTGTTGTAACCAGTAGCAAATAGTTAAGACAGAAACTACCCCAAAAAAAGTAGGGAGGAGCCAAGATATAGCAAGAATCTGTACATCTAAACTCTTTACCCCTAAAACTTCAGCCTTTAAGCTGCTGCCCTCTTCTTGTGCCATGCCCTGGCTCCGTAGCTGCTGGAAAAAAAAAACCCTAATTCTGTAATTGCTCGGGATCCTGCAAGCTCCTGGTGCTCTTTTTGGGATGAGTAGTGGGAGCTTGCCCTGGGAGCCTCTTGCACAGGGTCCTCTTAGAAGCTCTGCTCAGTGCTTCCATCCCCAACACCAGCTGGGCAGTACCAAGTATTGAGGGGAGCCTTTCTGTCAGGGATTTTATCTGAAGTGCCTCGATAAAGGCACTTCACAGCCTTTGATGAAAGCGATTGCCAGAAAAGAGAATGAAGCAGGTGATAAACGGTGACTTTATTTCAACTAATTAATGGATAGAAAAGGTTGATTCTTCAATACAAGTCACCCCTTTTACTTTGTGGCTGTGTGGCAGCCTTCAAGCTCTAGTCATAAACTTTACTGAGGCCTGTCACTCCTGATCACCTGCTCATTCTCTTTTTCATTTTTCACGAAGTCGTAGAAGGTGACACATCTTGAGTGAGCAGGGCACAGCAGGTGCCATAGCTGCCCGTGGCAGGGAGGAGCTGAGGCTTTTACAAAAACAGGAACAGATTCAACATGGTGTCTGCAAATAGTCCTAAGTTTCCTGTGTGACGTTTATGCAAACTTTATGTGTCTATTTTATGTGCTGCTTAAAAAGAAAATGGGATAATTACCGTGACACGGTAATGCATACTGCGCGCGCTGCCTGTGAAATGCTGTATCCATTAAACCTGCATCACCTGTGCATAATCAGAATTGCAATGCCTCTCTCTATCTTTGTTTAAGCTAAACTTCAATACTGGAGCAGTGTTTTAATAGTGCATATTTTCCCCCCAACAAGCCAGTTGTCCTAGTTATGAGTGTTTCAAACGTTTCATTTGGTTGTGCCCTGAGACACAGAGCGAGAGCTGTTTCCCCTCCTGCTGCATGAGCAGCCGCTGCCAGTGTCGGCCTGTGGGCTGCTGTGTGAGCGCTGCCGAGCGGGGCCATGAGCCTCACCAGTGTGTCACTCATGATCCTGATGCTGTGCAGTTCCCTGGGTGTGTTCTGGAGCTGCAGCACACAGCGTGGGGCTCCCAGGTAGGGTGGCCAGGCCTCCCTGCCAGCAGGACCCTGGCTTCACTGTCCATCTGCCCTTCAGCACCAGCTATGGGGAGTCTTAAGCTTTTATAGACTGTGCTGAGGGCTCTGCTCAGTTTGTTCCTGTGGCTGTGGATGCTTAAGCCCCTCTTAAACAGGCTGATAAGGGAAATGGTGCCAGAAGCTCAGTAAACTCTGCTGGGTATGTGCCAAAGAATTGTTTTATATACAAACAAACAAAAACTCTGGAAGGGAAGTAACATCAAGCTTTGCAAGGCAGCTGGAGGCACCAGTTGAGGATCGTGGAATTTATATCTGCTCTGGTTCCAAAAGTTTAAGGGATAAATATTACTAAAATTCAGTCAGTAACCCTCGTAAAAGGGAGTGCTTCTGTCTGCTGGTACACTGGCTCAGCAGCAGTTCAGCATCCCCAGCCTCATTGAGCTCTGGCAAAATGCATGTGGAAAGGGTCCAGAGTCCAGCCTGTCTTAAATCCAATGGATAAAATCTGGAGCAGTCCTTGAATGCTAATCCTTAATGATGTAATTCTTGCTTTCTGTTGTAAAACTCTGTGAGTTAATGTTAGGAAGGCATTTGTGTGTGCAGAACAACCTGTGCTCATGGGATTTGGCAGCACCATGGGACATCATTTTTTCAGTCACCTGCCTGGGTTTCTCCTCTTAGGCAATTGTCCCAGCCAGCTAAGGCAGCTAATGTCTAACAATAGGATTTCTTAAAAAAAAAAAAAACAACCAGGCCCAGCTTCCTTGCCTTACTTGATCTGTTTAAAAGGATTAACAATTCTGTGGTAGCAACAATTTTGCAAATGCAACTTTCTGGGTGACTTTGGTTTTGTGCCTCTGGTAAGGTTTTTGTTTTGTACTTTATAGCTGGCTCACAGGAAACCCCTAATGCTTTAGTATCTAAATATTCCTTAAAACAAAGGGTCCTTTAATCACAAGGAAGAACCATATTTATGGCTGCAAGTGGCATTTGAGAGCAGAGTGACAACTAAAATACTTGGCTCTGTTACAAAATCTAAACAACATTGAGGACATTAGGAGTTCAGTTTAAAATGGAGAAAGATACCATGATTTCTTATTTTGAAGTGCTGATGTTTCCCATATGTTCTTCAGTGAATATGAGTTTGAAATCAGCTTCACTTTGACACTGGAAGCTTGCCCAAGAACAGTGTAGCAGCGAATCAGCAATATCCACGGCATTTTGCAGATTTTTATGAAAGATGCAAATATAAAAAAAAAAAAAAAAAGAAAAACACCATTCCAAATGATCTGTCTTAGAGTTTAATAACAGTGTGTTGTGGGATAATGTCAAAGGAATGCAGGGGAAACCTGAGACCCAATTGCTGCAGTCAAGCTAAGTGTGTTGCTGAAAACACATAGCTGATCTTCAGCTGTGCCAGTGCCTGGCAGAGCCACTCAGGGTGCAAAGTATTTGGGGTACAAAGGCCTGGAGTCTGCCTTCTGCAAAAACCTGTCCTGCTTGCTGCCTGAGCCTGTAAGTAGCTAAATCCCATGGGACCTTATGTTTCACAAGGCCTCGAGGTCCCCTTCTGTGCATGCTCAAGGCTGAATAACCTAACCCCAAATTCATTCCTGATGAGGATCCAGCCTGGAAGTCTTTCTCTGCATTAGTCCTGGGGAGGCAGTGATCTGGTAGCTCTTTGCTGAGCACCCCTAGCATACACCCCCAAAAGAAGTGGGGCTTATGGCACTAGGAGACAAGCACAGAGAGCTTTGCTGCAAGGGAGCCAGCAGCCTGCTGTAGGATGGGAGGCATACACTGGGCCTCTGGGTTGTTTGGGATCACCACTCCAGGGCACTCCAGTCCCTCTGGGCAGTGCAGCGCTGGCAGCTGGTGTCCAGACTTGCCGTCTGAGGGAGGATCTGTTTGCCAGCCCTGCTTGGGCAGCTGCCGGGAAAGCTGCAGGCAGCCTTTGGAAAACACCACAGCATTGCTCAGTTTAGCTCCAAGTCCTGCTCTACTAATTTGTTGGGCTGGGAGTCCTGAGGGTGTGGAGGGGAGGAGCTCTTGTTGCTAAGGCTCATCAATTAAAATAGCATTGGAATAAAAGGGGCTGCCTTTCCCCCTGGCCAAGCTGAGGGAAAATCAGTACCTGGTAAGAAGTTCCTTGTTCCTCCAGAAATTGGATACTTGATCTTTGCCAGCCACACACACTGGAAAGCAGCTACTGTATGTGCAGACCTCAGATAGGAAGAGATGCACTCCAGTTTCTCTCTCATGCCATTAGAGAAGGAAAACAAGTAATCCTAGGTTTCACAATAAATAAGCAGTTTTCAAATCTCTCTTTTCTTGAAAACAATCTATTCTTAATGTTTCTTCTTGCTGTACAATCTTTTAATGATTTAAAAGGGCAACCCACAGTGAACTTCAAGGGAGAGCACAGCCAGAGGTTACTGGCAGTGCCGAATGTGGTAAACATGCTGCCTCTTACTGACAGGGTGCCTTGCTTTATAATGTTAATTTTTGCTAATGATACTGAAATACACATTGGCTATTATACAAAACCTTTGGAGCAACCAGCAGCCTTTTTAAGATCACTTATATTAGTGGGGAATTTGTGGTCACTGAAGAATTCAAATGCTCTGTGTTTGTATTTGTGCCTCTCTTGGTCGCTGATTTAAGTAATGTCAAGAACTTACTCTAATTCAGGGGTAAGGGAATGATGTGAAACCACACAGAGGTTCATTGATTCAATGTATACCCACAATGTGGACAAGATTATTGCTGAGATAGAAAATAGTTGAAGATCCTTCTGCAGAAGTACATCCTTACCAAGGAACTGAAGAAGAGAAATACGAGCTTCCCTATAGGTCCCTTACAGACTGTGTTCTCCTTATTCTCCTCCCTGCTTATTTGGAGCAGTGTTGCCAGGCAAAGATGAAAGGGGGAGAACCAAGCCCAGACTGGTCAGCTGCCAAGTGCTGGGGCCTCTGACTCAGAGCCTCGGCAGCTATAGGAATAATTAAGTTCTCCCAGTGCTCACTTATATTCATGTAAATCTTTTTTGTTGAATCTTTAAAACCAAGTAGGATGGCTGTATGGGAAATAAATACAGTCAAGCTCTGAAAAAACACAGCTGTAGTCTTAGCTCAGCTAATCAGCTAGATTTCAGAAAGTTTTTAGTTTAGTTTAGTTTAGGGATAAGCCTTCTCCCACCTCTGATTGTTTTAAACATTAAGCATTGATATTTGTAACAGAAATATGTCAACATGATGGACATCTCTTTCATTTGATCCTTAAGGCAGTGTTCATTAATTGCAGCTGTACAAATGATCCCATGCTGGAAAGGGTCTATCGCAGGACATGTCCTGGGTTTGCTCCAAGAGGCAAAAGCAGTTCATGCAGGCACTCTCTGGCCACGCTGCCACCTCTGCTGTGACAGCACTCTTGGCGCTTCGGTTACCCCAGAGGCATTTACTAACAAAATGCAGGCATCCTCGGTGTTGTATTCATGTGCTTTGCATTCCTCCCGTGTCCAGTTAGAGGTGTGAATCCCCATCCTCCCCTCAAACGCTCTTTCATCTGGGTTCAGCACTGGGTGGCTGTTGGCACACAAGCAAACTTGCCAAAACCAACACTGCCTGGGCTTGTGCAGGAATGAACAGCACCGTCAGCAGTGGGAAGACAGGCTTTGCACCAGGCAGGCAGGGTGTGCCACTGCCCGGGGCTCAAGAGGGGGAAGTACCAGAGGCTGCAGGAGGGCTGGAGGCAAGAAGGCTGGTGAGGAGATTTCGTGCTACAGCACATGGAAGTAACAACCACTATAAAAGAAAAGCTGGGCGAGCTCCTCTGGCTGGGCTGCCAGTAGTCCCTGTGCTCTGCCATGTGGAGGTTCTAAATTTGATCATCCGCTCAGGTGTGAGTTCCCAGGCTGACAGGGCAAGCAGTGCTCCAAAGAGACTGTACCTGCAGCTGCTGGGGAGATGGAAGTTTTTGCACAGCTCTCCAGGAAACGCTCGGACAGGGGTGGTTGTTCCCACAGCGGTATTTGCCTGTCTGCTCTCGTAGAAGAGGGAAAGGCACCCAAAGCACAAGTTATGTTCTGCCTCTTTTGGCAGCTCACAGCTGTCCACACTCACTCACCAAAGAGCAACACTGTCCTTGCCAAAGACACAACCCAGAGAAGCACTGTCATGAAAAACTGGTCCCCAAAATCTTTGTGTTTGAAGAGGTCAGATACTCTTAAGATCTTGTCAGATCAGATCAGCAGTGCATTTTATAGTTAAGTGCAGGTGGCAGGCCAATTAAGGAGCTGTTTAGGTGCATGTTAAGGTAATGTTGGTGACCCAAGTGGTGAGATTTCATTTTTCTGTTTTATCCTTCCACAGATCCTTAGAATTTGCACAAGATACACACCAGAACAAGACACCATGACCTTTTCAGATGGCCTTACCCTAAACCGAACTCAGATGCACAATGCCGGATTTGGCCCACTGACTGATCTCGTGTTCACCTTTGCCAATCAGCTCCTGCCTTTGGAAATGGATGATACAGAAACGGGTCTCCTTAGTGCCATCTGCCTAATCTGTGGAGGTATCGTACAGCATAAACTCAGATGCATTTGAAAAGGACAGGCATGATAAGATCTTCATATATGTTTTACATGTTTTCCTTTCCTTCACGTGTATATATATTTTTGTAACATATATAAGCTACTTAATGGTAAAGGCTTGTTTTCTGCTGGTGATAGTTATTGGTTTTATTTTTGATACTTAAAAAAAATGAATTGAATCATTCTGTCAAGCAACCAGTCCTGTTATTTGCCTGACAAAGGACATTGAGATATCTCACAGAATGGTTGGGTTTAAAAGGGACTTCTGATATCATCTGGCCCTGCTGCATTTTTTGCTGAGTGGTATATGGGTACCTGTATGAGTGAGCTTTCTTAGAGCAAGATGCCCAGTAACGCAGCTTTTACTCATAAATATAATTGTATGCCTTTGCATTAGTTACACTTACATGGATGTCGTTGGTGATAACTTTCTTTAGAAAAGAAATCTATTATACTTCCAAATTGTGGCTGATTACAACTTGAAAAAATCATGGTTTTAAAATACAAAAAGTGAAGTCTCAGATTAATTTCCAAAATCCTCTAAATTTCTGTTAGTCACCTGATCTCTCTCCTCCTTTGCCAAATATAAACACCTTGTTCAGTTGTGCCATTTTGTTGAAATACAAACCGGGTGCTACCAGTGAATGTTTACAAAACAACACGTTGTTGTTTGGCCCTTTAGTACAAAATCATTTCGATTTTATTTGTCTCTAACTGTAACCCATCAAAAGCCTTGATGGGCTCTGAGATGTCTGTGATATGTGACTGGTGCATCCTGGTTTAGGGGGGACATTTGTTGTCACTCAAGCCAGCACTGCCATCTGCTGATACCTGATGGTAGCTCACTTTATTGTAGCGGTGATAACAAAAATTAGCTGTAATCTCTATGTATACCTGGGTAGCTTATCAGTTTATCAGACACATATAGAATTAATTCCAAAATACTGTTTGCAGCAGGGTGTTTTCCCCTTGGAGAGGAAGGTACAAGAGCAAACTGGTCATTTTTGTTTCAGAAGGCCATAGTTTATCCTTTTCCTATGGAATGCTCACTACAGAGTGTAGGTTGTTAAGTGGAGTTCTAATCAAGGACATGGAGGATCTTCTGTGATTTGCAGTTTGTTTAAAAAAATAAATACTTAAAATCAAATGAGTGATATGACACTTTTCTACAGATCGCCAGGACCTTGAAGAACCAATGAAAGTGGATAAGCTTCAGGAACCCTTGCTTGAAGCACTGAAAATTTATATCCGAAAGAGACGACCCAACAAGCCTCATATGTTCCCAAAGATCTTAATGAAAATCACGGATCTTCGTAGCATCAGTGCAAAAGGTACAGTGTCTCCTAATAACTCAGCAGTAGTGGCCATGTTGCATTTCAAAGGAAACTGTCCTAGAGACCTGGGTTGCTATTTTTTTTTAATACAACTGAGAGAGGTCCTTGTGACATTTCTCCTCCTGTCTCTTTTATGTAACTCCTGCCTTTAAATTGGTTCTACTTCAAACATACACGGTGCTGTGTTCTTCAATTGACAGTGAAAATGATGTTGTAGGTGGAAGTAGGTTAGGAAATCATTAGCATGAACTCTTTGTTAGTCATTTTAAGATAAAACCATGAATGAAACCTTTATTAATGTGTTCACAGAGGTTCAAATCAACATGCACTTTGTATCACTAATGGCTTTCTAAAAATAAAGTCTGGTGACAGACTGCAGAAAACACTTGTGCAACCAAAATTCCCCTAAACTGTGGTTTGAGGTATTGAAGATTTACAACTGATTTGATCCAGGATTTTGGAGATTCAGCCCCCTAATCCGAACTAACCATGCCTAAACGTGGATCTACATTTTGTGTAGTCTGGTATGGGGTTGATTGTCCCTGTGAAACACATCCAGTCTAAATGCTGTCCCATACATTCTCTAAAGCACAGGTGTGCTTTATTCACAACCTGAATACAGAGGGTAAAGTGTAACAATCCTTATTTTTATGGTGGCTGATGCAGTTCCACAACAGATTTGCTACCCCTGCTAGATAAGCAAGCACACGAGCTTGTATGTACAGGTACCTGCGTAGCTGTATGTTTGGACTTATGCTTTTGAAAAGATTACTGATTTCATTTGACATGGTCTGGGGGAAGACTTCGGTGAAAAAAAACCCCAGGACTTAATTCATACAACTAAATAGACTTCTTTTGCATTCAAACATAAACTGTTTCACTGTAAACAATACATATCCAACTTAAAAGATTAAGTTATAGGTATGTTTATAAAAAGAAGTGAGCAATTTAATTGGATTGATTAGAACCAAAAGAAGTAAACTGGAAGGGAAACACCAGAGCTGGAAGCAAAAGTATCCTGAAAAGTAACCCCCTTACCAGGTTATCTAAAGCTTGCAGTTTACCCTCAAGTAAAGCAAGCTCCATCCAACTGAATCTATAAAATAAACTTAGACCAGTACTGAGCTATAAAAATATTTAGGGGAGCCCTTTCGTTCTGCTGTTCCTGCTTTTGAGAAATCCATTTCCACTTTCCTGCTTCTTCACTAGAGCCTCAAGAACACTACTCTTGTGTCTTTATATTCAATTCACAAGAAAGGCTTCTTTTCATTCTGACATGAGTATTTAACTTTAATTATATCATTAATGTTTTATAGTAGAACTAAATCATACCAAAGGATGGTGATGTCCTGGAGGGGTGGGTATGTCTTGAGTTTCATTTGAAAAGATGTGCATTAGACAATAATGACTTTGGATGGTACATGATCCCTGAAAGCAATTACCAAAGAAAGGGTGAATCTAAAAGACTGGGACTGTCTCCTTATCATGGAGTTCCTGACACAACTACTTTCTGTGGCATTAGAGGTACTGTAACTAAAGGATGAAGTGTTTGTGGCATTGAAGCAAGGCAGTTCTGAGTTCTTCTCATCTTCTGAGTTCTCTCATCCTCAAATTAAATTGGAAGTCTGCAACACCTGAAAAATTTCTCTGGTTCTACACTGGAATAGCCACACAAACACTTTACTGCACCTGATGTAACAGCAGAAAGCAGATGTTTAACATAGCCAAAATCAGTTCATCAGCACTGCTCTGACTACGGTTGGTTTTCAGAGAAGCTCTCAGCATCATTCTGCATTAATTTCTTTCCCATTACAGGTGTCTTTGTCCCTAACAGTTCCTTAAGAGACTTTTAAATCAGCATTCATTTGGAAAGTTGTCAATTGCCTTTGTAGATTATTTTTTTGATGCTCCTCATTTAAGGCATGAATGTAAGTGCTCCCATACAATCTGGAGTGACCAGTGTGCTCTCCATTGTGTGCATTACAGCAGCCATGGATGAGTATTTCCAGAGGTTCTCTCTTCTGGAATGGTTCTTTAATAACCAAACTACTTTCTCTTTAATTTTTTTTGGTTATTCTTGCCTTCTTGTTTGAAAAGCTCAGGTTCCTCCTCCATTGTATTCAGTTTTACGATGATCAGGAGTCCTATGCAGCATGAATGCTGTGGTTTATGGCCATAAATTGCTTGATGTCCTGATAAGAAAATTTTTTTTCCCATCAGTAGCAAAATAGGTAAAGCACATTCATGCCTCAGTGTGGAACCAAATCTTTACACTTCAACTAAAGTGAGGAAGTACAGCAATTTCAAAATGCTCCTGTCCTCTCCACGCAGTAGCTGAACGGTGACTAACACTGCTTTTGCCTAGTGGTGCAGAGCAATCGGCACAGCTAAACCCTCCTGCCTCGCAGATCAGGTTTTTCCCAGAACAGCATTTATTGTTCCTGAGAAGTTTTGTCCATCCAGCATTTAAGGATTACGATGGCTGCAGTAACTTCCTAATCCCTACACAGTTCCCTCAGTGCTGCCTGCCCAGTGCCAGGCAGGCTCTCAGCTGTTTTTAAAATGCAGGCTGTGCCGCGAGGGCACAGAGCGGTGTCTGCCTGTTCACACAGGCTCCCCTTGGCCTGTCCTTTTCAAGAACACATCTCAGGAGCTTCAGGCACTGTTAGAAGACTTTGTGTTGGTTTTCTTTCTCCCTAACCTAGTAGTCATTGGCTCACAGGCTGAGTAGGCAGGATTGATGTAGTAATTTTGTATAATCATATGTGCACTCACCTGCAAAGCACCTCTGCATATAGGTGGCTGTTGTCACACGTGAGAGGCCAAACACAAACCAGCTTCAGCTAAGGCAGATGAGCAGTACTGCTCATTTGGTGAGCTACTTTGGTGGCTAATTAGCACAAGGCATGATGTCTGAAGAATACAGAAAATCAGCTTCCCTCCCAAAAAAGTATCATTTTGCCTGAATTTGTTCTTTTATAAAGTAATGGTTTGTTAAATTCTGCATCTTATTTCACAGCTTTCTCTATGGAAATGTTCTGACTTGCATCATAGCAGTTCTCTTGCCCAATTCACCTCACCTATTTAACACCAGCCAGAATTTTTGTCATTCTACAGTCTTTGCAGATCCTGTATAGATCAAAAACTGTTATTCCACTTTATAAAGACATCTATATGATCACACTGTAATTTAATTTTTCAGTATAATTTAATGCCATTTTGGTTCCTTCAAGGAAAGTAAGCAACTCATCCAATTAACCTGTATTGAAGCATCAGTTGCTATGTCATAATTTTGAATTAATTTGTTAGAGTGCACTCATCTAACTCCTTTTTCTTGTACTGAATGAAGCAATTCACTTACATGCTTTTGTATGCAAAAACTATAGAAGGAGATATGAAAGCCATTAAAATTATATACCCTGAAATTACTACTGTAATGCTAACAAAAATGAAATTGTATGAATCATACTCATGGAAAGTGTTTTCTTTTTAAAGGTGCAGAACGTGTCATTACATTGAAAATGGAAATTCCTGGATCCATGCCACCTCTTATTCAGGAAATGTTGGAAAACTCTGAAGGACATGAACCACTGACACCAACCTCAAATGGAAATACTGCAGAACACAGTCCCAGTATCTCACCTAGTTCAGTGGATAACAGCAGTGTCAGTCAATCCCCTATGGTGGAATAAGACATTTTCCAGCTACTTCAGACATTCCTAATACCTTATGTACAGGGATGAAAAGCAAGAAAAACATTTTTACTGCTGCTTAGTTTCTGGACTTAATATATATCTATATATGTGTATATATATATAGATAAACTCAACAAGGACCAAGAAATTTTCATATGTATCGATATATATACTCCTTGCTGTTTAAACTCTTAAAATAGAAAATGCAAACTTTTGAAACTCTTAAATCAGCCATTTCATGCAAAAAAAAAAAATAGTTAAGCTTGTTTTCTCCTCTGAACATTCAATATTGCATGGTGACAAGACAGATCTCAAACTTAAAATTCTGGTTGCATTTCTGATGACTTTGTACATACAAATGTATGGCTGTACTCTCCATACTGGATGTTTGGTGCTTTCCTTTTGTCTCTCATACCTAAGATGATCAAGACACCAACATATGAAATGGACTACTGTACACATCCAGAGAAGGAAGCTTAAAGGACCGTCTGATTGAGTTTAAATATGAAAACTTGTCTTTGATGCCCTCGGTTTGCATCTCCTTCCTTGTAAAAAGTACACAAAACTTCACTGCCCCAGCAGAAGAGATACCGGTATCAGCATTAACTGCCAGATCAGTTATTCAGATGTCATTTGTTCCACTGTTAATGTCACTTTAAATTTTAAAGAAGTGGTTTCTTAGCTGGCTGGTGATCTAGCTACACAATTAACAGCTCCATTTCTACAGCAGTGCTAGCCTCCAAGGCAGAAACACTTTTCAGTGTTACCATGTTTTTGTTTACTTGTTCACAAGCCATTAGGGAAACTTCATGGGATGATAACCAGCAGACTCATTTACAGCTTTTGAATCGCTAAGTCTAGGGTATTTCCTTAAGAATCAACTGCCAGGAATCAGCTGGGTTATCCAGCCTTCCAGGTGCTAGGGAAGTACAGCTAAGACTTCCAGAAACACAAGGAGAGAATCTGCCTTCTTGGCCTTGTTAAATCACCATGAAGCAGAGTGAAAACTGTGGTAGAATGGTTGACAGATTTAAAGTGTCAGTTTCTTAGGTTTCATTTAAAGCACTAGTGGAATTTTTTTTTTATATATTCTAGCAAGTCTGTGATGTACTTTCACTGGCTCTGTTTGTACATTGAGATTGTTTAACAATGCTTTCTATGTTCATATACTGTTTACCTTTTTCCATGGAGTCTTCTGGCAAAGAATAAAATATATTTATTTTAAAAGCTGTGTAGAAGTAGTCCCTCTAGTCCACACATACACACACACATAATAGTTTTCCATTTTTTAATGTTTAAACTTCATTTCAAAAAGCAGGTTTGCTGTTTGCAACCATGACAATTAAAATGTGCTTTAGCACAGCTGTCTAGAACATCTCTACAAGCCAGTCAGACAAATACATGACATTTCAATGAGTAAAAAAGAGCATAAAACTGTAGGTGTAAGAACAAAATGTTAAAATGCCTACACACAATAATAAAAACCATCAATTACATTATCACATAAAATAAGTCAAATGTACAAAAGTTTGCGACAGAGGGGACAAAAGGACAACACAAGATATTTGTTGGAAAACATTTGTGTGCTCTTTGGGCACTTAATTAAACATATCAAAATCATCATCTTCATCAGACTCTGCAAAATATTTAACTTCTTTCCTAGCCCGGCCCGTCCGTGGCTTTGGGGCAGTTTCGGAGGCAAAGCCTGACTGAAAGATTTCCACATCAGAATCCTGGTCAAAAGCAGCCTTTTTGGATTTCTTTGGAAAAGAAAAGACAAATCAGTTGTGATGCTGTGTACATTTTCCCTTTTAATTTTCAGAACTGAAGGAAACCTCTCTAACACCCCATTTCTAACTACACCTACACATCCATTACAATATTAGCGATTTATAACAAGAACATGCATCTTTTATGTAAGATAATCCATTAGGTTCTTTTTACAAGAAGAGAGCACGGAGGAAACTTACCTTGCTTGGTGTGGACTTGGGTGTTTTCTTGCCAGGGTTGTATTCACCTTCATTTTCTGACCCAGATGCTTTCCTTTTCTTTGCCCCTCTGCCTTTTCCTAGGTGAGAGATTACGAGTTAACTTTGTTTTCCTTTTTTTTTTTTCCCCTAATAAACTTCAGACTGCCTCAAACTGAAAAAAAACCCTAGTGAAATTACTTTAGAATGTCTACATCATAAAACTCAAATCCAACTGAAGCTTCTTCACAATAGCAGTAAAATACAGTCTCTTATTTTCTGTTTTAAATCTTTTATACTTCCACAGTTACCCTGAAAATTCAAGCTGTTGGTTCAAGACAGGGCCAGACTTCATGACATCAGATAACTTCTAGACTGCTGAAGTACTAACAAGCCCTTGGTCACCTTCTGTACTTGTTACACAGCATTAATTCATGTTTAGTATTTAGTAAATTTCCTGTGTCCTCAACCAGCAACACTGGCACATCCTGTACAGGCTCCTCTGATTACACCACTCAGTGTGCTGTGTTGTGAGAACTCTCAGAAATGGGATACCAAAGAATTGGTTTAAAAAGCCAGAAATTGCTACTTAGCAGAATTTTACTGTCTTGGGAAAAAAAAAAAAAAAGAGTTCAAAGAAAATAACTAGTATTCAGTAGAAATGAAGAGGAATGGAGAGTGTGGAGCTATTAAGTGCATTTCCAGCAGTGAAGGTTAGATAAAAAAGTTCTCTCATTGTTTCCCAAGAAGTCACAGAAGTCACTGTATTTGTCACAGAAAGGGCTCATGGTTGAGTAATCTACTTGTGATCAACTTAGCAATAATTCAATGTGGTTCTAATAATAATTGTGAACCTTGTGCTACAGAGAGCACAGATGTGACTCGTACCTTTGGGTGCTGCAGTCTTCTTTGGAATGCCGAATTCTGAATCTGAATCAGAGTTTACAGTTTCCACCTTCTTGGCCTTGGGAGCTCTTTTAGGTTTAGGGGGCGCATCTAGTTTTGCTGTTAGAAGTTTGAAATACTGAATATATTAAATTCACATATTGGTTAGAAGCATTACATTGCATCTGATATACTCCAATTACAGCATAAATGGCAGACATTAAAACAAGATGAGCAGTTTCTGCACTCAGGGAAAACATACTTCAGCTTTTATGCTAAAACTGTGAGGAATAAACAGAAAGTTTCCCTTGTCATGCTTTGAGATGTATTGGTGCATTCAGTAAATTCCAGCTTGTTCATTGAATACTTTTTCATCTTTTTGAGCACAAAACAGGTTCTTGTAGCTAAAGCAGCAATAGAAGTTCTCCAGGCTGGATACTTTGAATATATCTGGATACATTAGAGTGTTTACAGATACAAGTGCTGGTGACATTTTCACCTTCAGGGTGGTATAACTGCAGGACAGCTTTCTCCAGGACTACTGCAGGAGTTTGGGAGACAGTGCATCTGGCTCTGTGACATACAGTTTTCTCTCAATCTCAGTGAAAAGAGACTTCAGTAAAAGCAGAAAGAATAGAAAGGGGACATATCCGTGCATTTCGTACAGAATTTCAATTAGTGGTACACATCAAGTCTTGCTGTCTTTAAAAGATGACCACTGGAATGTTCACACAGTGGGTGTTAAGGGATAGAATCATAGAATCATTTAGGTCAGAAAAGACCCTTAAGATCATCAGATAATGTGTTCTATAGGTTTACAGTTAAGTTTTTTGCAGAAACCTCAGATACTCTACTGACCTACACTCTATCAGCCACAAATACCTCAAATAGACAAATGTAAAAACTCTAGATATTAGGAACGTGGACATTTGTGAAACTCAAGCTTGCATTTATAGCATCACTAGAGGATTGTGTGTGTTTGGAGAACAAGAGAGTATCTCCACAAGCTTTTTGGCTATGATGCCTTGAACTGCCAACTGGAGAGTCACTGCAAAATGTCTTTTCAGCTTTTCATGATAATACCTACTGAGCAGTCCAAGTATCAGGTCCTGCCAACACAAAAAATAAGGTCGCCTTTGGCATCATGGATGGGAAATAAAATGGTGTTGGTTATGGAAGTATTTCAGAGAAGATTTGGGGAAGGAAGCAACAATGCTCAGGAACCACAGCTGAAAGCAACTTGAAATAGGTCTCTCTAGGTATCTCAGCTGGGAAATAACACCTGTGTTAGCACAAATCAAAACTAAGTAACTCACAAAGACCTACCAGTAAGCCTGAAAAAAATACACAGCAACTAAAAGCAGAAGAAGCACTTTCTAGTAGCATCACCAAAATATGTAGCTAGTGATCAGTAAAGGAGGAGGAAGTCCTACCTGAACATACATGATTTAGGCTGGATATCAGGAAGAAGTTGTTTAGAGAGGGTCATCAGGGGCACTGGAATGTGCTGCCAAGGGAGGTGGTGGATTCTCCGTCCCTGGAGGTATTTAAGAAGAGACTGGATGTGGCACTTAGTGCCACAGTCTAATAACTGGTGGTAGTGGATCAAGGGTTGGAGTTGATGATCTCAGAGGTCCTTTCCAACCCATCTGATTCTATGATTTTAGGTCCCATTAAGTAAAGGCTTCATACAGAAAAAGCATAAGAAATGCAGACTAAGGGACAGGGAAGAGAAAGATTCAAAAGTTTCATCAACTGGAAGATGACGAGCAGAAACTGTGACTGAGATCTAAGTGACATTCAGCATCAGGAGCTGAGGTTGAGACATTCTCCTAAAGGATTATGCATGTTTTGGCCAAGTAAACATGGTGCCTCACACAGTTCCTCATGCTGTTCATGTGAAAACTGCATACCAGATGGAAGCCAAGTACGCTCTATTGACAAGTACTCCCCAGCACATTTACCATGAGATGTAACTACCTTCAGCTGGCTCCGAGTCCTAAAATTTGTTAACCAATGTTAGAAAAGGAGTAGACTTCTCACTGGCAAACAAGGAACTGGGGAGAAAGAAATAACTGGGGAATGAAAGACACATGCCAGACTGCCATAAGCACTGGATTTGTTCTCCCCTTGAAAGAGTGCCTGTTACCACTGTTTAACTTCACTCCTGTGAAGTCTATATCTGCAGAACACCAAGTCCAAGGGACAGCAAATCTCTTAACTGTTATCTCTTGGCTAAAGGAATAGTCTCCAAGGCTTCCAGGACACTTATTTCCCTCTGTACTAAACATAGTGGGTTCTCATCTGCTATCTTAAATTATATATTTAACGCTTGCACAAGTGTGAAGGATCTCTGACAGCAACTAGACTGCAATCAGCTCAGCCAAGCTCTCCCCTAGGTACCATGACATGAAACAGATGTCTGCAGTACAATCAATGTGCACAGGCTCTCAAGAAGCCCAATTTTTCAGCAGGAAGTCCAGGTATGTCTGGTATATCAGTCCTACACCTGATGCAAAGAGTACATCTCGCTGTTAGAATCTCAACAGCTGGGCTGTTCGAGATGAACAGCTGCTGGTAATCAAGAGTAAGGTTGTTTGTCAGATTTCCCTCAGTTTTACTATAAAGCATTAGAACCACTAGCCTCTAAATAGTCATGGAGAGCAAGCTCAGCAGTCTACTGATCCTCTGTAGTGAGCACCAAAAGTCAAGAGATTTCATCCCAAATTGATCCAAATCTGAAAAGAAGCTGAATTCATACCTATTCTTTTGTTTCTTCTCATTGAGAAGGGAATGCGGCTGTACAGGTAGCAAGGCACAACAAATGTTTCAGCTTTTCATCCTTAGAAATCCAAGCTCTGAAGTCACAGAAAATCAAATAACCCTGGAACAACTAGACTTTTCCAGTGTGAGAATGAGTGGATGAAATATTCCGTTACCAGAAAACAGATTTTGAGAAGGCTCTTGCCAAGTCTAGGAAGATGGATTTAGACTCAAAGAGACTACTAAAAGGATACCAGATGGCCAATGAACTAAGCCTGCTAGTTATCACTGCACTGTTGACTGTGATCATCAGACTCTGGTCATATCTAATCTAGGCAGAAGAGATGAAAACTGGTGAAAGCAACCTGTGTTACTGTCATGCACTGAGAGGGAGACTATCCCTAAGGCTACTCTGAAAGCCAAAATTTAACTTTTGCTTGAAAGAGAGCCTGTTTATACCTATTTTGTGAGTGTAAAGGTTAATTACGAACTCAGAAACAGATCACAGCCATATTTTAGAGTTTCAAGTTAGGCTAATGACAACTCATCCCATGGAGGCCTTCAAAAAACAGAGAGGGAGAAGGAGACAATGTTAATTTGCTGATTCAAAGAGTTTATGAATTAAATTAGACACAATGCATTGAGAGAGATTAGAAATAGGGAAAGGAAGCAACTGGGAAGAGGATGAAAAGATGCTGCAGTTCACTGGTACCTAATATATAACACAAGATATTTTTTCCTCATTTTTAAGAGAGTAAGCTAACTATTTTAAATGGCTGCTTTCTTGCAAATGTCCTTGAGGTACCTTTTTTTTAAAGAATTAATACAATAAGTTCAGATGCAAGTCAGTCAAAAGAAATTTTAAAAAACAAAGGCCATAGTATCATAGGGAAAAAAATGCTTTTGTAGGACAGAAGATTGAGCAGCAAGAAAAAAATAAAACTATCTGAGAGACAGAGGGAAAAAGGCTGAAAGCAACAAAATCCCTTGTCTATCAAGTGGTAAGAACTATATTTTATAACCTTTTAAAATAACTATTAGATAAGCAAAACCCTTATTTTCACCATTAATTATGGCAGTATCTACCATAACCTTTAACCCATTCAGAAACAAGTGCAAGTCTTCCTCTTAAAAGTAGAGCTAAAAACTCATAAGCTAATATTACTCAAGGTAGGCAGTAAAAAAACCCTTATTCCTACAAACACCCAAGTGCAACTACAGAAACAAATCCAAATAATAAACATACTCTTCTTGGAATTGTCCCTAATTCTGCAATGTAAGATTGTGCAAGGGTGCCAGTTCTAAAAGTTGACTAATAATTCAAAGAGTTTATCCCTCTGAAGTTTGAGGAGAGCCTTTCATCCTCTGTTTCAATACGTAAAGCAGCCGTGCCAAGTGGAACTTAAAGTGATAGCCTACTGTGCTGATTTTTGACAGGGATAAAGTTCATTTCCTTCATAGTAAGTAGTATGGGACTGTGTTGTGGATTTGTGCTGGAAAAGGGTGGACAACACAGGGATGTTTTCGTTACTGCTGAGCAGGGCTTACACAGAGTCAAGGCCTTTTGTGCTCCTCATACCATCATACCAGCGAGGGGGCTGGGGGTGCACAAGAAGCTGGGGGGGGACACACAGCTGGGACAGCTGACCCCAACTAACAAGGGATATTCCATACCATATGGAATCATGCTCAGCACATAAAGCTGGGGAAGGGGTAAACACAGATTAGGAGTGATGGTGCTATGTCTCCCCAGGTAACAGTAATGTGTGATGGAGCCCTGCTCTCCTGGAAGTCACTGAATATCTGCCTGTCCATGGGAAGGGGTGAATAAATTCCTTGTTTTGCTTTGCTTGCATGCACAGCTTTAGCTTTAGCTATTAAACTGTCTTTGTCTCAGCCCACAAGTTTTCCCTTTCTCTTTTACTCTCTCTCCCCCATCTCACCAGGCAGGAGGGAGTGGGCAAATGTTGGTGCTTAGTTGCTGGTTGGGGTTAAACCACGACACCTGCTTTGGACATAAATATTTCTTGGGGATTCCTCCTGTTTGCTTGCTCTCCTTCCTTTCAAAATAAATAAGTTAGATCCATTACAGAAGACTATTTTCAATCCCAAGGTCACCTTATTTCACATATTCACCAAGGCTAAAAATTTCCCATTAGTTAAACTAACCAAAAGCTGAACACCAGCTCCATACGTGGAACGTATTAAGTTTTGACACTACAGTAGCCAGCTGAATTTCACTGAATTTTCACTGAATTCAAAATAAATGAATGCAATTCCCACTTTAAAGACTGAAGAGACAATGGAAAAGATGGTGAAGATGACTTTACATAAATGGATTGGCTTACAGGCCAATTCTATACGTACCCTTTTTAGCAGCTACTGTTTTACTTGGAATTTTCTCTGTTTGTTTTGGGGCAAAAGATGATGAGAAAACAGGAGCAGAATCCTCATCATCACTGTCCAATTTTGTTGTATCTACAATCACAGAGTATGTTTAGAATAAGATTCATTAACTGCATATCATTAATGTAATTACTGTAAAATTTAATCTCAAAAAAGTTTCTGATACTACAACTAGGCCATGGATGGACCGTGACTTTCTTACCTATGATACAAGTTTTGTTCTTTTAAGGATCAGAACCTCCTTCCCTTTTCCCCTTTATGAATGTGGACATCCTTCTTCTACAACTACTGTGTGAAGTTTGTATATACCAATCCCTAATATATTCCATTAATAACTGCTATTAAGATTAAACAGAACTGTGAAGAAAAGCTCACCATCATCTGTCTTCTGAGAGTAAGATGGAAAAGAGAAGATGTTCCCAAAATCTTGATTCTTCTTGGCTTGAGACGTTTTTCTACTTGCAAACAGAAGAAGAGAATTCTGTGAGTGGCATTAACTACATGCTGAAGTATGCAGACATCATAATATCCACATAAGATTAAACTCCTGTTTTAGCATTTCCAGAATTTTTGTATATGCTTGCAGCAGTCAAACCCCTAAAATCACCATCTGGTCGAGAACTTCAGGCATCTAAAATTAACAGAATGACATTTTTTTTCAAAAATGTACCAGATGGCACAAGACAGAAAACAGAGAATCTTAAAAAATGTATGTTCACAGATAATATTACAAACAGTGTATGATAATCTGGTAAGCCACATTTACCTTTGCATAGGTCAATTGCAATGCTGAGATAACATACATTTTAATTCCTCCACAGAAATGAATACATTTCATTTTACATGGAACATGTAAAGTAATGACAGGCTGATGTTTCTCAGTTTTGTTCAGCCACTTCTGCATTGAAAAATTTATTAGTAAAGAAACTCTGTTGAGTTACAGTACTTACTCTGGAGATGGCTTTGATTTGGCTGGGGAGAAGTCATATTCATCTTTTTCTAAACTGTCTGAAGGAACAAATTCATCCTCTCTGTCATTTATAACTGGAGAGGCTTTTACTTTAAGCTCATCCAAATCATTATTATTGTTAGCATCATCATCATCATCGGCATCATCTTCTTCTTCTGAGAAGTCAAAAGTATACTTGGGCCTCTCAGCTAAAAAAAAAAAGATCACACATATACACATTTCAAGATAGTTGTTTATGTAACATAATACACATACATAAATAAATCAAAGTGGAAGTCGGTAAACATTCCCTGCCTCAGACTACACAAGACAAAAGACTGGCAGATAATAAACTTGTTTCAGCCTGGAAGAATAAAGGGACATAATTTAAAAGTGTTACCCAACATCTAACACCATTTGCGGCTTGCTCAGACACCTTCAGCTAATGGCATTATAGAGACCTCACTGCATAAGTACTTTCAAGGAATGAGAATCCTTCACTTACAATTGAAGTTTTCTTGAATCCATCATTTGAACATTTTCCCTCATCAAGTGCTCGAAAAATTGATCAACAATTTTCCAGAAAAATCTGTGTGTTTTTTAAAAGCTGTATAATACTTACATATTTTCCAAAATTTTAATCTTACTTTTCATGGACTTTTCAGAATTTTTTTGATAAATTTTTAGTAGCTTTTTGAGACTTATTTGACGGTATAACTGCATTAGAGTAATTTTTTTTGTTTGTAATGATATTATCTTGTATGCTGTATTTATGTCTGTTTCTTGTATAATTCACTAGAGTTTTGTGAGTAATTTCTATTTCACTATTTCTATTTTTTGTTTAGAGTAAGGGAAAAGATTTCTGGACCAAGTTACAAAATCTCTCATATTAACTTTTAAGTTCCTAGTTCTGACATTAACAGTTTTTTTTTCACTAACCAGACAGTGGAGAAAATGTAATGCAAGCTATTAGGCAATAAGGCCCTAAAGGAAGGCTACAGTCAAACAAAAATGTAGTTTTGTAGCTGAAACTTTCAATCATAACACTCAATTCATAAAAGCTCGGGTACCTGCAGCTCTCCTAAGCAGAGAGTCTCTTGGAATAATCACAGGTTCATTCTCTTCTAAATCACTTTCAGACTTGGATTCATCATCTGACCATGGGTTTCGTTTCTTCACTTTTTTTGCACTGGATTTTGTAGATGATGGTGTTCTTCTTACTCTAGTGCCTGCCACAAGTAAAAGCATTTACTACCGTCAGGTTAAAAAGTATTTCCTTCTTTTCTAATTGTTTATGATGCACAAATTTTAATCTTACAAAGTTCTCTTTTAAATTATCTAAATTTTCTTTTCCTCCCTGCAGAAAGATTTAACATAATGAAATCATTTCACACAGAACCTGACCTGCTGCTGCCAAACAAATCTGTTTCATAGCTGAAAAACATAAAGTCTCTAATTTGAAGTTTTGGCTTTTTTGCAGTCAAACTTTCTTTTTTTTTTTTTTTAAAGTTGCAGCAATTTTCCATGAAAAGAACATGCAGTTTTCCATTATTCAGGGAACATGATCAGGATCAGTTATTGGAAAAATACAATAAACACAGGAAACAGGGATACCCTATTGTGGAGGGTAACAATGTGTTACTCAATTGCAGGGCAAGCTCAGGTCAAGCTGATCTAATTTGCTCTGAGCTCATCACTGGCTAAGGTAGATTTGAGCTGCACATAGATAAGTCAGTCGTAAGTGCACTCAGTTAATCTATTCAGGTTGGATAATCCCCTGAAAGATCAAAACCAGATCTTATCTCAGAATAATTATTTGCGTAACCACATTTTATTCCTTTTTAAAAAAAAACAAAAACAAAAACAAAAAAACCTCATACTTAAACCTCCTCTTCTGACTTTAGCTTTCTTTTTTGTTGCTGCCTCCCCATTACTATGTATTTCTCAAACAGCAATAATAAATTCCAGCTAACAGGAAGAAGGTAAGTGAACACAGACATTGGTCAGTCTGCCAAGCCATAGCACCCATAACTTTTTAAAAGTCAGAATGACTGAATATGTCAATAGGAAAATACATTTAATCAAGTTTTACAATCTATACCATTACTCAGACTGAAGGTCAATGCCATGTCCTTCAATATCAGAGAGCACACAAACTAGAAATTTCAGTTTGCACTGAATTAGCCTCATTATGTAAAAATAAACTAATTTTCTATTCACAAATTCAAAGATTTAGACACTCCAAAAATTCAAATGTAGAAAATGAAAGATCCACCACCCGCAGGAAGGCAGCTTACAAAAAGAAATTTTGGCAGAGAAGTTTCAAATATTTCTACACACCTTTTCAGGGAAGAAAATCAGATGAAATTGTGATTATTGTGCTGTATTTCCCCTCTTACTATGTGTTAAAAAAGTATTTCATGCCCAGTTAGTGTACACATAATAATAATGGCCACTCTTCGCAAGCGAAGATCCGGGGAAGGTCTTTACACCTTCCAGCCTGCGCATTGGATTTTTTAGGTGAGACACAGTGTGTGCGGAACTGAGCCCACCCTTTAATCCTAAGGTTCATCTGCCGGGGCCAAGTGAGCTTGGACGGTGGCAGCGAGGTCCTTAGGACGTAGATGGATTGCCTACAGGGCTAACGAGCTCCATCAGCCCAGGAGTGGCCCTGACCCGGGTCTTGGCGGTGACAGCGCCGCACCCTTACCACTAGACCACCAGGGGCTCCTTAGTGTACACAACTAAGGTAACTATTGCTGTGTAAGGATCTTACCAGGCTCCTTCTTCTCTCTCTTAGGTTTAGGGGTTTTAGCTGCTGCAGCTGATGCATTCAGTGAGTCATCCCCACCCCCCTCAGCTGGCACACCACCAAATTCTTCGTCAAATTCCATTTTTATTGCTAAAGAATCACTTTCACCCTAAAATGGGCAAAATAAAATAAATTACACCTTTATATTTCAAGATAGAACTGGAATAGTTTTGTAGATGATAATACATGAAAGTAGACTAGTATATTGACATTTGTTGAATAGTCTTGCAAAGAAGTTATCTCAAAAAAAACACCTGAACAATAAGCAGTCACAAGAGGCTTGCAAATGTAAAAGAAAATCCAGTACAAACCTTTTCATGTATTAGGTCAGCAAAACAATATAAATACAGCATTAATGATGTC
The DNA here is from genome assembly GCF_022539395.1 of Myiozetetes cayanensis. NCBI lineage: Eukaryota > Metazoa > Chordata > Aves > Passeriformes > Tyrannidae > Myiozetetes > Myiozetetes cayanensis. Next base: position 112,110,649 of record NW_026086604.1, on the reverse strand, counting down.
TAGTGATTTGTTTTTATGCTACCAAACTAGAAAATTATAGCAGTTCAGTAATAAATAATCTAACTATAGCAATTGTTTTGGTTTACCTTCTTCTTTTTCAGCAACTTCCTACTGGCATCAGCTTTCATGGCAGATGTAATCTGTGGAACTATTCTTCTGCCAAATGGTGATGGCATGGTTTCTTCCAACTGAAGTTTTTTCATCTTGGGTTTACCCACTTTGCCTTTTATTGGTTTGCCAACCATGCCAGCCAAAACATCTTCTCTTTCCTGTGCTTCTACTTTCTAACAAACAAGGGGAGGCAGGATGGGGGAGGAACACATTATTTTTTAATGAGAACGTGGTGATTATTTAAGATTCAACTCCTTTTTACATGGAGCATAAGGCTTCATAAGTTTTCTAGAGTAATTTTTAAGGCACATTTTCCAATCCTTTAATCAGCTTTCTTCTCAGTATGAACATATAGCTGAAATACAGACATTTGAGCAGAACATTTCCAATTGCAGCTCTACCACTAACACACAAAGAAATAAAACAAATGTCTTACTTGTATTACCCTGTGTCACTTCAAAAGATTGCATCAGCCCTTTTCAGGCAACATTGGAAGCTAAGGTTCAGCAAGTTATTCACCAGTAGGACCTTATCTTTTTCCAGAGTTACTGATGAGGCAAAGTAAGGGCCTCTCATATGGTATTTACGGTTTGCACACTCCATTCCTAAACGTACAGCTTTGCATTTGATAATACTTACTGCCTAACAAACAATTAGATCATATAACTATGTAATTATGTAACTACTGTAATTATTGACACTACCAGTTCCTACTCCCAGGTTTTTGTGTCACTTGAAAACTAACTTTCTCCCGGTTACTTTTCTTTTATCATCATTGACCTGGAAATAACATTAAACTGTATAGGTGCAAGAGACAATCCCTGAGGAACACAATCAGGAACACAAATAACCATTACTGATTTCCAAGTTAACATTATATTTGGAGATGTATCTGCTTTTAAATCAAAATGCGGTATTTTTAAATGATTTTGCTTAAATTTCAATAATTTCTATTAATTAATGATTTTAGTTTAATTAACTTAAATTTAACATTTTAGAAATATATGTAAAGTAAAACATACTTCAAGCTCTTCAACAAAAGCTGCTAGGTCTTCTTTCCAAAGATCTGAAGGAGATTTTCTTTTAAGGTCATTTAGTTCTCTCTCCTAAAACATGAAAATAGTATGTAGAATGTAAGTCACAACTGAAGTAAATGCCATCAAAACTGAACATTCCCATTATGCACATCAGTAATTACTACATCAGTTCAAATAAGTCTTCCATGGTGTACCAACCTTGGAATCTCTCTGCTTAATTAACTCTTCCACTTTCTCTTTTGTGAGTGACCACAGAGACATGTTTAAGATGTAGTTAAAGTCAGGGCCAGAAGTTGCACCAGAAGCAGAGGAAGCATCATCATTGGCATTCTGTGAGTCCTCCTCTTCTGCAGCCTGGAGTGAAATATTCACCATTACAAGTATTAATAATCTTAGCTCTATGCATGAACTGTAACACTGCTCCAAAGCACTATCACAGAGTAGTAAGGTGTGCCCTCATAGACTGAGTAACTTTAACATTTTCTCGATCTTTCCAAAAGGCCATGTCCCTGTGACCTTCTGTAGTTGGATTATTTAATCATTTGATTTAAGAAAAAAAGTTTGAACCTGATGCTAAACCCTATATGCTTTGTATGCTGTTGGCTACAGATATTGGTACTATCACAGCTCTCTCACAGGGCTGAGACCTTTGCCCTTTGGATGTTCATGCATATCTGCTCCTTTGGAAATGAGTACAATCCTTTGGGTAAAAATAGGTATCAATACCCTAAATGTACAAACTGAGGTTTGGAAGTAAACCAAAATTTCTCATAATAATAGTTTTTTGCTGTAAAATACAACACACTGCATAGAGTTAAAATAAAGTATCAAAACCCGAATCAAATCAAATGTGAAATGAAAACAAATAGCTAAAGCAGTGGCAAAGTCACAGAAAAGGAGGGGCTGACAGAGATTTGAGGCTTCTTTTCAAAGTGGTCCCATCTTCCCCATAGTAATGCGTGAAATTAAACTTGTCACATTTCTCTTCTGGAACAATAAAAACTTCTTGGGTTTTAAAAAACCAGAAATAAATAGAGATCAAGATCAAATTTACTAAAGTAAGTTTAAAAGTCATAGCTTTATAATACTCATGTTTCATTACAGAAAACTGATGAGTAAGTTATATAGGAATAATGACATTTAGTAATTAGTTTTATGTGTGGGGTAACTGATGCAGCACTTTCTGGATCAGCCAGTGAGAAACCAAGTTGCCAGTTTTGATTTGGGTACATTAAGAAATTTGATCCTCTGCATTCCCATTTTTCAGACTTGTATTATCTAGCTTTCTTCTAAGAATTACCCACATAAAATACCAACATTACATGACTGTATTTTTTTATAAGTTTAATTCTTTTTAAAAATGGAAGCCAATAAGGAGTAATGAATAATGTTTTTAAAGTGCTATGTGTGTTATAAATTAACTTAGACTACTAGAAAACAAACATCAGAACCAAGTAATATAATTTATAACAATAACAGCATCAAATACATGCAGAGATTTCAGATTCTTACCTTTTCCTGTGCTTCTTTCCAGGCTTTTACTGGATCAGATTCATAACCTCTCTGGACCAACATCTGAATCAAATCTCTTTTTGATCTGTTCTCTACAAGACACACACACACAACCAGGAGGGGGAGGAGGAGGGAGAAAAGGAAAATCAGTGTCATGAAAGTCAATGTCTTGAATGCAAGCACTTTCTACTATACTTAAATTTCCAGGTTTTCCCCCACTGTTAACAATTCTAACTTTTATTTACTCACCGATGGTAATTTTCCCTTGTATCTTCTCCAGAATGAAACGAGCTTGATTGTTGAGCTTGGTGGATTCTGCACCCAACATTCCCACAAGCCATTCCTTGCGTAAACTATAATAATGTAGTCGCAAATCAAAGAACTCCTTCAAGATGTCTTGCACAGTTTCATACTTCTTCAAACATCCCATGTGATCAAACAGCACCTATAAAATACACAATACACTTCTTGAGAGAGATTGCATAACTCAAACTTTGTTAACCTTTGTGTGCGAGTTGATTTCTATCGCACATATAAAGGCACCATACAAGAAGTGGTACTTTGAAGACTGTGAACTCAAACACTACTGTGGAACTACACAGCACATAGTTGGAAAGGTTTTATTTTTATTCATAAGCCGTTTTAAGAATGAGATTTATGGTAACACAGTCAAACAAAAAGACAGCTATGTAGAGAAATATGCTTAAGTTGACTGAATGACTAATTTTGTCTAAATATTAAAGCACAAGTCCAGTAGCAACTAATGACTCAAAACTATTTAACGTAACCATTAAAAAGCTTAACAATCCATAATAATCATTCAGTTCAGTTGTGAAATCTGTTACTTTTCAACTATGAAAACTACCATCCTTCAAGTTCAAACACAAAGTAAGAAATCACTTTTACTTGATAGGTGGAATCAATCCTGCCTAACTTCTGACATCTCCAGTTTAGACATTTATAGGTGAACTAGTCACCCTCAATGCCCTCCAAAGTCAACTGAAAGAAATAAACCCCTCTAGAGGGCAATTCATCCATTCAAAACAGCTATTTGGGAGTTGGGGGACAATGACTAGCTCGCATAACTTTTTAAGACGCTTACACTAGGGCAGATTAACTCTTACACACAGACAGAAAGCAGTCCTTAATTATTTATTTCAGTAGGAAGAAAACACAGGATTAAGCTGCAAAACATTTTGTAATCTGTGAAAGATAAAACTGACAGCAGATTCTCACAGCAGTTCATACAGTTGTTTAAAATGTGTGAGAAATACCATCACCTTAATTTGGTAGGTTTGCTTTTAAAGTACAATCTACAAAATGGGTTGAGCAAAGCTTGTTTCCTCTTCCAATTCCATGGTCTCTAATTTATTTTTTAGCTATTGTCACATAGCTTTTGATGTATATAACGATAACAACAGCAATGATATTTGTGCTTTGTGATAATATCTGAAAGCAGTATCTGCCATTACAAAAAAAAAACCTGTTTTTCAGTATCTGTAAAGACAGGTTGTTTGGAAATCTTCTGGCAGAAATTACCTTATAATTCAAATCCCTCTTTATTCACATTCTTAGTATGGTCAGTAATTTACATCACTATTATGTCTTTAGCAGCTTAACTACAATGTTTGCTATACCTGATAAACTAAAATTGGATTTATGTTGGTGGAAGTATTGGATCATTTAACTCTTATTAGAAGAGTAACAGTCCTGCATGAAGTGCCATTTTGAAAATATAACTTGTCTCAAGTTTAAAACTCAAATCTCATTATAACGTGGCAGAAAGTTATTTGTATGATCTACTTTGCATTACCCACTTTTGGTTAGCTGTACAGGAAATTTTCAGTTACAGGAAAGCAACCACCCCAGGCCTGTCTTATTTGAAAGATTCATCAGATGTTTGTCACCACTACAAATTTTCTACTATTCAAACGATTTCAAACAAACAGGACACTGTTCAATGCCAAGGACCAAAGTATACTACGAAACATTTGAGATTACAACAAACAAGGGTAGAGATTCTGATAGCCAAACATGAAAAAGTTACCATAGAATTACAAGTAAGACTTGTTTGAAGCTTAAAGACTTTGTGCAATCCAGCAGCTTCTGCCTGTGCAAGTTTTTCTTCGGTCATCTTCACGACAAACTTCACAGTCGTATCAGTGTGGTATTCCTTATAGTCAGAAATTAATGCTGGAGTTTTTTCAGTCCCATTCAGCATAGGTTCTAGAACCTGTTCTTTGTACACCTAAGAAAAATAGAGCCGCAAAACCCATAAACGCTTTAAATGCCTTAAAATTGCAAACCAACTGAACAACATAAATTTTCAAATCTTTGTGCATTACATCTGATACCAGTTATAATTTGCAGAACCAGCATAACCTGCAAAATGCAGGCCCAGACTAGCACAAACATAAGAGGCAACTACAAGGACAGAAAAGGCTCCTCTAACGTGGGTTAACTACGAATTCAGCAGAAGAAGAACATATTCTTTATAGTACAGACAGTAGATGGTACAAATAGAAAAAACCCTCTTCTACAAAAGCACACAAAAGAATGAAGCCACGTTCCCTTCCATGTATGTGTAGTCATTAGAAATTGTGTTAAAAGTTCAGGCACATGTAGGATTAAATAATTTAATGAGGAACTCTTCATTGCTTTTTGATTTTATTTAAATGTATTTCACTTTTACTTACCTGGGTCCACGTCCTTACAGGAAGCTCTGTAATTTCTACTGTGTTCCTGTCCACCACAAATATTTCGCCACTGACTACGTACTGATTTTGACCAAGTTCCTGAATGGTTCCTTTGAAGTTTTTGTAGTTTGGGAGCTGAAATTGGAAAAAACAGGAAAGTCGTAATAATCTTTATACTGAAATGCTGGGAAAATATCTGTTTCCCATACTCCATACAGTTATCACTTTATATTGCACTAATCCATCAACCAGCCTCTCACACCTGTGAAAATCTAGTCATAGGAAAAATACTACAGAAAAAATAGAATGCATGCATGTGAGTGACAGGACCAAGTATCCTAATGTCCACAGAGCAGAAAAATGATTAAGAAGATACAGTTGAACCCAGTGAGGTGGTGAGGTTTTTGGTTTCTTTCTTTCTTTCTTTGTTTTTCTCTCTTCTAGAGAAACCTCCAAACACAAATAAGGCATAACAGAAAGCAAATTAACACCCCAGTCTCACAACAACTTTACAGAAGTGGTGCTACCTCTCCTAATAATTTTCAATTTTGTGCTGTTCGGCAAAAATAGTGGAACCCATCCAGTTTAAAATTTAACTGTCAGGGTGGGAAATTTTTTTTAACTGAATTGATTCCCTTATCCAGCTTACCATGCGGACACAAACACATACCAGCATACAGAAAGGAGTTAGAAGAAGGCAGAACTGCCTCTTTCAACCACAGTGAAGCTTCAATTGACTGTGAGACTACACAGAAGGCCTAGGAGTCCTAAAGGAAGGGCAATGGATTGCATTAATTTAAAAAAAGAAAAAAATCTACTCATTGTTCCCAAGAATTTGCAAAAGGAAACTCACTACGTCATGAAAATTGATACTGCACACTCAGTGAACTGTGATCTAAGTAGAGAAGGCATTTCTGCTTCTCTGACTTGGTAAACAAAGCAATGTTCATCAGTTGTAAAAGAAAGGTTACATTAACCATACTTTATCTGTTGGTCACAGATATTATGGGTTCACAAGTATCTTCCTGTTCACATTTTTTCATGTATACATCACTTCTGGGACTTCTTATAAAATTTTAAATAAAGAAACAGAAGCTAGATGCAGTTCATAAGTCTGTTTGCAACAGCAATATCTTGAACAGCAGCAATATATTCTCCTATGCTCACAGATATATATAAAAGAGAGAACAATTCCGACAAGATAGAAAATATTAAGTTTGGCTGAAGATAAGTAGTAATACCTTCAAAAAGAAAGAGTGGTACAACTTTTTACTCTACTGTCATGCCGTAACTTTCAACTAAAAAGGCTTACAGTCAGCAGACTGAAGAAAAAGTCCCCTAAAATAATTGGAAAAATTACAAATTGCAACGGTTTTGCTTCAAGGTGAACTTTCCCACCTCACCCCAACAGTCAAGTAAAGCTTCTACAAAAAATTACTGGGACAAACCAGCTCAGATATTCCAATAACCACGAAGATCTAGAATGACAGGAATTCATTTTTTTAAGAATAAACATATAAGATACAAATCTATACTGTTATTTTTACCATTGGGTGGGGATCTAAGCCATCCAGCATCCGTCTGACATTGTTCACTATCTCTCTGGTATCGTAGTTTGGAAGTTTGCACGCCCATCCAGTACCAATTCCTTCAGCTCCATTTACCAAAACCATAGGAATGATGGGAATATACCATTCAGGTTCCACGCGCTGGTTGTCATCATAAAGGAATTTAAGCAAGTTGTCATCCACTGATGGAAAAAGTAGCCTTGCTAAAGGGCTTTGAAAAAGAAAAAAATCATTTAAACTCCAGTCCAGTAAGTAAAGTACATATTGCTTTAACAGTCCTTGGGCCCAGATACGATCTGTTTGTAGATTTTCATGTCTTTTTTTCTCTTTGCCACTCTGACACTGAAAATCCAGTGTACATACCTCCTGAGAAAAGGAATTTCTTCCAAATGGAAGAGTGTGTTCATAACAGATGATGTTTATTTCACAATAACACATGTACCTGATACACTAGCAACTTGATGACATTTAAAATCCACAAAATACAATTTTTTTAAGCATTCAGAACACACAGCTCAATGTGACATTGAGGCACCCAACAGTAGAGCAACACCGTAGGCAAAGAGTTGCAAAACTGCCTTGCTTAAGTGTAGGACTAGCAGTTTCTGAAAATGCTACAGAGGTTTTGCTGGTGACTCTTTTGCTCATCTAGAACAGTGTCCTGGGCGAATACGATTTCCAGCACCTCATGCAATGAGGGAAATGTACAAAATTAGGTTGCCACAGAAAGAACACAGATAAGAAGTGGAATAAAACCTGATACTTACATATAAAGCTTACAATTAGAGGAAAAGAAGAAACTACAAGGAATTTTAGGCAAAATATCACATTGAAATTAGGAAAAAAACTCGGCAACATAATTTATAAAACGTTGTAATTTACATTAAGGAACACATTCTAACACTCTACACACCAAATTGAATTTCAAGTTACTAGGTGTGAAAAATCAGTATTATTAAATAGGGTCTTCATTATTAATTATGTACAGTTTAGTTTGATATGAAGAAACTCATCTAAAAGTAAAAGAATCAATCTGAACTTTGAAGTCTAGGCTGAGTGGCAGGACTTCTCACCAGGTAGCAACACCCCTTTTATTGTGAAACTGATTAGATTTCACACTGAACAGGGGAACTGAAAGCTACTTCTTCAAGAAGTCACATTTTAAGATAGATATCTAATTTGAGTGATCTACACCTTCAATCTTCAGCCTTGTACTTTTATACATGGAAAAATCACATAAAAAATCAATGTGCAAAACCACATTTAGAGATCCCAAAACAGAGTTTGAGCTTCTATCAAAATATTCCAATCTTTCCCCATTCCTCTTCCACAAAAAAAGAAAGAAAAAAAAAAGTGCTGTGAAAGGATTCATTTCATGACAAGGCCTTTCAAAAGTGTGCATTTTACATGCTTTACATTTGTAGTTACCTTAACATGGTGAAAATATAGCGAGGGCTGGCAGCATCTTTTCCACCATGCAGCCTGGTGCCAAACTGACCAATAGGTTGTAGCAGATTCACATTGTTACTTCCAACAAAGTTCTGAGCCAAATTGACGATAGTCATCATTAATGCTTGCTGCAAGGAAATACATAGTAATAGTAATAAGAATAGGTAGAGACAGTCTTTCCTAATCAGCCAGTAAAACTTTTTAATTGTGTGACTAACCTGAAGTAAATTTTTAAAAAAGCCATCTCCCTGAGAAAGGAATGTTGTAAACTTATTACAAGGGTTGCTGGCAAAACATGATGCTTCCTCTTCCACAGTCACGTTGCCTCCCTGATTTAAATGTCCTTAAATTCTATGCTTAGGAAAACCCCTGAGGTTCTTAATTTTTTCTAAAGCACTTGTCTGGAGGAAGCACAGGGGCACAAACTGACTGCACTTACTATTGTACAAACCACTACTCATCGCTTTTAAAGGAAGAAGAGAAGGGATGGAGGGACTGCTAATATGTAAACTCTTGCTAATATTTCAGATAAATATAAACAAAACAGGAACTAGAAATAACCTTTGTTCTGACACAGTATCAAGTTTTTGAAGAAGAGTATCTCTGCTTCTTTCCTTAAAATACTATATTTCTTGTTTCAGACAAAAATTGTCCTAGTACATAGTTCCTATATTCCTTTGAGAATCTAGAAGTTACCTAGGCAATTAGGTATCTAATATCTTTCCATAAGCCACAATGTATTTGGGATATCACTGTGCACAGACTTGGAAAGAAAGGAAATATTCAGTCTTATTAAGCTACATACATTCCTTTTCTTTGAAAGCAAATTTGCAATTAGTAGACTTACAGTCAATAGGTTTGCAATTTCAATGCCACAAACATTTACCTAATATTTTACATGGGCTAAAAATCCTCATAGTTTTACCATCCTCCATACTCACCTCCCCATGGTGGTAAGCTGACATTTCAGCCACAGAACCAGCCAGCTGAGCAACCTTTACTTCACGTTTGTCATTTCTCTTAAAGCAAGTGAACAAAACTTTGCGTTGCCCTGGTTTTAAACCTGTTAAGAAGAACAATCCATTTTCAACACATATACAAGCGTATGATCTAAAGTAATAAACTTGTTTTGCCTTATTATCATTTCTAATCTCTCAAAAGAATTCCAAACATTAAATGGAAGCAAATTCACGCTGTAATATCAAAAAAATAATCAATTAATATATCAATTCTTTTAAAATAATAAAAATATTTTACCAGTCTCAGAAAATTACCAGGAAAGTAGAAACACAACTCTTTCATCCAATCAGAATTATACAGCATAAAATACATCTTTCTAATGAACAGCAACTTGATCCTGAATGTATGACTTCCACAAGTCAAGAGTTCTTTCTATTCTACTTAGCCACATCTTTTTTCTAAGAATATCAACACAAGTTCAGTAATGACAACATAGGGGGGTTCTGAAGGAGTAAGAATGGTAACTACTAATTGTGAAGAGATAATCAAGATGTTCTTCCTCTTTATTTTTTTTTCTGAGATTTGCCACCAGACTAGCCTGTTGTATTTCACCTGATGATACTAAAGGACAAAACCCATTGCTAGAGTACTACACCTGCTGAACAACTCACATATCCATGCCCAGAACACAGAACTACAGCTAAACTTGGCAGAAACACTGATAGTAATTATATATAATATTCATAGCATTAGACAAACATATGTTATATTACAAATATACACAGACACACACAAATATATGAATAACTATGTTCCCTTCTCATTTTCTTACAGAAAGAGTCTTGGAGAACTTCAATTCAATTTAGCAGTTATCTACTGCAAGTTCGTTCTTTATTTTAAGTTTCAGCCAAACCATTCTGCTGTTTCTGAGAAAGCAGTCGAGAGCACAGTATGTTAAAATGAACAATGACCTCTTGAAACATACATCTTTATAATTACCCAACTATGGGAGGAAGTAAGTCTGGAGAAGCTGAAACAGACTGACATTCTTTGACTCCCTAGAGATATATCTGCCATACCTAACTCAGGCTCATTCTGCAGCAAAGCTGAGGATCCATCCTACCAGGAAGCTACTGCCCCTATCCCCCTGTGAACTATCCCACTCTCTCATCTAAAACACAAAAAGCTCTTGCTGCATGAATATTTTGGTATGAGTCTGTAGTGTCAAGACCACCTCCACTATAGAAAAAAGGTATTGCAAAGTGGAGATAAATGCGCTCCCCCTGCCCCTACTGGCCCCACGAAACCTCAAGGCCTTTTTTCTGACCTCAGTAAGCTTATGAATACAGACAATAACATGGGCAGAAATTCCTGCTCACACTGTCTGCAGTTTTACAAATGAAGCTCTAGTGTAGTGTAGTGAAGCTGCTTCTCTTATGTCCATGCTATTGCAAGAGGAGAATTAGTAAACCTGATTGACAGAACCCTAGCAAGATTACAGGACAGTAAACACTAAATCACTGCCTGTGGTGTAAGACTGAAGGGAGAAAACATTTGCATCTTCATCTGCATTCAGCTGCTGACTTGAATTTTTCATTATTATTAGCACTTACAAGACCAGCTTTCTCTGATGATTTGACCAGAAACAAAGCACTTGTAAAGTCTGGTGAATAGGTCTGGTTATGTAAAAAGGCTGCAAAGACACATCTTAAACTTCCTCACAGAAGAAACACAGCAATTAGCACATAAATCACAGAATGGGTCAGGTTGGAAAGCACCACAGAGGGGTCATCTGATCCAACACTCCTACTCAAGCAGGGTCATCCTAGAGCACAGAATTGTGTCCAGACAGTTCCTGAATATCTCCAGTGAGGGAGACGCCACAACTGCTCTGGGCAACCTGTTCCAGTGCACGGTCATCTGCACAGTAAAGAAATTCTTCTTCGTGTTCAGGTGGAATTTTCTATGCATCAGTTTCTTCCCACTGCCTCTTGTCCTATTGCTTGGCACCATCAAGAAGAGCCTGGATTCATCCTCTTGACACAATCCCTTCAGATACTTAGATATATTGATAAGGTCCCCTCTTAGTCGTCTCTTCTCAAGACTGAACTGGCCCAGCTCCCTCAGCCTTTCCTCATAAGAGATGCTCCAGTCTCTTAATCATCTTTGCTGCCCTCCACTGGATCAGCTCCAGGAGCTCCATGTATTGAGAGGCCCAGACCTGGACACAGCTGTCCAGATGTGGCCTCACTAGGGCTGAGTAGAGGGCCAGGTTCACATCCCTTGCCCTGCTGGCAATGATCTTCCTAATGCACCCCAGGATACCATTGATATGAAAGGATAACTAATACATAGAAGTTCTTATATTCTCTACTTGAATGCATTGATTCCAGTACAAATTACAGCTTAAAAAACCATCAATAAAGAAGAATGTTACAACAAATCATAAGGAATTACCAGCTTACCATCAACAAGGGAAGGGATAGATCTCTCGTTGTCTGAATTTGAGAAAAGGATCAACTCCTTGTTAATGAAATCATTGTAAGTCAAATGTTTTGTTGCTGTGCCATATAAAAATTGCTGAAAAAAAACACATACATTATTCATTCAATACAAACACTACATTACATTTAAATCTCACCCTGAAGATTTATTACTATTATTTAGGACTCACCTCGGGAAGGCCATGTAGCCGACGCTGTCGTCTGTCTTCCATGAAATTTGTTAACCATTCTTTTCGGTCATCAATCTTTTTCTTACTGAAGGCCTGAAAAGATTCCAAGTGCACTAAATTATCAGCAATATAAATGTTTGTGTAAATGTATGTTACTTCAGACAGAATTTTAATTATATTGCACTATCTGATCGAGTATTCAATAAGGTTTATTTGGACAAGCTAATCCATATAACTAATGTTTACATTTAAGCAGCAGTAGCAGTTCATGACTTTTCACACATTTTTGCACAATGTTTTTGAACTGACAGATCTTCTGCTGATTGCAATTTAAATTTATATTACTTTCCCGAAATTGGCACACATCTGGACAAATCTTATCATTCTTCTTCCCCTCTTCACATCAGAGTTGTCCTTTGATACAAAGGTTTGAAGGTCTTTCCCCACCGAGCTTTAAGGTTGGGTTCATCATTTAGACTGAACTACAATCCTCTTCCATCAAGAAAATCAACTGAAGGTATTAGAAAAACCCTACTCTTCATGTCCTCTCCATGCCCTAGAGCCACAGAATGCCAATAACTTTTCCTGAATGGTCATTCCTAGTCCTCTTAAGAAAACTGACAAGTTGACAAAAATGACACTGCATGAAAAGACTAAGAGTTTAGGCCAGCTGACTGAAGGCCTCAGCCTTCATGACAACAAGGTGTCATTTTCAAGCAGCCACCCTATGAAAGGACACAGGAATGTTCTGACTCTGTCATGTCAGAGAAACAGAGTTCTCCTTTAGAGAGTTTCTTCTCCAAAACAGTACAAGAAAACACAGAAAATGAGTATGCGACTGCGAGACACTGGATTATTATATTAATTATTGGCTTGGACCAACTCAAGGCGGGTGGTCTGGCAGGGAAGCGACAGGTCGAATTTCATGGAGGTGGGATAATGGACTATCCCATACCTCAGCCCCTGCCAGCCTCCCTGGGACACCATGGAGCAGTGTCAGTCAAATGCAGGCCGGGAGCACGGCCTACACCACACCCCCTTTCCTCCCCAACCCAGCCTCAGAACCGATAACACGCTGGGAGCCACTCACCTGGATGAGCCACTCACCACATCCCCTGGAGCCCCCTAACCCAGCTCCAGAATGGATAACACAGTGGGAACACTGCCCCTCACCCTGCCCAGAGCTCCAGAGTGGTCAGTGGGCCGCAAGTCCCACCTGGGGGTGAGGGGTGTGGCCACAGGGGCCCCAAAGCTCATAAAAGTAGCAACAAGAGCTCTCCGTGCTTGTTCCGACCCTGCCACCTGGACACTGGAATTGCACAGGACTCTTAGGCAGTAGTTATAATTTTCTCTTTTTCTCTCTTTCTTTACTACTTCTTCTCCAAATCTCCTTTCTTAATATTTTGGGTAGCTTGAGACCAGATGGGCTGCATTCTGCTAAGCTGTTAGCATGTGCTAAGTTAAGGCTTTGTGGAATGCTTTGTTTTGGTTGAATGTTACCCTTTAAACTTCTGCCAAGTACTCCTATTTTCTAAAGTTTACCAGTAAAAGTACCTCATGAGGAAACACGTGCAGCTTTTCTCTTTTGCACTCTCCCTCGAGGGTTTTAAAAGCTCTTTAATAGATCTGGCGAGTGGATTTTTGAGGCCTTATATATTTTTAGAGTAAAAACCCCTCCAAGTCAGTTCATAGCTCAGGTGCTGAGGTCTTACAGTGATTTAAGAAAGATTTTGACTACTTTAGGAAAATTTTGTGAGTTGCTGAAGTACCACCTTTTTTTCCTCAGGGAATAACATACAGAGACTCCATCATGTCCTGATTTCAACCACTCTGCTGCATAAGAAGATAGTCATCGGCACTGTCTTTTTCAAAGGACTCTAACTGGAGCGCTCCAAAAGAGCTCAATGAGTAGTTTCATTTCCTTGGAGACCATGATAATACATAATAAATATTAAACCTCAGTAATTTAGTCTGAGAAAGGGACTAAGTGATATCACCCTGTTTTGCATCAGATTGACTTCACTTGTGACCAATGCTTGGTAATTCACAGTGTCAGACATATGAAGGCTTAAGCCTAGCCTTTTGTAAAAAACATTACTAAATTCTTACAATTTTCTTCTGTCTCCTTTCAGTTTATCTATACCTTTTCCGAACCACTCAAGTGAAAAATGACCAAGAGCTGGATCAGCATAAAAATTACTTTAATAGAACACAATTAATAGAATTAAGAGCTTGAATAAAAACTGTTCTCAAATATTTATTCTTCAATAGAATAAGGAGGGGTTTTTTTCTCTCTCCCCTTAAAACTGCTATTTTAATACCTCCTTTGCTAGCAAAAGAGTTCTCCAGAGTGCTGACAAATTTGCTATGTGAAATACCTTTTGCTTTCCTAGATTTACAGCCATCATGAGGCCGGGTAGGGCCCATAATCTCACACCACTTATGCCCAGAGGTAAACTTGGGGCTGGGATTACAGCTATCAGCAGAAGAAACGTGGGTAGGAGTACAAGTGGAGCTTCTGCTAACAGCTCCAGTACTAGTCATAGCTGATCAGGTGTAACAGAGATGACCAGCTTCATCCTGAATTGACAGAACACATCTCAGACAACGGCGAGGATCAGCCGTAAGAGGTTACGTGGCCTCCCCTGTGTAGGGAGGTTCTACTGGCAGACATAGAGATCAGAATTCTATTAGTAAAAACACAAATTTTACTGCATCTGTGGTATAAGGAAAAAGTTGTTTTGTTCAAGATGGGTATTTTTCCATTTTTCTTCTTTTTCTCTCCTACCCTTTTTTTCTCTCTAATACGACCCACAATTAAAATAGCAAATCAAAGTAGATAAAAGTTGATACGTTTCTTGAAAAAGCAGCTTCATTCCAGACACTTCATCCTTCGTCCTTCCACAAACTTTCTTTGAAACACAAGTACTTTCCCGCACACAACTATCTACAAGATTGCGAATTCAAATATATAGAGCACATGCATGAATACACATACGCTGCGGTGATATATCTTCAATGAATAAATAATATTTATCTGATTTATCTGCTCAGAAAAAAAAAATATGTCCAAGTAGATGTGAAACATAATTTGTTTGGGCTCTATTGTCTTACATAGCGTACTTTTTTGCATGTTCTGTCTTTAAAAGCAAGTCTGACTGTAACATTTCTTGACATCCACATTAAACAAAACTATCAAAGCTAAAAGCAGAAGGTAGAGCTGATTTTGTAGAGTGGAAAAAGCTTATTCCAAAATTTAAAATATTTTCCAAAAGATTCGTTGTCTCTTAGAAGTACTTTTTTCAGGTACTCCAAAAAAAGCCATAACAACCCTCCTTGGTCTTTCTCATGTGCCGTTTTCAGCAAACAAGGGAAACTAAAGCATATCACATACAGAAGCATTTTTATAAGTTCTTACCAGTGTAATGGCAGCATCATCCTCAGGACCAGCATACCGAAATAAGATCCTATGTCTTTCCATGTCAGCAAAATATTCTTTTGCTTCTTTAGCAGTGCTGGTACCCAATCCTGTACAAGAAAAGAAATTGTTGCTCAATATTAAAAATTAAAAGTTTTATTATCTTACCCCTTTTATTTTACTGGGAATATTACAAAATCTTTATGTAAGATCCTATCATGAAAACAGCTACATATAAAACTTCATAACACCCATCTATTATTATTTATCCATAGGGTTCCCTTATTCATTTTTAAACAAACCTTTGTAGTATTTTATCTTCCATGCTTTATGATTCTCCATATGCTTTTTCCACTCATCAAATTCAGGTATGCTATAGAATGAGAGTTCTTGCTTATTTTTGCTTGCCTTTAAAAAAACCAAAACAAACAAACAAACAATCAACTTTTCTGTTGCACTGTAAGTAATCCATAAAATCTCAATAATAGAATCTGTACCTTCACAATAGGGGTGATGAATTCCTCAAGAAAACCATGTTTCAACAGTGATGGCCAATTGTGATGAATAAAATTAATCAACAAGCCCTTTATGTGAGATCCATCCTGATCCTAAATCAGAACATGAAAACACGAGGTAATCTTATAAAATGTCACATTTCCAAAACCAACAAAAACCCACTCACTGGCCTGGATACATCAAAATAACATCTGTGGACAGAAAGTACGGAAGGGTACAGATAGTTTTAATTTGGATGCCAAACTGGACCTGGGTATGAAATACCTGTGAACAGCACCACCCCCAAGCTGATAATAAGCTCTTCCAAGCGAAGTGCATGGTTGCAGTTTAAAGTTTCTCTGCCTGTTATGTTTTCACCGAGAGCTACACAACTCTCCCAGACACCAGAGAGCTGAATTTTTGTGGAAGACAGCCAAGCCCAGCCCCCAGTTCTCATTGGTGGAAAGATGATTGATAGTTCAACCATGAGATGATCCAAAATTATTTGCCTTTGTTCTTGTCTCTACCTGACTTGCTAGCAATACCACCTCATCTGCTGTTCCCTTTTGTCCATACTTTCAACACATTTTTGAGTTATCAAAAGCATGTTTTTATTATTACTTGGCCTCCTCTACTGTTTTGTGCAGCCAAGTCCAGTTGTTCATTTGGAAGAACCAAAACAACACCATCGATAAATTAATCCTGTAAAGAAACCTCACACCATTAGGGATTCCCTCTGAATGCATCCATACTGTCAGAGCTGAGACAGGTTGTAATGCACAAAAACATAACCTGAGAAATTGCAGCAAGATATACTGTAAGACTCTCTGTATATTAAAACCCGTGAATTTCAGACTTACTTGATCTGTCATGATCATAATTTTTCCATATCTCAAGCTTTTCAGAGATTCTGGATCTTCATAGCTTTTCTTGTATTGTAGTCCTACTATTTTGATGATGTTGTTGATTTCTGCATTTTCCATAATCTGTATAATAAAGTTATTTTTGAAATCAGTGTAAAAAGTAGAAATTTGGAAATATCCCACTCTTTTTTAGGTGGGCTTGAGAGCTGTTCTTTCAATGCACCCCAGCCTCAACTTCATAACCTTTTTATGTCCAGCCCCTCGCAGCCTTTGCACCTGTAAATATTTCTTCTGTACATGCAAATTCTCAAGACTGCACCACACTCATTTCTGCTCTATGGCCAGAGTACTTTGGGTCAGGAAAACAGGGAGGAAACTGCATGCTTAACAAAAAGTCATCTCACAGAGCTGCCTTCTCTTTCCACAGTTTCTGTGGGCATATGCAACATATCTTTTATTACAGACAAATTATGGAGGGTAGCAGAAAGAATGAGATGGGGTAATGCTGTTGCACTCAGGTTGTGAGCCAATAAAATCACATGGCAATGGAGAGTATAAAAAAATGGTAGGGTTTTTAAATATTCATGTGAAATATTAATATGAGTCATAGCAAAATTTCCTTCCACTTGTGAAAGAATTTGACTTTATCATCCCAGTACTGTATTACTACACTTAGTATTTCCAGGCTTTAAAGTAGCTGGTGCTTTATGAAATCCCAGACATAAAATCTTCATGAAAAAAAAAAATTAAAATATGAAGGTGTAAATCTAGAAATCAAAATAAACAGAAGACATCCATTTGTCAGCAAGAAGGAGAGGACAAAACTGCGTACCTGTTTGTGAGAAGCTTCTCGAACATTGAGAATTTTGCCCCTGAGAGGGAATACTCCGTATCTGTCTCTGCCAATAACACCCAAGCCAGAGACAGCTAAAGATTTGGCCGAGTCTCCTTCTGTCAATATTAACGTGCAGTCCAAGGAATGTTTGCCACCTGCAGGCCAGGAAGAAGTAGGGGGAAGACAAAAAACTCAGAAAGCATAACTCAAATTAAAAAAAAAATACAACTGAATTCTTCTTTCTCTTCATTTAAATACACTAAATTTCTATTTTTAGGGATTGCCCTCCACACCACTAAAACTGCACATATCCTTGCCCTTAGCAGTACCCTATGGATTGCTATGGACAAGGAGCAAAATAGACAAAATGGGATGCAATAGTGGCACATCTTATACAATGGTCCCCTACATGTCTGCACAAAGAAAGTCTGATTGCTTCTGTGCCTTTACCATTTCATTTATCTGGCTGCAAATTTCTTACACACATACATTATGCATGTCTGAGTTGCACACAGGAGTTATTTCCCATTCTGTATTTCCCCTTTCCTCACAGTATATTTTAAAAAGTAATTTATTAAATCATTTCTGTGGGTTTCTTTTTTTATTGTCCATCAGCTGAAGCCAGATAACTGTAAGAAAAACTTGACAGAAAAGCTCAAAAGATGAGAACATTTGCACTTATTATACCTCACAAATTTCTTGAACAGAAAAATAAATCTTCACTAACAACGTAATTTTGACTCTACAAGACACACTGCATTTTGGTGCCTGTGTGCCCAATATATTCAAAACTATGATGACATTTATGTTCTGTTTATTGCAACTGCAGTAGTGGAATAGATGTTCCAAATAACAAGCAGGTTGAAAAAAGGAATCTATCCTTTTGCAAGAGTGCAAATGCTCATTAGCAGTTTTGCTATTTTATCGAGGCTAAGTGGTAGGAAAGACTACAAAAAACTTCAATCTGGTTAAGTCTCACGTATTGTTAATAAAACAAGTTTTGAATATACCGGAATTTAAAATAGGTGCTGTGATTTGCTTTTACCAGGTAGGTAAAAACCACCCCATACTTCCCTATTACACAGAATTTACATTCAACATCTTTGGTTTTCTGAATCCAGATGTTTGGCCAAATAGAATCTAAATTAGGCAGCTACTCACAGTGTCAATAACTACCTATCAACAAAGTGGACTACAAATACCAAGAAAAATACTAGTCTGCTGTTCAGAATATATGACAGTCAAAAATTTTCACTAAGTGAACTGCAGAAAACACATCTGAATGTAATCCAGGTGGACTTCCTTCTGGAATGGATGCAATCATTAGCGATTAATTTCATGGAAATACAATGTGCCAGGTATTTTCCTGAGCACGGTTCTAAAGAACTCTAAGAAAGAAATACATCAACTGGTAGGTTCAAAAAACGCTCTTATGCTTCACCAGATTAAGTAATCTCACTGTTCCCTTATAGCCCTATATTCCTATTTCTTTATTTTTGCTTTTTTTCTAACCTGTACCTCCAACAAGAGCACCTCCACAGAACTATGTATACCTTATCAAGATCACAAAAAAGCAAGTATGACCAGGTATAGGACTCATTCTTTACAGTGAGGGAAGAAATCTGCAGCAGCTACATCACGGTACAGATACCTCTCTCCTATTCTTATGTATCAACAAACACGTCAACTACAACAGGCTGCATTTTGCTCCCAGGCTACACACAGGTTACTCTGTGTGACACATATGGATGTCTTGAAACAATCTCCCTGAAACTGTATCTTCATGTATCATTTAAACCTTTTCTCCAGCTTACAGGGAGGTCTGAAATTCTTTTGAAAAGATGATTTATAAATGTGTAACTCTTCACAATATACTCACAGTCTCGCATGCTGAATTTTTTGGACCTAGGAATACTGATCTGCGTCTCACACACAGAAGGAGGACATACAGTCCTTAATTCCCCTGACCCTTAGAATCCCTCGGTCATAGAATCACAGAATGGTTTGGGTTGGAAGGGACCTTAGGGATCATCTAGTTCCAATCCCCCTGCCATGGGCAGGGACACCTTTCACTAGACAAGGTTGCTCAGAGCTCCATCCAACCTGTCCCTGAACACTTCCAGGGATGGGACATCCACCACTTGTCTGGGCAACCTGTTCCAGTGCCTCACCACTGTCACAGTAAGGAATTTATTCTGTACATCTAATCTAAATTTCCCCTCTTCCAGTTTGAACCCATTACTCCTTTCACCACAATCCTTTTTATTAAGGTCCCAAAGGCAAGGATTGGTAGTTCTACAATGTTTTTTGTCTGGGTACTCTTTAAAGAATTTCCATGGTACCAGTACTTCCTTTCTCTCTTTATGTTAAGAAACATCATCAGTTAGGCACCATTAACAACTGAAGTTCACTGAGACAAGTTCTCAAGAGCAGACCAATCACCTCAGGTACACTGAAGGAGTCACTTTCATATCACCTTCTGCCTTCCCTTTCTCTATGAAAGCAGAAATCAGAGA
Organism: Myiozetetes cayanensis; assembly: GCF_022539395.1. Lineage (NCBI taxonomy): Eukaryota > Metazoa > Chordata > Aves > Passeriformes > Tyrannidae > Myiozetetes > Myiozetetes cayanensis. The sequence continues at coordinate 112,090,515 of NW_026086604.1, read as the reverse complement.
TCCTGATTATTTTTGATTGTGAAAAAAGAACAAAATGTTCCTTTCCAGGAATAAACAGATGATTCATACCTTCAGTCCTTAAAAAGAAACGACTTAAGAACTTTTTAGTAAATGTATTACTAGTGATCCTCTAATTTAAAACATCTCTTCCAGTATAGATAACACTTCAGAAAGTCAGGCAAAGCCTGCATATGACAATACACATCGTACTCAGAAACTCAATGCCTCTCTGCCTCTCTGTGTGTCCACCCCAAACATGCAATGCCTTCAATGTGAGAAATGTAGTATGTTCCAGATCTTCAATACACCAATACCCAGGTAAGCCTCCTTGGGAGATGCAGAGTTCCCACTCCCCATGGAACTAGGCAGCAGAAAAATACTTGGGTAACAGGGATTCAAGGCATGCAGAGCTTTAGGCATCAGTGTTGAGCCCAAATGAATCCCTATATGCCTGCTTAGTTGAGGAAGTTTCAGGGTCCCTCCACCAAAAAACTGTGCAAGAAGTGACTTTGAAGGCTGGTCTCCAAAGTAGAGCTAAAAAATCCTATGAAGATAGTGTGCCCAAAATTATTTATTATATTATTTAGAAGAATTAGGCTTCGTAGTCATAATTTCTCCAAGCACATAATCTTCTATGGAAGAAAAATACCAGGAACTTACATCTGACTAAGGAATGCCAAATCCACAAACAAAACACTAGTTAAAGGAGAAATGACTATCAACTTTTGAGACAAAATATGACATCTGATTAACAGGAAAAGTAATAAAATAGTGAAAAAAACAAATTTGAAAAAATCAATACCAAGGAATCAAAAAGGGAAGAAAATTAAACAGGTCTCATCATCTCTTTGAGTCAATTTTGGCTTGAACACTGAAGTTAAAAAATTACGAAAAGCTTCTTTACCAGTCTTACATGCTTTTACCTACTCAGCCCACCCACCTACTTCATTGCAATTTCTCTACCTGTGTTTAATGTAAGGATGTATTAAAAATGAACTAACATTAACACAGAATGGCAACATTTCAAGCTCTTCAGTCATATGTGCCCCTCAATTAATTCAAGAACAAATCCCATTGCTATTGGCACAAAGACTGCCAGCTGATCCTGATCCCTATCTGTGCTAAAGAAGCAGGCCAGCAGAGATTGCCAGTTTGCCCTATATTCCCAGACAGGAACCTAATGGCATTTTAAGTCTTATGAAAAAAATCTCTTGAACCTCAGGTGTGCACACTATGTGATCTACTTCCTATAGCTTGTGGCCCTATAAAGATCCTGATCTTTTTACATTAGAAAGGTCAAGAAGACATCCAAAACAGAATATTGGTAACACTATTTAGCAGGAAACCACAATTAGAATATAGACACTTTTCCAATACCAAACTAGACTGCCGCTTTTGTTCAGTGCTATTACTTCTCTGCTCTGGAGAGGACAGTGTACCTGATATCAAACTCACCATCATGCTTTAAATTCTACCTCTAGAAAGTTTAGAAAACTAGAAAGACCTTTAATAAAAAACCCATAAAGATGAAAAATAAAGTCAGGTTTGAAATTATGTTTGTGAAAAATTTATGAAATATTAAAGAAATTAAAAATAATTCTTACCAGCATCATTAGCATCATCCAGTTTTGGAATGCCCTTGATTTTACTGTGTTTCACTGATGAACATTTTTTGTTCAGCTGAGTTTGTGCCTTGAATTTGACCCAGTTCAAAATACTCTCTATGATACCACAGTTAGAAGCCTACAAGTAACAAATCAGAATTGTGGATGAGAAAACTAAAGCTTCACATAGCAGATTGTCAAATCTCAACTTTAAGTCACTGTCTAATACTGCTTCTCAAAGCTCTCTAAATTTTAAAAACTGTAATACATGAAAGTCAAGGAATTAACATATACCTTACTCTTTAGCATTTTATGCATGTGCAATCAAAACAGAGCATCCTTTTCCACCCATTATATAACTGGTAGAAAGAGGAAAGGAGGTCTGAGACCCAGTAAGGAGTTGTCTTATGTTGTATGGTTGATGTGCTGAGACATTTTAATTTCTAAAGCACCTGTTTCCTGGACTTTGACAGCAAAAAGTAACCGTATGGGATATTTATGACCATTTAAAATTTCTTTGGAAATGACTGGAAATGGATGAAAGACGATCAAAACCACTTAGGAATAAGGCTTAATATCAACCGTTTGAGAAATGGGTATTGTTTTTAGAAACGCATCTGCAGAAAAAGTACCAAATAGTATACTTTCTAAACTAAAACTGCTTTAGGTTTGGTTTCACATCAAAACAAAATACAGGTGGAACAAAATACTGTGAGCTTTGGCTTTTCATTATTACCCACAACGCAGCATTCATTGTGGAGATTCTGCTGCACATTTAACACATCTGGAAATCAATGTTCAATTCAGGGAATATTAGAAACACTATAAATCGAACCTGCTGATTGAAATACAACATGTATTCACTCTTCAGATTTTGTTATATGATACTGTGTTGCAGGGTTTTTTCCCATGTAAGTTCTATAAGAATGTCACTTGTAATACAGAATTAGAAGCTGAAAACACTACACAGCAAGTGGAGTTTTGATGCCAAAGAGTATAAGCAGTTAGCACCATTCTCCTCACTACTGGAGCTCCATTTATGCTACTGGCCCTAAATAGGACAAATTATATTGAGTTCTGGTTAACAGAAGTCTACCTTTGCTTCATTGTATAAAAATAGAGGAAAAACCTCTACAATGTATTTCTACTAGTACATTAATTTAGAATAGCAATTCTTAGTCCATTTACAGAAAAAATTTCAAACCTGTTGCCCAACAATAACGATCACTTTTAATACTACAGCCCCAGTTTTGCATTTCCTTTATTACTGGAAGAACAAGTAAATGCAACATATCCCCTCCCTCTCTTTTCACCTTAGTGAAACAGAATAAGACTGATACCAAAGAATAAGGTAGACAATATTCTCAACTTCAGAAAAATATTTTAACACAAAAAAAATTGGTCAAGGACTATGTTTAGGTTTTAAAAGCCACATTCATTTCATCAATATAAATACCAGAATCTCCAATAAGTGGGTTGATCAGGCCAAGCTCGCTTTTAAATCCAGGGCAAGAGTCAAAACACAGTTGTTGCTTCCATTATTAAGACCAGAGGTTCCTCCATCCCATTTTCATAGTATGCAAATATCACCAGAATACCATAGCACACTAAAATTAACCTTCTGCTACAGAGCATATCTACACTTGGATCCAGTACATCAATTCCTGCTTCCCAAGGGGGAAAAAAAAAAAAAGGAAAAAAGAAAAAAAGGTTTACTTACTGCTTTAAAAAATTTCTCAGATAGCTGGCACTTTGACCCAAAACTTTTAGGTTGCAATGTCATGTTTTCCTTTGTCTGGGAATCAAATGATGGGTTTTCAATCAAGCAATTAACAAAAACCCATATATGATTCTTCACCTGTTGAAAACATAGAAACCAATTTACTCAATAAAGTTCCACACATTCATATTTTTCAATATTTTTGTAAGAAGTAACTTGCCTGAAATGGTTTGACAGAAACTCCAGCTTTATTCTTCTTTTTCACCACTTCTATCAGTTTGCCCACAACTTGATCCACCACATAATCAACATGCCTACCACCCTGAATGAAGAGAAAAACAAAACAAGACAACAAAATAACTATTAAATTTCCTAATAGCTTTATCTTAAGTTTAGCGTAAGAAAGAAAAATCTGTTTTGAAGTTTCTCTTTCATGTCATTCAGTCTACATTCAAGTGAGGATGACAGAAGCTACACAGAACAGAAGGAGGCCTTTCATTCACTGTACAGTTAGGACTTCAAATGTAGCTGCTTAAAGCTTGTAACAGGATACAAAACCTTAAGAGTATGGCATATCTGAAAATTACTCTGCCGTACTGGGATGTACCTACAACACCACACAGCTGTAATGTGCCTTTTTAACTGGCACATAAATAACCTTGGACTAAAAAAACCACATATTTGTTCCTCAAATTAAACTTTCCCCATTAGGTTCATTAAAAAAAGATGTTCACGAGCTTACCCTCAGATATACAGCACCCATGCCTATTCCTTCCCAAAAGTGATCTGACCTTTTCTTAGCCATATTACAGAACTTTTGGCATAAAAGCTATTAGCAATAATTCTTTGCTAGCCTGGGACTTCAGCAAATGGAGAGAAAACTGCAAATAGCCAACCACAAGATCCAGAAAACTTAGAACAGAACAAGACAACCTTGAGGAGATTACCAGTTCTCCTTAAAACTCACCAGAGGCTAAACCTGTTCCAAATTCATACCAGATGGGGCAACAAGAGATCCATACAGAGCATGCAGTTAACCATAAGATGGCAAACCAAACCCTTAGGAGACCACAGGGCAACAACTTGTAGCTACATAATCACAGTGCCACCACTCTTCTAAGAAACAAAAGCAATCTGCTGGACTCCCTTAGCGTTACTACTCAAATTTAGAGGGAAGGAGGTGGGGGGGGAAGGCTTATAAGCAATTTCTTGCATCATCACAGTAATGAAAACAAAAAAGGAAATAATATATAGGATTTTTCTTCCTCTGTTGCACCATCAGAGCTGAAAGTGAAACATTCATAGGGTCTGTCACAATTCTTCCTTTTACCCTATAAGAAAGGGGCCTGAGCACTGGTTATCCTTGTTTAAGGGCTTTTCAACCAGGAGTTTCAAATGAAGCCTTTATAGCAAGAAAAATTTCAGTGGAGGCAATATTTTCAGCTCCCAACTATGATCCCTACCACAACAGATCCCAAAGAAGAAATACTTATTTATTTACTTAAACTTTGGAAGTAGTAAGTCAGAAATGTTATCTTTTTGAAGCTATATATAACTCAAGCTTTGCAATACAGCAGGATGATGAAAATACAGATTATTTTCAATGCTTAAATTGCAGTTTTACTTACTAGATTCAGTCTAAATAAGAAAGTGCTAAGCATTTGAACACCTTCAGAAGGTGCACCAAAGCTTCTGTCACCTTTCCAAGCTACAGTTCTCTTTAGACTTAAACTTTAAACCAGTTACAAAAGAAAAAGAAAAACCCAAAACATACTGCATAGAGACAAGTAATTCTGGGATTAAATTGCTTGGAAAATAAAAGCATTTCACGTAAAGTTTCTGAAAAAAAAAACCAAAACCAAACAGTCTATTATAGCCCTATTACCTCCTAACAATGACTACTCATTTACATGTGTAAAAGAAATCTAACAGTTATGGGGGTATATTCTACACTGCAGAAGAAATCTGTATCAGAACCACTATTAAAAACTTACAGATAAAACATTCCAGATTAGGAGAAACAAGTAGTATTTGAAGGTATGTCCTCTGAAGTCTTTAAATCTGTGAAACATTGACACTGAAATTGCCTAAACAAGTGGTAATAAATATGTTTAAATATTAAATCCAAGTTGACACAACTTCCTTTATGTGTAGAACAACAGGCTTTGGAAAGCTGTCAAAAATATGAATAGTCTTAAACTCCTGGATATCTGAAAGCTGTTTATCTTTCTTGATTATTCAAATGCCTTCCTTTAAATTTATAGACAAAAAGGCAAAAATATTAATTATAATAAAAAATATTAATTATTATAATGTTAAAATCTAGTGTCTGTCATAGGAAGTTCAGAATACTTTGACCAAAATCTGTTATCTTGCAATGAAGAATGGAGCAATGCAGGAATATTCTACAGAATTAACACATACCTAACTCAACCCTCAGATCACGGATCACCTTTGCTTCAGATCAATTAGGGCCTTACAAAAATACAGATTAAATACTGGTTCCTGTTCAGACCAATTTGCATAAGAAGAAACAAAACAAAGAAAATATGCCCTTTGGGATATTCCTACTGAGGTAACAAACGGAAAAATCCTACTTCTTTAAAGCTGTTTTTGAAATAGAACCAAGGAGAAAAACTTTTGATGGGTATGAGGAACTAAAGGATAGATAACAGAAAGCTACAAAAGTAAGAAAAAAACCAGCAGCCAAAACCAGGAAAACAAATAGCAAGCAAAACCCTAAAGCTGGGATTCTACATTTTAAGGCAGAGCATGCATCTGAAAAGACTGAAGATGTAAAGTTGTTGAACTGAGAGAAGACAGCAGCTGTGTTTTTAACTTCATGCAGAAAGTAGAGATTAAAAAAAAAAAAAAAAAAAAAAAGAGGATAAAACCAAAATGGTTACAATGGTAAATATTATTAGTCATAACCAAACCAGAACTTGCACTTTAAAGAAACCATCTATGTTTTCTGTCAATCCCTAGAGTCACCTACTAAAACAGAAACACAAACCACTGGTGTGTTTCAGAAGCACCATACAAGGTATTTTTTCATGGGATTTCTTCCTAAACACCAAACAAACAAATACCACACCCAAGACCCCAAAACCCACCAAAATTGAAACACAACTGTTTTTATTCACATATGGATGACAGAGGTTCAGCACACAGAGAGTTCAACTGAAAGTCGATATATCAATATCCTGCCACTTTAAAGAAAAATAAATCCATTTCCAAACAGTAAAGTAAAGTGACTACAGGAAAATATCAAATTACATGTTTCAAAAACATTCCACAGTTGAATGGCAATCTTGAGATGCATTACTTTTACCCATCACAGTACTGGAAACTTATCCTCACGGGAACATCTCAGCATATTTTTGTATTTACAACTTCAGTAATTTTTTTTTTTTTTTTAGAATTTTAGCACTTCAAACATTTTGTTAAAACTATTTTGATATTTCATATAAAAAAAACCAGTGGCTTACCAGTAACTCTTGTTCCTAGGTGGTATTAGTTATTATAACAGTTCCCCATCCCTGTGTCCATTTCCAAGTGTGCAGCCGCGCGTGAGCCACGCTCAGAGCTCGGCGTTGGGAACCTCTCAACCATCTCACCAGCAGGTGGCACAAGTACCCACTACGGAACCGTAACAGCCCAGAACCGACTCAGCCGTCTCAGCAATTCCGTACAAGACGCTCCAAATCTAGAGGGCTGTCTGTGGTTATGATGACTTCTGCACTATGGGAAAACAGCGCTGGGACTGCATAACCTTCCTTCTTCCAGAAGGTAGTGACTGGAATCCCAGTCTTGCAAATTTCAGAATGTAAAGGCATCTAATGAAACATTAACAATTGAAAACCTTAAAAATGGAGCTTTGACTGCTTCCTATATACATTCTGTTCTTATCATTGTGAATAGCCAATAGCCCAATTCATTGGGAGGTAAGCTAAATTTAAATTCTACAGACAGATAGATGGTTTATATGGCAGAAAAGTTCATAAGCTAATTATAAATTTGAAGTTTTCATTTAATTAGCTATGCAAATAAAATACTAATTTCTTTTGCATTTGTTTTCTATTGTACTTATTTTATTAGAAAAACCTGAAACTGGAATAGTCCTGAATTTCTTGCTGAACTCCAGCAAATTTTAAAAGGTTGGGATTCTCCCTCCATCCAAGTCTACTCTCTGACATTGCAACTGTTATTAGCTGGGAATTTCTGCTAAAATGATTAACAGTATTCAAGTTAGCAGCAACACCATATCAAAAATATTATTAGATTGCTATGTTAATAACTGGGAAAAAACAAAATCAAACAGTCTGTTGTAGCTCTATTACCTCTTAACAAGGACTACTGATTTACATGTGTAAAAGGAATCTAACAGTAATGGGAGTATATTCTACATTGCAGAAGTAGAATATACGATTTCTACGACAGCTAATATTTGAAATTCTGAGCTTGAGAAGACCATAGTTAATCAGTTTACAAGTCTCCCTCTAAAGGTTATTTGTACAACTGTAATAGCTACAAACATTCTTTCAAATGCTGCCTCAGAGTCTGAAGTCAAATTCTGTGTGCTCTACTGTAGCAAAATTTTGAATAAATGGGGAGCTGACCAAGGTAACAAATTTACAAGAACCAAACAACTGAGGTGTGCCTCAGCATACTGCCTGACCTTCCAAATGCCCCTCAAAAAAACAATCCCAGAACCTAAAAAAAAACTTGTTTGGAATTTAGAGGAAGTTTAAAAAAGGCAGAAGGGAAGTTATGACTGGGTGAAATTTATCCAGAAACAGAAATGAAAAGCTTTCAGCAAACGGTGATAAATAACCAAAACACAGCTGAAATGGGCTCCTCAGACAAAGGGACAGGCAGTTGACACTGTTAGTTTCTAGTCATTATGTCTCATCAGTGGGTAGCTGCACATCAGTTGCCGGTGAGGTGGTTCACTGGCCCTGAACATTCCAACTCCAGTCACACACATAAGGCATGGATCAGGAGAGTGGGAAAAACTAGAAATTACACCACTTACCATTGAGGAATACACAGTACTTTTTTCTATGAATTTGCTTAGAGAATATATGATAACAATGTATGTGTAGCTGTGTGATGGGTGAAAATTGATCCAAAAAAGTAAAATTCAAAATTTTGAGTAAGCGTATGTGATATATTTGACTTAGAAGTCAATAAGTATTCATTTTTTTCAAACACATTTTCTTAACCTGGTATCAAGCACAATTAAGTTTCTCTATATTGGCAGCTTCCTCATAAAAGTATTGTATACATCTTTAAGGTTATGGTTTTATGCTTCTTTATGCTGCATAAAGAGGCCTGAATTAAAATTAAGTTGTAACCCTTCAACTACCAGATATATTTGTCATCCTTAGTTTTGAACAAGTATCAGATAAGAACTTAATTAACATGCACACTTAGAAACTAAATATTCTAGAATGAAATGAACTTTCCCCATTACCACTGAACGTTTTGTTCAGCTAAACTGAACATGACTGAAAAGAAGTTGTGCAGTAAAAATTATATCCCACCAAAGCACTGGTTACACATCACCAACCACCGAGGCTAACACTGATACCTCTGGGCACCTGCAGGACTGGGGACTCCACTCAGTGTAACCACTGGTGCTTAGGAACCACTCATGCTACCATCAGAATTTTCTTCTGACTGTCTTAGAAGAGATCTGCACAAGTCGAGGTTTTTAAGGTTCTGATTACCAGTTCTCACCATTCCCATCTTTTGGAAAGCTTGTTAAAATCTGCTAGATCTAACAACTAGACTGTCTAGTTGTTAGATCACTCATCAAGTGCAACTTATGAAGAGCAGAAATGACAAAGACTTTCTTTCACCATGGTGGATCTCAGATCCCTAAACCTGGTCCATGCCAAATGGGAGTAAATGAGTGTTATGCCAGTTGATTTCAGGCAATAGCCTTGGTGCCTGACCACCCCAGCAATTTAAGAAGCACAAAGCTGCACTTTAATATGCTGAGCATATTGCTGCCTTATCATCACTGAAGGTTTCTCTACAGTATCATTTCACTACTACTACAGTTGTTACTAAGTACAAAGAAAACCTAGATACCCTTGTCTAGGTAAAAGAAAATTAATCTCAACACTTTAGCCAATTTTATACAACATAAAGCAATAAATCGACAGGTATTTTTTCAAGAACACCAAAAGCCATTTTTGTCTTCCAAAACTTGCTACTGGTAGCTTCAAAGAGGTTTGTACATTTTTTACCTTATTTTAAGAATTACCTTACTACAATGTGTTAAAAATGAAGGAAGGAATAAATTACTTCCATTAATTTTAATCAATACCATGTATGCTCACATAAAACATCACTGATAATGATTAGTAGTGTTTTCAAAACTCAGGCATACGTAGAAATACTGCTATGAATGTATTTTGATTCCATCCAATTGCTCTGCCAGTTCCTCTCAAACAAAGGATTCTCTCACGTGTTTATTTGTAGTAACCCCGTTTTACTTTTTATCAAGCCCCTGACCGAGTATAACCTCAGCACGTATTTTATCATTTCCATTTTTTTACCGTTTGATCCAACTACTCACCTTTGTGGTAGCTATACTATTTACAAAGCTGATTTGCTGGAACCCCTTCTCGCTCAGAGTGAGGCACACGTCCCACCGTTCATTCACAACCTCATGAATAACTTTGAGCGCGACTCCAGTTTCATCCAGCTTGTCTTTGACGTAGAGATCTACGTAACTGCGGAACCCATTTACCTGCAGGTAACATATGTAACAATCACTGTTCTCCTCATTACCAAATACTCAGTATGCTCAAGGTGCTTTAAATTATTACTCTTACAGGTAATTTCTTCCCATTCAACATGACTTTGACTCCTTTGCACGAGCCAGCCAAATCATACGCTCGCCTTGTCATGAGGGCCACAATATCCTTATCAAGTTTTTCCATTTTAAATTTAGATAGGTCTGGCTGGAATGTAATGCATGTATAGTCATCACCATCGAAATGCTTAATCTTGGGCTCAGAGGTCTTCATCATGTTGTTCATCCAAGTCTTTGGAAACAAAACAGTTTAGATGTTAGTTTACAATACATGTCATCCTCCTCCTTTGTTCCCTTTTCCAACTATGCTAGGATTGTAACAGTTACACAGCAAAAAGCTCACAAACTTCTTTTACAAGTTTCCTCTGGTAAAACACTATACAAAATTAATTGTTTTACAAAGATAAGCACAAGCATAGGTGACAGAACATTTGCTGGTTTTGTAAACCTGCAGGTATTACTACACCGGTAGACACAATTCCAACGCAAATAGAGCCCCTCCCAGAACTTACTAAATTAGATACAAGTGAGCTGGCTTTAAAGTCCTTATTACCCATTCGTTTAACAGTTTCAATCTACTACACACTTCTATAGAGAGGCTTATTGGTCCCTGTGCAGAGGCTTGGTAGTCTCCGAGACAGCATCTTGGTGGCTGACCAGTTTGCCAAAGCATGCCTCTTGGAAAAACCAAGGAGCTCAGAGTTGACTCAGGAGTCTTGTGTTGTTCCCTGTCTAAGAACATGGGCACATTTATGTGATCAAGTAGAAAGTCTGTTCACAGCATGTATCAAAGTTCAGTTGTACTAAATTTTCAAAATTTTGAAAATACTGGAAAATGTAGCACTTTTAAGTCATAAAGCATGTCATTTTCCAAAAGTAAAATTAAATCAATATTAATCTGCCCTTTGGCAGTCAGCAGAAAATATTACATTTTTTAAGAGACAAGCATAACGGATTAAATGTATTATTTATGTAGTGACATGACAGCATGACTAGAAATTAATTCTTTGTCCAGAAAGAAAGAGAAGGATCCACCAACTGGGAAGGACTCCAAAGTCAAGGAACTTAGGTATCTAATACTCTACCAAAGTTATTTGAACTTCCAGAAAGGTGGCCATCTCAAAGTTGTATACAACAGATCTGATTACATTCAATCCTTGGTCTGCAGGCGAACAACAAGCAATGGGTTCAAATGGGGGGTTTGCACTTAAGTCCAGTTAGGGCTAATGAAATTCATGACATAAACACTGAAAAATCTGTTTCTTAACACTATACAAAATTACACAGATAATTGTTTCCATGTTTGCATAGCAAAACAGAAAGATTTTTTGGCAAATCATACAACAGCAATTATAAAATGTTTCAATTTAATATATTCCATGAATATACCTTAGTTTTAACAGAAATTTGCTTTTCATTTTTAGTAACCTAACCCTCTGAAAAAAGTATTACTTGACCCAAAAAGCCTAATACATAGAAATACCAGTTTTACTGACTGAGCTAACCTAGCCCGTAAATTCTACACATCCATTTGAATGAGAAATGATTAATCTCATTAAATATTCCTGAAATATATGTGCTAAACTAAATTTATAACTACAGCAAAAAAAAAAAAAAGAACATTTCTATACCTGCTTAAAGCTGTGTTTGTATTCCTTGCAAGCAGTTTCAACTGTAAACTTTGTACTAAATATGTTACAAAGTTTTGCACCATAGCCATTGCGCCCACCTGAAAAAACAACATATAGTAAACTAGGGTCAGTTTAAATTTAGGATAAAAAATCATGTCCTAACTTATTAAATTTATTTCTCCATTTCAAGAGCACAAATGTTTATGTGCTTACATGAATAGAATTAAAATCTAAAACTATGCTGTTTGTTACTCAATAATAAGCACTGACATTATAGATGTAATGTTGCCTGTAAATACTGGCAATAAAAAAGAAAAAGATAAGTCCTTTAAGTCTTTTTACTCTAATAAAAGAGCTACAGTAATGGTGACTACGTAATTACATGTTAAGAAATAGAACAGAAAGAGAAGAATTACAAAGGCAGAACATACTGAAGAAGTGCACAATGGCCTAACTGAATAAAACAAAGCACAGTAAATAGTCTTGCCTGTAACTTTTTTCTCATCATCATCGTAGTTGCTGGATGTTAGCAGCTGCCCAAAGATTAAAGCAGGTACATATACTTTTTCTACTTTGTGTTCCACAACTGGTATACCCTTTCCATTATTCCATATGCTGATAATGTTTGATTCCCTGTAAGATATTGAAGACATTAGGAAAATTAATCTTGAAAACAGACTTCTGCATACCTGTTTAAATAACTACCTAAAAATATAACAAAAGACCATATTCTTACCACATTTACTCACAGTTCTAATGATTTTAATTACACTCATTTGTGCTTATTAGATGTCTTGAAAGAGGGAGCTTAATTGCCCATACACGACAGTATTTTGTAACATAAAAATAACATCCAAAAATCTGTTTGAAGAGCTCTCACTATCAACATGATCTGCAACAGCATCCTGAAGTTTAGTGACAGAATGACACTCAAGTTAGAGATGTAGCTTCTTAGGTTTCACTGAAGTCCATCCAGACACAGCCAAGTTATCATTTGATTAAAACTGCTATTTCTGATTTATGATAAACATTGTAACTTATTTTATGTATTGGTGCCAAAATCCATCAACATCTGGCATCATGAATATTTCTAGCTCTTACACAGAACTTTCATTTTTGAGTATTAGAGAGTTCAAAATCATTACAGGTCAGGCAGATTTACACTACTATTTCCTTCCCACTCCAGGATGAAAGCAGAGAAATTACTTCTCAGCATATTTATCCTGAAGGTTAGGTCTGAAAACTAGGTGTCTGAAACATTTATTATTCAGTTAAATGTCACTGAAAAGGTACTACTAAAGGAATCCAATCTGCACCTATTAAACTGCAGTCCTTCTCATTAAAAATTATCTCTAAGTATTCAGTTTCAAAAAACAATGGTAATGATATGTTTGCAATATGAAATTTCAGTGTGATACAGCTGACTAATTGAAACACAACCTTATCCTAATGCTAAAGGGGTTAACACAGAAGTTCAAGAGGTGCAAAATTGTGTTACAAAACCTCAAAGCTGGTATTTATGATTTATAAGTAACCCGGCTGGCTATAGTTATGCACTGCCAAGCTTTCATCTCATCATGAATTTTATGATCCTCTGGTTTTAAGTTTCATTCAATCAAACATTAATGAATGGTTTAGGAAAGCAATTTATTATAAATTCAGAATGGTAGCACTTATTGTTAACCACTTTTAATTCACTTCTTCATCTTAAAATATGAAGCTAATGGAAATAATTCTAAAAATACTTTGTTTTAAAGAAATCCAATTTAATTGGTAAAATTGCTTGTACCAATCTAAACTACAACAGCACTGTCAGGGAAAGCAAATGAAAACACACTTTTACTTACGGATCAATGGATATTTTAATACAAGTCATATTCTTGTCCCTCTGCTTATTGTCAGCAGCATTTACTATGAAACAAAGTAGCACAAATTAACACTTCATAGGAGCAACAATTAACTTCTTGATCTGTAAAACTGTTTGTATACATATATACATATACCACAAATTACATTAGTGCAGGTATTTCTTAATCTGGTAGGTCTTTGTATATTCTGTATCTTAGCAGTGAAGTCTATAAATATGGCCAAGTATCTGCAAGAAGATATTTTTCAACCTTCTTATAATTACTGACTCTATTTCAAGCAGTTAGACTACCTCAGAAATAAATATGGAAGTGTATTTTGTGAACCTGTTCTCATAACTGTTCTTAGCATACTGAGCACTTCATTCTTCTCTTGCTGTTCTTGTTTGGCTTCTTATTATACCACATATCTGAAAAACCCTAGAAAATTATAGGCATCACCAGAGCAGTTTACGCTTTGTTTTGTCACTGAAACCCACCAAAAAAGTCACATCCGTTAAGAGTGTTTTAACTGCAGCAAAAGTTATATAGCCTGTGAGACTTACAGCTACAGTTTAGGATCATAATAAGGACAACTGAAAATTAACATTTGATCAGAATTTAATTAAACTGCACTCCCATGTAGATGAACTACAGAAAGCAGAAATGTGACTGTGTCCATTAACCATGAAAGCAAGTTACAGTCATTTTCAGTATTTGTCTCATCTCCCATGAAAGAGATGATGATAAAACCCCAAAACACCAAAGTACAATATCTCAATAGATGACAAGGATCTCAGTATAAGATCAGATATTTCAAGGTGTTTTTGCTAAAATCATTAAGGGCAGTTTCATTCAAGAGCATGCATAGCTACGATGTCCCATTTTCACGATGTTATTACACTGACCCCTAGGTCTCAAACCACACTCTGTGGAGCACTTACCAGTGCTATATAAAGAAGCAATAAGCCATTCGGTACTACAATAATTACAGGATAATGATCTTCCTTTTCAATGAGACAATATGGAAGTGGTCCACAAAACATGAGAAGCCCAAAAATTACATCTATGAGGTAGCACTCAAAACAGAAGTAATTAAAGATTTTCCTTCCCATATATACCAAATTAAGTAGTCAGTTAAAAAAAAAAAAACATTCTTTTCCATTGGCAGAGATATAAGCTTTATTGCCTCAAAGGCTGCAATGCTGTAAAGCACAGATGTAGAGATGTGGAAGTTGTGAACCTAATAAAGGTCATGACAAAACTTCCATTGACCACAGTAAACCACAATTTAGTTTATGAGGTAATCCTGCCAATCCTTACAACAAAATAATAAAAAATAAAAAAAATTCCTGTCAATTAGCCCAAAATATCAGTTTAGCAGACAGCACAATATTCAGATGTTGCACATCTCTGCTAATCTTTGATGTGTTCCTGTCACCAAGAGAACACCATAAACTAGTAAGTCACAGTAACTCAGTGACTTCTGACGTAATTTTCTAAAAATCATTTGTTTGTGCTCAGTCACCATGCTTTTTAATGACAATATGATATTTATTCATTTTAAAACTGCCTGAAGTCTAGAAATGACCCATGAAAGACCAGTATCACTATCATTCTGTACACAAGGATGAAATTGCAATGATTCATGAAACGATGATTTAAGTGAACACTCAGACAACTTAGAAGTTCATTCTTTAGGAGGAATAATCTTCTTCCAAATGTTACTTAAAACTGTAGCCCTAATAGATTACACAGATCAAAAATCTTGTAACAATATTGATCATAAAGAATTATCTAGTTTGGACATTCAGTAACAAATATTTACACTTTCTTACAAGTTCAACTGAAAACTCTTCCCTGTTTAAACTGTTCTGTAGAATGCACTACAGTTTAGTGGGGCTCCAATTCTGTGATTTAAACTTAGATACAAATTAATGTACTTATAGAACTTGGAAAAGCATGTACTCCTTAATGCTAATGCAATATTATTGTTAAAAATACTTACCAAGAATTTCATCAAAGATCTTGTACAAGCCTGGAACAAAGGTAACTTCTCTGCAATTCATTCCTACATCTTCATCATAAACCCACATTAACTACATGTAAACAAAAATGAAATAAAAATATTTACTGTCTTGGTAAAGCAGTCTATGTTTCCCTATTTCCTTAAGGAACTTCACTCTTACAGTCTGATTGGTGCTGTCATACAAGACAAAAGCAGGAGCAGAAGTTTAGCAAAAATTACAACTGTACCTGCAAAAAATTCCATAATGAAAATCCATTATTTTCTGCTCGGCAGGGAACTCCCAATAGTGTAGACAGTGAGGTTCAAAGCAGTTTGCAACTTCACAAAAACAGCTGAAGAAAGTGCCAGCAGGAGGCTTAAATTCTCTGTTCTCTATCTAAACAAACAGACCAAAGCACTTCTGGACCTAGAACAAATGCTACTTACAAATATGCACGTATATTTGTATATACACACGTGTGTGTGCACGGAGGCACATTTGTAGGCACAGACATATGCACACGTAACTGTGTGTTTACACACATAGATATGTGTGTTTGTGTTTTGACTGGACCTCAATATTTTCTGAGTATTTCTTTTCAGATGAACCAAGCACTACTTTAAAAAGCCTTCTCTCGTCCCTTTCTTACACCTGCATGCACAGACATGACCACACTTTTTAACATTATAATTCAGAATCCAATTTAATTCAGCTCTGCCTATTTATTAACCAGAGTAGTAATTTCCTCATTAAAACAGCAAAAACTATTAGATTTTAAATTTAGTCACACTTACCTGAGTTAAGGGTTCAACTGACCCAATGTAGGTATCTGGACGGAGGAGGATGTGCTCAAGCTGTGTCTTTTTCTGATAAACTCTCTCAACAGACATCTTCTTAGAAGTGTCATTTTTATTAATGCTTTCTGAGTCTTCTTTTTTTGAAGCATTCATCTGATTATCAAATAACGTCTAAAAAAAAAACCCCAAACCAACAATCAACCTCATTCATTCAATCCGTCACTTTCAAGATACAAATAAAATCTGACAGAGATTTAAATTACAATCAAAACCTGTCACATAATTTAAATGCTCAGTTTTCAGATGCATTAAGATCAAGCTATCCTTCCAGAGAAAAAAATGTAACAGATTATATGACAGATTCTTAACAAATTGTAACATATTCAAACTTCAGCTTGAATTGATTTACTAAGTACAATAAACCAAAATAAGGAAACAACAGCATATTACAAAAGACACTCACCTCCTCAGGCTAAGTATTTATAACGCCCATTTTGTGCTTAAGCATTTGAATCCAAACCACCGATTACTGTTCTGAATGATAACAGCAAAACTGCTCTTTTACATTATAGTGTGGCCGATTCATTCAGTGGGAATTAAGAAATACTGTAATGATTCTCAATTGCTATAATTTACATTCTCTATTGAAGTGATTAAACCTGGTACAATCCCAGTTTAGAATGCTTCATGATAAAAGGGGAGAGTCTATGTAGAAGACAAGAGCATGTAGGGAAGTGACAAGCGGGAACAGCTTCAAAGTGAAAGAGAGGAGGTTTAGATTAGATTTTAGGAAGAAATTCTTGACTGTGAAGGTGGTGAGACACTGAATAGGTTGCCCACATAAGTTGTGGATGCCCCATCCCTGGAATTATTCAAGGTCAGGTTGGATGAAGCTCTGAGCAACATGGTCTAATGCAAGGTATCCCTGCCCATGGCAGCAGGGATTGGAACTAGATGATCTTTAAGGTCCCTTCCAAACCGAACCATTCTGCAGTTCTATGAAATAAGTCAAGGACTGTAAAAAAAAGAGAATCATATAGGCTAACATAGCAATTTAAACGGAATTCAAGACTCATATGTCTGGATTTTATAAAAAATGTCTTGAAGAACAAGCAGTGTTACAGTAAACTAATCCACTTTGGTGGGGGGAGGGATTTGGTGCACTTCCAGCAATTTTTTTTTCTCATAAATACCTCCTTGCCATTGAATGAAAACCACGTGAAAGTTAAAATATCTGAGAACAACCAAATATAGAATAACCCTATTCTGAGACAGAAAAGGTATATATACACAAAGAGACTAGGTATGACATTTTACAGTATACATTCCACCTGTAAATTGGAATTATCTTAAAAATACCAATAAACATAACTTGAACTCACATGATTTAGTGTCCTGGTTAGTAGACCTAATAAATTCTGGCCTTAGTTGCCCAGTATCTGAAATAGTCTCCTTCTCTTAAAGGGGGTTTACCAACTTTGAAACAGTTTACATGACTAGTAAAAACCATCAACAGACAAATAACGAGGACAAAACCCACTTGCCTCTCAGGTAAATCTTTTTCCTCTCATTTAACTGTTCCCAGTACTCATCTACATAAAGTAAATACAGGCTAAACTCTAACCCTGGATTAACCAGTCATCATGCAAATTTTGCAGCCAAGGGAAAGTTTCATCACTTTTCTCTCAGTCCAGCCCTTGTTGCAGCCTCGGATAGCACTGAAACCAAAGGGTAAGAAACCACATAAACTCATAGGAAAAAGAAGCCCAGGATACTGAACTCACATAAACAACCTCAGCAGAATCAAAAAGGCCAAACACCAACCTATAGCATACAATTATCCACGTATTAATCCAAGTTCTCTTTTCCAGCTTCTAGTATTCAAGCTTTGATGCCTCTACACCTCCGTCTGCCCGGGCCACCAGGCACAGGAATAAAGCATTTAATTCTATTCAGAATAGGGGAAATTACCTTTTTCTTCAACATTTAGAAATCACATTTTTCTAGTTTATTTATGGAAATGCTAGGAAACACATACTTCCAAATCCTTAGAGACAAGCAGGTTATGTGCACCAGTGATGACAACAGCCAATTATTTGGCCACAAGTAGACCTGAACATGCCAAATGAGAATCACGTTCTCTACTACCTAGTCCTATATCTGACAGCACCCAGAGCAAGCGGGAGAAAGAATCCAGGGAACCTCACAATCCTGCACCAGGATTACACACAGCAGAGTTGGAACCACAACACAAACTCTCATGACTATTCTTCTGGAGTCCATCACATCTCCTGCCAAACAGGGAGGTTGCAAAATCACATGTGTGATTAGAGAGCTTTGGCATCCAAGTTACTTTAGCCTCCACTGTCATTTGGTCTTAAACTACGACAACCCTGTAACCACCACCCTAGAAAGATTAGCCATGGATCAGCTAAGCAGGCAGAAATGAAACAGGAGTTTGCAAACAGACACATTAAACCGATATATGGAAGAGGAGGAATGAGAATTGTTACTAAAGAAGCACTGCCAATAGTTGCAACATAAATTTTATTTCACTGAAGTAGTTCTCTGAATAATGTCCAGGCTTCCAATGAGTTTAACTGTATGTGTATATAAATATTTTTTACTTTATGATAATTTTGGACATCATACCTCATAGGAGTCACCCTTAGCTCACTGGTTCCACAGCTCTGTTAGCAGTTTCACTATGCTCACTTGTTCTAAAGGGCCCAGTAGACAGCAGGAAAATAAAATAGTACTTCTGAGATGCAGTAAGATTGAAAAAATGGAACAGAGGAGATGCAATTCATATAGAAAACAAAAGAATTACAGGTTTAAAGACCACCAGAATCTTGTTCAAACTGAACTGTTTTATTTGCTCCCAGTTCTTAGGCTTCAAGTTTTTACAACAGGTGAAGTACGTGATGGGCAGTGATCACATACCAGTTCTTCTGCTGTCATGTATAGCAGTACTGTATTCTTAGGACTGTTCTGAAACAGCTCTCCAAAATGCTTCTACCAGTACAGCAACTGAGGGCTAGGGTCTAACCACCAACACAACTCAGCAAACACATTAACATAAAGTAAGAACTCAAATTTTAGCCTAAAAGATTTAGGCTACAATTTGCCTACCTCCAACAGCAAAAGTGTTGTGGGACAAGTAGAGTAAGAATCAGAAGATTATAAAAAGTCAATTTTATTATGACTGAACAAGTATCTCTAGATTGTAAAAAACTACTACAGAACAAAATTATTGGGAAGGGATTCCGACAAGCTATTGCCATTAATACAGCACTAGGAAATGCATTTCTGTTTTCCAGTGAAAGCCTTACTCAAAACTTGGGAGTTCATACTTCCCAATTCATCAGTAATAAATACAGAGTACCAAAACTGTGTCTGCTCTTGAGATGCTTCCACATTGTTGTAATGTTGATAGACAACAGAGGTCACACCAAGACAAACTTTGCTGCCTAAAAAAAGCTAGTCCTGCAGAAGTGTCACCTCCTGGGGAACAGTGAGATTGCTGTAACCCAGCAGTAGTAAAGATCTTGTTGCTGTACTCCCTGTGACAGCTATGTCTATTACCATTTATAACACACTAATTGGAAGATGATAATGTATGATTTAAGAGGGGAGAAAAATACATAAAGGATCAGCATAACATTTTCATGGTCAATGGATATTTAAAAAAAAAAAAAAAAAGGAAAAAGGAGTCTCAAAAAATTTTAATTCTATAGTTTTTAGGAAGACAACACAAGCACTTTTCCATCATGCCCTACTTAAGTTTATTTGACTGTCATAGAGATTTTATTTGTACAATACTCCAAGTACAGTATATATTCTGTATGCAAAAAACACTCATGTTATAAACATTCAGAACATACTCAACACTCTGAAATACAAGCATAAAATCAAAAGCCAGAAAGTATTCAACTACACAAATGAATGTTATTATGCAAGCATGCAAGGATCAGAAGTCCACAGAACTGCAGTTTCCCAGACCAAGCATTTTGAGCTATGCTGTACTCAGAAGACCAATTCTGAATCCCCGTGTCTCCACCTTGAATGGAGGTTTTTAGGGTTCAAGCAACATTTAGAACTTACTCCAAAAAAGCTAAAATCTTTATTAGCAAATGTGGGATATAGATCTATGGATATAAACATCCTCCACAGTCTTCCTACTATGTTTTCCTTGATAACTTGAAAAAAACAAACAAACAAAAAAACCTCCCCAATCAAACAAAAACCCACCAAAATTTAAAAGTGTTTTCAAATTCAGAGTTTTTACTACTCAAAGTACAAGTAAATTTAGCATGAAAATCCTCCCTCACCCCCTTTTTTATTTTCTTTTTTTTTTTTTTTAAACTGGGCAAGCACTTAACCATAATGTTGTTCTGTATATTTTGGAATTGTCTCAAGAATTCTTTTGTATTCTGTCCTGTATGAAAGATCTTCATATTGTTAAAACTCCAATAACACTTCTCAAAACAGCACCAGATGTTGTTTCATGAGAAAACCCCTAAAGAGAATTAACCAAGTGTCACAAAGGGCTTAAGTCTTCTGCCTCACAGAACTGCTTTTTGCTTGTTTGTTTGCAGGTTATCCGATTTTCAGGGTCTGCTTTGCAATTTTAATGTTGCTGAATTCTATTTTTTTTTTAAGCACAGTGTATGACTTTCCCCAACGTTCTTGTGACACTGAAGACTTTACAGATTCTTCATAATCTTGTGGACTTTCTAACCCTCCAGGATGATGACAAACATTTGCATGTGCAAGTCAGCAAGATGACCATCCTTAAGTAGTTTGGAAAGCTAAAACCTATTCCACTGTGCATCCTTCTTAGAAGACATGAAGTTAATACTTCACATTTTGACCTCAGATGGTGCCAGTTTCCCACAGATGCATTTAAACAAAGTACAGTGGTAACTGCATGGAGAAACACACTGATCCTCAGCTGACAGGAACTGCTACATCTAGACTATCGTGCACGCTCTCACAACCATGTTTTATCATGGTAACTGCTTTCTCCCGTATGATTGCAATGACTGCAGAGCTTCTCTTTTGCAGTTGTGTTTGCCATACATTAATCTGACACTGTGTGAAAGCTGTAGTCATTCTTTCCTTTGATGATCTCAAGAGTCAGAACCCAAACAGTCTCTAATAGACGACAGTTTGGTAACACAATTTTACCATCTATCTTCAACCTGTAAGCTTACATATTTTACATTTTGGTATCTTCTTTCTTCACATTTTGCCTTTTTTTTTTTCTTCTTAGTCTCACCCATTGACATTTCTGCATACAAAAGAGCATGTGTGGCATCCATATTAAGTCAGAGATTTTTATTGCCTTCTTTTAATGAAAACTGGGTCATGTCATCTTTCTTTGCATTTTGAAATCATGTTGAGCCACCATGCTGAGTTTGGTTATTTATGCTGAAAACAGTTGTACTTAATAGAGCTAAATCTTAATACACATTTGACCTGGAGAGTTTGGCAGCACCAGAGAAAAGCTATTCCTATCTAAATAAACAACAAAATGTAAAGCTACAAGGAAGAAGGCAGGTTTCATCATCAGTTTCTATCCTGCCATAACTGGAATATACATCTTTGGTTTGACTCCTTACTCTAAGTGAAAGCTTTACTTTTATTTAAGTAGCTGAATTCCACACCATCACAAGAAGTTGAAAACCCTGAAAAATGTTCATGTCTCTCCCCACTTACAGAGACTTAATTTTGAATTGGCCACTGTCATCTTCCCCTCCAAACTCCATACAACAACAAAAAAACGACAAAACAAGAAAACAATTTTTCTTTAGTCTGCCCGTTTTTTCTTACCCATATTAAGTGGCAAAAAAGGACTCATTTTCTAGATTGGCAGACAAGCATTAACCTTTGTCTTTTCTGCCTTAATATCAAAACTACTCCATATAATGAATATTCCTGATACATACTCCTGAAGAGGCAAATGCAGCCCTGGGACATAACAATTTAGAAAAGCACATGGCACTACATTTGTGTGTCCTACATTTCCTTAAATAAAGTTTAAGATAAGCATAATTAGTGGGACAAGACAGTAAATTCTGAGTGTAATTACGCTGTAGAACCTTGGGAGGTTAATTAAGTCATGAAATCCAGGGATTACAGTTCAAAACAAAACTACCTCTTCTGGGGAAGATATGCTAAAATAAGAAGTGTATAGGTGCAATATGCTAATTACTGGGTAATTCTATAGATAACATGCACTTGACTGCAGTGTGGTGTTACATATTGGATCGTAATTGCCTCTTCTTGCCTTAGAAAAATAGACAATTAATAAATTTTTACCTAAACATTTTGCAATTTTCCCAAAGAAAACTCTGGCTGAGAATACCTCCCACCATGAAAACAAAACTGGAGGGAGTTTCAAAATAAACCACTCTCCTGCTGTGTTTAACAAATGGTTGGTCCCTCCTGCCAAGACGAAAACACACAAAAGTAACAGTTCCCTCTTAGCACAGCAAATTTCCATGGACTGTTGCATACCATTGGTGGCATGAACTAAATCTCTCTATCACATCCTTCCCAAAGCTGATTATGGAAACGAGCTTCTGGTACATTCACCCAAAAATAGTCTTACTCCAGTGAGACTAACATGTTTGTTTGTTTGAAATTCCTCACGTTTTGTTTTGGTTGGTTGTGGGTTTTTTTTTAATTTCCTGATTCTGACACTTTGCCCTTGACTCTGACAATATCACATTATATACACTTTTGTGATAATGATTTGGTTATGGAATGGCTTCTGAACGGTCAGAATTCCCCATTATAGAAAAACGCAACAGTTAATTGCTGCCAAAAGGGAAAAATTCCTTCTTTCTTCCCTCCTCCCCTGCTTCTCTGTTCCTTATAGTGGAATCAAATCCACCCCCCCTGTAACAAGCCAGTTTGGGGAGGAAACA
Source organism: Myiozetetes cayanensis (assembly GCF_022539395.1). Classification (NCBI taxonomy): domain Eukaryota; kingdom Metazoa; phylum Chordata; class Aves; order Passeriformes; family Tyrannidae; genus Myiozetetes; species Myiozetetes cayanensis. The sequence goes on along the minus strand of NW_026086604.1, from coordinate 112,067,146 downwards.
CAGCTGTCCCTCCAGTTTTCATCAACTACAAACAATCAGTTGTCCACTGGATGATTTTTCTGAACAAGTTTGCTAGAGAATCAGACAAGGAGTGGTGCAAGGAAAAGAGTAAAAACACAGCTAAGGAGGATATGGTTAAAAAAACCCACCACGCTTTTCAACAGATATCATTCAGATTGCCTAGCTGTACCATGAAATGACATTCTTTGAATTAAATAGCTTCATCTTCCTAACAAATAGGTACATGAAATAAATGCAGCATCATTCGTATTTTAGGATTATTAACACACAGTATTACTGCACACCAAATTTAAATAAAAATTTAGGGATTTGCTTTCTCCACCAGTCTTTGAAGAATACCACTTTTGTACAAATATGAAAGCTCACTGTAATTGCTTCTGACCAGAAGATTATGTATATTGTTTTAGGTATGAATTCACTTACACCTGTATTACATTAGTACAGGAACAGCTCTGCTTTATTTGGCACAGGTCTGCATACAACCAGCAGCACATTCAGATCCCCATCTTAGTATACACTATGTTCTTTAAAAGGAAGTGTCTAACATCTGCCCTTACATGATGACAAATTAACTGAATTTTACTGCTAATTTTTTTACGGGTTTGAAATTTTTTAGTTGTCTATCTACTGAAAAGTTCTATTCCAATACTAAATTTTGATACTGTTTACACAGTACCAAAAACAACATCTATGAATAATTTGCTAACAAATTAATCTTTTTAGAATCTTTTCCAGCTAAAAAATCAGAGACAAGTAAGGAAAAAAAATACACCCACAGAAAAGGAATTTACTGATGTTAAACTTCAAGGTAACTTACAACAGTTTTCTTACAGATTCTTAGAACAGTGGTCCTTAGAACGACTGAATGAAGCCATTTGGTCCACTGTTCCATCAGCCAACTCATACACAAACTCTCTGCTAGCCAAGAAATTAAAAAGTTAGAGGTACTGACATCTGAACTTCAGGTTATTAGTATCTGGCAGCACCTCTTTATAACTCAGTGTTTCCTACATTCTTGACCTTTTTTTAATGCTTTTCTGCATCACCAGTTTGGGCACTGTGAAAGTACCCCAGACTCCCAGCACACTTAGGTTTCTCCATTGCAATGATTACTTGACACAACCTGACAGATTCTTTTTAGGTACACGAGAATTTGTACCGAGGTATTTTGACTCTGCTGACCTTTTTTCAGATTAGCAAACAAACTTTAGAAAATAACTGTAGAGAAAACTTCAGGCATGAATAAGACAACGCTCATGACTAAGACAGTCATGCTGCAAGAGAACACACAGAGAGAACAAATCCAGCAGGGTGGCTTTTCACTCATGTTGACTGGCACAGTAACACGAGTCAAGCTGCAGCACACTGGCAGCAGTGACTGAAACCACACATGAAGATTTTATTCATAGCACCCCAAACTCAGACTTTTCTAGTCAGCTCGAGGACTACTAGTCACATTGCATTAGTAATAGAGGAGAGCACGTATCACCTAGAGGTTAGTTATCCAAAAGCAAAGGGAAGCTATCCTCTGCTGTACAAGAGAAGCAAATTCTTGAACTCCCGTGAACGTAATAGCCATCAGCATATTAGGATTGGTGTACCTTTAGGTTATTTCCCTGTCAACCTTGCACTGAAATACTAAAACACCTTGACTGCAATCCTTGAGCTTTTCATACTTCTAATGTATGGGGTGTCCTGAAAATGAACACCACATGATCAGTAGTAACCATTAGAAGTCTGCTCCCTAAAATCTTCAACAGAAAAGCAATAGCAACATACTTACTTAACACAAGGTGCCAAGTAAATGAAAATACACTTTCTTCCTTTCTTTTTGTTTGTTTGTTGGTGTTTGTGTGGTTTTTGTTTTGTTTGGGTTTGTTTCTTGTTTTTTGTTCCTGTCGCAAACATCAAACAAGCTTTAAACATTTATACAACGGTTTGCTCAACAATTTGCTCTGCTTTTTTATTATTAGAAGCATCTATGGTAACACAGCCATAATTTCTGGTAATCTGTTTTCAAAATCTATTCTTTTCTACCATATTAAAATAAATATGAATCCAGTGCTCTTTAAAAAAAAAAAAAAAAAAAAAAAACCAGAAAAAGTAGCTTGAGTTTAATTGCTCAGCTCCTTCTACACAACATGTACTGCTCCTCTAGAGACTTTACAAATCTTGAAATGTTTTACAGGTCTCAGGAATATAATGCATATTGTAGTCTCAATCCTGTAGTAAACTCCATGAGAAACAGAGCATTGGTGTTCCAGACATTTACAGCAATTCAGGAGGAAAACAGAGGCATCAATGAGTCAATAAAGCCTAAATACTGTTCCAAAACTCCCCCCCCACCTTCCTCAGCGACTCATCCTCCCACAACATTCCTACAAAAGTAATTAGGAAAAGCCTTTCAGGATTGTTCACTAAAAGTGCTGACAATCTTGGAGATCATCAAAACTCTAGCCTTTAACTTGCAACTTAAGAACTGCGCCTTGGCAGGCAGAAGAATCCACCTCTCCATAAGAGACACTATATAAAAGATGCATAAAATAACTTCAAATCTTTTTGAAATTATTTTTAAATTGTTCTGCATTTTCATCATCTTTCTGTTACCTGTCACAAATGTTTATCACTCAACTGGCAAAGAAGAAAGTCTACATGGCATATTCTGAAAGAGTTAACTAATATCAGGAAGGATAGGTTAATACGATGCAACTTCAGGTTTGTTTCGTCAAGTAGCTGGAACACCTCCCTTCCTTTCCACCAGCAGACCAATAAGGAACTTCCCCACTCAGCCAACTTCTCACATGCTTTTACAGTCTCTTATTTATGCTTTTAAGTAAAAAAAACCTCCTGGGGCTACTTAATAACAAAATAGAACAACTGCCTCACTTCTTGCAACTGCTCTCCTCCAAGCAACTTGCCTCCATTTTACTCCAAGATTGTGACAAAACCTCAATGTTTTCAGGACAATACTTGTAATATAACAATCGTGGAAAACAATAAGTTGGGGTCACTAAACAGTGTATGACACAACCCACTATCTCAGCCACCATAAAGCTCTGTGCTGATGCCTGGAGGAACAGCCTGAATGACTGCATGCAGCACAGCTCTCTCTAGATCAGCAGGACTAAGACCGTGCTATTTTTCCCCAGACACTTTGCCATTCTTGTATCTTTATACTATGGTACACAACTACCAAGGGAATAAACGCAAGACTGAAGTGTTCATACACTACTACCCTAAAAAGTCCAAATAACCCAGAGCTGCCAGAGTTGCCACAGCTGGAAAAATCTCGAGTGAAGCTCACACTTACCCATTTCTCATAAGTAAAGATGCTCTGTTTAGGGGATGACCCCAGAATCCTAACTGTTCTTATGGAAATATTACATACCAATTTATCTGGTTGTCAGAGTGCTCTTTGAAAATTTTTTTTCTCTACTTTATCTCGGCTTCTTTTGATTTACAAGAAAAAAACTTCTAAATGTTATCTTATAGGTCCTGTGATTTTGTCATGACAAGAAAATATTGTTCCTTGCTCTCTCCTCAAAGATCCCTTCACCAATCGAGAAAGCTGGAGTGACCCTGAGATTAGCTCAGTTGGTTGGAGCACGGCGCTAATAATGCCAAGGTCATGGGTTCAATCCCCTGTATGGGCCACTCACAAACTGGACTCAATGATCAGTGTGGATCCCTTCCAGTGCAGAATATTCTGTGACAGAGGTACTTTCAACACTGAGATTAGCTCAGCTGGTTGGAGTCTGGTGCTAATAATGACAAGGTTGTGGGTTCAGTTCCTGGAGGGGCTGTGCAACTCAAGAGTTGGATTTGAAGATCCTTCAGGGTCCCTTCCAACTCAGAATATTCTGTGTTTTTGGCACCTCACTAGGATAGATATTTGTCTGGTTTTTCATACATCTGCTCCTCTTGCAACTTTTCAATATCTTAATGAAGGAACAGAAAGCCCAAGTCTAACCAGGCTCACTCATTCGCTAAAAAAAAAGAGCGAAAGAAATCAGTACCTCTTCAAGACATGCTGCTTCCATGAAAGGAGGACAGCTTAATATCTCAATTGCAACTCTACTTTACCAATCAGGAAAAAAAAATATAGTAGATTAAGCAGTTTAATCCTCTTTTATATATCTTTTTTCTTTCTCCTTTAAGGTAACTTTTTAAATTATGTCCAAAAGAAAATACAGATCTGATGTTTAGATCTGAGGCTTTTAAACATGTTCTAACTCAAGCAGTCTTTGCACTAACTTTGCTAACACCTTTTTTTCTTACCTGTTGAAAAAAACCGCTGAAGTTTCTTAGATGTGGGGAGTGTAACAAACACACAGATTTATCATTTTAACGATGTAAAAACTAGTAGTAGTACTTTACTTTCAGTGGCAAACTGTATTTCTATGTAAATTGGAATTTCATTGAAATTCAGACAGGATATTAGAATAGCTTTATTAAATGAAACTAGATGAGCTGATATCACAGAGTAAGTTAACAACACACATTTCAAAACACAACTTAAAAGAACTTAGTTTATAAAAACATTTTCAAACACACTGAAGTTTTAAAACTAGGAGATCTGATCCTCACCAATCAGGGAGGGGACGAATGTTTCCCTTCTTTTCACACCAAACTTTTGAGTACTCATTACTGAAACACCTTAAGAAAATGGCAACAAAACACTTTTGAATAATAATTACTACTACTAAGAGCTGGTCTATCACTTGGCTTCTGAGGAACACTTTTCTCCTATGCTTGCAACACAAACAAATATTTGGTATGATTTGATCTTGACACCTCTTTCGGTTGCTGGAACTTACAATATACTTCAATTTTTAGTATTTATTTTCAAAGTTATGTAATAACATTTTATATGCCTTGGCTTAGTATTCATTTAAATCTGGAATGTTAGCACTAAAATACATTGTTCAAAAATACCTGGGTTCCAACAGAAGTACTTGAGAGCATACCATTAGGTCTCCAAGTATTCAATTTTCAAACACAGTTATACACATGTAGAACTACATATTTTTTTGCTCAATCTGCTTTTGAATACTTTCAAAGCACCTATGTAGTGCAAAATAATATTTTCACTGTGGGTGACTTGCAAAAAATTTACTATTTTAAATGAGGAAAATTAAGTTTTCTGCAATGGCTTTCATTTCTAAGTTGTCTCTATATAATCTATAATATACATAAAACCCACTCCCAGGGATGCAATCACTCACATCCATCAGCTATGAATCACATGTACTGCTTGTCATTTATTGAAACATAAACATGCATTTGAAGACTGCATTTGCACATAGACACACAAGACAGTTTAGATGCAAGGTAAACATCTACTTCTGGAAAAATAAAGTCTATGAAAATTAAATACTAAATTTAAATGCTAATTTTTTCAACCCTAAACTGTCTGTCTTAGACTACTTATATGGTCTTTTATTTAGAAAGGTTACTTTTCCTGTCAAAATAAAGTCATTCCTTACTTACTCATTAATACAGCACGGGCATCTTAAAAACTAAATGTACACACACAAATCTAGAACTGCAGAACATTAACAGAGGACACGTGCTTGAATGCACACCTTCTTCATCAAACACCTAAAGTAATCCCCACATACTTCTAAAAATCAATTCCTCCCCAACTCCTAAGATACACATTCCTTCCCAGACTTGATTACAATTTATTCCCCGCTTCTGTGCATTCATCATTCTTTCACCCACACCAGGGCAAGGTTCACTCCCAGCTCAGAACACAGAGGGTAGAGATGCACATTACTGAGCTGTGAGACCAGCCCCGATCCTGTCCCAGCACCAAGCCTCCACCTGATATCACCTCTATCACTTCTTTTATTCTGCATTATTCATCGCTCTATCACAGAGAAGATTGGACAATAAAGGAATTAACTGAACGGTGTGTGGAGGATAGAGGATAAGAAGCAACCGCTTTTTCTTGTCAGGCAAACTATAACATCTGAGGAATCCCTCCTCAGAACTATTGTGTCTGACTCACCCAACTGAGCTACAAGCATTTCCCTCTAGGATAGGATCCTAGTGCTAGGATACTCAGGAGAGTCATGACATCTCTTTGCTACACTGCTTCCTTAAGGGCACCAGAATCAGAAATTCAACACAGGCAAGAGGGAACGCTGCTTCCCCTCGGCTGCTGATATAACTACATAGCTCAAAGCCTACAAAATGCATTAAGCTTAACAAAAGTAAATATTAATATATTGGGGTAACCATTTCAGGTCTGACTGTTCTTCCTTTGTATAACAGTAAAAAAAAAAAAAAAAAAAAGAGGAGGAAGGTGGAAGGATACACAGGACAAAAAAACAACCATCAGTTCTCTGGTCAACATAATAGCAAAGACACGACAGATACTCACAAAAAGCAAGAGAAGAGCACTGAAACAAGACTTGGCAACAACACAACACTTCAAGACTTCCCTGCCTCCACCCCAGACACCCCAGTGTAGCAGCGGAAAGATAAGAGAGAAAATAACAGTATACACAACAACTGTTACATGTATGACAACTGTGCCCTAGGCCCAGCTTCAGCCCGCCTAGAAACAGGCGGCCTGATCCAGATAAGGAAATGGAAAGAACAGAAAGTCAATTGAGCTTTACAGTGGGTCTGGAGAGGCAACTAAAGAGGTCTATAGGACGTAGGGGCAGGAACTTCAACCACCTACTTCTGCTCTGAAATTAAAAAAGTGGTAATAAACACTAATAAAAATAATAAAAATAATAACTATTTACACTTAGTTCACCTCTAGGAGAGTATGTTTATTTCTAAAAAACGGAAGATTTTATTAGGATTTGGCCATATTACATCATATTTGCCAACTGTTTGTACTTCAGACAAGCAGAACCCTGACAGCTTATAGAAACAGACTTGTGGTAGGGTAGTAATACACTGCAACTCTTGGGCACGCCATCATATCCCCACACTCCTCTGAGCACTACACTGGCAGAAGGAGGGAAACTCCTGTGTTGTTCCTGTCCAAAAGCCCCTGCTCCCAAACCAGAGCAATGGCTGAAGCCCAGAACACATCAGTGGCGGGTAGGTCCTTGGGGCAGGAGAAATCCAGTTCAGATTTCAGATGCAAGAAACTTACCCGTAGAGTTAGAAAACACCTAGTGCAGAAGCCATAACAAGTGAATTATGGCATATCACTAGGAGTTATCAGACATTATTCATGTCAGACTGAAAGCCATCCCTTTATTACAGTTAAGAGTATTTGATTTCAAATGAAACTAAAAAAGACAGACAAGTTCCCTCTAACAGAAGGACTGGGGTGGACTTTATTTGTTGGTGGTATTCTTTTGTTTAATTTTGAGTCCATCATCTTATTGATTATATACATTCTTTATGTTTTAAAAAAATGACAATAGCAAAAGTTATTTTTAAAGTACACTAAGGTGGTAATATCTGAATTTAAATTATTTGAAAGGTTGTATCTTTTCACTTACCAGTATACAACTACAGTATTTACTCAAATCAAGTATGAACCAGTATAAACCAAATATATAATTCCCATCTACTAATAATGTACATTATTTCCATTCCGCTCTATCTGAGAAGCACACAGATCTGATATTAATTGTATTTTTTAAAAAGGAAAGTCACATTAACACCCAGTAAATATTCACTTCAAGCTAACATTTCCTAGACCTGAAACCTATCCCTTCATAAAGGGTAGGAAAATGGAAGTGGTGTTCAAAGTCTTCAGGAGTCTCAGCTTCCATTTATCAGGCTTGCGTAGCTCTTAGGGTCAAGGAGAAAGTCTTGACCACATTGACAGAAGTAAGTGATGACGTGTTGCTTGTTTGAAACACTCTTCTGTAGCTCTGAGCGCATTATCACTGTATCACAATGGACACACTTCACTTTGCTACTTGGAATTACTTCACCTTCAACATAAAAGGTATATTTATTAAAAAAAATAGTAACTATTACTGTACCATTACAACAGTTCATTTTCTGTAGTCCCTAAGCACACACAGAGGTTAAAGAATTACTTCTTTTGTTTAAAGTAAGTTTGTCTAGCATTAGAAAATGCCATGAAAATTCTTCTAGTTACAAAACCATGCTTCTGTAACTAACTCTTAAGTTGACACTTTTGTGAGTGATACTTGGACATCATCCACCAGAAGTAATTTATATTACTCTGTTGGTCAAAACTCCACCTTCTACCAACTACTAGAGTGCAGAGCTGCAAGCTGATTCCAAAAAAATCATCAACCAGAACAAGAAAAAAGAAGCCATTTAAAAAATAACAAGTACATTCTATAAATCAGAGGTTATCTTGGTTTATTTTCAGTTCTATAATGCTAACCTATTTTCCAAATAAACATTTTCAATTGTTATACCCTCACCCGTAACTGTGCCTGTTTACCAGGCAACTTGTTACATTTCTTTAAGTTCTGCTGTATTTAGCTGAAAACACAGATAACTTGATGCTTGTTTCCATAAACATTTAATTCCTCTTGCTTTCAAAAGTAAAAGCAGGTATCACCTGACACTTCTATCATGTCTCATTATGACATTCAATCTAAGGCAAATTCTCCATCACAGAAAGCATCTTTCCTTTTTCACAGCTGCATGTAGTTGTTTCCTAACTATTTGAAGCACGAACAAGTGTGCTGTTTGAATCTAAACTTACACATACAACTCTTTACTGAAATACGAGCACCAGTTTATGTACACAGGATTTGCTACTTTGAAACATAAATTAATATCCCATCAAGTTTTAACTATTTCCTCATCTTTAGAGCCAGACTTCTGTTATCGTTCAATTGTTTAACTCGTGGTCTTATTAAGAAACCACTAACAATGCAAAATACATTACTCAGACAGTGAAGCATCCTGGTAGTTTCAACATATTCATAAGAAGTCTAAAGAAACCGAGGTAGTTTCAAAACAACTCACAACCAAACAGCAAGTGGCTGCACATCCAGCAGATATATGGCAAGCAGGTTAAAACCAGACGGCTGAAACTCTTCTGTCCCTACCTCTGCACCTCTCTCCCTCAAGGACAGCATATGATCACCTACACATGAACCACCACCTAAACTAACGTTTGTTGTTTTGTTTTTTTTTCAGCCTGGAACACTGGCCACAGACCCCATCCATTGCAGTACTACAACAATATTGTTCTTTTGTATGCCAGTGTTCTGCAGCTGACATGGAACAGGTCTGGGTTTTGGAGCTGGCTCAGAAGTCCTACATTCACCATTTAAAATGCATGTGAGAGTGAGAAAGAAACAATCTCCTACTATTTGCTGAAAAAATAAATGAACAGAGTTTTAACTAAAATCTGATTATTTCCCTACAACTACTCTAGTTGACAAAAAACACTTAAACTTTTACTGTTTTCAGAGAATGAAAAGTTTGATTGTTTCCACTTGTAGGAAACTGTTGACTCACCATAATTTCAACCCCATTCCATTTAAGAACACGTTTCATTAAAATGCCTAGTCAGTAATTTTCACACTTCATTCTACAGTTTTCTATATGAGCTGTAAAACTTTCAATTACTTGGTCCAACCTAGATGGTAAAAACCTTAATTCTGAAGAGCTACCCAAAGACCACAGTTGATCAAGATCACAGAGTATTGGAGGAAGGAAAGGAGAATCATTTTAGCTTCTCTACTTAGGGCTGTTCCCACATCTAAACTGTCTAATTTCAAGTGGCACACCTAGAAACTTGCTCATAATTTTTATATACCTTTCCATGCTGCCAGCTTCTTAAAATGAAAAAGAGAATTACCAACATAAAATGCAATAATTAGAGCCATGGAAATAGTCCACCATCAGAATACATAAGATTTGTTCACCTCATTACATTCTTTTCCAACAGCTCCAAGACGTAGAGAGACAAGAACAAGTTTGCTGTTACTCTCTCAAACAAAACTTCTTAAAAGCTCCTACCTCTGTAAGGCACATGTATGTGCTTAAAGATGCAGTTATCTCACCATCTACAAATCAAGATTCATTGTCTTCTGCTTAAACATTGAAGAATTCATCCTCAAAGCTGAGCAAGAGAAAGGTAGGTAAGTTACTGATTAGCTGAACCAGACCCCTTCAGGTCACCTTTGCTCCTCCTTCCTCTCAGGTCTCGGCAGAACCTTGAGAGCATCCACTGTTACTACAGATGAGAGGAGCATTTCTCTGCACTGAGGGCCAGGGCTTGTGCTCTCAAAGGACTTCAAGCCGGCTCAAAATGATTCAGTAGTTCTAGAGTCAGTTATCACCAGCACCCTCTCTAAACTTTTTACCTCCGACCAATGCATGAAAAGCAATGAAGTACCCCCTCTTGGGCCTATTACAAATTTACAACTTTTAGAAGATCATGAAGTTCAATTCCAAGACACAAGAGCAAGCACACAGCTCCCGCTCCCTAAATGTCTCTGAAACTTGGGAACTTCAGATATTTTCTTTTCAGACAGTTGCAAAAGAAGATGGGATCAACACAGAGCCCCTCTGGTAGCCCGCGAAGGCTTTGCTATAGGAACAAGAGGCAGTAAGTGAGACTTCGGCGGCACGACAGACAGCCCCCATCTTGCTCTACAGGACAGCGACCTCAAGACAGTTCTGTTGACCCACCCGCTGCCCCTAAGGCAGGAAGCTCCTTCCCACCTCTTTGCTTACAGACTGACCTTTTCCCTTACGGCCCCTACCACTCCGAGGACCCCCCAAGGCTGCAAGCCCCTCTTGTAACACCAATTCCAAGCCCAGGCTCTCTTCTCCTACCCCGGACCCCTCCACCGAGCAGCTCTACAGCGCTTCCTTTTCCACGATAGCCATCGGCTTCTTCCCTCCTTTCAAAGCCAACCCGCGCTCTTTCCACGTACGCAAGGGACGCAAAACGAAATAGCAATAACAATAAAACACGAGCAGAAAACCGCACGAACGACAAAATGCAGCCCCGCAACTCACCACCCAAGTCAGTCCCCCGCTGCCGCCACCGCCGCCGCCGCCTCCTCCTCCTCCTCCAGACTTTGCCATTTTCTGCCCGTCTCTCCTCGGCCGAGGCGAGGGCGCTCGGAGGCGGCCGGGAGGGCCGGCACCGACACCGCGCTGGGGCCGCTCCCGCCCTCAGCGGCACCGAGGAAGGGCGGCCGAGGGCCCGCACAAAGCGCCCCTTCCGCCGGGCGGGGAGGCAGCGAGAGGGCGGGCGGGCCCAGCCGGGCCTGCAGCTCTCCTTAGTTTAAAGGGACGGGCCGGTCCCTTCGCCTCACGGCGGTGGCGGCAACAACAGCCGCCGCTATCGCCGCCGTAGCGCTGCTGCCTCCCTCCTCCTCCTCACCCCCGGGCCGTCCCCCCCGGCAGCTACAAAGGGCCGGAAAACAGATTAATAATAAAAAAAAAAAAATCTCCCCTTCCCTCCCTCCTCCCTTGTCCCCTCCCTCCCTCGCTCCCTCCCTTCCCGCCCCGCGCGCGCGCGTTCCCGCGCAGGCCCCCCGCCCCCGAGCCGCGCTCCCCTCACACACACACACACACACACACACGCACACCCGGAGCTGGCCCGGCCCCCCTCCTTCTTCCCCTCCTCTTTCCGTGCCGGTGCCCGGTGCCGCTCCCCCGCCGCGGCCGAGCCCCCGCGCCCAGACAATCAATACCCGCGCAGCCCCCGCCCGCCCGCGCCGCTGCCCCTTCCCCGCTCGGAGCCGGCCCGGCCTCCGCTCCCCCCCGCGCCCGCCAATCACGGGCCGGCCCGCCAATCGCGCGCTGGAGGCGGGAAGGCTGCGCGGGCGCCGGCCAATCGGAGCAGCCAGAAGGAGCGGCTGTGGGTGACGTCACTGCGGCTGGCGGCAAGGCCGTAGCCGCCCGCAGGGGGGCGCTGCGGCGCGGGAGAGAGGCGGGGCCGCGGGAGCGGGAGGGGAGAAAGGAGGGACCGCCTGCCGGGTGAGCTGAGGGATCTCTGAGCCTACCGTCCCCCTCTGCCCACCTGCCGGGTGAGCTGAGGGATCCCTGAGCCCACCGTTCCCCTCTGCACCGCCAGGAGAGAGAGGCTTCGCCTCCCCCTGCCCCCGCGGGGAGATTGGTTTTGGAATTGGCAGGGCACGGCTGTCCCGTTGTCCTGGTCTGTCAGGTGGATGATGCTGCGATGTGCGGGCGGAGAAGAGGCGACGCGGTAGGTGGGACAGGCTGTTTGGGGGTACGGTGGTCCACTGCCCCTTTTCTGCCAGCCCCGTAACTGATCCCTGCCACCGGTGCGCCCTAGGGCGATTCCAGCAGGATGGAAGTCCCGATACTCCCCACAGGAGTGTGTTTACAAACCACTGCCCTCTTCTGGGCCGTAGGGATCGGCCTGAGGAGTTCTTTAACTCGGAGAGCTCACAGAACTTTATCGTACACTTGAGCATCATCCTGTGAAGTCCGTTTATAGGGTCACAGAACACAACACCCTGTTCTGTACACAGCACACAACCCTCTTCTAAAATATTTGCCGTTTTGGAAAAAAAAACCCTGCCCTGTGTTGAAACTTAGCATCTACTACCTAGACCTAAACGGTGTGTGTATGAAGCCCGAAATTCATGTCATTTTAGATATCAGCACGAAAAATATGTACTGTTTTAGATACTTTCCACCAAAAAATATATATGGCCATAAATATTATAATCATAGATTTTTTTTTAGAAGCTTTTCCTTTTGACACAGAAAAATGTTTCACCACATGCAGCTTCTCAATTAGTAATTTTCATTCTGCTGTGTGAAATGCAAAGGACCTACCTAGTCTAGCCTGTTCCACTCTATGAATAATTCCAAATGCAAAGTCTCAAAAGAAGGGATTAGTAGGAGCACTGCATCTGAGTTAGCAGACAAATTGATATCCAAAGAGAATAATTTCAAAGGAAGAGCAATAATTTAAAGATTTTTCCTTTTGCAAAGTGCTTTTCCTTAGAAGTAAAGGGATTGGAAACGGAGCAGCTGCTTTTGAGGAGTCAGTTGTAATGTTCAATTATGCCTCAAGGGAAGGATCAGAAGAATTTCTTGTAAATATTGCTTATTTAGCATAATTTTACCCTGCCAGTTTCTAAGGAACTTATTAAACTAATATATAAGTGCTGCACAGGGATTATGGAAAATAATGGCATCTGCCTAGAAGGGACAGTAAGTTATCTGTTACAGCCCAGTTTTATTGCGGCTGCTTTTACCTCTGAGCTGCAGGCTGTGTTTTCTTCTACTTTGGGCAAGATAAGAAACAGTGTTTCTCGCAGAACTAGAAGAAGGTAACACTTGCAGGGCTCTTCCTAGTGCCTCAGAACTTCGGGCTTGCTGATTAGAACTGTGGTGTGGGGTTTTTTTTCAAACTCTCAAATTTATATGTAGGACCCGTCAAAATGAATCATGTACAACAAACCAGGACTGCTGTAGCAAATATCGTGAGGACCAGAGAAAACAGAATGAGTGCATCTGTTCAAAGCTTTCTGCATTGGCAGAGAACCATTACTGCATTCAGCAGAAATAGAGCAAGTCACAAACATTAGTGTACTCTGGTCTCATTAGCTCCAGCTGTTTAGTAAATAGGCTGTTCTTAGTGTGGGAAGTGTGCCTTTTGCAACCCTCTATCCTGAGCCAAGTAGCAGATAGTGATCTAGCTTGAAGACAGCCAATTCCATATATATTAGAGAAAGACAGAGGGAAGGAGTTTCTTCTTGGCACTGATCTTTGAATGTGCATGGTCAGACATGTTCAGTCTATGTGTCATGCTGGAGAAAATATAGGAGGAAATGTTGATGTTCCTCCAAGCATTTTCTTTAGTCTTTGAAATTACTTTGTCCAAGTTGGTCTTTGTTTAATTCTCATCATATACTGTGCTAGCTGCATGGCATGTTACTGGCTTATTGTTGATGTTGCTTTTATCCTAATACTTATATGTGTATGCTGAGTGGGTGCATTCCTACCCATGTAGGATCGTGGGACAAAGTTCTCATGAGACTACAAGCAGCTGCCTCTGTCGGTTGCAGAGGTGGAGTGGTGAAAGGAGACTGTTCATCACATTTTAAGTGATCCCTGCTAAAACAAACACAGAATTAAATTAGAGCATGAATCAAATTTAAGCATCATAACATTTTGATAGGAGTGGAATTTTTTTACTGGATGCCACCTACCCTATCATGCACTACCAGTTTATTTCAAATACTTCACACTTATCATGTGACATTTTAAATTAATAATCCCCTTGAGATAATATACACAAAGTCCTACTTCAATTCATTGGAGCTTTACTTGTCCTCATAGTTAGAGACCGTAACATAAATAGAAGTACCCTACAGATTTCCAAAACAATCATCTACTTAAACCAGTTTCACTACTGGTTTTAGTAAGCAAAATATTTTTTGTAACATTACTTTGGGTTCAATCTTTTTAGCAGTGAGACAGCTGTACGAAGGATCTTTAAGTATTTCTGTGTACATTCATCTACTCTGAGGGTGCACTTGGATACAACCACTTACCTAAATGACCAATCACAGCTCTTAGTTTTCTGCAAACTACACAGGAAAAAGTGTAATTTTGTTCTAAAATATTTATGGAACTAAGCTGATGCCCATTACATTATACATTCCACATTGTATGTAGTTGTAATAAGATATAAACAAACACTGCATATTTTAATACCAAATATTTACATTTGCAATAGAGGTATTTCCATATTCTACTGCATTTTAAAATTCATCATAATTCATTAACATAATTGTGAAATAACTGATCAAATTATTGAGTAGGAGTGCGGTAGTACAATATGACAGTGATCAACATACTTTTACCGCCTTCTTTGTGAATGAGCTTCAGGCCATGATTCCAAGGTATTTAAGAAAAGTCTACCCATGTCTGGATCATCTAACAATATAAATTTAGCTAGGTCGTGCATATTTACACAACTGTATTTCAAATACCTTTGTTGCGTTAGCAAGAGCCCACACTAGTGGTTTTCTGTGGCTATACAAACTGTCAATGCCCTGCCTGACATTCTCTTTTGAACCTTGCCCAGGACTTACTTTATCCGTGGAGTGTTCTCTGTCAGTAGCTTTTCCTGGGGCCAGACTGATCTACAACCAGTCTCTTGGAAAACACCAGGTCATTTCCATCTTTGTCCTCCAAGAACAACATGCCACTTAGTGACAATTTGGCAGAAAGATTAAAGGAGTTAAACCCTGCTTACTCTCCAATTACTCCCCCATAACTAACCTGTTAATTGCTGTTCTATTGCCAGAGGTGTGGAAGACTTTCAAGCAGGGCAGGCTGTGAGTGTACTACTGACAGGTTGTTGCTAGGGAAGAGGTCCAGCAGAAGCCCCAGGGACCTGGGGCCCAGGGACCCCACGGCCCAGCACCTGGACTGCCCACTGTGTGGCTGGGACCGCTGCACTGACCAGACTTTCCCCAGGACCACACCATCTCCCCCCTGCAAGAGAGACGGGCTGTGTTAGAGACCATCATGCTGACTTGCTTGGCTTCTGTCCTGAACTGCACTGTCTCTCACACAGAATGTGGAAGTGGTGTCACTTGTTAACATTAAATATTTAACTGTGACTAGAAGTGCTTTAGTATCCAAGTCCACGCAGTGTCCTCATTGTCAGCTCAGTCTTAAACTGTGACACACATTCTCTGAGCAGCATAAACAGAGTTGCTACTAAGCCAGGGACTGGTCATAGTAATTAAACTCATTTGTATTGAAGTTCCTTTTCCAGGAGAAAGCTTCCTTGTGCAGTGACCACATAGGGCAAGAGAAGTTGCATGTGGAGATGAAGCAAAGGAGGTTGAGCTGGCCCTGCTGGGAGGAATTCTCAATGTGAATAAAATTAATATCCATTATTAACATCTGAGGTTTTTAAAAGAGTTTGTGGCAGTGGGAAAAGCTGCAAGTGCTGAGGTGGGGCAAAGACAACAGAAAGAAACACATAATAGAGAAAGAGATGTGTTTTGAGATCTGTGCTGAACATACATGACATGGCAGTGGCCATCAGCAGCTATCTGAGCTGAGAGGCAGATTGCTGTGATCATCTGAAGGCTGGGAATCACCAACTGCATTAAGGTATTGGTAATTAGTGTGAAGAATGCAAACCATCCAATGGTTTGCATGTGGCATGCCATTTACAAAGACACTTCCTTGAGCTCAGGGTGCTGAACACAGCAAAGCATGCTAGGCTTGCCTCACTTGAGTAGCTTTTCTGTGTGTTAGCCACATAACCCTTTCTGTCCCTCTATGCCAGCCCTGAAAACTCCTGAAAAGGAGCTCTCTCTTTTCAAAGGGCAATATATTTTTGGCTAAGACATGGAGTTTTGTCTCTAGCAGTTCATCCAAGACTCTTTGGGCAAGAAAATGTGAATGGTGATTAATTTTTACCCAGCAACACTCTCCTTGCTCATTGAAGGTCCCCATTATCAATGTATTTCTACAGCCTTCCAGACAGAAATCCATGATGGATCCAGAGTGAGTATCAAGGCTGCTTCCTAATAGCAGTTTATGTCTACTCCTTCCTGGGAGGCAGGAAGGTGAAGGAGTCGTTGCTATACAAAGCATGCATGGATACGTTGAATCTGTGGGGAAAAGCGATGACTGATGTAGACAACAGAGAAGCCCACTATTCTGGGAAGTGTCTAAAGAGATGGTACTTTGCTCTTATGAGCTAATGAGCTAAAATTCAATCATCTCTGATAAACTGGTTTGATTTATGATTAGTAGTTACAGGGAGGAAATAGGAAGGATAAGCTTTTCTGCACAGCTTCATTGTACCACCAGTTTTGACTGGAATTGATGATGACTAGGTCAGGTTGAGCACTTGCATTTTCTTTCTCAGAATGGAGTTGTGTGGTTCTCGTGGCAATCCAAGAAGAGGAAAGTCTCAGGGAAGACCCAATAGAGGCAGATGGCTCAACCTCCATTGAGGCAGAGTATGTTGTTAAGGTGTGGCCAGTGCAGCTTATGCTGAGGTCAAAGGCAAAAAGAGAAGGAGGCTACAAGTTTTGGAAAAATTGGATAAGTGAATAACTGAGGCAAAGAACAACAGAAAGAGTTGCGTGAACGATGTGTTAACACCCAACTGAAAGAGGGCTAGGGAAACACACATGAGGACATCAGCAAACAAGAAACCTGAGCACAGAAAGTAGGAAAGACAATAAGAAGGAACTCCTGAAAATAAAATTCTGGGCTAACTATGAAGGGTCCAGTGAGGCTCAGAATAGCAGAACCAGAGACAGTCAGACAGTTTGAAGTTACCCATCCAAAAAATTAATGAACAAACCCTTTGAGCAAATTTGTACTGGCAGCTTGAGTTTATACTGGTTTAGTGCTTTGAATCATTAGATCATGATGGGTTTGATTTGGTACTAGATACCTTAAAATTTGAATTACTGTTTTATAGCCCACAGAACAGGGAACATAGGGAACATGCTTCTGACAATCACAAAGCAGTTTAGAAGAGGAAGTTTATATAATAATATGGTTTTGTGAGTACTCTTTTCTAGCTAAATCATAGAATCATAGAATTAACTGGGTTGGAAGAGACCTCCAAGATCATCAAGTCCAACCCTTGATCCAACCCCATTGTGATTAAGTTGTTTATCTTTCTAGGAACCTGCTTAGTAAAAATTCCCTTTGTTCAAATGCATTGTTTCAGATTACCTATGTTAAATGTATACTTGAATTAAAAAAAAAATAAAAAAATAAAAAAGGTAGACCTGAACAGATAAAACGTGCATAATACTAAGCCACACACTTAAACATAAGCATTATCCAAATTTACAGCTGCTTAAAAATTACTTGTTATAGATCACCTTTTCAGCAGTTTCTCAGGTGGTCCAATTTGTAACAGAGCTCAACAGCAACAGTTCCTATTTATTTCAGTAGAAGTTGTGTAATTCAACAGTTTGTATGATTAAACAAGCAGTGTTTAAAATGGTCACTGCTAGCTGCTTCATGCCCTTCTCTATTTTCATTAGGTCTTAATATTAAGCAAAGAAGATCAGAAATGCATCAAAAATCTTTTGTTATTCCTTTAGATTCTTTAACACATTGGTATTTCTGGGTTTTGAATGTTTCTCTCAAAGATATCAGTTGTCCTCCATTATTTGCTTCAATAGTGGTGTTTCTCCTTAGTATTTTAGTCTTGCTGCCTTTATTATGACAATGGGTAAACAGAGTAGCAAATGCAACAGAATAAATATTTTTACGTCTAGGTTATGGTCTCCTGTTCTATTTTTACCCAACTAACACTGCTTATATTCTCTTTCCACCACCTACCTTATATTGTTCCCATTTACCTATAGATTCTTCATGCCACTTAGGGCCCTCCCGTTTTTATTTAAGAAAAGTAAGAACACATTACCTCAGTCTTTAGTTGAAGTAAAATCATCCAGATCAGTGGTTGTTATATGCCTCTTGCTCACTATGTGGCCACTGCTGGTAGAGGAAGCAGAAGCTGCAGTAGCAACAGCTTTCAGTATTGGCCAGGACACTGTGTGTGATTACTTAGGAATTATTTAGCCAGCACTTTGCTATGGCAGAGTTATATTAGAATCCGGGAACCTCAGTCTAGGTCTTCAGCCCTGCATGGGTTCCAAAAGTATCTCTCTATTTCTGAGCACTTCAGAAAGCTGCATCCTGATCACAGCATTTCTTTCTTTAAGATTCCTGTCCGTCACCTGTGAGGAAGGAAAACAATCTTTTGAATGACTTTGAATATATGTGCCTTAATATTTTTTTAGTTCATTTTAATGTTCTAGAATAAAGTTTTTCACATATAGAATGCATTAAAAGTAACTTGGTTTGATATACTTATATTTGTGGGGTTTTTTTTAACCTAAAGAATATGGAAGCAGTAGTCCTCATTATTTTATAAATTCCTTTTGGAAATCGACTGTGGATTTAATTTGTATAACAGTGAATAAAAATGTTTTGTCATCAATGCAGTTCTTTTAGAATATTCCTCCATTTCTTGCAAACTATGAAGCAAAGAACTTTAAAAAGAGGTACTGAATGTTTTACCTTAGTAACAGACCAAAATATGAAAGAAGGCAGCGTATGTACTTTTGCAACACATCTGTTAACTGTTACACAATGATCATATCCCTCATTCTTTTAAAACTAATTTTGCGAAGAACAACTTAGTGATACACTGTGTTCTTATATAACAGTTAGAATAAATTTTCCTGTACCATGTTTCATAGTAAACTCATGCCAAAGTTTTTAGCATCATGCTATTGAATTGTTGTAATAACAACTCACCTTCTTTTTCGTTTAGTTGGTTTTCGCTGAGCCTTACTATTCCACACATGTTCTTCTTCTGGAAATTTTTATACCAGAAAGCCTTTGAAGATTGGGAAGCTCTGAAGCTCTTGAAATTTATCTGGATGTAGTGTGGTTTCTTGTATGTTGGCTTTTACTGCTGCTCACATTCTTTTATTTCCGGGTAAGCGATGCAATGAATTTGTCAGGTTTTCATGAAAAGGCAATTATCCAGAAATTGCAACACAGTATCAGTTTCTGTCCCACTTAACATTTTTTTTCCTCCGCTGCGTCTTAAATTAGAATATGCAATTTATGCATCAATATCTTTTCTAGCAGTTTTTGAAACTATTTGACACTGTCAGAATTCCACTTACCTTGTAACAAGTATTAAGGTTAGTTCTTTGGGTCAAGACAGAGATATTATTACAGATTCTTTTGTGTTCCTGTACCCTTTGAGATATATTTGACATGCTACTGGAATATGACATTTTTCTACTGAGTTCATTTCTCTTGAGGCTCATGATGGGAAACATAGAAGCTCTTTTTTTTACTTTACATCTTGCAATTACTTTATTGAAAAGGCACTTGTTAGTTCCAAAGGCATGCATGAGAATTCTTCAGGTTTGCTAACCCGTTTTTTTTCTATCATTTCTCTCAAAATATGTTGGACTCAGTTTTCTGGGACATGAGCAATGATGATGAAAGAGCACACAAGCATAAAGACTGAAAACACAATGAAACTACTTGAAGTCACAGAATAGCTGAAGTTTAAAAGATCAACTACATACGTATGGTTCTTTGTGACATTTAATTCTCAAATCATAAAGTTTTCCTCAGCTTTCTAATCACATTATCCATTCTCCCAAATAATTAAAGGTACTAATTTTGAGTTGAGTTGTGTGGAATTGAAGAGAATTCAAAGCAAACAATGCTTTCTTTTGTGATAATTTTTGTTAAAGTACAGCAGAGTAGGAACCATACCAACTCTCGGACTACCACAAAGACAAAGCACAGTTACAGGCCACGTAGGCAGGCACATTAAGCAACCCATGGGAATGTAGCAGGAGCTACAGCAATCAAGGCACATGCTCCAGCTCTGAGCTGCTTCAGCAAACCAGCATGACTGCATTTAGCCACAAAGCCAAACACCTCGTTGTGCAGCACAGCACTCCCAAGCTGCCCAGTACAACAGACATTCTCCCAAAGGAGCGCACACACAAAACATGGCATTCAGATGCCTCCATCCAGCTTCTGTTTAATGTTTAAATCTGCCCAGCTAACTTTTGATCACTTATCAAATGCTGTGTTTCACGAGTAGAAAGAAGATTGCAGCACCTGTCATCCCACTCTTGATCTATGCTCCTTTATGCTGGCCCTGGTGGGATATCCCATGATCTGCGAGGTTGGTGCTCCCTCCAGGGTTGTTAACTATGCCAGGGCCATTGCTTGCTTAACAGGTTCTGTAACAGAGTAGCATGAAGATGCAAATACCGTAATAGTTAAAACTACTTTTTCAATTCCCTCTAAACGAATTAGCATGTTAATGGCGTGGATGCTGTGCTTTGCATTTCTACTCCTACAGGTCTTTGCATATGTATGAAAAGCAATAGTTAATCCTTCAAAAAGACATGAAATAAAAATATTGTTCTCAATTCAGTGTTTGGGTTATTCTCTGGAGTTAAATTGAAAGTATGCCCTTTCAACAGATACCTATAGCATAGCATGCAAACTTAATGCAAATTTAATGTATAATCTTTCATTTGAGTTCTCATGGCAATTTCTTCAGTTGTCCTTCTGTAATGTTTCTATAAGGTGTGAGGAACAGTTTTCCCAAGAATTAAAACCTGCTGATTTAATTTGGTCAGGAGCTTCATTGCCCTTCTAAACTGTATTTATAAACATACAAAACCATTCTGGGTTCTAATATTGGTCCTAACGTCCTTCCCTTAGAATGGCTACTGCTTCCCTTTCCCCTGCTTTGTGGACCCTACACCACCCCCCTCACTTCTCAGGCTCCTGGATGACAGTGGGTCTCAAAATGGTGTGAGGAAAGGCCTATGTTACCAGGTCTGCACCAGGCTACCATTGGTGGCCAGTAGGCTTGCTGGGAACAGGAACTATGCTGGGAACATAGGAGTGAGGAATGATTATTGAGGGACACATTACTGGAATGATACAGGGTGAGGATTCAGTTGTCCTGTGAATACACCAAGGTTGTGGATACATCACCACCCACCCCCCCTCCAAAAAAAAAAAGCAGGTAGGAATGAAAATGATAAAAGAAGTGAACAAAATCTTCCAACAATGACAGCTGTGACAGATTCAGAGGACCACATTCAAGGAACTCCCTCAGCAGACCATGGTACTGTCATCCTTAGAGCATCCTTTCTCGCACTGCCCATCAGAGAAGAAGGAACAGCAGCTACCATGAGCTGGGGAATACATGTAAGCTGTATGGGGTGTTGGGGTATCAGACTGCAATACACAGGGGAAGCAAGAAAATGACAGAATCCAGGGATGTTGTGGAAGCCTCCAGATCTTACCTAAGAGTCAACTGGAACATTGTCTTGATCACCACTGCAGAAACTGCTTCAAAGGATGAAAGCCACTAGTTTAGAAGAAGGGGAATTTGGAAGGGGTTTTAACAGTGAAAACAACAGGGAGGGTTACACCCCAGTGGACAATGGACATCAGATGTTAAACAAATATCTGATTATGCTGCACTGTAGGATACATCCATCTTACTACTAATACAGCTAATGCTCATATATAATCTAGTGCTGGTTTTCTCATTCTAATGTGTGTTAAATACAAAATGCACTAACCAGTACTGCTAGTGGTTTATTCCTGCTCAACCCACAAGTAACACTACATGACTGGAATGTCCCTTCCATACCATTTTTTAAATAAAAATATCCCCCAGTTATGGATTTAATGTTCAATCCTAGAAATACAACAGGTTCTAATTGATTTGCACTGAATTTACCACATGTCAGTAAAACTCAAGTTCTGTAAAAATGAATGGTATTATTTCCTTTCTGTTTTTTTCTGCACACACAATCTTTCAGCTACTCTTCCACCAGTATACATGTTGCCTCCATTCTCTACTCACAGATGGACCTTGTATTTTTCACTGACTATTTACAAAAGGTTGGTGATCAGTCCTGTATGTGAAGTAAATGAAATAAAAAAGGTAAATGTACTCTGGCAAATGTTTCTTAGTCTGTTTCCTATCACAGAGGCCAGAAATGCATGTAAATCTCCCTGTGTCTTCAGAAAGTTATTTATATACTGGGACTGGCTGAATGCCCATTTCTTCATATCTTTCTGTCATTCATTCACTTTTTTCAGCAATAAACTAGTGTACAAATATGAAGTACTGGCAAACCTTAAAAATGTGAAACATAGCTATGAAGTTTCAGATTAGTCACAGCACATAGTCAAGAAAAATTGCAACATCTGCTGCAGTAAATATGAACCCTGAGTTTTCACCCTTGCTAAAAAAAAAAATCAAATGAATTTATATTAAAAAAAAAATTATCAAAGACTGACTGAAGTAGAGGAATAACCGATACCAATAATAATGTTGTCAGGGGCCGAGACAACTTCTTATAAAGGCAGATCATACATAGTACTGACACTTGAGCAAGAATTTGCTAAGATGTTGTTTCCTTTTGAAAGGCTCCATGATGATACAAATTCCTTTCAAAAATATTTATGAAAAAACATGAAACAATTAGCTTTTTTGCAAAATAAAACCCTAAATGACGCAAACTTTACATTCATTTATCAGTGTTAACTTGATCTCAACCTTCTTCTATCCTCAAGTGTTAAAATTAAACTGCAGCTTCTAACACTTCCTCCACTTCCTGTTTGTCCTGCTACCTTCTTGTGGAGGTGTTGGTTTGTTTTTTTTTTTATTCCAAACTTTAGTTTTAATTTTTGAACGGGGTGAGGACTATTTTCTTTGAAACCATTATTGCCAGAATCATGGAAATCAGTAAGCATACTTAGGCAACAAACTCCTACCTAAACAACTTAAAAGAAACACACAAACCAAAACCAGTTTGGGGCCAAACCAGAATGGTTCCACAATGCTTAATGCAGTCCACAAGCAGGCACTTCCATTTTGAACAATAGAGTTTTAAATCTTTTTTTGCCAGTGGTGAACTTTGCTTTTTAATATACCATATATTTCCCTGATACTTTGGCTAGAAGTAAAAACTGCTGCAGTTTAAGTACGTTATTTTGACTTTTGGTATAGTGTAAGCTTGGACACACATATAATCCATTACCTTCTATCCATCTCATCACAATGGTTAACGGCAGAAGCAAGAAGTGAGTCTCTCTGTCCTTCCATTCTGTACTTTGCTGGTGTTTCCATCTGCTCTAAAAGGTTGTGACCAACTGTTCCACCTACTCTACTGCGAGTTTGCTTAAACATTACTCTTGGATGTCTTCATTTTCTTATGTCAGCTGGTTTCCTTATGACTGTTTCACAAGGGAGGCTATATATTGTTATCCGAACTGCTTATCTAAAGTAAGTCCAGCACTTCCTTTTGATTGTGACAAGAGATAAACTGCTGGATGATGTTTTTCAGGGGGGAAGATATTTTCTCCTGGGACTTCAAGGATATGGGAGACATACACTATATTACTGCAGTTCCAAGGATATGAAATAACACATAGCATTATGTAACAAGAGGATCAATTTAACAGAATGTACACTGAAACATCACAATCAAAATGCATGGTGAAATCATCTTTTCCCCCAATTTTTAAGACCTCTAATAGAAGGTCATAGCTAGCCAGCACTTAAGACTCAGTCCTTGAAGTATCTGTAGGTGCTCAATGCCACA
Organism: Myiozetetes cayanensis; assembly: GCF_022539395.1. NCBI lineage: Eukaryota > Metazoa > Chordata > Aves > Passeriformes > Tyrannidae > Myiozetetes > Myiozetetes cayanensis. The sequence continues at coordinate 112,043,024 of NW_026086604.1, read as the reverse complement.
CTGAAATTTCATAATCATTACAGACAGCATGCTACTAAAGCTCTTGGTTACAGTATGCCACTAAACACACTCTTCCAAAATCAAAGATCCCAATTATCCACTGGATCAAAAAAGAACCTGTAACAAGGCAAGCAGGATCTTGTTCTTAATTTTAAAATTATGTAGCTTAGATTAGTAAAAACAAAAATATTTTAAAACAGATATTCCTTAAATCTTGGACTGCTTTTCAAAAAAGCTGTTCACTATTCTGAGCAATTTTCTTCTACTGAAAACTTTAAGGGACATAAATATAAATGAACACACAGAAAAATACCTCAAAAACAGGGTCGAGTTATGGAAGCTACTTTTGCCAGCACTACTTATGTAGTCCACTACATTATAATTCACCACAAAATTTTATTAAGTCCTGTTATTTTTTTGGTTTCTGGGTGTCATCAATTTTAATTACTAATGCCTTTTTTTTTGTTTTGCTTTGCTCAGTCTGAATATTTTTAATCTATCCCTTTTATCTCCTTTTACCAAAAAAAGAAATCAACCTAATTTTTGTCATAGTGTACATATCATACAGCTACAATTCTCCACATAAAGCAGATTAAAATGTATTTTACATTACATGAAAATGTGTAGAAAAAGATAAAGCTGCAGAAACTGAAGCAGGCTAATTATAAACAAAGCTAAGAGCTTAATTATAAAGCTTACCATGAAAAAAACAAAGACCAAGGATAAGAATAAAAATCTTATCAATGGAAAAATCCCTGTTCTCTTTTTCAGACATGTAAACCCTTATACATTTCACAGTATCTGTACACCTAAAATACAAATATTTAAGGCTGTTTACCCTTGGCTTGTTCCTTCACCATTTTTAAGTGCCGTAACACAGTCTCAAAATTCTGCTCCATAACTTTAGGGAAAAAGAAACTGTATCAACCTACTGAAGACTTTTTTTTTTTTTTTTTTTTTTTACTCTACTGTCCTTCTGCTTGGGTTAAATATTCAAGATTAGCATAAAGAACATAGAATTGTCCCAGATACTAGTGCTATTACTCTTTCCTGCTGCTCCTGTTGATGACACTACAAGACCAACAATCCTATAATAACCTGTAATAAGCGTTGCATCATAGATCACTGCTTAGAGAGGCCACAAGCTACAAGGCATAAGGCACTGCTCGCAAAAACAGCACCCCATAAAGTAACAGTGGAATAAACTAGCATAAAGTTGAATAAACTCAAAAAAACCTGTTCATAATCTAGAAAGGACCTAGGTCTATTCCAGCAACTGTTTAAGGAAGTCACCTGTCTGTAATTTCCTTCTCAACCCTCCATATGATGTGAAGCAGTGATAGAAAAGCTCCTTCGATATTGACAAATTTTTTTATGTTGTTGAATTACTTGGCAAAATTTTAAACTTTATCCAAAACCAGAGGTTTAAACCTACAGTGAAAATTAAAGACTTATTTTAAATAATACCAATACTTAAAAAATTATAAGTTGACAAATACTAAGGAGGTCCATTAAATTCTTAACTAGTACACTTCCATTTCTAGCTTTAGCAACTAAAGGTAAAGAAATGAGTAGAGTGCACCTGGAGGACAGATATCCTGATATCTGACTGGAACAATCTCTACACCCCTTGGAATTCCTTTGTTTTGGCGTGTTTTGTTTTGAGCTACAAGAACTCTGCAAATGGGTGTTGCCAGCTTCTGGCAGCCATATGTGTTGCCTACCATCTGTTTTCATTCCACTGCACTATGGAGACAAACATACTTTATTTTTAGTGTTCTACATTTCCTGATGTTGCACATAATAGGGATAATATCTCATATGTAGGCCACTAGATGTGAAAAATCTCTCATGGATAACAGACAAGTAAAGGTGACAGATTATCATACAGGACCAGACAAGATAATTTTCATTACTTACTTCTCCATGCAAGCAAGTATATAATTTACACTGAAGTTTGCTTGATTCTTGAACACCTGTGCTTTCTTTCCACACCGCCTAGAAGGGGCTTCCTTCATATGTTTTAAAGATACATCTTTTCAGCAACTTCCAGCAGTGTAGGAAATTACTACCAATAATGTAGTGGGTTGCCTCTAGTAGTTGCTATTTTGCATACAGCACTCAGCATCAAAACAGGATATGAAGAAATTAACAGTACGATCAACTCTAGACAGAAAACAGTCCTACAAACGTCTGTTTGAAAGGAGGAATTCTGTGCACAGGTTCCCACATAGTTCTGTCGGAAACCATGCACTCCAAAATTAGTTCGCAAGAATTAACTGGGCAGTACAGTATTTATGTAAATTTTGGTTGAAAAGATTTCACTCTTACACCTCAACTTTGGAAGGCACCCATGGCATGCTGGACAGCTAGGTGTTCCTTAAAATGTACCAGACTAAGCTGAATTCTTGAAAACATTGCTGATTTTACCTGTATTAAGTCATACGTTTCTTAATTTAACCCCATTTAACCTCCACCTCCTCAAACTTCTAAGAAGTTGAGTAAGCATTGACTTTTGGCTACATGTGCCCTGATCAGCCTATACTACTCATCCAGTATCATATCACTGCCAGCATAACTTAATACCCCTACTTTTAGAGCAGATCGCAGTACAGATCTTTCCACCATGTAATACTGCAAATTCAGGATAGTGTAAGTTAGATTAAGCAAGCACGGATGAGGAATTACCTCCAGTTTAAAAAAAAAAAAAAAAAAAAAAATTAAGATTTGCACTAAAATGGGGATCAGCAGAGAAAATTAGTGTCTTTATAACAGCTTATGCAGGAAGAGATTCAAAGTGTTCACTGTTTAAAGGGTACTCCAAAAGACACCTGAAGGAGTTACATTTAAATTTTTCATATTAGCTCTATTCAGTCTGAGTGTTTTTTTTTCCTAAAATAAGCTCTTCTATTCATTACGTGTGATCTTACAAATACAGAAGTACTTTTTCATTAATTAGATTGGTAAGGTATTTTTCAATCTTTCAATCTTTTTAATTCATTCATGCATTTTAATAATGGACTTAAATTACTCTCCTGTTTTATTAAGTTATCTGCAGCTCTTACTCTTCCCCCAGAGATTCTGACCAAAATTGTGAGAAAATTACTTTATCTTACTACTTTTAAATTTATTCTACCTTCTGCTTTCAAATTATCAGATACAGTTAAGGAATTCTGCAAGTGCTCAAGGTCCTTTTAAGTAATATAATGCAAAACCAAAATTTCTGTCTTACAGCAGTAACTTTTTCAGCTATCAAAATATGAAGTGGAAACATTTTTGTTGATTGGTTTCATTTGAGTCTTCTTTTTCCTTTTTTTTCTTTCAAGATAGTATACATTTTAATCTAAAATACTTTTTTGTTGGTTCCCACCAAAATCTCAGAAAAATCATTTAGCTGAAACCAAATACAGGAGCAGTTTTGAATGGAGACTGGCAAATGCACCTTGCATTAGTTATGTATTGATGAACACCCTTCCACACAGTACCCTGTCACTGTGTTGTTCTGCGCCGAGAGTGAGACCCTCCCTTTCTAATCCCCCTCATAAACTGTCAATTTACATTCAGAAGTATATAATCCATCATATATCATTCTGTCACTCTTAAACTGCCATAATCTACTACTTTTTAAGATGCCTGTGTGATCATTTTGACGCCTGCGTTCACTGTGCATTTGCAGTTTCCTAATAAAATCTGAATAGTTTTGTATTTGCTTAGATTTGTTGAAAGGTCAGTAAGCATTTATTTCAACGTAAATTATTTCTGACAATCATTTCAAATATACAGAGGTCGGAAAGGTCAGAAGATAGAAGAAGAACTTTAAAAACACTCATCTTGAGAACATCAACCCTAATTCTCACCTATTTTGAAATAAAACTATAGTTTGAACTTTGCATTTTAGTCCTATATTTTTGTATCGAGGCATAGCCTTCCTCAGATTCTCTGACAAAGACTATCTAATCTGAACATTCACTCCATGCTTTATTCACATCACTGCAACATCTGACATCTCCTGGATGGCATTTTTTCATTTTTTATTATATGATCGAAAATAAATTTAAACACTGCATTAATGAACAGAAAATTTGTATATATTTTTACATCAAATTTGGGAATGGCATTCAAAGCAACTCAAGACAATAGCTTAAGAAGATTTCAACCTACCTGACTACTTTTTAAAAGATTTATTAAGCAAATCTGAATTTATATCATTAAAAAAGTATTTATAATTAATAACCTATTTTTTCATAGAAAAAAACCTGTGATGTTCTTACTCAGTTTTAAGTCTCAATTTCATACCACAGGCCATGACAATTTTAGGTACATATGACCACTTCTTTCAAAATTAGTTTCCAGCAACCTTCAGGTTTCCAAATATTTCCACGTATTAAACACTGTTATTATACTTAAATTGTAACAAGAAAATTTTGAAGTAATCTTGAAACTAACTTAATTTCAGCACTTCTGATATTATATAAAATCATATTTTTCTTTAAAATGTCTAAATTTTCTATTATTCTTTAAAATATTTTAAGATCATCACAAGCATCTGCTGTAATTGGGAATTCAAACTGTTTTTCCAAGTAAATGATTAAAAAAACCCCAAAAAACAGCAAGCCAATCACAAAACTCCAAATTAAAATCAGGTACAGCTGTTTGGTGCTCCTACAGTCAAGTTTTGCTTCCTAAAAATTATTTTTTTCTCATTGCAAAGTTTAAGAAAAGGGTACTTTATGGTTCAATGCCTTAATTTTGGTGTTTGTTTTTACAGACAAAGAGGTTTTCATAGCGATGTTTACCTATTGAATACATGTGCAGTTTCAAGCTGGTTTAATGGAAGCAGTGAAACAGGAAATACGCTGCCAGCAGGATGAAGAATTGTCAACCAAATCTTCCATAGTATAATGTCTTCAAGGAATCCAAAGTACATCTCTGCAGTTCAGATTCTCAGAGGTCACTGAGTTTTATAATTATCTCCAAGCAATTTTCTCCGCATCCTGTTAAGCTCTCTCTAAACAGCTGTGTGTGTTGCCATGCAGCTTCACCATCCCCTCCCTTTAGAACTGCTTCCAACATAACTTCTGTTGCACCAGAAAAATCTGAATAGGAGCAAAGATTTTTATCTATCGGAGGAAAAGATAAATAATTCAGTAAGCCACTACTCCAGACAGTATATAATGATACAATGCATGTAAAAAAGTGTAAGTTGTAATGGATGTTCAAGGAACTCAGTTGCAGCTACTTGAATTTTCCTGTTCATTGGTGGCAGAGAAAAAACAAAATCACCAGCTACAAATTTTTAGTTATTATTTGTTTAAATGTTCAGAAGGCCTAGTCAGGATTGATGCCACCAGACATAGAAGTATCTATCATTCCTAGTAAAACACCACTGTCTTGTATGCACTCCCTGCTCTGTTGCAGGTAAGGTTCTATATTATAATAAAACTGGGTTTTGTACCAGTGTTAATTAAATGCAAAGTATTTTCTTGACCTTGCTAAGAAACACTGGAGTTGGAAAAGTGAAAAAAAATTCACATTTAATTTTTAGTATTTGCACAGTACTCTCTCCATATAAACTATTTATTTCTAGTTACACCTCTGCTGCGTGACTTAATTCATTATTTAAATTTCACACTTACCTCCCATCAGAGAAATTTCTACTTTTGGAGAGCAAAGTCTCCACTGTATTCTTCCACTCTGAAAAGTCTGACTGCTTGTCCTAACTGAAATGTTATCTATTTTTAGACCGACTGACTTGCACTCAAACTTCCAGCTGATGGAAGCAGAGGATGACCCTTCTTTTCGGGCTAAATAAACCTAAATGGAAAGAAGACATGTCAAAAACTGAGATGACCAACAGACACATCAAATTAATCCTTGTAACAAGGACACAAAAATCTTAAGATAACACTCTTTCATACTTTGTCAAGCCTCTGAACCTTTAAAGCTGTACTAAATACCATTTTAAGGACGAAGGAATTTTCATATTTAAGTTTATTCCACAGTTAGGTAATGGTACATCTTTATTACTCTTCACTAGGGAACACTATTTCAACATACATAATAAAGTCCAAGCCACAAAAACATCTAAACTTGTTATTTTTTAAAGACTTCTGAGGTTTTCTATACTGCACAGGCCCCCACATTTAAGTTGTTCAGTGTTACTGATGAAGAAAACTGTGTCATCAGCAGATTCTTCAGGTGTGGCTGCTGGCTACACACTGCTTCTCCTAGGACTTGACATGTCTTGGTTAAAGCAAATCACCCACACCAGATATATGTAAATCCTGCATTACTGTTATTTGAACTGTTGAACTTCGCATAATTTAATTTAGTCCTAATGTTGTTCTAAACTTCATCTGGTTGAACAGTCTCTCTCCCATATTAATGCTCATTAAAGTTCTGTACCAAGCATCTGACAGTTCTTTTAAGTACAACATCTATTATCAGAAAACCAAAATGGACATTACTGATTAAAGAGTCAAAACTGCTGTGATTCTTTTGGAAACCTAAGTTAAGGAGACTCAGAAAAACTCTGTCATGTCCAGGTTTCTGATTAATGTCATACTGAATGGATTTAGCTCTTTATTTTTTAATCTTGAGAGAACAACCCAGAATAAAATAATAATAATAAAACACAGCAGTATGTTTTACTAAAGATCCCACTCTAATATAGAAGTGTGATAAAACAGAATTTAAGTGTTACTATTTTCATGTTTAAGAAAGCTCAAAAACCCCAGAGGTGTGATGTGTCACACTGAAGATCACCTATGAAAATCTAATTATTTACCCTGTTTTCATGTGAATATAATATTAATCTTCATGACGGTGCTGATCTCCACAGGTTTTTTTAAGTATCTCAGGTAGCTCTAGCAAGAGCTTTCCCTTGATCAGATCTTATTGAACTGCTGTATTTGAGCAAGGAAGCCAAAACACTCCATTAAATGTTATTTAGTTGAAGTGCACTAAAAATAGGGTTTATCCCTAAAAGCTTTAAACATTAGCCTGTTTCATCTTCCATAATAATATTCCAGCACTTAGTCAGAAAAAAAGAAAAAGTTTTCTTTTGTGTCTTTTTGATTGTTCTTAGCTTTCAAACTTGGCTATTTTGTTTCCAGAATTATTTGAAAGAAGTCTGAATTCGGAGAAAAAACCGCAAACCAACAAACCGACTCATTCAAATACTCTTCCATTGGAGCAATTCTTCTGGAAAACAAGCCATTTAGAAATACACGGATTTCAGATCTACAGGTTCTTATGCTCTTATTTTCACCTACTGTGCTCTGCTTGCTTGAGTCCTGGGTGTCAAGTTATCTCTGGGTAATCTGATTGAACCTGTGGCTTGTACCTGTTTGTGTTGTGTAGCATAAAGTCAAGTGACACTGAATAGCAAAAAAATACACAAACACGATGGAGATGGCTAATATCAGACTGACCAAAAGTATCATCTTTGAATCATTTTGATCAGCAACACTGCAAGGACAGAATACATAGCTGATGGTTATTTTCTGCTACTCCTGGGCTAACGCCTACAGATACATTTTCTGTGGTTTTTAGATTTCAATTCCTTTCCATTCATCACATAGTAAATGATGAACGAAGTATTTCTGTAGCGGCTCTTTTGGCTCTTAAGTTCTTGGACAGCTGCTGAACCAAATTACAAAGCTGTATCTTGCAGAGCTACCAGAAGATTTACAAAAATAACAGGTAAACCCCAAACAACCTTTCCCTCTGCTGCTGTCTCCCATAATACTAACCACCACTAATGAAAGGTCATTTTGAATTCTTAGATTCTTACACAGACTTTCTGCAGGATGTAATAACTGCAGAACTAACATGCCTTCCCCATAAGCCTGAGATATACCTGGAGCTGTAGCTCCTAATTTCTCAAGGCCTTTTTCTCATCCTTTTGAGGTGCTGTTGAATACAAGGCGAAAAATCATTTCACCTAGTCTTTTAAATTGGTCCCACCCTGGTTTATCTGATTAGTAGAGGTGAGCAGAACTGGAGCTTAGTTCCATTGCAAGGAGAGTATTTTTTTTTGCAAAAGTGAGGATAACTGATCATTGCAGATTTGAAAATAAAATGTGCTATCAGATTTTTAGCAGATACTAGGAAAGCAGAGAAGAGCTGTCCCTCACTCTGAGTTTTATTTACTTCTCTTCTACTATTAGCCTACCCTGTAGTGACATCTTTTATATTATTACCCCATTTCTTTCCTTTTTCTTTCTCCTTTTTGTAGCATAACCTCTCCAAGCTACTCCCCCATTGGATTTTGCAAATCAGTTTAGACCCAGCACAGAAAACCTCAGAAGGCAGTTAGTTACATACTTAACTCCATTTTCATCAATGCAGAGTAAAACCACTGCCTAAGCTAGAAGAATGTTTGGTCAGAGATCCTTCAGACTAGTAAGATGGCAGGGGAAGAAGCAGTGACATGCTACAGTCCCTGCCAGGAATGTTCAGTTCCACAGTTGGTTGCTGTTGTGGGAAAAGCTGTTTGCTAGTAAACAACCCCTTCCCATCTCACAGGCTTCAGCTCTCAGATTTAGAGCATATGACTCTTCTGCTGCTCAGTGTCTTGACAGATGGGAAGGATTCTGGGCAAGGTATACAATAATCTGGATAACTGACTGGTTTTTGCCTTCTTGCAGATGGAACTATAATATTTTGGATGACAATTTCTTCCTTTGTGTATCAAAGAGATATGATACTCTATAGAGCTATTCTCCAAAACAACACAAAAATATTCTTTTTTCTTCCCTTTTTTTTTTCTTTGAGAGAAGAAGAAAACCATTTTTTAAAATTCAGTGCTCTGGCAAGGACTTTACCTATCTGTAGAGAATTTGGTCATCCTTTCTGAAAGATAAGCTAAATTTATTTCCAATTTCTTAAATCATCTGGCAGTCTTACCTGAAGCTTAACAGTAACATTTACTAACATCAGCTAAATTCTATGGGCACCAAGAGAGGTTTAGATACCAAACATTGGCAAGGGTTTTCTATTTTATTTGAGTTATACTTTTACAGTAGATCATATGCATTAAATAATTGCTATTCTTACCATTTTCCAATCTGTTTCAACCTTTCTCCAAACAGATTCTGCCTTCCAAACACCTGCTTCCCAGCCACTTATTTTTTCATTATTATTGGAAATCCGTGTATAACTGTCATCTACTATACTGTAGGTGAGGTGGAAGAGTTTAGATTTCTTCTCCTTTTCAGAGGGAATAAAAAGTACTTCTTTTTTTTTCTGAAAAAGGCAAAAAATACAAGCACCTTCATTTCCCTACGCCTAAATTCCCCAAAGACTATGTTACTTTTAAACAGTATGTCATAGTTTCCCAATTCAGTCTTGCTGCAAGTGAAAAAATGTCATTTTTAAGAGAGGTCATGGAAAAAAGCACTTCTGCAGAACAGAAGTTTTAAACCAGTTTCCTACAATAGACTTGCACCTTTTTACAATGGGGAGCACTAATTTTATTTTTAAAGTTTTCGTGTAATTACTTTTAGAAGTAATTTTTTAACAAGCTAACATAGAATTAGCACATTTAAGTAAGAAATTAGAGGTTAAGAATAAAAAGTTTATATGTTGAGCATATTTCTTGTACAATCAATAAGTACATGGTTATTTGAATAGCAAATGTAATTCTGTGACTACCATATACAGGTGCTTCAGTACAGCCGTTTATAAATCAACTTCAAAAAACTTCAGGTACCAACTTTGTAACTTCACACTATTACTTTCCTTAATAACATTCATTGTTCTCATGAGTTTCGGCAAAGTAGAAATTAAGTCTTCTGAACCATGGAGAACCACAATAAACCCTTAGTTTCTCAAACAATCCCATGAAATTCAATAATTTCACTTAACTGGTTCTATTTAGATTGTCAGTCCTTCACATGACAGTATTGTTCCAAGATTAAGGTCACAATTTTGCATCCTGACTCAAGCTAAACATGACTACTGTTCTGGAAAACTGTATCTTAGTATAAAATTAATAAAAATCAAATCTTGCTTTTGGAAATAGTAAAAAAATACTGATATGAAAATCAACCAAGCTTATTATTTAAGAGATTGTTTAAAGTACATAATTCTAGTTGCTCCCATATTGTTTTATTAACAAAAACACTTTGTCAAAACCTACTACTGGTTAAAAGTTGGAAGAAACTAATAACAGAAACACTTTTTTAAAGTTTTCCCAATTGTTTTCAACTGACTTAAATTTCCTAGTTCTGTCACACCAACTATTTAAAGGAAAAAATATTTTTTATTCATTTGTAAGAACAAAAGATCAAGGATTCCCAAACATTACTGGAATCAACAGACAACCATGAATCGTCCAAATTTACTTGTGGACCTCTACTGAATTCACATCAAACTTGCACCTAATGCTTTTGCATAATTCATTTGTTTTAACTAAATCTGTAAGCTACCTAACGTGAAATGCTCTTCCTCTGCAGACCATAATCATAAAACCTCTAGTCAGGTCCCTCTAAGATGGTCATCAGTGCAAAAGTTAAATACCTCTGGGCCAATTTCACCTCTGGCCATTCGCCAAGCCATCGAGCCTGATGTCCTTCCACCATATTCTCCAGGTTTAGGTGTTTTAGGAGAAATAAATTCAACAAGTTCCACAATAGTCCTTTCCAAGAGCTCTCTTTTTCTACTTTCTGACAAAGACTTTTGTCTCTGGAAAAAAAACATATAAGTAAAAAATTCAGAAAAAATGGTATTTGTCATTCTGCTCTAGAGGACATCAACAGGGAAAAACAGAATTGAAAAAACCAGACTAAAATTTAAAATCTAGACTGACTGTTAGAAACATTAATCTTACACCACATACGCAGATATAAACCAGACATAACTGCATAGTTATTCGACAGTAGTGCATTCTCTATGAACTTGCTGTGCACTATATGTGGATTTCTTTTAAAACAAGGTTTGTGCTATGTTTTTAATACATTTGCTTGGATGACGAGATGCTTCCATACAATATTTTATCTCTATTTATATAGAGGTATATATTCTGTACCATAGCTGTTTTCAGTATTATTTAGGGGAAAAGGAAGGTAAGTATCATTTTTGGGTCAAACAATTTTTCTCTAACACAGAATGATTTGGTTGGCAACAGTCTTGGTTTTGTGATTAAGCCCAAACAAAAGATTCAGTTCATCTTCGAAGAGTTATTTCAGTGTGACTGATTCTATCACAAACACACTATGACATTTCTATTTTCGCTGATGTCAGAAAACTAAGAAAAACTTACAAAAACTTACTTCCACCTAAATCAGTAGAAAATAAAAAGAATTCATAACATGCTTTCTTTGCCTATATCAGTAAAAACCAGGCATTATTTTGATGCACAACACTGAAAAATTTCATTGGGAGGCTAGTATTTTGTCTGCATGATTTTCATATCAAATATGCAAAGGCGTGTAAAGCCTTTTTTTTTTTTAAACTGGGATAAACATACACAGGGCTGGAAAATTAAGTTTAACATTGAGTATGTAAATTGTTACACATCATCTTTTTTTTCTGTTTTGGTGATCACCCAAGGCATGCACACTCAGCCCACTAGGACCCGAAACTTGAGGCTGATAAGCATTCCAATTATCTCAAAAGCAGTTCTGACCCAAAACAGTTTTGCTATTAGAGATCACAAGAGACATTTCAAGATTGTTGTCTAGAAAAAAAAAAAACAACAATGTGAAACTGGCTAAAGGGAAGTAAATACAGAGAAATGATGAGAAACAGCTCCAACTGAACAAATTCCAGATGCCAAATACCAGTTCTAACACAGCAAGGGGGAAAAAAGCACTCTGCTTGAGCTGATGGATGACAAGCAGTGATTCCAGCAGTGAAACACCAGGCCTTCCTCAAACTAACATTGCCTGAATACTTGGGATATGCATTTGCAGTACTACAGATCTCATTCCAGCTCAGAGGAAATTTGATATGGCTTACCCTAAGTTAAGAATACCAATTACAATTTTCTTCAAGCCCCTTTGATGTAGGGGAAACCCAATGTCAGAGGGCATCACCTCCGAAATCAGTGATGCCATGCTGAGAACTGGATGCTCCTTGCTGTGCAGTTGTTTTAACAGTAGTTGAAAAGAAACCTGCTAAAGAACAGTGCTTCAACGCGAGAAGGCTTCCGAAAACAGACCTCTTTATGTACAATACAAGAAATGAGTGAGCTCCACAGCTATAAACAGTACAAGTATGCTAATTCTTGCCACCCGGCGGACTCCTGCATAGAAATGCTAGCAGCATGCAAGACATGCATAATGCTCAGAGATCAACACTGCCTGTGCTGGGAAAATCTGTAACTACATTTCCTACCAATGACATTGTCATGAATAGCATCCATGTGCTGAAATGCATTTCAAGAACTCCGTTACCAAGTGCCATGGTTCAAACTTTGTGCTTCTACTTTTTTTTTTTCCCCCTAAGATATTACCCTCTACAAACATGCTCAGGCCCCATCTTTGTTTGGCAAAGGTAATGAGAAAGAAGAGAAATTGTGAATTGCACCTTTAAAATCAATTCTGTATCAAGTGAGTTGTGCTACTGATGCCTTCTGAAGGACTGTGCTTTCAGGAGACCAACAACCTATTGTTTAAGCGGACCCACTGCTAGGTTTGAGATAATTTGAGGGCAGAAACTGATTTTTAAACCTTTGACAAGGAATACTAGATCATCTCACATTAATCACCATGAAATGCTTGCAATTCAACCTAAATTACTAGTTTTCCTAGTAAGAGTTGACCTGGCTGACACTAACCCTTCACAATCACTACCGAAAAACTGGGGCCTGGAGAAAATACAAAAATAATTTGCTTCCCTGTCCCACCATCCCATTTTCAATGAAACCAGTGGAAAGTTCAGGGTCCTCTCCCCACTTTCTATAGGGGTAACATACAAGGGACTGTAATAGGACAGAGACCATACAAAGTACATGAAGAAAATTTGTAGTCAAGAGTGTGCTATGGTACTACAGAGTAACATCAGATGGTGGGTAGCCCAGAGGCTACACACCCATTTAGGAATGCCCGACCCAGATAAAATACATACGATATTTTTTAAAAGTAAAACAACATACTGAGGAGATTAAATTATCCTTGTCTGTTATCCATTTAACAGCAAGCCACTCAACATGCTTTGAACCATTGTGTGGTCTCTGCTTGGCAATTAAACAGACACGCAGAGAAATAATGGCCACAGCCACTGCTCTTTATGCAGGAAAGAGCAGTAATGACCCCTCAAATCCATTTTTGCTAACACTGCAGTACAGGTGATAATGTATACTGCCTGCCATGCTTCTCTTTAACTGTAACTTAGAAGAACTGAGCTTAAAAGACACAGTGTTGGAGCTTTGCACTAAACAACATAAAGACTATAATCTGTCCTAGTGTGGAGCCAGCCTCTAGGAGCTGATGGGAAAAGGGAAGGTTAGTGGAGGCCTCTGTGTCAGTTATCAGCTGAATAGGCTGACATGAAGGAAACCATAGGAGCCGAAGTGGAGACTTGTGACTGAATGGAGTAATGAAAACCTGCTTGATAGTCCCAGGGATGAGCTGCCTTACTCCCCTGTAACTGCACTCTGGTTAGCCTTGTCCAGAGCCTTAGTGCTCCACTCTGCCATGTGACTCTAACTTTTCATTGCTGGCAAAACGATTTCAAGCCCTGGCCTCAAACATGAGCCCAACTCAATTCTTCACCCTCTTAGTGTGTGGCTATAACTCTGAAGCCAGTAGGCCCCTAAAAAGGCATAATCTGTTTATTAAAGGATCGGCTGCATACTTCCACTGGAACTACAGTTCCCATGCACAGGAATATTAGCCCTGTAAGGAAGTGAGGACAAAACAGAACCCCCCAGGTAGTTCAAGGTTTTACAATATTCTAGTATACTGAATCAAGCAAAGTTCATCCTGTTCCAAGTGTGGAGTGGAAAAAAACTTAGCAGAGAGGTTCTGCAACTATGACACACAGGTGTAAATGGCTCCGTGTGTTTTGGGACTGTTAAGCATGAACAGCACACATATATGTGACTGAGTCAAAGTTCTGCTGATGGTATCAATGCTTTTTCAAAGTCTTGGAAACCAAATAATTTCTCACTCTTCCTGCAGCTTGTAAAAAGTCACAAAAAGCATATTAAGCCTACATTTCTTACAACTGTAAATGCTACTGTTTTCAAATCATAGCATTATTGATGTGGAAAACACTCAGCCACCCTCAAGGAGTATACATAGTTAGAAAGGAGTTGCAGTTTACACCCAGCATCTGTTGATACACAAGTCTATTCCAACATCATTAAGAACAACATATACATACGTGTCTATGTAATAGATAATACAATAACCCTTTTGCATACAATTCTTTATCTTGTTTCCCACAAGTTCAGCACTGCATCTGATTCTTATGTATTCAGGTCAAAATGCATAGTTGATGGCATTTTTTATATCCATAGTGCATGGACATTCCTATCAGGTTACCAAATGCATTCCTTTGTTCAAGGACTGCACATTCTGCAGATGCTTGTGTTTCACTTCAATAAATCCATTTAAGAAAAGCTACATACCATTGTATTTAGTGCATTAATTGTCTCACGTAGCGTTGTTTCGCTGAGTACTGTCCTTCTAGAGAGTACTTCTTTATGTTTACAGCTGTATCTCCAGGTGACATCAACAACCTCAAGTACAAGTTGAAGAAGAAAGTAAGGCAACCAAAATTCTGATGTATCTTGCCTCATATTTAAAGAGGCTAGTTTTTTTATTATTAGCATCATTACTCCTACCTCATCTTTTGAGAATGCAATAATGTAGGAGAGCTTCTTTCCCCACCCAGTTTCATAGAGAAGAGGTTTATCACAGACATTTTCACAGGGATCACAGTGAAGCCATCTTTTCTGAGATGAAGAATACACCTCAGTCCACACATGATCTATGTCATAAAGGCCAAGAATACAAAATGAGTTATAAGGATAGAGCATCTCTTCTAACCTTGTAGAATCTTTTAACTTTTTCCAATTTATCAAACAAAGGAACAGGTGCAAGAACACGTTTTCTGTACATGTAAACATTCTGTACATCAGAAACATTACCGGAGCTTTCTCTTTCTATCTCAGGATCACAGTCCCTTAGATTCAAGGAAAGATTGTATCATTCTTAAGTCAGTTATCCAACCCTACTTGCAGAAGTGTATTTCATCTCATCAGGCAGGACAGAAAATTGAATGTATACTGTCTTTGTTAGCTGAACTGCGTAACTGTACATGCTGCCTTGATGACTAATATAATCTGAGAAACATAAAATACATAGGCTCATTTTGCATAGGTGTAGATTAACATTACAATAGTCTAGAACACTGATACCTGTATAGTCCCAGACATATCTCGCTTCAAACCCTACAGCTCTGCAACACAGTGTAAAACAGTTTGCCCACTCGCCACAGCGTCCACGTCTCGTTTCCAGAAGTTTTTCAGGGTTGTTGTACCTACAGGAGAAAAGCAAAACAAGAATAACTGAAAATACATTTCACCTTTCAGAAATCTTTACATCACAACTGTTCTTCTGATGATTTGAACAGATTTCAGTACCCATCAGTCCACAGATGATAACAGAAATGATCACTGTACTGCACAAAACAAGTCTGAGCAGGATGTTACGTCAGCTCACGTGACTCCATCATGTTTATAACAGCATTAAAATGAATCTTGTTTTTCAAGTTTTTAAAATTGATTTAGATACTTTAAAATATAATTTTTGTACCGTGGTCCTTTTGATAGTTCGCAAAAGTCATCCAAAGATTGGATATTTGCTCTTTTGCTATAGACTCAGCCAAAGATGTGCATTACACTGTGATTTTCCACAGTAGTGAAAGTTTTCCCTGCAATAACAAAACATTACCTACACATGGTTGGCAATGTAAACATATCTTATTTAGAAGCTGTCCTTCATCAAATTAACAGTGAAAAAAAAGTTAAATTAGACAAGTATGCAGAACAAGGCGCCATAGTAGAAAGTAATATATTGTTTTTAATTTGCTCATGTAGACAAATTGCTGATTCATCAACCACTATTATCATACTTAAAACAGCTTCACTAATGTTTCAACTAACGACTTATCACTTGTTCGCAAAATGCACAAATGTAAAGCTATTTCTTGAAAGACAAGAAAAAAGACAAAGGAGGCCTCTGTGTACTCACCTTGGGAATCTATTAGAGAACTGACACTGGTTGCAGTAGTGGTTTTCCACTCGACTGGCATTCCACCTTACATCATCCTCAGTAGGCAACAGGTAGTCACTTTTAGGCTCTGTCTGCCCACCACACCTGCTGCAGGGAAGACTATTTACCCAATGAAAAAAGTCAGTCTTAAACCAGTCCAAAAGCTCCAACAATAGGAAGTCATCTTCGTTCACATGTGCACCTGTAAAATTTATACAACACAAAGTTAGTTTATATAGAAAAGTAATTTAGTGGAACTTAACAGTATCTATGCAAATCAGCATCTCTGGGCCTTTACGATACATGTTTTATATGTACTTCTAAAATAAAAAATTACATTAAACAAGCTTCATAATAATAATACTTAATCATATAAAAAGTACATAAAAAAACAAAATTTAAATTGTCAAGACTGAATAAGGTCAAACTCAAAACCAAAAGACTGCACTCCCAAACACTACAGCTACAACAAGAATAAGAAATTGCTCAGAAAAACAAGTCAGATATACATTGAAGCCTGGTGAAGTTTCTCAAGCCCCTCATACCCTTCCAGGGCTTTAGGAGAGCGTTAGCAGTTTTTTTGCTCCTAAATATTATTTTCTTATTCTTAGCTATTAAACCAGGAATAACAATTGCTTTGATTTCAAAATCCTGAAGAACCAGATGCTAGCAGCAATCTAGACAACCACTTATAATAGGAACAGACTTTCTACAAATACAGCTTAATTATTGTAGAATATATGTATTTACCATGCAAACAAATTGAGTTTGTTCTAAATTCAGGAAACAAACACCTTTCTTAGCTTATCTTATTATTAAAGACACAGGATGTCTTTAATTTTCTACCCTAGCTGATTTCACCGTACCAAACACGTCTGGCCCGTTTTCCTGTTCACAACACATGTTAGAATCTACTCAAACGCTGTCACTGTTCTGACACCTGGAAACAGCCCCACTTTACCTAAATAAGAAGTGTGAAAATCCAGTCTTTCGGGAGAGATTCACCCCTTTAAACTTCTTGGAATCTTTATATGTACATTATGCTCCAGTGTCCAGAGAGATACTCTTCTTTTTCAGATACATAAGCATTCAAGTAAGTCCCCCTATCAACTCCATCATCACTGAAAACATAGGTATTAATACCTGGCCATTTTTATGCACCACAGCTTTCTTCTTGTCACAGTGAACACAGGTTTGACTAATGAATATTAACAGACAAAGTGAATGCATAAAAAGGTTGCTAAAAGAAAGTTGAAAGCAGTTGCACCAAATTTGTGCATGAGCTCCTTTGTCAGGATGGTGAAGAAAGACTAGGTGTGCATTTTACTTATTTAAGCCAAGTTCACACTTTGCTCTGAAGCTGCAGTGGTCTTTGATACAAAACACCGTGTAGGGGCCGTAACGCTATTAAACACACATCGCCAAGACCGTGAAGTGCATGGGAAGAGATCCTCTGTTAATCAAAGTAGAAACATCTGATTTCTAATTACAGTACAAATTCCATTTTTACTTATGTATGTCAAAAGCCTTTGTGCTGCAACACTCAGACAAGGGCTTACTGCTTAAAAAATGGATATGCCTGTATAGTCAAACTTTCTGCTAAAAGTTGAACAATAAGATTTTAAGCACAGACCATATTCTCTTTTTCTGGATAACATTCAAACTAGAACCCATCTATGAAAATATGACTGCTCTGATACAAAAATTCTTCTCTCGGTTCATAAAATAAATCCTTCATTGAAACATCACATGAGAACAATGACAAATGTGATTTATTTGAACAGGAAATGGTTGGCTGTGACACACAGCTATTTTTCACTGTGCAGTGCATTTCTAATGGAATGTGGCAAAGAGTAAAAAAACCAAATCCATACTTCTGATCAAATGACCATCATCTTCCTAGTATACTCTTTATTAGCCAAAAATGATTATTATACATAGTAAAGCAAGTCCTAAAAACAAGTGTCCTGTAGCATTAAGTTATTCCCACAGGGGGCAGTCAATGCAGCAGTACAGACAAACCAAAGAAGCTGAAAGGGCCAACTACCCATACATCTCTTACACAGTCCATTCCCAAATGAATTTTCTATAAAGCTCTTCAAAAATGCTTTCAAGCTGTCAGAATCCAAAACAGTGAAACTCCATCTCTTCCCCCTTATTTGTATCTACATTAAGGTCTGGAAGCTATTTTGAATAGATCAGCTTGATGGCTTTGGAAGCACCTGGAAACACTACCCTCCTCCTTCCTTCCCCTTTTAAAACAACATGCACAGCAGTATTAGAACAGAGTCTAAGAGGTATGCTCATCCTTTTTTTTTTTTGTTTCTTAAAGGAATTTAATAGTTGTCATTTATTACTGCTAAGTCTCTTTTCTCCACTGCATGCTGAATAAGTATGCTTAGTACTTGTTTATGTGGTTTCTTACTTCCCAGTACAGTTTTATAAGAAAACAAAAACTACAAAAAAAATCCACTATGAAAAAGTTTCCTAATGCTAAAGGCACAATTACATATTACCACGTGGTTTTATGAGACATCACAAAGTAATTTATAAAAAAAGCATGAGATGAGATTATTTCTGGTTTGCAAACCAAGAGCAGTCCCATAAAGTTAGCAGAATTGCTTCAAAGAGTCTTCTATCAAAGATTCACAGTGAGAAGGATTTTTTTTGTTTAAAGATGGTCTTGGAATTGTATTTTTTTTAATATTTATCACATAGAATAATATTTCACTATATCACTGAAACAAATCTAAAACCATCACCTGAAAATAGAAATGTATTTTTTTAATTGACAATAACTTCATGCATTCAAAACAAATTTGCATTTATGAAGAAAATAAATTTTAGAGACTGATACCACAAGTATTTAGGCCTACATTCCACACCTAGCTCCAAGAGGGTGGCATGTGAACAACCCTTTTCATGTAACCATTAGCAAGAAAGGTGATTGTTTGTATCAGGTGACATCTTGGAAAGGTCTCATGCAAAATCTCACCAATATCACTTTAAAAAAGAGAAGCAGAATTTAAAGATTTTATTCTGAATTTAGAACTGTAGTATGTACAGGAAAATTGCAAGAATTGACAATTACAAAATAGTGACTACTCAAACAAACAGTTCCCCTCCTCTTGTACCCATTTCATTCTAAATTCAAGGAATGCAACAGCACATGCTCACTCCATTTGTTCCTCCAGCATTGTTTACTACTAATTCAGAAATTAAAACTCAAAAATTTGTGTGAAGCAGTAAAAGACGGATGACAACAGTAAAATAAAAAATAAGAGAAGGATAGAGTAGGAAATTAGAAAGAAGGTAATTCCACCTTAGAAACAGCATTTGGAACCTGCAAACATATGACCAAATACACACAGCCAATACATAGTATGTTTGAAAGTATATTTTTAGTTTCATATACATTATAACCTGGTAGCATTACCTTTGTCCAGTTTTGTAGCTTGTGATAGCTTTTTCTGAGCCTTGCTCTTTAATTCCTGGAGGGGAATCGCAGCTAGTGCTTTTTGCTGAATAGAAGGATTCTCATACATCAACACAAGATCCTCAAATTTTGTTTGAAGTGTTTTCAAGATATTTGCAGCCTGCAACGGGATTTTCAGTTATAAGACAATTTATGAACCTTCACCTTAAGGCAAAAAACCCAAGCTCTCCTATTTTTAGCTTAAGTCAGTCATAATTCTATATTCACACTTACATTATATGTATTTGCAGGTGAAATGCTTATTTGTAAAGACATCAACAAAAATCTCAGGCAACACCACCCAAACCGTAAATCAGACCTTGTCATCTCTGAGCATTCTGAATGGTGTCCTCAGTGAAAAGTGTACTGACTCAGAGAGAAGAGAAAACTGTCTCTAAAGACACTTCTGACAGCAAAGCTTTTGACTTATTCCAGTCCCCTAGTCCATCTCCCCACCTTTCTTTTGGACACATTTTACCTGAAATCCACAAAAAAAACTGTAATCACTTTCATTTCCTGGACACTGCTACACTAGTTCGTAGAACTCTTGTTATTGATGACTGCTGCTTTTCTATTTCTTATTTATGAATGTTGCTCATCTAGTCACTTCTCTTACAGATCAACTCTGATACAGATTTAAATAGACAGCCCTGAGACCATAAAGTAAACACTCTGTTTCAGTAGAAATTGTGTGTGAGAACTAAGCTTCTTCAGTCAGTCATCCGAAGTGTCACCTAGTAACAACTACAAGTTGCACCGAATAAGGTACACCCACAGCTACTGAAATAAACAGCTGAAGTTAATAATAATGGAGTTGGTAGCTAAGCAAGCTATTTAGTCCCATTTAAAGGGGAGTAATACAGAAAATTAAATGGGATTTTTAAATGAAGGACCTGGCATATTTTGGGGGGAAGCCCGTGGCCCTGCTAAGTTACCTTTTCTCTACTGCTATATCATGCTTCAGTCTTTAGCCTTGTTAACTACCATCTTAATCAAAAATCCCACACTTTCCTGAGATGCTGGCAGCAAACACAAGTGTGAGAACTCTTCAGAAGATAACTTCTTTCAAAGGAGCACTTAAACTACAAGGGCTTATTTTGATGCTGGACAGTACTGTGGGACCAGTCTTTAATTTTCTTAAGAGCTAAAAACAGAACAGAGCTTCCTGAAAGAGTATTCAGAGATATTGCTCAGCACAGCAGGAAGTCTCCCAAAAAAACTACTCCAGTTTTCCTACCAGCAAACACCCTAAGTGTTACAGTAGCGCTTAACTGGTTTCATGGAAGCCACTGTGTAACAATGAAGTCTTATGCAAACATCTTAGAACCTCACTGCAGTTCGAAGTTTGGATACGGTTTTCCTCCTGTAGTCACTATGCCATCCAGGAAAGGATCAGAATCCATTCAACAGAATTAATGACTAGCCAGAGCTTTCCTTTCTCTAAGTCTCAAAAACATTTCATGACAAGATATGCAGAAGAGATAGATGAGGTAAAACAACGATAGGTTAGGTCCCTAGAACTGTGCCAATTGGGAATACTCCTGTGTTGTCTCAAGAAAGCCAATTTTCCCTGCACTTACCAGGACTCCCATGAATGACAAATGTAATACACAGGCAAGAAAAAATGCTTGCACTACAGAAACCACTCTAAATCTCTCTGACATCTGTCAGCAGAGCACACAACAATAACACAACTATAACTAAGCATCATACTCACTAAAAGTCAAAACCCCCACTGCTGTGCAAGCAAAATGACCAGGTCACAACCAGAAGGTATTTTATGGACTCCCTTCCAATCAACCCAGACTATACAGATCAAATTCAATGGCTCAGAGAGCTACCGGTATAGTTCCCTGAAGATCAGCTAAAATACAGCATTCTAAGAAAGCGCCAACATTGCATTACCAATGTCTCTAAATTGTAGTAAGTTTGGTCTCACCATCCTTGCTGAATATCAAGAAGCGTGGAAAATTAATAGTTGCAAATAAATGAATCCCCTACTCTGATGGCTAGTGTACGTTGGGGCAGAACAACTATAAATGGAAAGGATTAACATCAGAGTACATTGTGTCAACTTGAAATCTGCAACATTTTTCTCATTGCAAGATCAACTTTTAAAGGTTCCACTACTAAGCAACACAGCAGCAAGTCACTCTAGAGGTTTTATAGATCCCTTCCAACAACCACTGCAGAAGTAGCTGAAACAGTAAAAATCAAGAAGCAGGCAAAAAAAACCAACCCAGAACCCCACAACCCAATTCAAATAAATCTAGTTAATATATTTTAGAGGCAACTACTACCAAGCTAGCATAACTAAACAGTCCAATATTCAAGTGTCTACAACAGTTCCCTTCCCAAAGGACAGTTTGGGTAATGATGGATCACTGAGAGCCCTCTATCCCCAAAAGCCATCACTTCAAACCATGCTGCACTTCAAACCATGCTGTCCACTGATCTTGGGTAGATATTGGAAATAAACAGTATGTCATAGTTCAGTATCCAACAATATCCTGATAACTTAAAAGTGGCAAACTGTGTTTAAGGATGTATGAGAAGTGAGGGTTTTTTGAAAGGATTCATCTTACACCAACTTTAAGTGACACACTGTAGAAGAAAAACTCTTTGGAAAATTAAACCAGAGCATCCTTAAAAGCTTCTATCTAAAGGCATAACTTAATTTTTCAAAGCTGTATGAGATGTTGCGTCTTTTTCCATTAAGCCAGTTAACATCAGATGAAAGGATACTGCCTCTGTCTTGATCAGGAACTTCATCTCAACCTCCTGGACAAGGGAAACTCAGCCCAGATAACTATGGATTTGTCCTTGCCTGGCTAAATTCCCATCTTCAATGACAAGCACATGTGAAAGAAGAAAGGCCTCCTCACAGGCCTCATAGAAGTCATAATGCATGAACCAAGATGCCAACAACTATAAACATTACAGTCACTTTCCTGTTCTTTCTCTGGCTCTCAAATACCAAATATAAGCCTAGCCTTAGCTTCCCACCCCTCCCCTTGTTCCCCACCTTGCTGTTCCCTCCCAATACAAATCAGCTTTTTTTCATAACACCCTGATCAACAAAACATTTATGGAGATCTTCAACAAAATCTCTTGCCAGTATTCTATTTATGGTACATTTCATGTTTAAGTTGCATGGAGACTGAAGAAAACACTCAAAAAACTTCAGAAACCATTGGAAAAAAAACCCTCTAGTCCAACGTCCTACTCAAAAGAGGATTAGCTATGAGGTCAGGTCAAGTTCCTCTAAGTTTTACTCAGACAGCTTAAAAATGCGCTCATTTGGAGACTACTCCGCTTCTCTGAGCAACCTATCCCAACAGTCAACTTCTCTAAAATCTTTATATTCAAGACTAATGAACCTATAAAGTTTTCAGGTTATAATTACCATTTCAAGAGATTGCACAAGTGATGTTTCTGGTCGCTGACGGGCAGGGGCAAGAGCAAAATCAGTAGATCTTGAAGGCTGTTGTGCAGCTGTCTGAGTGCTGCTGACAGTTTCAGTGGATCCTGATTTGGGGATTTGGTTTGACTCATTCAGCCTGCTGCTTCTCTCTCCAGCAATTAAGTCTCTGATTTTACGTAGTTGCTCAATCGAAGCTTCCTTAGGGAAAACCAGGTGAGTTTCTCCCTGAAATTTAGACAAATTAATTCAGCAGCAGTTAATGCAGGTCTAGTCAATAGTTTGTTAGTTGGCATGCTAAGACTTAGCAGGATTCAGCTTTAAGATTAGGTCCCTTCACAGCAGAAGCTTGAGGTCCCTCACAGCTTCAGAAGCCATTAGATTAAGAACTTATAGTCTATCTAGAGAAAAATGACCTATAACAACATGCTTTTGTTAGTAACTTATTCTGCAGAGCCACACATGGACTATGAAATTAAGGTTTTGCAGAGAAAGCAGCAACAACAGAAATGAACAAGAAATGCTCAGTTGTCACAGGATAGCAATGAAATGCTTGGCAACACAATAGGACAGCCAATGCTGGGGGAAGAAGACCTTAAAATGGCATCTGCTGGGAATTCTCTTCCATACTAATATTTATTAGGTTTGAGTTTTCAGATAAGAAATATTATTTTTATTGAGACCTGTACCCAGGTTGATTTCTGGGCTCCTATTTTTGATTGTAACATGCAGCATAACAAAAGATCAGTAACTGTTAAAGAAGCAAGTATCAGCATACTCAGCATAAAGAAACAGGTTACTAAAAGCATGACTATCCTGAAGCATTTATACTTTAACAGTTTCAGTTTCTACCACTGAAACACTTCTATTTATTAAGGTAATTTGTTTTTCCACAGGACCTTAGGTCACCTATTATTGCAGATGCTGTGCTTCACATTAACACTTAAAATCGTCGCAAAGCTAAATGGAATGTGTCAAGCTCCCAGAAGAGTGAGGAAATACATTCCTCCTTTTTTAATTGAAAAAGTCTACTTACCAAGCAGAGACAAGAAAAGGAACAATTTTAGTCAACCAGCTGAAGAGAAACTGGTGAACTCCAGCCTTGACTGACACAATAACCATAAGACTGAGCCAACACATTCAGAGATCTGCTTGAGTGCTTCACTAGCTACATCAACCATCTCCTGGCTAAAATACATCATTAGAAGTCTCCTGAGCACCAGCATGAAAATAAATTCACAGACTGTTTCTCCCTGTGCAGTCACTATTTCTTTCAGCACACCTTTTTTTTTTTTTTAATTAGAACAATTACGCTAATGAACCCAAAGAGAAGGCAGAGGTCTCATGACAGCTTGGCCTAAGTAACATAATATATGTAACCCTAGAGAAGTGTGGCATCAAATAGACAAAAGCAAGAGCTTTGCACCATTAAACAAGAGTTGGGTTTTCACCCCAGGTCTCCAATAATTACAAAGGCTGCTTCTAATTTAACAGTTAATCTTGGCAGTTTAAGTTCCACTTAAAGACAGGAACCACATCAGGACACAAAGCAATCTTCGAAATACATCTGTGTGACTGCAACAGAATCAAGATTCACTCCAAACTACTTCAGGATACAGTTTTCTAACCTTTTAAAATGAACATTTTAAGATTCACCCCTCCTACTACTACTTAAAGAGTCTACTATCCTTTACTGCTGTCATGACAACACCAGCACTTGTGCAGCTGCACTATGAACTGGATGAAAAATACCTCTGGTTTTGTTTTAGGGAACTGATTTTTTATCAAATCAGCTTCCCTTATCTAACCCATTATGGGGCCACAGAAGCCCTACTGACAGCAGGAAAAAGGAGCAAAAGAGGGGGCTTTCTTTTTCTCTCTTCCAAATGACAGTTTCTACATGCATTTACAATGTCTGATGTCCAACTAATAGCAGGTTGCTATTAAGAGAGGGGGTTTTCACCCTGCTTCCCACCATTTCCTGGGTGGAATGTATCCAGCCATTCACCTGACCAGCAAAAAAACCAATCTTGTCACAGATTAGCTTATCTCTAGCTCCACCAGATTTCTGAAGCAGACCCATCTAAATCTGCTGTTGGTTAACTGTGGATACCTGCAAACAAGGATTGAAAAATATAGCAACTGGTTTAAAATCTACTGCCTTGCAACTGGGGAAGCAAAAAAAATCCATCAATTTTATTGTGTAAACTGATGAAGACACCAGAAATTAGTAAATTTTACTCACCTCCTGAAACCCCATTTCAAATAAACATTCAACTGCTCCTCTGACAGGCAACAGCCTTGTGGAAAATGCTGGATTTCCAATCCGAATTAATCTATATTTTTCTTCATATGGATTCCTGAAGAAATCGAAAGTCATAATTATGTTTGCAAATTAAATAAACACTTAAAAGTAGGGTAACTGCAATAAGCAGCATTAGTCACTCATAAGGGACTTTTAAAAAGTTTAGTTTCGCTTGTACCCCACAAGCAGAATGTGAAACCTACGTAAAACTTCTACTTAGTTCTTGTCCTTTTGCACTTAAAGAGTTACAAACTGGTGCTAAATTTCAGTTTGCGACTTCAATTCTTAAGCACATGCTCTATAGTGCTACCCAGCAGGGCTTAGTCTGCAGTGACACTCAGAGACAATTTCACATCACCCTCTACCTGGTAGCATTCTAATTGAACTTCTCAGCTTGATGCTGGATGGCTTTAGTCCCATCTTGGAAGCTGTGCTAAGCCGCCTGGCGAACATGTGCGAAACAACTGCGGTATCTACTTCTCCAAGGGCTGCCTCTCACTTCCTATTTCCTTTTTCAACTTTCAAAAACCTCCTTCTCTCGCTTCTTCCTTCAAAAGGAGTCAACCCAGGATGCACCATTCTCTGGCACACAGAAGCTTTTACAAGTATATAGGGACAGGGAGAGGCAGCTCGCACACCCCGAGATTCTGGAAGAAGACATCAAGGTCAATCACACCTATCGGTGTGTACGTGCACCCTACAGGGCCACCTCCAGAAGTTCAACTATAATTAACCCTTGGTACCAACCTTGCTAAGTCAGAAGGGAAGGGTAAAAGAAAAATCCAGAAAAAAAAAAAAAAGATGAAGTGAAGTTAAAATGAAGTTAAAATGAAGTTAAAATGAAGTTAAAATGAAGTTAAAATGAAGTTAAAATGAAGTTAAAATGAAGTTAAAATCAAGTTAAAATCAAGTTAAAATCAAGTTAAAATCAAGTTAAAATCAAGTTAAAATCAAGTTAAAATCAAGTTAAAATCAAGTTAAAATCAAGTTAAAATCAAGTTAAAATCAAGTTAAAATCAAGTTAAAATCAGCATTACTTGTTATTACCTGCTTTTAGGTGAATAAATGCTTGCAAAATAAGGGACAACGCATGATTTTGCGTTTAACACGAAAAAACGCCCCCCAAGCTTTCAAAACAAACCAAGCAGAGAAAAAAAAAAAAAAAAAAAAAAAAGGAAATAAAAATCCGGGACACCACACCTCTAGCTAAGTAACCTTATTTTTAAAACAACGACAAAAAGATGCGAGAAGTTTCTGAACTTCGGCATTACACAACGGACCCGAAGCCCCCGCCCGGCGCCGGGGCGCGGCCGCGGGGACCCTGCGGCACCGGCCGCGGGACGGAGGCGGCGAGCCGGCTCACCGGAGGATGTTGTCGGCGTAGGTGAGGAGCAAGCGCGACGCCTCCAGGAAGATCTCGCGGCCATTCTGGCACAGCTCGGTCACGGCGGCCGAGCCCGGCACTGACGGCGGACCCAGCGCGGCCGCCATCGCTCCCCCCAACACCGCTTCCCGGCAGCGCCGCCCGCCCCCGCCACGGCGTCACACGCATAAGGGGGGGCCTTAAAGGGCCAGAGGGCACAGGGACGAAGCGCCAATCCATGCCCAACCCCCCCGCCCCGGGTAGCGGCAGGGACCGCCCGGTCACACCATGCTGTCCCAAAACAGGTTCTTCTTTCCCCTGGTGTGCAAGAGGCCAATCCACACACAGAGTGGTGGTATTTGATTTATTTGCAGTTCTGCTCAGAAATGGGTGCCGCGCGGCAAATCCACAAGGCCAGCACGACGGCTACTAAAACTTTTCCCTATTTATACATGTTAGCGACCAAAGCCATTAATGTTCATTAGCGACAAGTTACCTAGTTCTCTTATTAATTAGGCTTCTATTGGTTAATTGAGTTTCTTCCTTATCTAGGAGGTTCTGCCAAATGTCCTTGTGGTCAGTAAATTCTGCTTTCTTTGTGCCCACTATCACTGGTACGTCCTTCCCATGCTTTCTTAACCTTCCCCTAGGTTTGAGATCACTGAAACATGTCGAGCCCTAAACCTTAACAAAGCAATTCTTTCAACAAGCAATTTGTCTTTTTAACACCTGAAACATCACTGAGAGCTTGATTAAACCTCCTTTCTTGTTGATTTCGCTTGAAAGTAGACAAATATGAAACCTCAAAGAACATCCTGTCCTAAGAAAATTTTTACATATTCCACATTTTGCAACATCGAGAGCCCCCTGGCAGGCAGTAATGTCCTCAAGGATATAAATCCCCTTTTGTATTGCCCTGGCTTGGCAGCGTTCTCTGATGGTGCCAAACCTTCAGCCTCACCTGGGCTACCTGGCTGGGTATGCCACTGAAGCAACTCGCCCTCGCTCCGACACCTTGCCCAGCACTACCCAAAGCCTGTTCCAGCAAAGCAAAAAAGTCCTGGTCTGCTGCTTCTAGACATTTGTGCTATCAGTGAAAGAACTGCAGTGAAGAACCTTGGACAAAGACTGGTGCGGCTTTGCTTTCTTAGGAATGCAGATTTAAAGAGTTCCAAGCAAAAGAGGTCTTTAAAATTTAGCCTGATTTTGCAGTTGACATTACATTCTAGCTCTGCTGTCTGCTTCTTACAGGTCACTGCTCAACTTCTGTGGTTTTTTAAAGAAAGTGGTACATATCCCTCACAAAAGCTGGGATTTAACACTGGGCAATTCAGTTTTGATGAGATTACACTTATTATTCCTATTAGCATAGTTGAAAAAAGTTACTAACGCAGCCCTCAGAATCATGGAACTGGTACCAAAGTAATAAAATTTTAATTTAAGATGATGTTCCTTGGCTGCTGCTTCAGCTTTTCACTTCCTTTCCATGTCTTTCACATAGTTATATGGCTCTGAATGTTGTTTGCGCTCTGAAATTTAACAATTAATTAAACTGTTATATGTGTAACATAATTATATAAAGCATATAAGTATAGCATTTGTAAATAATGCTTTGGAAGTACTCATAGGAAAGCTGTATGAAAATTGAGAAGACCAAGTGCCAACTTCCAGCAAATTACTAACACACTGAATGTCCAGGGAATGTTATTTCTAAAGGGAAATTAAATACAGATGCTTAATTTAAAAATAGCGAGGTGTTTTTCTATATTAAATCTTCCATTTCTCTCCTTTCTGGCATGTATGGTTGGGTTTTTTTCCCTTTTTTACTGCAGTAGGTGCATCATTACCGTGCTATAGTTTGTATTTAGACATAGCTGTGATTGCAGATAATAAGCATCATTGTACTGTGCGTGAGTAAACAGATTTCAGTTTTCTTACTGCTCTACACTATAAAAGGTATCATCTAATAAGAAAACTCCCCATTCATGTAATTAATTCATGTCTCTGTTGATGAGACTTTGACAGACATTTTATGGTCTGCCATGGTAGCTTCCAAGTCTTTGTGTATTTTAAGTGAGATACCACTGTCCTAAGTAAAAATTTAGTTGTTCATATACGTCATTTCAGGCATAGCTTGGTCTCAGCTCAGATCATCCATTATTGCGGCTGGAAGCAGCAACCACAAATAGTTTACTCGTGTGCATTGGTGCTGTTGGCATACTTGTTCATGTATTTCAAGACACTCCTGTAAAGCCAAAGTGATCATTTAGTCTTTGTCTTCTCTTCCAGCATTTCAGCATCTGTGAGGAGGAGCACTTTCAAGAAATCAATTAGACTGGAAAAGATCTTTAGTATCAGAGAGTCCAGCACTGTAAAGTCCACCACCAAACCACGTCCCCAGATGTCACGTCTACACATCTTTTAAACACCCTCAGGGACAGTGACTCCACCACTTCCCTCGGCAGCCTGGTCAAATGCTTGACAACCCCTCCAGTGAAGAAAACGTTCCTAATAGCCAATCTAACCCTCCTCTGGCACAACTTGAGGCCATTGTCACTTGTTATGTGGGAGAAGAGACCGCCCCCCACCTGTCTACAACCTCCACTCAAACAGCTGTAGAGAGCGATAAGGTCTTCCGTATCACTCCACCGGAGACCGTGCGTTTGTTTGAAGGAGGTGTGTGTGGGGGGTGTCTTACTCCTCCTTTGCGTGTTTAATCACGTAGTTTGGAAAAGGAAATGCCACCCTCGCCTTTTCCAGCTCTCTGGCTCATTTACGCCGCCTCGCTACCCACCCGCCTACACCGCGAGGCGGGGCCAGGCGAGAGGAAGCGCCGCTGGGCCACGCGTACCCACACAACTCCCCCTCTTCCCTCCCCCGCCTGCCGAGTGGTGCGGCCCCGTGCCGCCGGAACGGAGAGGGAGGCAGAGCGAACCATCGCAGAGCGGGGGGAGCGCGGGCGGCGGAGGTACCGCTGTGGGCTCCGAGGCGGGGGGAGGCGGGGGTCGCGGGGGCGGGACGGCAATGGCGGCGCAGGGCAGTCCAGTGGGGACGGGGTTTGACTCCTGGTGTAGGCATTAAAAGTAGTCACTGCCCTTCAAACAGCCGGGGCCGTCCGGTAATGCTTGTTTCCGGGGGGAAGTTTTCCCGCAGAGCAGGTATCGGGCATTACTGGGGTAAAACAGGACGGCTCGGCACCTGGCACGGGTGACGGCGTGGGGATGGGGGACGCGCTGCTCTACAGAGCTCTGCAGCTGTATACACACGCACACACATTATACATACACACACACATATGCATTATTACACATTTATATGTTTATATATACACATATATATATGTATATACATTACTGATACACATGTTATACATTATATAATATATGCACATAAAATACTGCAGAGCTCTTTTATATAGAGAGAGTACATATTTATGTGTAGTATATGTTGTGTATGTTATGCATATAATGTATTATATACTATATATAGTAATATATATAGTATGTATATATTATATACATATATTTATATATACTGCCTATCTTTATAAAGGCCAAGCTAACTGGCTTAACTAAAATGGCAGATTTGGGCCAGGATTTAAACCAGGCTTCCTTAAAAAAAGAATTTTGTTTCATTATAAATATAATTAATTTTAAAAGAAATAATTTCATAAAATATGCATAAAATTATTTATTAATTTTATTCCCCATCCCTGAAAGTGCACAAGGCAAGGCTGGATGAGGCTTTGAGCAACATGTTCTAGTGAGAGGTGTCCCTGCAGGAGGGTTGGAACTAGATGATCTTTAAGTCCCTTCCAACCCAGGCCATTCTATGATTCTATGATATTCTTTATTAACGCTGCTGTGTA
This sequence comes from Myiozetetes cayanensis, assembly GCF_022539395.1. Lineage (NCBI taxonomy): Eukaryota > Metazoa > Chordata > Aves > Passeriformes > Tyrannidae > Myiozetetes > Myiozetetes cayanensis. The sequence goes on along the minus strand of NW_026086604.1, from coordinate 112,012,363 downwards.
CTTGTGCTGCCACAGCTCTGGGTGTTTTAGCAGGAGTGCATTAGCCCAACAGCCCGGTATGGTCCCCATCCAGCTCCCTATATTTTACCTAAGAGCTGGAGTTGCCAAGTTGCCCTTTTTATGATTCAAAAATCAGGTGACCAGTTGCAACCTGTATCGCAGGTGTTGACAGGGCTGTGCTGCGGCCACTGCCCGGCTCCAGCATGCCAGATGTATGCAATAAGAGCAGCTCCGCACCTGGCAGTGGCCAAGGCAAGGGAGAGAGACTGTGGTGCAGTATGGCAGCACCACTGCTAGGCGTGGGCCTCTTGATCCGCCTGCAGTATTTGTGTTCAGCAGTGCCTTTCTGCCATCACTTGACATCCCTCTTGGTATGTGAGGTCTGCTGATGTTACCTTCAAGGGAGGTGGTGGTGTAGCACATCTTGCTCAAACCACTTGAGGTGCTGTCCCCTGGCAGTGTAAATACCCAAGGCTGATAAGGGATAGATGGAGGTAGAACGATGAGGACTCTTGTCCAAGCTATGTTATTACATTGGTGGCAGACCCAGGAAGAATTTACTGACTCCTGTTCTGAGTTTTCTAGATGTTCTACCTGGCATGAAGGTTGAGATGACAACACCCTTAACTTGAGAATGCTAGGACATACACTTTGAGGTGAACACACACTTTGTCCCTTAGAGGAATGAAGTTGTTAATGTTCATTGTTCATACATCCAGCCAGCTGGTGATTAAGGCCCTGGGGAGAGTTTTGTGGCGAAACCAGAGTGCTTTGCAGGCCACAGTAGTGCAAACTCATATTTATTAGCAGCTTAAGGTAGATGAGGCCACTAGAGGCATTCCCAAAGTGACTGTGTTCCTGTGCCTTGTCTACAGCTTTGTACTATTCCTGATTACAGATGCAGAAACTACATCACTTTCTACAGGTTTGAAAATAGGCTTTCTTGTAAAAAGCAGGTTATTAATTTAATGTACTTGGAATGTTTTCCACACTGGCTGTTTTATTATTGTGTTTGTGTCTTCTACTTCCAGTTACAGGAATGTGCTTGAACTGATAATTGCCACCATGTTCTCACAACGCTCACAGGATCTGTTAAAGATTGCAAATACTCATCTCCAGAGACTGAATTTAAATTTACATTTGCAAAACCACAGAAGAGCTTTCAGCAAGTCACTGCCTGCATGTCGAAGGAAAGTAGTGGTTACAGGTATTGGCTTAGTGTCCCCTCTTGGTGTGGGGACTCAGTTTGTGTGGAAGCACCTTCTTGAAGGAGGCAGCGGGATTACGTCGCTAGATGGGGAAGAATATGCAGGCATCCCATGTAGAGTGGCTGCCTGTGTGCCAAGGGGAAACAAGGAGGGTCAGTTCAGTGAAGAAAGCTTTGTGTCAAAGTCAGAGATCAAATCCATGAGTTCTGCCACTGTGATGGCCATCGGTGCAGCAGAACTAGCAATGAAGGACTCCGGCTGGTCTCCCCAGTCCGAACAGGATCGCTTAAGTGCCGGTGTGGCAATTGGGATGGGAATGGTTCCACTGGAAGAAATTTCTGAGACAGCTGCCTTATTTAAAACAAAGGGTTACAATAAGGTCAGCCCGTTTTTTGTCCCAAAGATTTTAGTCAATATGGCAGCAGGCCATATCAGCATTAAGTACCAATTGAAAGGACCGAATCACGCTGTGTCAACCGCTTGTACCACAGGCGCGCATGCGGTTGGAGACTCCTTTAGGTTTATTGCTGCTGGTGATGCTGATGTCATGTTGGCTGGAGGGACTGAGGCTTGCATTAGTCCTTTGTCTTTGGCTGGATTCGCAAGAGCTCGGGCCCTCAGCACGAGTTTTAACTCGAGCCCTAAAACGGCCTGTCGACCGTTTGATTCGAAGAGAGAAGGGTTTGTAATGGGAGAGGGTGCTGCTGTGCTGGTCTTGGAAGAGTATGGACACGCCGTACAAAGAAGTGCTAGGATCTATGCCGAAGTTTTAGGTTATGGACTGTCTGGTGATGCTTGCCACATAACAGCACCTAATCCAGAGGGAGATGGTGCATTCAGGTAAGAACTCTATCTTGACTGTAATAGCTTCTTCTTGTGTTTAGTGTAGTGGGTACATTTGTTTCTGTTACTGGGTGCTTTTCATAGAGAAAGGCTGTTCAATCTTGAATTAATATTACAAAAGCTTGAAAATCAGAAAAATGAAAGAGCTTCTGTTGCTCTTCTGCCCCAACACTTTTTTTAGGAGCAAGGTGAAGGCCAGTTCTTGCTAGAATCAGTCTTTTTTCATAGAGTTACAAAATCTTGCTCATGTGGAAACCTTTTGCTTTTGTTGCAGACAGTTGCTCACATAAGTAAGTCTCAATGGAAACCTCTTTTTTAAGATTTTTGTGGTGCAATAGAACCTTTTCAGGTTCTCCTTCACCCTTTGTCCAGGGAGAAGAGAGGCCCTCCCCTGCAAAAGCATGTTATTTATTGCAGGAAATCTCAGGTGATGAAAACTGTAGAGCACTTGGAGGATCTAGTTTGTAGAATATTCAGTAATTCAGATGAAGAGTGTTGGTGGAGGGGCATAAGAGAAATATACTATAGTATTGCTTAGGGAAATGGTAAAGTTTCATCAATGTTTATTTCATCAAAACTAGTTCACAAGTAGACAATACTTATCTAATCATTGTCATTGACCCAATTAAATTGTTATCTAAATTATGTGTGCAAGTTGGTGACTTTTGTGTAGGCTGAGTACTATTGCTGAGTTGACACTGGAATCTTTAGCAAAGATTTAGTTTGCCTTATTCCAAATTTATGTGAATATTTAATACCAAAATTCAATACATCACTGCACAAATAGATCAGACTTCTGCATGGCATTGTAAAGCTGTGTTTGCATCTTTATTGGGTTAACAGATTTTTCTGGAAGTGTAAATATACCATGTTTCCCTTCTTGATTCATATTTAATTGTTCTGCAGACTTAGGTGTGAGATGAGTAATCAGGAGTGTCTTATCTCATATTTTCAGACTTGCTTAGCCTTGAGATGATATAGGCAATATATTGTAACTGAATTTTTGTATATTTTATGATTGCAGTAGCATATAAATTAAATTCACAGTAGAAAGTAGTTGAGAGTTAATCTTGGTATCTCCAAAATGTTGTGCTTTTCCATCCTTGAGATGGAAGTACTGTCTTCAAGCCAATATTTTGTTCCTGCAGTGGTATGTGGATTAAATCTGGAATATATATGCTTCTCTTACTTTTCTATAGGAATTTTATTTGCCGCATCAAAAAAATATCAGAGGAATATATTTTTGTCATCTTCTAATAACTACTTCAGTAGGAGAGTAATAATGTTGGAATAAACCAGCAGGAAAGGAGAGGCAAAGCCAGACTAAGGAGAGTGGATACAAAGATTGTCCTGCACAAGTAATCTGGTATCTTCTTAAGTAAATATGTTCATTGCAGATGACCTATTTAACTAAATTAACATATCTCATGGTTGATCAGTAATCTTTTTTGCCTGAAAGTTGACTCACTGTCTAGTGACAGTGTCAGTGGCCTCCAGTGCAAGCTAAATTGGATGCTTCTAAGGATAGAAGGCTGTACTAGAGACATTTAAATTTGTCCAGAAGCCTGTGTTATCTTTTTTTTGAGCTTCCTTTTATTCACTTATTTTTCATAAATTTCAAAAGAGTCAGTGGTCTTTTGCTCAGAGGCACTTGGTTAAGTTGTATGTGCAAGGAGATGTCTGACTAATTCCCTTCTTTCTGTGGGAAATCTGTGAGAAAATCACACTATGGAGCTGTGTTGATCCTTACGTGGTTTTCATAATAAAGCATGTTTTATAGAGGCAGTCACAGTCCACGAGTCATCAGGAGTCAAGCAAAGCATACCATATCAGGGCAGAAGAGTGTGACTTTCAGTAAATTTCCTTATAAAATGAAATATAGGAATTTGTACTATCTCCTAGACATTTTCTAGTCTCTGGAAAGCAGGCAAAAGAAGCTCATGAGGAGGAGGACTGCAGATTTTTGCTTAAATTTCCCAATATTTTTGTTGGGTAGAGCATACCTAAATTTTTGTAATAATATCAGGTAGTTATTTCTCTCTCAAATGTTTTCAAATTTTACATTGAAAAGAGTCTTTGACAGAATAATGTAGTCTACAGAGATTGATTGTTTTAGCTTTCTTTCCTTCTCTTTGTATTTTTCCCAGCTGTAGAATTTTTAACAGCAAGTCTGATTTTATATTGGGCCTCACATCTACTGCTTTTCCCTGGTAGCTAAATGTAGATGCTAATGTATTTAGTTAGATGAATTCATCTCTTGTCATTTACATCTCTGCTAAAGCAGATTTTCACATTTGATAAACATTTTAAAACACCCTATTGTTTTTCTTTTTGGATTGTACATTTGACAAAAAATATATTGGGAAAACCAGCATTCTGTTTTCTTTTTTTCCCTTAGGTGTATGTCTGCAGCAATAAAAGATTCTGGGATCAAACCTGAAGACGTAACATATGTCAATGCACATGCAACTTCTACACCTCTAGGGGATGCTGCTGAGAATCAAGCAATCAAGAGACTTTTTAAAGATCACTCACGTAATATTGCAGTGTCCTCAACAAAAGGAGCAACAGGACATCTCTTGGGAGCTGCAGGAGCTATTGAGGCAGCTTTTACTGCACTGTCCTGTTACCATGGAATTTTGCCACCTACTCTAAACTTAGAGAAAACAGAGGCGGAGTTTGATCTCAATTATGTTCCATTAACTGCTCAGGAGTGGAAATCTGAAAAACGGCGTATAGCACTCACAAATTCATTTGGCTTTGGTGGTACTAATGCAACTTTGTGCTTTGCAAGTGTTTAACTTATGCTGTGCATGTTAAGAAAAAATGGCACCAATGATGGTTTTCTGTACTTCTGCTCCTGGTGTGAACTGTAATCTCGTCTCGGCTTTGAGAGTTGCTCATTTGAGACATAAGAACTTTATTCACTCTAACATTTACATCAGTAATTCTTTTTGAAAGACGCAACTTCTTTTACTCATTTTAATAAAAATAAATAAAGGGTCTATTCTTTGTGTGGTGAAGAAGTTTTTGTTCTTGACTAGAACAGGAGACATTGTGGTTAAATTTTATTAGTATAGATTTTTGGATGTGTGTGACACAGAAGTTGTTCAGAAACATTTATGCAAAAGAGATGCTGGCTGACAAGCTAGAGCTCCACAGTTGGTGACTTAACTGCGTGATGATACAAGGTTTATGACTGAGCTCCCCTTTGTTACCCCTCCATACGTAATTCTGCCTTTTTCTTCCTTGTAAGTTGTCTCAAATGTCATAGATTTATGTGCATTCTTCCACACAAGTGGAAACTTGGAAAAACAAGGCATCTTCTATGAAAAAAAAGAAAAAACATATGCAGAAACAAATCTGGGTCTTGTGTCAAGGAGGAGAAAGGGGAAAAAAGAGAATAGGAAAATTAAACTATACCTAAAGCTAACATGGTAATGGTGGTTTAGGGTTTTTTCCTGCAAAGAGCAAGTAAAGGACTTCAGCTATTCCTTCTGGCATCAGCCAGCATCTCAGCCAAGTAGTGGCTTGACTGATAGTGCAGATGTGAGTGAAGCTGGATATCCCTGTTGGTGGGTTGGTTCATTAAAAGACTTTTTACCAGTATTCTTTTTGAAATTGTCAGTCTTAACCTTTGACCCGTGTAAGTGGAAGCAAAGTAACTCAGTGGATTTAAAATAAACGACATAAAAAGTAGCTCCGCTGTAAGTAAATTTAATTCTGGAAAAAGCTTACTAATGGGCTATCATGAGGCTTAGCTGTACCCTAAAACCTCATTATTTATACAAATGGTCTGAATGCTGAAATTGAACTGCATAATTTTTGCATTTGCTCTCTTTACTGAATAGAAAGTTAAAGAGGCTGATGTGAAAAATGCAGGCAGAGAATGATTAAGACTATTTCAGAAGCTAAGCTCATAGAGAACAATGCAGTCCAAAGCAGATTAATGAACAGTAAACCAGAAAGTAAAATAATATATTACCAAAGGGAAAATGTGAAAGCATGCAAGCGAGAGACAGTATGGGAGTATGCTGTCAGGGAAAATACTAACAAACCTCTTAGCGTATGATAATTAACAGTGGCAGTACAATGAATGAGGATGTGGATTGCATCCAATATAAAAGGCAGAATATAAAATTCAATGATGCTCTCTGCAAATTATATGCAAAAAGAAATTGATTCAAAGAATTCAGACTCCAGGAGAGAGCTAGCAGCAGGATCATGAATTCGGAGGAAGTCATCCAGCAAGCTTCTTCTGGAGACAATATTTTTTCAGTTAGTTGTGATGCAGGGTGGAAGATGCAAAGACTTGATAGTGCTACATTATTGTGGACCTGAAGTACAGTCTAACTAAACTCACCCAGATTTGTTACGTGGCTGCAGACCTGTAATTAATACTGTGACAGAGATGCCTCCCTTTCCGTCTGACAGCAGAGATCGTGGCCCCAGGAGTGTTGGATGCAGACTGTGGTGTACCGACCATGAAAAGAGAGATGATACTGTCACACAGAAAAATAGAAACTAAAATGATTAAAAGATCTTTCTCCTCCCTTCAGCCTACTGCAGTTTAATCATCTGCTGCAGGTAGCCTTTAAACCATGAAAGCTTTGTGACAATAGTTATTTTAGGTGTTTTGATTATGGGTAATTTTAACAGGCCTAGATGCATTAGTAGTATGCCTTGTAGGGAATTCAGATATTTTAAAAATGAATACAGCCCAAATTTAACCCCTGTCTATTTGAATTTTGTTTATATAGGTTTCACTTTTATGTACTTGTTTGATATCACCTCTTTTTATCGCATACCCTACTTGGCTGATCAGAGACTACTTACTGCTAATTACTGCTTTATTATGGTAGCTGCAAACATAAAAGGAAAATATATCTCTCTGTGTTGGTAATCTATTAAGTGGGCAAATGGACCAATGTTTAAAACAGAATTCTTTCCTTTAAAATGTTCCTTTCATCTTTAATAATCAAGAGATGTAAGGGTCCAGAATCTGGATTAAAAAAGCTTCATATTTAGACTCCTGAGTCTGAATTTACTTCTAGTCTGATAAGCAAAACTTGGAAATGCTTGTAGAGTGTTTATTTGGAAGCCTAATTCTGCAGTGGTGCAGCACACTTGTGAGAGCCAAATGCTCCAGTCAGTATCACAGAGGGGCTGAGGCTGGAAAGCACCTCTGGAAAGGTGCACCTCTAGTCCAGCCCCCTGCTCAAAGCAGGGCCAGCTAAAGCAGGTTGCTCAGGGACCTGTCCTGCTGTGTTTTGAGTATCTCCCAGCCCCTCTGGACAGTCTGTGCCAGTGCTTGTTCACTCTCACTGTAAGAAGTTTCTTTCATTTAAATGAAATTTCCTGGACTTAAATTTGTTCCTATTGCCTCTTATCCTTTCACTGGACACTACTGAAAAGAGTCTGGCTCCCTCTTCATTCCTCCATCAGGTATTTACACACACTGATGAGACCTCCTGTAGCCTTGTCTTCCCCAGGGTGAACAGTCCCAGCTCTCTCATCTTCTCCTGGTATATCAGATGCTCCAGTTCCTTCGTCGTCTTTGTGGGACCCTTCACTGGGCTTACTCCAGTGTGTCCGTGTTTCTCATGTACTGGGGATCATCTCCCATGCTCTTCCTAATGCAGCCCACAATGCTTTTGGACTTACTGTGAAGATAGCTGGTCCATCAGGACCACCAGGTCTTTTTTTGCAAAGCTACTTTCCAGCTGTTTAAAATATTTTTGTATTTGAATTAGGGGTTTTAACTTAAGTCAATATTTTTAGAAATAAATGCATGTGAAACAAAAATCAGAATTGTGACAGCTTACGTGATCTTATTTACTCAAGAGAGCCTGATAAAAAACATCCTATAAAATATGCAAGCGCCATATGTTTGCTGAAATCTTACAAAGGTCAAGCCACTGCTCAGAGTTAATTACTGCCTGTCTCCAGAAACAATTTATTACAATTATAAACCTCATTTCATTTTGGACTTCTGTAGCTTGTTCTGCAAATGCAAAAAAAAAAAAATTCCTCATGTTACTTTACTCGAATCAGTTTAGTTCAGTGTGCAGAAGTTTTTTCCTTAGGTTTACAGCATATGTTTTACTACTGAAAGAATTTATAAAATAATAGCTTGCAAAAGGTTTTATTTTCAGTAGAAATAGAATTCATAGTTTTCTAATATGATAGTAAAAATCAAGAATAGGTGTATACTATAATTATTTCAAGGCAGCTATGGAATCCTTTTGAACAAAAAAGTTAATTAACAAAGATACCTTTAGCTGCAAGTCAGCATGTTTTGCTGCTTATCACCTGATGATCTTTGCCTTTATCTAGCATAGAAACTCTTGAGTGTACTTTGGATCATATTTCGTGATCTCTCAAGCCACGAGTGAGCCTGTAGTGAGGAGAAGTGTGTATTACAAAACCACAGGTGCCTGATAAACTTGGTCACCCTTCCCACCATGCCTGACAGCCAGGGCCATGGATGGGACAGCCACTCTATGGGGCCTGCCAAGTCCCTTGGCTCTGTCAGGGTGTTTGGGGTGGAAGCTTTGTGGGACCAGCCTTTTGAGTTTTGGGAACAGATGTGGCACGGGGAAAACGGTGCAAAAATGTTCAAGTATTCGCTCCCAAATCTCTGTGACCACATTGGTCTGTCCGTTTGTGTCTTCAAGGTTGTTTTAATGAATTCAAAAGTGGGTTTTATGGGTAGATGCATGGTGGAGTATGTTTGCTGAAATGAAAAGTCTCTGTGATAAGAGATATGAGAAGCTCTGTTGATTCTAAAATGTGGTTGGAAGCGTTGTAGGAAATGGAATTTTGGAAAGCAAAGGAAGGCAGTATTTCAGAGGTGAATGGCTTATCAAGCAGTGTGAAAAACAACTGGTTTAAGTTTGCAAAAAAGATTAATTTTGCTATCTGTTGTTTAACATAGAATTTTTTACTTAGTAAAGCTTTATGATGATTGTTGATGTCAGAAAAAAATTAAGGGTATTTATATTTTCGGCTATATGCTGGTCTTCTATTAGAAACAAGCCAGAGTCAAATCTGAATATAACTGGGAGAGGAGGCATTTTACTAGTTTTTAAGGACTATATGGAGCATATGTAACTTGGACAATTTCTGAGGAAAGGTTTCTAATCACCTTTTTTTCCCCACCCTGTAGGATTTGGTCTGACTTATGCTGCTCTTATTCTGAACTGAAAAATAGATGTTGGTGTATCAGAGAATGAAAAGAATGTATAATGATTTGATAACTTTTTCTGTTATCAATTTCCCTCTTTTTTTCTGTCTTCACTTTCTAACCGCCTTTCCTAATTTATGTAAATAATACATAGCCATTTGATTTTAATATCTGAAAAAGGAAAAATCCAACTTTGGATATATTTTTTTCCAGTTTGAGTCACGAAGGTATGCATCATTTAAAGCAATAAACACCCAAAACTTTGAAATGTATAAACCTTAATTTATAAAAGGGCATATTTTGAGGAGAAGCACAGTGTTTCAAATCCAGTTGAAACACTGGAGTATACTACAGAATGGAAATTACTAGTGCTTTTAAGGGCACTCCTAATCTCTCTGATTTGCCCCGAGTGTCTTTGGTCAATGGTTTGTGAAAATATACCACTTCAGCTTCTTCAGTAGTGGTGAAAATGGACTAACATGCTTGAAATACCTACATCCTTTTTCTGTCAGAGGCTCTCTGTGCAACTTAATTTACAAATATTCCTATCTTCCTTCACTTTTGATATATAAACCACATTTCACCTGGAACAAAAAGACATTTGATCCTTAAGTACCACTGTGAGCTTGGGCAAGTCTCCCAGAGCTTCATCTCATCATCTGGACACAGTCAAACCTCCCTATCTCTTACAATGTGTGGAGAGTAACTACCCTCAAGATTTAGATTCTATAGTAATGGTGGCCCATACTCACTAGATAGCTTTCACAAAGCACAAAATTGAAGCTGGAATTAGCATTTATCACAGCTAAGACCATAGTGGAAATATTCCTTCCTTCTGGATATTCTTATAAAGATCACATAGGCTCTTTAGTTTAATCACCATAGATTGGTAAATCTGAGATTAGAAATAATTCTGTATATATTACATTTTAGGAATATACCTTTAGTTCCTTTTTTTTATTTCTTCCTTTTTTTTTTTTTTTTTCCCCCGAGAAGACAGGCTCCTCTTTGATTTCTAAAGGTAGCTGCAGTGACAGTAAAAACTGTGATAAAGGCAGTTTTATAATCTAAGTAAAATGTGTAATAGTTTCTTCTTGGGCAGTAGACACCACTCAAAATTTTGTAACAATGATGATTAATTTTAACTTGGTAGAAAGGCAGTTTTATACCTGGAGTCATTGAACTGGAAAGAGATATGCCAATATCAATTGCTTATAGTCAGTACTGCTGTGAAGGAGGTGCAATAATTTTAGTATGACAGCTACTATACAGGAATATCAAACTGGTAACATATAAGGCTATTGTAGCCCAAGGTCTCTGGCAAAATATAATAGGAATGGAGTGAAATAAAATAGTAATAAGAAGGACTGAAAAAAGACCTATATTCATATAGAGCACAAGAAACGCAAAAGAGGAACTATAATTGAAAAAGAGATGAATATTATTTTAATGTGGGTCTTGTAGTTCTCCTGGAGTGCTATAAAGCAGATCAGATGTTAAATAGCTGGACATCCATGTGTTAGTTAATACCATTTAGTAGTTTCTGGGTTTTTGTCATTCTCAGGATTTTGGTATTAAATGTTATTGCTCTAAGCAGCAATCAGTTGTTTCATGCCTAATGGACTGTTTCCTGGAGTTCAGAGTGCCATCAAGTGTTTTCTGTGCCGAAACAAGACATAAGATGTATTCTAGGAGTTCATTTAAGAGTCAATTCTCATCATGTTGTGAGTTTAATGGAGTAGGAAGGGAGGAAGGAAGGAAAGAAATGAAGGAAGAAAAGACAGAAAGGCAGGAAAAAGGACAGAAAGACAGGAAAGAAAAAGAATGAGAAAGAAAGAAAAGAATGAGAAAGAAAGAAAGAAAGAAAAGAATGAGAAAGAAAGAAAGAAAAGAATGAGAAAGAAAGAAAGAAAGAAAGAAAAAGAAAGAAAGAAAAAGAAAGAAAGAAAGAAAGAAAAAGAAAGAAAAAGAAAGAAAAAAAGAAAGAAAAAAAGAAAGAAAAAGAAAGAAAGAAAGAAAGAAAGAAAAGAAAAAAGAAAGAAAGGAAGGAGGGAGGGAGGGAAGGAAGGAAGGAGGGAGGGAGGGAAGGGGAGGGGAAGGGAGGGGAAAGGAAAGGGGAAAGTGCTTGATATGGAATATTTGTATACAATAAGTTCTGAAAGATTGTCAGAAAATATTAATTCTATCTGCTATTTAATTATTTTTAAAAGGACCATTAGAATTTCTGATTTTTTTTCCCTCAGGACTTTTTGTCCAAAAATCACATCTGGCCTAGGGAGCCTTACGTGCAACTTGGTATCATCTATCTGTATTTAGTGTGAAATTTTTTTGAATGCTGTCTTGCATCACCTAGGAATGCTTAGGGATTTTTTTAAATCGGTGGTGGGAATACTCTTGGCTCTTGAGAAAATTGGATGTCATTTGGATAGCAGAACCAAAAGGTTCAACCACCTTCATAACTGTTTCTATTGGAACCAGCCAAATTATCTAAAGTTGGTGACCACCCTAAAGCCCTTGGATGTGTGCAGGAGGCCAGAGCAGTACAGCTGAGGTTGCACTTTGTGAGAGCAAGTTTGGGCAGATGGGATTATTGCATTACACGAGAGAGAAGGGGAATGGAGGAACATATTGATTCCTCTCACGGGCAGAATGGTGGGGGAGGGCTAGGAAGAGACTCATGGAATCAGATACAGGGATAGATGATGGAGCCTAGAGGACCTATAGTAGAGAAGAACCATCAGAAACCAAAGGAGATTAACAAGTATGATCAAAAATTTTGTGCTTGGCTTATGTCTAAATACAAAGTACACTGAAAGTTACAAAGCACATGTTCTTCTGAGCAAAATGATGTCTTTGAACAGGAAGTTTGCCAGCTGTAGGGGGATTTCTGTGCTTTTCTGGTGTATTCCAGTACATAATGAAGACTTAAAATCATACTGCTTTCTCCTCACCATCCTAGCTTAACATTACTCTCTCCATTGTATAGACATAACACTTGAGAATTAGTAGAAGACTGAAAGGTTTGGTGGAACTGGAAATATAATTCTGGAAGTATTGCTTTCTAGCTCATGTGCGGTCCATTAGATCTCACTGTTACACTGGCTTTTCTGAGAAGAAACTCATTACATTTTAGTTGAAACTGGTTTATAAGGATATGCAATAAGTTTCTTAATTTGGGTAAAACTGAATCTGATCTACATCCTGTAAGTCAACCTTTGATTTCTTTTTAAAGAATTATTTTAAGCATAACTTAAATTAGTGCTAGATGGGGGATGTCACTGATTTTCCCTCTTTGTATCAGAACATGAGAGAGTTGTCTCTGTTCCTCCATTTGGAAAAAGGAGAGAATAACCTTTGTCATGGATGCAAATCAGTTTTTGTCAGTGCCTTTTTTTCATATTAATGTAGGCAAATTAGTCATAGCACATGCCCTTCTTAGCAGACTAGATGGGGGTGGAGTTTATAGAAATAGCTCTCACTGAATTTCTTTCAATAACAGAAAGAAAAGGATTCAGATGAATTTAGAAATTAAAAAAAAAAAAAAAAAAAAAAAGCCAGAAGCTTCAAATAAAGCAGATCCCTGAGACTGTTAACAAATTGTACTGGTAGTCTAATGGAGCAACAAAGTCAAGGAATAGTAGGTTCCCTATTCACATCTGTTTCAGCGACATTCTCTTTGTAGTTCAGCAATATAAGGTGGAATGAGAGTAGAGGACACCTTTGGTCTGTGTTAGACGGCTCAAATGTGTGGAGGAGAGTGTTCAGAATGACAGTTGCTGAAGCCCTTGAAAACAATGAGACATGCTGCCCCAGAGACAACTGTAACACCCAACAAAGCAACACTGGATGCATTTGGGATTCTCACCAATGTCATGCTTATAATGGGAGCGAATAATTTGGCCTTTTTTCAATTAATTAGTTCTTTGTTCCTCCTGTGACTGACAATGATGGTGCTGCCTGTGATCGTTATGTTTTGAATGTGAGTGCCTTTCTGTCAGGAGAGGGACTAACACAAAAGATCTCACTCCCATGAGTCACTTTGCCTGAAATAATCATGCTTACTGAAAATCTTAGCTGTATTTACTGTTTTTACAGGGCTCCTAGAAAGAACTTATACCTGGTCACCAAGTCACTGGGACATTCTCATTTCTGTACTGTATGATTTGCTCCTGGTCTGCTGGGACTGTGTGAAATAACACTGTTCTCTTCTGAAACAGCTTAAAAAGAAAATATTGTGGTTCACATTCTGGGAGCCCAGGGTTTACTGGCTGATAGCCAGGTTCATCTACCAGCACACTGGTCTATACTGGGATGTTACAGATTCCTGCATTGGGCCAAATCGGTCTGCACCTCTTGATGGATGCTATAGGACAGCTTTAGGAAGAGGTGCACTTTAGGATTTCTGGAAAGAATTGTAGTATCTATCCCAGTTAGCTGCAGTAGTTCTCCAGAGGAAACCTTAAAAATGCCCTGTTTAAAAGAGTGCATGCTTGGTTCTCCTGCCACATGCAGTATAACAAACTCCAGAGGCATTTCCACCACTAGTACATGCTCTTGAGGAGTTGGACTTAGCAGTCTGTTTGTGTCTATGACACTTAGAGACCAAAAGATTGTGGCAGAACTGTTTGAGTATTAAACATTTTAAACCATCATCAACTGTCAGTCCCGTGGGGGGAAATTGAATAGACTGGCTCGAAACTGCTGCTTTGCAAAGAAGCTATTTCTGTCCTGAATGCTCCTGTTTGTTCATCTGTAGTGGATGGCTCTGGGGGTACAGCACAGAGCCATCAGAAACCACGGAAGAGCATCTTCTGAAACTGGGTAAAACTGGTCAGCCTCCACCTACTGAGAGCAGCCACTCCTGCTCTCCAAATGTACCTCAAACTCAGTCGGGCTGGGCTGGTTAGCATGAGGATGAAGGTCAGGCTTTGGCCGAGGGAACGTCCTCGTGAGGAGCAGTTTTGCAGGAAGACCTTTTATCTCCGCCTCGGAAGAGGGACGCTTTTTCCACTGCTCCCGCGGTGGGGCCTGCCGAGCAGAGAAAATCGTGGGCGAAACCGGGGTGAACACACGGTGGCAGCAAAATCTCGGTTATCCGAGGAGCTCGGGCACCCGCCCGCAGCTCCGGGGTCCCCATAGGCGTGGAATCATGGAATGAATGGCTTGGGTTGGAAGGGACATTTAAAGGTCATCTCTTCCAACCCCCGGCAATGAGCAGGGACACCTTACGCCAGATCAGAGTCATTGCTTTCCTTTTCAAACCACTACTCAGCCGTTGTTTACAAAAGAACAGAGCAGGGCAAGGAAAAGAGACTAAACACGTTTCATCCAGCCTTTGTTTTTTTTCTCCAGAGAGCTCATCTGAGTTCCCGTGTGAATAAAACTCGAGTTTGCACTGACATGCTGAAGGGCACAGACTTTGAAGGGGTCAGCAGCTCTGTAAGGTCACGATGTTACACCATTAGGCACAAGAAGCACAGCAGAGCAGTGAGAAGAGGAAATTAGTCTATATTTCTTAAGCAGCATATCCATACAGCTGCTGAAAGGAAGGAACCGTAGGATTAAAGTGAAAGAAATGGCTTAAGTATGTCCTGAGTGTTTTAGGGCTACTTATTTCCCATAGTAAATTGCAAGTCAATTGAGGCAGTTTAAGAATCCTTCTACTTAAATAGATACTGAGAGTGAATCAGACATTGTTCCTGCTCTTGTTCCTTTCCTCCTCTGGCTCCACCACTTGACACCTCCATTCTGTGTAGAGCAACCTACTAGGCTGAAAGAAAGAAAGAATCTCCTGGGAACTGTTTCAAAACAAATTCCTAAATTACATTCATAGACAAATGATAACATTTATTGTACAGTACTTGTTTAGAGGAAATAGGAAAGAGAAAGAAAGATTTGAAAAAACAAACAAACACAAAGGCAGGCATTGTTCCTGCCTCATGCTTCTTTTTAATAAACCTGGTAAAATATACCTCAAAAAAATTCAGGAATTTGTCCCCAGAGATACTTTAGGTGTTTGAGACTGAATTCCAGAACTGCTCTGATGGCAGAGAGATATTTTTTCTTCCATGGTTTCTTGAATGCAGATGCCAGGCCCCAGGCCCGAAGAGCAGCTACCTCCTGACTGTGAGGTTTGGGGCTCAGGGCTGACTGTAATGGGGTTGCCCAGTCCTGCTCAGGGAAGGGGTTCCAGGACTGATCCCTGTCTACAGGAACTGCTTTTGGCTGAGGACAAAACAAAGTGCAGGGTCCTGCACTTGGCCACAAAAACTCCATGCAATGCTGCAGGCTTGGGGAAGAGTGGCTGGAAAACTGCCCCACGGGGAAAGAGCTGATGATGCTGGTTGACAGTCGGCTGAACGTGAGTCAGCAGTGTGCCCAGGTGGCCAAGAAGGCCAATGGCATCCTGGCTTGTACCAGAAATTGTGTGACCGGCAGGACTTGGGCAGTGATCCTCCCTCTGTACTAAGCACTGGTGAGGCTGCACCTTGAATCCCGTGTTGTTGTGGGCCCCTCACTATAAAAAAGATAATTGAGGTGCTAGAGTGTGTCCATAGAAGAGCAACATTGCTGGTGAAGGTTCTGGAGCACAAGTCTGATGAGCAGTAGCTGAGGGAGCTGGGGGTGTTAAGCCTGGAGAAAAGGGGGCTCGGGGGAGATATGGCTCTTGGGGACATGGTTTTGTGGTGGACTTGGTAGTGCTGGGTTAATGGTTGGATTTGATGATCTTGGAAGCCTTTTCCAACCTAAATCTTTCTACAATTCTATGAACATCCTCAGGCTGACTCACAATTATCTAAGACTGTACTGTTTGAACAATCAGTGCACTCTAGGAATGTTAGGGAGATCAACTTCAGAAGCCTTTCAGGTCCTTTTCTGACTTGCTTGCTCAAACCCTCCCTTTCCTAAATTGCAAAACTGCCATTGTCTTTTGTGGGAATAAGGCTGTCAGTCTACTCAAGAGCTCCAGTGCTCTAAGAAAGCTGCTTGTTGCTTCAAGTGTTTTTGCACAGTGACTTGCCTTTCTCAGAGGAGATAAAAAAAAAAAAATCAGTCAGGTGATAAAGCAAAGTGGGGTTTTTCTCCCTGATTTAGGGAGTACATAACCCAAACTAATTCCCTCTGAGCTAATACAAGAAGCGACACATCTAGGACATGATGGTGTCTTTTTATTGACTCTAAATGCTAACCAACTCTTTGCACTTGTGTGCATATGCTTATGTATGTGCCAGGACCCTGTGGGCACCTGCAGGCTGTGATTGCCCTGAGGGCCCCCAGCTGGGACCCCCTACCCACACACTCTCTGCCCGCTACCCAGAAGCCTATTTATGCCAGATCCAGCACCTGAGCTCACCTGGGGTGATGTGAGTTGTGTATGTGTGTCTCTGGTCCCTGACACGCTGTCTGTATATACTGCATTGGTGGTAGGCCCTAAGTTATTTCCTAACTTTTGGCTGAAGATCACCGGATGGTTGATGGACCCTGTTGCTCATTATGAAAAAATAACAGATCTAACCAGGGAGACAAGCAAACTCTTGCTAAGAGGTGGTGGGCTTCACTGTACAGGTAAGGTCAATTACAATAATGCAATAGCTTGATGTTGTTTGCAATTTCAAAATATCCCAGTAAAATATGAGAAAAACTGGTCTTAGCCTGAACTTGTATTCAGTTATTCTCTTCAGAAAGACCACATAAAAGGAATGTTGTGTCAATTTCTGTATTTCATTAGAAATGTAATTTATTTTAGGATAGTGCTAAAGGACCCAGAAGGAGGTCAGGACCCCTGTGCTAGGTGCTGAATGTGTATTTCCTTTCCCAAAATCTGAACAACTGGACTGATAAAGAAGCCATTCAGAAGATGAGATGGCATTTACCTGAACTGTGCTATTGACTTTTTTCAAAGTAATTAACTCTCCAATCCTAGAAAGAAAATGTCAGGACCCTCAAATTTTCTGCTTTCTACCCTCAGTTGTTAGAAAGAAATTTAAAATAGTGGATACTCCTCACCAAGAGTACCTTAGGATATTTGATCCTCTGTTTTTTGCTGCTGTTTTGGCTCTGAAGTTGTAGGCAACTTGGAAATATATGTTCTATTGAGTCTCTGGGATTAGTTACTCATCTGTAGGCTTTTCCATCACTATGAAATATGTAGGGTTTGGGTTAGCAAGTAAACAGAAAAATAAATTGTTCATTCCCAGCATTTGTTTAAACAGAAACACACTATCTATAACAGATGGAGGGTTCCAAGATTATTTTAGTGATAGATTCTCTTCTCTGTGCTTATTAGTTAACAGTTAAATAAATTTTTTTGCCAGATATATGGGTCAGGAATACTTATTTGATGAAGTAAACAAGCATTAACTTGTCTGCTCTGATTCAGGAGTCCAGAAAAATAGAGTGAAGGAGATTGAGATCAGGATATGGAGACCTGAATAAAGTAATGATTAAATAGACATCCTAAGAGCAGTTTATGAGAAATTTTAAATTCCTTTAAACTGCTTTTTGTTTATGATGGATTTTCATCTTTGATTCATTTTTTTTCTTAAAATAGTTATGTGCTTTTTGACAGCTAGGTTGTTGCTGAGAGAAAGTGCAACGGCAGGTACTGAACAAAGACTTGTCACACATTTCCACTATTTTGATACGTGTTTGTTGTTTTTATAAGCGCTTATGTCATGAGATTCAGAAGAGTTTTCATTGTGGAAAGGCGTGTTTTAGCAAGGGACTGCTTGGAAGAGAATTTTTCTTGACGGACCCATGAAAAAGGTGGGTCAGACACATGAAAGCACACCAAAAGGCAAGTCCAGGAACTTGGGGAAAGCAAAGGGATTTAGTGAAGAACACCATTAGCAGAGAATAACTAGAATGCTAAATTGTTTCAAGTCTCAAGAAAAAGAACTGAAATACATTGGAAAAGGTACAGAGTGGATTTTGTGTCTGTTCAGGAGGCTTCTGGAATCCTTCCTTTTATGAAAAATATAGGCAATATATTCATTACTTCTGTAGCTTTCCTGGAAGTGTCATGTTAGGCTTAAGTCGCTTCATGTTGGTGCCTTGGTGGATTTTCTACACCTGGACTTCAGCTGTGTGGTCTCTTTCAGGGCTTATCTACACGAGACAATGTCACCATTTCACTGGGTTTCCCAGCATAGCTATTTTTGAGGTTGGACCTAGTTGCATTTGGCAGATGATTATTTAAGCAAGGGGCTGACACACCTAGGTTTGCCAGTTTCCCCTGAAAAGCTGTGTCCCAAACAATTGACAGTTGTTGATTCCTTGGATCTAACTCTGTCCATGGCTAGACCATGTTACTGTGTGCTTGCAGAAATTGCCTTTGGTCAGAACTTCTTATTCAGTAATAGGAGTACACTAATCATGGCAAGGATATAATGGTATGCTAGACTTAGCCTGGAAGCATTCGTAAAATGCTGAATAAAACATCATAATTACAGGTGAATCTTTTCAGTGCTTAGCTCTTGCTTGGAACTATTCAGTGTTTCAAATTGTCTCTTCCTTCCTCTCCAGTTATTTTTTAACTTGGTCTAATCACCACCTATGTTACCATGAACTTAATTCTTTCAGATTTTCCTCAAGCTTATCCCTGATTTGAAGTAATTAACAATAACACCAAATAAGAACAATCACCAGATTTTTTTTCCAAGTGCTTTTTCTTTTTTTTTTTTAAATACTCATATTTAAGCTCTGATTTTTTTCCCCTGCTATTAAAATACTGAATTTATTTGTTTTAAAGTTTTAATTTTCTGGTTTGTGTTTACTGTTTTTTTGGTTTTTTAAAAGTCAACTTAAGCATTTTATTTGGTGATCCTGTGTTATGTTTAATCCAGGCAGGCTCAGGTAGTGCCAAAAAGTAATAGAGCACTAATCCCAAACTGATATGCTCTCAAGATCAGAGGGCTTAATAGCCTTGCATCAACATCACACTGCACTGAAATGTGGGGAATGGTTCAGAACATGGAAAAAATTTTCTTGTACCTCCTGTCTTCTCCATCCATGTCACACTTGTGACACCAATACGTTATTTGACAAAGTCGCTAGGGACTCTTTTGAATTAGTGCAGACCAGGAATATTTTCCAGTGTGTTGTTTCTGTAGGGCTGGGGTACCTCATAAAAAGTAGGAATAAATAGCCTGTGCAGAGAACTTGTGGCTATGCTGGCCTGACAGAGCAAAAGGAGACATGTCTGTCTGAAACTGAAAATCAAGCGGCTAAGTTTTTAAGTATGTGTTTTGTGGGAAATGACTTGTGTGTAGCATAATATTTGAATGGGGTGTTATTATGAAAGGCATTTTGATGGCTCAAGTTCAAGGTGAAATAACAACATGAACAATAATTTGAGAATCGGGCTGTAGGTTAGCAACTCTCTCATTGTCAGGGAATTACTCCAGAAAAGGTTTGGTGATAATGGTTAGGTTATAAACACCCCCCAAAAAAGGCAAACCAACCAAAGCCCAGATATTGGCAATGGTTCTTTAGCCATTCTCCTTTCTAATCTGTCAAGGTTTCTAGAAGCTGTCACTTTAGAATGTGCTCTAGAGATGAAGATCAAAGAGGTGGGACTTCAAACCTTCTTATTTTATTTGTGTTCTTGGTAGTGACTGATAATAAAAATTATCTAGAACATTCGTGTAGGATTGAGCTGCTCTTTTAAGTTTCTGAAAAGATGTAGATAATACATGCAAAGTCTATATGTGCTACATTTTCTTGCATTCAAGCTCAGACCTGAAGTAGAAATGTGAATTACAAGAAAGATTTTTCAGTCCTCAAGATCAGGCAGGAAAGGAGATTTATTTCTTATAAGTAGTGGAGTGTGTGTGTATAAGATGGAATACAGAAGGGCATTGTGGAGATAAGTTTTCTAGTTAGTAATTTTGGAGGAAAAAGCAGGCTTCAGAGTTCCTCAGAGGCGCTTTAGAGCAGCATGCCCCCAGAGCTAGGACTGAAGTGACAGCTTAATAAAACCAAAAAGCAAGTCTGTCTTGTCTTGTTTTCCTATTTTTAATGTCAGTGGTACTTTGTACCACTGCGGTATGCGAATGAAACATATGTTCATTGAAGTGATTGCAAGAAGGGATAGTTTTACTAAAGGGAGTCATCAGTGCTTTTTATTCCAGGTGGTAAAGCCCAAAATGCACTTAACCCCTCCTTTTTAGGCTGTATCTGTATTAGCTTCCCTTGAACTTTAGATATTCTTAGCTGCATTACATGCATGACAATGAATCTGCATATTATGCAACAGGTTTAAATTTAGCACGGCATGTTGGGAGGCATAAATCTCTCACAGACCCATGCAGCTTTGTATCTGCCAAACTGACACAAATAGCTGCCAATTATTGCACAGAGAGATGCTGCTTCTTCAAAAAGAAACAAAAAAATTGTAAAATTTTGAGTGAGATCCTAGACCCACTGATATCAGTGGGAGTTTTGCAGCTGAGCCTTTCGAAAGCTGATGCTACCCTTTTATCAATTTTGAACAGATAATTAAATAGAGACGATATTTATCTACCAAGATTTAATGTCAAATGCTTAATGTTATACTTTTTCTCTGTGCAGCAGATGAAGTATTTTCTACTTTTAACAGGCTTACCTGAAAAAATAAAGCAAAATCTCTTTTATATTAAATGTGTTCGCTTTCCATAACTTAAAAAGAAAAAGGAGAGAAAGAACAGAGAAAATCAATATAAGGCCACAGAAGCTCAAAAGCTGGGATTATAAAAATGACACAGAATCAGATGAATCGTTACCCCTCTCTCTAACAGTGCCTTTTCTGTTCTTATTTTTAAAATGGGTTTTATTTGATTTTTCAAACTGTGCATAAAATCCTGGTAAAATTCTCACTGCATTCAAATGTGTGAGTGTTTTCACACCGTGATTTGTAATACTGCACTTGCTGTATTATGCACTAACTGGAGCCACTGGGTTAATTAAACCCATATACTAATATTAGGGGAAGACTGTAAATCTGAGTGCCTGGAATTTGGTTTCTACAAAACTGAAATAATCAATAGGAAAATGTTGGTAGACTGAAACATTGATTTTTCACTGAGAAAATATTTTTAACCCACTTTTCAGTCTGTCTGCCTGGAAACGCTGTGGTACACTGAAAAGGCACATCCACCCTCTTTAAAGTCTTCTGACCTCTGTGCGAAGCAAGGCGGTGTTCAGGTGCTGTCACTGAAGTGTTGTCACTACAGCAGTCACATGAAACACAGTCTGGTTGGAAAGACCAGACTGTGAAGGATACCAGATCCATCTCCCTGGAGACTTTAGTAAAATAGAAGCATTTTAGTCTTGAGCTCCAACAACATGTTTTGATACCTCGAGATTTGTAGGGAGAGAGGGGACAACTTCACATTTAGTAAAAATTGCAAGTAGTGCAACATCTTATTCTGCCTTGACATGGAAACAAATGCTCATGGATCAGAATTTCCTAATGGAAGAGAAATTTCAATTTCTGGTCAAGTCAGTATTTTGTAATATTCTCAAGAAAAATAATTTTATTTTTGATTAAAACTTAGACAAAATGTCTGATCCTACAGCATACTCCATACTAATAAATCAATATTTGTCTATTTCTTGTTAGTTTTTATGTAATCCGAATGAATGTAACAGTGGGTTACCACTTTGATATCATCTGGATCTAAGCGTTGGTCAGGGTTACTAGCGTGGTGTCTTTCAGGTTTAAGCATTGCTCAAAGAATTGCAGAAAATGTCTGCTTGTCCTTTCTGATTCTTTCCTTATCAACAGATTATATCTGCAACTGACTTTAGACCTCTCTGCCTCAATAAATGCTGCTATGATCTTGTTGCGTGACTTCCATCCCACTCTGTCTTCACTTGCCTCCCCATATCTTACCACACTGCTCAAAACTTACTAGCCATCTCTCTGTGCTTTTGAGATATTCCTTCTGATTCACAAATAAAAATGAAAAAATATAGTTGATCAAAGATTCCTCGTGGTCCCATGCTGACTGGATTCTTGCAGATCCTACTACCTTCTAGCCTTGCTAGCGTTTTCAAAATGTTGTGCTATGAGTCTTAGTCACTTTGCCCATTGTTTGTTCTCATTCCTCTGGCTTCTGTTAGGTTGACATGAGCAGCCTTCCTGAATATCTCTAAAGAAGATTAATATACTCTAGTTCAGCTTCTCTGCTGGCACACTCATACTTTTCTTGATCAGCTGGATAAACTCACTTGATTTTGCTGGTATATTTTGTAGGCTTTTTTTATAGAGCTGTTTGGAGGCTTTTTAGGATCTGGATGAAGAATATGCTTTTTTATAGAGCCTGGAGTTTTTAGTGAAGTTCTAACAACTTTGGCAACATGTTGTTGGGTGGAGGAACAAATGTAATTTATTTTTCATTTTTCTAGAAGCTGTGGTGTGTGTGGCACTGCTCTCAGATTTGGAGATGCAGTTCATCTCGCAGCTCTAAATTGGAATTAATATTTTGCTTCTCCAAAAGTCTGCTTTGAACCAGACAATGCAGAAACCTGACTGGATCTCCCAAACCTCAGACTATAAACCTCACCTGCGGTGCGCTTAAAAAAAGCTTCTCTTCCTAACCCAGACAAGTCTGCTATGACTTTTGAGGTTCAGTCTGAAAGCACACTTATGCAGATCCTATAAAAAATTATTCTAAAGTTTTGATTTTGACTTGAGCAGAACAGAAGTCTGTAAGTTTTGAAAGAGGGAATTGCTGCAAAAGGGAACTGGGTGCTTCTCATGTTCTTGTTATCACGCAAAATGTAAAGATGAGCTACTAGTCTTGAACAGCATTATTACATGCAACAAGGTTCAGCAGACAGGTCTGAAGTATATTTGACAGTGGTCTTATTAACACGGAATTAAATCCATTGATTGCTATCTGATGGGTCAGTTTTGCTCTGTGTGTGCATTAGTTTTGTTTTCAGGGAAAGGTTGGTTAATCTCTAGAGTATATCCTAGAAACACAGTGCATGTCTGTGTGAAATTTAAATAACCAGTGATTGAATTTTTTTGATTCATGAGCAGTGATTAGAAATGTACTGCCTCTGTCACTTTGTTTCTATTTTTGGAAAGCTGTGAAATATCAGACTTGTAGATCACATCAGCTTTATCAGCTTCACGCTGTGTGATTTGGTTTTATTTCTGGTAGGAATTGGAATGTCTTGTGAATCACTGGAGTTGGAGATTAAGGATCTGGTTTTCAGACAGTGGGAGTCTGACTGCATTTAATGCTCATTTCAATTGAGGTAGATGCTGTTTGCACAAGTTTGGCAATTTTCAGTTAGAGGAGCTCCAAACAAAAAAATTTGTAGATTATGTAGAAACTAAAGCAGCTCAGAGTGCCATAATCCCAGGCTTTTAAGCATCTGCTTGTTCTTTGGATAACTGGTGACTAAATGTCACAATCCATTGCTTTTCAATATCAGAGAAGCCCTCAAGCAGTGTCTTCAGTGAAAAGAATTAATTGAGATTGGTTAGGGAAATCTTATTCTCCTTTATTTTTGTATGCTTTGAGATAATTAACCTTATGTCTTTTTATCTGTGGCATTCATAACTCCTCCTGTCTAAGGTCAGCTTTCTCTGGGTGTTAAATCTGGATCAGAGGCTGGGTTTGAGCTCTTTTCCAGATGGTAAAACTGTGTCCAGGCCTGATTATGCTTTGTTTAGCCTCCTAGATCTTCTTTCAAGGGCTGGAGAGGTGGGATGACACTAAATGAGGCTGGTAGGAAGAGAGATAGGTATTTGTTTAGGAGTCCTACCTCAGATAGGTGGGCAGGGTAAGCACCTCCTTGGAAAAGATGTTTTTTTGGTAAAAGCACCCTCAAGCAGCATATACTTGATGCTTCCTTCCAGGAATGGGAATCCGCACTTGGCTCTATGTTGCTTCTGCTTTCCATCCCTGAGGAAGGGGAGAAAGCCAATGGGTTTGGGAAGCTTTTTTTTTTTTCGCCAGTGGAAAACATAGGGATCTGCTGAGAAGGAGGATCTGAGCAACTTCCTTCCTCTCTCAAAAGGAAAGCTTTGTTATCTGCTTAATCTTGGCAGCTGAATAACTCAGACTTTTGGCTGTTTGAGGAGGTTTCTTCTGAGGAAATGGAGGACAGTAAGACAACTCTGCAGTCATATTCCAAGCTGGAGAAGGGTGAGGACAGGTTAACCACTTCTTCCAGCTGCCCCTGGCACTCATGGCACTAAGAGGAGCATCTTGGGTAGGTGTTTCAGACAAACTCCTTTTCTCCTGGAGCATCTCTGTTTGCCTCTGAGTGGGCAGGCTACCGTGTAAAGCAGTAGTTGTGTGTGGAATGCCGGCAGCTGTGTATGAGTCTGCTCCCTGCAGCAGTGCCCCTTGTGCCAGGTCAGTGTGATTCAGGTGCTGCTGAAAATGATTGATTTCTCTATAGTACAAAGCAGTCATACTTTCTCAGAAAGGTGATAGAGATGTCGCCTTTTCTAGGGGTTTGCCTCAATTATTTCTTTGTAATTCGGAGCAGACATTGTATAACATAACCCTACCTGGAGTATAATTTTTCTTGGCCAAACTGCTGACTCAAAATCTGCTTTTATTTTGATACAATATTGAATGACTTTTTTTGTTTTTCTTTGGCAAACTGAAATATCTGAGGGTAGATGAATCATCTTACTTGCCCAAGAAACATATTTTATTGTAGGGCACTGACATCTTCTCTTAAGGAAAACATGGACATGTGGAAAGCTAAGGAGTAATTCTGTTTTTCTTGTTTTTCCAGTGATCAGAAATGGCCATTCAGAGCAGAGCCTTTAATGAACGTGAATCTGCTCCTGTTTTATAAGTCAGTTCTAAAGTATTGTGAGAAAATATTCTCATCTCAGCTTACAGTGTCTCTTCTAGTTTGTACTAATCAAATGAACGTTCTTTGGGCAAAAGCAAGAATGACTACTGCTTCCATATAGCAGACCTATGGGGAGGATCTATCAGGTACTGGGGTTTTCCTTCTGGGAATCTGCAATATTTACCATGACAGAATTTGGTGACTAGAATATGAAAATCTCTTAGTGTAGCATGGAAGGAGTTGGAAGGAAAATGAAATATGCATGTAGTAAGATTCTATTCTAGCATATGGAATGTGTGAAGAAATCAGTGTTGGTGAAACACATAAAAAGTATAGATCTGAATAGTACTTTTGGAGCCTTGTCTTCTAATTTCCTATTTATTAGAGAACTTTTTTGCAAGCAAACTAATGTTGCAAATCATTTTTGGTACTCTTTAGTTTTTCACATCTTCCATAATTAATTCAGACTGAGCTGAAACCTTTATAGGCTTTTAGAAGATAATTCACAGAATCTTACCTTTACTGGAGGATTCATATGGTCTTAAACACTGGGTTGTTTTTATATTTCCAATTAATTAGCATGCAAATGCACTTGCACACTATATAAGAAAGCCCACAGCAGGATCTGCAAAATTGGTCTTTAAAAATAGGAAAATGTTCAGAATTGAACTCTACATTAGAAGTATCTTTTGCACACACATTACAAAATAACCTGAAATTACAAGGTTATATACTATGGGGGTTTTGTTTGATTTAGGGGTTTTTTAATCCTTTAAGACACAGGAGAGATGGTGCTTATTTAGGACAGATTAATTTCACCTCAGTTTAACTGCCTACCAATTAAGCACGTGGCTTAAGCCAGATGTCTAATTATCTTCTTTAGTCAAAGGAGAAATAGAAGGAGTTATGGATGGTTATTCTTCCTGCTCATCTCAGAATTCTATCTTGGGATCATATGAATTTGCCTCTGGAGATGTCTGTATCTTTTCAGTGAGAAAAGAGTCTACATGACTACATAGGGTGGGGTTTTTACACAGTTAAATTTAGGTGAGAGATATCCTGTCTTTAATGGGCAGCTACTTGATGTTGTTTTGCTGCCTCAGTGTTCAGTATGCAGTGCTGGTCTTTACTGCCATGTTAGGTAACATCCTATTCAAACCCAGCTCTGAAGACAGAAGTATTCATTTCCTCTGACCTTTTCTACAGCATTTGTCACTATTTTATCTGTCTGTTTCACAAACATGAGTTATTCTTACAGTCACCTTGAGACCTACTGAGATACTATTACCCCCATTTTATAGGCAAACTTCATTTTTGGCATTTCTTTGGATTTTGAATATGTGACTTCAATAATGTGGCTTACATAACTTTTTTACATCAAGCAAAGTAAGAAAAGTCAGCCATGACAATCTGGTGATAATGCAGAGTCACATCTTGCTTTCCCACTCCCTTTCAGAGGATCTATGCTTGGCACAAAAGATATTTTCAAAACTGCCACTTACTGATAGTAGCCCTGAAACAGATGCTTGCAGTTTGGTGGAAGAAATCTCCTAACTCATGCAACCTAGGTTCATGGTGCCTCTGAAAATCTGAGCAATAGTACCTCTGTTTCTCAATTTTCTTCTTATCTGGGTTTTCTGTCATTAGTCAACAAACTTCAGGGGAAAAGGTATTATTCTTGTAAGCAAAAAAGTGAAGTACTGATAACAAAGTTGGCAGCACACATCTGATGCTGAACTTTCCTAGCTTCCCATGGAGAAGTCCTGAAGCTCAGAAGTGAAGGGAGTGACTTAACTGCCAACTTGCAATTGCCTTGCTAATTTAGGGGATATACTGTGTTGGGACTTTGGTCAGCCGATGAGGGTCAAATTTAGTTACATGTGAATGATTTCCAGTGCTCCGAAAGAGTAAAATTGCAACCATAATGGGATCTTCCCCCTTATCTGTGGGAAGATGCAAATTCTGTATTCTCAAAAGTTACCTACTTTACTGAGACTTCAAGTTTTGTTTTTTTCCAGAACCCTCACAGATACATTCCTGAAGCAGTCACTGGAAGGGGAGCAGAACACTTAGAAAGTAGTTCTTGGCATTGAGGTGTTGTCAGCTTTAGGGATCGTTCTGGCTAACTAAAGGAAGCTAAAACCACTTAATGATTACTTATGTTAATGGATACAGGTAACTATGAGTTTAAACTGTATTCCTTTTCACCATGGGCAGTCTTTTCCAACATGGATAGAGATCAGACTCACTTTGAGCTTCAAGCAGTGGAAAAGAGTTCCACTTTTTTTGTTTCAACTGAAAAACAGTAGTACCTTCTTCTAAGTTTTAGGTCTGGTCTAAAACTCCTTGAAAGCACTCCTGTTGAGGAAGAAACGGTAGAGAACTTTATCCTAAATGGTAAAAGCCATAAGCAACTGAAAACAGGGGTTTATAATAATACTGAGCAAATGTTTCACCAGTGCCTGCAGTAGCACTGTTTGTTTGCTAAGATATTTTTGTAATGTAAAAAGGGGATTTTCCAGTGCACAAAGCAAGCAAAAATTGCACTCATGATACCATTTCTTCAGAACTCTTACTCAGTATAAAACTAAAAGCTGAACTCGTGAGCATATTAAATAGAAACTTTAATACTAACTGTATATTTATTCCCAAAGTGAAATTATTGATGCACTGGGTTACAGTGAAAAGCTCCTGTGCGAACTCTCATTGGGGTGGGAGTTTATCTTTGGAACTAATAGTAGAGCATATACTGAAAAATTGCATGTGAGATGCTATTCTACTTGTCATTCTAAGCAAAAGAGAAAGTTTTATTGTTAGAGACCTTCCTGTTATGGCAAGAAATGTTTAGTTTATTTGATACATACAGCTGTTAGTGTGACTTGACTTACATATTTTTCAATTCAGAAATGAAGAAAGTATTTTCTTCCTTCCAAGATATGAGTGTGGAATATCTCAGTTTTTGAAGGAACAAAAGATTGCTGAAATAACTGAGACAACTTTTCTTGGACTCATTAACCTCTGGTTTAAATTTTCCAAATGGGATTTTAAATTCTGCTTCAAATATCTGTAACTATGGCTTACAGATTTCGCTGGTCTTGATGAAAATATCTTGTTTGATGTTTCCACACCTTCTGATACGCAGAAGTTTCTCTAAATTTTAAGTGTTCTTTAATATTATGAATTATCATTATTTGAGGTCTCATGAATTGCAAAGAGGTGTGAAGAACTGTGTGATAAAGAGAGCCTGCATTTCAATTCAAATATCACTACTATCTTTAATCTCATTTGATAAGATGGCAGAGATTCTTTCTAAAACAAAAAAAAAGATTGATTTATTAACCTTTTACAATCTTTGACTGTCAGGAAATGGATGAATTCTTATTAATGATACATAAAACTCATTTTAAGTCCTTGAAGTCAGATATTTTCTTTAGAAATACCCACTGGAAATTAATGTGCTGTGAGCATCATAATTCTTTAAAAGTGTTGTTGCATGTGCCTGCACATGTGAAAACATTTATCATTACATCACTCCTAGAAATCCTGTATTTTTGATGGCCAACCAGTCTTGTAATTGAGACAGATTGATCTTTTCTGCTGTACCTCTTCTATAATGAAAGGAATCCCTAGCAAGGGCTACAAAACGTTATATTGTAAGGCTGTATAAACCTGGCTGTGGGTTCCATCACTGAGGACATCAAAAGGAATCAATTTTGCACCTTTTTTTTTCTTGGAATTCAAACTTTTGACAGGGATTGGTGAAGTTGCTTGCTTACTTCTTCATTTCTCTTTTCCTGCAATAATGCACGTAACTCCTCCTTTGGGGACAGAAGAACCTTTGACTGAGACCAGATCAATTAATGATACATAAAACTCATTTTAAGTCCTTGAAGTCAGATATTTTCTTATTAGAATACTCCACCAGTCTGCAGTGTAACATGTCCCTGCCTCTGGAAGATACAGTGAAACTTCCAGTTGTAAAACAACACAGTAAATTTAGTCAAAACATAGTTACAATGGACCAGAAAGTGAAGGGCAAGACTAGTAATCTTTCAAAAAGTGATGTATATTCAAAGATGAGTGGTCAAGACCTTCATTTTACGCTCGTGAGTCTGGGCAGAGTTCGTACAGAAGTGCATCACTTCAACTACTCAAATTCACTCCAGATAGTCATACTTCTAACTGGTATAATCACAGCTGATTTGTGTTGCCACAGCTCATTTATGTTGTTTCTTGTTTCCGTACCTGGAAGATGTAGGTAATTATCATAGGAAATAAACTGAAAAAATAAGCATTGCTGTCCTTTTATATAAAAAGACAAATATCTCATTTACAATTATTTCACTTTTTCATGACTACTACATACTCATTTAATGTGAACTGATAATCATACACTAGATATGTAGTAATTTTGCTGGTTTACTTTCATAAAATTTTATCTACATTTGAATGCATAGTGTCTGAAAATATCTTCTGCCAAACTACAACATAGTTTTTTTTCTTTAATAAGAAACATAGGCATTATACTGGACTATGGTTGTTAAATAAAATACAAAGAAATAATGTAAAGAACTGCTGTTCAAGATAATATTTGTAGTCTCAAATGTCTGGTATTAGTAGCTTTGAAGTAGTTAAGATACCAAGGGCGGAGATTTAAGCAGAATTAATCTTGCTTAAGGTTCTTGAAGGATGCTATCTTCTGTTTTAAGACGAGACGGAAAACTTTTGTTGTCTTCTTTGGAAAAACACTTTGCCTCCTTCATTATCAGTTTAGTTATTTTACTAAAGGACCATAAATGGATACGTAGTAAATTTGGTGATGCAGATGACAGAAAATGAACATGTCTCAGTTCTTGAGGATAATAATTGGATTTTGGTTTATTTCAGACTCTTAAAGGACATGTCTAAATGTTTAACTGTGGAAAAAGTGGTAGGAGAAAGTGGTGCTTTTCCCCTTACCCTTGTAAATTCTGTTCCTCTTTGACATGAGACTGCTTAAACCTATAGGATAGGTGAAACAAAGATATTTGTATTTACTTCAGTGTTTTATGTGCAACAACTTAGTGTTGGGATAATCAAAATGCTATTCCAACTGCCAGATTTTGGATAAACGGAATTCCACCAATGTCTAAGGTAGTGCTACAATATGAACAAAGTCTAGAGCCTGAACATCAGGATTGCAGATTTCCTGTGCCTATAATATTAGTGAATATAGAGAAAAATCCTATGGCAGCCTATTATTGAATTGAGTTCCAAAGTATTTGGCAGGACAGGTTAGTCTGATTAAAGTAAAAATATTTTTGTTAATTGGAATAATTCACCTTTGCAATGCAGGAATATCTATCTGTGGTACACTCTCACTGAGGGATTTATTAGAATCAAGTTAAATGGGAATTTATGCCTCTGGAGACCAGTCAGAAATGAATTCTTAATATATTTTTGATATTTTTTCTTCATATTGGTTCATTTATAGCACTAGACAGTTAGTGTCTGGAGAGGTCTGACAGCATGGAGATTTTTGAGAGGAACACATTTAACATCATGACACAACAGCTACTGTTTCCAATTCCATGTAAAGAATACTGTTGTTGTTTAAAATGTGAGGAATTTAAACATCTTCTACACTGCCAAGGAGAACACTGGCAAGGATCTCCTAATCAGAAAAAAAAAGACTAATGCTTTTTTAAAGGAATTTTACTTGAGAAAAGCTGACTCTGTTGTTATAAAAAAGTAAATGTGGAATTATACACATTGGTGATCACCAGGCACAAACCTAGAAATTTCTTGAGACTAGTTATTGAAGAAATGGTGGTGGGTTATCGTATTAGAAGATAAATGGCTATGCTAGAGGAACTATTGAAGGACAAAAGAACTCTGTGAGAAATATATAACTCCAAGAAATTTTGGAAACGTCAGGGCTCTTTGGAGTTCTTTTAGAAATAACCTTGAGAAAAAATTACATACTGCCCTTCCTTTTGTTAAAAGAAGACAACATATAGTTTCCAGTAGCAGATCAATGGGAGGTCTGGTGTTTTAAATTGACAATAAGGAAAGAAGATTTAGGAGAATCCTGATATGTTGTCAAGAATAGTTAGACATGAATAAGCATGGTTTTTTTACTTACATTTGCCCCTGGTTTTAAAATGGTTATGTTGTTCTGTAGAAAGAAACTAATACAGATGATCATTATTTCAAGTCCCAGACAAACAAAGCTTTAACTTTGACTCAAGGTTGCTATATTACATATCCCTCCAAGACATGCCTTAGGAAATAAAAACACGTGGTGTAGTCTGTCAACTTCTCCTTTATGCTCTATTTGTATTTTAGCTTTTGCCTTCCACAGTTTAGTACTTTCACCACTCAGCATGTGCATTATTGTTCACCTATGCTTATCATTGAGATATTTTCCTTTTTAACAAATATGTAGTGTGTTCCACTGCCAGTCTGAAATCTGCACAGATGCAGTGTGATATGTGTGTTGATACTCATGGGCCATAGGAAAGTATTTTATGTTCTCAGAGTGGGTAGACATATATATCCTGAAGGGAGGTTATTGTTGGTGGATGGAATACTGAAGAATATATTTCTGTGGTATGCCATTCTGCAAAGTAGTGAACTCTCTCTAGAAAATGCAAGCAAACAATGATGTATATGGATTTTATTTCTTTTTAAGAACTTTGTGTAAAAAGGAGCGCTTATTACTAGGCTGCAGTAGTAGCATGTTTCCTTGAAGAGTTCCCTTAAAAACCTTTCCTATGGCATGGTATCCTTTCTTCTTCAAGTTCCCTATAGGCATTCTCTGTCCTGCCACTACTGTAGACAGGGCAGAGTCAGTTGTTTCTCTAATTCTCACCCACCCCCCCTTCACAGTTCTTTCCTCTAAGATTCCTTTCCTCTCTCTTTCTCCTTTGTAAGCCACTTTTGCCAGTGTTGCATCACTTTCCTTTTTAATAATGATTTTTAAACAGTAGTAATCAATTAACATAGTACCTTAGATGCTTAGATATTTTAGACTTCAGAGCACAATGCAGTGTGCTCTTGTGACGTGGCTTAAGAAGTTACTACCTCTCAACTTCTGCCTGACACTGTCCCCTACCAAGCTCTGGCACTACAATAGACAGTCATAGCTTTTCAGGCAGAGGCAGCAATGAACTGATCAGTCTGTAAGTTCTCTGTACAAGTACCATAATACACAGCCTAGTGATGATGCATCTTTCTCACGTATCAGTTGATTTTAACAACGTAAACATATTCCTGAATATTGTAATTAGGGTTTTAACCCAAAGACCATTAAATATTGTCACTTAATCTTGTATGGATTCTCAAAAGGATTTCTGAAGGGAGAAAAATCTAAAAAATTTTTTGAAAAACTGCATTGCCTCAGTCACTTTTTGTTTTTCAGCTTTCCTTCTAATGTTATTTGGAACTGTTGGCTGGATTTCTGGTTTTATGCAAATGACCACCATAATTACAGTTGAGTAAAGGGCATATCTTTGACTTCTGTTTTTCAAAATTCCTTCGAAGTCACGGAGTACAGGATACTAACGTTATTTTGCATTTTAATGACTTTGAAATTTCATTTGCTGTATAACTTTTGTAAAAAAAAAAAAAATCAGCATTAGCCTAATCAAATGCAGTCACCCTTTCTTCATACAGATTAATTCAGACAATCTTTTGTATTTCAATAGGCAGATTGCATAAATGCCTATCACCTAAATGGACAGGCAGTAATATTAATGTTGCAGAACTATGGCATTCTGTCTACTAAAGTAGACTGTCTACAAATGCTCAGTTACGCCTGTCAATGTTCTTCCACTCGTTGCTCACACACGTAATCAGGAACTGTACCAGTACTTTATTGCAGGTTTTGTTCATGTACGTTCTTTTTAGATCTCAAATCACCATGATAGTTCCAAAATTAACTAGTCAAACGAGTGCTCTTTAGTATGGGGTACCATGCTAACAACTAATGATTTATATCCCGCTTCAGGACTGAGGAAAAAAATCTTTAATAATTTTGCATGTAGCTACTTTTTTATTCCCACCTTCAGCGATTATTCAGCCTAATTTGTTTGTTTGTGCTGAGACTGTGTGCCAAGGACTTACATGGCTTCCTGACTGGATGTACCTATTGCCACTTTGAGTACTGGCAGAGAAAGTGAGTGCCTGCTGTCTACAGATGTACCCTTAGAAGTGAGTGGGGCAGGAACCACTGTATCCATCAGAAATACTCGATGGATTTTTAGAAGGCTACTTTGAGGTAGTTGTTTCAGATACATCTTGTATCTTCCTTCCTTTCCTTCCGTCCTCCTTCCTTGCCTTTACTGAGAGAAATGTAATTCAAGAGCTGGAGCATGGCCCCAGTGGAGACAGGGCTGAATAGATTGCTGCCATTATATAAAAGCATTGCATAGTAACTTTCTTAAATCAGGTGGGGTATCGATTGCTTTTCTGAAGGGCCTAATTGAATCTGGTAACTCAACAGAGCAAGAAATTTTTTTAAACTCTCCCTCAAGAACTATATTATCTAAAGGACACATTAGATGGATGCAGCAATCAACATTTTTGTCAATAGCTCCAAGAATGGAGAATATTCTTAAAACCTGTTAAAATACAAACACCTTGTATCTCTGTGCAAAAAAGGGTATTTTAGGTTAAAGTAAAAACAAATGTTTTCTTCTTTTTATTTAACTGTAACTTCCTTAACATACATTTCAAAAATAGCCTATGCATTACTAACATTTGCAGAAGGTTCATGTAGAAATTCATATAAAGTCAGGACTCCTGGTTTAGAAATTGCACTTTACAACTGTGCTTAAAGCTAAGAATATTTCTGAATGCTCTACTGGATATGACAAGAAAAAAATTATATAGGGTAGATGTTATATCTGATTTGAAAATATACCAAGTGTCCAAACTCCTGAAGGAAGTTTGGGCTCAAGTGTACTAATAAAATAAAACATCTTTTTTTATGAATGTACAGCTGAGCACTGAATCCTCTGAGTAGGTTCCTGGTCTCTTTAGTAATGCAAGGGAGGATCTATGAGATCACTAGGACATGCAGAAAACTTGAAACTATTACAGCTGTTAGTTTGAAACACCAAGAAGGAATATCAACCCCTGGAAGTAGATTTTGTTGACTTGGCAGAAACCTTTGGTGTCTCGAGCCATTCACACATCACTAGAGCTATTGAACAGAAGGATGTGGCCAATCACATCATTGCCCCCAGTTTTGAAGTTATGTGATAACATCAGTGCTTATATTGACCTGAAGAATGAACAGTTGGATGTATTGGAATTCAGATTGGTATGAAATAGAGTGATCAAACGTTACCAGTTTTTATCTGTGGACCTCATACTGTGTAAATTGGAGGAAGGAAGGATGTTGGCTCCTTTGCATACAACTTGGTTAGTTTGAGTGGACCATGGGAAGGAATGCAGAAAAAATATTGAAATTGTGGAAGTCCTCTGTGACTTAACAAGCCTCAAGACACACAAGAGGACAAGTTCCATGGCTTTGACATCAAACCCACCAAAGAATCATATGATCAATTACTGTCCTATGTGGGCAGTTAACAGCACCCCCCTCAATAAGATTGAAACTGGTAGTCCTGAAAAGTAGCTGGGACTGTATATTGACCCATGGACTGGAATATCAAAACCAGAACAACTGGAAAAACTAAAGGGATGGTTAGAACAGTTTGTAAAGACTTCATTTAAGATATTTCATAAGGTTGACATCTTGAAAGAATATACTATTCTGCAATTGCTTTATCTGGCAGACCAAGTGGATGTAAAAACTATGTACCTGGAAACCCCTGACCTGGCAATCTTAGCTGCTGTCAAGAAAGGTTTACGTCTGTTGGCAAGTGCCTGTCATGTCATAGTCCAGAATGAGAGATGGAGGTTTAGGTATTAACAGACTCTCAGGACTCATCCCTAATATACAGAGTTGAAGACTGCGCTGAATATCAGTCTTTATATGAGACAAAAAAAACAGTCGTAGAGCAGGATGGGATTAAGAAGGAGTTTGAAAGATTCTGAACTGCAGCAGAGGGTGATAAAGATAAGATTTCATCTATATGAAACCCCAAAACAGTCATGGTATATGAGAGGAATTATGTGATGAGGAACCAGACTCAGAATGGGAGATATCCACTCCAAAGGCAATTTTTCTGAGACCCTGTAACTGGTGAAAACAAGAATTCATAATTTGGACCTAGCTAGTATGCTAGGGCTGTGGAATTTTCAGTTTTGAGAAGGGTAATATCAGTAACAGCTGGATTGAACATCAGAGAGGCATTCCCCATGGAACGCTCATTACAGTGGAACAGCTGAGAGCTCATGTCTACCCAACTAAAGAATTCTGGCTAAGGGCAGTCAAGAGACTCAAACTAAATCATGTGGACACTGCTAGGTGGAGAATGAGACCTGTGTACATATTATTGCACATTGCCCTGTGGTACAAGATGCTGGGATTAAGATACATAACCAAGTACGTGACATTTTGATAAATGAAGCTAAAAAAAAAAAAAAAAAGGTAGTATTCCAGGTAGCAGTGTTAAAAGATTAATAAAATGAAGTATATAAATGATGTCTAGTATTTCAGGAAAATCATGCTTTTGTAGCAGTTATCACAGTTAAATATGAGAGTAAACATTCAGTCTGTAGAAGAGGAGAATGAGGGAGACCTCATTGTGATCTTCAATATCCTCACAAGGGGAAGTGGAGAGGCAGGTATGTATCTCTTCACTCTCCTGACCAGTGATAGGACTTGAGGAAAGAGCATGAAGCTGTATCAGGGGAGGTTTAGGTTGGATTTCAGGAAAAGGTTTTTCACCCAGAGTGGTTGGGCACTGGAACAGGTTCCCTGGGGAAGTGATCACAGCACCAAGACTGTCTGAGTTCAGGAAGTGTTTGGACAATGCTTTCAGGAACATGGTGTGATTCTTGGAGTCTTCTGCGCAGCGACAGCAGTAGGACTCGAGGATCCTGATGATTCCCTTTCAACTCAGCATATTCTATGATTCTGTGATATTTGGAAGATGTAGTGACAGATAAAGTAGAGAAATATCAACATCTTAAAGTGCAAGAATTGATAAAGGCCACTAAAATTTATAGCATTTCCTTTAGGAGTACATGGAATGTGGTGTCAAGGAAACTGTGCATTATTAGATGGACTCTGCAGTTCCTGACAGGAAAAGGTCACTTGCTGTCTATCAAATTGTGCACTTTTCACTTCAGTGGACACTGTACACCTTTACTAGTCAAGCTTGAAGTGTTTTAAGATGTTAATGAATTAACTGTAATTGTGTGAACTAATGAATTGTAGATAAACTTACCCTTTTTATCTGTTGAATGAAGAGTGATGTTACTGTGGATGCTTGGCTGCTACAAGTCAATTATCTATTTTTATAAAGTTAGACCTAGGGGGGTGTTGGGGTGTATGTAGGGACAACAGTGGACTCAGAATCATGATGTGTCATCCATCCTGCCAAAAGACAACAATTTCTGGTCTTTATTTAGATGGATAAGCTGTCTTTACTTAACCCAGAAAAGCAGTATTTCTAACTTTACATATAATTTGAGAAATAACCTGTAAGTAGGGCTTGTATCTGTCCTGCAAAATGACAGTGGTACCACTTTCACTCCCTTGCACTCTTCGTTCTGGGCTTGCTTGCAAAACCCCTTTTGGTAATGAGCCTGTTGGGGCCACCACTGTTCAATCTGTCCCTGCCACAGGAGCAGTGTGGTCCCCTCAGCTCAAGGAATTCTCTCGAGGCATGCTTCAGGTTCAACCTCTCTGCCTGGGTTATGTGCTAAGTAGAGACAGAGTTTTTTTCCTTGTAATAATAATGGCCAGTCTTCGCGAGCGAAGATCCGGGGAAGGTCTTTACACCTTCCAGCCTGCGCATTGGATTTTTTAGGTGAGACACAGTGTGCGCGGAACTGAGCCCACCCTTTAATCCTAAGGTTCATCTGCCGGGGCCAAGCGAGCTTGGACGGTGGCAGCGAGGTCCTTAGGACGTAGATGGATTACCTTTATAGGGTTAACGAGCTCCATCTGCCCGGGAGTGGCCCTGACCGGGAATCGAACCCAGGCCTCGGTGGTGACAGCACCTGGTGGTCTAGTGGTAAGGGCGTGGCGCTGTCACCACCGAGACCTGGGTTCGATTCCCGGTCAGGGCCGCTCCCGGGCAGATGGACCTCATTAGCCGTGTAAGGCAACCCATCTACGTCCTAAGGACCTCGCTGCCACCATCCAAGCTCGCTTGGCCCCGGCAGATGAACCTTAGGATTAAAGGGTGGGCTCAGTTCCGCGCACACTGTGTCTCACCTAAAAAATCCAATGCGCAGGCTGGAAGGTGGAAAGACCTTCCCCGGATCTTCGCTCGCGAAGACTGGCCATTCTTTTCCTTGTACTGGAAGGACAATTTGGTATTCCTGTCTTTGTTGCCTTTGTCAGCACATTATGTTAAACAATAGAGTTTCTGCTCTAGGTTCAGGTAGTTTGAAGACTTGGTGACTAATTCTTGTTCTTACAGGCTACTGTAAAACAATGTAATAGGTGTATTTGCAAAGGGATCACAGTAGCTATACAGTGACTACTAATTTCAGCAGAACAGCAGGATCTTTTTTTCTTTCTGTACCATGTCTTGTTCAGGGTACTTTTAGCAACACTGACTTGTTTTAGACTTCTGCATTATATGTTTACTTTCTATAACATCTTGTTGCATTTTCTGTGAATGCATCACAAGGATGAAGTTGGAACATGAGTTTGCTTAATAAGGTGCTTCTTGAGTAAACATTCATAAACTATCTTGAAGCACTGAAGATTACTTTCCTTTCAGACTGGTTTAATTTCTGTTTCAGAGGGAATTTCTCTGTGTCTGAGGTTTAGTCCTTTCTCATGGCTGGGGAGCTTTATACAAGACTTATTTGAGCTTGTTCACCAACAGTGCATGGGGAAGATTTTCAAGTACTTGACTGTGGTCTCATTTGCATGTTTAAGCTACTATTGCAGAGCAAGAAAAATAATAAAGAAATTACCTAGTGCTACAGAACATACCCTCTGTCTGATTTAGTGCTTCTATTACCATCGTGATTCATGGCTAATTCATACAAATGAAATTAGGTTATATATTCCTATTAGGAGATTAACATTTCATGAATTTAATAAATGCTCTCATGGTTACTTTGAAATCTAATTCCCTGGCCTAAAATGTCACCAATGTCCGCTTGTTTTAGGTAAACCAATTTAATTCATTTTAGTAGTGCTGGGAGAATGTTAGCTGAGATTCATTTTGAGTGGAGTCACTGCCCTTTTCTTTCACTCTTTGTCCCCTACTTTCCATAAGTCTAAAATGCTATAATGTTAGAATGATGCAGGAAAAAGACTCTGACCACATGCAGGAGAGAATAACATACTAGTTTACATCATCAGGAACAGAAATGTCAGGTTGTTAAGAATAAACCTATTGCAGATACATACATACATATATATATAAAAGTTAGTATGCATAGATAATGCTTGTATTTTATTAGCTTGAGGACATGATCACTGTTCTTCTCTCCATGGCACAATATGGTTTCTCTTACAGGCCCTCAGCAGCATTCACTGAGGCCTTGAAATGGGCAATATTAAAGGCTTTATTTAATTGTGGTAAATATAAGCATATAATGTTATCTTTTCTCCAGCTCAGATCCAAATTTACTCATTTTATGGCTGAAACAATGACGTCTTGCTGCACTGGATTATAAATCTCATTCTTTTTTCTTCCTGCACCAGCTTCAAAAGGATTCTGCACATTTGCTCAGTCTGAACTAAGATTCACCCTATACCCACAGCCTTCCCTTAAAACATTTATACAGTGAAATTTATGGATTTCTTCATGTCAGAGTTCTTCCACTGCCTGACAGTAGTTTGGCTGTGGCACCTTGGAGCAACTGAACACACAGCCAAAGACCAGAAATGCAGGATTTATCCTCTTGGGAGCCTTGGATGCCTGTTCTCAGGATACCTGATGCATCATTCACAGACATAGCAGCTCCTTCTTCCTCTGAACAGTAGCCATGGTAAAAGCAACACCACGGATCATTTTTGCCCTCTGTCACTGGCATAGTTAAACTTGGTTGTGGGTTAGTTAAGGGTTTTCTTGTTGGCTTGTGGATTTTTTTTGTTTTTTTCCCTTCTGCAGTAGGGAGCAGTGGGAACTAGGAGAAGGTAGGGAACCTCTTCTCAGGGCCCATGCTTTGGTGCCTGGAGTGCTTGTGAAGGGTCTGGGAGAGTGGGATGAATCCTGAAAAGGTCAAAAAGAAAGATAAGGCTGGGCTGGAGCTCAATGTAGATCAGAAGTCTTCTAATTGATGAACTGTTACTTAAAAGAATGATAGATCAATTATGGGATTTTGTCTTAAAAAATAGCTTAACTCTTATTTGTTACTCAAAATTAACAGCCTGAATACCAAAAGTCAGGAAATACCAAGCTGGGCTCTGAAGGGAATCCAAAGCCCTGAAGAAAATTGGCCGTGTTTAAACTGCTCATCGTGGTCAAGCTTAAAGGCCTGGCCAAGCCCAAATGTGCTTTAAAACTATTAGTTATGGACGATGGTGCCAAGTCACAGTCCAGCTCTTTTGCTTTGCTGTGACTGAGGACAACGCTACACTGCTGGGCCTTGGAGATTTCACTGCTCACCAGCTCCAGCACCAGAGACTGTCACTCTGTGCCTCACTCTCCCTGTTCTGCTTCCCTTCTTCTTGGGAGGAGAAGCAGGATCAGGCCCTAAAACAGCCTGACCCTGACTGAGGGATCATTAAACTGCATATGTTTCTTTCTGGGCTGTGTTTACAAATATGATCTCCTTGAGCCATTAAAAAAATAGAGAGCACTTTCTTCATTTGAAAGGAAGAGATTTCTGTCACAATTTCTCTTTCGAAGATTCTTTATCCTTTGATGTGGTGTACATTTCCCTTACCTGCAGTTTTTCATGTTTCCATGGTAGTTGTATTAAATTTCAGAAATACCCTTCACAAGTGGATATCCATCTCAAAATGATCTTTGAGCTACTACCTCATTCACTCTCAATATTCCTTCCCTAAATCATCTTTATTACAGCACTTAAAAGACATACATGATGCATTGTTAATTGGCAGTTAGGGAGCACTTATCATTATTGATTTACTTTTAAATTACTCTTGGATGAGGAACAATAAACCAGAGCATGTAACTCACTTTCATAATGGTATATTGTTGCTGTTATCCTCACGTCCATTAATTCATATCTGCAGTTTGCCTAAAATCACTGACTTGTTTTTGTTCTGAAACAACCATCTGAAGCAAAGAAAAAGCAAGAAAGCAAAGGCTTTCCCGTGTCTTTCAAGAGCAAATGCAATTGTCCCCTGCTGTTCCTTAGGGAAATGGAAAGATTCTAAGTGAAAGATTTAATGCTATTACTGAGGTTAAGTTTACATTATTTTGAGCTGAACTGCCAAAACGAAACTTCAGGTTGTAAGTTGGTTTGGTTTTTTTTGACCTACAGTTCTATTTGAGATGAAAACTTGTGTTCTAAAATTGGAATGCTCCTGCTAAGCTGTCACAGCTTTTCATGTTTTCTTGTAGTGTTTTTCATGGGCTAAAGATTTTTTGAGCGGTTATTTGTTGTTAAGGATGTCTTAAAATTATGCTTTCCATATATTAGGAGGAAGTAACTTGAAAATATTTATCCATGCCATTATGATAATCTTGAATTATATCCAAGGTCTAATTTAGAAAAGTTTAAGAGCTGTAAGCTTTCAGTCCTTGGTAACATCACATGAATTTCAAAAAATGCTCAGATGAATTTCTTTCTGATTGAGCTGATGGCATAATCTGAACTGGACTTGACCATGGTGTGTGGTTCTGTGCCTAAAGACCTAATGGGGAGCTTTTTGAGAGGCTCAACAAATAAAATTCAAGAAGGGAAGTTGGGGGCGGGGGGAAGCCTCCACTCTTGCAAAAATCCTCATCTGGGGCAATCTTGGAGAAGAGAAGTAAAAATATGAACAGGGAACTGCAACTTGTGACTAATCTTGATGCCTCACAGCTCTGTGCCACCACTGTGCGTGTTTTGCTCTGTGATGCTGCCCCAGCACTTGCTGCATGAGAGAATAGAAAACTCTAGGAGCCCATGCATTTATGAACTCATGATAATCTTAAGCATAACTTTTTAACTAAATACCATGCTTTTCACTTTTATTTTATTGGGATGGGAGATATCCCAGCTTTAGCTTTAGGGTGTCAGTGCGTTTGAAAGCACATGGATCTCTGTGAGCTCCTGTAAAACACATACTGGTAAAAGAATAAAAAAGAAAAGTTTTGCAAGCGGAAATAATTCTGAAAGCATGGACTCAGAAACCTCAACATGTGGGCTCTGTATTGGAACTTCTGGGAGCCTTAGAACTTGCACTTACCAAAAGGCAGCCTTTGCAGAAGGAAGCTTAAATGGCCTGAGATTGCAGATCAGATAATTCTGCTTCACTGCTGTGTGAATGCACTTTAAATCACCCTGGCTTCAGCTGG
Organism: Myiozetetes cayanensis; assembly: GCF_022539395.1. Taxonomy (NCBI): domain Eukaryota; kingdom Metazoa; phylum Chordata; class Aves; order Passeriformes; family Tyrannidae; genus Myiozetetes; species Myiozetetes cayanensis. The sequence goes on along the minus strand of NW_026086604.1, from coordinate 111,970,754 downwards.
AAGTTCAGCTAATTAATTGTTACTTTCTAGAATTTACAGACAGATTATTTCTGGAAGAAATTTTGTTGATTTAACACTTTCTATAATTGACTGTTGATTATTTGCTAAGGGTAGACCTTGATTTGATTTTAAATTTGACAGCAACTTTTTTTCTTAATTTAAGTTAGAAATAATTGAATGATGGTAGCGTTTTCTTATCTTTATCGATTTATTTTTTCTTGCTTGCAATTTAGTTTCAATGATTTTAATAACATTTATGCAAAGAAGTAAAATCAGAGTTCTTTCAGTAAGTGATGTAGCTCTTAAATCCTCCACTTACGTCTACTTTGTTAGTTGTTGATTCATAAGCCTCAAGAAAATATAATTATTAGGTTTACATTGATGTAAAGTTGGATATTTTAGCCATACGTGCAAAGATTCTGGCATACTGTTTCAGCTGAGCTACAGCGTGTGGCAGGGAATATAAGTACTACCTGGTGATGTGGTCACACAACAGATTCGTACAGGCCACATTTGACAGCAGGAGAAAGAATTCCTTCTGCCTTTATTTTAAGCTAGTTTTGATCTTATTAACTGATTTCCATCCATCCTTTTTATGAACCATTAAATAAGGGCAGCACAGTAGCAGCTGCATCCCAACTGTTGGATCACTTTGATATTCATGTATGTTGACATTTAAAAAAATAGTCTTGTGATGTTACTTTGCTTTTGGTGAGACAGGTGGGGTTTAATAACTGGCTTCTGTTTCAAAAGCATTATGGAGTGGTAGAAAGGTGCCACTGAGCAGGCTGATGAAGAGAAACTCGTTTTTATTGTAATATGCAATAGATGAACTAAATAAATATTCCTCAATTTTGTTCCAACTTTTGGTAAGATAAACAAGGGCTTGAGGGAACCTTTGTGGAGAAGGGCCAGACCTCTGCTATGCTTGGAGCAGAGCCTTTGTGCTCATTCATGGAAGTGCTGAACAGTGCGAGGAGAGGCCCTAGCTCTCTGCCAGTACTGGGCTTGGACGTAGCTTAAGTTTTGTACCTCATCATTAACTTTCTTAGCTGCTCTATCCCTGCTGGCCTTAGACAGGCTTGCTTTCTACAAATCAAGTTGCAGCTATGGACAGACTAATGGTTTGATAAGGGCTTGCTTCATTTTGTGCTTGTGTTTTGGAAAGGCTTTTCCTCAGGAGATGGTAGATATGACCCGATGACCTAGCTTTCCCCACACATCTTGTTTTTTAATAAAAAAGCTCCCATGTCCCTTTTTTATGTCTTGTCTGTTTCAAGGGAATATCAATATAGTAAAAACCAACACTATGAAGCAGTTCAAACTGCTTAGTGGTGTAGGTTAATAGAGAAGATATGGACCATGACTGTGATCTTGTGATGTTTATTCTTTGTTTCTATGTAAGTACATTTTTGGTTTCAGCTACGACATTGAAGAAATTTTCCACTGTTTAATATCTCTTGCATTTCAAGATTTTGATATTGCTTTAATTCTCCCTCCATCATTAGTAGTCATTTGTTTTCATGACTCTTTTGGTCTGTTGCTCCATTCCATTGGCAGGATGTTAAGACTCTTACTCAAAAGTGAGAAACAAATTGCATATTCCACTGATTTTAACAAAAACATGTTTAATTTAATCAAGGAGAGATGATGCCTGGCTTCTTCCAGAAGGTACTCACTTTCCCTTTGTAATTGATTTGGAGTTCTTGTTTGAATGAAGTTAGAGATTGCCATCTGCTTTTTGGAAAGAATATCTGCTTTTCAAAAGTAAGCTTAATATTATTAAATATTTGAAGATACATTTAATCTTCCAGCTGGCAAGGGATTTTTTCCTTTTGACAAGAAATATAGAAATATTCAGAAAGTCTGCTGCAAAAGCTGGGAATGAGAAAACAAAATAATCTTTAAAAAACTGTTAATTATTTTTACAGAGTATATTTAAGCCTTACAGCTTTTTCTGTCTTAGGGATTTAACAGTTTAGGAAACCTTTTCATTAAGTAACCCCAGGAGACTCTAATTTTCTCCTAAAACTACAGAACCATGGAAGAAAGATTTGTTTGTATCTGTGATTGATCTGCAGTGCTGTTCAGTTGTTATATGCCTCTGCTAAATGTGCACGGTTCAAGGCAGGGTTACTCCCTAATAAGAAAGAAATTCAGGCAGTGCGGCTGTGTGAATATTTATGTCTGCAGTTTTGTGATGCTTAACATTGAATGTAGTTCAAAAAAAAAAACCAAACACCAAAAACCAAAACATTGCAACTTCAATACTTGTTTTTTGCAATAGGACACATTTATAAATGTGCTAATTTCTAACTCCTCAAAACATTCTAACCTTTGCCTCTCTCCCTTGGCAGTCTCTTACTCTTCTGTTCTTCAAAAATTGGCTGTGTGGATGTTTTATTGTATGTTTCTTTATTATTTTCTGTATTGAAAGTAATACTTGCAGCATTACTTATTCTGTCTTCTTTAAGTTGTCATTCAATCCGTTGTTTATGAGTGACTGCAAGTCAGTCCCCTCCCATTTTTTTTTCCTTACAGCCAGGTCAGCATGTCAGTTTTAATCTGATTCAAATGGGATCAGATGATGGTTGTTAAGACTGAGAAATCATGGACTCCTGGAAGACAGTTCTCAGCTGTTGTTCTACCACCTCATGCCTATTTTTGATTTGTTTTCCATGTACAATATATTGTTAGCCATCAGCACGCTTGTAGCAAGCATGGGTAGAGCCCTTCTCAAATCTTCGTTCGCGAAGCCTAGCCATGATGATGATGATGACAATATATTGGCTGCTAATGGCATCTTTCTCCAATAACTAAAAGTTCAGAACATGTTCTGGAGGTAGCGTTGGAGGATTTTCTGTGTGGTTGTTACATTCAGGGCTGTTTACTAAGCCTGGCAGTGCCTGTGCACTGCCTGGGCACTGTGTTTCACAGGATGCTTCTGGTTGCCCTGTATCTGCAGGCTTCCATGGGCCTCACCTTGCTGAGGCATCTCCTTCGTGCAGTGATTACAACCCACAGTTCCTGCCTATTTCCAGTCTATTTTCCTCAGTTCTGAATTCAGCCTCACTGTGCCTCGCTTGGGTTCAGGGGCTCAGGGGTGCATTTCTAACCTGGGTAATGTGTTAGGTCAGAGACGCAAGGCTGTGTGCCTGGGACCAAGCAGCTCACCTGGAGCTTCACATGGCAGAGCCCAGACATACCAAATATGGCACTGCAGCTCCTCTTTATCAGCCTTGTATCAGGCCCTTGGACACTTCCTCCTCAGCCTCCTCTCAGCAGTTATCTTCCCTGATGTGTCCATCATAATGTATTAAATTGCTTAATTAACTTATCCACTGAGCATGAACTCAGACTCCTGCAACTGCCAGCATTAGGCATTCTTTAGATGCAATGCAACTTTAAATGCTGTCTCTGATTATTTTCCTCTTACAGTAGCAGACTTATATTGTGTAGTCCCTGTTAGACCTTTGATGAACAATGTGTGTCATTTAGTCTACTATCTAGCTGCTTATCAGTCATATTTTCAAGTTCCCTGCTGCTTCTGTGGCACAGCGAGTATAATTAGGTGTAATAATTCTTCAGATCTGCAGCACATTACCTTTACATGGCTAAGCAAAAATGGCTTAAAAATCCCAAAGTAAGAGATTTTTTTTTTACAGAATTCTTGTTATGAGGGACCCTACTTAGTCAGTGATTCTTTTGGTTAATTAATTTTCAAAAAATATAAAATATTACTACCTGTTACTTTTTAGGAAACTGAGAACACTTTATAGCTGTGGGATAACTCAAAAAGAAATCTGCACTCTTGTCTCTTCTACTATTGTGAGATGAAGGGCTTGGCAGGAAAGTAGTTTTGTTGCAGTGATATCAAAAATTTTGCCAACTCACCCTCCTTCCCCCCCTCCCAAAACAATCCACCTGGAAGAAAAAAGAAACAGAAACATGAAGTTCTTTTTCAATACATATATCTATATATACATGCTGGGGTCCATGCATGATATGTATAAATGCCATATATGAATATATGCCATATTTATCTTGAAATACTCCATGCTGATGAAACCTATTTTATTCTATAAGTGAATACAGGCAATAATGTGTATCTGAGGTGTGTTTCTGGAGAGGCATGTGCCTCTGGAGAGCATAAACTGCCCTGATCGCAGTGCAGGTTAGTTCCTCTTGCTGGGTGAGGTTTCCTTGGCTGCACACTGTCAGCAGTGAGCAATTGGTAAGAAGGGCAGGCAGCTTCTGGGCTCAGTGCTCGAGGCCTCAACATATTTCTTTGTTGCTGACCTGAGAAGATTATGTGTTTTAAACTTTCTCTCATAGTATACAGATGAGTCATTCCCCCTTTCCTCACCTTAGAATGCTTTATTCATTCACATAACTTTGATTTAGTTTGCTGGATTTTCTTTGCTTTTTTCTTTTTGTATTCTGAACTTTTCTTTCTTCATACCTAAGCTTTTCAAAAATGAATAGTGTGCAGTGGGCAACGAATTTCTTATTTCTGGAGTTTTTCTTTCTAGTTTAGAGGATGCTAGCTCAACTACTTTTTGTCTGGCTTTCAAAATGCAGTCAGGAGTGGACATTTTTTTCTGAAGAAGGAGCTGAGCTATAAGCTAAAATAACATCCATGCTTTATGACACCCAGGAACTACAATAATAGAGCATAGGCAAGGAACTTTGGAAATGTATGGATTTCTGAGTTCTCAGACATTTCATAGTTTCACTCCAGTCAAAAGTAAATGTGCAAGCTATAAAAAAATACAGAAAGGATATCTCGGCTAACATAAATTAGAAAATTGGTGAACTGTGTGTAATTAAGAATCACCTGGATACTGCAATTCTGAAAGATGTGTGAATATGTAACAACTCTAACTTATTAGTGAACAGTTGAACCTAAGCTATTTTGAAATTACCTTGTATCTTGCAGTAATGAAACCACTGGACCTAAGACCTCCTTTGCAAATGAACCCACTCACTGCATTGCATTGGCTGTGCAAAATCCTGTTGCTAGGACACAATGCTACCACAACTTCAACTTATTTCCTTCAGAACTTATATTTTAACATATAAGACTATGATTCTGCTGCAAAGATGGGCTCACGTGTCTCCTGTGCCTGCGCAGAGCACAATGCTTTCTACTGGATCTCTAAGTTAATGCTGGCTTGCATATACCAGAGAGCAGAAGGAACCTCTATTTCTCCCTTCCTTATGATGAAATGTCATAGGATCATAAAACGGTTTGGGTTGGAACAGATCTTGAAGATCACCTAGTCCCAACTCCCCTGCCATGGGGGGAGACACCTCCCCGTAATCCTGGTTGCTCAAAGCACCATCCAACCTAGAGCTTTCCAGGGATTCTTCCACAAAGTATATGTGGAATATTTCCAGGGATAAGGCTTCCACAACTTCCCTGGGCAACCCATTCCAGTGCTCGCCATCCTCATAGTAAGGAATTTCTTTCTAATGTGTATTTCAAATCTACCACTTTTCCACTTAAAAGCATCCCTCCTATCACTACATGCCCTTGTAAATAGTCCCTCTCCAGCTTTCTTGTAGGCTCCTTTATAAAGGTCTCTACGGAGCCCTCTCTTCTCTAGGCTGAACAGCCCCAACTCTCTCAGCCTGTCTTCATAGGAAGGGTGCTCCAGCACTCTGATCTTTCTTTTTTTTTGGCTCTCCTCTGCCCTTCTTATATTGGGGGCTCTAGATAAGATGCTGTTACTGTTTCAGTTGTGGTTTTACTTGTAGCTATGTACAAGGATATGAATGGATAGAATTTTTATTGAAAAACTGTGAATAAAATACTAGTAAACATCTGCCCAAATATGTTTGGCCTTTCCAAAGCAATAATGTTGGTAGGTGTCCTTTCGAGGTGAAATCACAAGAAAGTAAGGACAAGTTAGGACACAGGTGTTTGGATACTTTGTTCTCTGGGTGAGACTGTAAGCCTAGAAGCTGTCAAAACCAATTTACTGAGGGGAAAATTAAAAAAAAAAAAAAAATTCTAAGGAGAAAAAATTCTCTCTTATGTGAGAACTTGAATGAAAAGGCCTTTTTTTAGGCCTTTATCCTAATGCACTGCTGGAAGCCAGACAGAACTTTTTACTTGGCCTGATATGGCTTTTCAGTGTACTTACAACTTAAACCTTTCTAAGTGTCTAGGTCCCTGGACAATAGGTTCCCACATGCAATCTCTTTAATCATGATGAAAAGTAATTTTAATTTTTTTTCTTTTGAATGTCTGAATAGCAAGTCTTTTTTTAAGAGTGGTGTTGGGAGGAATGAACTTACAGCTACAAACACTTAAGAGCAGGCTTTACTTCAGATACAGCTTAACCGACCCCTCGCGGCTCCCTGATGTTCAAATATGGAGAGGCAGCGTAAGTTCAGAATATGATATATGTATTTCAGGCTGTTGGAGAGAGGTGTCGGTGATTGATGTTATGTTTTTTGCATAATGGGTATGGGTAACTTAGAAGCTACTCTAAAAGAACAAACCTGAAAGGAAACTTTACTCCTATTGGGTTGGCGAATGAGTTCAGCTGCCTTGTAGAGATGATCCCTCTGCTTGAGCTGCCTTCCAGAGGTAAATCTGGATGCCAGCTCTACACATCATGGGTTCTGCAGTTAAGGGCAGTGAGCAGAACAGACTCCTGCTTATGCACAGTGTGCATTTAAATGGAAGTGGTTTAGGCAGAGTCCATGGCATGGCCTGACTTTCCCAGCATGGGGTTCATTCTTCAGTGGAGTGACACCACCTTTGCGTGAGACAAATAGTATCCATTAGAGTTAAGTGCTGCTGCTGGGCTGGACTTGTGACCTTTAGCTGCTCTACAAAACGGGTGCAGCATTCATCTGTAAAGTGTGGGGGTTTTTTTAAATGCAATAAAATTTCCTTTTCTTGCTGATGAAGGGGGATGGCTTCATGCTGCATTTTCTGGTTTTTGTCTATAAAATTTTTGTGTTTTTTTCTTTTTCAATTCCCAAACAAAAATCACATTCCTTTGTAAAAAAAAAAACAACAAAAAACAAAAAACTTTATAGGTCAGCTTGTAAAATGCTGTATTATAATAGTTATAAGGAAGGAACAAAAAATGATATGATGCTATTCTAATAAATAATGTAATGTGTATTAGACTCTTATGTGCCCCAGACACTTTCTGAGAGTCCATGGAAAGAATCTGGCTCCGTGTTTGTTACCAGCTAGTGTATATTATAGGAATATTTTTACTGAATTTAAATCCAGGGGTGTAAGACACCGTTCTGAATTTTCCATACACAAAGTAGTTATACACAAAGTGAAACTGTCTCCCTCCTGGACAGAGAAACCAAGCAGTAATAACGCATCTGCGAGTCATAGAAATAAAATGAACTTGAAGAACCTTTAATGCACATTTCATCTCTCGTCTGTTTCAGCTCCCAGGCTTCTGGCTTTGCAATAGCAGAGGATGGAAGTATTGTTGTCATGTTGGGCACAAGATGAATACTAAAAATCATCCTCATCCTGGGATACTGTTTCACAAAAACGTGAACTGCAATAAGCACTCTCACTAGTTTAAAATAATTGTATTGACTCTATGGACTATTGCACCAGTAAAGTCTGAGCTCATACCTCACGGGCCATGTCTCTTGGCACTTGGACCATGCTCACCTCCACTTTTTAAATGTTTTTGAAAGCCTATGTATCATGTACCCACAAATTCCCCTATCCTGAGTCAAATATTTTGCACTAGCTGTTAATTTAAACATGTATATTAAACACTAGGGAATTGTTTGGGAATGTTTTTTTGGACTAATTAAACAGTGAGATCACAGGCTATTCTGAAAGCCAGAAGACTTGGAATTTATTTTGTTCCCTCCCAGTGGGTTGGGGTTTTTTTGTTTGGTTTGTTTTGGTTTTTGTTTTAATTATGTGTATCCTAAGCTCTGGATTAATGTACAAAAATTTTAAAAGGATTAGGACTGCATCTTAGATACCACAGTGATAAGAGTGGTATGACTGTGTGCAGGAACAAATAAACCCAACTACCTTACAGGTTGTTCATTTTCCATTAGACCTCAGTCCATTTGCAGAGAAGACTTGGGAAAAACTTTGCAAGACTGGAAAGCCACTGCACAAGGTTTCCCCCAGGACATTAAGGTTGCGGTGAGGAGAAGGATTTGCTGAAAACCACCCCAGCAAAAGAGCTCTGCTGGGTCATCAGCTGTGCACTACTGCCTATAGTCAGAAGCAGCCTATCCAGTGCCTGGAGCTGGACTGAGTAACCCAGTCTGCTGAGTTTGGTCACTCCTGAGGCTGCATACACCTCTGCTCTCAGCAGCTCTGTGATGCTAAGATGACACATTCTGGCCTAACTGCAGAAATCTATGCAGGTGGTAGACTTTGAGGGCAGTAATATCCCCTAGTCCTCTTCTCCTTTTGCCCTTTCCTTACTGAAAATCAGTTACAGCAGCAATTTAATGTAGAATTTAGGCTGCATTGGGAAGGTTTTGGCTGTGGGCAGTTGTGCAAAATTGTCCCATGAACCAGTAGCTGGACTTCTGGGAGTCTGATTTTGCAGCACAGGGGAAATTATTTTCTTTCAAATTTAAGACTGTTTTATCCTCTATATCATTGCAGACTGTGTCATTGAAAAAAGATGTGAGAACAGCACCAAAACCTGCTAAGCCGAAATGAATACAAACTGAAGTATAGGCCAAGCTGCAATATAAATCCAGGATTTTGCCAGACTAGATAATGTAATTTGCAATGCATATGTTCCATATTAATGCCTAATGGATGAAAGCCTTACCATTTGCCTGAAAACCTATCGGGGGTTGGGGTTTGTCCCGCGACAGACCCAGTGGCACATCTTGTATGGGAGACGAGACACACGAGTGTGACCCACAAAATGGCGTTTATCAAAATAAGATGACAGCTTATATACAGGGGGATACAGAAGGTTGAGGAACACAGGTGGGTTTCTTGCTAGGGAACATCGAATCCTGCGAGTCAGTGATAAGTGAACTTGGAGGAATAGGCTGCATGGAATATGTCTGGTCACACAGGGGGAAGGGAGAGCTTAGGGAGGAATGGAAGGAGTGGCCTGGGGGCAGAGACAGGGGAATCTGCAGAGGTTGCAAGGCTGCGGCCTTGTAGCTGGGTCCCAAGCAGTTCTGCGCAGCTGCAGTTGCTAAAAGACTTCGAGAGAGATTTCTTCTTCTGAGCCTTCCTTGTAGCTCTTTTGCATCTCTCTCTACTCTCTGTAAGCCTCTTCTGGTCCACCCCTGACATTAACCCACACATTGTGCAGCATTTGGGCTCTGTGAAGAAGAGAGAAGGAAGGGACCTTCAACCCAAAGACTTTCTTCCTTACCATTTAATTTGGACTCTCATTTGAAAAACAAAAAAAAGCTCCATGGGTTTCCTAATAGTGATTAAGGGTTAAGTGAATGGATATTCATGTGATCTGGCTGAGAGATTCAAACAGAGGAAGATGTCTTAGGTTTTGGAAGCCTTGGCAAAAAAAAAAAAAAATCTGGAAGCCTCCTTTCAAAATCTTTACTTTTCCACTGACCTTTGCAGAGCTCTCCAAGTAGTGGATCAACTTGCGAAACCTTAAAAAAAAACAACTGAAGGATTTGTATTTATATGGCAGTAACACAAAATCACGCCTCCTTTCTTTCCAGTTTGTACTGCTCTTAAAAAGAAATAATAAGACGGATAAAGAGATGTGCTTTGAAGCTGTAAGTCAGATGTCTATTTACAGAGTCTCAGCCTCCTGAGGGAAAACATTTGGGCTAGGAATCACAGGAAGGAAGGCTGTCAAGAGCTTTCCCATCGATTTCCACAGGGTGCCTTGCTGCATTTTGATTCCCCAAAGGCAGAAACATTTTGTCAAACACTTTTGAATCTCTAAGGCCTGGTTTGGGTTGTCAAGGAACATCCTCACTGAAACCACTCTGGTGCATTCCCACCTTGAAAAATGCATCCTGCTTCTGCCAAATTTCAATAGAGGCACAGGAGTGGTCATCCTTCATGTGAAGGTTATAACAATATTACTGGGCTTTTACCCCAAGCAGGAAGAGTACCACAGCTGGGCTGAAACAAAATTCAGACACCTGCAGTTGCTTCCCAGGTTTGCTAGATTCCCAGGAAGACATGCTGTCATCCATTCAACCAGAACATAAACAGGTTTAATTAGCAGAGGGTTGGCAAGAGACCATACTTCTTTTCAGCATGAGCTCTGCTTATGAGCAGTCACTTGAGGACTTTTGAAAAGCCATTTATCCATGAGAAATTACAAGGGAGCTTTTCAGAAGCCCTCCTTTTGCTATTAGGTTATTAATAACATTTGCTTCCTGGGTCACTACTTCTCTTGTATGGTGAGTGGGTACCTTCAGGCACACTGCAGCTGCAAGAAGTACTGGGTCCAAATTACTCTGTTTGCTGAGCTTTAGCTTTCCTGCCTGTCTGGAAAGATGGCAGAGTTCATCTCTCGCCTTCCTTCCCACTGCAGCCTTTGCTGCTCCTGCTTTGAGGTGAAGGACTAAGCACTGAGTGACAAAGCTCCACCTTATTAGAAACTTCTTAGTCAGTTTAATGGGCTCTAAATCATGTCTGTCGCTCCAGAAGGAACACAGATATCTATGGAGGGAGCTCAGGGTGCCAGGACAATGAATAAAATGCTAGGAATTCCATTGTATAAGACAGTCAGCAGTAAAGATGCATTCCTATGCTTTTAAAGGAATCAGTGGAGGGATCAGATCCAGGTGAAATTTAGGTTGTTCTGGATGGCACTGGCCGCTCTATCTCCACAGGATGTTTAAGAAGCGGAGCATGTTCAGGGAAAGATAGGGAGTTTGGAACAAACAGGTTGAATTTTAAAGGTTCTTTTGAATGATGTTCAGCTCAATGGTCCTTTATAGTTCTGGCATTTCTGTGTCTGGTTGTGAGTTTAAAATTGTTTTCTTTCTAAGCAAAAGAAAGGGTGGCCATGATAACAGCTAGAAAAGAAGATGACTGGGCACATCGATTCTTCTTTTACTCTATCAGGAGACTTAAGGGACAACCATTTAGAGAGGGAAGTTTAAAAAACAATTTAAAAACAATTTTTTAGTATTTTATTCCATTCAAATTACAATGAAACCTCAAGGGGAGGGGATGGGTACCAGACCAAATACAAGCAGTAGAATAAAAACAAAAGCCATAGGGATGATTTTTTCCTTTAATAATTAAGAAGTAATTCATCCATATCAATACAGCATAACAAATAGCTCTATTCCGAAAGATTCATCCTGCACAGCCAGTTGCTTTCATTGCAGTCATAGATAATCTGAAGACAGCTCTGCCTAGGCTACCAGTCTTGAGCAACTGCAGTAGGTTGTTACACAAGTCTCTACATTTTCAAGTTATGTCCCAGAATTGGTTCTACCCTGCTCTCAAAAGTGTATTTACTTAGTGAACCAGTTGCTGACCATTTGGGATTTGTGTTCGTGCCCATGGGGTCTGCTAAAGTTTTGGCATCTGTCAGCTTCTACTCTCGGGGATCTCCGTTACCCTTCTCTGGTCTTCCTCATCAGCCTTCAACATGTCACTTTTGAATAACACAACTATCGTTCTGTTAGTGCTGCCTAGTCCCTCTACAAAAACAATGGTCCATTAGGACATACAGATATACGGCAGTATCATTGCTGGGCCAAAAAAATTGTTTTACAACAGACACATTTGTCTGTCACAGGATACTGTTACTGCCAAGAATAAGCAAAGTTAAGACATCAGACCTCTGTATAAAGATCAAGACTATCTAGAGATTTCAGTAATAACAACTATAACTTTGGAAAGGCTGTCAAGCAGTACAGGAGGATGATTAACTTCAGTGGTTAAGGCAAAATCTCCTAGAGGCTGGGAAATGACCTAATGTTAGACTGGGCACATTATCCCATGATCTTTGATGCACATAACAGCAGCTCTGAAAGGTGCCCAGTACTGCTTTCTGAGGTAACTTGGGTCTGATTCCTTGGGGCAGCTGCTGCTGTGCTCTGAATGTGTCTGATGGAGCAGACCAGCTGGGGCCTCCTGCCAGGTCTCCTGTTGCTTTGAGATAGGTGAGGGGATAGGAGCCAGCTTGTGGAGGGCACTTGGGTTTAGCCAAGAAGAGAGACCTACAAAGAGGCTTAACCAGTCTGTAAGCAGCTATATGAGAAACGTAGGATTTGTAATACTCCCCAGTACAGCAACCTGAGGTATAAAAAACATCCATCAGCAGGGAGGTGATGCCAAACACAGTAAGATCAAAATAGGTAAAACACTCTGAAAATGACAGCAGCCAATCACTGGAGCAGTTTGCAAAATGGTGGATTCTCCATCATTGTATAGAGATTGCGAGTTTTCTCCTTGGAAATATATTTTTCTTCACTCAGCCTAACTGAGTGATTTTTATTCACTCAGTCTCACTGAGGATTTTGTGTTATGTAGCTGAGACCAGCCAATCCCAGTGGTCCCTTCCAGGTGTGGCATCCCTGCCTGCTGTTTTGACTCTCTGACTTCTCAGTAAAACTGAGAACATAAAGTCTGAGTTTTTCTGAGTTTCATTTTAGTTCTCCTTTCTAGGAAGCATGTTTCACTGAGCACTGGGTTGCTGGCCAGACACAGAAGTCTTATACTTGGGAAAAGAAAGGTCTTTGCAGGGTCAGTCTCTCTGCACTTGCTATTTCTACTTGCTCTGCACTTGCTCGTCTATGCAGTCAGAACAGATATGTAAAGTTTTAAGCTTGTGGCCAATTCTGCCCTCATCCATTACAAGGAAACAAAAGTGTAGCTCCATGTGTTTGTTGTAGAAACTGCTTCATACACAAAGTCCAGTGGAAATCCTGCTGGTGTGGCACAGAATAAGGCTTGGCTTGGGTAAAGGATTTGCTCTGCTTCTGCTGTCAACATTAAAGGGAATTTGCATTGGCTGCGTGATGTTAAAGTGAAAGTTTTATTACGGATGTGTGTTTGCTGCTGACTTGTGCTGCCTCATGTGTCTGTCTTCAGGCTTGGCTGAAGGAGGAAGAAGGCAGACAGTGGCACCTGGGGAAAAAAAGGTACAAAGACAGAAGTGGGGTCATCAAGGAACCGTTTATTTTGGTGGCAGGGCTCTGTGAAAAAAACTGAGCTGGATGTAGAATAGAAACAGCATGTGGGGACTAGAATATACAGTGCCCAGACTAGAAGTTTTTTGTCTCCCTGTTTGCAGGGCTGGCAGACAGTGCTGTCAGACCACGGGGTGGCAATATTTAGACTCAGTGTGCAGAAGTTAGCCATTTGAGGGAGTCATGGTGTGCTCAGTGTGCGGCAGAGGTAGAAAACAAAATTATTTCAGTTACTCTTCCAATTAATACATTGTGTTCTTTATCGTATTTCACACGAGGTTATCACCTCTCTCTGATGAAAACATCAATATGTCCAAGGATGCGAATTGTATCTTTTCTGGCCTTCTTTGTCCTAAGTAAATTCTGTGTTTATGTATCATATATTGTGTCTTTCCCATCTGGAAAAACATCCACCTTTGGGTGGAAATACCTTTATATGCTGGTTCCTATGAAATAATGATGCTCGATAGCAGAGTCAAAACTTCATGACAAAGTCTTTGATTTTGTGGAATAAAATGTACTTCTTTTTTTTTTTTTTTTTCCCCTTCCCCCCACCATTTGATGACAGAACTACAAGGCAAAACTAGCAGACCAGTGGTAAAAAGCTTTTGCTAATGATATCAAATGAATAATCTTTTGCTAGTAAATAGGAATGGGACAAGAAATAGAGCACTGTCTTTCCTTGAACTAAGAGCACAAATCAAAATTTAATACCCCCCCCCCCTTTTGTGTTTACTTTTGATTTTGGCAAACTAATTTAATGTCCACTGCTTAATTTTGTTGATGCAGAAGAAATAAGGGTGCAAGTAGGTTTAAGCTGTATTTAATTTTGCTATCTGTCCTACATACACGCTGTTATAACCTGGATGGAGAGAGGGTGCTGATAGCTATAAGCACCCTGACAGCTTTATTTCCATCCTGAAACACATGAATGTTTGCCTGTGCTTACATACCTCAGGGAAGAACTTAGTGTTGCTTAATAAAGGCTAAAAGTTTTATTAGCTATTCAGTCTTCCAACAGTCTTTCATGCAGTGGGGAATAAAATAAATATTCTACTGAGCTAAACAGTAGAGAAGTTATTGTGGATGGTGACAGAGTTGAATAGCGCTGTAAAAAAAAAGCAGTATATAAACAGAAGCTCATATATTTTTTTTATGTGCTTAGTCTTTGTTCCCTTAGTGAGAACCCCGCCACAGATCAAGGGTTTCACCTGAGGATGAAAGGGCATCTCTCAGCTGGCTGGCTACCTCAGGCGTCCCTGAATATTCAGCATCCTGTGAGAACTTAGCACAGTTACTGAACTGGAAAAATAACCCATTTCTTAAAGCTGTAGGTTTGTATCCAACAGCTGGTAAGCTAGAAATCTGCTGTTTAGTTGTGGCTGTCATTGTGAGGTAGTTAATTGGTTTTTTTGTCCCTTGTGAGTTTATATAAAATGTCTGCTGCTTTAAAGAAACATTGTATGTAATGGAATAGTAAAATGTTTTGATATTTACATAGAATAGGCTACTTCACTGAAGAGCTCCATTTTTAAAAATGGAATAGTTGGGGCAGTGGGACATAAATGCAGCTTGACATAACAGAGAAGAAGTACAGGGTGGTGAGGAATTAAAATCTCTTTTCTATTTAAAATTACCAGCACAGCATTTTTTCAGCAGCCATATTCTGACAAGGACTAATATGCTGAGTTTCCACTAGAATTTATCATGTGAATTTACAGAAGAACAGTTCTTGCCCTCTCTTTGCAATTTGACCTAGAACTTTACACTACCTTGGTTTCTCTGACTTGCTATTGAACTAGCAAAGGATGAATTTAATAAATGAGGCTTTCAGGCTGAACTCTAAAAGTACAGTGAAAACTGAATTAAGCTTTGCAGTGAGGACACTCATTAGCTAGGGTGTAAGGGCAGGCAATATTAACTTAATTTGATATAATATGAAAATCTCTAAAAGTCCCTGTTATGTAGACATCCATGAAAGACCTTGTATCAGTGTGGCATGCACGCTACTCTGGAGATGTGTTCTGGTCACCCAACTGGAGGCACCAGTGCTGGAAGGGTGAGTCCTGCTCAAGGGGAACCCTCCAGTGGGTGAGGGGAAATATAAATGCTACTTTGTCAGAGCTCTTGGTCTTAGCACAGGGAACATCTTCGTTTATCACCATTAGAAGGTGAGTTGTAGTTCAAACACAAAATGGATGCCTTTGACCAGCGTTAAGTCTGGTTAGGGAGCTGCTGCTCAAATCATCCAGAACAGGGGAGATCAAGTGGCTCCATCCAGAGAGAGATGCAAAGCCAATCACACTAGCATGACAGGCCCAGCTGGGCTTGCCACCTGCAAACTCTTTGGTCTGGGAGCCTCTGGCAGCAGTTGATTAAAGAGACGCAGAAATTACTTATTCAGAAGTAAGAAATCATTACTCACTGAGAGGTAACGTGGTGTGCAGAGGTGTAGATGCTAAAGAGGGGCCAAAGTATCTGTACTCGTTTTAAAGATTGGGTCTAAAGGAGCTAAGTTATTGCAATCTCTGGTTGGGAGCAGCTGTTTGCTGCTGTTTTACCCTTGCTGCATCTTCGCCAGCCTCTTCCAGCTGAAAGACTACTTGCTTTCCTATTTCCTGTATGATTTTTATTCTTTTACGCTATTTCTGATTGCTGTGGCTTTGACAGTTTGATACCTTGCAGTGCACTGTTGCTTGGCTCCCAGAACATAGAAGTTCCCCATCACACAGCCCAGCCTTTTTAATGGGTGTCTCCAGAAGCTGTTCAACTCAGGTATCTTATTTCTATTATTGTTTTGTTTCCCATTTCAAAGCAAATAAAACTTCAGTGCCCAGTTTTCATAAAAGCAGTTGGAACAGCCAGTTCCATTTGCTCCCTGGGCTGCTACTGTCTCCCTCCACATCAATTTCTAGCTGCTGTTCTTGCCCTGTGAGGCAGTGCTTGAACAGGACACCCAGCTCTAACTTAAGCAGACAGGCTTGCCCTACGCTGTCTCCAGTATGGGAAGAATACAAAAGTGAGTTTCCAGACAGTGCTGTACTTCCTTTGTAACTGGCCCCAAGTCCTACTGGGTCTGGCTGTCAGTGGATTAAAAAGTTCCCTTTGCATTGTTGGAATAATAAGTAAGTCTGTGTTTCTTTGTTGCTGGATCCCCCCTTGGATCCTACTTAGCAGAGTTATTCAGTTTCTATTTCAAACTTTCGTATTAGTTTGGCTCCTCTTCTTTAAGGAATCCAAAGTAATTTGTGTTTAAATAGCACCCTGGTTTTATTTACATATAAAACTGCTAAAGTGACAAATGCATTAGACAGAGCTGAACAAACTTGGACCTCTGGAGAATTTATCTTCATCTGCAATTTTAGTCTCCTTTTCCATCATCTGCAAAGAACGTGCATAGCCATAGAAGAAAATCCATCAGCGGCACTGAGATTCAGACAAGTCCACAAGGACTTAAGGCAGAACTACCAGTTCCTTGGTTTCCCCAGATGCGCTGAGCTTCTCAAAGGCTTTTTTTGCTGCTGAAGGAGGTAATTAGCTCTGGAGAAAACAGTACACCTGTATTTTAAGTTTATGAAGAGAGAAAGGAGTGAAATACAAATTCAACAGATGGTTCCTAGAGAACATTTTTTTCACCTTGTAACTTGCCTGGGATCTCGGTCATGGTGATGGTGACATCTTGTTACAGAGTAGTTCCGTGGAGCTTCCATATATCAGAGTAAAGATGTTGAAATCTGCTGGGACTGTGAGCTCTTTGAGAAAGGGATTGTGTCATGAGTTCTCTCCATGGCCAGGATCCTGCATATGTGATCTGATAATCACAAATAACAAAAATTTCTGAGCAAAGAACAACCTTGTTGCTTATATAAAAGCCAACATCAAACTAGGGACTGGCAGGTAAAGCAATCCTGTATTTAGCTGAATCTCTATTGATGAGGAAAAGGACTTCTGAGCAAGTTTCCATGCTCAGTTGAGCACTACCAAATGCCATGGTGCTGAGCAGAGCTGCCAGTGCTTTTCAAATATGCATGTACTTTTTTTAACCTGAGTTTTCCTTGGTGCAGAGATTGGTGTCCTGAAAGGGAAATGTTTCATTGCATCTGATATCCCACCAGTTAGGCAGCCCAGATCTCTCAATGCCAAATCCTCATTTATCCCTTTCATAGAAGGCAGCAACCAAGACTCGTTTGTCTGGTATTCCTTTCCCAATGACATGGATGTCGCACTTTGCCTACGACCAAACCCATGTAAAAGATGAGGTGAAAACTCATGTTTTATTGTTTCAGTAATACACTAACAGTGTAGGATGGAAAGCACTTTAAACTCTTGCTTCAGATTATCAGAGAGATCACTGTTGGAATTTAGTTAAGCGTCTTAGACATTGTAACGTGACACTGAAAAACATGTTGAATTTAACATGCATTCTGTAATAGTACAGTGTTTGCAGAGTTTATAGCAAATACCAAAGTATCTGTTTGATCCTGAACTGAGATGCCTAAGAATTTTCCTTCCCGTTACACAGAAATTTGCACTTGTGTTCTACTGTGACTTATTAAGGTATCTTGAAATAACAATTTTTGGAGAACTAACCTAACCTTGTATATGAAACATCAGAAGCTCTCCCAGTTCTGAAGTGGCTGGACTTGTATTAGCCAGGGACTTCCAGGAGCTTGTATTTTCTTTCATGGAGTCCCTAGGAGATTATTGAAAGTAAAATGAGTTTACAGGAATGCATGCTGAAAAAAGCATCTCATAAGGCAAAATCAAGAAACCATCCTTGAAAGGCTGTATAAATTGGATATGAAATACACTTTTCAGGTACTTAGTGCTTCTTATATTCTGAGATGTAAAATAAGAGGTGTAACTTTTATTCATGGTTACTTATTTTGTGTTGACTTCTGTAGCTCTGAGGAGTGTTAGATGTGATATATAGTATGCTGTATTTTGGTATGTTCAAAGTTGCAAATCTACTGAGAAAAATCACATAAACCTAGCAATAATACTCCCACCTACTGAAGTAAATAGTAGAAGAGAATAAGGCACATTCACAAATCAATTTAGAATATAGTTTCTGTACCATCAGAAAGAGGATGTTCTCTTCCCTAGTGGAGATATGATAATTTGGATCATATGTCACTCACATTCCATAAAGAATTCCTTGAGCTTTATAGCTTAAAGGAAGAGCTGACCTGCATTGTCATAAGGTTTTGGTTTTTTTGGTGCTTTTTGTTTAGTTTAGTTTTTATTGGTTTTTTTTGATTTGTTGTTGTGGTTGTTGTTGTGTTTGGTGGTTTTTTTTTTTTTTTCTGAATTCTCAAAGACTTTTTTTGGCAGGGAAGAAGTACAGTAATGGCTAAGTCAACTGTTGTTGTAAAACTTCATTAGTGTACTTCAATTGTTTTGTCTATTGGCTGAAGTCAGGAATGTTGCTGTCTATAAAAGAGAATAAATTACTCCTCTGTATGATAGCCAAACCACATGGGAATTCTCAAGTCCTCCTTTCAGTGCAATACTGGTACCAGAAAAACTGTATTACGAAACAACACTTAAACAATTTTTTGATTATACAATGCCTCTGGTATGTACTCTTTTAATAACTTGCCCTACAGATTTTCTTAAAATTACCACAGGAATGGATTAGTTCTAGAAATACTAACTAATGAGCTGCCTTTATTAACTACTTCCTAAATCAAAGTAGGACATTAACTAGATTAATTAAATTAATTATTTTTTCTTAAAACTATGGGGAAAATTCTATTGCTAGCAAGAACGATCATGCTTGTAATTGTGGGATCTGTCTGTAGTTTTTTCATAGAAGAAGTGAATTTTGGGATCCTGGTGTTTTCTTTGTGCTGTGTTCACTTCATACCATACCCTACAAAGTGTCATTCTTCTGAACCGAGGCTCTATGGTCATTAATACCAGCTCTGGCCTCTGGGATGCAGAAGGATACATTTGACTCAGTTGTGGGCACATTAATGTATTTCTTTTGACTCAGGTAGGATACGTGATAGTGATGACTTTGCGGATTTTATATCTACCTCATACTGGCTTCTGGGGACACTCTCAGCCATAAAACATCCTATAAAAATCCTAACCTATGACATCCTTTGAATGCATTTGAACTTGGAGGACATGTCCTTAGTGCATTTGTGCTTTGCCTCCTGTAGTGGATGCCATTCTCATCTTGCTTGAGCAGCCTTAAAACCCAACTTTGCTGTTTGCTGAACCATGACATATCCATGCAAGTAGACCTGTTAGTTAGTCGAGGCAATGTCCACTCTTAGGTAGTCTTTCGCCTCTCTCAGTCACTGAAATATATACTGGTCTTTGAAGTTTATCTAGTCCACAGACCACTCATACAAAAGTCACACTGTGAAAATGTTTATTATTAGCATTGTTCATTTTATTAGGAAAGTACTAGAAATTCTTCTCTTCTTGCTACCTACTGCAAAACCTCTGTATTTTCAGAATGAACAATGGGCTGTGAGGGATTGAGATAAATCCCAGAAGCTTTATGATACACTGTCAGCCTTTGAGTGAGCTGGCTGTTCACTTCAGAGCAGCATTTTTGTAATCCGAAGCAACTACGTAGTATTAAAATACTTCGGGGTAACTGGATATTTTCTAGCTTTGTCAGAAGCAAAAGTTATTCTTAACTTCTCTCTTGTTTTAAAAGCTGCCTCTTTATTTGTGTACAATTCTGCAAGTCAGATGCTCGTTTGGTTTATCTGTCAAAACTATTCACAGACATCATCCAGAAGAGAGGGTCTTAGACTAGAACCTCATTGTGCTCTACAGAAAAGAGCAAGATGTTGCCCTCCTCACACCAGAAGCTCACATGGCAACTGTTGGAAGCCATCAGTCCCATATAGGGAAGATGTATGAAGAGATGAGAGATTCTGGAACAACTTGTAATCTCTTTTTTTCTTGTGAAATTTTTGAAAATATGCAGCACTAATAGTAACATCTCACACATGCCTGAGATGGAGAGAGTCCAAAGGTCAAAAGTCAGATCAAAACATAATATTTAATCACGAACTTATAAATGCAGAATCTGGGGTGGAAGGCTAACCACAACTTAAAACCAGCCTCAAAATATATAAAATCCAAATACAGGGTAAGAGACAACAGATAACCACAACAAATAAGGGTAGAGCTCTAAGAGATATCTTTTGACTCTTTAATACACAGCGATCATAGCCATATGCAGTCATTCTCCAAAATCCAGGCAGGAGGATTATCTTTAACATGGCTGCACAGATGTGTGTTCTAGAGGACTATGCAAAATTTTTCATTCTCACTTTAAATGCAGATTTAGGGAAAAAAATAGATGTTTGAATGTTTTTTGTTGGGTTTCAGTTTTTGATCAAATACTAATAACCATTCACAGTAAGTATTTAATATTCAATATTTGAAATTAAAACTATGTAAAGTATAGGGTATAAACTCCTGCAGTATTGTATCTGAACAATAATTGAACATTTACATAAATAGTGTTTTTATCTCCCACTTACGTGAGAATACATCTTTTTTATTTTAAGAATGCAAAGACAGAAACTTCACCATTTTTCTATGCGTTACCAGGGTAGCAGATCCAACTAATTCACATTACTAATTCAACTGAGGAAAAAATTTGAATAATACGTGAAAATAAGCCTTAACTGTTCTATATATAGGCTTACAATCTATTTAGCTTAATATGTTAGAGTTAAAAAAAATGGATAGCATGATCAAAACCAAGTCAATGATATATTCCCAGCAGCTGTATTTATTTGGCTTATTATTAGGGTACTTGCTATTTAACAAGTTCGGTAACATGAATATATTAACCTGCTCTTAATTTTGTTCCTGTACATCCATTAACATAGGGAATTCTAGAAACTGTCTTATGGACATGATGGTCATCACCTTCAGTTTTAAGTATTCCTTTAGAGAATACAACTTGTTTATAACTGCTCTTTAACAGGTCTGCAACATACTTGTTCTTGAGATGATTCCATCTCTGATTTCCCATGATTTGATGTCTCCTGTGGTTGTGCTGCTGGGGTTGCTCTGTGCAGTAATTTGGCTCTGCTACAGTTGTTTTCTTAATGTAACAAGTAGAGAATCAGAATCATTCAGTGTCATAGCCCACAAAACAAATAATTTTTTTTCATGGAGTGTCCTAAAATAACTCTATAGGTTTACAGCAGTAACTAATCTGCAAAGCCCCTCTCACTGCTTACTTGTGCCGAAATGTTCACGGCTTACTAATATAACAACACATGAGCAATGTTCTAATTCACTTTAACTTTTATTTGTAAGACATTTGACACATTTCTGCCACAGGTTTTCCTGTTGTTTATCAGCTAATATTATATTTTATATTTATAGCAATTTTTATTATATTTGAGATATTAGTAGAATGTAAAAAAATTATTGGGAACTGTGAAATAACCATGATATCAACCTGTAAGGTTCTTTCAGCTCCTCTCACTGTCTCATGGACTCTCTGATAGGGTTCCTACAGTAAAACATTATGTTTGTGTTCTTGGATACTGTATGGCAAATTGCTTTGTGAACTGACATACATTCAGACAGTATTTTAGGAATATTTTGTATGTAATTCCACAATTTATTTCCAGTCAGATGTACTCTTTATGATTCACACAAAAAAGAAAGGCCTCTCTAATAACACGTCTTTTGCAATGAATCTAGTTTTACAAAATTAAGCATTTTTTCTAACAGTTTATTCAGAGAAAAGCACCAGGAAACTAAATGGCAAATAATATCTTCAGAAATATACCGGCTGAATAGAAATAGACCAGGCTAAATAGGTAAGTGTTAAAACTTAGTTGCCTAACTTAACAAGTAACTGCTAAAACTCTTCATGATCATCAGTAAATAAGTATAAATCACTGGGTTCTTTAGGCAATCTGCATTTCATTACCAAGAATGAACTCGAAACTTCTTTCTGGCATGTATGTTTTAATGAAGTTGTTCTGTTACTTGAATGCTGCAATTTTAAAAATGCGCAAAAGAATCCATATGTTTTATAACACAACTAAAATATTCAATTTTTTTTCTCTGTGAGCGCCTTGCAAAAGCATAATCTAGTTTCTCATACCCTCACTGGAAAAAAACTCCACAACATAAATGGCAAAAAAGTGCTGCCCTTAACATCAACCAGTCCTTCTGAAATGAATGTATCATGTAACACAAAGGCATTCTGGCTTAATTTCCCCTAGAACTGATTTGTGTCAGGTAACTGCTGAATGACTGAGTATGTTATGAAGTGTCTGAGTATTTGAGCTGTACTGAGACTCAGAATCAAAAGAGTGCTCTGTAGATAAAAATCAGAAAAGGCTGGACGGAGGCCACAATTACATCCTTACTCTGGGATAACTGCTGCTTCACTTGCTGACTGTCCTCAGCAGTCAGAGAAGTACAGGGGAGAAGGGGTAAAGGCTCTCTCCCACTCTCTGTTTGGACCCAGTGGGGCTGTGTGGACATCACCTGCTGTACCCTGGGTATGGCACTTGGAGTTTTTCAGCCATGACAACTGACTCCCTCTCATTAGAAATGGGAAAGTCTTTTTTGTCTTTCATTGTTTCTTCTGCGTGCAGTTTCAGGAATCTTTCTAAATTTTATTTCTCATGTTCATTTTTTTTCAAGTGACAGCTATCTCACCCCCATGTCCAGAGGAAGGTCACTCCATCCCTCAATGCAACCTACTGCCAGGTACTATTTCCTGCTCCATGAGTTTACTCTTCCTACAATACCACTGGATCCCTGCTCTGCAGAAACCCAGCAAGTTGCCCTCTGCACAGCTCCTCCACGGCTAATGATTCTGTGTACATTTGTCCCACTGGGGAAGTCCAAAATGAAGGGTGGCATCTGTATATAATTTGTGTATAATTTGGCCTTTGATGTGCATATGGAAATACTCATATAAATATTTGCATAGCTTGCATAAATACACAATTCTGAGGCAACTAAAGAAAACATTTTAAACCCAGAAATGTGGCATTAAGAAAAGCAAAACCAGCTCTGCAGGACATGGCATAATCTCCTTCAGTTACTACCAAATTGCATTCCTGTCTCCCACAGTTGTTGGGCTGGAAAAAAGACTGTATGTCCAGTTGGTCCTAGGTATTTGGAGTGCCTTTCTCTATTAGCAGTATCTAATAGCAGAGACTCGATGGCACCAGAAACCTCATTTTCTGTGTCTGGGTGTCCCCTCAGTGTGGGCATGTCTTACAGCAGTGCAGCACTCAAATAATGCAATTGGGAGACTGCATTGCCTGATGTTCCCAAAGGGCTGCTGAATAGACAATGGCAGACAGGAGATCCCAGAAGACACAAAAGTGCTTTTAAATGGATGTGTCAGGTATGGTCAGTAGCTGGAGTGAGTGTGTGAAGCCTGGAAATGTTAGGCAGAGAGAGATGTAATTCCACTGAAAGCTGCAGTGCTGCCTCTGCCTGGTGAATCTCATCCACTTTCCTTCAGTTCAGCTGCTGCTTCTCACCAGGACGGAAAAGGGCTTTTTTAACTCTAAGGAGAGTTGCACACCATCAAAGCAAACTGGGGCTCTGCTAGTAACCCATATGGCTTCAGACAAGTGGAGTTTCTTCTCAGTCCTTCCCACTCCCTGTGTCTCTTTTCTCCATCTTATTTATTTATTGTAAAGCTTTTGAGGTGGGATATGACCTCTGGTGTTTGGAATCACTTGGCACAGCAGGCCTCAGATTGTGATTAGGTTTTCTAGGGCAGTGGTTTTTAATCTGTTGTCCACCGACCCTTGATAGTTCCAAAATTGCTTCTAAGGGAGTGATGGAAAGTACAGAAGGAAAATGAACCAATTTCAGAAAGGCTAAACTCAATTTTCTAGTGGCAGCAGCTCTACTGCAAGTTTTGCAGGATCCCACATAAACAAGGTTGAAGCTCCATTTTATTGAGTTTGGCCAATGTAAATTGTTGACAAAAATAAAGAATTTGACTCACTTTCCAGTATGTTCTTCCTTCCTGCCTGCCTGCTTGCCTCCCTCCCTTTCTCTCTCCCTTCCCTCCCTCCCTTCCTTGTCTTTCTTCCTTCTTCCCCACATTTTTGTCAAGCACTGAAGAGCAGCTCCAGAGATTGTGCCTTTACCAAGCAGGTACTCCACAGCTACCATCATCAGGCATCCACCACACTGCAGCAGCACTGGGGTCTGGCTTTGCTGCTTTGTTGCACTCACTGCTGCTTCCCCTCCATGTTCCCAGCTGGGAATCCTTTCGGTAGACCTGAGTTTGATTGCTTGCTGTAGACAGTTTTGAAAGCCATTTTTTCTAAACTTATTTATTTCTCTGAACTCCCTCTCCTTGCTGACAGTGGAAGATATATGTATGCTGAGTCAGTCTTTCTGTGCCCTCGGGGATTAGGTAGCTGATGTGGAGGATGCTTTACAGCTGGCTCACGATAACTTTTGCACAGCAGAGTGGTGATGCTTGCAGGGGGAACACAGCTGGCTTTAAACAAGGTTTACAGTCTTTTTTCTCATTCAATGCACCAGTGAAAATAGAAAATATTCCTTACTTCATTGGACTGAACTCCCTCCCACCCTGCTTAACAGCTGTTTCCCTCATTCAAGAGGTGAAGTTAAGCACAGAGGGAGGTTTAGGCTGGATATTAGAGAAAGGTTTTTCATCCAGAGGGTATTTGGACACTGGAACAGGCTCACCAGGGAAGTGGTCACAGCACTAAGCCTGACAGAGTTCAAGAAGCATTTGGACAGCCCTCTCAGGCAAATGATGTGACTCTTGAAGCTGTCCTATTCAGGGCCAGGAGTTTGGCTAATGCATCCCCTTCCAACCCAGGATATTCTATTATCGATTCAGTGATTCTACAGTTCTATGATCCAGCAGAAAAAGCACCGTATGCAGGTCAACCTGATGTTTTTATGCCTCTTTCAGTGTACATGATATCACTCAAACTCCTCTTAACAGCAGATACTAAGTACTCAATGGCAACTTGGAGCATTGTAACCAGAGGCAGCTGATGGCTACCTTGCCTGTCTAATCAGTTAGCAGATTACTGCATTGCACAGTGGTGATCAGCTGCACTGCAGACTGCTTCCTCTAGCTATCACCACAGATAGACAGTCCATTTTCTTCAGAAACACCTTTCTTCTGCGTAAACTAAGTTTTCTATATAGCTTAAGTGATCACAGTTTAAAATGTGCTCGAGTATTAACATATCCATTCCCAGAAATACCTTCAAGGGATACTTTATCTAAATCTCCTGTACAGTAGTAAACTTGTTTGTAGCTCTCTAAAGCATATTAAGTGAATTTATTCTTCCATTCCACAGAGCTGGCTGCTCAGCTTGAGTCCTTCTCAGGAGACAGGAGCTGAGGGAGGTGGATCAGGATTCTGATCCAGCAAAAGGATTAAGAGGTCTGACCTGGTGTTTGGTCACATGTAGATATCTAAATCCCCGTCTCAGGAAAACCCAGTTCACTTGTCACTGGCACTCCATGGGATTTTGTCCCTGTATTATTCATCACGATTGCTGTACCTCAAAGTGTTCCTATAGTAGCATCCAGGCTCCTTTCTCTGTTCTGAAAAACCACAGAGTTTGATGTTCAGCCCTGTGTAACACCCAGCCAGTTTGCCAGAAGGGCTTTTCCTGGAAGTGTTTCTTGGAGGACATGACCTGGCAGAACACTGCTTGAGGAAAATGCTTCCTCCCATAAGAACCTTGGCTGCTCACACATTTCTTGTTGCAGGCCAGAAAAAAATAAATTCACTGCTCCGATCAAACTCAGTTCATTTATGCAGTCTCTTAGAAGACTTTCTATGCTCCAACCTGGGCTCTGTTCTTCATGGATTACATTTACCATTTCTCCCCACCCAGTCTATTTCAGAAAATACCTGTTGTACTGTTCATTGCTGCCAGGCAAGCATCACTAATTGCTACAAGTCACAATGTTTACAAAAAAATCAATACAAAAAGAAACAGTAACTGAAATAAAAATGGAGGAGTGTTGACAATGCAGTCCCTTGGCTAAAATCAACTGAAAAAATAATGGCTTCTTGCATAGGAATGCCTTTTTTTTTGTTCAGGCTTTTTGTTAATTTATTCTTTACTCATAGTAGTAAAAAAAGTATAATATTACTAAGGCAGGATGAGAAGTTTGCATTTCTGCCCTGCCTGCCTCTAGAGTCCTTTAAGTGTGGCTGGAATGGAGATAATGCAGGGACATGATGATCCAAGATGCAGAGTTCCCACCCCAAGAGAAGTGTGAGAGTCGGTCTCACTATTCATGACTGGGGAATAGTGTGTGTTTGACTTAGAAAATAAGAGAAAGAAGAGGAGGAAAAAAGATGTTATATTTTACTAATATATAACTCCTCTTCCATCATGGTGGGATGGCTAGTGAATGATTATATTTGTTTCCCACTCAATCTGCATTTATTTCTCCTTACGTGAGACACAGTGAGGGAATTTTGATTTACAAAACCATAGCTTGAAGTTTATCCACCATAAGCTCAGGGAATAAAAGCATTTTGGAAATTTTTTTTTTTTTGGTGTTTTTTTTGGACAAGAACTACTATTTACACCAGATGGTATTTGGAACACACAACTGAACAAAACATATACAAGCTTACATACAATCAATTATCTACAGGTCCAACAAAGAATTAGAGAAAAATAGCCTTCTGTACCACAAAGCATGATAAAACCCCCACCCCTCCAAACCATCTCAATCTTAGCACTTCGATTAGCATCAATAACAAAAGCCCAGGAAAAAAAAAATGTTTCCACAAAGTGTGATTTATGGTCCATTATCTAAACATTTGCATCTGAAATGTCTGGCTGTCTGTGTTCCTAGCACTAAACCTTAGACATGGGCCAGGTCTCAGCACATCCGTGTGGCATTGTAGAGCAGCCCTTCCCAGCTGTCCTTATCTCGTGCCTTCCCAGTGAAGAAGATGGATACAAAAAAGCACTTTTTTTGTTTCTTCTCCCTGAGCACTGCCCAACTCACGGTACGGAGAGACAAGCAAACTTTGATTGCTCTACCAAGTCCCAGTAGCTACTTTTGGAGGCAGCAGCAGCCCCAGGAGGAGACTAATGGAAGGATCAGGGCAAAACAGATCATAAATGTGATGTGCATAAAGCCGATGCACACTTCTTCAAGAAGTGGGGAGGCTTCTCTCAGCTTGCAGCACTGATGTTTGTCCACAGGAAACCTTTGCCTTATTGTTTCCCACTGGGTTCTTCATTTCAAGAAGGAAGAAAACCTCTCAAAATAGCAAGTGCCAGAAACATCACTGCCGTGTTTGTGTCATATTGTTAAGGAAACTGCTGAAGGTTTTTCATTCTCCTATGATTTATTTTGCAGTTATATCAATCTTGTGAGACCTATTTATATCCAATAAGAACTTTACAGAGAAGAAAATCCAGTAATTTATTTTAGACAAAACCAAGCTGAACAAATATACATCTAGTGAACCCAAACTATTTCTGTTTATGAGTTGTCTGCAAATAGATTACAAACCTTACACCTTCTCTGCCCCAAATTAATTTCCAAGCAATTAATGAGTGATATTAGATTTATATTGTATGTATGTGTATAATATATAAGGCCAGCTCATTATGAATATACCATACTCAAGAGCTCATGTATTGTGTTTGGTTCTGTACATTAGACAGTACACTTCAGTTTCCTGGTTGGATGAGAATAAGACTTTTTGGGAGGATTTATGTGAATGATAAATAATAGATCCTTCAGAAGAAGCCAGTGAACATTACTGTCAGTATCTTAGCTTACTGGTGTATTTATGGAACATTTGATTACATAAGTATTATGGGATTATTTTAAGTGAACATTAAATAAACCAAGTCACCACTCAATATGAATATTTTCCCAGTTTCTATAATAGAGACCTTGTATACTTTCCACTGGCATAGAGAACAAAGTGAAAATCACTTTGAAGTTTTGCATTACTGTAAGTCTTAAACATCATGGGCTGTGTCCTCCTCAGTCAAAGAAGTGGCTTAAATTAATACTTCATAAAACAAAGAATTTTGGAATACATTTTTGACCCACATTGACACCTGGATGGTATTTTTATGTTTCTCTCTGGGTTCCTGAGGGCCAGAGTTCTCTGATAAGCGCTGACATCAGTAAGTAATGGACTTATTCCAGAGCACTGATCGAAATCATCACATAATCTCAGGCTGAAAAGAAAATCACCAGAATTAACAACAACAGTCTGGTTCAGATGCTTAGCTTCCTGGTCACTGGCCGTGGCATAAATATGCAGATAGGGCCTGATGTTCAGACCTGCTGAACACTTGTTGCTCCTGCTGGTTTGTAGATGGGCTGTGGGTATTTGCTAAAAATCAGTACCTAATGTTTCTCCTAAGCTAAAGGAGATGGAAGGAATGGAGCCTTAGGGAAAGTGAAAAGAACCAACTGCACACACCTCTACGTTAAATGTTGTTTGACTGAGAAGGAGGAAGAAGAGCAAGAAGCAGCATCAGCTGAAATGGTAATGATCAAGGCAAAATAGAAGTAGTACAAATCATGCTGCTAAAGCCTTGGAAAAACTGTTTTTTCAAGCATAGAAAGAAAGGCTGGAATATGACACAACATTCTAGACATTTTCAGGGGATCATGGATGCTGTGACTGTCTCCTGATGTTGCGTGGAGCTGAGGAAAACCCAGATTTCCCTTGCATCTGCTGCAGTGACCAAAGCAGAGGAAATGGCCAAACAAAACAAAAAAACTACAACCTGAACCCCCTTCCTCAAAGCACTCGATGAAAAGAAAATCAAGCACAGAGGAAGAATGAAGGAACATGAAATTTAAAGTTCCCAAAATAGCAAAATGAGACCAAATATCTTTCTTGGCTTGTGCAAAGCCTATACAAGGTGGATATCTAAAAATACAGTCAAATATTCCTTTGACAAATTGGCCATGGGTGATTTGTGCATCCCAGCTGAAAAGCTTTGTAAATAAAGAAGTTTTCAATGTGCTTTTAAAAGTCTCCAAGGATGCTGCAGAACTATCAGCTGTCAAAATAGCATCCCCCAGCTTGTGCACAGCATAAACAAATGTTCTTGCACCTGCCAAATTCAATTGCACAAGAGGAACAACCAGATGACCAGCGTGAAAGGAGAGGAGGAAACAGATCTGAGAAAAGGGGTAAGCATGACTTCTAGGTACAGATACATATCATGAAGAGATGAAATATGTAACTTAGAAAAAGCCAAAACCAAAGGAAAAATCCATTTAACTTCAGTGAATTTGTGTTCTCTGTTGCTATCTCCTGCCTTTGGAGGAATGCAGAGGTTCAAATATTGAATTTTTCTCAAGCTTGTATTATTGGAATGGAATAAACAAAAATTGTCAATATTGTTGATGGACTAGTACAGTTAAGTTCAATCCCAGATTTAAAACCAACCAAATACCAAGAGCTGCTCAAAGTTGTGATTTTCGTTGTGGTTCTCATAGGCACCATTCTGTCAGAGAGCATGGTAGGATTTTTCAAAGCCAAGAGCAAATGGACTTCCATTTACTGTGGAAATAAGCTGTGTCAGGGGAAGTATAGGTTGAATGTTAGGAAAAGGTGGCTGGACACTGGACTAGGCTCCACAGGGAAGTATTCACAGCACCAAAGCTGCCATAGTTCAAGAAGCATTTGGACAATGCTCTTAAGCACATGGTGTGATTCTTGGAGAAGGTCCTGTGCAGGGCCAGGAGTGGGATTTCAGGGATCCTTGTGCATTCCTTCCAACTCAGGATATTCTAGTCTAGTCTAGTCTAGTCTAGTCTACACTCTGAGTGAAGGGGGAGGGGCTGAACAGGTAGATGAGAATGCACAGTGTAAACAAATTAAAAACAAATCTGATTTTTTGCAATGATCTTCAGAACTATGGAGCACCTGGACTCCTTTTAGACCAAAGAGTTCTCTGGGTATCTGGTATCTCAAAACAAGCCATAAATTGATAGACAGATCCTGAAGCAGTGTTGTTATCCAAACCTGCCTTCATCTGGAGTCTGAATGTTGCCAGGGAGATGAGGTAAAAGGATAACATAGATTAGCTAGTCTAACAAGGATCTTGGCTAAGGATCAACACAACAATGACTAAAGCCAAGGATAGATTTCCTAGAGTTGCCACCAGCTTCAGTGTAATACACAGAAGTTATGCATTTGTGTTGGTCAACTGCAGTTCAAAGCTCCTAGATCCTCACAAAATTAATTTACCAGCTTGGGTGATTGATTTCAAAATAAGAGTGCTATGATTCATCCTAGAGAAACCAGGTATAAACACTCTATTGGGACAGGTGCAAGGTAAGAACTCTTTGCTTATGAGAGACTGTGCAAACTGTGCAAACCATGCAAAATAAAACTTGGTGTAGCTGGTAAGGGCATGTTAAAAGAGAGCATAAAAGAAGATTAAACAAGAATGGAATGCCAAATACTGCACTTACACCTTAATAGAGCACAATGGTTCACACTTGATATAGCAGTGACCTAAAAAGCCCTATTTTATTCTTAAAAGCTTAGTCTTGAATTGGCAGCTCTCTGGAAACACAATCTTGCACTCAGGTGCTAGTAATTCAGGGAAAAGAACAAGTTTCTACTACATAGTACATAGTTTGACATTACTGCAGAGCCTAGTGAGAGGAGGGCACACAAAGCGTTTTGACCTTCTGACCATGGAAACTAGGAAAATAGGGATGCAGAGAGATAAATGAAAATAAACCTAGTCAGTGGCAAAATCAGTGGTAAACCCCATGGTTGCTAAGATCCAGCCTGGAGTACTTTGAGTACTGTCATTTGGACCACACTCTGTGTCTAGAAGATAATTCAGACCAATTCAGACCAACCTACTCAAATACTGTTCATCCAAATAAATCTACTGCACAGAGACTGATTAGTGGATATGTAGTGGAAACACTACAGTAAGAAAACAAGTAAAAAAATATCTCACTAAGAAAATGCACCACTGAATCTACCCTTGCCTTTGGTTTAGTTTTTTTTTGTTGCATTTCTGTTGCTAATGCTGATTAGTGGCATAACAGAATATTAAAAAATATATGATTAAGATATTTCAAATTTTATTGAAGAAGATTCTTTTCAGGCTATTCTAATTGGACGTTGAGCTAAAAGTTTAGATATTTCTCTTAAGCTATGTATCCTTTATGCATAGATATTTGCCATGTGATTTACAAGTTTGTTTTAACAATACTTCATTCACATGGCAGGTGATCTTTCCACAGTCCAAAACTGTTGAAATGTAGCTTAATTGGTGTATATCTGCCATCCTACAGAATTTGCATCACCTTTTTTGCCTCCTGGATTTACTGATACTAGGCAGTAGCAGCCTTGAATTAAAACCTTTAGGTATCCAAGCTACAAGTGTGAATGATAAAATAAAGGAGGAGGAGTGAAAGTTTTGTGTTATTTTCAGATGAACATTATTTGAATATAAGGGAGTTACTCTGGAATGTGTTTGCTGGATTTGAACACTTTGTATTTCATCCCACCTCTACATATGTGTGAATATAAATATGAACGAGGAGCTGCAGGCACCTAGTAGGCTATTAGATTTGGGGATGTTTAAATAATTGAACTTCTTAAGTAGAATGAAACTCACGTGTAGCTTATGTTTGGTCAATTCAAGTGAGCTGCCTTATGCAACAAGAGAACATTTTGATCCATTCTTTTTGGGGTGCCAATGTTGATTACAGTGTGTTAATACAGCGTAGAATGAAATACAGGGCCTTGAAGAATAACCTTCACTTTTTCATATGTAAAACAATACTGTAATTCTATCATTCTCAAAAACCAATTACAAGGTCTTTTGTTCAATGTTACTTCCAGAAGTTTTTGGAGTATAAAATTGTGGAGTAGGTTATTGTCTGATAACAGGACATACGAAGGACAGACACATTTCTGAACCTTCTCAAAGAATGGAGGAGATCTTTAAGCAAATACTTGCAGATCCTAATAATTTTTTTAAGTCTGTCTGATCTGTTGAATTTCACTGGCAACTCATCATGTGGAAAGTATGCTATAAATACTAAAAGGTGTCTAAATAGACATGAAAAGTTTTATATAGTAAAAGATTTTTGAGGTGGAGAAGGTGGTATGGACTGTTTAAAATCACTCACTGAAGAGCACAGACTTCAACTTCTCCTGAAGGATGAGCATCTAATAGCAACTCTGCCCTCCCTTTCTCATCTGCTGGGCTTGATTTCAGGGCATCCTTAAGCAGCTTTGTCAGTAGGTTAGCACTGGCATCCCTGCAATGATATGTGTAGGCTTAAAATAGCTGTTCCTAAGGTGATTCTGAAATGAAATTTTTGTAAGGAAAATGAAAAGCTAAATATATGCTGCAAGGCTCAAGAGAACAAGGTTTAAATAAGCTGCATGAATGTGAAGATTTCCTTCTATTTATCACATCAAAATTCTTAAAAGTATTTGTTTTAAGAGGCCAGCCCTGTGATACTTATAATCTTTGTCTGAGCCAGAGAACTGAACAGTGCTTTTTCTAATCTTTTTTTTTAAAATCATACAAGTTGCTGATCAAATGGCTAATACAACAGCATGATTTTTCATGTCCTAAATGCCATCAACAAAAAAGCGAGCTACTAATCATTTAGATAAAGTGGATTCATAAACTTGGGTTATACGTTATATATCTTCATTCAGAAATCAAGTCTGCTACTAATCTTAATTATTTCTTCTGCAGTTTTGTGTCACAGATGGCTCTTATTAGATTTATTTTCCTTTAGATCTTACATAGTAAAGATGCTGATGCAAAATGAGATCTAACATGAATAAATTTCATACTTCTGTGATACATCCAGAGATACTTAGTCTCTGACACCATCTTGTTGAGTGGCGAAATGGAAAAGTGCCACAGTCAGCTGGTGGAAGCTTTCAAAGAGAACGTGTGTTAGAATGTAAAAGCTTTCTAGTGGTTTCCAGCTCCTTCTGAAGTATACCTAATGAAACATTAAATAACGAAATAACACAGAATGTACTGCAATGCATGTATGTGAATTTTTCGGGTGGGACTGTACTTCATTTGCATTTTTAGAAGCCTAAAATCATTAGATGAAAATCATTCTCTCCTGTAGCTGCAGTAACCTGCAGTGCTGAGGGCTGCCAACAGAAAAGATGATACTGAGGGTCTAATCCTGTCTTGGTATCATGGCACATACACAATAGGCCAAGTTGAAAGGGGAGAAGTCCTTATTCCAATAAAGTTAATGCTGATTTTTCCTTTAACTCTACTAAGATAAGGTCAGATCTCAGGAAAGGAAAAAAAAAATATGACTGCTGCTACACTGATAGCTTCTGTTTATTAGCCTTTGAAGTTTTCTGTTGTTTTTCTCCATACCTCAGCAGAGGTTTCAGGATTATCTTTAACACTCATTTGCTCAAGCTCCTACATTCTAGCTGGTTTCAGGTCAAAATTTCAGAAATAAATAAAAAATCCTACTTCTGTTGATGCATGAAAATTACTTGTAATTTCATGGGCTGTCTTGAATCTTTAAATCCTTGATTAACTATGTACTTATTAACTATGTAGAAATGTCTAAGAATAGGGGAATCATATCAAAGTAGAAATAGAAAAGACTTGAATTCCACCACTGCTCCTTAAAAGACTTCTTTTTCTTAAGTGTATGCTCTCGCTGGACATGCAAAGAAGCATTTTACTGAGCTACATCAACAGCCTACACTCAAAGGACAAAGAACAGAAACTACACATCAAACTGGGTACTACAAAAAGAACAATAAGAAAAAAAAGTGCATACAGATGGCAGTAGCTGGCAGCAAAACAGGTATCCCAGTATCCTCTGTCTGAGAAATGGTTGTTCTGGGGAGGTGTGACAAAGGTACAGGTACCACACTAGGGCTCTATAACCTCAAAAGAGTGTGGGAAGAAGGACAAACATTCACATGGGTATTGGTCAGGGTATTCGAGGTCTGTTTTCTCAGTTCTGGTTCTGTGATGCAGTGGTGATACAGACCCTCTGGAAGGCCAACACAGCTTGCTGTTGGCCTTTGAAAGGTGATGTTACCATTGCCTGCTTGTGATCAGTCAGTGATAGCACATCAAAAAATGAAAGATTAACATAGAAAACGAGAATGCAGAGATGAAGAACAACCAGATGAAGGATGACCACACTTACTGAGGTGACACATGATCCTGTTTTGGAGCAGGCTGATTTGCTGCTCAGTTATCCTTGTGGGGATGTTGTCCTCTGTGGGGAGGGGGAAAGAGAAGAGAGAAATACAACCATTGCAGTTTTCCACACCACCCAATGTGTGCTGGGACTCTGAAGAGTCTCTTTGAAAAACAACACTCCAAACCTTGTATTCCTTTCTTCTTTACTTTCTTTTCATGTGCAATTGCTCACTCAGAGCTCCATGCAGAGATAAAGTCTAGCAACTTCATGTTGGTCTCTTTTTAACAAACTGGCTGTTGGTTTGCATGGTTGGGATCTAGAACTGTCATTGTGCTGAATCTGGGGTTAACGTGGTTTTTGTTTTGCGTCAGCTTTCAATGTGAATGTTAAATATATTAATTATATCTAGATTTTATAATAGAAGTCAGCTATTTTTAATTTAGATGATGTTTTCTTATGTTAATAATGATAGAAGATTGATAAGTTGTTTATATATTAGTACTTATCCTAAAAGATCATTATGATTTTTATTATTGAAATTTATGATTTTGAGTTAAGGTGTTTATGAGATGCATTCTGCATATATATTCATATGAGGCACACTAGTGCATTTATAAAATACACAAAATTTTGCAGTCAAGTGACAATTTTTGCTTGCAGTTGTGTGTTGGGGATGAGGAAAACCAGGAAACAGCATTCGCTGCATGGAAGGACCAAGGGAAGGGAGAAGTTTCGTTTGAAGACTGGAAAACCAACCCTGCTATTGCCTCTACCTGCAACAACCATAATGATTAAAGACTTTACAGTGGTAGCTGTGTTAAGCTTGTGAAACCTATTCATAGGTTGATTTCCCCCATTTTCCCTCATGGACTTTTTGCCTGCCAGGCAAAGAGACAACCCCTCATTGGTCCGTGTGCCTTGAGGTACGGACCAATCATGTTTCCCCCAGTTATCTCCTCCCTTGTCCCTGCCTCTTAATGTTTATTCATAAACCCTTACCCAATCTCTGTTAGCGGATTTGCATGCTCCGCCCCATCTCCGCCCAGGTTCCAGATCCTTCCTTAACAGACCCTATAAAACCCACCATTTTGTGTTAATAAAGTTGAATCAGCCCTTGGCTGTGCAGGTGTTCAGATGGTTGTCGTGTGTCTCTTCTTGGGGCTGCGTCATTCCCTGAACTCTACCTGCTAGCCTTTTCCTCGGCTGCTACCTTAACAGCTAAAAGCTAGCCAAGAACCCCTGTCGCTGGTTCGTTCCTTTCCTCTCTACAAAACTGCGACAGTTGTGAGCAAGGGAAACGAGACAATTGCTACGCTATAAAACCTACTCTTTGAGGGATTATAAAAAGCTTTTGTTTAACTATTAGAAATGAGTAATTTCGGTTTAAAACTGAATTTATTGGATAACTGCTCTCTCCTACTTACAGACTATTCTAAACCACCAGGGATGACACAGAAATGTTTGCCTGGGATGATGCAGCTGCTCTGCTACATCTAGGTAGTCATTCACAGTTCTTAACTACTAATCAAGTCTTTTGGAGAGTAACTGACTTACAGTATTACTGACTAGCAGCAAAAATTTATCACAAAATGTCCAATATAAAAATCATTTGCTTGCAATCCAGGTAATTGTCTTATGCATTATTGCCCATGTAATGAAATACACCAGTGTTCAGATCTCTACTTATTATGACTAGTTCCTTTTTGAGTCCCTGGCTAAATATATATAAATAGAACATGAATCAGGTTCTCATAACTTGGCACTGTTTAGTTTTGAGGAAATGTATGTTAAGCTGATTTGGTTTCAGCAAAATTGTATTTTGTGTTTACTGTTGGTAAAATGCAATATGGAGGGTACTGAAAATAGTTTTATATATAGTTTTATATAGTTTTATACACTTGGGGTTTTCATAAAACGTTTCTGTGTCTTATATTTCTCCATCTCTCAGCTTGCCCTTATAAATACTTTTCAGAGCACAGTTGATATGAATTTCTCTCTCCTGTAAATATCTGAGACACCTGTCAGAATCGGTTCAAGTTTTGGTGACTGTTTATAAATTATTCTGTGGTTCCTGATAGCAGGCTGATTTTATTTAATTACTTATTTTCTTTTAAAAATATTTGAGTTGGTAAAAGAAACCACAATTAAAGGTGCAGACACCTTACAGTATTAGGGATATAAAACAGATTCTCTGCATACAAACAAACTTTCTTATTAAGGTTGTGGTCTCTGAATCGACAGCGATCTCCAGGGACTTTCTCAGCTGAATCTGTGCTGACAGCTCTCTGTCATATGTTAGGTGGAAACAATCCATCCAGAAAGTTAATGCCACTTCAGCCCTACATGAGAAGATGACAGTGTTAACAAGACAGCAGGAGATGTGAAAGCCAGTGACTTGATGATATGACATGGAGGGAGGCTGTCAACAAGCATGGTTAGAAGTAGGCACAAAAATTTCTGGGAGATGTTGGCTAAGATCTGTTGCTCTATTGAAACAAGCCTTTCAAAGACACTTTTTGATTTGGATAAAGTTTCAAGGGAGACAAAGTTGGGTGGTGGCAAAACCTGACTACCTTTATGCCAGTTTGACTGTGTCTGGTTTTGCTTTTGGCCACCTCTGGCTTCCCTGATCCACGACTCTGGAAGAGGCTCTATGGAATGGCCTAAGAGTTAGAAGGCTGTAAACCCCCCATGATTTAGGACCCTGGTGTACCCAGACAGCTGGCCTGCTTTGAGTCTGGGATGTCTTTGTAATTCTGAAATGCTTTCTTGCTGTGCAACTGTGACTGCAATTTGGAGCTAAACCAAAGACCAAAATATTTTGTGAAACTACTTCCTTTTTCTATGCAGTCCTATTTCTAAACCTGTCATGATACAAAGACAACAGAGGCAAGTAATCACTTGCAGTTGCCATTAACATGAGACGCCTAGAAGCTGTAGGTGCCCCATCACTGTTGGAAGTGTATAAGGT
Organism: Myiozetetes cayanensis; assembly: GCF_022539395.1. Lineage (NCBI taxonomy): Eukaryota > Metazoa > Chordata > Aves > Passeriformes > Tyrannidae > Myiozetetes > Myiozetetes cayanensis. The sequence continues at coordinate 111,933,472 of NW_026086604.1, read as the reverse complement.
CAGGTTGGCTGACCTAGGGAAAGATGTCTTTGCCCATGGCAAAAGGGCTGTGACTAGATGATCCTTAAAGGCCCCTTTTAACCCAAACATGTCTATAACTCTATGTTGAGGCATTGGAATAAAATTCAACCTCTGTGAGTGAGGCTGTGAGCCTGGACTCTCATTCCTGATTGTGGAGGAAAATTCCTCAGCACTGCTACCTTGTTTTGTACATGTGTCTCCACAATCACGAAAAAGTGCAACAGGACAGAGGTACAGGGGAAGCAGTGCACCTATGTAGTTCTCTGTGCCATTTTATATTCAGTGCCATGAGACGTGGCAGCTGTAAATGTACAGCATCTGGAGGAGCAGGACCATGCATGTGTTGTGTCTAGATACCTGCTCTTGTCAAGGCCCCAGAGCAGCAGCAGCTGCACAGAAGAGCTTGTGCTCATTCCCATCTTGCAGATTTTTGCTGAGAAGAGATGATATGGGAAGTCACAGGGGGAAGATAAAGACAAAAAACAGTCATCTCATTGTCACTCAGAAACTAGTCCTTTTAGTTGCTGGAAAAACACCTATAAAATGCAGAAAAACCTAGAGATTTATATTTCCCTAGCTGAGATAGTGTCTCAGAAAAAATGTTCTGCATGTGTAGGGTAAGTTGCTTGCCTTCCTCTAGTGAAGGTCAAAAAAAAAGTTCTATTGTATAACTGGTGTCTTGTGAAGGGAGTGACCCCTGAAAAATCTGTGGTTTTCCATTTATCTTGTGTTTTTTATATGAGCAGGCTATATTACTCCCTGGTGCATTTCTATCAGCTTCAACCAGGTTACAGTAGGTTTGAGGGTTACCTGGACCCCTGGAGGATCTTCTTAGCTTGCATGCCCTTTTGTCTCTGAGCCTCATGTAACTTAGCAACATTATTCCCAAAGTTCTTACTGGTCTTTCTTTACAAAGACACTTCATCAATGTACGTATTTGTCTACAACCCTCTTCCAGGTGATGCCATCTTATGCTCAGAGAAAAACACCTTGTAATGCCCATCCAAAGCAGCTGGGATTCCTTCCTGCAACCAAGACAGGGCAAAGATTTCCAGGGAAGATGCTGTGTCTCCTGTCTGCCTTCCTATTGGATGGATAGTTAGCAGTCTGCCCTCTTCTTCAAGAAGTGTAGGCACTAAATCCCACAAAACATTGTCTGTTTTCTCAGTACAGTTTCTGAGGCTCTTTGCTTTCCTCACCCAGAACATGGTTGTGAATAGATGGTTCTTGTTTTGCAAGCTATGAACTACATCTTCTGTCTTCAAAACTGAAATACTTTCAGTACCTGTATCAACAGTGTACATATCCTATCATAATCAAAATTAACCAGGATGAATCAGTAAATTAGTTTTCCCATAAGTCATGTCCACATGTGGTCTGGAGGCTTTTTTTCCATTATCTTGCTTGCTTATAGATGAAAGTAGTGTTGTGTATGCCTGCTGCCAATTCTAGCTACTGCTCTATCAGGATTAGTTCTGAATTTTTCATTGTAGCTTTTATGGCAACATACAGCTGATAATTTGGGAATGTGCTCAAAATGTTCATTTCAGGTTAGCCAGAGGTTACTTCATTACTGTGAAACTAAAAATGGAGCCCCAGGCTACTAAATCTGATGGGATTTTTATGATGGACTATTGCATCTGAGTGCTTGGTTTTTAGAGTCATGAGTTTGAGGGGATTTTATTACGTTTGATTATTTTTTTTCCCTTCCCCTGAATGTTGACCTGGTCCCATTTAATTTTTTTTTTAAATACTAAGTCTAAAAATCAGTTCTTGGTGTTTTAAAACTTAACCTGAATGTTGAAGTAAAATAATGAACAGCTCCTTTGTGACTTTCTTAAAATTACTGCCACTAGATCTAGTTCTTGGAGGTAACGAGTACTGACATTCCAGTGATGTGGAGTTCAGACTGGTTTTGTTTCGACCAACAGATGGACCAAAGTCAGGATGAAAGCTCTGATCACATCACACTCAGTGCCCAGGACATATCTGCCTCTGCTGCAGAAAGGATTTTGTTCTGAGCAATGTCACACTTGGTTCTCAGAAGCATTAAACTCAGGCTTGCATAACTTTCTGGATCAGTGTGATTATGTGTATGCCACAGTGACCACTTATCCCCATAGCCCACAGTGAGCCTTATTTCCAGAAGGGCAATGTAATGATGACATTACACGACAATCCCAGCTGTCTCAGTTGGGGTCTTGTGTTCTTTCCTCCATGTTGAAATAATGAGACAATACCTTCTTTCACGAATCTGTTTTGCTGCCATGTGAGACCAGACTCCTTTGTCTTTTTGTCCTGCCTGGATACTGGTCAGTGCTTCCTAGGGAGGCATTACAGAAATTTACAGTGGTTTTGGGCAGCAGTTCTTTTGGTTTGGACTGATGACTTCACCAGCACGAGCTGCTTGAATTCAAAATCCCTCCAAACTGATGTTTTGTGCTGGAGGGGAGCCACAGGGACAGCCACCGAAAGGCAAACATGGTCTGTGAAATAGCAACTTGGTTTCAGAGCTAAAATGAGAGGCTGTAAAGGATAGGTGGCTGCAGCAAATTTATTCCTTCCTGAGGAGAGGATGCTGCTGAATTCACTCTCATTGTGAGGAGGAAGGAGAACCACAAGCCTCTGCCAGAGGAACGGGTGAGAAAAATCAGGGAAGAAAAAAAATTACAAGCAAAAAGTCAACAAAATGAGCAGGATCTTGGCCAGGTTCTCCAAGGCAGATGGCACTGCTGGTTACAACAGCTGCAACTGAAAATCCAGGAGACAACAGTGGTAGCTGACAAATATTTAAAGATTACTACCAGCTGTTTAATCCAAACCATATCTCCTTCTCTTTCTCCATTGGGTAGAGAAAGATTTGTACTGGAACTGTTTTACCTTCTCTTCATCACTGGATGGTAAAGATTTTATTTAAACATCATTAGCTAGATCAAGCTCCTGAATGCCAGCAATGTCTTATCCTGCAGTAAGGTCCTTAAGCCTGACAGACTCACAGCCTCCTGTCTTTGTAATAAAGTAGGTGGGACATTGTGCCTTCCTCCTTCATCTGGTTCTGCAGCCTGCTGGTCTCCCTATGGCTGCTCGGGCAGAGAGCTTGTGGCTCCTGGCTAGCATAGGGAGGGAGGAAGAAGTGTTCCTGTGCGACATGCAATGCTCTTTCACATTGAGTTTGAATTGACAGGAAGCTGAACATGAGACAGCAATGGCATCCTGACCTGTATCAGGAACAGTATGACCAGCAGGAGCAGGGAAGTGATCCCTCCCCTGTACTCAGTACTGGTGAGGCCACACCCTGAGTGCTGTGTCCAGTTCTGGGCCCCTCAGTTCAGGAAGGACATTGAGGTGCTGGAGCAGGTCCAGAGAAGAGCAACGAGGCTGCTGAAGGGACTTGAGCACAAGTCCTGTGAGGAGAGGTTGAGGGAGCTGGGGTTGTTTAGTCTGGAGAAGAGGAGGCTCAGGGGTGACCTCATCACTCTCTACAACTACCTGAGAGGAGGCTGTAGCCAAGTGGGGGTCGGTCTCTTCTCCCAGGCAATCAGCAGTAGGACAAGAGGGCACTGTCTTAAGCTCTGCCAGGGGAGGTTTAGGTTGGATATTAGAAAGAAGTTCTTTACAGAGAGAGTGATCAGGCATTGGAATGACCTGCCCAGAGAGGTGGTGGATTCACCATCCCTGGAGGTTTTTAAGATGAGACTGAATGTGGCACTTGGTGCCATGGTCTAATAACCACAGCAGTTTTGGATCAAAGGTTGGACTTGATGACCTTGGAGGCCTTTTCCAACCCAGGTGATTCTATGATTCTATGAGGTCTGCTCTCTGCCCCTTTGTTTGCTCTGTTTGCTTACCAAATGCAGCTAAGATTGTAGTTCTGTCCTTTGGAAACTGTGCAGCCCTCACCTTTCATCTTTGCTGCATCTTCTCCCTCATACTGCTTGCCCTAACAAACATGGCCAGAGCCATCTGGCAGGTCCTCTGCTCCTTTGTAGGTGTTCAGGTTGCTAAGGGTGCTGGGCTCTTCTTAGAAGAGAAGTACAGTTCTGTACCTGCTCTCTCACTAGGCACTCTTCTGTGCTGATGAATTTGGCTTCAGCCTCTGGTACTTCTCCTCCCTTAGGAACACTTCCTTTTTATTATCAGTTGGAAATGCAAGCGTAACCGCCAGTGCTTGAGGTACCCATTCTAAATGTGAAAGACTCTTCACCCGAAGGAGTGCTCAGAAATGTATTGTTTTCCACCCACAGACTGTTGGCAAGAATGAGACTTCGTCAAATTTCTTCTGGGTCCCCACTTGGTTCTTAAACATCAGAAAAATGGATCAATATTGGGAGTCTATCTTTCCTTTTAGTCTTGCTGTGCTACTGTTTCATCCAAGACTTAGCAAAAATACTTGGACTGAGTTAGAGAGGCAAACAATTGAATTTTTATGAATCTGCAAGTGACTGATGGGAAGGAATGGAGAACAATGAAAAAATCTCTTTCTTTTTTTTTTTTTTTTTAAATAAGGTTACAATCAGAAGTGCTTACAGCTAAAGGTAGTGACTAAGTACATTGGGATCATTGAATTCATCCATCTGAATCCTAATAATAACATAAAAGCACAAAGGGATGTTGGAGGACGTGGCTGGTCACTGGCAAGGGAAAAGAAGATACTGCGGTCTGCCAAGGTGAGCAATGTTAGGAGAAGATTATCTTTCCTGTCATGTACTTGTCAAGCTGCAGCTCTTATTTGGGCTGGTGCTCTGAGTTTGGTGTCGTTTTTTCTCTCCCCATATGCAATGAAGTGAAACTTTAGGATGCAGAAAGTGTATAAGGAAATGATGCAAATAAACCAGATGATTGGTTAAGCCTCTGAAATATTCAGGAGTGTGAGCTTGCCAAATTTCTCCTTGAGCAATAGAAAAACAATCTGCCTGCCTGACCATCTTACTGTGCCAGCGCAGGAGCAGTGGGAAGCTGAACTGGGCGTTCTGCTGCTGGTCCAAGCGGTGGGTGGGAAGGTAGCTGCTCTAAGGTTGTTTCTCTGGGCTTGGGGGAGGCATTACTGATACTATGGCCTAGCAGGGCTGCAGGAAGCTGTGCATGGAAAGGGAGAGAAACATCCACAGCTGAAAATGTGGGGGAGGTCCAGCCCTGGATGAACACCAGTGCCACTGCAGCTTGCAATTGCAGTCCATACATCTGTTCCCAGGAGACTCCATCAAAAAGGCAGATCAAAGAATATATTTTGCTTGGCAATTGTATTGATCTGTGAACTCCATTCCTTTCAGTATGGATAATTATGCCTGAGTCTCTTTAGTCTCTTTCTCTGTTAAAGAATTATTGCTAACAGGATTTCCCTTAAGCAGGGTCATACCTAAATTTGCTGCAATCATCTGATTAAGGCTGTCATGGCTTTTGTGCTTAATTATACTGCAGAGAAGCATGAATACAGCAGGGTGCCTAAACTGATCTTTTCCCGAATGTGGGCATTTAGTGCTCTGTGGCAGATACTAGCTCATGTATTTGTTGGTTTTCTCATGCCTGTAGTTCCTGTACAGGTTCCACCCTATAATTACTTGAAATTTTATTTACTATGTTCTTTCAGCTTCTCCTAGAAAGAAAATAGTTGGAAAATTTCAGCTGGAGCATTTTTGTTGGGTTTTAAAAAAGTAAAATTATTCAAAAAATATGGATTCAGTGGCATGTAGAAAGGCAACTGAGATTTTTTTTATTGAAGAGATGGACCTAGGTTGCATGAAACATTTCAGGGAATCTGATGACTAAAATAAAACCAATAGTTCAGAGAAGAATAGTAAAATAATGAGCGAGGCTTGGCAGGATTATTTTGGGGGAAAATGGAACTGGGAGACTTTGTTGGTTAAGTGATGACTTCTTTACACAGTAAAATAAGAATTCTTGCAAGCAGCAGGAAATTTAAGCAATGGGAAGGGATATGAAATCCAGAAGTAGAAAACCTCAGCTGAGCATATCCTTCCCTGAAAAAAAAAAAATCATTGGAAAATTAACACACAATTTATCACCCACTGTTCTGAAAAAAATGCTGCTCATTCTCCTTTTTACTGCAGTTAAAGTGAAAGCAGGAAAAGAAAGCACTCAGTAATATGCCAAGGTATGAGCCTGCATCTCTGTGTGGCTGAAAGGCTCTCAGTGTCCATCCACAGCACCACAAACTACTCAAGTCTTGACAAGGCATTGACAGGAATGCTCTTATTCTCATCTTTTCTTTGAGTTTCAGTGCTGGTTATGTCTTTAATCATGTTCCCAGGTACCATGTGTTGTTACCTGTAAGCTGCAGGTAGGGTAATCCTGGCAAGCATTGTGTCTCAGTCTCGCTGGTGGCTAAGCTGATGTGATGCAATGCATGTTAGCGGTTCCCCACTGCACTCTGGAAATATGGGCGGAGACCAGAAATAAATTCCTTATTGTACTGGGTTGGCTATTGACTGGGAGGAGAAAAGCCAGGACTACCTCCATTCCTTGTCGCTTTTATCTTGGATTGCTTTCAGGTAGATCTAGCAGTTTTTATGAGGATCTGAGAAGAAATTTTCTTTTAAAAATAAGTTTCTTGAGTACTCCAAAATATTTAGCATTCTTTACATGTACAAAGGAAATAAAAGCTAAGTATCAGGATGCCTTTTGAATTTCTCTGGCATTGTTTGTCTTTTTCTCGGCAATGTCATCTTTCTATATCACAGTTTTGGATTTATTTAGGTGATCATGTCAATGATATGTATATTTATTGCTTATTTTTGCTTTTCATCTTCTCCCTTTCTGGTCTTTGCATGAACTTGTAGGGGCATTGCCTGGAAAGCCTGGTGACAGGGCCAATTCTGTTTTAAATGGAAGGCAAAATAATGCTGGGTAGTGGAATTACACCAGGAGGGAGCTTGGCCTGTTGTCCTGATATTGCTAAAAACCACCTGCTGCTGACATTACTCTGTAACTTCTGCTTCTCACATCTGGGAGGAGAGAATGATCTCAATGCAGAAACCTTCCTGAACTTTAGGGGAGAAGTGTGGTAACTGTCCTTCTTCTGGGGAAACATGGGGGGTGTATATTTATCATCAGTGCAGGAGACCTGACCTGCCTGATGTGGTATGGCTCCAGCTGTGATTTTCCACAGCATTTAGAACACTCTCCCACGGCTTTATAAAAAAGGTCGTGTTATTTTTGAGGTATGATAATTCAGGGACCCAAACATGACAACTATGCAAGAAATTTCACAGCTTTGCTGTGTTCTGTCACTTCCATGGCTATCATCCTGAAATTCCAGTTAAGACACAAGGGTATCACTAAAAAAAGGCTTTAGTTTGGAATGAAAGCTTTAATTATGATTTTATGTTAAATTAACTTGCTTCTTGAATATAGTAATGAAATGGGAATAGTTTTTATTTTGCTAAATCATGAACCTGGCATAAAATTTAAAATAGGATGTACTTACATAAAGATTGAAAATATTTGATTATGCACTGATTAACTTTAAAGCTGTAGTCTAAGGAACTCCATCCTATCCATTGGTTCAGCACTCTTTTCATACATTTGGAATATGAAAGAAATATAATCAAGTCTGTTTCACAGAAATTCTACATTGGCAAGTTTAAGAGGAAGACTTTTGGTTACAGTTAAACTAAGACTCTACTTACATATTTCATAACTTCAAGACTGATTTAATTTTACTAAACTAAAATTTTAGAATTTATTTCTAAAAAATTTGGTTAAAAATTGTATTCCAAATTAAATTTCAGTTGAAAATATCCCTAAACTTTTACCAGTAAAATGGCAATTATAATTTTGAAAGTATTCAGACTTTGCTAAAAGCCTAATGATATTTATAGCTATGAAGTGTATACCAAATGTGAAACATGAATGTTTTTAAAAATAAATTTTGGAAAAATATACTTCAGAAAAATGATTTTTTTTTAAACAAGCCTTCTTCATTTAAAATAAAATGACCTGAATATTTACCAACAGTATTTTTTATTAAAACTAAATGTTTTAGTTTAATATATAATGTCACATTTTAAATACAATTTAAAATGCTTTTAATACTTTTTTCCAATTTTTTCAACTAGAAATGACCCTTCACTTATGTGCAAATGCAATGCAGAGTGAAAAAAATCAAACCAAAACATTTTAACCTTTCACAATGAAGGTAAAATAATTGCAATTGATGGTCATGAAAAGTTTTCTTTAACTGAACTATTTTTTTTTTTGCCCAGCTCTTTAATTTCTGCTTTCTGATCTAGCAGGGATGCTTATTCTCAGAGGAACAGCTGTCCCTGATTAGATCAAGCTGTGCTTCTGAGGCTTTAAAATCTTCTAAAACTGCAGTTCACAGTACCAAACAAACACAAACTCTATCTCTTCTCCCCTATGACCCCTAAACAGAGAAGTAATACTTCTAAATTTCTCAGTGTAACATGATGCAATTATTTTTAAAAATCACATTTTTTAACTTTTGGAAGGCTCTTTTTTTGGTCACGTGCTTCCATACCTGCAAGGTAAGAGTTTACATTTGCAGGACGGTGAATTATCAGGTAAAGGCCGTTTTCTTATAGGGGTTCCATCCCTCAGAGCCATGCCAATGCCTGTGACTGTAAAGAACAGATTTATCTTTTTTTGAGCTCTGTTATCATTATTCACTGCCATGGGTTCACCTGGAACATCCAATCTTGGATATATAGGGTAATGTCACAGCTTAATTTGAAATCCTGTAAGCTTGACTCTGATAATGTTCAAATTCTTTATAAAACATGCATGTAGGTATCAACAAATATAGGCTACATTTAAATTTCTAGCATTTCATAAACTTATCTCTTTCTGGATGAAGTGAATTCTCTCCATGGCGTTAGTGCACATCATTTAACCCACCTTGCTTTTGGCTGTGCTGAAGTCCCAAATCTTTCATGTAGAATTTAATTGTGTTGTGGCCACTGCTGGTAGTGTCAAAAGGGCAAATGCTAAGCAGAAAAAGTCATTACAGCAAAATTTATTTTGCAGTAAAATAATACGGAGTCATTACATTACCTTTTTTTTTTTTTTTAATTATTATTTCCCTTTTTTCCCCTTTAAGAATCAGTAATTTCAAGCTGCTTTTCAAGCCCTGCCATCTCTAGTTACAGGAACCATAGTCACTGGAAATGTTTGTATTCATACCAATCACCTTATTATGGAAGCAAAACTTTCCTTTCTTCTCTTTATACATTTTCTTTGTATTAATTCCCTACTCTTACGGGTAGAAAGTCTCCAGACACCCAGGAAAGTGGTTTCCTATGTCAGTCCTTGAAAATGCAGTCCTTGGGGGTAGGGTAGGTGTTAAGTAAAGCTTTAGGTTTTGGGGTTTTCTATTTTTGTTGTTGGTTTTCCCCCCCTCCCCCATGGCATATAATAACTGTAAAATAGCATGGCTTTATTTGATCAGTGTCAGAAGATGTTTTTTCTCTGGTTCTCAAAGGTACCTGTGGTACAGACAGAATGAAAGCAAAAAAACCAGCCAGTATATTTTTATTAGTTACAGTGTCAAGGAATAAGCCAGTTATTAATGGTATTTTTTTCTGGTCATTGAATTAAATCCTATTTTAATTTAAGGGTGGAAAAGGGAAATTAATACTGTTTGTTCTGAAATATGGCATTGTTCTCTACATAGCTGAGAACAGGCTGGAAATTTTGTCTTTCTGAAAAATAGTTTGCTTACTACATATTATCAATATGAATTCAATTTGCAGAGTAACTGTAGTCCCAGAACAGTACAATCTCAAAAATAATAGCTTTCTGCTTTCCCCTTGCCAATCTCCACCCTGGCTTGTGCTGGTGCATCACAATGTGTGGTGCAAAGCTGCCTCCTCACTGTACCCTCACGGAACACTTAACCTATAAATCATGAAGGAACAGTCTGTACTGTCTTATCTCCTCTCTGACCCAGGTACTGCTCTGACCACAAGAGACTATAATTTACTGTCACACAAGTGCAGAAGAGGTCGTGTGATACACCCAGGCTTAACAAACCCAAACGTGTTCAGGTGGGTCCATCTCATAGATTGACCTTCCACGTTACTTGCCAGTTCCTATGGATAAGGGTGATTATTGGGAGAGGGTCAGACAGCAAGTGAGCTCCTGCAGCATCAGATTTCATGCCTCAAGTCAGAGAATGACAAGGTTTCTGCCTCGTTGCTTTAATAACTTGCATGAGAGTGGAATGAAATATGTGACCAGCGTCCTGGAAACCTCCTGAACTTGCAAGGTATGGTACAGAGCTTTGAATTCCTGCAATGGGTTAGAAAAGTGGCATCTCTTGACATGTGGTTCTTCACCCACAGAGAAACCTGAATGCCACAAACGTGGGGCAGGCTGTCATCTCACTCTGCTCATGGACTATTCATCCTTTCCTCTTCTTCTGCAATTTCCATCGAAGACCTGTTGTGATGACCTCAGGCCAACTAAACCTTTCCTAAACTGACTGCTTTTTCTTCTAGTTCCCAGTCCTCCTCTGTGGTTTCTGGGCCTTATTTACCCTTCTATCTTCCTTTACATTGCACCCTGCACTTATCTGTCATTTGTACTGGTCTTTTTTTTTTTTTTTAATTCTTTCCTTCAGAACCTGCAGCTTTTATACCATCTTCACAAATGATTATTTTACACTCTTTTCCATCTGAGTTTTTTCTCTTCCAGACATATTTCATTCAGAAAGTCTTCTGTGGAGTACCTCAAATACATCTTCGTCCTTGTCTGTTTATTACTTTTGACATGTTTAATGTGCTTACCTTATGTGCACATTCTGCTGTCATATACACTGATGTAAACCTGGAAGGACTCCCTTGTTTCTTATGCATACGTATGCAGCTGAAAGATGGGTAGCTTTAAGCAGAAAAGCTCCTTGTCATTCTGTAGTAAAACTAAAAGTGTATGTGCATCTGCATGTACCATGGGTTTTGTCAGGAGATTTGAGAGGTCTATTACAAGGTGAGCAATTTTCCTCTGCTATGTAGCTTTACTGTTAGGTGACACATGATGACTAAGCATCTATTTCCCTGTCTTGATGGTCAGTTCAAGCTTGACATGAATCCGTAGGTTTAAAATATAATTCAGTCATGTTTGGTGCTATAGGTTAATCCAGTGACCATTGGACAGTTAACAGAATGGGCAGATCCAGCCCTGGTGTTGCATCTGGTTTATGCCGAGACTGAATTGAGTACTGTATCAATAAAAATGCACCTTTCACAGTATGAAATACTGTACTCAATTTATTCCTTGTTTTGTTTCCTCAACAGTATAAAAAAAGTAATTGTGTCTCAAAGTTAAATCACTTGGCTGGTACACACATTGTCAGGCTGAATGTAAATTATTCAGCTTAATTAAGTCCAAAATAATAAAAAAAAAGGGGTTATAAACTATAAATTGAACCCCAATATAGACACACTTAGTAAAACTTTGACCTTGACTCCTTTGTGCTCCTGACTTTAACAACAACTGAGATGACTTCAGCACTGGACTATCAATGTTTTGGCCAGCAGGTTTGGCGCAGATAGCTGTCCCCTGGGGTGAACAGTTAGGTTCCTGCATGGAGCAGTCTGTAGTGAGCATTTCCACATGCCCTATGTACCACAGGTGATTTCTCAGTCCCAGTGTGTTGTCCCAGCATACACTTTTCCTTTTAAAAGCCCTTCCAGAACTACACTGCTGAGCAAGTCTAAAATCTTTTCTTAATTTGCAGCCCTAGTCAGTCAAGCTTGTTTTATATCCTTTTGTTCTTGGGCCAGTATAGCCTTGTAGGTCCATTAGATGCATAATTGTTGAGGTTTATTCTCTTGTATCCCTGCCCAGCCTTCCTTTTGCTGGTATGTATGCCAAGTTCTTCTAGCATCTTCTTCTAATGGTCCTACAAGCTTTTTGCTGCACCTCTTCCAGTTCAAGTTTACCTTTGCTGTGGAGTCTTTTATTGTTACAAGAGAGACAAAGTGAAAAGTAATACTACTGCCAATAGCTATATGTGTGTGTAGCTTTATGCAAGCAAGTGGTGTCCAGTTCTACAGTCACTGTTCTTGTCTCCTTTGGAAAACTAAGAACGGCTTGTCAATGGGCTTTAGCCACCTGAGCTCTATTTCTGCTGGTTATTTCTAGGTGTTAACTCTACAGTTGCTTAGATTCAGAACAAAGGTGCTGTGCAGAGGATCAAGATGTCTGCAGATGGGCTAAGCACTCATTCTTGCTCAGCTCATCCAGAACATACAGTCATGCTAGGTTTTTAGGTGTTGCTGGGATTCTCCCTCAAATGTGGGCTAGAGCTTAATTCATAAGGATATTTAAAGGGAAAAATACCTGCTGGATGAGTCTGAATTTGAGCAGTGCAAGTGCCGTAGTCAGGCACCCTCTGTTCAGCTGTTCTCCAAGGTGTCTCCTACGATTTCAGTCCCTGTGTAGCTGTCCTGGGGGGCTTTTCCCTGCTCCTCTGCAGGTCCTAACAAGGGTGATGCTGCAGCCTTGTGCCTTGGATAGGAGAAGGTCAGTCCTCCCAGTGCTGGTGCTGGGATCTAAGGATGGGCAACGAATGGGGTGGTAGTGATAGGGTAGATTTTTAGAAGACTGCAATTGGAGAGTTTCAGCAAGCACCAAGGTCATAGATGAGAACTATGAAATTTTCAGCCTCCTGAGTCACAGAAGTCTAGTAGTCCATCTCTAATGGCTTTTAAAGTGTTAGGGTTGAAAAACAACCTGACATAGTGATGATTTCATATAGATGCATCATATCTCTGAGGACTGCAGTCATAGTAAGGTAGAAGGAAACAAGCAAAAATATAATGGTGACTATTAGGAGGAATGTATTGGACTCTCTTTTCAGAAGTGCTGTAAACTCTATTACAGATAGCATAAGCATTAATTCACAGCATTTGTTCACATTGAACTACTGTTACCTGATCTGCTGTCCTATGCTGATATATGTACTCCAGCTACAGATTTATTTATACAGATACACATGTTTGTATTTTGGAATAGATCAACTCCCCTGGACTGAGATCTCACTATCTGATTGATTTAAATGCCTGTACGAGACTGTGTGCTCACTGTCTGGCAAAACACATGACATAAATTTGACTCTGGAGCCAAATAAATTGGGAAATTGTACTAAATTTTACTAAAGAGGGAAGATGGATCATGAAAGAAGGCATTGCAACAAATAATGCATACTTAGAATGTAAAAATGTAAAAAATGTAAAATAAATGAAATCCTTATGAAAACAGGAAACTTATTACCAACAGTAGAGTCTAAGTGAGGTCTGAAAATTGCTACACATATGGTCTCATGGAGATACATACTTCTGCTCGCTTGGCAGAAATATTAGATGTACTTAACCATATGTGGTGATATTAATTTAAAAAATGGTGATACGGAGAGAGCAAGAACATTTCTTTATTTTCTTGCAATAAGTGGCAGAGTTCCCTGAACTTCAATGAGACAAGAACTGTATGAAGTATCATAACAACAGCTAATCCATAAAAGAATAAAAGCTCCAGGTGATAATTTGATTTAGTTTTGTGTCACTCCAGGCTTATTCCACAAAATAACTTTATTTTTCCTGCTTTAAGATGAAGTAGTGCATTGTTGAAGAAAAAAAAAACCAGAAGGGGTCTGCATAGCTCATTATTACAGAGGAAATCCAAAAAACAACATAGGCAGATATTTTTCAACACCTTTTATTCTTTAAAAAATAGAGGGAGAATAATGCAAAAGTGCTTTTCTTTTTTTAATTTCAAATAATTTTCTTCAGCATTCTTGGGCTCCTTAACAGGTTGGATGTGCGAAGATTTAGATCCCTTTCTGGGGCTGTTTTTCAGACAAATTTCACCAACACTAAATGTGACCTAACATCTTCTTCGAATTAAGTGGCTTAATCAGATGTGAGATGGAAAGAAGGTACAAGCTGGAAATAAAGAAACACTGTGAGCTTACCCAATGCAGCTTTTCCTTCTCTTGGCATGTTGATTGTAAAAGAAAGTTAAGATATTGAATCTAGTAAATCTGGTTTAAAAGCCCGTCATTCAGTCTGCTTTTTACTTCCTTGGTTTCCTCAGTGTTAATACAGCACCAGAAATATTTTACAGCTTCTCTCTTTGGTGCATTCTTATTGCATGTATAGATTAATGCCTTGCATCTGCTATAAGTAAACAAGTGACCATAATGTTTAGTGCCTAGGCTAAAAGGCACTAAGGAAAACATAAAATTTCCAGGCTTTTATTTCATGGGTGTGAGAAACAGAGGGTAGGATCTCAGTTGTTCCAGAGAGAGTGTTTCCATCACCGGAGGGGAGATAGTCCCTTTAGTCTGTGGACGTGCTGGGACAGACTTGCATTTTACAACCACAAATGACTGCTGCTTCTCTGCAGGTGCAGCAATGCTCTCCTGTAACTACTTGCAGCACTTGGCTCTCTGGGAACAGAAATCTAGAGGGGACCCAAAAAGAATGGTGAGTTGCTTGGAAAAGAACGAGGAAGCTTAGTAAGGTGCTCTCTCTTTGTGCCTCAGTTCTGCTACAGAGCAGGATTGCAGTAACATCACGGTATAGCCTGGTTACCAGTTTAGTGTCTCCTACCAAGTGTGGCTCTAATGTGAGATGCCTGAACTCTTCAAGAATGGAGACCTGTGCACTGGTTGGCCTGTCAGGCCAGCAAAAAAAGGGTTGTGTCAGAGGATGAAGATCATAGAGACAATACTTAGAGAGGAGCAGGAGTGTGAAGCCGTGGAGCTGGATAAATACAGGGAGAGACTGCTGCTTTGTCATTCTGGTCTGTCTCTGTGTTCTGGGGCATTTCACCTCTGTCTTATCAGCTAAGATTTGATCTGTAGGGAGTTTCATCTACAGTGAAACTGTAGATTTATTTTGAGGATGGTGTTTGGATTCTTACATTCAGTGCTGAGACAGATTGGCTGGGAAAGGAAAGAAGGTGCTGAGCTTGTTAAGAGACCCATAGGGGAGAAAGTGCTCTATGAGATAGTTTCAGAGTTGTAAGTTGTTTTGGCAACCATTATTAGACATGGCCCATAATTACTTCTGTAGTTATAGAAGAGTGTAATTTGCTTTTAATTACTGTATTAGCAAATATATCAGTGGGGAAACCATCAGAAAAAAAAAAAAAGGCTGATTTTTTTTTCAGTCCTGTTCTTTGTGACTGTAGGAAGGCAAAAATATTTGGGGGAAAAAAAAAAGCTCTAATGAGCCCCAAACAGGCATATTCTGACACTGAGGGGGGAAATAACTATTCTAAATAGCAGAGAGCTGGCTTCTGGCATAGCCCTACCAAGTGGAAATAATAGCCTCTTTCCATTGTAATTTTAAAATTGTAACTTGGTGCTGTTATTCTGATGCTTTGTGATAGATGCCAGGGTTGGAGGCTGCTCTGCTCCAAGTGTGAGTCAGATAATAAAGCAATTTCTGAGCTGTAGCAGCAAAGCACCTTTCCTTTTGTTTCCTCTGAAAGATACTGTAAGGCTGCATTATCAAGATTCACCTTCACAGACCAATATTTTATTTTTAACTCATCCTTTAAAAGGAATTTGTGAGTACTGAAGGGGACATCTTATCTCCCATTGTGGGCACATCTCCCGAAGAATTTGAACAGGAAAATGCTGCATGCATTTTCTTACCTTGAATCTCAAACAAAGGAAAGAAATTCAGTGGAATTCCTGGCCTCTTAGTCTTCTCACTGAGAAACTGCTCTAAACACTAATGAACATTAAATTGCTATTGGTCTGCTGGTGTGTAGCGCTTCAGTCAGCAGTCCTTCCAGAGTCAATAACAGCAGGCAATCTACTGCAGTTCCTCTGGTGTTTATTTTTAAAGATAATACTTTAAATGCTTTAAAAATGAAACATTTCATTTTGCAGGTGTCAGAGCTGAAAAAGTTCAGGATGCTTTTGCAGCATGTCAAAGGGACAAACCACCTGGATTTCATTTTTACCTCCCTCCTGCCTAGTCAGCTGCTGAGCTATGGAAGGACCATGACACTTGTCAGGCCAGAGGTGGCTTCCCTGCTGGCTTCCCCCATTAGCAAAGCACAGGCACCTGTGCAAGTACAGCTTCCCATAGGAACCACCAGATGAGGAAATGAGGCAGCCAAAAGGAGGGCAGGTGGTAAATGATGATAAAATCCCCAATACTTTTTTTTTGTAAGGTGAAAACCTTCACTCAGACTTGCAGTAGGAAAAATGATGTGGTTTAGCATGCATCTCCAGCTGTAATATCCAGGTAAATAAAAGCATTATGTCAGCTAAGGAGGCTTATGGAGCAGATTTGCTGTGGGGCTGACTTAAGTTTGTACACAGTTCCTGTACTCTGGCATTTCCTAAAATATTTGGCTTTACAGCCACAGGAGTGGTTCCTCAACATGATTTTATGAGAGGTATTTATAGACCATCTTGTCTATCATTTGTAACTTTGCCCAACACACAGTTACAGCTGAAGTCTCATCTATGTCCATCAAGGATTTGGGATTTTTTTCACCCTGTCTGACAGCCAAAAGGGTTCGTCTGATTTTGAGATGGAGTTTGGGCAAAGATGTGTCATTTTGTAATGTTAAAACAAAAAATTATGGTAAGAAACTCCAGTGCTGCACTGAGTTTTAATTGGAAACTACTGAGAGCAGTGTGGGCAGAGGGAACAGGGAGGCAGTGGCAGGGGTGCAATGCCCCAGCCAGGGTGGGAGATGTGAAGAGTTTGATGGGGAGGAAATCAAGTTAGGTACTAGTCTGTCTCAAGAAACTGTGTCTCTACCTTTTTTTTTTCAAAGCAGACATATCTGTCTTTCTATTTTGGTTACATACTTACTCAAATTATGGAGGTAAAAAGAAGCAGTGTCAGAGGAAAAATAAAGCTATAGAGGCCAAGGACCTGTGTGCACTGGGGAGGCTCAAAAAGCAGCGACCTCAGTCTCAGTGCTTTAATTCCCCTCCTATAAGATGAAGGCTATCAGTTTTACTCATAGAGATGCCATAAAGATGTATGTATTTAAATTTTGTGGAGCAAAATGACATAATTTTGTATTCAGTATAGGGTAGTTTAAATAAGGCCTGCAGGCCACTCACTGAATGCTGTGGATAAAAATAAGTCTTCATTGAACATGGCAGACACCCTCAGGAAGAAATAGTACGTGAGCTTGTAATTAAAAACCATGTTTATGCATAGAATGCCCTGAACTAAGAATTCCTGTGCATCAATAATCCTGGTGTGTCCTAACTTTACAGTGCTTGATTTTTTACATAAGTGTTTCTTTTGTAGCTACTCTTCTGTATATTGAATTATAAGGAAGACATATGGAAGCGTATGAAGAGATCAGAAAAAGAAAAATATATTCTCTCCCATGCCTCAGGTATGAGGTTAGCACAGGTTTTCACTTTTTTTTAAGTCTTTGAGCAACATATAATCAGGACAGAAAAGCCTTTGGGCAGGACAACCAGTTCTTTACTGCTTCTTGAAAATGTTCACAGATTTTCCCTCAATTTCTTTTCCATCACTTTGATATTTCATTTACTTTTGCTTCTTCTCCTTGAGACTTTGATTTAATTCTTTCAATAGACAGACACTAGTGAGCACCTTCTCCCTCACCTTGCAGAGATAAGGATGTTGCAGTCTCTGTGCTCCGCTAACAGAGAGCTGGAAAGGCAGCATCAGGGAATGAATCCATTAGAAACACCCCTAAAGAACAAAACTGGGAAAGTAAGCACAAAAATGTGGGCAGAAACGCCTTAATTAGGGTTTGTATTTCAGTTCTGCTCTATGTCCCAGCTGACAGAGAAAAAATTTCTTTCATGTTGCCTGTTTCTTCCAGATAACCTTGCAGGAAATTAGACATTACAGCAGGGCCAAGCCAACATCATACAAACTGTGAACAGACAGTTGGCCTAAACATGGAAAAGTTTTGCCCTCAGGGCTGGAATTGGTAACAGGTCTCCCCTGCTAGTGCCTCTGCAGGTGAGATTGCACGCTGTGTTTGTGTATATTTAGGCGACTCAGACTATTTGCAGAAGTATCTCCAGTCCTTCCAAGGAAAACCTGAAGGAGGCTGCAAGAATGTCAACAAAACTTTGAAAGGCTGTGCTTAGGGCTTTTTAGCAATGTAGGAAAATTGGGACAGGGTAGTAAAACCGAATTTTATACCAGGTGCGATTTATTTTGAAGATAAAGGGAACTCTGAAGTGTGTCTGTGTGTGCTCTTTTATTTTACACATTGAAAGTTTGCTAAAAGCTATTAGCAAATTATCTATCAGTGGGACCTGGATTCTTGATCAAAACTAAGGGCTCTTGCTGTATATACAGATGGTGATGAAGTATTAAAGAACAGCAGACAAGGACTGGAGATGAAACCCTAGTCTCATTTATTGTTGGCAAAACAGAAATCACACTGTGCCTCCATAACAGAAAATTTTAAGTATCTTTTGGTGCTTCATCTTTGCAGCTGGGTACACCTGTGGAAAACTAAACAACACACTGGTACAAAAGGGTTCAGAATTATATTCATAAAAAATCTGTCATCACAGACAGATATTGATGTCCAAAGATATGCATCTGGCAGAGAAATGAAAACTAATATCCCCAAGGCAGTGCTGTGAGGAGAGGACATTGGAAGTAATGCTAGGTCATGGGACTGTAGGCCTGGACATATCCATTACCAACAAATTGCTGTTTTGGTTAAGTTATTTTGTATAAATGGCAGCATCTTTCCTCTGTGGTCCCAAGCTCAAGCCAAGTAATTGCTGTCTTGTGGATAGTTACACCACTTAGCAAAACGTTACATAAAGAATAAGAGGAAAAATGGCAACCCAGCAAATGCTGAGAAACATACCTTAGTATTCTAAGGTGTTCAACAGCTGCAAGAGAAAATGTTTGACATGTCTGTCTCTGCAGCCAGTTTCAAGGTAGGGGAGGGTTATTAATCATGAGCAATGTCAGCAAAAACCTCCCACCTCTCTCTCAAGCCACCTGGTATATCTGACCCTGTAGTAAAGGTCATTTCTCATCTTCTCGGGTGCACAAATGTATAAAGACTTCAGGGTATAGCACAATAAGGTCTTTGCTGGTTGGTAGTAGGAAATTTGAATCCAAATAATGCTGGCTTCCTGCTATGCTTTCCTGGTAACACTTTATCAAATAACAGGGTTTTATACTGTTCCTGAGGGTAATTTTTTTGAGTGAATCATTCCTTATGGGGCTTTGCTATAATCAACACATGGTTTTCCAAACTTATTTTCACTTGTGAATGAACATAAACTGAATTCAGGTTTGCGAATGCCTTCTCACCTAGTATAGGTATATTATAATGCAAAATAAACAGCTCTTTGTCATTTAAAAATGAGATTAATACTTAGTTTCAAAACATCACAAGTAACATATACCAAGATGGACCTACTTGCTCTGTTGGATGATTTAGTTGTTAATTTTATGAATCCATTGTATTTGTCCCTTTTATTGGCATGGTGAAGAGAACTCCTTTATGATGGGATACTCATTCCTCTCGTGACTTTCCCTGCTTCAGAATATGAAAAGGTCAAGGTTTGTCAGCATATATTTCTGAGCAGCTTGAATATCTCAGACCCTGACCTAAGACATCACTTAGAAGGCATAAAGCTATTCTTTATCTTTAGTTGCAATGCTAACATGAAAAAAACCACAATCTTTCTGTGTGACTTCATGATTTGATTTGATCAAGAAAACCCTATGCTGTCCAGACCTATAATGACCATGTAATTACACACAATAGAATAAAAGACAGCTTCAAAAAATTGCTGGTCACTGTAGTTTCTTCGCTAATCACTTGGAAAAGTGATAACACATGTTTAAGTATTGTCCTCATTGCCAATTTATAGCATCATTAGGTCTTGCTATGAAATTCTTACGCTAATTTTGGGTCTTATGCTCTGCGAGTTTAGATGTGGCTGCTTTTTTCAAATTCATCTCTACTTTTGTACCCCTTAATTCCTATTGTTTGATTTCAAATACTTTTGAGTATGAAAGAATCAGAGCATCTAAAATGCAGACAGTGGTCAGTGTCTCTGTAAATTGGCTTTTTAAAACAGGGCATGACAATATTTTTTTTTTTTTTTGTGAGTATAATTTTGTCACCAAGAATGCAACTGTAATTGACTTAAAATAATTGACGTCCTTGGCTCCAATCAAGCAGCTGGTTTTGGCAGAGCAAACTGTGGTTTATGCATTTGCCTGGGCCAAGGGAGACCTCTCTTCCATCTAAGAAAATGTGAATCTCAAACTCCAGGACCAGTGGTTTGGCCAGCCAGATAATGATGACAGAGGGAGGAGAAGAAGGGGTTGGAGCAGAGATGGTCAGGGTGGGCTGTTGAGCACCAACGTTATACAGTGCAGTGCCATCCCACCTATGGTGCTCCTTGGTCTGGAAAACCCTGAAAATGCAGACAGCACCTCCCAAAACACAGGACAGAAAAACGTTCTTTTATCTTGGATTTCTTGCGTTAGCTTCTAACACCACTTTCATTATATATCTCGTGCATTGTGGCAATTGCATATATAAAACCCGTTAAGTGGCTGATGTATATTTTTAGAATAATTAAAAATGTTTCCTTCACAAAGGGCAAAATCTTGTTTGATTCTTTTAGGTTTTGTTTTGGGATAAATTTTGCTAAATGCGAAATCGAAGATAAATAGCAAATGAGAATCATTTTGCATGCAAGAAAATTGCAGACAATTCCATTTGCCTTCTTTCTGCACACTATTCACATCCAATTTGCATTATGTGCTGTATCAATTCACTAATAGTTCATAGTGATAGACTACCATTTTTAACAATAAGTATAAAAGGGCAGAAGAAAAAAGGTTACACTTTTAAACTAATTTCTTTTTCTTGATTTTTGTATTTAATTCTCATTCTTAGTCTCACACAAATGCTTTTTGTTGTTTTTTTCTCCATGAAATGCCTTTTAAAATTCATAAGCTCATTGAAAAAATTAATAGGTAGTGATAGTTGTCTTTCATTCTGTCTTCTATAGACCATTGTGAAGTGAATGTACTATTTGAATTGCAAACTCAGCTCTTGCCTGCATCCGTGACACAATCACAGTGGTAAACACAAAATGATCATAATTTTTCATCAAAGTACTTTAACCTCTGACCTCAGCTAGTCTGCCAGATAACAAGGTAGGATAATTTCTATGATTAATTGCACAAAGTTTATCAAACCAAATGAGGATAAAAGTCTTTGGAGAACTGTACAGTGTTAAATGTTATTAAAACAAAGCAAAATACTCTCTCACAAACTTTTTATATGCATTCAGTAGTGTCTGAAATATTTGGCTCCTTGACAACACAGTCAGAAACATCTGGACCAAAGTTACAAGTTCCCCTCACTCACACAAAGATTCAAAATAACAGATTTTTGTTACTGCCTGCAAGCAGATATCAAAACAATCTTTGTCCTAAATATGTGTATGAGAGGAGGTGTTCATGAACGTGACAAGAATACAGGAAAACTCGAGGACCTGTCCTGGTCATTGCTTAACATCTGTAGGAATTACAATAGAATTTTGTGCGTTTGAGGTGGGAAACGTCTTGCTCTGTTTTTTCCTAAGAGTTAAGATAATAAGAGGACATAATTTTAAAAAATGCTGAGTCTAAAATTACAAGAAGTTGTTAAGAGCTTCAAAATGTTTCTTTTAGAGCCTCACAATCAGGAGTTGTTATTTAATTCAATTTGAATCCTTTACATGGCCTCTGTGGTGGGAAATGTGTCTATGCAGTTCTTATGTTCTTGGCTGGAGGATGGGAGTGAAATGGGCAAGGAAACTAAGGAGGGAGGGAATCACTGGGAACAAATTCTCTTTTCTACTCCACACAAGCCTTTTTAGCAGGGCCTGTTGGGATAGGACAAGGGGCAGTGGTTTTAAACTAAAAGAGGGTCCATTTACATTGGATATAAGGAAGGATGTTTTTGCAATGATGGTGGTGAGGCACTGGAACAGGGTGCCCAGAGAGGTTGCGGGTACCTCATCCCTGGAAATGTTCATAGTCAGGTTGGATGGGGCTCTGACCAACCTGACCTAATTGAAGATGTCGCTGCTTGTTGCAGGGAGGTTAGATGAGATGATCTTTAAAGGTTTCTTCCAATCCAAACTGTTCTGTGATATGTAATCAGTACTGTTTATCATTACTCTTTTACTCATGATGAATGTCTTTTAATAATGAGTTAGTGTTTTTTATTAAAAAAATGAATGCTTTGATTTCAAAATGGCTAAGTAGAAGTGATTGGCTGAAAATTGTTATCACTACCATTTTCCTCAATTTGATCTGAATTATAGTTTTATGATTTTTCCTAATTCCCAAAATTGAGCATTTTTTTGTTGGAAATTTCTACCTAACAAAAACTTGTCTTTTCGCATTCAGTCATTTTTATTTCCTTCTACCACAGTTATTATGAAAATACATAACTCACTACAGAACTTATATCTTAGGCTTTAAAGAGCTGATTGCTATCACAAAGCATCCCTGTCTATCACACAGGAAAATGAATAATATGTTTAGGTAGGCAATTCTGTTGTGAGCATACTGTGATGTTCAAACCAGCTGACTGATGGCTGAAGGCTTCGGAAAAGTGTTTCAGAAAACTAGGATGTGCTCACTGGACTACTGCAGTCGTATAGCTAGTGTTGCTCTCCCTGTTCCTACCTGTTAAATGAACATACCTTGAGTATTGTGTCCATTTCTGGGCCCCTCAACTCAGGAAGCACACTGAGGTGCTGGAGTGGGTCCAGAGAAGGGCAACAAAGCTGGTGAAGGGTCTGGAGTGTGTGTACTATGAGGAGTCGTTGGGTGAGCTGGGGTTGTTTGGCCTGGAGAAGAGGAGGCTCAGGCGTGACCTTATTGCTCCCTGCAACTACCTGAAAGCAGGTCGTAAACAGGTGGGGGTCAGCCTTTTTTCCCAGGCAACCAGCAATAGGACAAGAGGACACAGCTGTGCCAGTGGAGGTTTAGGTTGGACACTAGGAAGAACTTGTTCACAGAAAGCATGATTAGACATTGGAATGGTCTGCCCTGGGAGGTGGTGAGTTACTGTCCCTGGAGGTGCTTAGGGGAAGACTGGATGTAGCACTTAGTGCCATGGTCTAGTTGATGTGGTTTTTGATCATGTGTTGGACTCAATGATCTCAGAGATTTCTTCCAACCCAACTGATTTTGTAATTCTGTGATTTGCCACTGAGAGACATCTGTCTTCATGTCTTCACAGACTCTTTGCACTGAAGGCAGATGTCTTCAATGACCAACATCATACATAGTTAACCTGACAGCAGGAAAATATCTGCAACTCACTGATGCCAAAGCACTGTTTAGCCAGTATGATGCCGATGGGGAAACTAAAGGGTAGCAGGCTTACATGTCTCATTCATAATTACTCTAAAGTATCTTCAAAATGTAAATTAAAGGACAAGTTCTGAAGGTTATTGAGCACGCACAGTACCCACTGAAGTCAGTGGGAACCATAGCTGCTCTAGACCCTCTAAGACTCAAATAAAGTACAACTGTCAAGAAAATCAGTCAAAAGCCTTGGGGCCCTAACTGCATTACACACAAGTCTAATTGTGTTTATCAGTAGAGTGGTGCTACATCTCTTTTGCTGTTGATTTAGGAAATCCAACTTTTCATTGACTCAACGACAGCTTTGAATGCCCCAAGCTCTTAAATAAATCTAATCACAGGAAATCCTTCCCCTCCATCATTTCATTTGCACGAATCCTCCTAAAAGTGCAATCTTATCAGTAGAGACTGAGGCAAGTGTATCTTGCCTCTCACCAGCAGGAGGGAGGAAATCACATGCTGGGGAAAGAGATGTCCTTTCCATAGAGCATCTTTCATGTGCACTTTATCTTCTTCACTGCAAGACTCTAACACTGATGAGCCCTGCGGGTCTTAAAGATTCAAACACAATAGCACAACAGGAAGATTAGGCCTAGAAAAAAAAATTGGATTTCACTTCCTCCACCACTGAAAAGACCTGACTTTTTCCATTAAAGACATTTTTTCCATTAGAGTGTTTTCCATTAAAAATTGCTTCCTGTGGAAAACTGGGTTTCTATTTAAAAGAGCATTTTCACAGCAGGGATTTATTCTTTCAAGAAAGGAACATGCTTTTCAAATACACTCCCAAGTTTAACATACTGGCTGAAAACTCAGTGTTTCAATTCCTCTGCCATTTAGTGCAAAATTAATAGTTTGGGAAGAAAATCCTCTTTTTTTTTTTTTTTTTTTTTTTTTAATGCAAAGTGTATGTCTGGGCTTGTAAGACACCTGTAGGCTCTGATTACCTGAGTAGTCTCAGCTGGGACCCCCACCTGTGCAACCCCAGCCCATGCCCCAGGTCTCCATTTAAGCTTATACCAGAAAGCACACAAAGACTTGGCTTGAGGAAAAGAAATATTTTTGTGTTTATTCCTGGCTGCTGTTGTTATGGCTCGTGAATTGTTTTTCACTGTATTATTTCCAAAGCCATACTGTCTCCAAGCTTTTGTCCACGTCTCCAGAGTGGATTCTGGATTATATTAGAGTCCTGTCTTTTCCTGCTCCTGACTGGACTTTGGGTGTCATTCATTGTCATGCCTTGTTTGGGGGTGTCAGTGGGACTAGTTGGCATCCCACCACTGTTCATATCCTGTGGGAGGACATACTGTTGGAGAGGTCCCCACTGTGCTGGAATCCTCCTTGGATCCTAGCTTATTCCTGCTTGTGGAGGAGCCCTGATCCTGCTGGTCCCTACTGTTACAGTGGTGGAAAGGTGTAGCTTGTCACTTGGATGTCAGTGAATGACAACCATACTCTTTCATTGGTTTGTGAACAAAATGCTTCTGCGTATAAAGCTGTACGTTTAGGGTCACTGTTCTTGGAAATGGTAGCTTTTAGCTGGGCCTGTGAATAATGCAGAATGAAGGAGAAAAGTTAAAATGTTGGCCTTCGAGGGCTGTATTAAAGACCTCCTGGTCAGCATTCTTAGACACCATATTAATTGTGTTATTATGCTTCCTGTGGTCTTTCCAGTGCTTTGAAGCTCTTTGATCAATATAACCTTGAATCTTCCACACATTTGTTTCCTCTGTGTGGGCTCACACATAAAAGTTCTTGATGGTGATTAAATTTAACATACTTTTTGATGATACCATGAAGTAGTTGCAGGAACTAATGAAACTATTGGGATATAGGAATTCTGCATGCTGCATTCCCCACAGGATCTGACTACCAGGGGTAAAAGTATGGTGCAATGAAGATAAAAATTGTGATGTTGTTAGGCTTTCGCAATAGACAGCAAAAAGTCAAGATAAAAAGATAAACAAATGAATTAAACCTAACACACAAGCTGCAGACTCCTGGTTGCTGACTAATTTATAATTGAAATTAAAGGTTAAGGAGTGGCATTATGGGATAACCCTACTAAATAGTCATTTACTTTATATTAGTTATTTCTATTGCACCAGCAGGTCAATGACCTTTTCTGACAGCATCTGGGTAAACAGCAACATTACACAGTCTGTTCTTTGAATTAAAAGAAATACCTGCTTTAGCAATTTCCTCTGGCAGGAAAGCAAGCATATATTCTTGCCCCATTCTTTTTATTGAAAGGGCCCTATCAAGCTTCAAATCCCCATTTATATTTTTTGCCTGGTTTCCTAGGGAAATGAAGGTTATACAATAACACTGACTTTCCCTTCATCTGTCAAGTCCTCAGTAACTTTTAAACGGTTTGACTCAGTGCAACTAAACTCAAAAGGGGATGGAAAAATGTCAACTAGACCTACGTTCTTATCTGAGTGGAAGAGAAAGGTGCAATTAGTGCTCACAACGGAGGGAAAGTGCCAAATTTGGCTGCCGTGCAGTTGTTTGACATTTATACGCTGGCCAGCCAGCCTGGGAGTATCAGTGGGCTTACGAGTGCAGATGCAGGCTTTCTCTTGTCTTCTGTGGTGTGTCTGCTCCAGTACTGTGGATTAAACAGGAACAGACCTGAGGACAACAACCAAGGTGAGAAATCTATACCGCTCTTGAGTAGTTCTGTTGCTCTTGAAAATAAGTGTTGGTTTGGGGTACAAAATCAAGTTAAGGGGGCTGTAAACTAATTAGTGTGCATTTGGTCTCTCTTATCTAATCTATCTAATTTTGTGCAAAAAATACTTCTGTATATAAGTTGTATGTTTAGGGTCACTGTTCTTGACAATGGCAGCTTTTAGCTGGGCCTGTGAACAATGCAGAATGGAGACAAGTTTAAATGTTGGCCTTCGAGGACTGTATTAAAGAGCTCCTGGTCAACATTCTTAGATGCCGTATTAATTGTGTTATTGTGCTATGTTCTATTTACTGATCGCCGGAAAATCAAAGTGCAAATAAATAGGACAAAATGTCCTAGTGCACAAATTACAGGCATAGCTTTTGGTACCAAAACTGTTGAAAAACTACATTTATACCAGGGGACTTGAGGATGTGCTGCAAGTTCTATGAACCAGTGCACTTGGGAACTGGCTTTTCCAAACTAATGAAGATGATTGCTGTGTAAATTTCAGTTATGAATGTTAATAAATTCATACTTTGATTATAGGACCACGGTCAATCTTTTTGGTCTTCTATCCTGACATTCCGTATAACCTAGAAAAACTGACTAATTCTTTCTTGGAAATGTTTTTAGAGGGGAAAAATAGCCACTGTTTGTTTGAACATCACAATGATGTGCCTGGAGAAGAGGAGACTGAGGGGGGACCTCATTGCAGTTACAACTTCCTCTTGCGAGGAAAAGGAGGAGCAGACACTTCTCTCTTTTCTGTGGTGACCAGTGACAGGACCTGAGGGAATGGAATTAAGTTGTGTCAGGGGAGGTTTAGGTTGGATATTAGAAAAAGGTTCTTAATCCAAAGGATATTTGGGCACTGGAGCAGGCTCCTTAGAGAAGTGGTCACAGCACAAAGCCTGACAGAGTTCAAGAAGCGTTTGGACAATGCTCTCGGGCACGTGGTGTAACTCTTGGGGATGGCCCAGTGCAGGACCAGGAGTTGGACTCGATGATACTTGTGGATTCTTGGGGTTCCAACTCAGCATATTCTGTGATTCTGTGATAGTATTTAGAATGAATTTCCTTAGCTGTGTTTTCCCCTTAGTAACTGAGTCCCACAACAACTTCTGTGACACTTCTCACATCGTGCGCAAAAAAATAAAAGGTTGGGCTGTGAGATAAGAGTTTATACTTTTACTTGGATTTCTGTTATAAAAATATATATTACACATTTTTTCTTTAAAAAAAAGTCTCTATGGAAGAACTAAAATTTCTACTGAAAATTGTCAGAGACAAAAATTAAGCTCTGGTGGTGTTTTATTTCATTACACCACAATACTTGATGTCTCCTCTTTTTGCTTTACTCAGATGTCTGTTTTAAAGACCCAGTATTCTGGACTTATAGCTTCAACTTATTTGCAGTATTCTTTGGGCCTGTGACTTAAGCCTTTTGTATAGGACACTTCCTTTATACCAACTCCCTTATTTCGCAGACCTGTGACCTAATTTTATTTGCCTACCAAAACAACTATCAGTAGCTGTGACCTTATGCTTACTGAGGTGAAGCTGTTCCCAGCTCTCCAACCTCTTTGATCTGTATTACTTAATTTATTTTTTTTTCAAGCATATGCATTGAAAGCTTCTGGGTCTTGCATGGATTTTCAAACCAACACTACTCAGTGTTGTACACAGGCACAACCGTGAGTATTCCAGCTATGCCCTTGTAATCAAATAACAGTAAGCAGATTAAATAAGGTACCAAAACAAAGAATTTGCTATCTAGCATTCTCCACACTTTCCTTTATTCTCAGTTGAAATTGAGCTAAAACTGGTCAAATATATAAGTGTGCAATGGGCTGCTAACAGTATTTCCTTTAGACCTTCTCTGGTGTACATATGATACCTTTGGTAAGCAGGAAATAGAGTAAGATATTTTGATGCATTCCTAACCCACTCAACCTGATGGAGTCTCTTAAATCTTTAGCAGTGAAGAGCTAGTGGGCAGCAACATGTGGTAGGGGTGTATCATGTTTGTATTAAGCCAGGTGGTTAAATCTTTACTTCTGAAAGAGAACAGAACAGCTTTCCACAAGTGAATGTTCTACATTCACTTGTTTGTGAAAGCACCTACATAACAGAAAAGCAATTTAATCTAATGCTGCCACCAAGGTGCTACTTCTTATTAATTAAAGTCCTTTAAAGGAGGGATTTAGATATAGATCAGAGACCACAGAGTTGGAATAGGCTTATTTTGTATTTGGCTGGCTAAGGAACAAATACAAATGATGGTGAACTTCCTGGTGCAGATCACTGAATTAATTTCAACAATATAATTGGACTGGGAAAAGAAAACCCATGAATTCTGGTGTGACAGTTATTCTGTCCCTTTAGGAACTAAAGCATGAACAATGTTTTTACTCTGAGGCAGAGTTTCACAAACAAAGTGATATTTAACTGCTTCTCTTGCCCTGCATAACCTTTCAGTACTCCTTCCCCTACACATGATTTACATTTTCCCAATTAAATTCAAACACCATAAATTTTAAACCAATTTCGGGGAAAAAGAAAGTTGTCTGAAAGATTCGGTACTCACTGCAGCAGAGGATGTAGGCACACACATTGATATTTAGCTAAAGGGTATCAAAGCACTGGGTATTTCAGTGCTTCTTGGCAAGCACTGAAAGAGCAAAGCTGAGATTAAAAATTAAATGCAACAGCATACTTCTAATAGGCAGCAAAGGATTGCAGATGTTAATAGGCAACCTTTAAAAGACTGTGGGTTATTATTGCTGTTATTATGCTTATTTTCTTACTTTGACAGTTTCATTGTTTTCTTTTCAGTACATTTGTCTATGATTTAAAATACCACTAAGATTTTTAACGGTAAATTAACTTCTGATCATATTTAATCCATTCTGAACAATAGATGCTAGCAGACAAGGCATGCATGCTAAAAGAGTATTGGGTTTTGTGTTTGTAAAATGAATAGCCAAAGTCCTGTTAGCTATAAAGATCTACTTCTCAATAATAAGGAGCAAGAGATATAGTCCTCTTAATTTTAGTGCTGTGACAGTGTTTTGTCAGGTGTAGTTAGGGCAATTTTTTCATTACCTGCTAACATGCTGAATACACTAAATTTCTTCTCACATAAATAATGATTAATCTTCCAACAAAGCAGAATTTGAGAATTATCTGTAATTCTGTCAAGGGAACAGCTAGAAATTTTTGATACATGATGGAAAAAGCAAGGTACTGCTGGTATGTCCCTCTTCTAGTTCTCCTTAAATCATCTAACTCATCCAAACATTTTCCTTCACCAAAACTGATAAGTGTGTTCTTTCCCGGACTTATGAGATCTGCAAATGCTTACCTGAGAGAAATCCTGGGAATTAGCCACATCTTTAAAATGTAAAAAAACTAGAATGTACTCCAATATATGCTGATGAAGATTACACCATATGGAGAGGTGGCTGCAACTTTGTTTTGCACATTCCCATTCCACATCAATAAGTCTTAAGCAGTAAATAGAGTGTCAATAGGAAGAAAAATATTTCTTCCTGAAGTTTGCTGCATCAAGATAATTTTTGTCTTCTGACATGCTTAGATATTTAAGTTGTCTTTCATTTCTGAAAGGAATCCAAGTGCTCTTTATTCCAAAAGGTTTCAGCAGGGCTGATATAAAATCAAGAGCGATTAGTTGTGACAGCTGAACCCTTCTGCTAAGATATACACTTCCTGTCCTGTCTGTTATTCCATGGTGGCTAAGAATCTTTCCTGAGGAATTTGCTATACTGAACAAAGTATACATGCAGAGAAGGGTCCAAACTAATATTTAGGTAATTGCTTTAATTGTGTGGGCTGAGTTTTCAAAGGTTATTCAGTTTTCTTGTAAATTTAGTCTTGTTTTGCCTGTTCAGTGTTTGAAATCCAAACCTCTTTTCCAGACCTGTATTATGCACTTATATGTGCATAAACTTGCATATGTGCTTTTAGTGGACAAGTACTCAACAAGCAAATTCATATGGGTACATAGATAATTGTATATTGACTTGACATACAGCTGTTAGATTGTAAGATGGTTTTAATGAATTGTCCTTAAACATTTACAAAAGTGAATTCTTCACGTGAATTTTAGCATGCTTAGATCGAAAGAGGAATGAAACCGACTTTTCTTATAAAAAAGATAATTTAAGAATTTTGTTTTGAAAGGCTTCATAGGTTATAGTAACTTGAACAGAATTCAGTAATCCTTGTATTCATTTTACACTGAGTATGATAAACATAGCCACATTTGCTGGCCCTTTACTTCATAAATTAGACTTGTAGACTTTATTGGGACCTGTCAGTTTTCCCTGAGTAACTGTTTTAAGTAGAAAGTTAGTCCCTTCACAATGTGGAAAATTAAGGGAGTCTAAAACTCAGTACTGAAGTCAGAAGAAAGGAATTAATTACTTTCAGCAAGGTGAGAAGACTCGCATGTGTCCTACTTTTTCACCTCTACAAACCAGATTTATTGTGGTTAAAAGTGGTGACTTTATGTCAGTTAGTTACCTCCTCAAGGTAATAGATGTGATTGTAATTTTCTTGTTATTTCATGTTGTGTGGGTTCATTACCATTCATGGTCTCATGAGGACCGGGCTGACACTTTAAACATTTTGGGAGTGTTGAACATCTGCTGAGCTCAGCTTCTTATTGTCAGGATACTTTCAAAAGCCAGTATCAGAAGACAGCAAATAGGAGACTGGGTATTTTTACTGGTTTGGTTCTTTGTTTTCCTATTTCTGTAAAATTATGGGGTTTTGTTGAAATCTGTTCTTTCTGTAAAATTATGGTTTCTTGTTGAAATCTGTTCTTTATATTTTAGTATATGGTTACTCAAGAACTCTCCCAGACCAATTGCATAAATATTATCTTGTAAAGGAGGAGAGGAGGTTGGCCTAAAGAAATCTACAGATAAGGAGGTCAGGGAAGGAGTAACTGCTACTTGTAGTAACTTTCTGTTGCAGGCTTCTTGAGGACAGTGCTGCCCATGGATAAAGTGAGATGAAGCATAGAACTCTGTCTAGAGTAGCTGTCATAAGCAGATTTTAGTGTTTCTCCAATACTTCCACATTTAGGCCACTGACTTTTATTTTTTTTTTTTTTTTATAATATATAAGAATGTTTTAGAGCCTGGTAGTATCCAACTTTTTGAAAGCAAATCATGTTGATGGCTTTATTTGCCTTGTAATGCGGGCAATTTTGCACCATGAAACAGAGACTCATTTGACCAGAATGAAAATATAACATTTGTATTTATGTCCACTTTTAGACTTCAGATTATTCCTGAGGAATTAGTGTGTGAAATAATTATCAGGATTATTTTAAAAATGCAAATGGAGGTAATTTTGGAGATTCAGTGCTCTTGAATCACTGGTGTCATCAATATGCTTGTTAAAGATGTTCAAGATGATGAGTCCAGTAGGTTTCTATCACCTTGTCAGGCAGCATCCCTTTCACTTCTTTTGAAAACATTTTGTGTCTGAGGAATTATACATCAGCTGAATACTCAAGGTTTGTCTCTGTGCCCATGGATGTTACTGGTGCACTTAGCAGATTATTTTATGATGGTGACACAGTTTTCCTTGGGTTTAAATGTACTGGGAAGTAGACTGTCTCTGTCAGATGCAGGAATTACATTCACAAGCGTATATTTAAAGCTAGTCCTGCCACTAATGCCCTGTGTGAAGTGAGTTTCATTCAGAATAAGTAGGAAAATATCAACTAACCAAAAGTGCACTCTTTTTGGAAGCAGAAAATTTCTGCTACTGCCCCAGTGCCGTATGAAGAGGGATATCAGGCTACAGCTTCTAAAAAGACCTTGATTGCTCTCTTACTCTCAGACCAGCTACCACAGAATAAGCTGTGTCTCTACTCTAAAATGCTCTTAGTTTCCCAGACAGAGTGGCTACACTCTCCCCCGTTGGGATGTTCGTTAGCCTGTGTTGATTCCTGCTCCATGCCCTGCTTCTAATTGCTTGGAAGAGTGCTTTGACTGGGGCCAAAATCATATCCCAAATCCTTCTGCAAGTATGAACCATTTAGTTCTAGACCATGGAATAATTCCTCAGCACTATTCAACTTACCAAGATGGATGTAAAGTTGGATCTTTGCCACTTTGAATTCCAGGCCAGTTCTATGCTGTGAAGTATGTAAGCTGTGAAATATGTGCTTTTTGTGCAAGAAAGACCCAACAAACACTTTGTCTGTTTCACCATTCTCCTTTCCTGTTGTCTTAGGTTGCTTAAGTGGCTGCACAAAGGGGAGTCTGTCTGGCTCGTCATTAAACATGACTCATAACTCAAGACAGGCAGTTTCTACCAAACTGAACATAAATCACAGAGTCTTAAATGGTTTGTCAGATGGTGGGAAAGTGCAGAGGGCAGAATGTTACTTTAACAACAAATTCAGAAACTCCAAATCCTTAACAGTCAGTAATGCTTTTGTATCACTATTGTAAACAGTTTCTCTGGAATACAATCTTGTCCTTGATCAAAAACTTCACAGCAAATTACAGCTTACATGAAGTGTTTTGATCAAAAATACTCACAGCAATGGAAACTGACATTGACCATATTGTTCCTTTCTTTCAATCACCCTCAGAGATGAAAAGTTTTCAGATTTTGATGGTCTACAGTACGTTTTATTAAAACAATTTAAAACAGTTGGAGCCTCGTGGACACATAAATTGTCATAATTTTTAAATTGAACTGTGCATCCTTCTATAACGATCTGCTCTGGTTTGTGACTTGCTCCTCGCTGCGTGACATCAGTAGGCACAGAACACCCATTGTGCTGCTGTAAAGATTATGTAGCTGTCCCTTAAGGGGGGAAGAGCCAGTTGAGACAGGTACACAAACATAACTTCAGTTTTATTGTCACCAACTGTTCCATGACAAATAGTATAAATGCAAGTAAAACTTACAAAGATAGGTGTATTTCAGTAAATAGACTGGGAATGAAACAAGTCAGAGGTCAGCTCTGGAAATGGAAGAATTAGAAAACTGGTCTGGCCTCACATGGGAACAAGGAGGATAAGTATGGTAATGAGCCTACAAGGTTGTATATATCTACTCTATGATAGTTACTAATACTTCAGTGCTTTTACTGCGTACAGATTCCCCAAGACTACTTGATGTTCTTCATCAGACATTTGGGAAAAGGTAGTTACACACAGTGTTATGACAAAAAAAAGAGGGAGGCACAAAGAAAAATTGACATCCGCATTTGATCTCTTGCTTTACTGTATTACAAACAGGAATTAACTTATGAAAGAAATGATCATTAAAAAACTGGAAAGGACCAATCCTACTAACAGTTTGCTGGTCTGCTCATTCGTATCCACTTTGAAACTAGCTTGAATCCCTGAGAACTTATGAACTTTAACTTAAGTTACTTATGAAGTGTACTTATAAAGTACACTTATGAACTTTAACTTAAGAGATGAGGGGCCCCGAGTGTGAGCTGGTCAAGTTAAGCAGAGCCAGCAACAAGTTTAAGTGAGACCACATGATCAGCTATTGGCACTGCTGCTCCGTAGTGGTAAGTACCCCTTGGCACCCAGAGTGGATGCATTTCATCTAATGTTGCTGACCTCCCTGGGAGGTGCCTAGCATGATATAAATGTTGATGTTCTTTGTATAGTCAAATCTACCTATCTGTCTGTCTATCTATCTATCTATCTAATCTATCCACATGTATAAGTTTATGTGTGGGTAATATGTGCTTTCAGTAGTTTTTACTGTCTTAGACTCCTTCTTACAATGAGATGACATATCCTTTAGAGGTGTCTGACACATGATGTTGAGACAAAGGCTAAGCAATTTGTTAAGCATAGATGCCTAACTTTTAGTTGGCTAAATTTAAATAAGATTACTTCATTTCTGGTGTTTTCCTGTGGTTTTTTTTTTTCTTAACCTTCCAGAAAGGGTAGATAAAATCTCCTGAGAAAGTAACTGTATTGTGAATATTTCACATCAGTTATGTTTTTGATAAGTGGTTGGGTGAAATATTTGGGTGAAATCCCTGTTCCTGAGGTTGTATATCATTGTCACATTTCATTCATATGACTTGACACTTCTGAATTAATCTACTCTCCCATGTGGGAATTCTCACAAGTGTGACTGAAGTTTTGCATTTTATGCCTATTATAATCTGATTTTATATAATTCACATCACTACTTCTAATATTGAGGCCGTAGTGCTATGCAGTGTGTGTTCCCTGGGGTTTAAGTACAGGAGATCTGTGTAGAAGTAAAGTAAGAGAAGGATAAAAATAAACAAGATCAGAAAAAAAGTGCAAGATCTTGTCTTTAAAGAAAGTTCAGAGAATATAAAAGTGCTCAAGGAATAGTAGGAATGATTAAACCATTAGTGCCACTAAGAAAGTGAGCTGCATCCTATGTATTAACTATGACTGAAGCTTAGCCTTCAGTGAGCCTTGGACGCATAATGATGATCCAAACTTTCAACATCATTCAAATATCATGGAAGTAAAAGAGTTAATTTTTCTTTTGTTATATATGCAATTCCTAAGCAACACAATACTATGACTAAAAAAAATTAAAAAAAAAAAAAAAGGGAAAAAAAGCTGAAAAGCCCAAATTTAAATTCCCACACTGACAATCCCGACATTACTTCTGTTGACTCTACTTACTCTCTCTCTTATTTGAATTTGTCTGTTCTTCTTAAGAGTTATTTATTCCTATGAGACCAATTACCCACCATAAATTATACAGGCTGATCAAAAGAAAAAATGTAATAGCATTCTTAGCCATGCTACCTCTGCCTTTTCCAGGCTTTTCTCTCTAAGAAATTTTTATGAATTTGAGTAAAGGAGGTTGGCAATTAATAAAGACAGAAAGAAAGATAAATGAAACATTTCAAAGTAATTTTGTGGTTTAGGAAATACAGCCAAGACTTTGGGAATTCTATAAAATTCTCCACTCTTCAGTGTATAGATTAGTCTCTGCATCAAAAGAAGCTTTCCCTAATATCCAAGTATTTGTGATTGCTATCTATCAGAATTCATTTCATGGAGGCAGAAATTGCTGACCAGTGTCAGAAGTTCAATACCATGAGAGTTGTTTTCTGCTCATTATGATTTCTACATATACAAACCAGCAGCATTGACAGGAGAAGCTGGGTCTTGCATAGAGGTCATCCACAAACCCTGTGATACGAGATTCTTTCTGTGTAGTAGAAGAGAATCAGCAATAAAAGATCCTTTACATATTTAAGTACAGCTTTTTCTTTCTCCTTTTTTTTTCTTTTAAAATTTTTGAAAGGTATTATATGTGCTGTACCGGCTAGATCCTGCAAAGTAGAAAAGAGAAGCTCTGCCAGTAAATAATTAATGTGTGAAGTCATATAATTTCGTATACATCAGACATGGAAACACAAATAAGACTGTAGTTACAGATTTATGTCATAGACATGTTACAGCTGTCTTTGAGGAGGATCACTCCTGAATGGAGTATTGTGATATTTATTATATTTTATGTGTGCAAGTGTGGTGATTAGGATGCAAAGTCAATATAAAAGAGAACAAGAGAAAATTTAAGACAGGCACAGAAAGAAAATTTCTTGGTCTTATTGTTGATTTTTCTGCTTACAAGCTGTTGTTTCCACTTCTGAATGTCTGACAGAAACAAGATCTTGCAGCTGAGGTTTTTGGGTTGTACTTAATGGAGAAAGGAGTCTGCAGAATACACCAGGTGTGACCCCTTTATTTCCCACTACAATAGTGGCTACAGGCAGGTTGCCCTTTTGTAGCTCAGTCAATGTTGCAACAGAAAAGGCCAAAATGAAGGCACGGATAAACTCCCTCTGCAGCAACCCTAAGTCCTGAAAGTGGAGTGAAAGGGCGTAGAGAGTGAGAGACAGACATATAGTATTTGCTCCAGCAATCCCTGTTGCACTGTATATTTATAAGTACTGTCTGCTAGCCTGGAGCTTTGATGTGCCAGACAGCAAAATAGCCATGCTCCTCCAGACAGATAGAAAAATAATTCTTCTTCAGCGCCAAACAGGGGTGACAGAATATCTGCCACTGAAGACTAAAGTTGAGATGATTTCAAATAGGAAATTTCTTTTTACCTGACTACACTCTTATTGCTGTCTTCTGTCATTCTATGAGCATTGGACAGAAATAGTTACACAATTGGCCCATCAATAAGATGAAAATATTTTCCTTTGTTTGCTATTATGTAAAGCAATTAGTAGGAGAGTTAATAGAATCAAACTCATTTAAAGACTTTGGCTCTTGTGTGATAGGTATTACTGCTCTTTTGACACAAAAAATTGTGTAAGAGTTGAAGTATTTATTATCCTACAGGTAGGAACACTGTCTGGGCATTATGATTTTTGCTTTTATATGGTGATGTCTTTACAAACTCTTATCTCAACCCTTTTGTGTTTCTGTCACCCAGCCATGAGGACTTGGCCACCAATGCCACCTCTTGAGGCAGCACTTTTCTCCTGAGGCTCAGCTTTCATTTCTGTGTGGACCCTAGTCCTAAGAGCTGCTAATAAAAGTTAGTGATGCTCAAAGCAGCACTGTAATCTGTGCAAACCCCCTAGTGCTTCCAAGCAAGTTTAATTAAACAGGTGATTTACCCACTTAAATCTAGAACCAAGTTAAACAAGGGTGTAATTTTTTCAAGTAATGCAGCCTAAGCCCACAGCACTGGGCAAGGAATGAATTTCTCCATTCGTCAGCAGGGGAGAATTGGTTACGAAATTTAATAATAATAAATTTTGTGCCTAATATTTCCAGTATTGATGGTTTAAGAGCTGATGTAATATAAACAATTTCATATATCTAAATAGCTTCTTATACCCATTCTCAGTCTCATTTTTAAAATTACCTTTCTTTCTGTCTCTGATAAATTCCATAATTTGATGTAAAATTTCATGCTACTCCAGAAATACTAAAAACGTAGTAGCAGTATAAAATAACTGACATAAATATAAAATTAAATAACATAGAGGATGTTGTAGTGATTGCATTATTCATTTTGATTTTATTCAATAACACTCTCTCTTCAAAATTAACTGAAGGTGCCTTTGAATTTTCACCACTGAAAAGTCCAAACTGAGAGTTTAGGTCAAACTTACCAGTAAGAAACATAAAACCTCAACCATGATGGACTTATCAAGTAGCTTTTTCTAGAAGATTTTGATTGTCATTGTTGACATTTTCTGTACTGATATTTCTGAATGAAACAAGTATCAAACCTAGTAGGAGTAGCATAGGGCACCAGAGCACCAGAAACTACCTTATTCTGAAACCTGTGAGGGTATAAGTGTGATGAAACAGATCCTGAATATTTATAATTATATAATCACTTGAATATCCCACTTGATGTAGGAAATTTAGGAAACACTCCTGTCCTGTGACTACAGCAAGTAGGTCATTTTTTTTCCTAAATACTGGTTCAAAGGACATAAGCTTTGGAGAGAGTGCTAAGACAGTGTTGTGTCCAATGTAGTGTCAAAACATTTGGTGTTGTGAGTTGTCAGCAGGTGCCCTTGTGTTTGGTGTGCTTCTCTGGTGGACAACCCCTGCTCCCTGAGTTTTCCCATCTGGTCAAGCCCAGGAGGAAGCTCTGCTTTGTATGTACAGAGAGGTGTACTCACCATATCTTGCTTCAGGCTGCTTCCTGCTACCTCCTGTATGAACCACCCTTCTGCCCAGTGATTTTGAGGTACAGAGAATTTGGAAAAAATTCCCTTGAGAAAGGTTGGTGTTTCCATCTTCAGTGGTGTGGGGGAAGAAGATCATGGGGATGGTCGTTCAAAGTTCCTGGTGGACAGTGGCTCCATAAGAGAGGAAAGTATATTCCTCTCTACATGTGAGAAGAATTGTTACAGTGAGCTTTTTCCTGTATATACTGAGAACTCCTAAATTTGCCTCTTGGGGATTGTTATGTCTATGTGTTTTGCCAGAGTAGAACTGAGAGACAGAAGGAGGAAAATGGCCTTTTCTTTGTAGTTGGGTTTTGGCTTTTGGTTCGATTGCTTTCCTGCTATGGGTTTTAGTTCTTTGGGAGAATTCTTATGTGAACTGATGAGTTTTGCTGAAGCTGCTGGGGATAGGAGAAGCTGGGCAAACTTACTGTGAGAGTACACCTTGAAAAGTTAGGGTATACCCATGCAACACTTGGCATGTTTTTACAGTCTTGTCTTGTTCACTGACATAAAACTGTTTCACAAATGAGTAAGTGGGAACTGATATGACAGAGAGGCATTTGTGTAATGCATATTGGCATCCCCATATTGGCATATGGGAAACTAAATCCAGGGAGTGCTGCCAAAATTATTCTGAAGTGTTTTACTCACCTTGTAGAGTGGGAGTGCTTAGTGTTTGTTTTTCCTTCTGGTTTCATGTGAATTTTAAGATGGATAATTTTAAGAGATCCATCTTAAAATTTAAGGTAGCTGTCTTAAAATTACATTTTCTGGTAAAAACAATATGTATAAATGAAGGGGGGGTAAAAAGGTTTTGATGGTGAAAAGATATATGGGGATGAAGAGACTGATTTGTCCTTTTTTTCCAAGTTTTCCTGTCTTTATCCTTTTGTGTACTTTTATCAAATTCTGCCTCAAAAAAAATCAAAGTCTTATGAGTTTTTACATAAAGACATGGTAAAAAGATAATCTTAACTTTTTCAATGACTTTTCAGGGACTGAATGTTCATGTATTCTCTTCTTTATATTTGAAATTAAAAGATCATTAGATAACTGAAGATAGGATTGGGTTTATGAGGGTATTTTCCCCCTTGTATCTGTTCAGAAATAGGTAATAGTAGTCAGGGATAGAATTTGCTGACAGTGTAGCAGATAATTTTATACATTTACTAGTAAAAGAGAGAGAAACTACATTAATAATCTGTCCAATTCAAACATTCAGCCATCTGGGAAGTGGGAACCTTTCCATTTGTTAGAATCAGAATCCACTGGAGAAATTTTGACATAATTTTGCAATTTAGACTGTAAAAACCAAGGATTAGGATTAACCAAAAAGATAGCAGGGGTTATTTGTCTCCTATTAACATATTTTTTTTACATGTTACTGAAAATTGTCAATGTTGTGACTGTATCTTTCACCTCGGAGCCCTATCTGACAGGAAAAAGGATTTTGTAGCAAGTGAGCTGCCAGAAGGTTGGTGAAAGGATAAGATACAGGGAAATTTAGTAATAATGTAAATTAGTGGCATATAGAAACAACATCCCTGTCACTTTAATGCAATTGGCTTCCATTTCAAGATGAATTCGGGACAACTATGAATGTCTCATTAGAACTCTCAGTTGTTGTAATTCAGGACATACCCTTGTTGTGTAAAAATCGGTAGAGGTGGAGAAGCCTTTCCAAGAGACAGCATTGAGATCAACCTGTGTCACGGCTTCTGCCCATGAATTCTCGGGAAATCTGGTCAAGAGTGCAAGTATGTGATGTAGGAGAAGATGAATGGGTATGACGCTGAACTCGGTGGGCACTCTGCCCTCCTCAAGGTGATGTGCCAATTCTGCCTAT
Organism: Myiozetetes cayanensis; assembly: GCF_022539395.1. Lineage (NCBI taxonomy): Eukaryota > Metazoa > Chordata > Aves > Passeriformes > Tyrannidae > Myiozetetes > Myiozetetes cayanensis. The sequence goes on along the minus strand of NW_026086604.1, from coordinate 111,893,834 downwards.
TTCCTGCTGGCTCCTAGCTGTCCTTGTTGCCAGAAATATGTGGCATCTCTCTCTGCAACTCCTACTGGCAATCTGGGGGGAGCCTAGGGGCTTCTGCATCCTCCAGACCACCCACTGGACACATCACTGGTCAGAAATGCTGGCTAGGCAGTGAGCAAAGAGTGTGTGCTCTTCATTGCCCCTGATTTAGAGCTGTTTCCCTTCTTTGTCCCTGTATGGTACTGTTTAAAAGGTATGAGATTTACGATTCTGAAGAGGGTATAGTAATATATAATAGCTGCCACATATCAACTGTTTCCTGACCAACAACAGAATCCTTCTGAGTTTAGGAAGAAGGTCTTATCTGGCTGATCTTTTGGTGTAACGCTTCAATATAGTTATGATCGCATTCAATACTTCAATGTGGTGTATTTACTGCAAGAATAACATTATTGAGGACAATTTTTCCACCAAATCACATATATCCAAGAATGAGAGGAGGGAATGAGTCAGGAGTCTGGTTGTAAAAATAATCCGGCAGTTTTCTAAAGCTACCCGGCTATTGCTTTTCATACATAAAGCTGAAAAATATCTGAGGTATTTGGGTTTGGCATGCTGGTCTCAAACTTCAGTTGCTCAGAATATTTTATTTGCAGAAAAACAGTGGGGAGGAAAGAACTCCCCCCAGATACGTGCCAATTGACAAGATATAAATCAATCTGTAAGTGTATTGTCATGGTTTTCCCTTCAAAATAAAACCAGTTCCTTGTGCTGGGGGACAGGAGTTTAGTGTTAAATTATGTGCTGCAATCTGGAAGGCAAGTGCTTCTATAAACTGTCAGTGTATCTCATAAGCCAGCTGTAAGGTCTTACAGAGCACAGTTGCCTGTGCCAAACCCTGTTAAGGCCACAGAAGGACTTTGTCATAAGATAAGCACAGAAGAGAGCAACACGATGGTGCTAAATCCAGGCCTGGCTGAGGCAAGGTCTGGTCGGCACATCACAGTGGCAAACTATGTAAAGAAGCAACTGCTCATACACATATTGCCGGTCAAACAAAGATCACCCCAACTTATGGGACAAACAGTATCTTCGACCACCAATAACCACCGAAGCCCCTGCCCAAATATGCCTCCGTGGATACCTGGAACTCGGACCTGTGGGCTAAGCCACCACAGTGGGAACTTGAGATAAGATAAAGGTGGTTGTTATCTCAGACATAGAGGTTAACAAAGCTGGGGAGGGAGAAGAAAATGTCAATTATCCTTGATAACGGACAAAAGGAGCACAGAATTTATGGGCCACGAGAAAAGCTGACTCAGCAACTGTGCTGAAATCAGCTCTGACTGGGTAAAAGGTGATTCCAGCAGGGGGAGATCACGGCCACTGACTTACGGACCACCAATACAAGAAATCGCCCAATTAAAAAGAAGAGAAAAACTAAACATGCGGACTAATTAGCATTGGAGGCAAGGAAATCATTTAACCAAGAGCATAAGAGAACTGTGTAGCCAATGACCATTAATTCCTTTGTTTGCTAAAATATAAAAATGGTAAAAAGCTTTGAACTACCTCAGGACCCCCACTACTGAGAAGCCCAGGGTGAAGAATTCATCACATATAAGATGCTCATTTTTGAGATATCACTAGAGAGAGATTTTGAAGGATAAATAGAGGAATAATTTTTCATGGGAAAAATGCAAGGGGAAATAAAAACAGTTGAAAGATGAAAAATGCCCATTATCTCCCTAGCAAAATCAGTTATTCTGCAAACCATGCACTTGAAATAGAAAAATAAAACACTTGCCAGGCTGTCATAAGTTCTTTTTTTTTTTTTTTTGTAAGTCTTCACCCATAAAATAATTGTTTTAAATCTGAAAGATAGTGATTTATTTTTCTCTTGAACTTTATATTAGGAATGAGAGCCAAACTCACTCTTACCTTGCAATTGAAACTTAAACATCTTAACTGAATATTCAAGGAAAGTCAAATACTTCATCCAGCATGAAATAAGCTCCAAACATCCTTTTTTCTATGAAGCTTTTCTAGATCTGTAATAATAAATTGTATGTGTTTAGCCTTTTAAGCCTTTTGGGTCTTGATGAGAAAAGTCTTTCTACCAGTTTCAAAATGAAACAGACTTTTGGTTTGACACTGCAGATCTCTTCAATCTTTTGAATCAAAAAAGTGATGGAGGAAGTTGAGGTGTAGACTTTATGAATGTTCTTATATCTAAAAGTATTCCAATTATTTAAAATATATTCAGAAGTTGCAGGAAAAAAAGTAATTGAATTATATGGGCTATTTCTAGAGAATTATATAGGCTATTTCTGGAGAAAAATCTATCATTTACAATAAAACTGGTGTCTGAAGTGAGTATTCCAAAAGCAGAAGGGTATTATGTCATACAAATGTGAAGCCTAAATTAATGTTTAGAAAGCTGCATTTTTTTTTCTGCCTAGCCATAAATCAGAGCTCAATTCCACTGAAGGATTGTTTGTGCTTTCTGAAGGAGTTAGATTGGAGCCCAAGACAATAATGAAGAAAGAACTGAAATATCAGGCTTAAAAGGCCAGTAACAGCCTAGAAATCTTTCCAGTAGTACAAAGCTGTGCATGTTCTTTTGCAATGCTTTTAATTGAAACACAGTTAAAAAATTATTCAGTTAAGTGAAATACAGTTTAGACACCCACATAAATGCTACTACTTACCTTCTGTGGAAGGAACTTTTTGACATGATATGATCACTAAAGCACACTGGAAACAGAGACCTGAAAATGTGACAAATAAATTACTAAATTTTTTTAAAATCCAGATTTCAAAATTAAATATTCCTCCTCCTGCAACTGTAGCTAGAAGCCATGAATTAAAAGTTTTAAAAGCTTAAATCATCTCCTGATCACTCGAACTGATCCTTTTACATCAGTCTGGATGACTACGAGAAATGTGAAACTTGTTCTGTAGTTGCCTGTACTGCTACGTCTTTGTGAGAAAACCAGGAGATTTCAGTCCTTGTGTCTAAACCCTTCATGAACTTCTTCAATTTAAATTTAAACTTTCAGATGCCTTGGGGGAACCTGTCCTGTAAAGGTTTTAAGTACCTGAATTTCTGAAGATCATGCTATTTTGAGGCATCAGAAGCTGAGGACTAAAAAATGGCTAGTCATTTTGAGAAGGTAGGCCTAATATTTTAAATCAGAAATTATTTGCTGTAGGAAATATATTTATAGTATATCAGCAGAGAATTATTTTACCAACACACTGTAGATGATACAAATATCCCTTCCTTTAGTTTTCCAAAGTGTTTTAGAGTGGAGTGGAGTGTTTAAAGTGAAGTTTTATTTGCTAAGAACAGCTTTGAGTTGCACTTCTGTTGTCTAAAACTTAGATCTAGTTCTACTATAAAAATTTTTTTGGTTTATGTCACTCATGATTTGTTATTGGCAGTAACAAGAAATTGCTTGTTTTTCCCAGGGAAGTGTCTTGTTTCTTGGCTTAGTTCTATGTAGAAATGCAACTTCAGGTTTGCCACATATATTTCTTGTATTCTGCAGTTCCCACCAACTTTTACATCAACTGTTGAAACATTAATACAATGAATTTCCTTCAAAATGTAATGATTTTTACAATTGTGTGACTTTTAAAAATCATTTATTCAATTGCTTTTGTGCTCGGTTTATTTTAAGACACAATTTTTTGAAGCACCAGGAAAATGATAACTGAAAAGCTAAAATGATGTTGCTTCAGTCTCCCACCTTGGTAGATCATTTAGCAGTATCCTAAATGTATATTTTTCAGTGACTCCTTGTAAAAGCAACTGTGCCTTGGTTTGTGGACTAGTGACATGGTGCCTTGCTTATTCACTGATCCTCTGTAGAAGCATTTACATTGTTCAGTGATTTGATGTGGTCTGCCAATGCATAACTATGAGGCAAAGAACACTAACTGAGCCATTAAATGTTCCTACAACATCCTTTAAGTATCAGAATATCTTAGCCTAATTCTTCTAGGGAAGGACAGAGAAGGGCAGTGCACCTATGGGCTTGCCAATATCCCTTTATGTTGGTGCTCTCTCGTCCCCAGGATACAGACAGCTGTAAATTCCACTTTTAACAACTGAGTATAGCATTTGGAGATATCTCCTTAAAAAGTTCCGCTCATGAATTTTGCAACAGCAAATTGAAATTTGCATTTTTATGGTTCTTTTATCCCAGGATATTTTGTCAAACTTGGTCAAAACTTTACATAGAAAAAGTCTCACACACTGACTGTGTGATGACTTTGCAAGCAGAATCGCACATTTTCTATCCCAGACAACATCTGTTTGTGTTTGTTCATTTACAGATACACGGGTTACAGTGAGAGTAAATATGTGATGTTTGAAGCATGGCCTTGGAGATCAAGTAGGTGTGTAGCATGTAGCTGAAGAAAACCCTTTCTGTTTTTTAGTTTTACTGAAGGCCTTTGTGCCTTTTAACAGGTTACATCACTGCCGGAGGAGGAAACGATGATCTTAGTGATGTTAGTGAGAGATTAACCAATTCCATCAGAGGGTCAGGATTCTCAAGGTATGTGAAAGACATTAATTGCATTCTTTTCTGTAATGTAATTCTGCATAGCTGGGAAATACATTTCATTTAAATAAAACTGGAAGCCAGATACTGGATAAAGGAATAAAGGTAACTGTGGTTTCATGTAGGTTTGGCTTCTGCACTGCATTAATAATCAGTGTATAACCAATTGGTAACCAGCTGGCATAGTCAGAGATATACGTATTTTGTGCCATACCCCATATACAGCAGTAGAAGCAACAGAGTGGAGAAATATTGAAGTTGTGGTACACTAGGAAAACATGGCAGGCTGGCTGCTGGGGGTCCCAGAGGAGAGCTGCCTGATTCATTAGGGATTTGCTTTCATGTTCCTCATTGATTCTACTGCCTTTTCTAAGTTCCTTGGCCCAACACAATTAACTGCCTTCTTTTTACTTGTGTAGCAGTAGAAAAAGCCTCTAATGTTCTGGATCTGGAGATAAGAGGAAATATTTATGAATAATTTCTAACATACTGAGAGGAATCATTTGTGATAAATTCTGGCCTCTTGTGTAACTCAGGTCTCTTTGTCTTGAACTGCTTTGAGTGCAATGGCATGCCTTGTAGGAAGTACATCTGGACTAAGACAGTTATTGTTATAGAGAAGTCACCATAATCCTTGCTAATGACCCACAGTATCTTTAAACAATGATTTATTACTAGTGTGACCTTGTATCCATTCAATCACTGTGTAATTTTCTTGGGTAACCTGAAGAACCTTGTGTTCATCCGTCCACATACCAGTGGGAGAATAACTTGCGCTTATCTGAAAGTAACTGATTTTGAAATCTCTGCATTTCTTCAGGCAAAAGAGGGTAATGGATCAAACTTGAGTTTTTTTGTGTAAGATCACAAGCTGGGACAAAGTACCTGAGCCTCTTCACACAGAAAGGCTTCTGATGGCTGTGGAGCTACAATTTAGTTTTCAAGTGCATAATTACAATAAAAATGAACATGCCAAAAAGGGTTTTAAAATTTGAATATATTCTCACAAGGCTTGAGCTTCTTAAATAAAAATAAGTAATTAAGGGGTACTGCGGTTTAACCCCAGCCAGCAACTAAGTACAACACATCTGCTTTCTCTGTTCCCCACCCCCTGGTGGGATGTGAAGCAAAACTGGGAAAAAGGTAAACTCTTGTGTTGACATAGGAACAGTTTAATGATTTAAACAAAATAAAATACATTACTACTACTACTACTTTTGATGGAAAAGAGAGGGAGTGGTGAATAAAATCCCAGAGAAACAAGTGATGCACACTACAGTTGCTCACTACCTGCCAAACGATGCCCAGCCACTCACCAAGCAGTTTGGCAGCTCCTGGCCATCTCCCTCCAGTTTATATGCTGGGCATGATGTTCTGTGGTGTGGAATACCCTTTTGGTCGGTTGGATTAACTGTCCTAGCTATGTTCTCTGCCAGCTGCTTGTACACTTCTTCACTGGTAGAGCATGGGAAACTGAAAAGTCCTCTAATTAGAGTAAGCACTCTTAGCAAGTAAGTGTTTTATCAACATTATTCTCATGATGAATCTAAAACACAACAGTGTACCAGCTACTAAGAAAAAAATTAACTCTATCCCAGCCAAAACCAGGACAAGATGCTTCTGAAAAGTTAAATGTGGTTAAGGCTTTATTATAACAACATTCAGGTTGTTGAACTCAAATGCTCAGATGGGCTTATGTGCAGGGATATAAAGTTGCTATGTATGAGAGAGGGAAAAGAGAGTTACTAAGGTAAGACAGGTAGGACTGATGTCCAGTAGCAAGACAGATATCTACTGTCCTCATAGGTCACGTTACAGTTCTTTTGTGCATGTTACAGTACCCAGGCAGCAGCACTGGGGAAACTGATTGTCTGAGCTCAGTGCAGTGCTGAGTTTTTCTGTGGAAATATTGTCCGTCCTTGTAAATAAGCATGGGAAGATAACGTAACAGAGAACAAAAATATGCTTGTGATATGATTCTCCAGAACGTAGTATGACATAAGGTAGGATCTGTGCCCCACCCCCCCTTCACAACAGCTTCCTAATGTTTACATGTCAAAGCAGACTGTAAATGAGCAACATAATAGAGTAAACATGTTCACTCAAGAGACACCACTCCTACTTCCCAAGAGATGCAATTCATGCAGCCTCACTGTTGTATTTTCAGGTGGCCAGAAATCAGAGAAGGCAGGTTGAAGTCTACAGGAATAAAGCTACAGAAAAGAAAAATAACATGGGAGGGGTGGGGGTAAGAAGCATTCTGCAAACCTCTGAAGGTCCTGTTTTCTTAGTGACAACTGGCAGAAAAGGACAGGCAGGTAATCCAAAATGGAAAAAAAAAAACAGGGGAAGCTAAAAATTAGGTTAAAAGGAGGAGTTGTCCATTCCCCTTGCTCCAAGGGTATTGAACTGAACTCACAATCTAGCTGAGATACTGGAGCACATAAGAAAACTCCATTTTCTTAAAAATCTTTATAATGCATTTGTTATTCTCTCTTTTGAACGTGTGTATTTCATCACAACAAATCTAGATATTAGTTTACTCTCACATTTTTTTTCCTAGTTGTAGGGCTGAGGCTTGGAAATTTAGCACAAGAAAACCTTCCCTCTCTATGAGAGTAACATTCCTTAAATCTAGATGCTAAAATACATCTGCAGTAATCAGTACTATAATCCATTTTCTCACAGAGTTTGAAGAGTGAGTAGAGGGATTTTCTGCTTAATTGTGCAAGCTGGCCAGAGAGTTGCTTGTACAGAGGTTGGGGAGGGAAATGTATCCTTTGGAAGCCAAAGTTAATAGGCGTGCTGGTGGTGTTAGGGAAACCATACGATCTCTAAGGAAGTTTGTAGCAGCATTGTCAGGAATATCTGATGTTTCCAAGAGCTGGTACAGCTATAACAATTTACTCTTGGGACAGCCTGCCGAAAAATTCTTTTGATCTTTTAACAAGTCTATCAGCCTCACTTAGTTTTCCTATAAACACATTGTTCCATTGCTAGGTTACAAAGGGAATTTCTCTACCCTTAGCCCTTGTAGTACAGTACGGTTATTAGCTTGAAAATAAGCTGAGCCCTTGGGAAGGTGATCAGTAGGTTTGAAATCAGTCAACATGTAAAAATTAATTTTACTTTTTTTTCTTGCAGGTGTGGGTATACATTAAGAGTAGTCTTGGATATTTTTCTGTAGTTTTCACATATTGTGAGCCTTATTACAGTCTGTGGTTAGACAGAGATCCCTGTTAGTATCCCAAAAAGGCTTTAAGTTGGCACACTTATCTATAGGAAGGAATCCATACATTCTTTGTGATGTGTGTGTCTCTGTGTGTGGGTGGGAAAATGTTGGTTACACATTACTCTTGTTGGTGGGATTTTAAGTGATATTAATACTTCAATTCCTGGCTGTTTTTTTGTTGTTTTTTTTTTCCCAGAAAATAACTAGGGAAATTAACAAATAAAATACCAGGGCTTTTATGTAGGGATAAATATTTGCCAAATGCTGCTAAGTAAATTTCAAAAGAGCAAAATAAATGCGAATCTCCCCCCAAAAATTGGCGTAAGAATGGCCTATTTGACATTATTATTTCTGTTATAGAGCACAGTTTTCTCAAGGGATGACTTACAGTATCCTGTCTTTTTCTTAGCTACAGAAGTGAGCAACCCTCTGTGTTGCCAAACAGCAACAATTTTTTTTCTCTATCTGAAATTCTTGTGATTTTTTTTTTTTTTCAGATTAGCTTTAGTGAAATGGAAAAGTTCTGAACACAACAACAGGAATAAATAAGCTTAAATACTGCTGTCTCCAGTGAGGTTGTCTTAAATAAAAAGGCTCAAGGTTCACATCTGAAAGGTGATGGTTGGGTTGTGACTATAGAAAGTGACCTCTGAGTCCTAATCTGCAATTTCTGTGGTGAAGCACGGATTAGAGTTATAAGAGTTAAACAAAATCTGATTTCTTGAAATTATGCAAAATCAAGCCATTTCAAAACAACTGTTGAGGAAGTCTTCTTGTCTGCAACCATTCCATGCAGAAATTTGATGAGACAAAGGCTAAATTTAAGCACAGGGTGCTGAATTTTGGAGCAGGGAGAACCTCTCTGGGATAGATGTTCGAGCTCTGTGGAGTTATTTCTGCTGAGAGCAGCCTTCAGGGAGTAGCTCAGCTGCTGAGTAAGCAGGCCAGTAATTAAGCTCCAGATCTCTTCTGGTTGTTTATGATCACAGTCATCAAAATTAAAGGCAGGCTAATTCTTTTGAATTTTGGTAAAATAGCCTTACCTTTTCAAGCCACAATGGGAGCAGTGGTGCCTGCCCTTGTTCTAGAAAGATGTGATGCTGAAAAGTGGCAGAAACAAACTTCTTAACATCCACTTGTAGATGTTAAAAAGGGCATTCTTTATTCAGCATGTTGGACATTTGGAGGATAACTCCTCTAATTGAACGTGCCAAATGACAGATGGACAGGGTTTTTTATTACACATGCTCTTTACATATTCATTAGGTAGTCTTGTTTACTTAATACATATTTACTAGTTTGCTCTACAGAGTCACACTCCTACTGGAAGTCCTTCTTTGGTCCTTCTGGGTTTTCATTATCCTCTTGGACCTCAGTTCATGAGCAGGCACAGCAGCACTGTGTTTCACCACTAAAACCTTACATTTGTTCTTTATTATGTCTTGTTTGGCTACACAGAACTTAGTTTACATCCTGTTTATTTGAGTACATCCCTTATTTGATTCTCTAAGAATTCTCTAAGATTATATTGTTCCTTATTTGGGCATTCCAGGATACTGAGAGAAGGGTTTCTATTTCTCCTGTCAGAATCATTTTGATTATTTGGCAGAACTAAATCTTGGCAGTTAACTTTAGAGGGATGAAACAACGATTTGTCCGATTCTGAACCAGTCTAATGCCCAAAATCAGAGACAGACTTGCACTGTAATTACATGGAAAATTGTGCATTACAAGCTGCAATAGAGATGCTTTCAGTAGTTAATTGTTATGCAATTCAGGTAAGCTGATTTTTTTCAAGCTGTGAGTACAGATATCACCAGATATGGTATATGACACAAGGTAACAGTTTTATATCATTAATATGTGTCCCATCTGCAAGACATTTACATTCCTTGTCAAGTGTAGCTCATGGACGCATTCCAGTTTCTGAAGCTCTGGTTACATTTTAAAAATTGAATATTTTTGCATTTGTTTGCACTCCTTTGTGCAAACATTCCTGTTCATGAATATTCAAAATAATGAATCTACTGTCAGGAATACTGGTAAAATAGCAAATTATAAACTAATAGTAGAAAGTATTGCAGTGCTTCAAGAACATAACCATGGGAGTTACCTCCATGTGAGCATGGAGGAGGAATGATTTCTTGCAAGAATATTGAGAAACAGACAAAATTTCTGTTTGGAATTTTTTTCATAAACCTCCTTTAGGAAAAAAACCCACACTGAATTGTAAAAAAGAAAACAAAAAAGAAACAAAAAAAGAAAAAAAATTACTTTCCTTCAGAAAATTCTTATTTTCATAAATCCCTTCAGCTATGAATCTGACAGCATCTCAGACATATCATCACTGTGAACAATTTTACACAGGTATAGGAATAATGTGAAAGCAAATGCAATGCAGCAATAATATTACATCTTGAAGGCTGGTTTCCAAGGCTGCTTCTTTGGTGCTTGGTTGAGAAGAGCAATAGAAGTCTCAGTGTGTTTTAGGCAGGGAACAGATGAGAAGGAAATTCCTTTGCTTTGCCATGTTATAACTGCAACTTCAGGAGCAGTTTTTCTCCCTCTAGGGCATATTCTGAAATCTCCTGATGATGTATGATGCAAATGTTGGGGGTTTTGGGTTAGGATCCTCTTTCTCCACGCTGTCTTTTCTTTTACAGAGCCCATTTCCATCAGGTGTTTATACCAGCCAAGATTAGTTTTGATTGATTCTTTGACTCTTTTGTCCCTTTTCACTTTTCATTCTTCATGAAGCTGAATGTTATTACTTAGCATCCCATTCTTTTTATCATCCTCATTTCATATCTGTCCATCAGCATTAAGTACTGTCAGGTTTAAGTCTTTGAATGATCAAAGCCTTTCAACATCTCTCTGCAGCATCTGGTTTCCTTTGTTATCCATTCTTTCAGTGTTCCTATAATTCATGCAAGATGCAGCTGCTTTTTTAGTCCTTTCCCTGTGCTTCATGTAACTCTGTTATAAATTTGCTAGGCCATCTTTCCATTCATTTCATGATTCCCACACCTCAGATTTTGATATTAACCTTGAGTATGTGATTTTGTGAAAAATGCTTTCTGAAGTGAAAACCACTTCATCACATCAAAAGGAAGTCTTCTGATACCTGTTAAAACATGTCATCTTTTTAATCTTGAAGGTGATTGTGTTCATCATCTGTAACTATTGGCTTGCTGGAGACAAATACAGCAATCAGAGCAAAGGATATGTCTCAAAACTGTGAGTATCAAATCCCTCTCCCATCCCAAGGAATGAAGAAGGTTTCTTCTTGCCATTCTGGAATTGAGAGCCATTGTTTTAATGGTCTCACCTCTTAAAGCTCCCTTTTCCAATGCCATGAGGTGCTAGTCCATCTTTTTGTATCTTGACCATCCTCTCTGTGTGAATCTGCGGAAGGTTTGTCAGGGCTGGACAAACTCAGCTGTGGGGGGAATCAGTAGATCCGGTCCACAGGATGTTTTGAGTAGGGATGCAAAACAGTGCTTAAGCCCAGGTATGTCAGGGTGCAAATTGGCTGTTGCCATGATCTTCATGGAAGCTTTAGGGCAATTCCGAGAGGAAAGTTTGGACCCTTAGTACGGTTACTTGTTCTGCAGTGCTACATTCCCCTTGCTAATGCTACAGAGCAGTCTGAAGAGAGACAGGCTTATTTTGCCCTTGAGTACCTACTTCAGAAATTGAATAATTTACGTGATTTTGCCTTTAAAGGTGCAAGATGTGATTTAGTTTTGTTATTTGCTTTTTAATGCATAACTGTCCTGCTACGCTTTATTTCACAGTGCTGCCTATCCAGGTATGTATTAACCAGATTTAACTACTAAACACCCCTGTTCTAAGCCTCAATATGCCTCTTTGCTAAAAGTGGTGCAGTAAAACCCAGTGTTCTCAGCAAACTTTCTGTGTTGAAACACTAAAGTTTTGCATATGTCTAATATATTTTCACTTGGATCTTAGAACTCTCATAAAGTATTTGCTCATGTTGCCAACTTTACTTGTTCCCCTAATACAAAGAATCCTAGTTATTACTTTGTCTGACACTCAGGGCAATGAATTTCTTGGTAATTATTGCTCTTACCCTTTGCTTTCTTCCCTCACATAACATTACCTAACACTTTCTGTAGTAAACCAGAAAAAGCTTAAATATTATCCATGATTCACTGTTTTCTGCCAGAGCTAAACTTTACTCTTCTTTCCACGTCTGACTGGTTAAGATGCTCACTGCACTTCACACCAGTGTGGCCAGTATGAGCAGAAAGGAACCTGCCTCTTGATTGGCCAGTAATTTTTGACACCTACTACTAATGGCACTTGAATTAACTATCTTGGACTTACGTGAGTATTTTGAACCACAATCTTATTTTTCAGGTTAATTAAGATAAATAGATGTATTGTTAATGGAATATGACCAATATAACCAACATTGTTAAAGGAACAAGAACCACTGCTATATTATGTATTTACTGAGTACTGTAAAATTCTGTTTGAAAATCAATCCTTGGACCATTCATGGATGAAACTAAACCAAACTACTGCAGGTTGTCTTAACAGGATTGCAAAATACTGAAGCTTTACCGTCTTAAATAAGGTTTGTGGAGAAAGGCAAGATAATTATTTTGCCCTGAAGAAATTTGTATTGTTTCACTCCAGTCATACTGACTTCTCTGTCATTCCACACAGAGAAGGCAAAATTTGTGTAGTCTCAGCATAAAGCAACAAGAAATCACAGAAGATCAATCTTTAAAGGGTTGCACCTGTTGACAACAGTTCATGTGAGAAATGTGCTCTGCTTTGTGGGGCTGAGAGTACTTTGTGGATGGCTATGTTTGCATATCTGTGGAGAAAGGGACTTGCTAAAGAGTTAGAAAATGTGTAATTTAAGGTGTTATGAACTTTTTCCGCAGCAAAAATGAGTTAAGATTGGGAAATGATTATTGTGGGAATTGTTTGCCCATTAAATCTGAGTGCTGGATCGCTCCAAAAGCCTTGATGGAAAATTCCATACTTGCAGAAATTGTGATAAGAAATGTTTCTTCTTACCTTCCCTCTTCAAACCTACATACTCCAGAAATTACACTGGGCTGAAATATAGGATGAATTATATTTTGGATTTGATTTGTGGCAACTTTAAGATGTACTGTCTCCTGGAAGCTAGAAATATGACCTTTGTTCAAGTAGAAAATAATCTTCATCTGTTTGCAGTAGACACTTTAGGAAGGATAACAGGAAAATCCATAGTGATCACTAAATTAACTATAAACCTTCACAGAAAGACCTTGGTGCAATATTGAATGGTTATCAGAAAAACTATCCCAGCTCAATATTTTTCAGCAGCAGAATAAGCAAGCAAATGAAAAAAGAGACACGAGGAAGTTAAAATAGTTGGATGATTAAGAGGAATAAGATGAGAAATAACACTGGAAATATGAGTAAGCCATCATGTAAATTGGACGTGTCACTGGCAGCCTCACCTACAACAACAGGTACTGCTCTACTGCTGTGTCTCAGAAAGGATTTCTCTAAAATAAGTCATTCAGAGAAGTAGACAGCCTTAGAAGCATGAGAAACTTTCACAGATTAAGAGAAAGAAAAGAGGAAAAGATTAAAAGCAAGAAAAAACAATATTTCTGTAACACATCAACAAACAATAAAGGAAATGTTTCCATTTCTGTTCACTCTCCACAGGGTGCAGGAACAAGTAACTGTTGTCCAATGAAATTAAAAAGCTACAAATCCAAAATGGAATTATTTTTTGACAGATAATTTGGAGTCCTATTGCTACAAAGATTTGAAAAAAAATTTTTATTACAACTACCTGAACGTAAAGGGCAAAATTACCCAATCAAAGAAGAAAGGAGAAATCCATATTTTAGTCAGAGAGGAAAAATAATTTTGGGGTTTGTTTTTAAGGACACCTCTTTTCAGGAGAAAATTTTGACACATGCTTCACTCAACATTATGATCACATACAATTTGTATATATACTCAAACATTTTCATGAATCTTAGGTAGATTAACCAGATATTACCTGTTGCCTCACCCCAGGTTTTTTGTGCCTCAGGACAATTATCTGTTTCTGGCTGTACTTAACATGCATAGTTGGCCAGGGCTGATGTGACTGTATTTTCAAATTTTTTTGAAGTAATTTGTGGCTTATAAGGCATGATGAAGCTCCTAGCTTACCAGTCTTCTGTGCTCTTTGCCAAAAAACTAAATGGTATATCTGAGGCCATACACTTGCTTCAGTGCTGTGGAGAAGACACCTTTAGTTATACCTATAATGGTTGTTTTTACATTAATCAAGAACAAACCATTTGCTTTGCATTTATTATTACTTCCTCACACAGAAGTAGTATGAGTGTAACTTTTATAGCTAATGCACAATGCCTAAATTTTAAAATAATTGAGAAGAAGGCTTCATTATTCAAAAATAGATATTTTAATATAGATTTTATCAAATTAATAGTATCTTCATTTGTGGATATATTCACTATAAATAGCTTAATCATTTTTCTGATGCCAGAGTGTCTCTTATCTGATGACTTCTTATGAGCACATTAAAAAAATAAAGTGGCATATTTGATAAGTCCCTGTGGCTTCCCTAAGGAGGGGAGAAAATGGAGTGCAGAGGGATTAGAAGTCTGATTAGTGCATAATGAGGAACTTCACTTTCTAAAATAAAATCAGAGTAATTATAAAATGACACGTTCACATATCAATACAATGATTTTACTAAGGTTGCCATAGAGCTGGAGATCATAACGTGGAACTACCATAATTTCTGACACCACAGCAAGACCTTTGTGCGTGTTCCTTCATTTTGCAGTTGTTTTCCTTGGCGCTGCTAGCTCTTTCTTCCTTTTGCTTCCTGTAGTCTTTCTCTGACTCTCCCCTGTGTTCTGATATGGTTTTAAGGAGGTATATACCAATGACATTGCTCCTTTACCCGTGACATGTTGATAGAGCCACCCTTACAGACACTTGGCTTAGAGTTTGTGTCCTGAAGGCATCCTGGCCACAGCTATGGTCTGGAACCATAACATAAGTATTGAGGTAACGCATTCTACCTGAATTATGACCCTGAGCCCTAATCTGGATGGTGACTTCACTTATTTCTCTTTTTCTGGGAGGCCATGTTTGTTAGAGAGACTCAGTGCACAAAATAAGCTTACTGACTTTAAGTGAAGCTGAATATCCTCATGGACAAAGACAACATGAAGGGTCAGTGCTGCTGTCCACAGGAGTCTTGCCCTGATGAACTGAATTGTTAATTAATCCTTCTGTCCAAATAAATATCTGACCTCTCTCAGCATAGAAAGGGTAAAATGTCTGCAGGGTCTTTTTTTAATTTTTTTCTTTTAGAAAAATTTCCTTGGATATTCTAAAACACTAAAGCATGTTCAGCATAAAACCAGTAAAGGCTAATTCTGTTTTTGTTGTTTGGATGTTTATTCAAATCTCTTTAAATATGGCTATATTCAATACAGTAAACTATTCAGTACTGTTTGGCACGTAGCAACTTTTTTGCACCACTATGTTATTACAACCTTATTATTGCTCTATAACCTTAAAGTAGGACTTAGATCTACCAAGGTCTTTATCAGGCAAGAAAAGAAGAGGGAATGTAAAATCTGTTCATGCTGAGGTTTCAGTTCCTGCAGCCTATCTTCCAGAAATACTTAGAAGGATACTTTTAGAGATCCACAGCTATACAATATCTGGTAGAAGGATATGATTTATAATTTATATATATATATGTATTTACAATTCTATACTACTGTAAAGATGACCCCTTCACATTTACCTTCTTGTTTATTCATAATATCCCTATATTATTCCACCTGGAAAAGAAATGTGTCAGCACTGATGAGTAGAGTAGTCCGACCCCACATATATCTTGTAACCATGATGAAGTCTCGCTTTCTTATTTAGCCTTAAATAAAAAAAAACTATAGAAGTGGCATAATGCAGCAGAGGTAACTACAGATTTTGCACAAACATAAGCTGTAACACTGTCCTATGAAAAAACTCCAACATACATATATATAGAATTAGTGCTTAAATGTGTTACAGCATTGCCAGGCATTTTTCTGCCTGTGCATAAAGGGAAGTTGGAAGGAGGACTTGGACAGCAAACACTTTCACAGAACCTCTTTTGCATCTCTCTACAGAGCTAGAAAACTTGTATCTCTGCTGGAAGTTGCCAGACCCTTACCTTTATTTTGGCACCACTTGTTCTTGCTGGTTGCAGCCTCTCTGTAAGGAACCTTTTCTCTTCCCATGTACCAGAGACCATCTTCTTCACAGCTTATTTTGCAGACTCCTTTCACAAGGACATGTAAGTCCCTTTGCCAATCCCCCAGAAAATAATTTTATTTTTCATTCCTTGGGTCCATACGGGTCTTGCCTGGATCCTACAGAGATTTGACAGGGCAAGAGGAATTTGCACACACTTACCAAGAAGAAATACATGTAAGCAACTGAGCTTCAGTAGGTGGAGGACATTACTTTTTCAGTTATTCCCCTTTAATCCAATTCTTGACTTTGCTCTACTCTTTTGTACGTGACAGGCATCTGTTTTCTATGACAGCCACTTTCTACCCATTCAAAAGCTTATGTGCTGATACACTTGCTACCCCAATGATGACAAAAGCAGAAGTTAGCCTAATTTCCTTAATTAGGCCTGCATGCCTCTATTTAGCTCAGCTGCTTTGAGGAAATCAGTCTTCCAGGTGAGCCATTTCCTGTATAGGCTGCTGCCCTACTCTCTGGAGGCCTCTTCTGAGCCAGGTAGGGAAGCTGGTTTCTTTTTTGTTGCCCTTTGCAAGCGAGGAGAACTGTTGTGCGGACAAAAACTAAGTGGGACACATCAAAGGCTGTTTTAGCTTCTTTCCTCATTAGTTTCCTCGGTTAAAAGAGAGGGGAGGAAGCCTTTTCTTTTTTTACAGTTTTTCCTAAGGACTGGTTGCCACTGTCTACTCAAGGCAGGTCTGAATGGTTCTGTGTCTTTATTTCTCTTTGTTCTGGATAGGGGCTAAGATTTATGCACAATCTTCTTATTTACTGCCACGTTTTGGAATAAAACCGTTGAATACTTTTCATTATTGTGTATTGCAGAAATATGACTCGAAAGTTCTTGTTGCATTAACTTGTACAGATCTTGTAAAAGTGGATTTTGTTTTCTTAAACTGCAAATGCAGTAGTGCTTGTACTACAGACACAGTTAAGGCACTTGCTAAACTGAGTAGCTTGGTTCTTACTTGCAGAAGACATTTGTAAAGCTGTGAGCTTAGGTACTGTCCTGCTTTCAGCTGGGATAGACTTCGCTTTCTTCTTAGTAGGTGGTACAGTGCTGTGTTTTGGACTTAGTATGGAAATAAGGTTGATAACAAGTACCTAGTTAAAGCAGGCTGGTTTGGAGGTAGGTCAGTTAAACTACTCACTATTATCACAGCAGGTTTTTCATGGAAACCTTCTACTTGCTAGCTCAGGGACATGCTTTGCCTATGCTTGCCTTGATGCAGAGCTCCCACTTCCCTTCCCTCCTGTTTCTGATCGAGATGTAGAAACAGGGGTTCCTTCCTTCCCCCTAGTCTGGAGAGGGAAGGAAGAACAACCAATGTCTTGGATCCCTGACTCCATTTCTGGACAGGGACACAGAAAGCAGGGAGGAAGCTGCAGGAGGAGAGGTCTGTTGGGTAGGCAGACCCTTCAGGCTGTTGGTGGAATCCTGCTAGTGGACGAGCAAGAAGCACGTCTTCTCACTAAATAAGATGGATGGATTACTTCCCACAAGTATGTCTAGATTTACTTCTTGATGCATTGTACGTATCTATATGCTCAACGAGTTACAAAACAAAAGCAAAGGAAGCTGTTATTCTGAAGGAATTGGAAGACAATAATGCTGAACAAAGCTGCCTAATTAACAAGACTGTGAAGTAACTGGAGTAAATTAGCAGAGACAATTAATTTACACTGCATCAAAATACACATTGGAATGCTGCACAGCAAATGCGTAATTTTCATCTCTTATTGCTCAAAAGAACTTTTGGGACCTGATATTCAGTTTACTTTCACCTGATCCCTGAAAAGCATATGGAGGCTTCTGGTGTTTTCAAATTTTAGTGTGTGATGACTGGAATTTAAAGTATTTTTCTGTTTCAAGAGTGTGGAGTGTAATCCCTGAGCAGCAGTGCATCAATAACATTAGTTTCTTCTCTCCAAGGCTAAGATTTTATAATCTGAAGTTGGACGTGAAGGAATGCTGGCGTTGGTAACTCTTTGTGATCTTCTCTAGGTATAAGATTCTTTTTGGTGCAGAATGTAGATAAGGCTTGAAAGTCAAATAAAGGGTTGTTTAAACTAGGACAAATTTGTTGCTGTAAATGAAAATGCTCAGATCCAGTGGTTAATTTGAACCTTGTCTCTGATGCACCCTCACAACAGAAGCTGGGGCAGTTTAGTGAAAAACTTAACTATACCAGTGTACTACAGACTGGGCCCATGATTACTCCATGCTAATTACAGTGTAAATTGCAAGCATTGCACATATTTAGATCACCATCTTTCTGGCCTTAACCAGTTGTCTTCTACTAGAGGAAGGTAAGTTAGGATACCTCTGCTGAGTTCCTTGGTGGTATTTATTAGATTGTCAGCAGAGGATTTAGGAATACTAAAGCTTCGCCTGAATGACTAATAAAGTGCACCTTAGAAAGGCATGTGATTGAATGTAAACCAACTTGTTCCTTCTTCTGCACCACCTTATTCTCATTAACAGTTTAATAAAGGCAAAATGCAGCAGCTCTTCTCCATGTAACCACCTGTGTCACAAAGGCGTCTTAAAGACCAAGCCCAACTATCGCAATCACCAAAGTTAAATCTAAAGTGGGTACATAAGCTACATAAATATCCACCTGAAGTAAGTGTTGCCTCTGAGGAAACCTGTCTTCAGATTAATGGCTTTGGTGCTTCTGTGTATTTGCAGCAAGTAATTCAAGGTGCCTACTGTTTTAATAATGACTGGTAATAGTAAAGCAAAGCCCATCCTTCAGTGTATTAAATGTTTAGCACTGTGGTGAGTAATGAACAAGTGCATTTAGCTGGAAGACCTATGCTACTGTCCCCTCTAATGCAAGAGTGCCTTTGAAACTGCTGCTATAAATTACATTAGGCAGAATACATATATTAGTAGACTTGGGTCATTTTCTAAGTGTGAATTTGTTGATGCAAGTATAATGCTTTGTAATTGGGGACATCCTCTTTGGGCATGCTCTACTTACTATAAAAATGAGGTGCTTCTGAGAAATAAAATAAAGGAATGCCTGCTTTTCCTCATTTGAATAGCTCTGCAGAGAATCTGAATGCTGGAGTTGCCACTTGCACAATAATGAGAGGCCAGTACTTAAACTGTACCAGTCTATTCTGAAGTCTCACATGCAATTGCATATAGGTGCCAGAGGCAAGAGAAATGTTTACTTTGAATAAGAGCTCATTGATTTTCATTTCTTGACTGGTTAAAAAAAAATACAAAAACCCTAGGTGGAAAAGCATAGCAACTGCTTTGAACAGTTTTGTAGTTGTATCTTTTGAAATGACTGGTTTATTTGCTTTAAGTAAGAAAAGAAAAAAGAGGAAGGAAGTGCCAAGATGTTTTCCACTTTCTTGGTGGCTTTTACATTGTAATGCCTACTAGTGGCTTAAGAAATCTCTTCTGAAGAAGATCATTGCTATTCTTTACCAGTATTTCTTTAGGAACTGTGAGTCTGAGTTCCTTTTCTTTTACTAAGTCTTTGACTCCACCAATAGAAATTACACTTTTGACTTTTTTTTACTATGATGTATCTATTTTGCAGTAGGAATCAAACCAGTAAAAGTCACAGGAACATAAGTGAGAAAAAGATTTTGGTTTTTGATAAAAACTAAGTGGCTGAATAGGTTTTTAAAGTTGACATCATTAAACAGGCTTTTTTTTTTTTTTTTGGTAAGAAGGATGTGGAGAAGATTCAGTATTTTGCAATCATTGCTTAATTGAATTGATGTTCTAATTCTAAAAGTACAAAAGATTTAATCAGGATTCATTTTAGTATAATTATTTAGTAAGCTTTAGTGCTGGAAGAATGAATTTAAGTGGGAATGAGACATTACTTCATTCAACTGTGAAACAGAACTCTTGAACTTGATGAAAGGTTTGACCTTCTTTCTTTTTATTAATCTTGTTTTGCCTTCGGTACTTTGTGTGGCCAAAAACAGAAGAACCATGATGCTGTATTTAAGGATAAGTTTCCTCCAGAAGCAGTGCTGGGAAATCACACTGGAAAGATATTTAATGTCATTGGAAGGGTGGAAATCGAGATATCCTCATGTCATTCTGGGTAGATTCTCCTAAATCAAAGACCATACTTCCACAAAATGAGGGGAAATATTCAAGAATGAGTTGGCTTGATATGATCAATCTCTGTAGGCTTTGACTCATTCATGGGGGATGGAGTGTTGTGGTTTGAACTGTTGCTGTCTCCTGGTTGTTTATTACTGTCCTTTCACTGGAGATTGCTGCACTCACTGTTGAACTGGCTAAAGAAAATGTGATTTTATTTACAGTTTTGGTGAGTATGCAGGTGGGAACTGCAGGATTGGAAGAAATGTGCATCCCCTGTCCTTATGGCAGGAGATGGAGCAGTGACCTGCAGCATAGGTGAGGCAGGGAGCCAACACAGTGGGGCAGCTTGGTGCTGAGAGTCTGTCAGAGCCCCTGGCTTGATGGATTGGGGACAAGCTCCTCAAAGAACAATTTGCCAACTGCTGTGGCTTGGCAATGCCCATCAACCCAACAGCTCACCTAGGAGACCAAAGCACTAGAAGCAAATGAGGCATAAGTTGCCTGAAACTTATTTTGAAAATCTTAAAAAGCATTATTTTGACTACATCCACCTTGTTTCCCCTGGATCAAGATGAGAACAAGTATCATACCAAGGTACAAGGAATTAAACTCTTCTTTTGTGACATTTTCTTTTAATTTTTATTTTCTTTGCAAAATATTCTAAGATGGGACTTTGAGATCCACCAAACCATACTTACCAATGTTCACTGAATCATAGAATATGCTGAGGAAAAGGGACCCACAAGGATCATTGAGTCAAATTCTTGATCCTACACAGAACCATCCCCAAGAGTTACACCATGTTCCAAAGAGCATTGTCCAAATGTTTCGTGAACTCTGGCAGGCTTGGTGCTGTAACCACTTCTCTAAGGAGCCTGCTTCAGTGCCCAAACACCCTCAGGGTGAAGAATCTTTTTCTAATATCCAACCTAAACCTTCCCTGACGTAACTTCATAACTTTGGTCCTGTCACTGGTCAACACAGAGAAGAAATAAGTGTCTGGCCCTCCTCTTCAATAGCAAGTTGTAAGTGCAACAATGTCTCCCCTCAGTCTCCTCTTCTCTAGGCTGAACAGAACAAGTGTCTGCAGCCACTCCTCATACGCTTTCCTCTCAAGGCCCTTTATGATCATCATCGCCCTCCTTTGGACACTCTCCAATAGCTGAATATCTTTCTTATATTGCAGTGACCAAAACTTCTCACAATATTCAAAGTGAGGCTACCCCAGTGCAGAGCAGAGTGGGACAACCACCTCCCTTGACCAGCTGGTCATTCTGTCTCTGGTGTCCTCCAGGACACAGCTGACCCTCCTGGCTGCCAGGGCACTGCTGACTCGTATGCAACTTGCCATTGACCAGGACCCCTCAGGCTCTTCCTGCAAAGCTGCTGTCCAACCTCTCCTTCCCCAGTCTGTACACACAACCAGGGTTACCCCATCCCAGGTGCAGAATCCCCAGTTTTCTTTGTTGCATTTCATATGGTTGCTGATTGCCCAGTGCTCTAATTTGTCTAGGTCTCTCTGCAGGGCCGCACTGCTTTTGAGGGAGTCCTGCCCATGTTTGTTTGGGAAAACAGGTAGACCTGGGATTAGAAGAGTGATAACAGAGGCTATGTCTGGTAAGTCCAGAGCAAGAGGCAGCTTTGCCAGGGAAAGCCTCCTTGTGAATGTGGAATAATTCCTGGGAAACCCATTTAGCTCTAGCTAAATTGTTGTAGCTGAAAAAAGAGGCTGTTAGAAATAAAAATAACAGTATCTTATTGAATATTTCAGATGGAGTAGTTCACATAGGCAGCTGAAGTTAAAAATAGATCTCAACTTTAGTCATCTGAAGGAGATAAAATTGGATAGTTATTTTGGGGTTTAAAATTTCTAATGGTATCACCAGTAGGAGGAAGTTAGTATCACCTCAGTTTGTCAAGTATTTTTCAAGATGTTTGAGAGGAAAGGTAAGACAAAATCCCTCAGTGAGAGCTTTCATAATTTCCTTTGTTTGCGTTCTGAGGACATCTGATTTCTTAACTTATAAAGATGCTCAAGTGGCTTTAAGTACCCCACCAAGCCCTTGCGTGCTATAGCTGCATAAACAGTTGAGCAATAAATACTGACTGGAGCTTTTAGGAGTTGTGAGATGCTGCTCCTGCATCTGTTGGTCGATATGTCTCGGCCAAGCTGAGATTTGTCTTGGTGAAGTGCAAATTTTCCTTGCTTGTGCTAATGAATCTGGAAGCTGAATGACAGGTGGTTTGGGGGAAGACCGGGCAATTTTACTTCCAAGCATAACTGAGCTGCTTCAGCAGGTCACAGAATTTCAGAAAGCAATCTGGGTAGTTAATGCTAATGGCAGCTTAGCTGTCTCTTCCAGAAGTTCATTCTGAGTCTTCTCATTCAAGCATTTATTCAGAGGCTGTCTAAATCAGAATGCCTGATTAGTTGCTGGATTCCTACCAAATATACCTACCTTTTCTGACACTGGTGTCTGTGGACAGTGAGATGTCTGCTACTTGTATTAGTGCTAACTATATTTCTAATGCTCCTAGGGATCTAAATCAGGCAACTCAATGAGATTTTTTAGAAGATGCTGAAGATTTAATGTTTAATATTACTGCGAGCATTTCCTCTGTGGCCCCATAGTCTAGATTTGGTCTTTGTTTTTCACTAGCTCTACCGTTGCAGTGAGTGACCCTGAGTGAAAAATTACTCTCAATGCGTCGTTAAATTGCGGTGTGTCAGTGTATAAACAGGTACTTCCATTACAGGTCTTGAGTGTATCATCATCTGTGTTTTTTTGATTGTGTCTGAGCAAATGTTCTTGCCCTAAAGGGGTCAGCACTAAAAATAAACATTTCACACGGTAAATTACTGCAATTCAACTGCTAAGTTCTATGAAGGAAATGAAAAAGAACAAAATAAACTATACTGCTGTCCTTGGCCATTGCAGTGAAGAATGAAAATCACACACCGAGGAGAGGAACAATGAGGAAAGGCAATACTGGAATGTTGCATCACAAACCAAAAATACCTCAAAATGAAATAGAAATACACTTTTGAAACACTTCAATTTGTGTCTTTCATTGGCTCTATACTGGGTTGCAGGAATCCTGAGGTAAAATTTAATACAAAATGTCCATCAGAAGAGTGGTGAAAACCCCACCCGACCTTAAACTTGTTTGTTTGTTTGTGGGTTTTGTTTGTTTTTTTTGAGTAGTGGTTTTGTTTGTATTTGTTTGAGTTTTGGGGGAGTGTTATTTTTGGATTTTGTGGGTTTTTTTGTTGTTGCAACTTTTTCTTTGTTTTCTGTCAGTTTAAAAAATACCACATAGTGGAAATGAATGTCAATAAAAGACAATATGGAATTCTGAATCTGACTGCCCCAAATGGTATGCTCCCAGCTCCTCTCCTGGGAACTCAGCAGATCGGTACTGCATCATTTGCAGCTTCTGTGTGTTTCTTAAACCATCTCAGGACATGTCAAGCATGACAAAACTTTTGGACATACTTTGCAGAATACCTTATTTTGTTGTCATCTTTGGTGGCTATAATAGGCACAACAATAATACTTAACAGTTACAGTTCAATAGCTATTAAGGTTCACCTCTTTTTTGTGGGCTTCAGTCAAATGCTTACGAAGAAAAAAAAAATCCTTTGAGTTAATTGGAAACTGCCCATATTGTATGTCAAATTACATTTAGAGCACAGAAGTTTTTAACAACCAGTGGCCTGAATGATTGTTTGCACAATTCTTTCTGGAGTTAAAAGACTAGATCAACAGCAATCAGGAAAGTCTGATCTTTTAGTTTTATTTTAACTTGGACAGGGTTTAAAAATAAAAAAAAAAGGTATCTTTTAGAACAATAACAGAAGCTATAAATAAATTAGTCATGTAAAGCAAAAGTTTAAATCTATCAAAGAAATACTAGTCACTCAGCTCTAATCAAAGGTGTTAAAGCCTGATGAAATAGAGGAGAAAAGATATAAAGATCACTCGGCGTTCTTGTTAGGGAGCAGTTTCTGAAAAGAATTCACTACAGCTGCAGTTCAGCAAAGCACTTTCTGTTTGTACGTCCTTTTCATCTTCAATGATAAACCCACCCCTTATGTATACACTTATGGACTCCTGCATGCTGAACAGTTCTGTTAACTCAAAGCCTATATTATGAGGTCTTTCAAAGTGATGTTTAGAAACTGACATTTTATGTTTCTCTGGATGGGAAGACATGAAGCAGTATTTATTAGACTTTTGTAAAACATAGAGAACGAAAGAAGTGTTTGTGTTAAGATATTTTTGTACACAGAAATCTGAAGGTTTTTTCTTTTTAAAATAGAGCAGCGTTATCTTTTTTTTTCCCTTTCTGTTTTTGGTTTGCTATCCCCTTCATCGCATTATTCGTAGTCATTGGAGCAAATAGTTATCACATCACTTGATGTAGTTGTAGTTTTTTAGCTACAGGAGGAATTGTAGCACAGTATTTGTGCTACTTCATAAAGAAACATGAAGAATAGCACTCTCTCTCCTTGTTCATCAGCAGCTAAGTAAATGTGGTTCCAAGGAAACAATATTTGCATACTATTTTTTCCTTAGTTCAGGAGCTAAGGGATTAACAAAACTGATTTTTAATTCTCAGCCATCACCCAGAGTCTTTACATAGGTTGCTTTAAGTAGAGTGGCAAACAGGTTATTGAGTGATGAGGTTAAATATGAAGTGCATGAAGGAAATGCCTTCTGCTACTTACTTACATCAGTCTGCCTGTATATAAATATGTGAGTCCATTCTGGTAAAATGCTGCCTAGTGATATCAAACAGGGATTTTTTTTTTTTCTACAAAGTGCTGTAGTAGCTTTTCCCCGTTCTATATTTGCAGATAAAATATTCAAGTTTACATTAGCTTAAAAACTAAATTTAGAAATTTTTAGGATCATCTTCTGTTTAAGTATTACGTGCAAACTGCTGAATGCTGTAATATTAGGATCCTTTTAGATATAACAGCTACCTTGGATAACATTGGCCATACAGTGTTATTTATGTTTGTGCTCCCTACTAGAAAGCAGATGGAGTCTCCTTCTAGCAGCTTTACTGCTTTTTCACATGGGAAGCCCAGAGAGTAATTGTTGATAACTCTTCATCTGCCCTGCATTCCATTCCATCCTCCCACTGCTCGTCCCTGGACAGGGGTGAAATGCAGACTCTGCTGAATCCTTGCCACTGAGGGCAACTCAGTGAGGACTCTGATGCACAGTCCCTTCAACCTGCAGTTGCTGGAGGCATGGAGATGGTTTAGAGTTTGCAGAGAGCTGGGTGGTGGCTTGGTGAGAGCAAGGTGGCCAAGGCTCAGTTCAGACCCGGAGGCAGGTGGTGCACAGCATCTTTTCTCAAACAATCTTGGGTATCACCATGCTGGGTCCCTCCACACAGAGCCTGAGGGAAACTTCTGCAGCATCCCACTGTGTTCTGGCTTACCTGTGTAAGCACTTCCCCAACCTCCTGGATAGTTTTCAGGACTGCAAGGAGTGCGGGGCTACCATGGCAACACTGTCAGGAGAAGTAGAGCTGTCTATTTTAGGTGACTGGGGTTGAATGAAACAATTGGAGCAACTTTCTGGGAGGTGTTTTCTCCTTTAAAGCATGTGCCTGGATTCTCAGGTGGTTCCCCTCTTTCCCATAGTGTTTTATGTATGCGCAGTACCAATGAGGAAAACCTAACTTGTTTTGGTGTGTTAGTGTTCAAAGACATGCAACAGTCAAATTACACTATTTTACAAAAAAAAAAAAAGTAATTCCTTGAGCTGATAATTAGTTTGAAAGTAGCTTATGTATAGGACGTGACTGAAACTGACAGTGTAGTAAGAGAAAACAAATATGGTTTTTATTTTCCCAACACTAGTGCAGTTCCACAGGGCTCCACCTTGGGCCCTGTGCTGTTCAACATCTTCATAAACAACTTGGACGCAGGACTGAAAGGGTTACTAAGCAAGTTGGCTGAGGCTACTAAATTGGGAGAAGCTATTGACTCCCTCAGAGGTAAAAAGGCCCTGCAGAGAGACTTTGACAAATTAAAGGACTGAGCAATCACCAACTGTGTGAAGTTCAACAAACACAAGTGGGGATTCTGCACCTGGGATGGAGCAACCCTGGTTGTGTGTACAGACTGGGGAGGGAGAGGTTGGAGAGCAGCGTTGCAGGAAGAGCTCTGAGGGGTCCTGGTCAATGGCAAGTTGCATACGAGTCAGCAGTGCCCTGGCAGCCAGGAGAGCCAGCTGTGTCCTGGAGGACACCAGAGACAGAATGACCAGCTGGTCAAGGGAGGTGATTGTCCCACTCTGCTCTGCACTGGAGTAGCCTCACTTTGAATATTGTGAGAAGTTTTGGGCACCACAAAGTAAGAAAGATATTCAGCTATTGGAGAGTGTCCAAAGGAGGGCGATGATGATCATAAAGGGCCTTGAGAGGAAGGTGTATGGGGAGAGGCTACGGGCACTTGTTCTGTTCAGCCTGGAGGAGACTGAGGGGCGACCTCATTGCAGTTACAACTTCCTCTTGAGAGGAAGAGGAGGGCCAGACACTTATCTCTTCTCTGTGGTGACCAATGACAGGACCTGAGGGAATGGCCTGAAATTGTATCAGAGGGTTTAGGTTGGATACTAGAAAAAGGTTCTTCACTGAGAGGGTATTTTGGCACTGGAACAGGCTTCTTAGAGAAGTGGTCTCAGCACCAAGCCTGACAGAGTTCAAGAAGCATTTGGACAATGCTCTCAGGCACATGGTGTAACTCCTGGGGATGGTCCTGTGCAGGACCAGGAGTTGGACTTGATGATCCTTGTGGGTCTCCTCCAACTCAGGATATTCTATGATTCCATTATAACAGTTTATGATAAAATTTATCAGAAAATATTAGAAGTTTCTCTCTCTCTTTTTTTTTTTAATCTTTGTTTCATTTGTGTTTTTTATTTTTTTTTTCTTTTTTCCCCTGTAATTCAGATCCTCACCTCAAAACAATACAATAACACATTCATGCTGGAAAGCTCTTGGTGTTTTTTGGTTTTTTTTGATATTCAGCATCCATGAGGGGAAGCTGTCCCCTGGAACCCAACAGTGGCTAGTTACATGAGAAATCATGTCCTTTGCTGTTCATGATTATTTATTGATTAAAATACAATGTACTGAATTGTAAATTACCTCTTGGAGAGCTTGAATGCCAGATCATTATTTTAGAGCCTTAAAATACAGCAAAAAATTGGAAACACAATGTTCTGAGAACATCTACCTATTCTCACCTTCCATTTATAAATTTTACAGCAGCCGTTTTTGGTAATGGTAGACTGTGTTTGTCTTAATAGTGCAAAACCCTTATGGCTAAAAGCAAACAGGACATTTAGATAGAATTTTAATTAAACTTGGCTTTTTATCTTAATTGGGAAATACTTTCAGCGACAGCTTGAAAATATACCAGGAAAGCTTCCATATTGTTCTTATTATCTATTCAAGTCTCAAAGGAATTTTTCCATATTGTTATCCAGGGTTTATGTGAGGCACAGTTGCTTTCAGTCTCTTACTACACTTCTGGTGTTTTAATTCAAATGCCTCTAATTAAATCATTTTAAGATTCGCTTTCAACCTGTTAGAAATAAAATATATGTTGCCATCATAACAAATTAGGGTATTTTAAAGTTGAAATGACGTGTATCCTTTAGTAATTTAGACTTTAGTACTAACAAGTATTTTTTCTAGGGTTCAAGAAATATGGCCTGATGATTTAGAGGACCAGACACAGTAAAATAGGCTCTGTGTGTGTAAACAATTTTATGATCACTGATGGTTTAGGAATTTATTGCAACTATTTTCAACAACTTGATTTAAAGCATGTGTAAGAGAATGTTGATGAAACACCAAGTAATGGTTTAACAGAACCCAAGTGCATCATTTTATAGTAATGATCTGTATTAATGAATGGTTGATAAACACATTTATATGGAGCTTGCCCTGAAGCATTAACAGTAAAGATAATAGGAAATCTGTATAACAAATTTGTACAAAATCTTTTCGTAATTCAAGTGAGCCTGCTTACACCCCCCCTCCCACTGTAAATGCTTTTCCCCCGCAAATAAGCAAAATATAATTTTACTTGGATATTAAAATCCATCTACCCTGTATTTTCACTTTGTCCTAGCAACCTTAAAAGGAATGTGAGATTCCTTGTGCATGATCATTCCTCACCAGCTCTAGCAGTTCCACTTGCACAGATTGGGAATGTTTTTTGGAATGTCAGCCAGATCCAGGTTCCTTGGTGAGGATCTGTTCCCAGAATAGCCAAGAGCAGAATAACATGTACAGCTGTTGTTCAGCTTGGGGCAAACTGGATCTTCCTGAGAGTTTTGATTCAGGAGACAGTTACACGTGTTGACTAAAATAGGTCATCCTACAGTAGCTAAAAAGAAAGACATATCTGGTTTAATTTATAATAGTTGGGTTTATTCCTATTTTATTAATCTGAAATCATAATAGCATGAGCTAAATCTAATTACCAATGTAGAAATACTGTTGTTATCTGTATTCCTTAAAATGGAAGAGGTGTATACTTCAATTGTCTCACCCTGGAACTAGAAATGCCTTTGTCTGTCTTTTTACACAAATTATGTTAAGAGGAGAAAAGTAAAGTATATCTTTTTTAGAACTATATAAAGAAGAATATAATACACTGTAAATTACTGATACGGAAAAATTAAATATAAAATAATTGTGTAGAAATATTTCAAAAATTATTCATACTAATTTTTCTTTTCCTAAAAAAAGAAAAATTGTTTGGTTTAAGTTTTACCAAGAGTAATAGAACAAAGGCAAACAAGAGAACAGTGATTTTTTTCACTGCAGAAGAAAAGCAGTTAGAGACACCACATGAGAGAATAACTACACCAAAAGGCATTGTGTTGAATCAGAGATGTAGTACAAGAGAGATATAGTCTTGATATTTCAGGAGAGCCAGGTGTAGGAATAAAAATAACTTTATATATATTTGGCTTTGGTTATCTTGTGCAATGCCCACAAAAAACTAAAACATGTGAAAATTGCTCAGTACTAGTCTTTCCTAGGGATTTTTTTCCACAATGTATACTTCAGACTATTCTTGACAAAAAAAAAAAAAAAATCTTGTTTATGAAAATTCTTCCTAACTTTTCATCTGCACTGCTTTGTTGCCTTGAGTTTAAATAACAAATTTACCACTTCTTTCCTCCCTCGAACTGTGCAAAAGAATTCAGGATTACTACTCCACACTTTTAATTAACTAAATTAGATTGAAACTATAACCAGAAAACAGCTTTCTCTTTTTAAGCCTTTCATCTTGAGGTTGATCTAGGCTTTAAAGAAAACTCATGATATTCTTTTAATAATGCTGTCAGTAGGCAAATTTCCAAGGTAGAAGAATTGCAAGCAAAGCCTGTGTTACAGCACTTTTCATACTACTTCATCAAAACTATCCAAAGACTGAAAACTAAACCACTCATCCTTTCAGGTTGCAGGCATCTGACATAGTTGTATCCCACTACAGGATTATTGTGTGATGCTAGAAATTGGCCAGTGATGGTATTTTCCAACAGGGGCAGTCCATGCCTGCTGTTAAATGAGTTCAAGATTGAATTCCTTAGGGTTGCCTGCTGATACAGAGCGTGACATAACACAGTGTAAGTTGCCATTCATACACAACTGTGTTTAGTGTTACTCCTGGGTATGTTCTCTAAGTGTGTGTAACCTAGGTGACATTGCAAAGCAACCTCTAACAATCAATTTAAGAAGTCCTTAAATTTTTGAAATCCACTTGAAGCATTGAAAGGCTGTGTTTTAACCTGTGTCTAGTACAAAGACACTGAGGCAGATCTGTATGCTCCAGATATTAAATTCTCTTTAGGCATTGTGGGAATCCCTGTGTATCTAGCTGAAGGTTACCAGCACCAGATGTGTACAAAAGCTAAGAAAAACAATCCTCAGAAGTCATTCTCAAGTTCTATGGGACATACGGGCTGCAAGAGCAAGCTGTCTCCATAGACTGTGTTATTAGATCCCTTTGAAGCTACTGTCTGAGCATATATCTGTACCTTTTTGTTATTTTATACAATTGCTCTTCGGTTAAATTATTAGTCTAGGCTAGTACAGTATATAAAAATTACTCTTTTCTTTATAGCATCTCTCTCGGTGAAAGAAATAAAAAGTGCAATTTATTATGTATGACATTTACCTAAACTTTTCCTCTATATGAGTTTCACCACATGAAAATTCTATCAAGAAAATGAGCACTACACTGCCTATGTTAATCCTGTGTGAATCTGGAGAAGCTCCATTCAGGTTCATTGCAGGTTTAAAACACTGTAGTTGATAGCAGGATGTGTCCCATGGCTCCCTTTTTGTAACAATATTCTAAACTTATCATGTAATTTCACAGCTCTATGTGCTAAAAGTACACATTTGTATGCAATGATATTACACTGCCTTGATTTTTCTGGACTGAAAAAAAAACCTTATTCATCCAGAAATACATGGCAGAGGATGGTAAAAATTTATATTGTGTAAATTTGAAGAACTTGTCATTATTTTGCTGGTTAGTGCTACTGGGGAAACAATCTTTTAAGTTTTTTTTAAGGACCTGGGTACTCCTGTGTTAGAGACCATATAGGTAAGAAAAAAATATTTTAGCTCATTAATGTCAAGGGAGCATATGGTAATTATTTATTTATTGTCTATAACTATTGAGCCAGTTGTGTGGGAAATTAGTGGAAGATAAGTTTCAGTGAATATTTTGTGGTGAATGTTCTGAGAGTGTGAATCACAGTCTGTCACTGATACTATATTCTGAGGAAGATGTGTGCATTGCTTACTGTAAAATATCCCATCAGAGACAGGAGGCAGTGAGATGAAACCATCTGCTGTGTATGTGTGTGTGTGTGTGTGTGTGTGTATACATACACATATATGTTTATAAAAATAAAATCTCCTTTGACTTTTTAGAAGTTCAGTTTAGTTCAGTAGAACTATTTCTGGTGAAACGGATTTTCAGTCTGGTATTGTAGACTGACTGAGGGAGTTATCTGGATGATTAACTGCATCTCCAGATTCAGATATGTGCTGATCTTTCATTGGGATAATCCCATTTTAGAAACATGGAATCCCACCTCAGATGAGTATAAGCATCAAGAGAAGTGGCCCAATGGGAAAATAGTAATACTTTATTTATTTTTAGTACATTTATTTTAAATAAATTTTAAATAAATTATTATAAATAACCAATTGCTTGAATTTATAAATAAACAATCAGATTAAATTATCACTGTATAAATATATATCTAATTTTACATTTTTTTAAAAAGTATTTATTAATCTATTTGTTTATTTTTTTACTTTCCCCATAGTGTCTTTCTCTGTTTCGCTCACTTGGTTTGGTGTGTGTCAACATGGGTGCTGTCTGTGAGCATTAGATTTCTAAAATGAATTAGCAAGTGCTCTCAAGTGACACTGGTTTTTATCTGGATTAAGATCTATCTCACCCTTATTAGCTGTCTGGAGGAGATCCTGCTTAGCTTTTCTTTTTTCTCCCTCTCCCCTCCCTTCTAGGAGAAGTTCAGAAAGCCATTCTTTGTCCTGTAGATTTCTGCTGTAACCAGATCAGCAGATCAGCTTGCTTTCAAATTTCTGTTTTTCCTAAGCCTCAGCAAAACAGCAGAGAGGATAAAAAAGAGACATCTAATTTTCTTTGGAAAGAATCACACTATTGTTCTACTTGTTTATTCAATTCAGGTCTGACTTCATGTGACTGTAAAGGCTGTTTTTTTCTTTTTTTTTTTTTTTTTTTTTTTTTTTTTTTTTTTTTTTTAATCTTTTAGATTAACTGTTGTTTCACTGTTACAGAAATGACATGGTGTATTTGCTGGAAAGCCCTTCAAAGGCTTTGATTTAAATAAGCTGTAATGCTGCATCAGAAACTCTTACTGAAGTTTGAAGTAGCTTTTCCCACCCTCTTCTGTGTTCCATTCACAATTTGCATGTTTTGTCCTTCCCTAGCCACTGTTGCTTTTAATTCTTTTTTTATTTTTTCCCCTTATTTTGAAAATGCTGAGCAGAGTTAAATGTAAACCCAGACACTTTTCATTCACAGTCCTTAGGACTGTTCTTGGTTCAGGTGGGCTGATGTTTAACAGGGATAACTTTCTTCCTCTTTCTTTCTTACCTCTCTAGGAACAAGAACTAAGAGAAGATTAATTTTAGCAGTGTGATACCATGCCTCAGAGAAAACACTTAGGCTCAAATGTGTTTTCAAAAGCTGAATACATGTGAAAGGGCATTCCAATTATCTGATTCCCTCTTGATCCTAATGAACTAAGAGGAGTTTTATCCTGACGGACAGTGGTTGGCTGCCTGCTGTTCTTTCCAGATTGTTACTCTGTCTTACCTTCTACAGCTGCCTTCAGGCTGTCTGTGAAAGTTCACAGACTATAATTGTTTGGGTCATATATTAGCCTTTGTTTTACAAAAGAGGCTAAGCATTCTGAGAATTTCCATGGCATGCCTGCTGACTTCAATAATCTATTAAGAATTTTAGGTAGTCCGTGCTTTACCTTAATTTTTCTGTGCTAATGAGAGGATAAAGTCAATCCCATCATGACTTTGCAATGGAAATTGGAGTGAATAATGTGTTTGTAAAGCAGAAGCCAGGACTGCCAGCAGAGGAGAGAATAACACTTAATTTTTGAGACAATGTGACAGAGTAACTAGAAAGATGTTTTGGGGTTAGGAAGCCTGGCTGTGCTTCCCTCGATATGGCTTAAGTACCAGCCATTCAAATCTCTGAAGGCTGAACTGTAAGCATCTTTCACCAGGCACTAAAAACCCTGAAGCCACTGAGTATTTAAGTCTTGGATGTTCTGAATTATGGTTTTTTCTCTGCTCGTAGAGAATGGTTTCACATTTTGTTAAAATATACAAAGAATAATGGATTAAAAACATCCTAACACATAAGTACAACACATAATTACTAGCTTCTTTCTTTTTAAGGTGAGTAAAATACGATCCTTCTAAAGAAGAGCTTCAGGTCAAATTGATATAACTTTTCTACATCCAGCCTTGCAGAAACACGGGATGTAAATAGTTGTAGCAGCAATCTGCCACTGGGGAGCAATGACATGAGAGCATATATTTCTTGAGAGGTTTTGTTTGTACAACAGCTCCTCTATTCAGCAACCTTTAGGCAAGTTGCTTTCCTCCAGGTCTGTGTTTGAATTCCACAGCAAATGTCTTATTCATGATGCCCTTATTGCCTAGGAGGAGGACCTAGGGACAACAGAGCTCAACATGGGACACAGACATCAGTGACCACTTGGGTATTTTTAAGAAGTACTGGCCACAAGTTTGCAACTGGAAATTTTCCATCCTGAGAACAACCAGTGTGCCAGAAGCTTCCAAACAGACTCCCCCTGCTAGCATTTAGGCTAGTGAGTTTTTTACTGTGAACATATCAGAGATAAACACCTGTGGCAAACACATGTGTTCAGAGATCAAAAAGCATCTTGTTTGGGTTTTTCAGTGCTTGAGTTTTTGCCAGCATCGGCTGTAGTGACCAATCAAAGAATTGTTATGTAACTGTACTGGGATTTTTCAGGCCAAATGGGATAAACAGTGCAGAATCTATATTTCTGCTTAACAAGTTCATTTACAATTAAGAAAATGTCCAAGGGAAAATCCACCTCTGTTGTATAAAATTAATTATTAGTAATATTTTTGTAAATGCTCGATTCTACTCTCTCCTGGCTCAAGACACTTTCTTTCACTGTCTCACAATCTCATTTTCTGTCTTCAGTCTTCAAGTTTTGAGCCTTGTGCAATATTTAAAAAAACTGTGCACTCGCAAACAATTTTAATGTTTCTTTACCTTGGGGGGAGAGGGAAGAAGACTGTGATTTCTTTGTCAAGGAGCAAAATCATCCTGACTAAAAGTAAGTTGGATTTTAAAATCCAACAGCAATAACATACCGTGTGTTCTTGTAATGGAAGTTTTATCAATTAATAAGCTTACTACTCTTTTCCTGGATAGGTAAACACTGCATGTTCCCTCCCCATTTCCTTCTACTAGTTCTAAGATGTTCCTCACAGAAAGTCTTGGACCAACCTGAGCTTCACAAGGAGGCAGACAATCTATCAGCAGATCCAGTTTGCCCACAAATGTGGGGATATATTTTCAAAATAACTGTATGAGTGTTCTTGGGGCTGTATCTGCCCAAAAATTATCTTAGACAGATAGGTAGATGTATAGCTCCAGAGATGGCCCAAAAGATTATCAAATGCTTTTTAAATGCAAAATTTGTTAGGAAATCAACAGAAGCATTATCCGTCATCATGACAAATTCTAAACAAAGTGCTTTGAAAAGTTAATCTTTCTTATTAAAATGATAAATCTAGAGGAACATGTAACTTGTCATATTGGAGTAGGCTCATTTCTCCATTTGGTTTAGTATCTTGCATCAAAGCATATAATCAAATACTATAAACCTGTTGTGCCTCGCCTCATCTCATTAAACAAGTTTATTGAATACCCTCAAGTGTGAAGGTGTCTCAAATATCTTTGGAGCCCTCTCTCTTTGAGAGGACTAAAGAATTGTGTCTGTCTATGCTGCTTCATAGCCATTGTTATACTGACTGCCTCCAGGCATCCATCCCGCTGAAATCCACCAGCAATGCTTCCCTTAATGTAACTTCCACCCGTTGATTGAGTCCTGCCTGCTGAACACACGTCCCTTCAGACAGGACAAAATGTGCATGTCCTGACTGACTGCGATATCTGGAATTACCTGTGCTTTGGAGGGGATGCTGCACAGTCAGGCAGCCAATCTATGCAGTCTACAAGGCTGGTTGGACTCACAGTCCCAACCTTCTTTACAGAGTCCCTCATGGCAACAGATCCTGCTGTGGATATTTGTATAATTGTAGCAGATTAAAGCTCCTAAAGGTAAATATTGATGTCATGTATAGTCTTTGTACTCTCCTAGAGTTAATTGAAGGTGCTGTCAGCATCAGGTAGTTACATTGGGCTGTCGAAACCAAACTGTCATTGCTATGGGTTTATAATGAAATTCTTCTTTCTTCTCTTACGCAACCATAGACTGTTGCTTCCAAGTTATTCCTCATTCCTTTCCCTTTTTTGAAGGGGAACACTTCTATTTAATTGTAGCCCTAGTGCTCTGCTGTGTGATGTGCTCGCGGCTGCTGGTGACTGACACCACAGCCCCTCTAGGCTTTGTCCTGTTTGCTGTTGTAGTCCAATACTACTGCTTGCTATTCCAAGGCCACGGTCCAAAGTTTTGGGTCTTAAATGATGTCCTGGATCTACATAAGTGAAGAGAACCAACGGCTGAGCAGAATCTGTTAGGAGAGGAACAGAAAATGTGAGGGTGGCAGGGAGAAAGGAGTTATCTGAGTGGCTGTGCAAGGAAAAACTCTGTGAGCTTTGGGTTAAGGTTGGACTTGGTTCTTTGTGGTGACCTGATTTTTGTTTTATTTTTTTTCTGTTGTATTTATAAAACATGAGATGTTATTAAGGACAATGCGCCTAGTTCTTAGAAGTGCTGAAAAAACTCCTTACAGGCCCTGACCAACCAAGCTTCTATTTCTTGCCAACAGTTTTGCTTGTGGTTTGCCCCAGAAACAGAGATCTATTACAATTAAACAGAAATATGTTTGTAGGAAAGGATGTAGATGTTGAGTTGTTTTTTTGCCACAAACTGTTGATGTGCTTGTGTTCTGGAGAGGTTGGGGAAATGAAGGGAGCTACGGATTTTTCCGGGATGCGTTTGCCTTCCAACAGTTTTGTTTCCAGTTGTTAATTGTCCAGTATTTTTTCATGGTAATGTGAAGCAAATAATCTCATACGTAGTATAAGAAAATGAAAGTAATCCCAAAATATCTGGCAGAGACATTTTAATCCCAATTAAAACTGAAGGAGGAGAGAGAAAGAATTAAATACGTTTTATAGTCTTGATGTATTCCCCATCAAGGAGACTTTTTCCATTCCAGAATGCCCCTGCGTAATTTCTAATCAGCCTTTCAGCCTTCACCATGAGTGACAGGGCAAGGAGGAGAACGTCTGCTAATGTCTTAGGAGAATTTATTTAAGGTTCTCCTGAGCTGTGGAAGGGATTTGTCATTGTCAATATAGGTGACGCAGCTGATCAGCACCCTGGTCAGTCTTGTCATCAGAAGAGGAAATAGTGTACATATATGTGACAGAGAGAGGAGAGAGAGAAAAACTATTTCACAGAAAAATTATACTAATTCTAGCCATTTGTGTCTGTGTGTATTCTAGCTGTTGTTCCACTAATTCTTGGGGAAATAAAAATAAGAACCACCATTCAATTTACTCTTTAATTTACTTCACTGAGAACTTGGGAGATGAACCCGTGAGAGGGAGCATGCTAGCCTGGGAAAAAAAGGAATGCAGTAGTCATTTCCAAGCTATACTCTTTTATGCACCATGGAATTTTGTCAGTTAATTTCAGGAGATCCCAAAGAAACTGTAATAAGCAAACTTCTCATGTTAAGAGGTTTGGGATCTGTAAAGCATCCAGAATTCCAGAGGCTTATCTGAGTTTATCAGCAGTAGCTGACACTCTTTGATC
The DNA here is from genome assembly GCF_022539395.1 of Myiozetetes cayanensis. NCBI lineage: Eukaryota > Metazoa > Chordata > Aves > Passeriformes > Tyrannidae > Myiozetetes > Myiozetetes cayanensis. The sequence continues at coordinate 111,857,012 of NW_026086604.1, read as the reverse complement.
TCCCAGCTGAGCCCAGAATTGCTTTGAAACAGGTGTCTGTGTAAGGTTTTCCATTGCATTATGATTCTGATCAGCTTCAGGCTCTCACTGCACTTCTAATTTGATCTAAAAATACTTTTAGCTGATGTGGGCTATAAAACACTCAGTTGTAGGTGAGTTGGTACTTTCTTCCCTAATTGCAAGATTCATTTTTTTGTAATTTCAAAGGTTGAGAGATATATCTGTGATAAAACAATTCACCAACATATTTGAGCTCTTCTGACACCAGCAGGAGGTTTTTCTTCCAGATCATAGATAACTGCAGAAGATATTTTCTGTACAAAGGATGTTTCTTTTGCTGAAGCCTGAGGTGTCTCAGCCCCTCTACTATCCCTTTCATTTGCTTGCTGGATCAAAAGAGCTGCTGGCTGTTAGGAAATCATGGTTGGCCTGTACAGTAAGTCCCTCCCAGGCTATTCCCACAGTCAAAAGGGTATGGCAATAGCAAACGTGCACACAGAGTTCATCTTGGTGAGTTCAGCTTCCTCTGAAGCCATCGTCTGGCTCCAGAATGGTTGAAGTTTGAGTTTATTAAAGCAAGGACAAGAGGATAGACAGAATATAAGTAGCCCCACTTAATTTGATGAGTTTGGGCTCATGTCCTCCTCTCATGTCATTGGCATCTCAAAACTGGGAACAGAAGGTGTCACTTGCATATTACCCACTTCATATACCCATCTTCTGCATTTAGGTACTGTGTTTTTGGGTTCTGTGCTAGGCATATGGGAGAGTATAACAGGGACTAGGATTTAAGTCAGTAATCTAGACTACAAAATTCTAAAAGAAAAAAAGTCAGACTATCAGAAAATCACTGTGTTTGTATTTCTTTTGCTGCTGATTTCAATAACAAACCAGCTGTACATTTTACTACATCACAAGACCTACAAACGTTCTTGAGTCTTTTAGAAAAATAGTAACAAAAGCTGCTCTGAAGTTCTTGACTTTAATTTCATTGGCATATCCATCATAAGACACTATTGAGGAAATTAAGCAGTGATAGAATGAGAACTAAATTTGTATGAGGCACTAGAAAAATTCTGATATGCAAAATTGTTTGAATAAATGGTTGGTTTCCAGCATCACTGAAGTTCTGTTAGCTGGTATATAAAGTTCCAAGAAAATTGCTAGAGCTGACAGTGAGTGGGGGAGAGGGGGGGATTTTTTTTTTTTTTAAAGAAGGCATTTCCAATTTTTCAGACTTAAAATGTTAATTGGAGACAATATGATCTGATGACATTCTAATGAAATTTCATTGTGCTTGCCTATCCAGGACTACAACAGTCTAGGTTTCTAAATGTTCTGACTCCAGGACAACTTGGAAGGTGGATTTTACACAGATTCAGATTCTATTCTCTTTCAAGAGGGAAACAATAACACTTGCATCAGGTTATTTCAAACAGCTCAATCTTACATGTAGGAAAGAGAGTGCTAGTCACTCTGTCTTGGTTTCAGCTGGGATAGAGTTAATTTTTTCCTAGTAGCTGGTACAGTGCTGTGTTTTGGATTTAGTATGAGAATAGTGTTGATAGCACACTGATGTTTTAGTTGTTGCTAAGCAGTGTTTATTCTAAGACAAGGACTTCTCAGCTTCTCATGCACTACCAGTGAGAAGGCTAGAGGGGCACAAGAAGTTAGGAAGGGACACAGCCTGGACAGCAGACCCAAAGGGGCCAAAGGGATATTCTGTGCTATATGACATCATGCCCAGTGTATAAACTGGGGAGAGAGTTAGCTGGGGACCAATGCTCGGGAACTAATTGGGCACCAGTTGTCGAGTGATGAGGAACTGCATTGTGCATCACTTGGTTTATATATTCTGACTCTTTTATCATTATTGTTATTATTATTATTATTATGCTTCTTTTCTGTCTCATTTTACCGTCTTTATTCAACCCATCAGTTTTCTCATTTTCACTCCTCTCATCCTGTTGGGGCTGGGGGGGGGGATGAGCGAGTGCCTATGAGGTGCTTAGTTGCCAGCTGGGGTTAAATCACAGCACTCTCTATGATTGAGACTTTTATAGAGCAATTTCAACTAAAAATATTTTTAGATCAAATTGAGAGTGCAAATTGGGGGAGGAAATTTGAATGAAACTCATTTATAAACTGTTACTCCTGATTTGGAAAATAGGCCCACAAGGGAGACCAGGCATAGGGATAAACTACAACTTAACCATGAACAATTCAGAGAAATAATGAAGTTGAATGTGTAAATGGCTAATTCTTCCCTAAATCTTAAATTTTGGCCAGCTTCTGTTGAAAACTATAGAGCTAATAAAATTCTCTCAATAGGATATTCTTATTCCTTTGCCTTTTTTTTTGTTGTTTGTTTAGTTGTTTGATTTTTGTTCTGTTTTGCCAAGCAGATCTCAACAGCTGTGTAAAAACACAGGTTATAGCAAGTAAAAGTAAGTCTGGAAAAACAATTTTGCTGGAAAAATAACTTGAACTGCTTACATATATTGCTGGATTCTGAAATTGCTTTTAACTTGGGGGAAGAAACACAGAGAAACTCTTATTCAGCCAGCCCAAACCATTTCTATTAGCCATCAGAATTTATTACTGAAGAAAATTCACGTTAATTGATTCCACTGTTAATTGATATGCCAAGTCCATACTGCTATATTTGGCTCCTGCTTGGAAGGAAAATAATATCTAGGCAACAAAATGTTTTGCACTGTTTACCTCAAACTTAAAAACCACAGCGCAACAAGTAGCCTGAAGGCCAAAACTAATTGTAAGAAATCTTATCCCATAAACACTTGTCTTTTGAAAGACAAGAGCTATGAAAAATAGCGTCAAATACAGGATGTCTTCTGTTATCCATAGCTGTAATGTCCTGGGGGTGACTCAATACATAAAGAATTTTTCTATATAAAGAAGCTTGGTGACTACATGCATGAGCAGAAGACAGTTCCTCCCTTCCCCATTGAGGAACAAATTTCTTAGTTGGTTTTTAAATTTTCATAAACTCCTGGATGCTTCAGATCTCTCCCTTAAAGCATATATACAGTGATTTGGTTGTCTACCAGGACACTGTTGAGAAGCTAAGTTACTGAAAGGAAAAGCAATAGTGATTGCAGTTCAACCTGCAAGTGTGGTCAAGGGCCCTGTTATACTTGTGGATTTTTATCTGTCATCATGCTAAGCATGCTCCACACCTGGACAGGTGCCAAAGGAGGTCTTGTGTTAATGTCTGCTTGTCCTCATGGTTGCTGCAGTGCACTGACCCTGGCTGGGTGCCACATACTCACTAAAGCTGCTCTCTTCCTCCCCTCTGCAACTGGACAGAGGAGAGAAAAAAACAGCAAAGGATTCATGAGTTAAGATAAAAGCTGGGAGAGGCCACTTACTGATCACCGTCACGGGCAAAACAGGCTGAAAGTGGAGATATAACTTAAATTTGTTACTAACAGGATCAGAGCAAAAGATTGAGAAGTAAAATAATCTTAAAAACACCTTCCCCCCACCCCTCCTTCCTTTTAAACTCTAACTCCTCACCCCCAGCGGTGCAGGCAGATGGGGAATGGGGGTTATGGTCAGTTGTTGTCTCTGCCACTGCTCAAGGAGAAGAGTCTTTCCCCTGCTTCCCGTGGGGTCCCTCCCATGGGAGACATTCCCCTTCACAGACCTCTCCTGTGTGAGTCCATCCCACGGGCAACAGTTCTTCCCAAACTGGTGTCCCGTAGGTCACTCCTCCATGGGGTGCAGTCCTTCACGAATGAGCTGTACCACTGTAAGTCCCCCCCACAGGGGTCACAAGTCCTACCTGGGATAAACCTGCTCCAGCGTGAGCTCCTTTCTCCACAGGCTGCAGGTCACCCAGCAGGACTCTGCTCCATCTTGGGCCTCCCACAGCCTCCTTCAGATATCCACCTGCTCCAGTATGGGCTCCTCCATGGGCTGCAGGGGTGTCCCTGCAGCCCAATGGTCCTCCCTGGGCTGCAGGGGCACAGCTGCCTCACCATGGTCTGCACCATGGGCTGCAGGGCCTCAGCTCTGGTGCCTGGAGCACCTCCTGCCCCTCCTTCTGCATTGACCCTGGTGTCTGCATTGTTGTTCCCATGTTCTCACTCTGCTCTTCCCTGGCTGGAATTTTTCACTGTGCAGTACCTTTCTGTTCTTAAATACATTACCACAGAGACATTACTATCACTCCTGATTGGCTCGGCCTTGGACAGCGACACAAAGTCTGTCCTGGAGTCAGCTGGCATTGACTCCACCAGACAAGGGAAGCTTCTAGCAGCTTCTAACAGAAGCCACCCCACTACCAAAACCCAGCCATAGAAACCCACTAGAGTTGCAAAGATGTTACTTTTTCTTGGGCATTTTCGCTGACCAGTATTGGTTTTTTGTGAGCAATTTAGCTTTTGAGTGCCTCTTAAGATGAACATTAAACAGCATAAGTCTGCAGTTACAGAGTATTGGATATTCTTGACTGTTGATGTCAATAATAGCTTAAGGCACGTCAGTAGTTCCGTCGTGTTTCTGAACCATTTGGGTAGGATTTATCTTCCCTGAGTTTAAGCAATTTGTTTTAACCAGTTATCCTGCATCCTCCCAAAGGGAAGTCATTCTGTTGTAAGCAGAGCAGCTCAGATGGTTTGCCTTCTGAAGGGCTTGGCTCCATCACTGACCTTTGACTACAGAGAAAACAAAGAAACTCAGTGATTAGGCTATGTTGGATGTCTACGCTCTCAGTTGGGAGGGATGAATTCTACCTCTCTAGGACAAAGACAATTTAATTCCACAGATTTAAATCTAAGTATGGGGAAATAGAAGCAATACTGAATGGTAAGGCATTAATTTGATTTTAATTGAAAGTATAGATTAATTATGTCTAACACCTGAGGAAAATACGTATGTATTGCATACCTTTATTGAGTCATGGCAGATTTCTGAGTCAAAGAAAGTACAGACACTGATAAATTATCTTCTGTGGATGATTCTTTTGCCCATAAGTGTGGTTAGATTTGTTAAAGAGTGCAGCTCTTTATGCACTTCTCAAAATAACAGAGCATTTCCCAGGGAAGGGAAAGGTCACCTTCTTCAAGCTGCAACTGTAAATAACCAGTGTGGAGTCCACTAATTCATAACTAAGTCATGTCTCATAGAACTGATAAGTCTGCTCTAAAAATCAGAGCTGCTCTTATTAAGCTATGAATGCAAAACCTCTCCAGAAAGGCCACTTAAAATTAAGGCAGATGCTAACATATTTGTGCTTTTCCTCAGAGCTGAAAAGAATAACAATTTACAAATATATACACTTCTAATTAAGAAAGCATCTGTTTGTGTCAGGAGTTGGTGTTGTTGGCATTGTTAATTTTCTTGGGTTTGCTTTTCACATTCAAATGACCAAGTGTAAGGTGGCTTATTGATGTTTTTGTTTTGTTTGTATATACATGTGTATATATATATATATCTCCAGATATTTCATCGCAGATATTCTCCCCTGGCTTTTTTGAGTCATATTACACAGCAGGATCATGACTCCACAAAGCAGTGCAGCACCGTGATAGAAATCCCCAGGCTGCCTCCAAGCAGTCAGCAGTGTCAGTGTGGCACAGCGTGACGTCACGAAACAAGGCTAGTGCAGGTCCCCAAAGCCGTTCACTTGCACTACCAATCCCACACCCTGAAGGAGCCCTCCTGGCACCAGCGTGGGAGCCTCAGCACCACACTCCACTGCTTGCTGTGGTTATCACTTCGTGGTTCGTGCCAGGCTGGTGAACTACTGGTATCACACAGACGTGATACCAGCTGAAGGCATAGACTGAAGTACTACTATAATGATTTAATATTAAATTTTCATCCTTAGTGAGTTGGATTCATGGAGTTAACATATGTGACTCTGTGAATAATGATAAAACCGGTTGCCACACGAACGTATTGCAGCGCTGGCTAAATATAGAAGCACAATTAAAGTTCTATCTATGGTTTCCGTTAGGATCTGCTTAGAGATTAATTTCATCCTGAAGATGTTCACTCCCCAAAAATATATTTTAAAGAAAATGAATCTGAGCATGCAATTTGTTTACTTGCTTTGCATTCCTGAAAGGATGTAAAATTCACTGAATGGTGCTTTTATTGTGTGTAGCTGTGTAGACACATGAAGAGAAAGCTACCGAAAAAAAAAAGATGGAAAAATTTCAGTCATATATTAAAATGTTTATATACTGGCCCAATATGATTAAAACAAGAGCCAAAATTCCTTTTTTTTTTTTTTTTATTAAGTTAGGTTTTATTTTCATTCTCCAAGTTTTGCTAGGAAACAAAAACCTTAATTTTTGAAATCATGCAGAGTAAGGAAAGAAATCAGGGTATAACCAACTCCTTCATACTGTAGCACAAAATGTCCATCCCTCCTTTAGCGCATCAGCACTGCAGCTATAAAGGAAAGCAACCATACACTACACTTGGCACCACTCACAAGATATAATTCCTAGTGATTAAGACCATTTTGCAGGAGGGTCTTAATTAGTTTTTTGAAGCCAGAAGAGCTTCAAAATAATCTTCTCTAAACCTTTTCACTCCACCTCTTGTCTGAGGTTGAGAGGAGTAGCATAAAGTCTAAGTAGAGAGAATCCACTCAATAGTCTGAATTTAATTTCAGGCTCAGTGCTGGGAATTTTGTGCCTATTGCATATGGGTGTAGCATTTACGAGTAACTTCAAAATTAGAAAGACTTGAAAGCCCCCTGTAATTTGTGCCTTTTGGTGAAAGTTAATGTCATCTTCTTGTGTCCTATGAAACTGCATGGAATAGGCCAGGCTCCTTCTACTACTTTACAGAAGTGGCACAAAGGGTGAGCAGACACAACAAATACTTTGTTTTGATGCTACATTTATTCATTTCCAGGTCCATGGAGAGAATTTAGCTGAGAGTCAGATTTAATTACCTCTTACAGTGAACACCATATCCAGACTTTAACACATTTGCTATTCCTTGTAGAGGGCTGAGGGTCTCACTGAAAGCACTGTTTTGGAAAAAGATTTTCTACAATCCCAGGAGCTCCAAGGTAATCCTTAGAATTTTGAGCAGTTAATTTTGTTTCTACTTTGGAGGCCAACAGACTGAATTCATGTCAGGCAGTGGGGAAGGGAAATATCCAACTGGGAAGTGAAATGAAGGGCACTGTGAGCACAAGAAGGTAAAGCAGGATAAAAAAAAATTGGAGAGAAAGGAAAGAGAGAAAAAGGGTAGATGTCATTTACTGCTTCCCCTCTCCTCTGTTTGATCCCAGGAGTCCTTCAGTGCTGCCTCACAGAGAACCACTGTAACACCTGAGCAGGGAGGCAAAGGATGACCCTGAGAGAGATGTTTCATCTAAGTGCAAAGTTGGTAGGCACAAAAATTGAAAGAGAATTGATGCCACTTATACCTAGAATATTGCTAGGGTCAGAGGACTGGAGGCTTCACTGCTTCTCTGAACTGTGCCCCAGGGACAGATAGAGAATTTGCCTCTCATCCTTTCTTCTGCCCTTCCCCAGGCTTGCTCTGCTCGCTCTGCTCACAGCACTTTGCAATTCCTCTGTGCCACCAGGTCACTTGGTACAGCGCTCACAACACCTTCGGGGAACTGTGCTGCTTTGTGAGTGAGCTTTAACCTGTACAAGTGATGGTAATGAGGGGAAGGAAGGCTAAATGACTGAGTCACGGACTTCATAAAGGTAGATTTTTCTGCAGCAGTGGGTGCCATGGCTGCATTAGTTTCTCAGGGACTGGCCTCAACCTCAGCATCATTCCTCTTTAGGAAAGGCCAGCCTGACCTAACTAACATCAGCTAATGTACCCCTCTCAGGTAATTTCTGCCTGATGCCCATTGCTTATTTTTCCTGGAGCCATAACATATGTAGAGGGAGCTTGATTTACAAGTGGTGTCCTAAGAAAAGACAGTGGCAGAACATCTATTCCTCTGGAAGTTTTTGTCATCCAACATGTGTCTGCCATCATCTATCCAATGCATGGTACATATCATGTGGAGTTTCTGATGGGCATCGTGTTTCTGCTGTTTCCACTGATGTTTTCATACATACCAAAGTCACTTTACTTCTTTAGAACTAAAAGGGGACTTTCAGAGCCCTTTTAAAATTATTTTGAGAGCTGCAGAGAGTTAGCAAGATGCAGAGGGTTTATGTTTTCAGGTTTTGTGACTGTTATGCTAAAACAGAGCTATGTTTGGCTAGGTTTGGCTTTCCTTTGCAACACATAGCTCTATGCAAGCTAACCAGAGTCTGTATGCAGTCAGCTTGGCTGAACTGTGTGCATTCTAGGTTGGGTTCTTACTAATTGTATGTACAGGTACCTTTAATGCATTTAATAGCATCAAGAAATAACTGTGAAAGTTATTGTCTAGAGTTCCCATAGAAGAAACCAACATAGCTACCTCTTACTCTCCACCAAATTTCCCATTCACAGCCAGGTCACAAACCTTTCCCTCCTTTTTTTTCTTTTGTGTCACCTGCTTTCTGCTATAATGATGGGCTGACTTTCTCTTGAAATATCTTTTATCTGAGTGATTGTCTGTGAATCCTTACTTTTTTCACCACCAATTCCACCTGTCATATTACTTTGGCTCCTATAGGGGTTGAAAGCAAGCATACAACCTGGAAAATGAACCCAGACATTCCAAACATTAAATCCAGCCAGACAATGAAACCTTATTGGGGATTTGATAAACAATGATTTAAAATACTTCAAAAAAACTTCAGAGTTTGTTTCAGTCTTCCTTGCTCTTTTAAAACTTATATAAATCCAAAGAAGGCAATCAGATAAAGTGTCAGCTGGCTGTATCATTAATAACTGTTACCAGCACCTCAGCATAAATGTGTGTTGTTTCTATCCGTATGTAATGTATATATTATATGCTGCTCATAATGGATCTTTTCGTTCTTCTTGCTGGCTTGAAATTGAGCAGGAACATAAAAAATTTCATGAGTTCCATGAGTGCACCTCATTTAAGCTGCAGAGTAGCAGAAATCCTAAGAAATAATGCAAAATACGAAAAAATTAGGGATAAGTTTATAATAGACAAGTCAGTTCACCAAATTTATCTAGATATAAGAACATATCTGCCCAGAGCTGAGCTGTCCTATGAAAGGTGGTGATCTTAATCCTTAATTAGCAATGAATTTAGCTTAATGAAGTTAGCTTAAGGGAAGCAAATAAGGGTAAGATACCTGTCTCATCTTTACTTGAGAGTATTTTATACTGAAGAATGAACACTTTGCAAATTTAAGAATGAACACTTTGCAAATTTGTTTTCTTCAGAATTTAATAAATTTATGTAAGATATCCTTGTGATCTGCCAGTTCCCCATGAAGACAGAATTGGGTACCATGTACATGTAAGAAATAGGAGTATTTGCTCCAGAATGATAGTTCATTTAGCTTTGAAGTGCTTTATGTATGTGATAATGGCAGATCTTTAAATTAATTATCTGGATTAGTTCTGTCTTTATTCAAACAAAGTTGTATGCAGAAACAGAAGAGAGTGATTTGAGAGACACTCATGTTTTGAACATAAAGGAGTATGACTTTTGGGTACTAAGCATATGCACTGAAGCTGGGCTTCCCCCCAGAACACTGCCATGATCATAAAGGTGGTGATCCAGGAGACTTTAACTATAGGCCTAAGGAAAGATAAGAGTTCCTTAAGGACCCAGTGTGGGGAGAGAGTGCTTCCAGGCTCAGCCCACCTTGATCTACTGCCTTGTCTTCAAGAAGATGTTGCTGCACCCATGGCAAAGGAAGGCAAGTGCATAGAGGCACACCTATGCCCACCAGCATCACTGCATGCCTGGGGTGTGCCCACAGCACCTGAGCTGGTGAAGGCCCAAATCCAAAATAAGGCCCAGGTAGATCCAAAAGGCCCTGCTCAACCAGGGGTGCTTTGAGACTGCAGACAAACAGCTCTCAGGATTCAAAGTGATGCCTATAGCAGGTAACTGAAAACTTGGTCCAGTCCTGTGGCTATTCATGTATTGGTTCTCAACTGAGTTACAAGCTGCTCCCTGTGAGTAGCCATGTGTGTTAGGGATACAGACCTCAGTCAGCTTTTGCAGGATTCCCCAAAAAGTTTTGCATCTGCAAGACAGACAATGTTTCGGTAGGTGTTCGAGATGTGTGTGTGACATTTATTTCTATATTCTGAGTTGTACTGTTGTGTGAAACTTCTGTCAAGACATTAGTATGTGTCAAATGTCAAGTCAATGATTTAAACTTCTGCTGTACTTGTTTATTCTGCTGATTTTTTTTCCTCCTCTGGGTTTCAAGACAAAATAATAAAAAACAAATGTAAAAATTCTCATACAGAGAAGGAAAATATTCCTAACTTATCCAGTTAGTTTCCAGAGCTATTCATAGCGTTAACATCAGCTGAAGATTAAGTACAGCTGACAAGGATGGAAGAGTAGTTTCAAACAGGCCACAGTTTAGACTGATGCAGGAGGTTCTTCAACTTGACAGCCTGTGAGTTGGGGAGGTTTTGAGGGGAAGGATGACAACCTTGACCCCTATGTCAGCAGTACAGCTTACCATAAACCTTCACTTATGGTATTTTGTTAGTTTTGCAGCTCAGAAGGTGAAGTAGATGTGTTTGTTTTTTTCTGGAGTAAGGTCAGCTTTTCCTTTCACGAAACAGCAAGGGTAGTTGTCTCCATGACCTTTTTCTGGCTTAGGCTTCTGACCACTTTAGTAGTCTTTTAAAGGATGTAATAAAAGTAAAATAAATATCAAGCTGAGAGCAATGGAATTACTTGGACAAGGAGAGTAGAGATGTGATTTTTCAAAATGTTGGTCAGTAATCAAATAAGAATGGGAAAGCTAACTTTGGAGGAGTTTTCAGTTCTTGCAGTTGAAAGGAACCTCCATAAACTCCATCACCCATAATCTGGTGTCATGTTCTGCTTTAATATGTCTGTGGTGTCTTTGTAATGACTATCTATACCAGATTATGTCCAGAATGATGCCATACCTCCTCTTCAGACCTGCAGCACTCTGCACTCTCAAAAGTCACAGAGACTTCTGTAACTTATCCAGTATAATATTTACACATGAATCTAAAGTTTGTTTTGCTACAAACTTATGTCAACAACAGCAAAGTTGGAAAAATCAAAATTTAAGGGGTGGACTTATTCTGTTCTTGGATGTTATATACAAATTTTCTGCAAAGACCTAGTGAGTCAGAAGCTGTTGATAGTTCACACTTCTGGAAACTTGTACCTCTGGGCTGGAGTGCTGCACCTGGATAAGGTTACAACTTTTCAGCATTCCAAAACCTCTTCTCTTTCACTGGTGTTTTAAATTGCTAGCATCTCAGAGGTGCTCATCTCCAGCTTCACTTGTCCTAGAAATTCAGTTCAGAAGATAATTCTACTGAAGAGCTGATGGAAGAGGAAGCCAGTAATGCATCTCAGTGATCTATGGATGTTTGAGCTCCTCAAGAATATTCAACCATGAGTTCTATCTGAACTAACAGATAAGGTCTAATTACAAGGGCTCTGATGGTAGGACCTGTACTCTATCAGAGAGGTAGAAGGTCTCAGGGACTTTTTGGGAAGATAAGAGTTAGATTAGCCAGGAAGAGAAAATAAAGTAGGGGCAAAATAACTAGATAGATAATGTAAGATGGGCTATTAGTATACCAATAATTGATGAAATGTTTATACTATTTTCTGTAAAGTACGCTATTGGGAATGGAGCAAGAAAGAGAATTAATTATTTCAGTGTCTCAGAAGTTGTGTTGGGGCTGTTCATGTGGTGAGCCCATGATAAGAACCAGAAAACCTCTTTAGTCACCAGTACAGGAAAGTGAGGGCTTCACTAAAAGGAAATCCAGTGACACTGAGTCTCTGGGATACTTCAAGAACTGGTATGATTTTCATGAAAAAGAATGTAGAAAGCACAGGCCAGTCTCTGAGTGTAGCACTTGTTCCATAGACTTGTGGAAGGCAGTCTGATGCTAGCTCCTGCATCTCTCCTAGGGATGTCCCACACTCTTATGACCAAGATGTTCATGGGGAAAGCATTGCCTGTGCAGTATCCCTCTTGATAATTTATAACAAATATATTACTTTCTCATGATTCTGTGTGTTATGTGAGCAATGCCCTATCTTGCTATCAAGGTAGAATTGCTTTCTATTCATGGAAGTACAAGGCTGCTACAGGGACTGTTTTAATGTCTTGCCCTTCTCTGAGACCTGACTGGGCCAGATATATCTCCCTTCCACTGCAACAGTGAGGGCAAATCACCTTTGCAAACCCCATCACTGCTGACATGCTCTTCATCTCTATCTCCAGAGACTCCTAATTCTGGCAAAGTGTTTAAGAAATGCTACACCTCTGAGGGAATAATACTGTTCTCCCCTTTGGGACTCCTTACTTACATGCTGCATACATAGTTTTCGTCCAATGTTTTGTCTCCCAGCAAAAATTAAGGAGAAGGAGTAATGGCTCAGTGCACTACCTGGTTAGTTACCCTCCTAGTTCATTCACTTTGTTGGCAACTCCAGCTGGTTGCCCTAAGCCAAGAGGGAAGCACCTGTCCTATTTTATTGTATTATTAAGCAAACTTCTTCAGCTGTTCTCATATTAAGTTTGTTCCACTGTGACCTCCTTGAAAGGCTAAGTGCAACTCAGTGCAAGTAAGGGTTGCAGAATAGTCTTCAAAGACTCTTTAATGTTATATTTTTATCTCTGTCCTAAGATTAGCTAGTCATATCTATAAAGCTGTGATTTCTGTCTTTGATAAACAAGGTTCCTTAAGATTCTCAAACAGCTTAATAACATCTACAACAGAAACTCCTATTTATGGTGCTAATCAAAACCCTTCAGGGTCCCTAAAGACCAAATACCTAAGCCTCTTTCTCTACATCCTTCCTAGCAAGTCTGTTTATTCACAGCCAGGGTCTCCAAGGCATCTTATAGGCATACTCTTTATGAAGTTATTTTCACTTTGTTGTATTTTGTTAGAGCTCCTAAAAAGATCTAACAGTAAAAAAGTTGCTCTAGCTCACCTCATATAAACATAGTGATCCCTTAATTCCCACAATACCGTGCCAGACTTTTAAATATTCCATTCTTTATTTACTATTGATTAGGTGATGGATTTTTTTAAACTAAATTATCTCTTCTTACAGTTTCCATTATACCAGTTTCCTGTTGATGATGACTTAAAAATGTGCATGATATGAGGTGGAATAATGAGCCTGCTGAACAACAAATAAGGTCAGATTTCTTCTACGTAATAATATCATAGCAAAGATAAGATGTTAGATATCCTTCTTTGCTACTGTTTAAAATTAAGGCATGTATTGATTTAATTCGGGGATGCTGGATTTCCTGGAGACATACTGATAGTTTTCAGAGATAATTTCAAAGGTAGCATTCCAATAGCAACAACAAAATATAACTAGTACCATCAAGAGTCCAAAAATCCAAATTCTTCAAGCTGTGGTGAAATGTTCAAAGCTTTTTTGATTGCTGAATTATCTGCTTGAGATGTGGCTAGCAAGTTACTGCTTTTTCTCCTGACAGTCAGATGGAATAATCAGAACCTACATGACATATTTGTCTGTCTTTAACATTTTATCACATCTCTCTGTTCTTTCATCTAGAAACTAGTGCTTGCCCTTCTATGCAAATGTATCTATCTATTCATTAGTCTGTCAGAATGTCTATAAATATTAGATTGTTTTGAGGAGGCAGTGCCTAATTTGTCAAATGAAAATATTTTTCTCCTACTTTCTAGCACATGAACTGTGATGGATGCAGTTGTGTTCCGAGATGCATTAAAACCCACAAGTTATAGCTATTTAGCTGGTGGGTGCCTTGAAAGTATGTCACACAAATTACCCAGCTGGAGATAATTGAAACCACAGTGAAAATCCTGTTATTATCTTCAAAAACATATGGACAGGAAAAAAAAATATTGACTTCATACAGCAGTTGAGACCCATCTTTTTAATGACTTTTTCAGTCATGCGTGCATATGAGCTCAGTTGATGTATGAAGTACCCGGAATGATATTTCAATCCCTGCGTTTCATTGAAGATCTATTTTCTTTCTTACCCTCACTGAAGCCTCTCAGACTTTCTGGTTACAAAATGTCTCAAAATATCCTCTGGCAGCCAAGTGAAAGTAGTAAAGCGGTTTTGTTTCTTTTACCTCTTTTCCGAAGTGGAACCGTTCTGAAATCCATCAAGCAGCATAATAGCAACACGTTGGGCATACCCTGAAATAGAAGAGGTGTAAAATGATGTTGGCAACAAGAGTTATTATTAAGAGTGTCTGTCCTTTGTCAGATAGCTTTGGAAGAAGAGAGAGCCATTACAAGGAATGATACCCACACTGATAACCACATGTCCATTTGTGCTCACACATGCAGTTTTCAAAACACTACAGTGTACGCTGACAGCCTGCAGAGGATCAGCTTCAAAAACTTCCTTTGAGTCATTTCTTAGCCTCCAGCGGTGTCTGGTAAAGGTGTTTCTGATCAAACTGAAATGTAAAACTGCAACACTATAAATAGTAGGAAGTTCTACTTGATGGAGATTATCCTTCTCCAATACTACATCAAATTCTTCTTGAAGAGAGTAAAAACAGTGAAATGGAAGCATTTATTTTGTATTTTGTGTCAAATAACATTGATAATTGCTTACTGTAATAATTACTGCCTCAGCTAAGTACTGGTAATGTCCTGAAAGGAAAATTTATTTTCATATTACATTAGGTTTTTGGTTTTGTGGGTTTTTTGGTTTTTTTGGGTTTTTTTTTAATATTATTTCTACTCTGGTCTGTGGTGAGTCATGCATTTGTATATAACCTTTGTTGATTTCACTGGAAACAGTACCTTGGGTGGCAAGTACTCAAAGTATTCCATCCTTCAAAGGGAAGATACCCATTCTACCTTTCCTCTCTGCATAGATTTCCTTGTGTGTAGGTTTCCAGTATTTTACCTCAATCTGGATATCAGTTTTTCAACTCATCCTTGCCCCAGTACTTTCAAGCTCTACTGCAGCAACAGGAAAGTAGGAACAATGAACCTGTGTGCAGTTTGAAGGAGTTTGATGCCCAGATACTCTGGACATCCTAGGGCTGCATTTTTAAAGTCACTTGAATGATAATCACTACCAACTTGTCCTCTTGAAGAACAGTTATGGAACAATGATAGCATCCTGTATTCCACTGGTATTTGAATTTTCTATTTCTAAGCATAGAATTCATCTGCCTGCTCACAGCTCTCAGACACCTTTGGGCACCTGCCTGGGGTTGGGGAGGCATCTTGAGGGTTGGTACCATTCCTCTGTGTGTCTAAGATGGTAATAAGCACTTGTGTCCTACCAACAGTATCAAGAGTTATTTATGTCTCAGATATAGCTTTAATCCTAGACCTGAGATTTTCAGGGCCTGATTGAGGCCATAGTTCAAATTTTCTTTCTTTGCTTTAAGTTGGCCAATGAAATCTATTCTAGAGTACCAAGGGTTTGCAGTAGCATCTCTCTAGCATACATCCTATTATTCTACACTGTTTTCCTATTGCAAGGCTCCAAAATGTGGAGATTAAGAATTCTGAAATTCATTGTATTCTTTTCTGCTGAGAAAATGCAGTACATTATGATGGCTGTATTATTGCAGAATTAGGGAGAATAAAGCTACTTTAGAGAGGAGAATTGGTTCATTCACTGAAGTGTCTACTAAATACCTGCATTCTTCTATTGTGAATACTAGTCTTGGGAGGATGGAGATATCTGCTTTCTTCCTGACAGAGGCACTGACAATGATTCTAGGCCAAACGAGGTTGCATCTCTGGAGGAAAGAGTTTGAACTACTAGTGATAATTCTTCAGAGTTCTTTCTGATTTTGTGTTGTCAAAATTGCTCATTCCTATTTACATGTACAAGGCAAAATGAGACAATTATATACACAACCACCAGATAAAGTACCATTTGCAAGTGCAAATGGTACGAGCACCATGAGTGGATGGTGGGGTTTAGTGCTACCATGTTTACCCACAGAAAGGAAGTGGCTGATATCAGATACCAGAAAAGTCTTAATGTGAGTTTTATTCACGTCCATTTTCTCTTTAAAGAAAAGGGAATAATATTGTGGCTGTAGTAACAATTAAATATTAAGAAGTATTTGGAACAGAAAATGTACTGCCTGGTACTTCTAACTTTCTTATTTTGTTGCAGTTCTTCCTAAATCTGCAATTTCAAGTCTGTGTGTTGTTTTGTTTTTTTTTTTTCCAGATAATAAGGAGTCTATACATTAATTTTCACAACCCAGTAGGAAACATACCTTTTAAAAGAAAGAGAACAGCTAAATCTGCGAGTGACGGTTAAATCATCCAGTTGAGTACAGGATGGGAAATACTTAGCAGGCTGTGTAGATGAGCCATTTTTGGACAAAGTCAAGGATTAAAAAGTGGTAAAGGTGTCCTAAATAAATAACACAGAGACAAGAATTATGAATTTAACAAAAAGAGCAATATGATAGAGTAGGTGTTTGATGTGTGTTACTGTTTCCAATGAACAGTTTAAATAACTAAGGCAACAGTAAATAAGGGCAAGAAGCAGCAAGTGGTAAAGCAAACAAGTTGAGTGGACAATCATTTCAGAGAGGCTGAATTAGTGTCATACAAATTAACGCAGAGGATAATGCTGCTTCTATATTTCTCGTGCAGTAGAAAAGCTGAGTTTAAGAATCAATAAAAGGCTGTGCCAAGGCTACAGCTTGACTCAAATGTCAGCTCTATATATCAGCCCTAAAAGAAGCCTTCAGCTGGATAAGTGCCTCTCTGGGGCAAGATTTCTTTCATGGGCATCATGTTGGACACAGCACCACACTTTATGGAGAAGTGTTGGAGAGCTGTTCAAACAGTTGAAAGTTATATAAAACAGTAAGATTTTTCAGGATTATCTTTTTCTAATACAATTTTCCTCTGTCTTCTTTTTGTGGTAATGCTAAAATTCAGAAATTATAGGGGTTGTATTAGACTTCCTGATGCTAATGGAGTGCAAGCATGGAGGTACCTTCCATTCGTTATGAACAAAAGATTTTTGTAAGATAACCAAAGATAAAGTTTAAAGCAGTTTTTTGTGGTGACACAAGCATGTAAAACAGCAGGATTTGAGCTGAAGTTACCCATCTGACTTTAGTGTTCATAGGGGCATCTATTCAAGAATTATAGCTTGAATAACAGAAAACAAGTGCACCGTATTTAGGACCCAGGAGCCTTTTCTGCCCCTTCTGTGACTGCCCAAAAGGCTGTGCTGAGCGATAAGGCTGCTGAAACAGAGGCAGTAAGAGGGCTGAAGTGGTCTGTGCTTGAACAGGGGAAGGCTACTGAAGTGGCTAGAAAGCTGCTTAGTGGAAAAGGACCTGGGAATGTTGGTGTTGATCAACAGCCAGATGAGCGTGAGTCAGCAGTGTGCCCTTTTGGCCAAGATGACCAATGGCATCCTGGCTTTTATCAAAAATAGTATGGCCAGCAGGACTAGGCAGTGATTGTCCCTTTATACTTGGCACTGGTGAGGCCGCAGCTTGAGTCCTGTGCTCAGTTCTGGGCCCCTCTCTACAAAGATGTGCTGGTGCATGTCCAGAAAAGGGCCATGGAGCTGGTGAAGGGTCCTTTGAGCCTAAGTCTTTTGAGGAACAACCGAGGGAGCTGGGGTTCTTTAGTCTGGAAAAGAGGAAGTTCAGCTGAGACCTCACTGCTCTCTACAACTACCTGAAAGGAGGTTTTAGCCAGGTGGGAGGCAGGTCCTTCTCGCAGGCAAATAGCAGCAGAACAAGAGGACAGGGTCTCCAGCTGTGCCAGGGGAGGTTCAGGTTGGACAGAATTTTTTCACAAAAAGGGTGGTAAGCATTGGAATGGGCTGTTCAGGGAGGTGCTGGCATCACAATCCCTGAAAGTGTTCCGAAAACAAACTGTATGTGGCACTTAGTGCTACAGCTTACTTGCCACAGTAGTGTTCAAAGGTTGGACTCAGTGACCCTTGAGGTCTTTTCCAATCTTAATGATTCTATGATTCTATTCTATAATTCTATTCCATGATTCTAAGGACACAAACTCTGCTCCCCTGAGCTGTCTCTCTAGTAACATACTTGTGGTGCAGCATACCAGGATACAAGCCTGTGGCATTCTCATGACAGGACAAAGCATTCCCAAGAATGCCTCCTAATAAATGCTATTGAATCAGTAGAGATAAAATTGGGAAGAGACCGGCTTGCTCTGTGGTACTGGGAGGCATCCAGGCTCAGAGATGCAGCTGTAGGTTCTCTAATATATCCAAGCCAGCTTTCTGTCAACAGGCTATGGTACCAAATAACAGAGTGCTTTCAGCTGCATGGGTCTCGCTGTGCAACACAGGCTTCTCACTGGACTGTTAAGACACACTTGGTTTAGCTTAAAGCAAGACTGGGAATGTCTCCAGGGATACAGTTACAACTTTGAAGAATAAACAGAAACGACTGCATAATGATGCAAAAATTCTAGAAAATAAGTGCTCTGACACTTTGAAAGCCAGTGAATGAATGGCCTATACATGATGGTGGGAATATAAGTTAGGTGGCTGGGGAGGCTTCAGCATGGATGCTTATTTTGTCCTGAACCAGAGGAGGCAGGTGCAGTCTGAGAAAAAGGTATTGGCAGCTGCTATGGTCGTACAGTCAGATGTCCCATGTAGGGATATTGTGAGACAATTAGAAACAGTATTTCTTTAGAATATAAGACATTATTTTATTCCTGAGAATTTCTAGACAAGATCTGTCTTTTTAGATTTTAAAAGTTTCTGCTTACAGACTATTCAAACATAATTCTCTGAAAGAGAATCTGAATTACTGATAGATAACTAGGAAGGTAGTTGAGCTAAAACTGTATCTTTTAAAATGTATCTGGAAGGAATACAACAGTCATTTTATTGAAATATGTGTCTTAGCTATAGCTTTGAAGACTGGCTCATTAGTGATGTCATTGCAGTGGGTGTTTCTTTGATACTGTTTACAGTTCAGAGTGATGAAACCACAGAGACTGATTTCCAAAGGTAGGGTTTCATCTTCAGGTTATAGTCAGACTAGGCTGCTCCTTGTTTTACAGTCAGTTCTCACTTTTAACCTGTAGTATATCAAATAATCAACTTGAGCCAATCTGTCTTTCCCACACACCTGAGCCATTTTACACAAAGAGCTCTGTTTTAAATGAGAAGTGTATGGTAAGATTTTCCCTGCAAGCATTTTTTGGGGTTGAATACTTGATATTCCTGGGCTTGGAGTTCTATACAGTGTTGAATGTCCATTTTTCTTAATGAAAAATGCATTTTAATAAAATACATAGACTTTTCTTATTTTGTTTCTACTGTTATAACACTACAGATTGCTCATAATATGTGGGTGCCTACAGCTATTTGGAAGGGTGGCTACTAACATGTTGAATATAAATCTAAATTAATAGGGATACATGATTAATGTGCATATGATGTAAGTGCCCAAGTGGCAGGCTGCTTGTAAGAGAAACATAATTCTTCTATTAACCTTCAAAAATACCCTGCTCACTCCTTTGGGATTCTCAAAGAACATGTGCATATGTAGCAGCAGAGTAGCAGTGCACATAGGGGGATGATTATACGAAATACTATTCTGTTTACTGTCTATAACATCTTTGATTGTTGATTATTCTTGTCTCTATGCCAAAGAGAGTTAAAAAATTACCAGGAGTTAGTTCAGGACAGCATATTGGAATGAGTATGATTATGATCCCTCTATAGAAAAGAGTATTTTTTCTTTCTTTCTCTGTGTTTTTTCTTTCTGTCTACAGCACTGAAAATAAATGTTGTGGAGCAAAATTAACTATCTAGTGGCAGCAGAGCCCTCACCAACTTAAGGACAAAAAGAGTGAGTCCTTATTTAAGGACCCTGATTCAACACATTGTGGATTGATCATGGATTTTACCACTCGGCCTTTAATTTCCCTGCTGAAATTCCTCATCTGCTTAAATTTGTCGTCTGTGAAATTGATTAATAATATTAATGTCTTTAGCCAATCTGTTTAGAGAATAGGCAATTCAAGATAAGGGCTAGCTCTCTATGTGAATACACAGAATCTGGAATAGTGGGGGCTAGACAGTGATGTGGAGGAAGCACTATATTACAGCTATCCTGCAGTAAGAAGGACCTAGTCCAAACTCCTGCTGTGCCTTAAATTTCTGTTAGTAAACATGAGGAATGAGGTCTCCTGATCTCCAACACATGCTACAAAGCCTGCTGAGCTAGTTAACAATGGCTCATTATCTAAAGTGTTTATTGGATTCATTAAGCACTGAAAGCTGTGGATGAAAAACAGGGGTGTGTTTTAATCTCCTCATTTCTTCACACTGACATTTCTGCTTCAATTAAATGTTCAATTCCTTCTTGGGATTTCTGCATGCACCATTTCAACATAAAGTGATGATTCTTTGTGGCAAAAGATATGTCTAGACTGTTAGTATATCCTCTTGTATCTTAGAGATTGCTCCCTGGGAATGTCTTCCTCAATATTCCACTTCAAGTGTATTTGTCTGACTTTCTCACCCGAGTACAAAGGTATTGCCTGGGACTGGCTAGACAAGCCCACTGTGCAGAATTGATTTTCATGTTTTATAAGGTACTGATGACTCCCATGCTTCTCTCACCCAAGCAGCAGCAGTAAGCTGATCTACATTAGAACATTAACTGTCAGTTCGAAAAGAAAAATAATGTTAAGCTCTCATGACTGCACAGAAAAAATATTTGACTCGTGAAGCAAGTACAATACTGAAGTGCTTAAAAGCGAGGGCAACTAAATGTTTAAAACATTATTTTTAGGTATTTCAAGGAGTGTTGTGTTTTTGAGGCCTGATGGTAACACCTGTCTTTTATGTAGCATGTCTAATCAGTTGACTTAAAAAACTAACTTATAGTGGGATAGATATGTAGCAGTGGGAATATTGTTTGAATAGAAACCTTCTGAAGGCAGGTGAGACAAACTATTTGTTGAATACCACTGACTTAAACTCAACTGGAATTCTCCATTTATTCCTGTATACCATTTTGAAGAGGGATGCACTTTTTAGTCAGACTAAATGAGAAATTCAGGATAGTCTGGAACCTGGTGGGAGGTTTCAGCTCAGCTGTCCTTTGTTCTTCCATTTATTTTATTTTTCTCATATTTAACATAATTTCTCACTGTTTACTATTTTTTGGCATTCTCTAATTCTATTGCATGTAATGACTTGGAGACTGAAATCCACAGAAATTCACAGAAATAATTTGCTCACATTTCCCATCATGAATCATTAAAGTGAAGTTACTGGGAAGTACTTGTTCTTATGGAAACAGAGAACAAAAGCATCTGGAGCTATTTTTTTTTTCTCAAATAGTGACAAAAACGTGGAGTGACCTTCCCACAGAGGCCTGTGAAGTGATGTCATCAATATTTTCTTAAAAGTGCAGGGAAAATAAGTATTTTCTTTCTTTTAAAACTTACTTCATAAGACTTAACTTTTCATAGCTTTGTACTTGTCAAGGCTCATTGAGTAAAAGTCTGAGGCAGTAAAGTGTTATGACTATCTCAGTATGTGCCCTTCTATCCATTCTTATTTAAGATCTACAATTATTTCTTGTAGTGTTTTCTCTTTTTCATTTTTATTTTTTTTTCTGCAGTCAATTTTTATGTCTGCAGTCATTCCTGCACTGGTTGCTTATAAAGGTCTTATTTTTATGTTTTTCAATGCATATTTTCAAAAATATGTTGTTAAATGCAAGGTATTATTATTTTTAATCCTACAGACTATGTTTTACTTCACTAACATCTAAGAGGTCTGGGTACTATTCCCTAGTAGTGGGATAAAAAATTTTTATGTATGTGGTATTAAAAAACCAAACACTTACCTTGATAATTTACACAGAAAACAGATGATGTATGTTGGATACCAGAAATGCTTTTTTTTTTTCTTTTTCTGTATTCTAGAACACCTTCTTATATTTTTCAAATTTTAAAGCTTTTGGCAGGAGTCCATGAGATTACATGCATCCTTTGACTTATGGCTCTTCTGAAAACTTCCAAAAAGCTTGGATGTCAGCAGTTTGTCCGCCCTGGTGGAAACAAATTGATCCTCAATAAGCAAAGCATGGTTTAGGAAATAGGAATACTGTTTTAAATTTCCTAACATAAATCTCTGTTCCCGAGCATTGCACTGAGCATGAGAAGTGTTGATGTTGTACCTCATTCTTAGAACTTAGTTTTGTTCTTTTCTTTGTTAGTACCATGACTCAGAATTACAGTTAATTTATTTTAATTAATATTCTTATTATTAATAAAATTATTATTTTAAAAAATTTAACTTTAGTTAATAAAAGTAAAATAAGAACCTCATTAACTGAGATCTTCAATCTTTTCACGTCCATTTGGAAGTCTTTTATTCTCAGTAAAAGCACTTAGGGCTGGATTTTTATTTCTATTCATGACAGACAGAAAGAAGGATACACATAGAGGAACCCTGTGCAAAACTATGTCAGAGTGAATCTCTGCCCACTCAGTCTGCTCACCTGTAGAAGAAGAGCAGAGAGATCTCTGTCTCTTTAGTATCAGTATTGTAGTGGGCAGCCAAAGGGCTCATGGGCACTGACTATGCTCCCTCTGTCCCCTAGACCATGTCATCCCCCATTTCCAGTGACTGCTTCAGTAGTGGAAGGAAGTGCAAACTGAACATTCAGATAGGGGTCATGATGAACATGTGTGGTTCCTACATGGGTTTATCTCTTCTAGGGTTAGAGTTCAAATGCTGGGACCACGCTGGGTGTGAGAGCCTGGCTGTAAAGGCCAGGTTGGAGTGAGTCTGGTTTTTGTTGTCACGTTCTCACTTCGTTGTAGTTATGTTGTACTGCCAGCATTCAGGTACACTGAGGCAGGAAGAGATATGCTAAAATACGTGACTGATAGGGATCTGGGATTAGAGTGATAGATATCCCTCCCCTTTTTCCATCCATCCCAGGGCATCAAAAGTGGCTGTAAAAGAACGTTTCTGATCCCAGAACAGATCTGACCTGGAGCAGCATGGGCATTCCTGTCCTTGACACCTACTGCAAAGTCTGTCAGGTTCCACCAAGGGCAGAAATCCTATATTAGTGTCTTGTGGTTGGAGGACTGGCATTAATTGCATGGGAGAAAGGTGAACTGAACAAGAGGTTGGATCATGGACCAACACTCTAGTTCACCGAAGGACTCTCTCCCTTTCACACCTGCTAGGCAGGAGTGGTGAGAGAGAAGGGAGCTGAGGAAAGAGGGCCCAGAGCATGAGAGACTGGGAGAGGTGTTTTTACTGTGGAGAAGGAAAAAAATTGTCATGTCCTATTTGATTTAGAAGTCTGGGTCCTTTGGCCCTTTGGATCCCTCTGTAACAAATAGTGATGCACAGAAGAGGCAACTGCACTTCTATACTGGGTAAACAGCTGCTCCTCACAGTGTACTGTAGTGGTTCAGGGAGAAAGGGCATATGCATTCACTTGTTCAGGAATTTAGAAGTATAAAGATTGTATTAAAATATGGGTATTACTCAGCAAGTTTGAGGAGACCTCAAACTAAATGAAGTCACAATGTCCAGCATGCTTTCTGTATTAATCCTCTTTTTTGTAACTTCTTAGTTTGCTGGTTTAAAACTTGTCAAGAGCTTTTCATGTACATAAATTACAATCACTTATGGTTAAAGAGGTGATTACATCACTCAGACAGCAATAGGCACATGCTGTTTTGGGGGTAGATATAGTTTTTAGTTATTCCAGGTGGACATTTTTACTGCTGTCTTATGTCATTGGTTTCAAGTGTGAAATATTTTTAATGAGTAAAGAAAGCTGTTCCTTTTCTATTTCCTGAAGATTTCAGAAATGATGGTCTTATCTTCACCATTTTCTGCCATTATGCTCTTTGCAGTTGCTCTACTATTAGAAGTTAAATTTTTAAAAAAGTAGAACTTGCTTTATGATGGGAAAGTATTTTGGAAGAGTGGGAGTTGATGAGGGAGGAAAGCCTTGACTGTTCAGTGAGGAAGAGAGAAAGAATTGATTCTCAGGAGAATCAAGAAGACAAAAAGAGATATTTGGCCTCAGACACTACCGTCTGAGGATTAGATCTGTTTTATTTGCTTTTACCAGGAAGGGTCTGATTTTACAAGAGTGGCTAATGGAAGTCCATTGTTTCAATTTCAGGAGTAATTCAGTAGCCTGCTAGACTGTGTATTTCAAAGTGAGATAGCAGAGATCATTTTCTTTCACTGTTACCATTTTTTCTTGCCGTTCTTGGAGCTAGGTCAGGATCCTGGTCTCAGCAGTGGAGACACCAGCCCTACCCTAGTCCCTTCCTGCATATAAATTCTTTCCCAAAACATGAATTTTTCCTTCTTCCTTTGGAAGAGTCCTTTCTGTGCCTGCCCCAGAGCTAAAATGGAAAGCTTTATACCCAGCTTTCCAGCTGTGTTTCCTGGGTAACTTTTCAGGTGTGTTACTGAATTCTCATCAAGTTAGTCTCTTCAGATGATGGGTACCCCCACTGTGTAGTAAACCCCTCAGTTATTGCTAGCCTTGATGGTCCCACTGAGATCCTGATTTGTCATCAGGTAACTACTCTGTCTAACTAAGAGATGATCACTGGAGTTCTAAATTTTAACTAGTCTTGTGCTATGCAAAAATATGGTTCTTATCCTTTCCTACGGAGCTCTGGTTCTACAGCAGATCAAAGCACAGCAGAGAGGATAACCAGCTCCACATTCAAACTGAAGATTGAAACTTCATGCAAACACCCTGAAAAACTGTGATGGGTCATGGTTTTTAATTTGTTCCTTTTTTTATTTTATAGGAAGAGTTTAGTCACTGTTGCCTTAGTTGTGATTACCAGTACTTCTTGCAAATTGTGACATATGCTATGAAAAATTTGCTTATTTGTCCTCTTCAGAAAAGAATTCCCATTGCAAGAGGCTAGCACGATACATAGCCTTTATGGGAGTGGGGCATGCCCTCTATACTGTGTTCAGTGAGAGAAACTACTTCTACAGCATCACTGCAGAGGAAACCTTCCCTCCAGGGACAGGCTCTGCAAACTGCCATCTCTCACTTTGTCATACTGAAGAGGACTAAAGCCCTACTACAGACATGCGGATGTTTTGTTGGTGGAGTGAAAAGTGAGCTCCTGCCTGCTGTTTTCATCAGTTATTCACCTCGTTTCTGCTGGAGTTGTGAAGGGCTGAATAAATTTAAACTGCAAACTCCATACTTTCTATTATTATTTTAGCAGTCATATTTTTTTTTTTTTTTTTGCATGCGGATGCTGCAAGAAGTCAATGAGATATGGCACAGTATCAGCAATGACATTGCTGTTTTTGTGTTGTTTTTTTTTTGTTTGGTTGGTTGGTTTTGGTTGGTGTTTTATTGCTTGTTTTTTTGTGGGTTTTTTTTTGTGTGGGGTTGGTTTTTTTTGTTTGTTTGTTTTTGTTTTTTTTTCTGGACTAGTTACCCTCAACATTGGAGCCCCTGGTGGTCTAGTGGTAAGGGCGCGGCGCTGTCACCGCCAAGGCCCGGGTGTGATTCCCGGTCAGGGCCACTCCCGGGCAGATGGAGCTCGTTAGCCCTTAAAGGCAACCCATCTACGTCCTAAGGACCTCGCTGCCACCGTCCAAGCTCGCTTGGCCCCAGCAGATGAACCTTAGGATTAAAGGGTGGGCTCAGTTCCGCGCACACTGTGTCTCGCCTAAAAAATCCAATGCGCAGGCTGGAAGGTGTAAAGACCTTCCCCGGATCTTCGCTCGCGAAGACTGGCCATTATTATTATTTACCCTCAACATTACACCACTTGTGTCCATGGGCTCTTTGCCCCAGCTTCTCCTCAAACCTTCATACTTTATCTCCATGTTGGTTCATGTGATCAAAACCAGAAAAATAGTATAGAGTCAAATTATATTTGCCACTTCCAGATTATTCATTCTGTGTATAAAGCATATTTTTATCTGCTTCTTTTTGCCTTGATAATTTAGACTGTAAACCCTTCTGACACAGAGACTGGCTTGCAGAAAGAAGAATCACACTCAGCTAATTGCAAGGGTGCTACAGCAGTTGAGATAAGGATGAATTATAATCAGCAGATATGACTAAGATGGTGTGACTCCACTGCTTATGTCCTCAAGATTTACATGCCATCTTGAGAACAACATATATAAGCACAGAAAATGTATGATGATGATCCATCTTTTAAAGGAGAAGAACCAGATATTAATTTTGTATAGATTTGCCGACCACAAAAACAGGTGAGATACAATCTTTTTAAGCAATGGATAAATTAGGTTAGGTTAAATATGCAAATGTTGTCATCCTGTTGGAGCTTTTGTAAGAAAGTGGAAAAGCAAGGAGTTACCCCAGAGTAATGCTTTGTGTGATTTACAGCAGAAATTTGAAACAGAACAGAGAACTTGTGCAAAGCCACTAAATAATATGATTCAGGTATGACCAGAGGATAAAGATAACTGTTTTGGTCTTCTCCTACACTTCTTCAGATGACATCTCTGGACATTTGAAACTGTGAGAACCATAAGATATCTGAACGTTTCCTATTACAAAGAAGTCGCATAAAAGGATAGAGACATTTTTTCATTTAACATCTTACAAGTCCACTGCCTAGACAAATCTTCATACCTGGTACATCAGCTTTAGAGTCTTCTGAGGGAAAAGAGTATTTGGCTTCTCTTTAATCCTACCATTCTTTAATGTGACACTGTAGTATGAGCCAACACTTAAATTCAGGGTGGCTTTGACAGGATTTCATGCTTTATAACACTATTTTCTCTGTCTAATTCTTATACCCTAAACTTATGACTTATTTTTCTGTTTTCAAACTCATATTTGGGCAAAAGTAACTCCAGCTTAATCTTATTGAAGATTTATGAAAAAGGTTTTTATATGTATTCAGCAAGGGTTTTTTGAATTGGCTCAATAAAGCTCAAATAGCTTTATGGTAACTATTGTCTATTCCATAATACTGCTCTGAACATAAACTATGACATTATACTGGAATTAGCCAGCTTGACAAATGACTTCAGTCTTGTCTCTTACACATTGATTGGCATGTCATTTTGACCTGAAAATAATAATGGGATGCTGGAAAGAGTCTTCAAATTTAAGCATCACAGAATTGCTCAATTAACTTCAGTAGTCTTCAACCTTTATAATACAATTGCAGAATACATTAAAGATTATTTTGGCACTAGATGATCTTCTAACTGAAAATATGATTTTCATGGCTATTCAGAATACTAATTATTTACTATTTCTTTTTCTTTTGTTATTAGTAAATTCAAAACTTAAGAAAACACTATATTACATGGAAAATTAATCATATTTTATATTAATTCTTACTTCTTTCAGTTGCTCTCAGTCTGAGAATGGGTACCATGAACAGTAGTTTTTCATTTATTTATTTTGTTCATCAGATCTTACGGAGTGAATTATTAGACAGGAGGCATTATGATAATCTGCCCTGATTTTGGTTAGGAAATACCCACTTTACTTTCCAGTTCCTAATGAATTCTGACAGCTCCTGCTTGTCTGTTTCCTTCTCCTAGGAATGGTATTATCACGAGACTTTCCCCATCTTGTCTTTGAGTAGCCCCATGGTGTTGTGTACTCATATTGAGTGCTGTAACTTGATATCTATAGATTGCTTTTCTAAGGAGTACTCTGTATTTCACATCAGCTTCTTTCCACTTAACTGCTTTGTATCAGTAATATCTTGTGTTATCATCATTCTTGTCTTTTGTATTCATTTAAAAACGATGAAAATCTTGGAAGTACAAAACAGAACTACATGTCTTTGTCATGAATATCCTCTGCATCCACCTCTGTTGTCCTTGGTATGATAGCATTTTTTAAGTAGTTAGCAATTTCAAATCCTTCAATTTTCTCAGTTCTATCTTTTTCACATGTTTCTTTTTGCAATATAAGCAACCAGAAATATAGAATATTTCTGTGTTAGAATAATTTCCTTTGCATTACAGTATTAAAATGTACTCACAGACTGCGCTGATATAAAATCTGATATTTTTGCTGATATTCATGTTGCTCTTAATGGCAGTAGTTAGTCCTGGCTAATGCTAGATTTTAAAAAAAGCAACAGTTATCACAATGTCTCTCTTAAAAAAAAAATTTCAGCTTATTTCATAGCCTCTCCTTATATAATTATTTTGATATATTTAATTGCCTGACTTGCTTACCCACACAATTCTATTAGTCTGACCAGTAAATTTTGCATTCAGCTTTTACCCACTTCTGTTTACTCAGTGTACATTTTTTTCATTTACATCACTTCTGGCCTACCATTATTTTAAAATTAAAATTTTCACTTTCCTTCCTTACATCAGCCAGGGCTAGCGAGTAATACTTAATCCTACCATGCTGTATCAGTCAAATCAACCTCTCTGTCCTGTTTACCTATCCCATGAGATTTTATAACTAGTTTTTATTCTTCCATACCCAAACTTCCTCAGGCCTTCCTCACAATGAAGTGAACCAGTGGTATATTTCCCATCCATGTCCAAGATTGTGTTTTTCCTTAATTTTGTTGTGGTACTCTGAAAGTAATTCCCAAATTCTCAGAAACTCACATTGCTCTTCTTTCCCTTCCTCTGAATATCAATTATGCAGAAGAAAAGACACCAGAAGAAAAAGACTAGCATTGCCAGCACCGTCACCACTAATACAGCACATTGGGTAGGTGGCAGTCCTAAACTCAGACTTTATTAGAAAATTCTCAAACATATCTGTCAGGTGTCATTTTGTCCAAGGAGCAGGCCTTTTCCATGAAATATTGCTATGTATCCATGAAACTGCCTCTGTGGTACACTAAATGGTTAGGAAATCCCCACTGCACTGAAGTTATACAATAACCCTCTGGCAGGCCCTTGTGCTCCATTTTTCTATACAGTAGTGACAAGATTATAACTATGCAGTTCAGGTTTTATTTAATCACTGATGCAATTTCCTGTAACAGAATAGCATTTCTTTTATTTAGAAAACCCTGAACAATATGAAATTATATTTCCCTTAGCAAGATGATTGCTAGTGACAGACTGGCAAGAGGAGGGCTGTATTCTGGGACTTGGTACTCCTCTCACAAAATGAATGAAATGGTGCCGATTTTTACCAGCTGAAGGTTGGTCCCACAACTTGCTTCTGCTGCATGGCAGGAGTAGAGGTGAAGTGTAAAATTCTGTGGAAGTCAGGGTATAAGTTAAGGTTCTTCACAAGTGCAGCTGCCTCAATGTCAAGCACTGCTGCAGTACCTTAGCACCTCTCCAGCTGCAACCATAGAATTAATCTGGTATCCATTCCCGGATTCCTGAGGCTAATGGGCCCTTCTGCAGGCAAACTTGGGCTTGGAGGAAGGCAGAGTCTTGTTCCTTATGTCAAGCCTGGCTTGAGCTGACTCAACTTTCCCAGGAAACTCCAACCAGCCTGGCAGCAGATCACACGCCCCTATCCCATGAGCTACTGTTTAAGTCTCCTCACATCAGGACTTATTAGAGAATCCTACAGGTTACCCTCTTAATTCTTGAAAATACCAGCATATACTAAGATTTCTGTATTAAACTGTGTTACTCCGGCTATCACTATCCCAAACCATGCACAAGACGAGAATGGTGTAGGGGTTGAGAGCAAAATACTACAAAATCCAGAGAGCTCTGTGTATTTTTTGCTTCCTTGTCCTGAAGTGTGCATCAAATTAAATTTACTCAGAAGTTGACAAACTTTTCCTAAATCAAAATTTATGAAATGGAATTTATCTTTTCAAATGTATGCAATATTTCATATAGAACAATTTTTATTGGACTTTCTGTAGTCTGGGTCTCTGTCATAGGCAAAAGCACAAATATCCTATTGGACCTATCCTCCCTTCTTTGGGTTGTACATGCAATAAAATAAGGCAGCAGCAAAAGCAACAGTGAAAGGTTTAGACTTTTCTAAAGTTGTTGCTTGATGACAGTGGATGTGGAATTATATTTCAATATGATTTCAGGAGTTTTCTGGCTAGCATTCACTGATAACCTCCATAATAAGGATCTGTTCCGTGATGGTGGCATTTTCAGCCTGGTATAAGCTCTTAGAATAAGAACATCCCACGTTCACCAACTGAAATAGACAAAAACTAAGGCTCTACATGAAGAAGCATGAAAGCTGCAATGGGAGAAGTTCTCTCCCATCAGCTTTGTTGATTAACTTACCGTGGACACTGCAGGTAAAACAAGTCTTAAAGTAAAAACTGCAAGTGATAAGAGGGAATCTATTATGTGAATCCAGATAAGAAAGTCTGCAAGGAGGTCTGTGTAGGATGAAGGAATGGAGATGGAGGATAATAAAGTGAACACAGGATTGACACTGTTTTGGCCTCTGTTCTTCAGTCTTACCTATACTTTTTTTTTTTTTAAATTTAAGAAGGTTATAAATAATCTGCCACGAAATGTAAAATAAGTGATTCCAGCATAACAGTCCCCTAAAGCTTGCTTCAACCCCCCCTTCTTAGTCACTAAAAGTGTATGAAATATGCAAATCACTGAACTCAAAAACTTACAGCCTCAGTAACTGAGGTAACGGGGTTTTGTTTATAAGAATAGCATAGCACTCTGCAGCATAAACCTTCAATTAATCCTTTAGCACAGCCTACAACGATAGACTGCATGGCATTATCAAATTTGGTTTTAGCTGTACCATAAACACAGTAAGTTAAAAGTGCTTCAGGCAGCTAAAATGACATGTTTGAAATTTTTTGTTGTGTTTTTCTGTTCTTCATTCAATTGTGCTAACGGGGGGAAAAGGTGAGGGGGAGAGAAGATCAGAGAAAACTCACACAGGTTTTAAAATAGATTTTGAAAGGCAACGTTCTTTATTTACATATTTTACTGCGTTTTTTCACTGTGTACGAGTATAATCCTTTCAGTCCTTGCCTTTTTACGTGGGTGCAGGTACAGATCCTTACAGGCAGGCGAAATAGGTGTCAGTAGGAGTGGTGCAGTGCCACTCTAAATACAGGTTAGATGTAAAAGCTCAGTTTTGACTTCCTAAGCTTTGGTGCTTACCCTAGATTCAGGTTAAGTGTGTAGGATGTGCCTGTGGGTCAGGGAAAAAACAGGCTGCATCCCTGTTTTTTCAGGCAAGACCTAGGTGTGCAGCACGCTTTCTTTCCCTATGCCCTGGCATATTGATACAGGAGTGGAAAGCCAGCAAACAGGTCTTCTTATCGGGATAGTGAGGGTTACCAGGCATGTAATGCTCTGCCCACTATCTCCATTGTCTGTGAGATGCAGCCATACCAGCTCAGGCTTCCCTGATAAACCTCATAGGTGTCTGCAGAGTTTAACCTTACTCTGCGCAAGACAATGTCTTTCCTTTGACTATGAAGGAAACTAGGACCAAATATATTTTCAACAGAGAATATTTAAACAAATGTCTAAAGTTGGGTGGGAAGAAACCACTGAAAAACTCTGTCTTTGGGAAAAAGAATGTAAATGGGATGTATACAGGAAATGATCTAAAACATACCTTTCTTTGTCCTTATTCCTAGTGCACAACCTGAGGCTGAATTCTGCTAACATTGAATGGATGTTTGGCATCTTAAATATGAGGGGGCCATTTCTTTGTCCAGTTTTCACTACTGAACTTCTCATCTAGGATTTCCATTCCCATCTTCCAGAAGAGCTTTTATTGCTCTATATTATTCTCTGTCTTTAAAGTCTTCCTAGTGTCTTCAGAGTCTTCCTACTCATGTTCACCAGATATACAGGCACATATTGCATGCTGCAATGCATGCAATTTCAAATACAATTGCATACTGCTTTGCCCTAACAGGAGCATTTGTATGCAAGAGGAACAGAAATCTTTAAGCTTAATTTTATTCTGAAAAAATCCTGAAGGCCCTGAAGAAAATGTGCCGGATGATTTTCCCTCCACTACTTCAAAACAGTAGTGATAATCAAATGTCCTGTAGGGATGGCGTTAGAGAGACAAGTAGTAAGTGTTGCAATGCAATGATGGCAGTGCCTGTGGTGCTTTTGGCTTTGTGGTGCTATTGTGTTAGGTTCTGGGAGATAGGAGGAACAGAACAGTTAAGGCTTTTTGACCAGTATTGTTGGAGGGTAGTGGTTGTGATTTCTGCATTGCAGATTTCTCTCAAGCTATTCTGTGAATGACAGAACCTAGGAGGAAGTACTGGCATTACCCAAGAGAAAAATGAACAAACAGATTCCTTGGAGTATTATTTCTGGCAAACAACATTCTTCTTTTCAATAGCTCTCACATTGCTGGAAGATCTGGCAGGCATCAAAGTGCTAAGGCACGTTATGTTTTCAGGCAACTGTGAAGATAAATTCATTGTGAATTCTGGGGGTTTTTTGAGGTTAGTGCCCCCAGGACAGGAGATGAAAAATTAGTCCTCTGGTTCGTTAAATGTTTTCTGTGTAGCTAAAACAGATTTTTAAAAAACCTGTTAAATGTCTTCCAGTGGAAAAAAAAATCTGCAGAGAAAATAATTTCCAGATTAACTCTCAGATTCCATTTGTGTGTGTGCACGTGTGTTTTTCTAACAAACTGGTGCAGTGTGCTCCGAGGAATTTCATTTTACTTTCAGTATATCTGTGGAGGATAAACTCCAGTCTTGCATGTGTGATTTCAGGAAAGCTTTTTTTTCTTTCAGCATTTTGTGTCTCTGGTAACATGGGCTAATCAAAGGTATGGATTCACTGTTCTCTTTTTCTCCAGGTAGAACCAGGTAGACTAGTGTGTACAACTTACTGCCTGCAGTCACAACTGCAGCTAGATCTATGCCCCTCCCTCTTTTCTCTCTCATAAATCATAATTCTTTTCTCTCATCCTTTATCTTATTTCCTCAGATTATTAACACTGTAGGGCAACAATATTTCTTTTCTTTGTGTTTTTACTGCACCTAGAATAGTGGGATGTTGATCTCTTATAGTTTCTGGGAAAAATTGAACAGCAATGAACTATGCATATTACAACGAAAGGATATGACTCCAGCTAACAGGAAAACCACTACAGACATTATTTTGTCTATTCCAGGAATGCAAAGAAAAGACTTATGCTGTTGAAAAGGCTTTATCTTTCTTTTATGTTCCTTTTTTTTTTTTTTTTATGATGACTTGAACAAGTGCTACCTAAAGCAGCTTCTGGATTTCTAATACAATGACCATGCTGTTAAAGTTTTTCTTCTAAGCTCCTGGTTATGTTCTCTCTTAATCCCATTCATTTCTTCTCCTCTGTTCGCTTCCCTGGTGCGACTGTCACTGAGGCAGCTACCAGGACATTCCTATGCCTGACAACCTAACCAGCCCAAATAAATATCAAGCTGCTCATTAGACTGCTAACTAACTTGTGCTGTCTGTGTTTGGTGCCATGTCATATAAAGACCATTTTATTTAAAAAAATCTCTTTGTTTTCTGTCCTTCTGTGTTTCTTGCCCAAGGGTTTCATTCACAAATCCTAGTGTTAGTAGGCAGAAAGGGTGACAAATGATAACCTGGAGTAGCTCCTGCACCCACAGCCCTTGGCAAGCTGGGAAGAGGTTGTCCTTTTACTGTTGATCCTCTGTCCCCCAGAATATGAGAAAGACAGAAAACTTTAACAAGAGTTTTTTCTCCTCATTGTCTGACTGGTTAGAGGGAGAAGTGAGAACTGGCAGTTGCATGGGTGCCTCTTGCCCTGCACATCCCTTGGTACTGCCCTGGCTAAGTGACAGGAGAAGAGCTGAACTGGCTTGCAAAACTCTTTCTCACATAGGCAGTCTTTTAAATTTCAGCAAAAAAATAGCTATTCTGGAAGAAAAATTAACTTCTTTTGCTACCTTGTAGGCAGGGGTAGATGAAAGCCATAGGAAGAGGGTCAGTGAAGTCAGTATCTAAACACATTAGGTTCCTTTGAGAGGGGCTGAAGTGTGCAGTCTCACAGGCCTTTGAATTCTACAGGAAATCCTTGTTGGGGTGTCAGGTGTTGGCTGCATACTTTAGTATGGTTGTTTATAACTTTTTCTGCTTGTTAAATCTTTGTACATAGCTTTATGTGTTTTTTTATATGAATATTTGCATTTTTAACTTAGGTTCACTGAAAAGGAGATGTAGTGAAACAGTAATGTGTACTCTTGCATACATTTTCTTTCTTTGCTGTGAGGAAAAGTAGTAAACATGATATTTAAAAATATCCAGAGGTCCTGAATGTCACTTTTGCAAGAATCACTGAGTGCTGCAGATGAAGTCTTTGATCTTTGACAGGCTTCTTCAACTAAGCTTTAATGAATGTGTTACCTAACTGTCCTTCAAGAAAGGCCATGATTATTACTTTGTTGTGTAACATTTTACAAACTGAAATGCTGAGATTCTTCACCAGAAATGTTTATTCTATCAGGGTTCTCTCTCTGATTTGCAATAAAGCAGCATCTTCTATGCTACTGGAACACATTTGTTTGGTACATGTTGTTTCAGGATGGTCAGTATATACCGATAGGCTCCCTTTAGGTGAGGTAGATTTGCCTGCAGACGAGAAAATGTCTCTGCTCACCAGCTGACCCGGCTGAATCACCGAGTCCCTGATCTACAGAATGTGCTGACATACAAAAGCTGTGGCTTTGGAAAGACTCAAACACAAACTGTTGAAGAAACCATTTTCCCCTGGTAGTTTATGAGTGGAATGGGATGAGTATCTGCAGGAATCCTTTGCTGCTCATCTATGGCAGAAGCACACAGGAGACTTGTGAAGCTCCTCTTAAGCAAACATCACTTCTAGATGAGGCAGCTCTGCAGGAATGCAGAGTTACCACATAGCTGGGGGAAACTCATGAAATCCGCAGACTCCGTGGTTCTTGTACAGAGCCTTGGACACCACCTAAGGTGAGCTATTAATGGGGAGAAAGAAAACCTACCCACCAGTGTCAAAATCCTTCAAAGCAGAAATCCAAAAGCTGGGCTACTTACAAGATTTATGCTTCAGTTTGGCGCCCGCCAGATGGATTGGTGACTTGCAGGTGGGAGAGATTAAAAGAGAAGCAATGAATCATAGGGGCAGCCCTGGGTAGAAATGCCTCCAAAAGTATACCTCAAATGAATATTCTTAACAACCATTCAGGGCCTCAGCCTGAATGCAGCAGCCCTTCTGCACAGCTTACTTCATCTTACTTGTTCATGAGGAACAAAGCACTTGGCTTAGCAGATTTGTCAGCAGTGCTGCATTGCTCACAACTAACCTCCATTTTCTTCCAAATTTTCTTCCAAATCCTTAAAGTGAGCAACAAAATGTTCTCACACATCATATGGCAAATGATGGCCAAAAGTCAGGGTGTGATATTTACTAACCAGAAGGGAAATGTCTATGTGTGCACACCCATTTCCAAAGAAGAAAAATTTATATTATTTGTCATTCCTTGGTAATTAAAGATTAAAACTACAATCCTGATTTGGCACTTCCTGTGTACCCTATCCGCTGCAAGGATTTCAACAGTCTCAGGAACACCACTGGTGTCCTGATCTAATGCTCAACAAAGGCTTTAATACTGTGATCAATAGAAAAGCAAGATTTCATCCTAAAAACTGCATTTGGATTATAACTCTGATTTTAAAAACAGCTGTCTCTGTCACGGTTATGAGATCTTGATGTATCTTCTGGGAATTCTCAGAGAGTCTGCCTTCCTACATCTTTGAGTGCATGTGAGGTATCCTTTATGCATGTTAGTGAGAGCTGCTGTGGGATCAGGCTGGCTTTGGTGGCACTGCAGGAGTGGAGTGCTCTGCTCCTCTCCTCTGCCTCCTGCTGGGGGTCTTGATGCAGGACCATCTTGTGGTCAGATGGCTCACTTCAAATGTCAAGCAAGACATTTTCGTTTTACGAAAAAAACGCTCAGCATGCTATTTTCCTATAGAAAATTCCATGGAGACTTAAAAAAAAGAAAAAGAAAAAAGAAAAAAAGTAGGTTGACAGAGGAAAAAAATATTGAAAGTTTCACGAGGCTTTTGGTTACACACTACCCTCTCTAGAGGGTGAGAAAGTATGAGCTTTCAGCAGCTGAATTATCATACAGACAGCAGCTACTTGGGGGTTACTGTGCCCAGGTCCAGGTCTCACCATCAGGCATCCATTTAGTGATAGTGCATGCACAGTGTTTACTCACATAATCCTGCTTTTGCTCCGCCTACTCCTTTCCTGGAGCCTACCCTCTTATTCTGAAGCCTGTTTTGATGATCCTGGACTGCATTCCCACTCATTTCCCATTGGAACTGATGCATTTTTTTACTATTTTTAGTTGCTCATCTTAACCTGTCTTGATTGTGGCCTTTGTCGTTTGGTTCCACTTGATTGTCACTGCAGTCCATGAAATAGATTTATTGCCTTGTCTCTGTCAACACTGAGAAAATCCTTCTCTTGCTGTTTAGTGATTAGGATTTCTTGTGCCTTTCCTTGTCACAGCAACTACTAGTTACTGGGCATAAGGCAATGGCGCAGGTGGAGCGCTGGGTGTTGATCATTTACAGAAATTTGTTCTTTCTTTATGTGGCTTGTAACTGCTGGAATACTTCAAGTCAGGTATAAATAAAGAAACATAACTAATTTACCTATAATAGAAGTGTGTTATTTAACTAGAAATCCCTTGTACACTAAATAGAAAGTTGGACTATTAAAGAAGAAACTAACTTGGGAGCTTCAGTTACAATACTGAATCTGAATAGAACTGGTAGAATGTTGAGATTACATCAAGTAACTGTCTATATTCATTACTTTTTCTGGATTTTTTCACTTCACATACAACATAATTCATAGCTTTGTACTCCGATGTATAAAATGAGTATTTGTTGTGCTGGAAACACTGATTCTGGAAGTATCTGACAGTTTGTTTCTCTGCCATGTTGTTCTCCCTTTACAAAAAAAAGATGATGTTCTCCTTTTACAAGGGACTTCTGTGAGTCTTCTTGGCATACACCTTGTTTGGAATTCAGATTTTTATGTTTTTATCATGGGATCAAATCCTGCTGCCCTTATTCAGTCAAAACTGCCACAGATTTCAGCAGAAGCCTTGCCTAACTAAGTAAGGTGTGAAGATCAGGAAGGAAGATCTAGATTTTTGCCAGTACAACATTTAGGAAGTCTCAGATATCTGTGTTACTTTCTGTTCATAATGTCTGTGGAGAGAATATTTAAAAATATTGGTATTGCCCTGGGTATCTAGGAACAGGGATGGAAATACGTGTCGTGCCATACTGTCGTTCTGATACTCTCCAATATTGTATCAGAAGTTTCAGACCTTCCACAGAGAAATCAAAACCCAAAAAACCAATAGGAATAGTGTAGGCAAGGTCCAGAGCTAACATGAGGGCCTCAGGTGTCGGCAACAACTGCTGAAATTTGGCTCCAAGCTTGTCACTGTTATTGCTTGCTGCAGTGGGCACAGTTGGGACACTCAAAATGCTTCTGCAGTCCACACTTGAAGTGGCTTTATGGTGCATGTCTGAATAGTAACTCCACCTTGTAATTTAACACAGTTCTCAAAGAACAAAGCATATCTTCATGCCCAGTTTGCAGATCTTCAGCCACTTCCAACCTTTTGTGGTTTTGTTAAATTTCAAGGCAATATCCAGGTTACTGGCAAAACTGGAAGTGTCAGTGATGTCTAGATCTATTGTTTTCCTAGAGATATTTAAGAATTTTATGACTACAATTATTCCAAAAAATGCCTTACAGATGTGAGATATTCAAAAACACATTTGAAATGGGAATTTCAGCATGTTGGAGGACAGCTTAAGGTAACTATTCAAGTAACTTTCATTGATTTATGTCTTACAGTATGCTCAGATTAGCCCACTTTGCTTGCAGTATCCAAGGTACTTGTTCAATTGCTATAGGCAACCAGAAGTCTGAAATAACTAAATATTTATTTATTTATAGTAAACTGATAACTTCATTAATCAGCTTTGACATTTTCTCTTTTTGAGGGGTTATTTTTTCAGTTTAGGTTTTTACCTTCAGGAGGAATTAGAGTGAGCAAACTAGCTCGACAGCTGAAACATTACAGTTTAGAATCAACAAATTTGTCCTACTCAAATTGCCCACTCAGTCCAAATCTCTTGCTGCTTTTACTGCTGCTTTACCACTTGACATAGCGCAGAAAAAGTACTCTCCCTCATCTAGAAAATATATAAAAGCTGGTCCTGCTCAAAAGAGAAGCAGAGTCTGCAATAAAACTCACTATTTTCAAGTGAAGAATGTAAGTGACAACACTCACTATTTCTGGCATTGCCAAAGAAAGATCTGGTCTTTAAAGCGTATCTGACAGAGATAATGCAGTATGAAACTGCTTCAGTTTTAAAATCATTGCAATTTCCCCATTGAAGGTGCGTAGAGATTGTTTATGAGGCACTCCTGTGAAATGTATTTGCATGAACAAAAAGCTAGACTTGAATGCATTAAGAGGTGCACACAAATGAATCCTTAATAAGCAATATCTCAACACCCTCTGGTTCAGCAATAGTGATACAAAATGCTAGTAGTGAAAGCTATCATTTTCTGGTGACCAAAAATCCCATGCATGCCCAGTACTGCTGGGGTAGTTCAGTCCTGGCTAACAGCATGGGTCTTCCAAACACTGTGTTTCTGTTTGCACATACTGTCTTGATTAAGAAATCTTTTTACAGACTACTCTTTGTGAGTTTTGCCAATGGCAATGTAACTGAGGCTTCTCATGGAACACAGAAAGGTGTCTTATGAAGACTTCTTTTGAAGGCTACTGAGTCCTCCACTTTCATGATTTTTTAAGGGTACATCAAAATATAAGCAAGAAAAAAAACAAAACAGGAGAGGAAGAATTTACTTTTTGCTATCAAACTGCTAGTCAGTCTATAATGACTTACACCAAGAAGTTTGTATCTTCATTATCTTCCTTTAATGAAAAACGACAGGAAACAAAAGTAACAACATCAGGCAAAAGGTCACTGTCAAATTAGGCTGAAGTCTAACCATGAATAGTAGCCACAAGTTCACAACAAATAGTAATGGCTTGTTTTCTGTAGTGGGTTTCTGTGTCTGGATTTTGGTAGTGGGGAGGGGCTACAGGGTTGGCTTCTGTTAGAAGCTGCTAGAAGCTTTCCTTGTCTGGTGGAGCCAACGTCAGCCAGCTCCAGGACAGGCTTCCTGCTGCTAGCCAAGAACAGAAAGGTATTGCACAGAAAGAATTCCAAACAGGGAAGAGTGGAATGAAAACATGTGAACAACAAGGTAGACACCAGGGTCAGTGCAGAAGGAGGAGGAGGAGTGCTCCAGGGGCCGGAGCTGAGGTGGAGCAGCTGTGCCCCTGCAGCCCATGGAGGACCATTGGGGTGCAGAGACCCACCTGCAGCCCATGGAAGAGCCTATGCTGGAGCAGGTGGATATCTGAAGGAGGCTGTGACCCTGTGGGAGGTACAGGGTGGAGCAGAGTCCTGCTGGGTGACCTGCAGCCTGTGGAGAAAGGAGCTCATACTGGAGCAGTTTATCCCTTGTAGGACTTGTGGCCCCTGCAGGGGACCCATGGTGGTACAGTTCATTTATGAAGGACTTCACCCCATGGAGAAGTGACCCACAGGACAGCAGTTTGGGAAGAACTGCTGCCCGAGGGATGGACTCACACCGGAAAGATCTGTGAAGGAATGTCTCCCATGAGAGGGATCCCATGGGAAGCAGGGGAAGGACTCCTCTCCCTGAGCAGCAGAAACAACAACTGACCATAACCCCCATTCCCCATCCCCCTGCACCGCTGGGGGGAAGGAGG
Organism: Myiozetetes cayanensis; assembly: GCF_022539395.1. Lineage (NCBI taxonomy): Eukaryota > Metazoa > Chordata > Aves > Passeriformes > Tyrannidae > Myiozetetes > Myiozetetes cayanensis. The sequence continues at coordinate 111,817,133 of NW_026086604.1, read as the reverse complement.
GAGAACATGGAAGGAAGGAGGGGTGGGGAGAAGATGTTTTTAAGATTATTTTACTTCTCAGTCTTTCCCTCTGATCCTGTTAGTAATAGATTTAAGTAATATCCCCACTTTGAGTCTGTTTTGCCCATGAAGGTAATAAGTAAGTGACCTCTCCCAGCTTTTATCTTAACTCATGAATCCTTCACTGTTTTTTTTCTCTCCTCTGTCCACTTGCAGAGGGGAATGAGAAAGTGGCTTTAGTGGGTACCTGGCATCTGGCCAGGGTCAACCCACTACAGTTTCCTTTGAATTAGGAAAACATAGGTAGGTGGCTTGCTCCTCTGAAATACTGTCGGAAAGAAGAGCAAAGGGGCTGTGATGTCCCCTCCTAACAGGAGGCAGGTGTGAGCTGCTGGGTAGGAAAAGCAATTCTGTGACCCCAGATGGAAATCTGGAGTTAGGCTATTTCAGTTATGAGAAAACCAGGAACAAGGGAACATGTTGTTTGATGTCTTGCTGTATTAACCTTTTTTCTGAGACTGAAAATAGAAAGTTCTTATGCCTGTCCTGCTGTTGCTCCTGGTAGTTGTCTATTAACCTGGTCCAGATCCAAGTTGTTGTTTATTAAATCATAACTGAAACAATGATTCTCTCTTGTCAGTGTGCAGAAAATCAAAATAAAAATAAATTTTCATTTCGGTAGCGTAAGCTGCAACAAAGGTGGATTTATACCATACAGTGAGAAGCACAGCAGTTAATTATTCCAATCTGATATTTATCTCTCCAAATAATCTGAATCTTGAATAAGCAAAATTGAAAGGAAACTCTGGCACAGTCCTGTCCATCACTGCAGCTCAAGTGCTGAGCTGTCAGCTGCAGTGTGGGGATGGGAAAATGAGAACAAACTCTTCTTCTGACCACTGTAATAGCTATTCATATATTAATCTTATCTGGACAGATTCAATGTCAGAATGTTTTCTGTACTTTTGCTGGTATTTCAGCACAGGTGCTGGCACTTTTTTTGGCGGGAGAAGAGGATAGGAGAGCAGGAGGCTGAAACTCTGAATTTTCCATAGGTACTTCAGAATGTGAGCACTGCATATACATACGTATGCTTGACTGAGGGCTTGTGTATTTGGCACTCTAACTGTGCTTGTAATAGACATTTCCTCTTTAGAAAATTTGTTTTGTTTACATCCTTTGGCCATCATAGCTGTAGCAAAACTACTACTATTACTTTGATGCATAAGCACAATCGCTCACCCACACACACAGACTTTATTTTTACAGATTGTATTTGTAAAATAACTTCTGCAAGTGTTTCTTGAGGCCTGAAATTATTGCCAGGTAAGGAATAGCAAATTATAATGATTAAAACCAGTGATGAAATCCCTAAGCCAAATTTAGATGGAAGAGAATTCAATCAGGGTTCAGATTTCATGTGAAAACAGATCCTGAAAATATAAAAGGATTTTTTGTTTTGAACTTTGGAAACACTAAGGGGCATAACAGAAATGAGGTCCTTACTATACCAATCAATAAGAAACAGTTTGCAGAGTTTTCACTCTTTTTGGAAAAAAATGAAATTTAAACCAAAACATTCCTCCCCTCAATTTTGCTGAAGAACAGAGACACGGAGCTATTAATTGGCTTGCCCAGTGTCATAAGGGATTTGTGTGACTGATCAAAGAACAGAAATCAGGTCTCCAGAGTCCTGTTCCTCTGCCTCAACCACAAGATAATCCTTCATTTTAAATGCCTGCCAATCAGCTCTCCTGGATATAATGCTGGCTGAAGTGTTACCACTGCATTATATAAATGGAAATACTCAGTGTTCATCAAAGCCAGATGAGCAAATGAAAACTCCCAATCCCCAGCCTCAGGAATTTAGGTACCACTTTCTTGGTATTTAGAACAAAATTAAATGGGACAAATTCTGTGACACTAGATGATTCAATAATCCCCCTTACAAAATTGGACAGTATGAATAAAACATGGCCATGACCAAGGGGGTAGCTTACCTTTATATTACTCCTTCAAATGTAATTCCATTTTCAACAGAGACTGTAGATCTCTGTTGATTGGGCTTTTGGTAAATGCACAGCAAAGCTGTCCAGATTTGCTTTCTTTGATTCAGTACATCATCTGTTCCCAGTGCCAGAAGGACACCGTGTAGGGAAAGGCTCTCCATGCTGCCATCTAGCATGTTGATTTCTTTATTTCATCATCCTCAGTCCCCTGCATTCATCACTGATACACATCATGGTCTGTATGACAGGGTGAGGGTGAAAACCATGAGAAGATACTGACTGCTCTCTGGTGTGCTGCAGCTGTGTCTTCTCATGCGATTTTGTCCCTGTAGAGCCCTGATAACCCACCCTGGGAGAGGAGCAGAGGAGTTCTGTGTGTTAAAAATGTGTCCATGGAGCTGAAAAGATGCATTGATAGTATGTTGGTAGGGCTGAATTACAGTTGATGGGAGAATCACGGCATGGGTGCCCAGGGCTCTGCCACACTGCAGAACCAAGTCTACGTTCTCCTCTCCAGCAGCTGGGGCCAAAGGAACTTGGCAACTGGCTGTAGTGAGAAACAGTCCCTGCCAGCTCCCCGGCAAGGAGAGCTGAAGGCTCAGTCCCTGCGTGGGAAACCTCAGCTAATTCTTCCCTGGAAGTAGGATGTCTAGCCATAACCTGAGCATCAGCATCGTGCAACTCTTTAGGGAGACAGCAGTGATTTAGGAAATGAAATGTAGAACCTTAAAATGGTTTCAATGATTGGTATTGGAGTTTTACCTTTAAAAATGTGACCAAAGACCTGAGGCTTCAAAAATCCAGCCTTAAACCCCAAATCCTCAAGTCTTTAGACAGCAAATTCCCAGAGAAATAAATTGCTTTTGAAAGGATATTTTATGTGTCGAGGGCACGGAACTGTTTTCTAAAATGCAGCAGTGCTACTGTGGGTAACAGAGCTTCTGCATATCTAAATTTCAATGAAATTGTCCATCTTACGGGGAAAAAAGCATTTTCTAAAAAAAAAGAAAATAAAGAAAAAAAAAAAAGGACCCCCCCAATGTTTTACCTTATTTATTTATGTATTTATTTATGGCACTTATTAAGTCAGCCCAGGCCTATAATACTTATCTGATTACACACATAATAGTTGTAGGATGCTGTCCACAAATTATAGGCTTTGGTCTGCTCACCCAAGAGTAATTATGATAAATTTGGCTAGCTTACCTGGAAACATTTTATTTGAATTTTGGATTCATTTCAGACAGCTGCATGCTTTTCCTCCTCTGGGTACTATTCACTAATACGTAACTTTGAACTGCAAATTAAAATTTTGCCTTCTGTGACCGAAGTTAATTTTTGAACTGTTTCTTCTTTTCCAAAAATCTCCTCCTCTGAGAGATAAATTGCATTTTATGTTAAAAAGAGGGAACAAGAATCAATTTACACCAGCTCGGTGATTACAGAAGTGTGATGTATCATGAGAGCTGGCAGAACTGCAGCTGCCTGGACTTCCCTTGCTAAAGCTGCTGCACAGAATTAGTCACTGAAGAAACAGGAATATTTGGTCCATAGTGCTCCCAGTCCTCAACCAGGGCATGGTGCCCTGTGTAGGTTTCTGTTTAGGAGTTGTGCGTGGTGCTGTGCACCACTCACTGGCGCTGTTCACAGCAGCTGAGCCTTCCACCATCAGCACGGTGGTTTAGTCTCAAGCAATTGATGCTGAGCAAATACATTGTTTGGTGGCTATGTTCCCTAGCTCAATATGCTATTGGGAAACACTATGTGCCTTTGCACATGGATGCAACTCATTTCCCTTGCTAAGGTAGCTGGGAGGGCAGCGAACCATACACTGATGGTTTTGCTTTTGCAGATAAAACCATGATGTATTTTCTCTACTAGATCAAGCTGACTTGTAAACCCTGGAAAGCTCAGTGAGGCATTACGGACACTGCTTGTACTGTCATTCCTTGATTCACGATCTCTAAACCAGACACTCAGTTTGGTGTGCTGAAGTCCTGATCCCAGCTGCTGTATCTAGAATGAATTAGTGCTATTTCACTGATCCGGCCTTTGATACTTTTAGGAACTGGAGCTAGTAGGAATCTTTTCACTATACTGACTTTTGTCCTTTCTAACTATGTGATACTAGAGTTTGTAAATTCAAAGATATGTATTATTAGTAACATCCGGATATTCTTTAGTACCAAATACTCAATATTGCTTGATAGTCAAATATGTGCCTCTCACTTCATTAAAAGGGCAATTTGTTCATCTTAGAGCTACTTTTCAAATGTGGGTTATGGTATTTTTAGCTACAGCCAGTGTGTTTACTCATCATCATATCACGTGATCTCCTTGTACACTTTAGCTGCAAATTTCAGATGTGAAGCATTAATTCTGATTGATAAGGGAGTTGCTTTAATGTAACTTCATCTGTTGAAACACTTTATTACCTGAACCAACCCTTTGTGCTAAGAAGCATATCACAGACACAAGACAGTAAAAAATTTTCGTATGATAGGGTCTTTGCATCATGTGTCAAAAGACTATACTGGCTCCTCAGATAAAGTGATTCAAAAAAACCCTGCATATTTTCTATTTCTCCCCCCTCTAGCTAGCTTGAATTCATGATAGAATTTCATGCTGCATGGTGCATTTTATTAATTGATGTTGCCATTTTGAGATTTCATTGATAATGAGCCTGTTCAGGTCATGCTGGTATTTCACTCCTTGCCCTAATTGCACTGTTCCCCTAGAGTGGCAAGAGCAAGCTAGGGATAATTGCTCCTCTTTTGTCTTCATATAATACCTAGAGGCACCAACGAACACTTGAGCTGAGAAAACTTTGAATTTCTGGTTTCTTCACTTTTCTATGTCATATTTCTGCATAAAAACAAAATGAATAACCTTTTAGAGAGAATTATTGCCCAATAAAATACACCGATGAGGCTTAAAAAACATATCAGACCTATTTACTTTTCTTCCCTTCTTATTCCACCCTCCAAAAGACTACATAATTCTTAGTCAAAGGCTCTAGGGATGATGATCCACCATATTTATTTCTGTGCCCCATTACCTTAGTTCCTAATTTTACCTCTTAATCTTCTTTGTTGCAACTGAGAACCATTATGCCATATCTAAACAAGTAATAACAAATTGTTCCCTTCCACTTTGCAATTGTCTACATTTTAGGGCTTCTTTTGAGATAAACACAAATTATCTCAATCACTATTCACTGGTGATGCTTCTTAGATTTCTAATATTATGTTGTTCTTATGCTCTCCAGCTGCTCCAGATCATTCTTGAAATGTTTGGTCCAAAACTGGACATACTGCTTCAGCTGAGCTCTTACCAGTAGAGCATCTTTCAGGTTTTACTCCTCTTTTTATAATCCAGGGTGATGTTTTCTCTTCCCAATAGCATTGACTCATGCAAACACTATCATTCATTGTAATTATTAGATATTGTTCCAGAACTTGCTGTCCAGCTCAGTGTATACTCATTTGCCTAGCTGACTGTGTCTGTCTGGGTGCAGTACATGCACTCACCCCTGCTGAGAACCATCTTGATGTTTTTCCAGAAAGCTTCTCCAATCTATCAAAAACATTCTCTATTCTAATCCCATTCACCCATCAAAAACCTCCCCAAAATTTACAACCTGACTTAGGCTCACTTTAACAACTTAAATACCTGTTTAAAAATAACTATGCATTAAAAATTAAAAAGTAACTACAAAAATACATTATCAGAGTATAGGATGTATAGCATAATTACATATACTGATTCCTCTTGGTTTGGAGATTTTTCTCAATTTCATTCTTGATACCATCCCTTGGGAAGAAGGAAAGTCAGAAAGCATTTCTTAAAGTCGCCCTGCTTTGATCCCTGGACCTAAAGGTGGAGTTGCACAAGCTTCTGCTGCCAGCAGAACTGCCCCAGTGCATAACTTGGAATGGACATCTCCAGACCAGCGGTGGGTGAGAAGGCACTGGGTAGCAGTGGTAAGGGAACATGGATAAGATGTTCTCAAGGTTGCTGCCACTCATGCTTCAAGGGTAAGGCAACATGGAGATTCCAAGACTTTTTTTGCTGGAGGGCAGATGCAGGGCACTGAAAGCTTCCACGAAGATTTGAGCTTGTGCCAGCTCTGAGCCACAGTGCGACTTGCTGTGACAACATACCCTCAGTTTATGGCCTTGACAATCAATGTTGAACATTTTCCACTTAGCTAGGACATCCTTATCCTTACAGTATCCCTGGAGAAATTTCACTGATTCCATGGTGTTATAATTTTCCGCAGACGACCCCTCCATTCTTTGTACTTGTAGTCCTGGCAGAGTCATATTTAGCAACTACATAGCTGCTGGGGGAGAGCAGCTCAGCCCTATTCCTGCCACAGGACATGAATCATATGCTGCACCAGCTAAAGTTAACTGCAGTACTCTTCTCCCTTTTTCTTTCCTTTTTCCCATCTTTCTCTCCCTCCTCTCTCTCTTTGTTGTTGTTTCATTCCTCACCCAGATGAAGTCTGGAAAGGGAAAAAGGCTGAATAATTAGAAGTCACAAGCATTTCTGGATAAGCTCTCAGGCTTGTTTCCCTTTCTTCACACCTGTTTAGATCACAGCTCTTTATGCCAATTTTGTCTTCTTGCTAAAGACTAATGAATGTGAGTCTGCTGAAAAAGTAATGTAAGTGAAGCACAGGTAAAGCTTTATGGATGATGTTCAGCATCTTCTCTTAAATATTTCACATCTTTCTCCTCCTCTGTCTTGTCTCACTGAAAACGAGCTGCATTTATGAGCCATTCACCCAAATTTTTTTCCTTTGTGCATTCATGGCCAAAGGGAATCCAGGGACAGTGAATACTTCAAAAGCTACTGCCCAAATAGCAGCTAATACTCAAGTCTGCCAGGATGGGGGTAACTGCAGCTTTGAAGTTGCTTGATGGGTTCATGCGTATGTTCACATTTTGAGAAATCTGGAAGAGAAATGTTAAAATGGCACAATCTCAGCATGTCCCCATGGCAACCCTTACACTTGATGAGTTCAGAGGAAGTGGACTAGAGGTGTTTCTCTGACAAAACACCAGATGTGGCAGACAGGATTTTGACCCAGACAAGAGTCTCTCTCTTTACAGATGCTGGTCTTATTCATGTCCTAACCAATGATAAGGAAGTGTTTGTATGTAGAAATAGTTCAAAGCTGGTTTGGTTTCCCACTTGAAGATATTCTAATTTGCACCCTGATCCAGCAGTCCCTCTGGACTTAAAGCAGCAAAGGGCTGCCCCATTTCTGTCTCTGACAAGTCTCCTGGCCTGGTTTCACTCCTATGGAGAATCTGTGGCTATTATAGCACTATATTTGACTCCTTAATTCCTTGCTTTGACCAATATTTCTGAAGATTGTTTTGCACTGGCAGCAGTGATGCAGCAAATGGCTGGGGAGCAGTGGGAAGTGCTGAACTTTTGGTAATTGAATACTTACTGAAATTCCTTATTAATAAAGGACCACTCTCTTCTGTCCCCAAAATCTTCTGCTATCAGCTGCATCAGAATGAATGACCAGTGACACCTGTTGAATACAGAGATTTCTTGACAGCATTGTACAAAGTGACTGTGTTGTACTCTTTGGAAAGAATAGCATGAAAGTGCAGGGTGCCAAAGTAAATTACACATTACTGTTGTGGTTTTGCCCTGGCTCAATTTACTTTTACACCCCCACATACAATTACTATCAGTTGAGAGAAGGTTTATGCAGACAAAAAGAGACTGAATTGAAAAAAAAAGTATGAGTATTTATTATTAACAAGCTAAAACTAAAGAATTATATCTACAACAATTCTACTTAAGTAAAAGGTATTATATATTTACAGAAGATACTTCTCCCCCCACCTCCCTTTATATCAGTCCAAGGAGGAGAAGCAGTCCTTTTCTGTTCTTGGAATTCCAGCTCTCTCTCTCTCTCTCTCCAGTAACTTTGCAGCACTCTCGTCGCAGCTGGAACTTTTTCTCTTTCTCTGTGTAGGCCTCCAGGGCTGGGCCTACCCCCCTCCTGGGTTAAAACCGAAGGTTGGGGGTTACCCAGGTCCTGAAGGGTCTCCTTCCATAGGCTTGCAAGGGGACACTTGCTTACTATGGATCTTCTTCCACAGGGTTACAGGGGATAATGGTTTAAGAGTTCACCCCTGTTTCCCTATGGAGGTCCCTCCCCATGGGAGAACAGTCCTTGATAGACCTCTCCAACATGGTCTAGCATGGATCCCACACATGGATCCCAATATCTCACCTGAGCCGTCTTCTGCTCCAGCGTGGGTTCTCTCAGGGTCACAAATCTTCAACATCCCTACCTGAGCCGTTTTCTGCTCCAGTGTAGGTTCTCTCAGGGTCACAAATCTCCAGCACCAGCAGCATGGATCTCTCACTGAGATCCCAAGCTTATCCGAGCCGTCTCGCTCTGGCATAAGCATCGTCCCCTTCGAGGGTTACAAAGTCTTTAACAGGACTCTGCCTTACCCGAGCCGCTTCTGCTCCAGTATAAGGTTTTCTCTCTCTGTTAAAGTCACAAATCTCTGGTACATCCACAAGCTCCTCTGTGAGCTGCATGGGGGGGTCTCCTCACCCCAACAAACTTTTACAAGTGGCAGGGTTTTTATTTTTCAGTCTTTACCCTGCTGAAGGGAGGGAGAGCGAAAGGGAGAAAAAAGCAGCTCTCCCCCCTTCGAACTTTTCTTCTCTCTCCTGTGACTGCAGCTTTGACCTTGAAAATCCTGTTATCTCATGGCTGGAATTCTTCTGCAGCGATTTCTCGTCTAAGCAGTTTGTCTTTTAAACCTCTTTTTTTCTTCACTCTTTTACAGAAGAGAAGGAAGGCTTCAGTACTACACCTGCCCCCCCACCCCGGCCCAAGCCGGGGGAGGAGGGGGCCTTGGCCCTCCTCGGGCCCGCTACTCTTCTACATGGCTGCTGCTCCTAATTTCAACTGTGCAACCAACCTTCTCTTCCGTTTTCTTAAAGATGTAATTAGCAAAGGTGTCACTGAACTTTTTGATTGGTTTTTTTGTCCGGAAATCACTTGGACAAAACCATCCTCAGCCCCAGGGATGGGTTGGTGGGCAAAACCACAACACATTACAAATGCACCCTCCCTCTGTATTCTCCTGTGGTCTTAGCCATTGCCACAGCTGTAGCCAGCAGCAGTACCTGTGCTGGAGGAGTTTGAAATGTGAAAGTTTGGGCATCTGGTGCTGTTTTCCTGCAAGTCTTAAATTGTCCTCATACTCAAAAGATGAGTAGAGGTCAGAGTGCTTGAAGAGAGCTGCACTGGACAGGGTTGAAATGAACATGTTGCCTTCACTGTTGGGTTGTTTAATCTAATTGGAATTGGCATTCTTGTCAAAGTATCTTAGAGGACAGTTAACAGTATCTGGAGTCCTCCTGTCAAGTACTTAAAAAACATAGAGAACAAATACATAAATAACAGCAGGACCAAGGAACACTTCAACATACATAAGAAATCTGGTCCAGTCAGATCCTTTACATAAATCCAAAGAGAACTCATGGGAAAACAGCACAATAGCCCATCAGAATCAAAGGACAATTGCAACTGCTGTGAAATAAAATAAAACAAGATGACAAAGCCTCAGAGCACAACAGATGCCATATGACTCTTGTTCTGGATGTAAACTTTGTACTTTGAAACTCGAAGCCTTTTTCTTCTTTCCTGGAGATCTCCTTTTACACTGAAGGCTTATTTTTGTTGCTGTGAACCAGGTCTTTTGTTACACTTATATGCCTGCTTATAGGGAACAGCTGTACCATTTCATGGGGTTTTGAGCTAATCAGGTGGAGCGTTTAACTAGACCTTTATGACATGATAGGATGTCCTGGAAATAACTTCTCACGAGGCATCCTGGTACCACTGGAGCTGTGGGTCTGAGAAGTGTTCCCTGAGGTAGGTGGGTGGCAAAGGCAAAGTTTTGGGAATTGCTTTCCGAGGTGGTTGTGTGATGAGAAGAAGAAGAACAGATACAAAAAAAAAAAACAAACCAAAACCAAACCAAAAAAAAAACCAAAAAAAAAAAAAAAAACACACAAACCACCACACACACACACAAAAACCCCAAAATAAAACAGAAAGGATCTCCATCAGAGAAAATGAAAGCAGTGATATTTAGCACAAAGCCCTTTGGGAAGGAAGAATCGGGGATCTCTGAAAATGGTGATTGATTCTGTTTTGCTACTGCTGTTTTCATGGAAATAGCACTCCCCGTGCAGTCTTTGTAAATAGAGGAGGGCACCAAAGGAAGTACTTGACTAGCATCATCTGTTTATCTTTGACGTGAAAACAAGAGAGCTAGATCCAAAATATTGTCTATGACCTCAGGTGAAAGGATAACAAAAATACATGTGTAATTATATTCCTCACTTTGGGCTGCGCTATTATCAGAGGGTATATGACTGCCTCTCCCTCCCCCCCCCAAGCTCTTTCTGAGAGGAAGATAGAGATTATGTATCACCAGCACTCCTAGTAAATAGCCTTCTCATCAGACAGTTAGCATTTATGAAGGAAATGGAAAAGCTCAGAAACAGAAACAGTGCTGAAGAATAAAAAGTCATTGTACAAGTATAAAAAGCTTATTGTTTGTATAGGAGTTAATTGTTATGCAATTTTTCAAATTTAGCATTTTTTTAAAATACTTAACACTTCCTAGCCCTTCTTGGTAGGTAAGTACTGTACAAACAATTCATAGTTAGTAAGTAGTTATTAATATTTTCATTTTTATGACAAAATGGAGACATGAGCAATTTCTTTCTTAATATCATGTATTGGGTCATTTTTGTAGGAGTGCTCAGGCATAGCTGGCTGGAAATGTGGAGTTAAGCGCTGGGTTGTGCCATGGACTAACCTGATATTAGTCTTCCTGAACAGTAGAGCAGGAACAGACAACATACATTTGTTCTCAAAATGGGAAGAACAGAAATGAATCAGACCTGGCCACCATTCTCCAAAATACCAGTTACCATCTGGGCTATCGAGATAAGACCACAGTAACGATGCAGGCCAGCTAACAAGAGTACTCCCACAAGGAAACAGGAGAAACTGCCCTATTCCTAGCTATCAGGGTCTTTCAGAATCTTTTCTTGGTTGGTACTTTTTGAGTACATTACCTTGGTCCTGAACCCTGAACTGATTCATAACATATTCCCTAAGCAAATTGACATAATTCAAAAGCAAGCTTGTAATGGTAGGGCTGTAATAGGGCAGACGTGAGGCATCTGGGACCTTCTAGGCTGGATGCTTAGTGTTAACTCATTAAATTAGGATATTCTCACAGAAGTATGTGCCTATCTTTCTGTTGGATGGTGTAATAAAACTAGGCACCTTCTCAGAAAATATTCAATGTTCCCAGGGAGTGAAGAAGGAGATGCTCAGTCTGTCAAAGAGAAACAGCAAGACAGTTGTATGTCTTAATGGGCATCTAAATCAGGTCTTCCCATTATATACATTCATCCTTAAATTCATTCTTTCAGTACTTAGTCTATACCAGAGAGTGGGTATCTGATAGAAGGGGAGAACACAGCAATAGCTTGCCGAGCTCACTTGGGAACTATGGGTTCTCCTGAGGGCTTCCATGCAACAGCTCCCTTTGTTTTAAAAGTGAGTCTTTTCTACTAGGCTATGATGGAGTTTCTTGCAATTTCTGTGCAGATAGGCCACTGTGTAGGAAGGCAAAATGAAGCGATGAAGAAGGTCCTGCAGTGACACAGGGCCAGGTAGGGGACAAGCTAGAGAACAGCAAGGAAAATCTCATTATAATGGTAATTTTCTTGACCTACTTTATTCAACCATGGCACTTTGCAAGCAGGATCCCTAGCAACAGCACTGCAGTCCTGAGGCTTCATGATATAGACTTGGTGTTTGGTTGTTTTCAGCTGCTGTTCCACATCCTGAGCAAGGCAACTTGCCAGCACCTTAACAAGGACATTGCCAAAGACCTTGCCTCTGTCATCCATACTCTCTCACTCATTCATTCATGGTTATCTGCAGTAACCATGTTTGGGATGAAAAATAAAACTGTATGCTGCATACAAAATTACAGGTGTAAAGAATGCTGTAGGCTACTTGTGTTGGTGTGAAAGTTGCTCTCTGTTTCTGAGCTCATGATCCTGTGGTTAGATACAGATAATGAGTCAGAGCTGAATGCTTCCCATAGACTTACATTTTCCATAGCTCAACAACACACTGCTGGGGTGGTTTTATTAAACTAAAAGCACACACAGACCTACACCAATGAACAGACAGTCTTGGGGGAATAGGGAGGGCCCTAAGAGTATTTCATGTGTTTAAGAGTCTTCAGTAATGGCATTTGCCTAGCAAAAAAATTCATGGATACTACTTGGATTTCTTTCATTCAGACATTTGCCTCCTTGTTTCATTTTACGTTTCCAGGAACACAACATGAAAATCACTGAACCTTTTACCTTTAGACTACTGATGGCCATCATATTATTCATGTAACAAGATGTGATTTCTATATTGTATTGGTCACATGAAATAAGTTAGTGTCCTCAGTCCAGCCTGTAATAGACTGATGTTGAATAAGGGGACAGACACCCTCTTCGCCATCAGGGTTTGAAAATACTTCAAAACCCTGATAATTCAGACACAGAAAAAGCTGTCACCCTCATTTGGTCTCTTCCACTGCTCCATGGCCTTTTTCTTTCTCCTCTAGCCAGAGACGCAGAGCAAGGTTTGTAGCTCTCGTTCATGCTTCAGTCTCTAATGGATCCCTGCAAGCAGCAGGAGAAGCATCTCAGGCCCTGAGGGATGTTAATTTTTAAGGGAACTGATCCCAAACCTTCTCTCTTTTAATAAACCCAAATGATGACTTAAATTTTCCTCTCCGTAAAACCACTCCTCTGAAGCCATTAATCTAACAGCCTACTGGGAAAACCACAAATTGTCTTCTGTATTTCAATTCTACTAGCTGAAATAGTTACCAGGTCCAGAGGCAGTCTCAGAAAGAGGAGGCTTTCACCGACTAGTTGTTCTTCCTGAGATATGGATCCATCTTATTACAGCTGGCCAGCAGCCTGAAGTATATATTGCTGCTGCTGGAGCTAAACACCTTGTGAGTGGAAAGACAGACATGCTATGTGCAACTATGCACAACATTTGCTAAAATGTCCATAGCACCTAAGAAAACTGAATCCCAAAATATCCATGTTTTGTGGTCCTACATAAGCGTAGCTCTGCCCATAACTGACTTGAAGTGCTGTACTGAGACTTCGCAATAAAGGGTACAAAAGGGAGTATTAAAACTTTCTTTTACAGAAATACAGAGCTAAAAGGGTTTGTATGTTTCAGGTGAGTTTTTTAGTAGCTGTTAATCATTCGTTTACACGGATCCAAGTCAGATGCCAGGGGCACTGGGCTCGATGCCTTCTGTGTTGTTCCAGACCTGGGGCCACTGAGTACACAGCTGGGACACAGCACAACAGACGGTCACACACTGTTAGCTCTTTATGGGGCACTATGTTGCCTCCTGGATTAGTATCCAGCTTGATTTGCTAATCCCCTGAGCAGAAGAAACAAAAGGATCCATTGCCTGAGGCATGCAAGCAGAAACAGCTGTGTTCCAGTGAGGACAGAGAGGTGGAGGTGTCAGCCAAGAGGCAGTCACAGAGGAAGACGGGAACTATGGTCACCTCGAGCTGAATCTAGAGTCTCGAGGACTGCCTGCACACACAGCCTGGTAGTCTGTCAGCAGTATTTACAAGCTGCAGGCCAAACAGTAGATTGAGGACTTTACATCATTCTATTGCTTTTACCTGAACTGCCTTCGGAGGCTGTTTTAGAAACAGGTGACATTTCATCCTTGTTTTGACCTATTGAAGTCAACCATCAAAACTCTAGCTACAGGGAAACTAAGGAATGCAGCATCACGAAGGATAGTCTGGATTTCTTTCATTGCTACCAGGATATGACACTCCCTGCTTGTGGCAGCCCTGTGGCATTTCTTCCAGAATGCTGTGGGTGTGCTTGTAGGAATCCCCTAAAAGAGGGGCAGAAGATGCACAACTGTCTGTCAGGGTGCCCTGGGCTACCTTGGTCTCACCACACAGCTATTAAACCCTTGATGCTACAGCACAGCCTTAACCGAGACTGAAGCCATCCCTCTGAGCCTGTTCAAAACATACGGTAAATAATATATAAATTTAGTCTCTCTGTACAGATATACGTAACTCCTATATAGAAATAACAAGGATCTTGATCTCTTTAGTGAGACAGGTTTCAGCTATCCATATCTTACCCTCCAGAACTCACTTCAGAATTCCAACTGCACTGAGAATGTTTTGTCATAAATCATGCAACAGTGAGTGTATTTTATCTGGGTTGATACAGGTTATGTTGCTTTGTGCTAGTACTATACCATGAGCTGTGCTTTCCCTGTTGTATATTCAGAGGAGGTGGGTTTTTGTGTGTCCTGAGATATTTTGCCCTGTTGTTCAGAAGTTCATGGAAGAACTTTGATTGATTTGAAGGTGCAGAGGATTGCAAGATAATGAAAAATTACCTGAGGTTTGAGCCAAGCTCAAAGGTCTGTGAACAATAACATACTCATCACTATTCATTAACTGTGAGATGCTGCATGCTACTTTTCAAAGTTTTAATTGCCATTGGCATTATAGACTCACTGCTGGTGGCAGACATCTTACTGAAATGGGGGGTTTCTGGCGCTACTTGTAGTACGAAAACCTCACATTGTCAGCCATTTTCCAGCAAGTCTAGGAAAAAACCTATCTGCAGGTAGAAGAAAATTTTACATTTTACTTCTAGAGATGCCCTTAAATTAGTGTTCCATTTGAGACTGGCTTCTGTTGAAGCTAACTTTGGTGGTTCTGATGCCTGCCACTGAATTGCTGAGAGCCGAGTGGTGTTTTGATGTGTGAGTTTGGGTCTGGGCAAGTCCATGTACGAGAATATGTGGAAGTCATAACTCAATGTGCCAAAGATCCTCATCTCATGTTATGAGGTCTTCTGAAGGGATGGTTTCCTGACATATTTCACTTCAACCAATGCTAATTTTCCTTTGTTGTCTCCTTCTTTCTGTCTGTCTCCTTGTGAACACTATTTGTTTGACAGTTTACCCAGAGTTTTTTACTGCTTTGAAAATATATGTAAAACTAAAAGATATCTGACATTGCTCAGTCTGAGTCTAGACGTTCCTGATATTTCTTTGATGACTAGGAGGGGTGGCATAACCAAGTGCAAAGTTAGGCACTCCCTTATCTGCTGGCAGAAGTGTTGCGTGAACATGGTGATTTGAACTGGCTGGATCAGGCAAGAGTGAGAAACAAATGCAGAATAATTGCTCAGCATGCAAGGTCCTGTTGTCAGAGAGATGCAGTCTCTGGGTGAACCTCTGGGTAAGCATGAATGTTTCCAATAAACAAATAGGACATAGTTTTTGAGGGGAGGCAGAGGATGTAGGAAAGTGCCATCAGCCACAGTCATGTTCAGTTAGTGATTGTAAAATTGAAATTTGCTCTGTGTATTCTTCTTAGGATCAGTGCTGAGAATACAACCCATCTATTAGCACATCTGACAAGCCATAGTGTTTAGCCCACTTCTGCAGCATCTTGCCCAGGAGAATAGGTCAGTTTGTTTACTGAGATATTTTTCAGCACATTTTCCCACTACTACTGAGAAAATGGCCATATTTCAAATAGTGAAATTCCAGAATATTTCAGAATATTCTGAGAACTGGCATGTCAGCCATGGATGGGTGGTTTACTTATCAGCTACTATAGGATGGCACCTGCTAATGCCATAGCTATGTAGTAACTTGTCATGGGTAGAAAGGAGAAGCTTTCTTCTTATTCAGAGGCTTATTCACAAGAGATATAATCAAATAAGAAACATCTTCTGTCCTTTAGATAACCTATTACCATATAAACAGTTAAAATTACTTCCTTACACAGGAGTTCTGAACTTCTTATCCAGCTGATATTAGACACGAGCTTTCCTGGAAAAGACATAGAATCATAGAATCATAGAATCAGATGAGTTGGAAAGGACCCATGAGATCATCAAGTCCAACCCCTGATCCACTACCACCACAGTTACTAGACCATGGCACTCAGTGCCACATCCAGTCTCTTCTTAAATACCTCCAGGGATGGAGAATCCACCTCCTCCCTGGGCAACCCATTCCAATGCCTGATTACTCTCTCTGTAAAGAATTTCTTCCTAATATCCAACCCAAACCTCCCATGGCAAAGCTTAAGACTGTGCCCTCTTGTCTCACTTACAGCTGCTGGAAAAAGAGACCAGCCCCCACTTGGCTACAACCTCCTTTCAGGGAGTTGTAGAGAGTGATGAGGTCTCCCCTGAGCCTCCTCTTCTCCAGCCTAAACATCCCCATGTTATTACTGCAGGATTTTTGTGTTTAGCTGAATGAGAAATAAAGACATTGTCTGAGCTCTTTGGAAAAACTGTAGTCATGATTTCCAGCAGATAGAAAGGGTGAATAGCTGAATTGAAGGGTGATATTATATGAAAGCAAAGGGAGAATGGAAAGTTGCTGTGTCATGACAGCAGCAACAAAAGTATTTTAAGAGGGTGATCGCTGCTAATTGCCTTGAGCCCTTTGCTTGTATCTAGTGTCCCTTACCCCTGTTCCAACAAGATCTTTCCTATTTTGGATTGTGTTCTGTAGGGAGAGATTAGTGTCTTCATGTTATTTGGAAAGCATCACGCCTGGAACTGGGCAGCCAATAATGAGTAAATAACTCACATGTTTTGTGAGCCTGTAACAGTAGCTGCATGGAAAATGGCAAGACTGCCTAGCTTGCACTGCTTTGTGTTTGTGCCGAGGGAGCATCTGTATGGAGCACGTGTCCCCCTGGCTGATGTGACCATCGGTGACTGTGCAGACTGTGAAGGGTGAACTGTAGAAAACCAGAAGTGAATTGCTGGGAAACAAGAAAGCATTTCACACAAAGCATATCTGAGAGGACCTTGTGGCCCCTGAAGCAATGGAGACTCCCCTCTCACCCCCGCCTCCCCACCCCCTCCAAAGCTGGAGCAATGTGCTTCTGTCCCCATTTTCAGCACTTGCCACAACAGCACAATAGCATCGTGATCTGCTGGGTCAGGATCAGCCACTCTTCTCCATGACAAGGGTTATAAACATGTTGTTTGTTCCTGCCTTTCACGATGTCTGGACAATGGTCTCCCAGTCTTCTCTGAGGGGTTCCCTTTGTACCCTATTTTCTATTTCTTTCACTCAGGAAATCCCAACCCACCAGGTTGAGGAAGACCATTCAGATGAAAGTAAGATACTATCAACTAAGCCAAAAATCTCCTGACATACTTTACCTAACTGAATGGGCT
This sequence comes from Myiozetetes cayanensis, assembly GCF_022539395.1. Taxonomy (NCBI): domain Eukaryota; kingdom Metazoa; phylum Chordata; class Aves; order Passeriformes; family Tyrannidae; genus Myiozetetes; species Myiozetetes cayanensis. Next base: position 111,799,742 of record NW_026086604.1, on the reverse strand, counting down.
GTGCCTCCAACCTCCAAATTCATAATTTCTTTACTTTCAACAACAGGATGATGTTAAAGCTAAGTGCATAAACTGGGTCACTTCATTACCATCACCTTTGAAAATTCAAAGGTATGGGAAGGCAGTGCTTCCAGTTCCAACACTCTACCCAGGGCAGGTAGAAGATATTTTTGTCATACTGGGCCATATAAAGAGTTTTTCCTTGGTTCAAACTGGAAAGGTTTTCCTTCTCTTCTTCCCCCCCCCCACCGCCCCCAATTTATTTTGAATTTAAAAGTAGGTTTTTGCCAATTTGAGAAAAAAAAATTGCACATTTCCATGCTGCATTACCTCATATATAGATGCTGCATTACTTCAGCATGTATATGAGCTGCAAGGTTAGGAATGGAGTCCTGCAAGTGATAGGCTAAGTGTGTCATTGCTTGATATAGTTAAAATAAGGCTCTGGTACCAAACACAGGGAAGGATGGGTGAAGAGGAGTCCATGTCATCAGCGGGAAGCAGACTCTCTGATCTGTTGGCTCTTCTGCATCTCCTGCTTCTTGAAGTCCATGAGAAAAATCAAAGTATAACATGCTTTTTTAGGGATATATTTTGCTTCTAACACATGGTCTACAGTTATATATACTCTAACACTGCACTTTATTTTCCCAGAGCAGAGACCAGTTCTGCTAGATTCCCAGTCATAGGAACTCAGGCTACCTCTGGTCCTTTAATCCTGCTTTTTTTCACATCCTCTGTGGATGTTCTTCTTTCACATTCATCAAAGAGATCTGCAGATAGAGCCAGTGGTTTTCCAGCCACCTTGGATATTCAGTGATCTTTTGGTATTAATGCCAGTGCTTACAGAAGTCCTGCTGAAGTTTTAGAAAAATCTTCCTCTTCCTTTTGAACTTCTTGGTGCTTTATTTGAACTCTTACAACTAAAGGAAGGTTTGACCTGTGGCACAAGATTTAAATAGAAACCTGCTGTAGGGTATTATTTTGATGTATTATATGCAACAATGTTTTATTTTCCTGGTAATTCCTGAACAGTGAAGAATTTGTAGGATGAGGCCAAAATTAATTACTATAAGTAGTGCAGCCACTCTACACACTGGTTTTATAAAAACAAGAAATTACCATCAGATTAAGACACTGAGCTCATCTAGAGTTGCCGCAGTCAGAAAATTCAATTCAACCAAGACATTCCTCATGCAGTATGATATACGCTTTCTGAAAATATAATATAAATAATAATAATGGCCAGTCTTCGCGAGCGAAGATCCGGGGAAGGTCTTTACACCTTCCAGCCTGCGCATTGGATTTTTTAGGTGAGACACAGTGTGCGCGGAACTGAGCCCACCCTTTAATCCTAAGGTTCATCTGCCGGGGCCAAGCAAGCTTGGACGGTGGCAGCGAGGTCCTTAGGATGTAGATGGATTGCCTTTACAGGGTTAACGAGCTCCATCTGCCCGGGAGTGGCCCTGACCGGGAATCGAACCCGGGTCTCAGCGGTGACATATCTGAAAATATAAATCACAGCAAATAAACCGGGAAAGGCACGGCACTGACACACATATAACTGCAGAACAAAAGAAACCTCTCTTGGTTTTCTTTCTTTGATTAAAAAAAGCTGAAAGGCAAAGATTTTTTTATCTCGTTGCACACCGACACAGCAAGAGTCATCTGTCAGGTCTTCACGCTCAGGGCTGTTTCACGTGCATGGTCATGGCACACTAACATTTTAGGCACGCTAGCATTTCTTGTAAATCCTTGCTAGGGACCTACAGCTGTACTCATGTAGGATCAACACACAACGAACTCAGCAGTGACTGACTTGAAAGGTAAATACCTGTGGGGCAACCTGAAAAAAAATATGTTCCCATCAGCAGCTGACTCAGGGGCTTGGAGGTGGGTATTGTAGCTTCTAGAGAAGTCTTGCAGTGTAAGTTTTAAAGCTTTTCTTGGTTCAAGTGGCAATAGTTAGTAGTTCAAAACATGGCTCGAGGCAGCAATTTAATTTCTCTGGCTTTCAGCAGGAGAAAAATGTAATAGTTCACATAGCTGTACTTGACTCGCAATTGAAAAGGAGCTTGTGTGCCATAAATATATTTCAAATGCCGAGTCAAATCAGATGTGTTCTTATAAACAGCCTTGTAAAGTCAGGTAATCTATTCTCTGTATATATTACACCTTCCTGGTCTCATAATTCATGAGATATGCATAGACAGTAGTTTAAAATGTGAACATCCAGAACTTACGTGTCAGATATTTACAGGTTGCCACATCTTTTTCTTTTTTTTTTTTTAATTTGACATATTAATTTCTTTTATCTATTTCATCTCTCCTAATCTGAGATAGATTTTAAAGTAATTTCAGATAGAAGGCAAGCAATAAAAACTCTGCAGGCACCTAACTTTGCATGGAAATACCCAATGGTATTTCCAAAACACCAGGTCTGTTTGACGTCTAACAAACATTACTTCTCAAATGGAATTAGTCCCAGATCCTGTGCAAGTTTTTTTGCAAATCCTATTTGATACCTATCTGCACCTTTAAGTATCTAAATGCCTTTGCAAATCTAGTTTCAAACTCTTAAATACTACATCAGAATTTAGTGCTAATGTTGCCTAAGAAAGCATTTCAGTATTCAGCCTTGGAATTAATCAGGTGCAAACCAGGAAAAGCTATGTTCTGGATAATCCTTCCAAAAATTAATATCTAAACATACCCTGTGAGTTCTTAGTCCCCTATGCTGTAGTTCAACAAGGCAAAGATACACTATTCATCTTTCCAACAATTCAGGGTTTTTTTATTTAAACAAAGGGCAATATATCAACATTAGCCTAAATCAGTTGAGAACCCAGTGTCAAATTCTTTTTAACTGGACTGAAGTTCCCAGCAATATCTAAATATAAACCTACTTAAAAGAGAAATCCTTTTATATTACATTTTCTTTCTGATACTTGTGTCTAAATTTAATGTAGAAATCTTGTACTGCCATCCAATTTGCTAGAAAGTGCTTTGGAGAGGTACTTACTTTTTAGGGCTTTTTCTTTGCTCTAAGAAGCACTTGAAAACCAGCACATCCAAAATGCAAACCAATAGAAAAGTAATCTCAGTTTTCTAAATGAGGAAGATCAGAATTCTTGCTGTTTATCTTGCTCACTCCATAGTATATAATTTTCTAGTTGATATCAGATAGAAAAGCGAAAGAAAAATCAATTTTAAAAGTGAATACTGCGATATGTTAAGTCCATAATAACCCCAAACCTCTTTGTCTTTCCAGTGCTATTATTTTCAACACTACATAGGTTTCAATACAGATTGAAAAAAGAAAGTGCCACACACACACGCCATTATGACCTCTTGCAGTTTTCTACAGAAACAAATAAAGGTCAGAATCTTCTTTTGATTTGCAGGTTATGGAAGAAGTGCCAAGCAGGTAGCCTGCATATAATATTTACATGTTTTTTGATAGAGGTATCTAAAATTAGCCATCTTGCTCTTCCCTATAGAACCCTACATACTTTCTTCTTGTCTGTGATATTTACTCCAATGTATAGTCTAGACTCTTTAAAGATTGCTAATAAATACCAGGTGCTCATGAACAGAAATAGAGAATAAATGAACAGGTCTAATCATGACTGTGGTGGTAATAGCCTCTTAGTAAAACTGATTAGTAACTCCCTTTTACCAACCCCCAAAAGACCAGGGACAAAGACGAGTATTGTCCAAGAAAGCAGGACCCTACCTGTGCTTAGCTGCATTTGCATGGTCATAGTGCACAACAGGTAGTTACAATGCTGCAGGAGCTATTTTTATACACCTTCTTGTTTTGTAGCAAACTAATATATGAAACAATGGATTTAACTTGTGACTATGAATCTAGCTAAGGAATATTTTGACAGCATACCTAGCGTTTTTGAGTGTGTGCAACTGAAATGTCCTGTAACTCCCTGATTGCATATATTAAGTCCACTTATAGACTAACCCTTCTTCTAGACATAAATCTGTATATTTTACCTTACAAACAAATACCACTGACGGTCAGCCAAGACCATCTAACGAAACGTGTTTACAGACTGGTTCCTTGCATGAACAGCTCTCCCCAGTGGACCAACAAAATTGAATTACACTCTAGGACGAACAGCAGATCCTTGATAAAAGAATCCAAATCATCACCAAATCAATTGCATTGGATATGCTGAACTCACGTAAAGGCAAAAGAGTATAGACTTGTGTTGAAAGCTGTTCTTTCAATATCTAATCAGTCATTGCAGGAGAAATTTCTAATGCTTTAGCTCCCCTTTGCATCGCATTGCTCTTGCAGAAACTGTATTTCTGTAGGGGCTCACTAAAGTAGCTGCACAATGACATTTGATAGAAAATCAAAAAATCAGTAGGTTAAATAAAAAAACTTTTCCTTTTACTGGACCAAAGCCAGAGGCATTTACAGTGAGTAGGATTAAATCAGAAGAGCCTGGAAGCTGATCCATGAGAAATTTGAGGAAGAAACTAAAAATGCAAGTTGGCGAGCAGCTGCCTGTCACGATGGCAAGATAATTTTTGCCATTGTGACATTAATTTATTTAAAAATAAAGAAGTATTTATAGCAATGATAGAATGTGAAAGTGGTTGCAACCTAACGAGTTGTCTACTAGTATGAAGGATAGTTTTCCCTCCCATTGTGGGTACACACCATTTTTGCTTTGTTTTCTCTTTTCCCCTTAAGATCTCAAAAGACCTATATTTTTTAAATATCAAAATCTTATTTGTTTCAGCCAGTATTAATAACTTATTTTTGCTCTTGGTTGGTAATAGACTAGAACTTTCTGCACATGCCACAACAGATACAATTTTCTTTCTTCTACGCAAAATGAGCAACATAATTCTGATCATTCTCTGAATTAGCAAAGCTTTTCACAGGTACATTATTTTTAAGTGCTGTTACCATAATTACTCAGAATTTAGTTTAAATTAGTGATGCTCAAATTAATTAAAGAGAACGGCCTGTGAATTTTCCCATCTGATTTAAGATTGAGGATCTTATTTACAAAGGTGCTTTTTTTGTGAATATATTTCCGGCAAGATAAAATTTTAAGAAAATCTGATTTGAATGTTGTCTGTTGCATAGGAGATTACATTAACATTCAAATAAAAAATTTAATGTAGGCAATTTCTCATTTATCTTGAGGTTCCATATGTGTAGACTTGTGTAACTCAGCATAGAGCAGCTACAATCAATGACACTGCAGTAACTTGCATGGGCAAGATTCTAGACAGGATGTATTTCGTAGTGAGAAAATAGCATGCGAAATTCGGATACCTGCCTTCTTTTTTGAGTACTGCTCTCATTGCACTGTGCCTCCACAGAAGAGAGCAGTAGGAGATGCACTTCACAGAGCAAATGCATGAGTGATGAGTCATTTGAAAGTGCATGAGCTAATTCAGCTTCCACTGACTTCAGCTGGTTGGACTAAATACAAGAATGAAAAGTACTTCACCTACTTTGAAACATTATTCATTTATCTAAAGTTGTCTGCTGTGTCTGTGTACAATTGAGTTCAGTGCTGTTAGGTCTCTAGCTTGTGCAGGACTTCTTACTCAGCAGTGGACAAAGTCTTGGTGTCCCCATTGCAATGTTGTTGCTGGGTAACAAACACAATATCAGCCGCTTCTTGTCCTTTTTCCATGTTAAGAGAAAATTCTAGTTCCAACAGGAGTAGCTATGTAGTCCTCACAGAGGCCAGGATTTGATAGCAGGCATAATCCCACTGAGCTTTGTTACCCTTGCTCGCTCTTTCCTTGTAGACTAGCCTTGGCTTGGAGCAGTGATGCTCTCCTTAACTCAGGACAGTTGTTGGTAGTCTGGGTTAGAGCATGATCTTGGCTATCTTGGGCCATGCTGGTCAGGGAGTAAGCCAAATATAGTCTCTTCTCTAAAGAGCACTTCAGTCTGACCTGATCTTAAGGCAGCCTAATCTGTGGATGCAACGCATAGGAGGCATTCAGCTCAGATACTGATTCCTCTGCACCAGAGCCAGGCTGGTCCAAATCTCTGCCTAGAGACCATGGCAGACTCTTACTGAACTGTTGGAAAAACAAAGTCAAGAACTTAAAACATATCTCAGATGTCTTCCCAGAACAATAACTCATCAAGAGTTTAGATCAAGCCCCACGCCATGCCCTTTCCTAGCATCATTTACATTGCTGGACAGGCATGAGATCAAGTTGACTTTCAGGTAGGAGCTGCTAAGGAGGAGTATGACTAGAGATGAACTATGGATGGTGAGACGTAGTACACGAAATGTTGTTGAAATGCTTCCAAAGATCAGCTCATGATATTTTGCTCTGAAATTTGCAAAGTAGCCTTCTGAAAAAAATCATCCTTGCAGGATAGGTCAAGTCAGCTGGATTTGACATTCATTGAAATGGCATGAGCTGCTATCCCTTTTCTCTCTTTGTTTGTTTGTTTGTTTGTTTTTGGGGTTTTTTTACAATAACCAAATCTCTGTCAGAGCAATGGAGGGGTTAAAAATTTTACTTTAGGGAAAATGTTGGATTGACACAGCCTTCCCACTAAACCTAATTTATTTAATAGAGATCCCAAAGGCTTTTCTGAATGAAACCAATTACAAGCTCTTCCTAAGGAAGGGTGTTGGACTCCTGGGATGGATGCATATGTATTAGGCATTTTCCATTCATAAAAAACATTCCTCCTGAAGACATTGTTTTTGCTTGTTGACTGTGACATGATTATCTTTACTAACATAGATGGTGCAAACAATTAGAAAACAATATGGGAATTTTGAAGATGTTAGGCTAGGATGATGAACTAGAAATTAAGTGATTCTGTTTTATGCAATCCCACTGCTCCTCTGAAAGGCAATTAGACTTCTGATTGCAGCTGTTTTAATGGTAAGATTCTGTCTGATAAGAAAACCATAGTGAAGAAGGCTGGCTTTATGTTATGTGTTATCTGTAGAAGCAGAAAAAAAACCCAGCTCCAACCATTACAGATGTGCTTATTCTTTCGAAATTTCTCTCTGGGGCTTGGCACCTTTGATGAATAGGAAAGGCAATTTTAACATATATCTCCACGTTTATTTCCTCAGTGCATTCGCTTTAGCAGCAGTCATTACAATGGGGTTGACACATCTCTGAACCTGAGAGGCATTGTCAGAATACGGAGGAAAGAGCATGCAAAATGAAGTCAGAGCGTTTGTTCCTTGACAGCTCAGACACACTGGCAGCCAGATAGGGCTGGAAAAAAAGAGAAGGCACTATAGTTCCTCCTCACTGATCTAAATCCTGCAAACAGATATCATTTCAGACATAAACAATCCGAACAGCATGGTTTCCTGGAGTGAAGCATACCGATTCCTTCTCTGAAGGTTTATGTTTCATGACCCCATTTTAATGACTGATTGTTTCTAACAGTCACTCTCTGCAAAGATTCTCACTCAAATAACCTATTTAAATTATGAATGAGAGGGTTTATTTGAGGAATTCAAACTGAAATCTAACTCCTTATTCTTACAACTTAAAAAGAAATAAAGTTTAATGTCTGAACTGGTACTGAATTTTTAGATTTTGCACATATCAAGCAACATAAACCCCATTTTTTATGCTCACTTTTTCCAGGTTATTAACATATATTTGTGTCTGTCAGGGTTTTTTTTCTATAGCTGAAAGTATAATTAATGTTTTACAAAATTAGTACAGGCTTAGCATCAACCCATAAATTCTGACAATTCTGAGAGGATGGGTATTGTGGACTTTTCCCCATCAATTATTATTTCATTAATGGATGTACAGAAAAAGAAAAGAGTAGCCCTGAAAAAAAAAAAATCCTCACAGTCATTTACATTTATATAGAACATTGAACGTTAATTCTGAGCTTTAACTACATGTTATGAAATATAGTCTATGTTTGAGTATGTGTTATCTAATATACTATTGAAACAACTGTCTTCAACCTGCCTCTTCTAAAATTAAACATGATATGCAATAATCAGACTGAACATACAGAATGGAACTGGCAGCCACCAATGTTAGGGATGATTACACCTCTCTTCTGTACAGCTTAGCCTAGAATACTATCAGGCAACTCACCTTGTTGTGGGATACCTGTCTAAAGAGCAGGCTGTGGACAAGCTGTTAGTGGGCCTTAAGCCTGAATCAACCAAGGACTTTACCTCAGGAAAAGTACTGGCACTGATGTCAGCCTGCAAGAATGCTAACTGTGAGATAGCAGCAAAGAGAAACAGGCGGAGAAAAAGGGCAGAGAGAAAGTGCAGGGAGAAAAGGCAAGAAGATGTGCCTGGACAACTACGTATGAGCCAATCACAGGATAGCAAGTACTAAGTGCTGAAAAGTGTGTTTAACTATTTCCAACCAATCGTGTAAGAACATGTATGTGTAAGAAAAGTATATAATGGAAACTGTAACGCATAATAAACGGGATTCTGCCTCTTGATCATATTGGTCTGCGTGTAGTTTCTCCGTACCCTCTCGCAGTGACATTTGGCGTCCGGAACCGGGACTCGGGACCCTTCGGCTGTGCTGACTTCGAGCAGTAAACGGCGGGACGAAGGGAAGAAGAGAGGAAGCTGGCTGTAAAAGAGTGCTGTCCCCGGCACTGATTTTCAGCGCGCTGGTCGCGGTAAGCCTGTCTCTTGCTAGCAGAAGAAAGCCTGGGTGGGGGCTTCCCAGGCAGCCAGGGAGGAATGGGGTCTGCTCTGTCTAAGACAGAAGAAGCAGTGGTAAAACTCCTCCACCATATCCTCTCTATGAGAGGGATCAAATATGATGAGGCTGCATTGAAGCAGCTACTGTCCTGGGCGAAAGGACGAGGACATTTTGCGTCATTTAACGATGTCTTTGAAGTGACTTTATGGGAAAAAATTGGACAAGATCTTTGGGACGAGGTCTCAAAAGATACCAAGGACATGACCAGACTATCTGTAACGTGGCGTCTAGTGAACGATGCCCTAAAAAACGTAAAAGCCGAAAGAGAAACTCAATCAGCTTTTGTTGCCGTGGGACTGCAGCTGCCTGCAAAACCCTCTCTGTTTTCGGGACCGATTATACCTGGTCCTGCAGCAATAGTTCCCTTACCACCCTGGACACCGGCTCCCCTACCGGCAGCAGCGGGTCCTCCTGTAACTGCTCCTGTTGTTCCCTCTGCACCCCCCGACCCAGCAGTGCGACCGAAACCGAAAGGTCGTTACGGGCTGACAAAATCCGAGGAGGGGGAAAGGGATCAGTTTGACCCGCCACAAAACCCTCCCTATCCCGATTCCGCTGAGGACTGTACAAAGGAAAACCAGGTGAAGCCCGTTCCGTCGCAGTATCCACCGCTACCTAACTCAGCGATGGAGGCAGCGGGGGGGGAAGAAAGTGTTAAAAGGAAAGAAAATCTGCGGGGGGAGGAGCGGCGGCAGCAGAAAGGACTCCGAAATCGCCCGCCTTCGGGAAGCATCCAGCAAGAGAGGGAATTACAAAACGAAAAAGAAAGCATCGATCTACGAGATCTGGAGCGGCGACTGGAACAGCTGCGAGCAGAGATGCAAGCTACTCGACGACACGAAAATCCTGGACACGTGAATATGCCACAACTTCCAACCCCCACCCTGGGTTTGGGAAATGCCGGGACCCCTGCCCTGGGTTTGGGAAATGCCGGGACCCCCGCCCTGGGTTTGGGAACTGCGGGGCGCCCCGCCCCGGGTTCGGGAACTGCGGGGGCCCCGCCCCCCCCCTCCATTACACCTTCCAACCCCACCCCTGGGTTTGGGACTGCCAGGAAATCGGCCTAACGGGGTTGCCGTACCAGGTGGCGGGGAAGAGGGAGGGGTGCGCTGGAAAGGTATCATACGGGATGCTTTACTAGATACAGTAATAATTCAACAAGCATATCCAGCAACTACACAAACGAGAAAAACTACTCATCATGTCAAACGTCATCTACTAGCTTATTTTGCTAGTTTAGGACTGCCTCAACAAATCAAGACGGACAATGCCCCGGCATATTGTTCTCAGACTTTTCTCCGGTTTTGTCAACTGTGGAGTATTTCACACGTTACAAATATTCCACACTCCCCGACGGGACAAGCCATAGTAGAACGTGCACATGGCACGCTTAAACACCTTTTGCAAAAACAGAAAGGGGGAGAGGTGATAGAGCCCCATGACAGACTTGCAAAAGCTGTTTATGTCTTGAATCACTTATCTTTAACAGGAGAAGCGGAACAACCCCCGATAGTGACACATTGGGATGTGATACATCCAAGATTAGCAACACAAGGAAAGAGTAAAGGAAAAGTGTGGTACAGGGATCCAGGAACCAGCGAGTGGCTAGGCCCTGGGGAACTCTTAATAATGGGCAGAGGTTATGCTTCTGTTTCTACAGCTGGCTGGCCCTTCGGGGATGAGGCCTCTGCTATGGGGGTTACATATGGATCGTGTTGTGGTCAACAGCGGGAACTTTACTTATCACAATACTGATGTTTTCCTGTATTCACCAGCTGTTTCTCTTGTTTCATATGGAGTTTTCTATAAGACTGCAGTGTTTTTTATTCATAGGTTATGTGGTTTGTTTGTTTTTAGGAAGGTTAACTGTAGGTAATTAACTTGTGTTACTATTCTCTTTCTATAGTCAAATATTTAATTTTTTAGTTAAGGAGTTTTAATCTTGTGTGAAAGTGTGAATGTCTGTGGTGGCCACCTGTTGAATGAGTGGATGAAAGTGGTGTGCAAGAGAAAAGTGCTGTGTAGATATGCACATATATAAGTATTCGTAGTTTTAATAATACATTACATAGGTATTAGAAAAATCTTTTAATCAAAGGATATTGTGTGAATTTATTAATCTCCTATTAGTGTATATAGCTTGTCCACAAAAACAAAAAGGGGGATTTGTGGGATACCTGTCTAAAGAGCAGGCTGTGGACAAGCTGTTAGTGGGCCTTAAGCCTGAATCAACCAAGGACTTTACCTCAGGAAAAGTACTGGCACTGATGTCAGCCTGCAAGAATGCTAACTGTGAGATAGCAGCAAAGAGAAACAGGCGGAGAAAAAGGGCAGAGAGAAAGTGCAGGGAGAAAAGGCAAGAAGATGTGCCTGGACAACTACGTATGAGCCAATCACAGGATAGCAAGTACTAAGTGCTGAAAAGTGTGTTTAACTATTTCCAACCAATCGTGTAAGAACATGTATGTGTAAGAAAAGTATATAATGGAAACTGTAATGCATAATAAACGGGATTCTGCCTCTTGATCATATTGGTCTGCGTGTAGTTTCTCCGTACCCTCTCGCAGTGACACCTTGTATCAGTGTCAAAATGTCACAGTAATGTCACCATTAGAAAATAGTGATTTTGAAAGCTCAATATTGGAATGCCTGCAATTTTTTCTCCTTTCCCCCCCCACCCCCTAAAAATGCAAGATTACTGAATTGGAAGTTGTAAATATGCAAGCTGAATTGTGTTTATGCTTTTATATGCAGTTATTGCAATAGTATGCAGAGAGATGCATCCATTCTTAGGTGTCTTCTCAGCAGCATTTCCAAGGAAGGTTTGTGCCTTTGTAAAAGAAATTCCAATATTCAGTGACTAAAATTTTCAAAGTCGTCTTTCTTCTCTGCTATGAACATAAAAAGTTTGTTTGGGACTGTTCCTTTTGCAGCTGATATCCCAGTATTTGTTCTATTTATGGTGCTATTTTCAACCAGTAATACTGTCTTACAGAACCCTACCCACAACAAGTTACTGGGGAGAAAAGCATAAAGACAGGTACAAAGGTGAACCCAGGCCACCTGCATCTGCCCATCTCAGACAGGATGTGTCTTCACCTGTGAAGATATCAACTAGGACAGTGGCCTAGCCAAAACTGGAGAGTTGTGCCTCTGTCACTAATAAACCTGGTATAATGCTGACTATGGTTGTTTGTTGCTAGACCACAGGCTTCTGCTGGCTCAGATTTTGGAACTGAGTCTGTTCCTTCCACTCCTGAGATGAGACCAGCTTGTGGATGCAGTCAGTAGCCAGGAGAGATCAATTTCCTGGGTGTCAGGCACCTTGCCATCCAGCTGCCCACATGCCAGGGCAGTTCTCCACAGCATAGGTCTTCTGCCAGGTGATTTAGTAGACACCACTAAAGATAGAGGCTAGGAGTATAACGAATAGCAAATCTTGGGTATTTTAATTCTGCAGTACTCATTCTTTCTCCTAATCATATGTGGTTATTATTTAGATTCACATTTTAAAACTGCATCTCTACATGTCCAGTTTCAAAAATAGGTCAAAGCATCTATCCCAGCACCACTAATAAAAATTTGTGGGGTAAGAATAGAAGAAAGGCACATATGAATGTACTTCCTACAGCTCACCCTACCCTAACTGCAAGACAGAATGTGAACACAGAGCAGGACACCTCAAACAGTAACAAAGGTCATGGCTAAGAGCTAGATCTTAACCTACTACAGAGGATTTCAGCCAGCATCTCCCTTAATGAATCTCTGCTGGTCTGCCCAGTGGCCCTAGGACATGGAAGTGCAGGGAATTTCTCAAATCCCAAACCATCTAGGGCTTACTAGGTTAAAGCTGTCAATGCATTTTCAAGAGCTACTCTGTATAAGAAAGGGACTAAGCATTTGTGGTGATGGGATGGCACTAATGACTAATAAAAAATGGCTATTCTATTTGCTATAAGTTTAAGAAAAAGAATCTCTTGGAACAACAGTTCCATACTCCAGTCTCTTCTTAATACCTACTCTTATGGTTGGGAGACGATTAGCTAGTATTCCCATGCATTATATTTAACATTTATTTAATCCCTGACTTGTATAACATAATCATAATAAAATAAATGTATTGATTTTTTCCTTCTTCTAGCCCAATTTGATAAAGCTCAGAATTTTATAACATATTGAGAATACCAAAACAAATGCTAAATAATAACAGTTAATCTCTGTTCATTGGGACATACCCCAGAACAGATTCAAAGGATGGCCAAGCTCTGTTATCATCCTGAACAGCATGAAAATTAAAGATTTCTTTTAAGTACCTCTTCTGCCCTACAGACCCATTTTCATTTCCTAGCTAGTCCTCTTCTCTCATATGATCAAAAGTCCCATGACTTTTTACAGATGCAGATTAGCTATTCCCAACCTTTGTTCACTTAGAGGGAAAGATTGTGGACTATCCCAACATCTCTTTTAACAGGACCTAAAAACACTGAGGTTGCCACAGGTAATTCCAAGTTTTCCCTCATTTGTTCTCATTATACTGAAATGTAGGTTTCGAAAAGATGGGATATACAAACCCAATATTAACAATCAGCCTACAAGCGTTTTTGAGGTTATCTATGTAACATGTTCGTAACTAGTCCACAGAGAGCACAATACATTGTGTGTTAAATATGAGGAGTCTCCAACCTATAGGAGAAATAGTCAAAATGTGATAATCCTTGTTAAACTGTTGTAGGGTCACTCTCTTTCGGCAGCATTTTTGGACTTTGTGTTACGTAAGACATTATAGCAAGAAGTTATTCCCTCCCAGGTCATGCACTTTCTGTCCAACAGTGTGTGTTTCTTGTCCCACCATTGCCTGGTTTCCCATTCCCAAAAACTTGAAACAAATGTGGTCTGAGAGACTAAATTTCACTAGAATCAGTGGCTGGAAAAATCTCAAGGGGGAAACCACCCATCTTGTAAGCAGTAAAGTAGTAAGTCATGGCAACTCAAGCATTTTTTTTTTAAAGGAAGTGACACATGGTAGGCCTGTTTCTGTTGCATTTCTTCCTGCTTTTTGAAGTGTGTTAGACAACTCTAAAAATAGATATGGATATAAATCACCAGGCATTTGTAAAGGAGCCTGTTTGTGAATGCCAAAGAGATTTGAAGGTAGATACACTTTGAAACAAAGTTGAGCTGGAATACTTCCTTTTCCTTCATCCCATGGGTTGTTTGTGGGGATGCGACAGCAGAGCACATGTCCATACATGACAGCAATCCAGAGCAAAAGGTATGCAGCCAGTAGAAATGGTGCTGTTTCATAAAACATGTGCCACCATTTTCAATACAGAATTTTCCTCCAAAACACAAACACATTTTGGTGACGTTTCAATGCAGTGGTGTTTCAATGCTTATGAAAGCTATCAGTTGCAGATACTGGTATAGGCTGTCACAGCTTTCCTGAAGTCAGCAGAACTAAGAGAATTTTATAGTTCTCTATTTGTTCTGAAGAAGCAGAAGAAAGCATGCGCCTTGCTACCTTCTTTTGCCTCAGTTTGATCCCGATCTTCAGAAGTCACTGTCATGTTCCAGAAAGACAGTGGAAGTGCTTCTCTAGTTCCACTGTACTTGCTGCCCCTATGTCAATCAGCCCCTCAATTAAAGGCAGTAAACAGGGTTTGCCAGATCCTAAGCATTAAATGAAAGCATAGAGTTGTTCACAGTGGTTGTAGCTGATGTTGGCAGAGTTGCTTTAGCTTTAAAGTAACTAGCTTGTGTGCTGCTGATGGCATGGGAGCCAGAGCAGCTGAAGTGCAAAGTCTGCCTGTGAATACTTACGCAGTTAGGACATGCACACCTTGAAGTATGCCACAAATTGTGTAGTGTGAAGGGTTGCATAAATGACCAATGGGTAAGCAAGGCTTATGAGAGGGTTACTTCGTGTTCTTCACTACCATACTTTTGCTGGGATTGGGAAAATGATCATTCAATAGCCCCAAGCTGTGACCACTCATTTGCAGTGTGGAGAAGTGTACCACTTGGATCCCAGGCTGGTGATTCCCCTGCCAGGCCTGTTTGGTGACCTGAGACCTAGACTGACTCTGAACAAGCCTTTCACCACAACTGTGGTTAAGGAGCCTATGATCATTTTCATAAGTCACCAGATTATTTGATTCAAAGCCTCTAAATTAAAATTTTCAGTTGCAAGGCTTTTAGCATTATACCTCACAATGTACTTCATTCTCAGTTCTCAAAACAGGGAATAACTGCCACAGGAAAAAAAAAGAGAAAAGAGATGGCAAGGGAAAGGAAAGAAAATGCATTTCCAGTCAAGTTTATGCTTGTTGTATATGATGCTTCTTAAAATATATTGCAACAGCTTTCAAACTCATCTTTCTTGAAATAATTTTAGGCTCACTCTTTGGAAGATTTGTTCTTTGAAGATTTATAATGACCAAAAATGTTTAGTTTCTTAGTGAATTATGCGTTTCTTAAACAATAATAATTATGTGTACTTAGGTGTGAAACGTTTTTTGACACATCCCAAAACACCTTACAAAGGAGCACAGAGTGCAATTCAGCGTTGCACCATCACCGTGTCAGATGACTCAGGTTCTTTTTAAGTCATCAAAGGATATTTAAAACCAAATTCCATTGAATTTCAACTCTTTGCTGGGCTATCTCTGAACACTTACTAGCATGGCAGCCAATATTGTAATGAGTGTCTTGCCTATTTTGGAAAGGCAATTACCTCCAATTAGGAACTGTCGTCTTTTTGTGTGGTTAGCTTTAAAGGCAAAGACGCCTTGTGCAATCCGAATACAGTTTCTAAAATCCGAAAACCTCCACATGCGATTTTGCTTTTCTTCGAGCTGGGCAACAGTTGAGCTATCGAATTTTATTAAACTGTCCAAATAAACTATTACTCTTCTACTAGTGGTGTTGTATGCCAAATAGTAGCCTGAAGCAGAGCTGCTTGGCACTATTAAACCCCTGAACTAATAGGCTCATAATGAAAACAACAATTCAAACCAAACAGTAAGAAGCATGGAAGGGCCTATGCACCCCTCATAAGAATGAGCATGTTGTTTCATTACTGTTCCGTGGTAACAGCAGCAGTATTTCAACTCACCCTCAAAAGGATACACAATATTTGCACATACAACCTCTCCACGAAGAGATAGAGTGTTTATGAAGTGCTGCCCAACCTCTTCTTGCATGTTCCTAAACATAAGGGACAGGAAACAAGGAACAGGATGTAAATCTGTACTTGACTTGAGAGTGAAGAAAAGATAAAGATCTCACCTCAGTTCTATCTTGAAGGCTTAAATGGAAGAAAATTGCACAGGCCTCCCTCTGCATCAGGGCGGATGCTGTTCTAAAACGTAGCACAGTTTAGCATGCCCAACAGGGAACAGCAGTACACTGCTGAAAGAATCTGTTTCTTTGTAGGTCAGATACAGATACATGTCTTGACTCACTGATGACTAACAAGAACTTCAAATTCAGTTCTTTTTTTGTTGTTTTTTGTTTGTTTGTTTGTTTCCAGTATCCTGTTCCAGATGAATTAAAGAATTTCTTTCCACCCTGCTCTTTTACTGAATCATCTTATTTCCCAGATCATGATCTTCTCAACTCATATATATACAGAGATCTTTCCATCCAAATGTTTCAAACGCCCATCTCCCTCAAATTCATTTTAACACATATTTTCATAATGCTTCTGTATAATCTACAGAACATTTGTCCTAAAATGGAAACCTGAAGTACAGCTGACTCTTCCCTGTTCTCCTTGACTTTTGAAATGGGTCAGTCTTTGATTTTAGATGAATAATGCTATATCAGAAATGTCTCATTAGTAAAAACAGTAATGTAGTTGATGTTTTTGTCCTGACAGTGTAAGATCCATATATAAGATCCGATATTACTGTAAGCCGAAGAAAATGCATCATCACTGGACAATATTTTTGCCAGATGAAGGCTGTGACTTTGCCCTCTGAGGGTTGTCTGTAATACTGTTGAACTAGACAGAAGGATTTACAATGAAACTCTTTTTAATTATCATTCGTAACTCCAGGGAGCTTTTGAAAATGGTCTCTCTTTGAGTAATTTTAATATGTTTCCAAAAGACTTAAAGTGATATAGGTTCAGCAACAGAATAATATGTATGGCTAATTTTAAATGCTAGCGTAAAATCCCAGCTGCAAAGCTTTGTCTGTATTCATATTTTATTAATCAGTCCATTTTAATGTTCTCACTTCTTTCTCATTATCTTCCTCTAAGTCCCTGTCCAGCTGCTTCCCAGAGACCACTTTAAAATTAATTCTAATGATTTTAGGCACTTTTAATATGACTATCATCACAAGACTGTTCTCTTAGTGAACCAAGTTGTTAGCTGACAGTAGTATATTTGGGGACCTTGTCTCACTGTTTACCCCAAGCTGACAAGAGTCAGGCCAAATCCTCGGTCTAATCCTGTTTACTTATTTACAATTTAAATTAATTTAAATGAATATGCCACAGGATAATTGACTCCCTTAAAATATAATAGGAAAATAAAGAGGCTCTAAGCTCCAGCTGTTTTTCAGGGAGGGAGAAAACTCATTCCCTGCAACCAGAAAACCCTGCTACCATGAGGTATTTTTCTCTGGTCTGTTGGGCAGCTGGAGCAATTATCCCCTCTGTTTAATGATCAGGATGACTAACACCTTCAGATACTCCACTGAGCCTGAAAGAATTCTTGGCAGACCACTGATTTTAAGTGGGATCTAATGCTTATTTGGGTTAAACAGTCTGGATGGCAGCCTTTAGTGCCTTTCAACACAATAGTTATCAAGAAGGCTACTCAGGATTTGTGTACTTGACTAGTTAAACAAGAGCAGAAATATCTGATCTTATTGACAGTTGGAAGAAATGAGCAACTATGCTTCAAATATGTGCTTCCTTGAACTTTTGTTTTACTGTTGTTCTTCTGGATCACTATGTTATCTATCAAGAGTCAGTAACTTCAGTTTTGGCAATTTGCCTAAAATTGGTGCCTTGTAACAAAAAAATCCCTTAGTTGGCTTCTCTGCAGAAAGTCATTCTTGTCCCACTTCCTAAAAAATAGAAAGGTTGTGTTCATGCTTGTCATTTTCTCCTGAGCTCTGGTTCTTACATGGTGCTTTTCCATTCTAGTTGTACTGGCAAAACATTAATTCAATGGGGGTTGCACATTGGACTGTCTTCTGTGGAATTCTCAAAAAAATGAGACTGGTGAAAAGTAAAAGTAATTATAAGAATCACAAACTATGTTAAATCTCCATCAGCTTCTTTTCAGAGTTCAATTTTTCAGGGGGGTGGGGGCAAGTGCACATCTTCTTAGGATTTCAGTCTTGGTCCTTTCTGATGTTCCACAACAAAGAGTAGTAACAAGGGATGTCTGATAGCTGAGAAGAGAAGAAAATCTTCATACATAGCACATCTATATATATATGTTGCTACAGATCATGTAATTTCCCCTATACTACCTCTTATTACACCATAATCTATTTTTCTCTAACATAACACACCTGTTATTACACCATAACATAATTATCTCGTGAGACAATTTCAGGGAATATGAAAGTACTTTTTTTTTCCAACAAACTGGCTGCAGAAAAACAATAGCTATCTTATAGTAATAACTGCTTTTATGTCGCACTTTTCATCTTGTGAGTAAGATTTACACTTAAAGTAAATTGCATATACCTTCCCATTTTATCTAGGTGCCTAAGCATGAGGTATCATTTAACCTATATATTTTGTTGTCCCAGTGTGTCTGCAGGTATTGTTAAAAGTGTCAGTCAAAAAAAGACTTAGGCACACAGTTTACTTTCAAACCTTTAAAAGACTCAGTAGGAGTCAATGTCAGTACTCTTGGTGCATAATATTGAGTAGATATGTAAACACCTGCAGGATTGGGATCTTAGGTTGGCAGTTTCTTTGGGGCACATCATACTTCTGTTTCTATTAATGTAAAATACCATGTAAATGTATGGCAAAATATTCATGTTCGGTAAACACGCACAATATCCCAATGAATTTGGATAACAGTTTTCTACATAATAATAATAGACACAATTTTAAAAATTTAACCTGAAACCAACCAATCAAGCTTAGTATTCTGAAATACTCAAGATAGCAGATCCTTGGTACCATGTGAATTCTTCCAGAGCAATCAAGTTTTATAAGTTATCATGTTATTGTACATAAAGTCAGAAATATCTTCAATATCTTCTGAACAATGTCTCAAATGTGCACGTCTCAGATGGTTGAAATGAATACCTGTTATGTTATTGTTAGTTGTTGCTGGACTACTTCTTAAAAGTCTCCTTTTTTTCTGTTTTAGGAAGATAATAAATCCTCCAAAACTTTTCATTTTTTGCCCAGACACCCTGCAAACTGATTCTGTGATAGTGCTGGTCGTTTCTTAAATGTCCCATCATAAACAATGATTGTTTATGGAAACTTTTTTCCTTCTGGCTGTTAAAAATGATAGCAAAGATTATGCAATAGAGGATTGGCTTGGACAACATCATTTGCAGTCTGTCCATACACTCAAAGACACAAGCCCATTTCCTAAATAAAACTGTAGTTTAAGAGAAACCTGTGATAAATCTGAGAAGAATATCTTGATGAGCTGAGTCTGTAATGTGTCCTTTTCTCCTATCCTGCAGCAAAAAAAAATATCCAGTTTCTGTGAAAAGCATTATATGAAGCTATACCTCCTGTGATTTTGTGGGCTTCCAGGTGCAATTGTTTTGAGGGTCTGTAATACCATGGTAGTTCTGTTTGTTTATAAATATTTTGTAGTGTCACACTATTCATCACACTTATTAGTGATTATTACAATACTTATTTTAAGAGTATATTATTCAGAGGCATTAAGTTGTAGAGTTGTAACTTACCATATACTGGTATAATACATGTACATGACACATGTACATGTGTTTTCTATCTTGTTTCACCAGTCTGAGTGAAATCCATGACTCTCTGTGTAAGAGGTTAATAACAAGTTATCACTAATTATGTCATTCTACACAGAGAAACAGCTAATTTGTATTCATTCAGTAATGGTTTTCCTGGATGGAGCCACTTGCACCTTGCAACCACACCAAAACACAATGGTGTGTTTATAAATGTTTTGCCAGAGAAGGTGTTAAATATCCAAGTTCTCATGCAGGCATATTGAGCACCCTCACCTGTCATAGCTTAGGCCTGGAAGTCTGCAGAAACCTGTTTTGAATAGGGCTTTTCCATGACCAAGCTGTCTTTCTCTCCAGTAGTTCTGGCAGGAAGGGACTACTAATGGCAGAGGCTGGGAGGCCAGATCTCTTCTATTAAAGGCAGGTACGTCTGAGAAGTTCTTCTGATGCATGCAAGACAAAGACCTTCCAGCAACTGTCAATATTTTGTGCAGGTATATTTTTAAATTTTTGTGGGAGATGCTTGGTTTTTGAATTTTCAGTGAGTTTGTCTCTCTCTGAGCAATGGCACTGGAGACTGTTTGGTGCTTATGACTCATGGTGTAGCCATGTGCATCCCTGGGAGCCCTTGAAAAGCAGAGGTTGTTGTTATGTACAAGTTTTATATTTCCTCACAAATTTGAGGCCAAGAGAGATCATCAGAACATCTAGTCTGTTCTGCACATAGGTGGCTGTTAAATTTCTTATGTGTACAGCAAGGCTGAGACAATTCCTTTCATTAGCCCATAGTATTTTAGTCCTTAAAAAAAGCAAACTGTTATGTGTCTAAAGGAGCACCTGAGCACCTCCAATACTTGAGAACTGACTAGGCATGACATGAACAGACAATCACAGAAAAAATCCATATATAATATAATACTGGCATCCTTGCTAATATGAGCTATTAAAATCTCTACTGGTCACGGCCTGGGTTTAATTCAAACCCAAGCATCAAATGTCTAAGATAATTTTTTGTGTTGATTTGCTCTCTTCCTGGCTACATCAAGATAAATAATAGGTTCAAGGGAAGAGAAAAAGTTCTGCTGCAGAATGTATGAGGCCAAATACCTCTCAGAGGAGTAGGGAAGAGATTCTTCCTCTCTGCTGTAGGCAGCCAACTGGAGCTCTCAGGTATGGGATTTGATTATACTTATTACCCTAATGCCAACCTGATGATGTCTGAGTGTACCAGGTGCAATTCAAGCCATCTTTTTTCAGTCATAATGGAAGAAGTTGCACAGCTGCATTGTTCTAATGGATGTAGGGCTAGAGGGATCACCAGGGGATTTAGCCTGATGTGACCCTTCTTCTCTCCCTGAGTCTGCTCTGTACATTAGAAGTTCTCCCAGAAGTTGAAGCACAGCTGTATCTAGGAAAGACAGCCATTTTTTTAGGACAAGATAGAGCAGTGGTGAGTGCACCACCTCCCTTCATAAGCTCTCCCAGAGTTTAATTACCTTTACTGCTAGGAAATTGCATCTGATTTCAAGGTTGATTACATCTAACCTTAAACTTCCAGTCACTGGATTTAGTTGTGCTTTTGTCAGCAAGAGTGAGAAAGCTGTTAACTATTCCCTGTATCCTCTCAAGCTTTTCTTAAGTGGAATATGTCCAGCTATTTAAGCCTCCCATCTCAAGACTTGTACCAGACATGCAAAATATTTGGATTTTTTCCAATATTTTCTCATCTGCTCTAAAGTGCAGGCACCAGAACTGTGCTTGATATTCTGGAAACACGCAAGGACTCTGCTGAGTCCTTTCCACAGCAATGTACTGAAGACCTCATGTTAGGGATGATTTGGGTAATCACTTTTTATCATTCCACAGGTCTCTGCTCTCTGACACAGTGTCCATTCCTACAGTTTTGGACTGTAGTAAAATGGGTTTAGTGTGCTGCTTTTTGGACAGTGATCATTCAGGCAAATCAAATCACTGCAGAAGTAATATATCTTCTTTATTTACCATGCTAAAATTGTGCCATATGTAAGCCTCTAAAGCAAAGATTTTATCTCATGGCCTGAATTGCTGAAAATAATATAAAACAGTATTAGGTGAAGACTGTTTCTGATTCTGCTGGGAATGCTCCCCATATTGAATTAAATCTCCCCATTAAAAGGCTACATTTTGAAATTTGTCAGTGAGACACTTCTTAATCCTCACAATAGGTGACCTGTTAATTCCATGTAATGCAAGACTTGAAATCAAAATGTCATGTGGTATTAAGTTAACTGCTTTGCAGAAATCCAAGTACATCCTATCAATACAGCTGCTTTTCTCATGCAGACCTATAATCTTTTACCTATAAATCTTCAAAATAACCAAAAATTCTTCAACAAGTATATCTCACAAGACCCAACTTCCACTAACCAGTTTTGACCAGGGTTAAATATATTTATTCTCTGGTTCTTTTTCCAATATTCAAGTATCCCAGAAATGCATGCTATTTTGAGAGAAGACTAAAACCCAGTTTCCAGTAGTGGATTGCACACAGAAAAATATACTACTTATATTGTTCTCTAAATCAGAGTTAGGTGGTGTAGGAGCTGAACTAGTCGAGCTTATTTACAACCAATGTTTCTCTCTCAGAGTTAATGAATTACTGACAGTCTAAGGATCTTCTGTTACTTAAACCAGAAACTTTCCTCTATAATTCAGTTCATCTCTTCGCTACTTAGGAAAGGGACTAAGTGCAAGACCAGAGAGAGCTTTCAAAATTACAGAATCTGCCAAATACAGGAACACAGAAACCAGCGGTGTTCCTCTCTTGCAGGGAGTGTTTAATGCCCAGTCCTCAAAGCCTTGTGAGAGTAGCAGTGTTTATAAATCAAGATGGTCTGTGCATTGCCAGCACAGGGCTTAAGCAAGATTAGGAGACACAAAGAATTTTTACTGGCTCTCCCCAAAGATGACTTTTATTTATTATTAATCTTCTCAGGGCAAAATCTCATCACCTCTACACGCAGTAGCAGTACCTACGGGCTGAGAGGAGTATAAAGACTGTTGGTACCATCCAGCCTAGAGACGTAGGTATCTGATTTAGGAATGTGGCTATAGTTGAACACTGTGGTTTCTGTCGCTTTTAGTATTCCCAGGATGAAAAATGTAATGCTTTTTGCTTTTCTCGTGGCTCAACACAGACTACTGCTCTGAGACCTGCATGTGTCGTTCCTTGGAGTATGGAGTAATCCCAAGAAGAATGTGCTGCTGACATATCTTTGCACTGTTCTCTACATAAAAATCACACTCTGGCCCATGAACACAATATTCCCTCTAAACTCCTAAGCATATGCCACTAGAAGTAAGACCGTTGTGAGATTTAGTTCTTTAATGTACCTACATCTAGAATATTAATTTCATACCATTGCTGGCTATGAAAAGAATTGATGGTCTAGTAAAATGAATATTAGTCAATGGATAAAGAGGAGGTCACTCAATTTATCTCAGCAGTGAAAGAAGTGGCATTCTTTGCTGATTTTTGTACAAAGCTATTAGTATCTGGGAAGCTTAAAGGAATACACAGTAACAGATGAGTCTTTAATTTAGCAATTGAAATATTTTGTTAATGTTTATAAATTTGAAGGATCTAAACCTGTAAAGTCTTATTAGTATAAATAAGATTTACTCACAAAGTCTCACTGAATTATGTAGAGTTTTTTTGCATTACAAAAAAATATTTGTGTAAAGGTTGGTAATACTGAGTCCTAAGTATTTATAAACACCTCTCAAAATTATTTTATGAGAGAAACTGAAGAACTATCTGATATCCCCTGTTATTTTATGCTCCCTAATTTTAATAACTATATGTAGAAGTCAGCAAGTATTAGCATTTTCTTTCTTATCTGGGGGTAACCAAATCACCTTCTCCTTATCCTTTAAACTTATACTGCTTCCTAAAACAGGACTAATCCTTTCACTTCTGCTTATGTAAAATGGACATGCGATGCCAGTAAGCTAGTCAGCAAATCTGCTTGCTAGTGGATTTGTTCTAGGACCTAAGATTCTTCCACCTAGAATAATAATATAGTCTTTCTACTGCACCCAACAATCATGACATCAGCAGTATTTCAGTTCTTAAAAATCTCTGACATTTTTAACAGCAAGTAGCTGTGCATCCCTTTACAGTAATTTTCCTCCAGAAAAAGTACTTTCTTTCCATTTCAGAGATATACTGAACACCCATTAATTTCAACTGAAGCTGTAGATGCTTAGCTGCTCTCAGGAGTGAGTCTTTGAATACAAGCCTGCAAACCAGCTACTCATGGGCAGCTGCTCAAAAAACTTTTTATAAGGTGCGATTTCCACAACAAAAATAAGTATTTCTATCTTCATGTGGGGTTCTTTTTCCCTTGATACAAACAATCACACTCAAATCAATACGATGAATAACATCATGGCTAATGTGGTAAATTAAGTTATGCAAGCTAAGATCAGTTGTCTCTTACTGCTGTGATAATTAACTATGTTAACTATGCTCATTCCACAAACTACAACTAGAGGTTCAATTTTAAAGGGAAATTAGCACATTTTTATTCAATCTCCTTTTTTTTTGTTTGTTTGGTTGGTTGCTGTTGTTGCTGTTCTGTGGCTGTTGTTTTTTTTTACTGTTGAGCCAAATGAAAAGCAGATCTGCTAATTTTTTTTTTCATTAAAAAATACTTAAGAATAGTAAGTTGCTCCAAGGAGGTTTGCAATGCTTGTCATATGGTGTATTGCAGGGATGAGCACCATGCATCCATTTTGGGTGCTATACCCAGTTGTCAGATACCTATATACCGAATAGTATAAATATGAGCACAAACTTAATTTTAAGAAAGGGCTCCTGCACCTTAGATTTTGAATTTGGGTTCTCAGCAATGATTAATACTTTTCTGCTGCCTTAAAATGAATCTGAGTCGGTTTCAGCTAAAGGAGTAAAGCTCACAGAGCCTGAAAATTGTTTCCTGTTGCAAATAATACAAGGCTGGCAGTTCAGTCATGGCTTCTTCTGTCTGTCTTCACAGGCTTTGTGACACAATCCAACATACTGCACATAGAAATGCATGCTTATGTACTATGTTTTTATTTTTTAACTGATTAGGTCTTCAAAGCTGGGTTGAGTCAGTGAGAAAAGCGTAAGGAACTGATGAAAGCAATTTTTATCAAGTTTCTTTGCATTTTTTATTTCTTCTTACACTAATAAGAATGTAAAATGACAGGCATAGATGAAAGTGTTCATGAATCAATTTACAATTATTCTTAGGAGCAAAAAGAGCAGGGTTTGATATGATACAAAGGCCTGTTCCTGCATTATCTTGCTAATATGATTCAGACATATTACTCAGGGAGGTAAATATTTACTTATGTAAAGACTCACAGGACTGAGGTTTAATGATGGAAAATGGTATTTAGCAATGTATCAGTTTCAAGTTTTCCTCCCCCTCTCCCCTTCCAAAGACCACCTGTACATGGCCACAGCACAGGTTCTTCTGACCTAGCAGTTTCTTTTTAACAATGACCTATATGGAGATAAAACACTTTGTGTAGTTAGAGGTAAACCCAAACCAAACCAAACCAACAAACAAAACCAACAAAACAAAAACCCAAAACAAACAAACAAAAACCCCAAAACTAAAACAAACAGAGGAAATACAAGCCAATTAATTTTCTGTTCCATGCAGCATTTTAGGCAGCTTTCTCCTTAAAGCAAACCAGCTACCAAGCAAAAACGGATCTTTCTAAAACCCATCTACCCGGGTGCTTTCACCTGGAGACAGGCAACAAAATTCTTTGCTGCATGAGATGCATAGGAAGTTTATTTTGCAGAGCCAGAATAGAAAAGTGCACAACAGAGAATGCACGTTTGAGTGAGAGAGGCAACCAGCTGGTGATGTTTCTTCAAGTCTGTATTTTGACAGTCCATGCAACTTGTGCAGCACAGTACATTTCACAGAGGCACCTCTCAGAGAATGAAGTCACCCCGGCAAGAACCATGGTGAACCCAAAGCAGGGTCTGAATAATTGGATCAACGCAAAAAGTTGGTGAGGTTGGGCGCAGAGTAAGTTCAGCTATTGTAGGTGAACTGTGCTACAATACACAAGTCTGCCGAATCAAGGATTATACACTGGCAATGACAGCTGTTCATTCAGATTGGCAAAACAATTAACCTTATTAGTATTTTGCTGGGGAACCCGGCGGGCACAGGGGGGAGCAGAAGCACTCTCTTTAGGTACCCCGCGCCCGCCGCGGTGCTCCCGGGAGGCAGGGCTCTCTCCCCCTCAGCACCCCGCAGGAGAGAGCGCCTGTACGCGCGCAATGGCCTCCACCGGGCGGCCCCGACTCTGCCCACGGAGCTGGAGGGTGAGAGCCACCGTCAGCCCCAGCGAGGGACAGGCAGCATCACCCGCCCCGGCCAGCACCTCCCCGCTTTGCCGTGGGAGCGAGAGGGAGGTCTCTTCCTTCGCTCCCTCCCCGCCCCGCTCTCTCCTCCCTCCCTGCCCGCAGCCGCAGCGGAGGGGCAGGAGGGAGCGGCGGCGCGGCAGCACAGCCGCCCGGCGGAGGCAGCAGGGCAGGGCGGGCGGTGGCCGTGCCCGGGCCCCGCCGCCCCGGCCGCGCCGCCCGCAGGCTCCGCCCGTCGCTCCCATGGCGCGGCGGCCCCGCGCCAGGTGAGGCTGCGCTGCCTGTTGCGCCGAGCGGAGCGGAGCGGAGCCAGGCGGAGCAGCCGGGGGCAGCAGCCGGGAAGTTTTACGGAAAGGCGCCGCTCCGCGATGTGAGTTGCGGGGCCCCGCGGCCGCGCTGGGCGGGGAGGGGGAGCGGCAGCGCCGGGAGCAAACTCGACGAGGAGGGAGCGAGGGAGTAGGCGAGCAACGCTGCTGCAGCCGAGGGGCTGCCGCCGTGCCGTGCCGTGCCGTGCCGCCTTGCCTGGCACTGAACGGCGAGGGCCAGCGGAATGACTCTCTCCCCCTGCCCGTGCTGGCAAACCTCCGGTGCCTGTGAGTGCTAGGGGCTGACGGGTCGGAGCTCCGCCGAGGCAGCGGAGGATGGGGAGGGAATCAAGAGGCGGAGGCTGCGGGAAGGGAGCTGACACCCCCTCGCTTGGAAGCGAACGAGGGATTTGAGACCCGTGGCTCCCAGTCCCGTACCGGAGCGGCATCAGAAAGGGGGGAGGAAAAGAAAGCGCCCCCGCATATATCTCCGCTCCCGGGACGCCTGGCCGCTGCCCCCCTGCCGTGTGCGGGGCGCGCTGCCGGAGGTCGGTCGCGCCGATCAGTGTGCGGGCGGCGGCCCGGGGCGCGAAGCGGGGCTGGCGGGGAAAAGGCGGCGGTGGAGGTGGGGAGGGATGGGAAGACGGCGTGTGTGTTGCCGTAGGATTTTTCCACTTTGAGATCTACCAAGACCAGTTGCTACGGATCAGGCGGCTGTGGCTGCGATGGGGAGGAGAGGGCATCTCCCTCCGAACGCAAGCAACAAATGGGAGCAGCGGGCGGCAGCCGGGCTGCGGGGGCAGCGGCGGTGTCCGCTGCGCCCAGGTGAGCTGCGTCGCCCCCGCTGCCCGGCGAGGCTCCGGGCGGGACCGTAGCGGGTGGTGCTGGGGCTTCCCCGGGTGGCAAGTCCCGCCCAGGGGGGCGCAGCCGTGGCGGGGGCCGTGTTGCCCCCCGGCCCCGCGCAGGGACCGGCGGTCGGGGGTCCCGCTGCCGTCCCGGGGCCCCGAGCCGTTCACGGCCGCGACCTTAGAGCCCGGACAGAAATGTCACGATCGCTGGTAGCAACCGGGTGCTCGGTGTCTGTGGGAACCGCGGGCTCTTCCCGCGGCTTTCTGGCGAGCTACACAACCAGAATTTCCCTCGCCAAAAATTTGGAAAATGTCTCAGATGTGCCAATGAGAATTCTTCTTTCCTTTTTGGCTTCTGCCTTCATAAATTAGAAGATTTTAGAGTGCCTGTTAGAAAATGTCGAAGTGATTCAGGCTGCAGGTTATCACCCAGTCTTTCTGATTGTCCCTAGATAGCAGAAATGGTGTGATTACAGAATAAAAACAGCCAAATAACTTGAAGGCGTAAATAAATCTACTACTTAAAGACTCAGAATGAAAACCAGGCAAACAACATTTAGTGCTCTTCTCAAAGAAGTAATCTCAGAGGTATTTACATGTATATGAAAATGATAAAATAAACCAGTGCTTATGAGATTGTTGTAATTATTTTTAAAAAATTAATAGCTGTGAGAAAATGTTACAGATTTGGCAAGGAAGGGAAAATGACCTCTTTCCTAGGTGAAAACTCCAATGTGATAGGCTTTTCTGAAAACACCAAAAACAAATGAGAAAAAATGTCTTCTTGTAGTAATTTGTCTAATAATTTGCACATTTAAATTGCAAGGTGTGCGTCATACCTTACTGAAAGTGCTAGCTTGAAGGCTTTGATATAGAACACCACAATGTTCATACGGCTTACCCACTGATATTGTTCTTAGTAATTTAGTTAAAAAGGACAGGCACACAGTGGGCTTCTAGTTCGATTTAGAGGGAAAGAAAGTAAGCTGTAGAATGAATTTATTTGCAAAACCTTTTTTATGTTCAGAGTCTAATTTTCTAGTTTAGTTTCTAAATAGTAAAAATGCTTGGAATTATGACAGTGTGGTTGCTGCAGCCCTTACTTGTGCAAGTTGCTGTGGGTTTCTACGGGATTACTTCTACAGGTAATACCATAACCACTCAAAATAGACGGATCAGGCCCACTGTCAGAGAGTTCCAGTGCACGGCACAGAATGTGCTCATTGGTGCTAATGAGATGTCTTGGATTTTAGTAAGGGAAGAATGTGAGGTTAAGACCAGATCTCTTACATTTATTCAGCTGTTGCTGGTTGGGTCACTGAACCCTGATCTTACCTTCCCTGAGGTCTGCTATAAAATTTGCGCTGACTTCAGTCCAACTAAAATGAGCTTCTGCGTGTGATTGTAGTTTTCAATTGCCTTGGGAAGAGTTGAAGCTGCTCAGTATCTTGGAGACCAAGGCCCGAGTGAATGAGAAAAGAGGATTGTACCTGCAACTATCAAGAATCAATGAGAGATTGCCTCAAATGAGAGATTAATCAAAAAAGAAGTATAATTTAATAGGCATATAAGTCTGTGCTCTGGATCCAGTGCTGAGCTAATACAGTCCATGAGAGCTCTGCCATATATAAACTGAATAGCAAGACTTAAGGATACATTTGTGATTTGTCTCTTCCATGTACTTTATGGGCTCTATTTCAAATCTCTTGGGAGGTAGGAAATTCTTCCTCTTCACACTGAAACATTGTTAGAGTAACTAGAGTAACAGAGCAAGTGCATGATATGTCAGCTCAAGAAATATCCTCCTGGCAGGAGAACCAAAATTTATAAAATTCAGCTGTATTCAGAAGTGCTAACTCAGGTGTCTAAAGCTAGAGAAAATTTATTGCTTCATTACAAAAGCACCTTTAGATGTTCAGTTAAATAATAAGGTACTTCTGAGTCTTGCTTTTAAGGATATTTCCTGTCACTTCACTAGGAATATTTATGAAAGTAACACAAGGAATACATGGCTTACTGGCAGAAAGATTTTAAACTTTTTTATGAAGTGGGTGATTTAAGCAAGAAGGAATATGTGTAGAAATATTTGTTGTTGCCATTTCAGTTAATCAGAAGATGAGCTAAGGAAGGTACTTTTTCTCAGAGTGGAATATTACATTTGTGATGAATTAAAGGATTTGCACGTAACTACTGCCTTGTCATCTGCATACATGGTCTTTGGATCAGCCCTCATGAGAGAATGTAGATTAAATTAGTGTTCTGTGGCTAGCAAAAATGTGTAAATTTGTAAGTAAGCTTAGAGAAAACTCTTACGGAACAACTTAGAAACTTACAATAGTGTTAAACCAAACCTTATTTTAAAATGGCGGTATTTTGAGCCAAGAATAAATTATTCGAGTTCATGGAATATGTAGCGTTTACTTTGGCTTGTTTGGACAAGCATTTTAAAATTATATTTTATTTATTGCTAAAAGTAACCTCCAAAAAGTTCAATTTTAATAGAGCGCTTTGGTCTTGTATGTCTACAGAAAGTACAAGCAAAAACGATATAAGAATTTCTCAGCACATTCAGTAAGTATTTTTAAAGAGATTACAGTCTGTAAATACATGCATGAACAAGGTGTATCTTCTGCTATTAGATCCAATGTCCTATGGGTGAAGTAGCATCAGATTTAGGGTTGTTCTGGTGAATTTAATCTCTACTTCTAGTTTCAGTCCGGCTCTTTTCATAAGTAGTTTCTGTGCCTCCATCTTTCAGGTGAGTTTGTTAGTGTGGATGTACAGCATATTTGTGGGTGCATCCCAGAGGAAAAAAGAGTATAATGTGGTATCAGTTTTACTTGCTGCTTCATCAGAGCTCGTGGTTCAGATAAACAATTGCTGAACCCACTGTGGAGGAGGATCTCATTATTTCACAACAACTAAAGGTGTATGATTGAGCTTCATGGGGATTTCTGTGGGTAGCTGGTGGCTGTGTCTGTTCTTGCCATTGATGACCTGCACTGTTTACCCCTATAGACTTATCAGCATTTGTATCCAGCACTGGCTTGCTTTACACACTTGGTTTGAACTTTGAAATATAAAAGCAATGCTTGCTGTTACTGAACGAGAAAGTATCTTTTATTCCTCTCCCCCTGGATATTTAAATGCTCCATTGAGTACCTTCATCAAGCAGATCTTTTTAAAAAAATGGCTTATTTCTGACTGACTTCAACAATGAACATGGGGAAAACCTTTTACCATAAGGGTCAGCACAGCTCCTGGGTTCTGTTTTCCATCAGCAAGGAAAAGGCAGTGATTGCTGAATTAAAATGGTGTTTCTTTCTCTGGAGGGTATGAACTTTTGTAGGGATGAAAGAAAGAGAGGAGTCAAATGGGAACAGGTGAAAAAGGCCAGGTGCCCTCGAAATAGGGGAGAAGTAGAAGACAGCAAGGAGAAAGGCAGTGGCTGAACTGGGTAGTTTGAGTCTTGAAAGTTGGAGTGACTGGTGGGCTTGTACCATAGCCCTCTGGTTCAGCTCTGGCTGTGCCATCGGTTTGCCATGGGCCTTCAGAAAAGATGTTTTGGTTGATTTGAGTGGGACTAGAAGCCTTGATGAGGAATTGAATTTGGCTTCTTGTATCTCAACTCCGCAGACAGGTTGTAGCCAGGTGGGGGTTGGTCCCTTCTCCTGGGCAGCTATCAGTAGGACAAGAGGGCATGGTCTTAAGCTCTGCCAGGGGAGGTTTAGGTTAGATATTAAGAAGAAATTCTTTACAGAGAGGGTAATCAGGCATTGGAATGGGCTGCCCAGGAAGGCAGTGGATTCTCCGTCCCTGAAGGTTTTTAAGATGAGACTGGATGTGGCACTTAGTGCCATAGTCTAGTAACTGTGGCAGTGTTGGATCAAGGGTTGGACTTGATGATCTCAGAGGTCCTTTCCAACCTGGTTGATTCTATGATTCTATGAAAGGAGAAAAAAATGCCTCTTGAGGCAATGGGAATGGTAAAAGGCCTTTTCAGAGATACACTGACCTGAATAATTGGTCTTTTTACTTAAACAGAGATGAAAATTAGCACTACAGATCTTGATGTACTCGATTAAGACTTACCTTTGCTTTTCAGGGTCAATTCAGCTGGTTAGCATGTGTTTTAAAGAATTTGGCACTTCATTAATGACAGTTTCATCAAACTGGTAACTTACCCTTTGGGAAGAAGAAGAAATTTAATCTTTGCTTGCCAAATAGCACTATAAAGATATGCTAACAAGAGAAAATGAAAGATGACAGAAGTGAGTGATAGCACATAAATGGGATGCTACTCTGGCTTGGAAGCAGGAAAGCAAATGGAGCCTATTTAATTATTTAAGGAACAATAAATGAAAATTCCAGTTATAAAATGACAGTAAAAGGAGAGACAAACAGAATTTTAAAAAGTTAGAAAAGGGAAACAACGCATAAAAAAAGTAGAAGGTGGACAGGAAGGGATCAAAGGTCAGGGGATGGACTTAAATTTCCATGGAGTTTTCAATTGGAAAATATTATCTGTATGAATCTGTATATTGCGGTGCTTACATAACAACCAGTATTTTACTCAAATTGTGGAAGTCTGACACAGAGTGTTCTCCTGGGGGGGGTCACTTTGTGTTTCTGCTTCATCCTTTGGATGCACAACCTCAGTTAGTAGGGCATATACTTTTAAAGATGGCATGTCTTAGGTGGCAGGCTGTCTTAAGAGGTATACTTTGTGGATATTATTTTTTATGGTGTTATCGTTTACCTCTGTTAAAGTTGCTTTCTCCACCAAATCACGGCACTGATTTTAAAGGGAGTATTTTTTTGCAGTTTACCAAAACTCCGTTGTGTACTTTTGCAACTGTTCTAAGTAAAGTTACTTCATATGTAAAGATCGTGAGTATTCAGCAAGTCATTAGAGTGGTTGAATGACTGGGTGTTCAATATGCTTGCACTGGGAGTTAGTGGGACTTGTGAACAGTGTGTGAGGGCCGTTTCCCTCACCTAGATTACAGAGCACTTTGGCAGAATTTGCTTCATGCAAAGTATTCTTGTAATACTCACCTTTAAGAACAGAGGCAAATACTTCTTCCTCTTGAAAGGGGAACTGCAACAAAAATTGTATGTGAAGTTGCTTGCTAGGTCATATGTGGTTAAGCAAGCAGTGTTGGTTATATATCTTGTTGACGAAATTTCAGCTTATCAACATTAAAACCAAAATAAATTTAAGCTACTGGTGCTTTAATTCTTGACTTTTTAACCCATTTTTACTCTGTGTTTGATAACAAAAAATGGCACAATCTCTTTAGACTTCCATTTAAATTAATTTTATTTTTAAATCTTGTGGCGGTGTTTGTGTTTTGTTTTCAATACATTTTTACCTTAAAAAAAGGTAAAAGCTCCAGAAAACCTTTTCTCACACTTTTAAAAACAGATTCTGTAATGCTTCTTTTTACTCTGAAGATTCATTTTGAAATGGTAAAAAATTGTATTTGCCAAGAACAAAAATTGTAAAATTAGTATGTGCAAATTGTAGGAGCTCCAGAAGAGGGATGATAGGCAAAGGTGAGAGACTGTTCACAAGACTGGGAATAAGTAAATCCAGGGGTCATTCCTTATAGTAAGTCTAGCTAGAGTTGGGTTTGGTTTTGGGTTAGGGTTTTTTTCCCCTAGATGTGCTGCAAATGGTCTTTAAAATTTAGCTTGATTCCCATGTTTTATTAACATAATTTATTTTTATCAATCTCAAAAGAGAGAATGACCCTTAGTTCTTTTCTCCTGAAATGAACGTAACAGAGCACAACTGCCACTGCAACCTTCAGATAGTGTGTGTGTTTCTAAGAGTCCTTTTTGCCCTTATTTTCACCTTTGTTGACACCAAGTCATTGAGGTGAGAATTGGTGACTTTTGAACGGTCTATTTTTAACAAGGTTTGTAATGGAGTATTACTGTTTGCGAATATATGCAAGTCCCAATCTGCACAAGCACTTAAAGGGAAGGCATGTATCAGAGGTCTG
This sequence comes from Myiozetetes cayanensis, assembly GCF_022539395.1. Taxonomy (NCBI): domain Eukaryota; kingdom Metazoa; phylum Chordata; class Aves; order Passeriformes; family Tyrannidae; genus Myiozetetes; species Myiozetetes cayanensis. Next base: position 111,766,499 of record NW_026086604.1, on the reverse strand, counting down.
CTTTTAAGTGCTTGTTTTCAGGTTTTGTGGTTCTCTGTGTGTGCCTGGTCCTGTTCTGTAGGTGGGAGTACCAATTTTCACTCTGCTGCTTCAAGGATATCCCCTCTTTTTTAAAGCCGAGAGATACCAAAGTGGAATTTTTTTCAAATAAATGATCCACATCAAGTTGTAAAATGAGATACAAGTGGGAAATTTATTGTTTTGTAGGATCTTTTAACTTAGAGTGAAAGAACTCCCCAAATTTTGGATCAGCGTATTTCTCAGACCTTTAAGTTGTCACTTCTCACACGCTGCGTGAAACCAAAGCACACCCATCCAAATAGAATAAGTACATCTCAGCTTTGACTGAAAAGCAGCACATGGATGACAGCCTGCAGTAAACAGGCAGTCCTCTCCCTGTGAGTGTGTATTGAGGCTGCAAAGCTGCCATGTCATGTTGGTACAGACCAGGTTGCTGATCCCATTCTTAGTTGTAAGCAAACTGTTGTCATTGAAAGGTTAATAATTTCTGTTGAGAAAATGTATTGGTCATGCTGTTTCCAGGGTATTTCACAGTTTTTGGCCTTTGACAGAAAATGTTGTATATGTATTCTGCTCATCATTTTCATCATTTACTTGGTATGCTTATTGGCAGCCCTGATGCATAGTGGATGTTAGGAATAATTTCTTTACTGAGAGGGTTATCAAGCATTTTAACAGCTGTTTGAGTCACCATCCCTGGAGGTATTTAGAAGATGTGTATATATGGCACTTAGGAGCATGGTTTAGTGGTGGACTTGGCAGTACTGATTTAATGGTTGGACCTGATGATCTTTTCCAACCTAAACAATTCTGTGATTCTATAAACAAGTATTTTGCTCAAGTAGGACTTGACAGGATTTAGATATGCAAGAAGCCTAAATCTTTGGCTCAGAAAACAATCCTGATGGATACAAATGGTATTTCAATAACTTTCGATCTAAAAATTTTTCTTGCAAAGCAGCATGACTGTTCTTCTTGCCAGTCATGGCAGGTGTTCCATCTGTACAAATAACACCTAATTTGAACGAGTCAAGCTTAACGGTTATTTTTTTTCCACTATCTGCCACATTTTCAACAATTTTTTTCTCAGTTCTTTAAACAAGTGTGAGGCAGCAGTGTGGAACAAAATTGACAGAGGCCAAACAAGTCCTTAATTATGGCAGACTTTTTTTTAAACACACTGAAAAACAACAGTCAACTGTACAGTGTCAGTAGCATTGCAACTGCCTTTGGTTGTGAGCAAAAACGAAAGAAAAATACATGAATCTGTTAAGAATTGAATGCATGCTGTTGTATTGTCTAATATCATCTCAGCCCTTCTCATTGTCATGCTGCATGAACAGCTATGAACATATCAGCTGTGTGCTGTTCTTTCAATTTGGTTTGTGCAGCAATAATTGATGTACCCTCTCTTATTCAGGCTTTGTTGTCTGAGAATGGTCCTTTCTCACAAGCTTGCCATAAGAATATTTGCCATTACACCTTTGTCATTGATTTCAGCTCACAAATGTGTATTTATTTTTTCCATACAAAGAGCTGTCATGCTGGGGATCTTTCTTGAGATGAAATCTGACCACAGGTCAGATCCAATAAAATATATTTTACATTACTTTCAGGACTAGTTTGTATAAAAATACCATTCTGATTTGGACTTTCTGTGTGGCTGTATCACCACAAACATACTTCTACAGACCTTGTCCGTTCTCCAGACAACTTAGTCTTACCTCAGAGAAACTCTCTCTATGCACTGTCATCTGAGTATTTTTTTCATTATGGCATGCGTGACTTGGCAAGCAATGCTTTGATGATATGTGAATTGCTTTAAAAAGTCATGGACATGTGAGTTAGCTGGGAAATCATTAGAAAAACGTGAGGTGAATGAGGACAGAACCTTTATTTTCCTCTTGCTGTGGAGTTGCAGAGCAGATAAACTCTCATGTTCTGTGGGCTGCCAAAAGGAGTCTTGTTGCCTGGAGTTAATGTGTCTTGGTTCTTGTTTCACTGAAGCACTTTTTAATCTGTGGGCTGATCCTGGTAGTTTTTAAATTCTGGTTCTAGAAGCTATGGAGTGCAGCTTTGAATACCGAGTAAACACTTGGGCATCTGCAAAGGGAGACTAAAATATTATCAGGCTTGCAGAGCAGTGCTTCATTAAGGTAAAGCACTGGGGGACTAGGGACTAGTTCTGTGACCACATGGGTTTTTCCATTCACTTAGCTACTCCAAGTAGCCTCCTCCATTTCCTATGCATCTATAGTTTCCTTAATTTATTTTTTTTAAGGAATATTATTACCTATCTTCTAAAACTGTTTAAGGCAAATGGGTTAAAAAAGATTGCTGAATTTAATAAATAGCTGTATTGTAGTAGAACTGACATTTTTGTAAATCCAGATGTGTGTATGAGGAGTTAATGTGACTCTGAAAGCATTTGGTCTCAGTTCTTCTGACATTTTTTCTTCATTTTGGACCAATCAGTTGCAGGTAAAGGGCGCTGACAGAGTAATGTTTTAGTGACCTTAAATACCACAGCTGACAGAGATTGAATTTTTAAGTATCAGCTATCAAGGAACTGCATTTCATTATTACCATCTAGAAAAAAAAATCATGTTTGTTTTTAATTACAGATATTGAGCTTGTGTTTAGTTGATCTAGAGGTGGGCTGACTGCAGAGGTGGAAAGTTTGTTGTAGTGAAAATTGGAGATTGGAGGGAGGTGGACTTCTTACTAACATTAACACTACTCAGGTTCACTGTTTTCACCCATACACCTGACTGTTCTTGGAGTTACCTAGTGGCATCTTGGATAGAAGAGTTGCTCCTGGAAACAGTTTCAATCTGAAAAATTAGCTATTAACTTTGACCCTTCTCTGGTATAACTTAGACTAGATGATTTTATTTGACAATTTAATAGTTGTACCTGAGCTGCTCTCTAAAAATATTTTGACCTTGGATTTTATTAGTCTTGAATATATTACTTTTTTGAAAGAATTTTTATATATCTTACTAAATAAAGAACGAACCTGGAAAAAGGAAATTAAAAGTGAGTGATCTGTGTCTTCACTTCCAAAACAAATGCAGTACAAATAATTGCATTATCTTTTCAACATTTTCACATCAGAACACGGAAGAAAAAAAGCTCCTCTTTTAAAACCTGTTTCCTGTGCTAAAGCCCGTATTTTTTCAGATTAGAGAGAAACACTGTATTCCTCAGGTGCCGTAAGGAGAATATTACTATTCAATGACTGTGCTAACAAGCAAAGAAAACACTGGGCTGAACATCAGCTGCCCCACTGCCTGACAGCAGCAGTGGGGCTGCTGTCTCTCTGTTAATGTTGTAGAAGGATGTAGGTGTCTGCAGGTTCCCTGTGAGCCTCCTCATTGCAAGGACGTGTCGTACCTACAGCCACATCAGACTGCAGCTTTGGGGCATGCCTCTTTACTTCGGGGGCTCTGTGGGACATTGTGAAGTTCACATTGCCTCCTTATGGTGTTGTAGGTCCCTGTAATGGTGAAAAGCCTTTAATTTTTCATTAGGAGTTTGACCCTTGGCTCGTTTAAAGGGTGAACTTGATTTCCTTGCCCATATAGAAAAAAATCCAAACAAACAAACCAAGCAAAAGCACCGGCCTCTGTCAGCACTAATTCATCAGATGTGGCAGGGGTTTGGGGTTGCGTGTCAGGCTTGGGGAATGGCATGAGAGGGAAGTGCTGTCTATAAAGAGCTGGCAGGGATGTTCCAGGTGAAATACCCATGTAAGAAGGCTCATCTGAAGAGATGAAGGGCAGAAAGATCAGAACATGCTGAAACATTTCCTGTAAGATTTGTGCTTTTGGTGAGAGGTAGAAGATAAAACATGCTGCTAATACTAAAGCATGTCCTTGCTAAGCCTATATCTACTTTCTTGGCAACCCTGATGGCAGAATTTTGCTGGGCCCTGAAAAAATGGGTTTCCTGGATGTGCACAGGACATAAGGATTTGTCAAGGCTGAGACATGGACACTGGTTCAAAGGGCAAGTCATGGAGCTCCTAATGCATCCCGAGAAGCATCTTGGACAGCAGCTCAGTCTCTGGGCATCTGTGTGACAGGCTTACAACTCTTAGCAGTAATAGGCTTCCCTTAAAAGTCTGTTCCAGAGCTGGGCTCTCCTACAAAAGAGGAGTTTCTTTATAGAATGGGTGGCTGGTCCAGGGTGTAAAAAGAATGATGGCAAGTTTTTCATACCTGCTGCTGCCAAATTTAGTTATGCTTACTGCACTCTGAAATGCCACTGTTTGATTACTTTTTTAAACATTGTTAATGTGAGTTGAGGGTATTATTAATTGCTGTGGTTTTCATAAAGCTTTCAAGGTAGTGATTCAGGACTACAGAAGGGCTTTTCCAAAACTGTACTGAGAAAAAAATACTCAGTTCTTCTTCCTTAGTGAGTGGCATGGCTTAGGGGAGGGTGAGTAGGTGAGATTTCAATGTTCTCAGCAATGGGGGAGTCCCATGTGGCATTTTGCAATGTAGTTTTAACATGTCTAACTTGCCAGACATTTCTCCCGCTCCCCCTTTTTTTTTTTTTGTTCCTCAGTACTTTTAAAACCTTGTTATCTTTGAAGAAGCTTAGGAGGTCTGAAATGGGAGCTGCATAGGTTTTTCCTTTCTCAGGGGAAAATGGTCGTTCTGAATAAGAAGGTAAAGTGTTCTCAGGTGGTAGAAAAGTCTTAAAAAGCCTTAAACATGTACAGCATCTCTGCATTTCTCAGTCAAGAGTGGAGAGATGTTTTATTATAGCATAGCACTGTAATGAGTTAATAAGAAGTAAACTTCATGTAATTTTCCATGCAAATATTTGGATACTAATGAGAATGTTTACAGTCCCTAAACTTTTTACTGTTTTCTTTTTATCTTACTGTCTTTCTTCCTTTTTCATTGCTTCTGCTTTCAGAAAAAGTTAGCTTAGCTGTCAGCTGCAGAGGACTCTTCCCTTGCACCAGCTTAACTCTTCATGTGGCTGAGGGTTACATGGAACAGGGCACCAAAAGACTTCCAATGAAGGTGCCTGAAGCTGGTCCAGGGAGAAGAAACCATGGGAATGTGCATAAGTTCAGACCTGAGATCGGGGTTGTACTGAGGTTGTGATTAGGTAGGTATTTGCTTTGGAGACATCAGTATTGTGGATTTTTTTTTTTTTTTTGCTTGAGAATCCTCATATTTAAAGACTTGAGGTAAACCCGCATCTAAGCTTGGTGAATTTGCTGTGATTTATGTGGGTGTAAGCCATAGTAGATTTACGTCCATAATGTGTGTTCTGTCTCAGTTTGTTACAGACTTATGCAAAATCGTAATGAAAACACCTTAAGAATGGATCTTATACATACTGATTTGAACACAGCATATTTCCACAGATGGGAAGTGAGGTATTATTCCTAACTTGCGGTACAAAAACACTTGAAATAACTGTTTCTGGGACTTCAGTATTATCTGTTGAATTCATATCTACCCTTGTCATCTGACAGGGTACTAAAACAAGATTCTGTTCAAAATGATAGAAGTGGCAGTCATACAATGCATTTCATTCCTGCTGAATCCTGTTATGTAGTTATTTTGGGGAGATTGGGATCTCGCTTCAGTCATTCAAAGGACAGTCCCTTGAAAAGGATTTGCAGAATTTGTAATTGTGCCCATAAATCTCCCTGTGCCCATAAAACCCCTTGCAAATAGGGTAAAATTTCTGTTACAACCTACCGTGTTGGGGAAGCAGCATTTTTTTATCATTTTTCTTTGCTCGTTCCCTCTTTTTTAAATCCCAGCAGCTGCGGTGAATTCCCTTTGGCGCTGCCACAGGACGTGCTTTCCTTCCTCTGCAGTGTTGTTATGGAGAATTGCTTCTGTGTTCTGTCAGCGTTTGACCCCTTACAGCTGGCAGTGAATCGAAGAAATCAGATGTACAGAGACCCAAACTCTGCCCTTAGCTACGCTTGTGAAAACCTGCGGCATTATACAGTTGTCTTGGCGAGGCTTAAGAAATCCCGTGAGATCCACTCCGCTGAAAGTTGCTCTGTAAATGTTATAGAGGGCTGTTGTTTTTGCGCTCGTACATTTTACTTTGAAGCTGTACCTGAGCTGCGGTTGATGATACTGTTTCATAACATCGAAATAAAGGGACAGATCTGGAGGATGAGATGTGCTGTGCTGTCAGTGGAGTTTGTCACTAAAGCTGTCTGAGGCGCCGTGAAAGTGTCTGTGCTGTGAGAAAGACGTGCTCAGTGGCCTTCTGGTTCCTGGCAGCGTTTAAGCCACTGCGACCATCCTCCTCAATAGCCTGATCTCTTCTGGGGAGGAGCCTGGCCCATCTGCTAGGAGGGTTGAGCAGCAGTAATGCCCAGCATCCTGGGTGCATCTTGGTGAGTCCCAGGCAGCAGAGGAGTTTGTCCTTCCCGGACCAAGAAAACCCTGTTTAGGTCTGACACGTTCCTACGACCATCCAGTATGGAGCAAGCACAGGGCTGAGGCTTGCTCTGGGGAAGCTCTGGGGTCTGGCCCGTGGTGTAGCTGACTGTTCTGAGACTGTCAAACATAGTGTACATACATCTCCATGTATGTTGGTGTATGGACAGGCCTATTGATCTTTTTGCTTCAATTTTAGTGCAGAACCACAGGAAATAATGTTCAGCCTGAAGACAGATACTGTACTGATCATAGCGTCTTTGACTCGTACTGATCTCTGTGAGTGTGAAGGATGCTTCATGAAGCTGGTCCACGAATAACCAAAGACCTGAATAGTTGTATAATTCTTCTTTTAAAAAGTGTTGCAGTGATAGACCTGCGCAGATTGAAGTTGCAGTCAAAAAAGCCCTACCCCGAATAATTTACTGTAATTCTTGGTTTCTGTGTCTTGTGATTGTATGGAGACAAGAAAACAAATTATGAGACATGAGGAAGTAAAGCAGAAGATATGAAGAGAGGTATTATACACACCACTAGTCCAATTGATGGGTATTTTTATCGACTTCTAATTTTTGGAAAATTTTCAAAAATAAGAGGTTTGTGTATTTTTTCCCAACTGAATGGAAATTTTTCCATTGGTTAATGTAGAAAGGAAGTTGGAAATATCAGAATTACATGTGACTTATTAATGTGTCCAATTTGCTGTGGTGAACGGAGGAACAAGGAATTAAATGCTGTGGATTTTATTGCACCAACTGTAGTTGTACTTGCAGGCCATACAGCCTCCGGAGGGTGACCTAGTGCCATGCAGTCTAAGGACACTTCTGGAATGGAGGAGGAAATGTGCCAAAACGCTCACTGCTGAGTGGTGAGGTTGCATCTAGATATTTTTTTCATGTTACTGGGGTAAAGTGATGTTTTTCCTTCAAGTCCTGAAGATTTATGTTTCTTCTGTCCAGAACAGAAAAAAGAATAGAACAAAAGTTATGATTCTGTAGTACTACATCTTCACATTTTTATTCTGTGCTTCCTATATTCAAGGGATTTCCTAGCAAGAATAGAAACATCTGCAATAACAGCTCCTATTTATGTTAATCTTTTCCAATCAGCATGCAGTCTGAAATAATTACAATAAATGCACCGTCTGCTCCAAACACTCACAACTTGCATTTATTTCAGGCTTCTTGGCTTCAGAAGTCTGAGAACATAATCCCTCATTCTGCTCTGCTTCATCTCCTTTGCATGAAGTTATTCAACAGTTCCTTTTGTGAACTTCATTAACAATGGTCACGCCATAATAAATTATATAAATTGAGAAGTTTTTAATTAAATACTTTAACCAAAAAAAAACCCCACAAAGCATAATAAACTTAATTAGGTAACATTTTCCTGTAATAAGTTTGCACACGAAGTGTGTAATGAAGTAGGCTAGAGTAAAATCTGTAATCTGAAGCTTTTTAGACTTCATAGCTGAAGAAATATTTTTATTTCTTTTTTTAAAAAATGCATTAAAAGATCATGTGTTAAACATATCTTGTTGTGCAAAGGATTATGCAAACTTGGCAGAAAAACAGTAGTTACTGTCAAAGGCATGACTAAGAGTATGTTTGAACCGAAGAAGACACATCTTCCAGTCTTTCTTCTGTTTCTACTAGAGCTGCTCACCCAAGTCAGGGTCATTTTCTCCAACTTGGCAGTGGTGCTTTAGCTCTGTTAATTTTTTTTTGTGCTGGGCAGAATTAATGGGTATTTTTGGTCAAATTGACCAAATTATGTGGTATAAAGAGCACATTTAGAGCTGAGTCTCCATGTCGGTGCTGTGTGCATTTAGCTTGGCTGCTTGCCCAGGCATGTGGGAAGGAAAAGTAAGATCAGCCTTGGCTCATGAGTGCAGTGCCATGGAGTGACTCCTCAGGTGTCCCTTGCAGCTAACGGCACCTGCCGTTGCTTCCTCTTTCCTAAACTTGCATCCAAAAATATTAAGATTGTTATGCCCTTAATATTAAAATTGTTATCCCCTGCCTGCTATTCTCTTACATAGCTCAGCCAGGCTGCTTTCTCATTGGCCATTAATGTACCCATCTTAGGAACTTGATTCAAAAACAAGATGTTCAGGATATGCAGCTTTGTGACAGTAAATGGTGCTCTGATTTTTGATGGTGAGACCACGAAGGGATTGAACAAAAAGCCGTAGGAGAGGATATAGAAAGGAAATCTTTAAAATTATGAATATTGGTTTGTGTTTTTCCCAGACTCTGCAGAGTCACAGAGAGCAGTGCAAAGAGAGTACACTGATACATCACATTCATTGTTTTGCTTTGGTGATGCATAAAGTCAGAGTAATGTTTTGTAATTGTCTTTCACAAGTGCAAATGACTGTGTATTGAAGGCTCTGAAAAATAATTACCAGAATTTATTATCTCTGTGAAGCATCTTTCCTTTTGATATTTTAATTTAGGGCTGATTTAGAGAGACAAGTTTGATGTCAGCGACATTAGTTTACAGTTTCGAATGGTTTTCTGGTTTTTGGGGCCCACTCGTTATTCTATGTATCATGAAACTCAAACCAGGGAATAAGAATTTTGGACATTCTATAAAAAAAACACAGCACCAGATCATTTGATTTGTGTGTGCATACAGATGGGGTTACAGGATGAGAAAAATATGTATGACGAGGGAGATAAGGTAAAAACAGCTGGGTCAGACTTTGACAATACAGCTTGTAGTGGCATTGACAGTGCTGCACCTCCACCCTCTCCCTAGTTACTGGTTCCTCATCTTGGGTCATTGCAGGGGTAGTGTCTGTTGCATTTTAATACGGAGTCTGCCAATATGATTCTGCTTTCTACAAGATTTATGAAATATTTAGCCAGGTGAGGTCTGTTGGGCAGATGAAACTGCTGTGTAACTTCTAAAATTCACCAGCAAGGTCGCAACGTTGTGACCTGGTGGATCTCTTACAGTTCTCTGGCTCACAGACTACAGTTAATTGTCCACCAGAAGATATTATAAAACATTTCAGTGTGTCCATATATCCTGTCTCTGTCCCTGCCTTTTTACAAGTGAGAGAGAAGCTGTTGTAATTCTAGGGAAGGTAGGAGGGCATAAAGTTTATGTAGCAAAAGCACATCTATTTTACAGAAAATACTCGACTTAAATTTTAGAGTTCTACCTGAACAGTTACCACACAGCACCCCTAGAGTTGTAAAGTATTGGACAGAAGTCATGACTGTAGTGCTTTGCAGAATTTGAGATGACTTCGTAGCATGCATGGTAGTCTGGTAGTAAAGGAAAAGAGGGACACATGGATCTGGAAAGCGAAACCAAAGAGTTAATAGGAATACAAGAGTAGGGGGAAAAACTGATGCACAGAAAAAGAGGGGAGAAACTAGTCAAGAAATGATAGGAATTAAAATACTAAGTGTTGGCTGAGAAAAGCAGCTCATTAGCAGTCACTTGCTGGGATGAGAACATAGTATGTCCAAGAAGAGACTCAAGCAGACCTTCCTCAGAGGTTTGGGAATCTTCCATTGTGAAGGACTTTGGGATGAGCAGGAAGACACTTTCCCTCTTGAAGTGTTACAAATTAGATAGCTGAGGCAGAGAAATTTTTAAATAGTATCTGGGAAAGAAGATATTAGAAATTAAGGTCTTGATGACAGGAGTGTGTCAAATTAATGCATGGTGTATTTTTGGAATTATACAATGTGTCATAAGCCAATTTTGTTCCAGAGGAAATGTGACATCTTCTCCCTTGTGAACGAGGTTTCCAAAGGGCTGAAAAGCAAGGAAAACCTGAAGTCAGATGGAGAAGAAAGGCATTGACTGTGCTATTTAAACTGTGTAAATCAGTGGTGATGTCTCCTGCCTCTCAGCCCCTTCTGATAGCTCTGTGTTTAGGCTGCTAGATCTGTTTTCCATTTTCTGTACATTTCAGAACAATAGATTTTTACCTTGACCTGTAAAGGCGGTCATACCCTTTTACATAGCAGTGACTTCCCAGGAAGCAGAAACATAAATATACACTGTTTCCACAAGGTACATGCTGTGCCTCACAGCAGATCTGGTTTTTAACTCACAAGAACAAGGATTTTGCTGGGCTGCTGAAAATATTTGAACTGCAGTTTTACATACTGAATTCTTGTTTCTTCTGCTTCCAGAATCTGTGCAATTTAGAAAGGAAATGTAGAGTAACATCTGCAGTCTGACATGGTCTTCCTTTTCAGAAAAATTCTGTTTCTGGCATTCATGTTGGGCAAGGGGAGCCATCCTTTCCAAGACATTAGGTATAGTTAAGAAAATATTCAAAGAGCTGACAGTTAATTATTATTCACTGCTTTGCTTCTAGTATCAGTGAACATATTTTTGGAGTAGAATTAAATCCAAGTCTCTCTAGGGGCTATTGGTATTTTGCTAATGCTAAACTAAAGTGTGCCATGTGCTGGGCACTAGAGGTGGTCAGTAGAGGCTTGACAGAACTTAATTGTGTGTGTGGCAGGGGTGCTCTGGGTAACTGCGTGGTAGGTGTGATGCAGCCACAATCTGGTGGGAAGACAGTCTTTCACAGCCCCTTGTGTTTTCATGAGCAGGAAGGAGACATTCCCAATCTGCTTTCCATCCTGCCCGCAGATGAGGTGGTTCATCTCCTGGAGTGGTTATCCTGCACAGACAGGTTTTGTTCCTTCTGCTCATCATCTATCCCTTTACTTTTTCTATTCCCAAACTGTGAGTACTTAAAATAGGAAATAAGCTAATTAGAAGCCATGAAACAGAGATGGAAAGTGAGCTACCTTAAAAAATCAGTAAGTGAAGAAGCAGCTTCAGACTGGAGAAGAAGACTTGTAGTCTTAATAATCTTCAAAATTATCTTGTTATTAGGTTGTTGAATCATGGGTTTGGAGGTATCAAAATAAAAATTTAGTAGTATTCCCTCTTTGGAATATGCTGGCATATGTTGCAAGTCCTTAAATGGCATATCATCCTGTACTGCCCTGTTTTGAGCACTCATCCTTTTAATACATTTTTGGTATTATTTTTCTTGGTAAGGTCCTCACCTTTCTCAGCCAGGTACTTAGAGCATGTTTGTGCTGCCCAGACTGATACAGTCAGTGCACCGTATGTTGCAGTGTGTCTGGGCTAAAGTGTTAGTAGGAAGAGAACCACCAAAATTAAACCTGTGAATCTTGCACCTGAGCCAGCAGTCACCATGTGGGAAAGTTTCCTGAAGAGCAGAGCTGAAGGCCCTATTCCCAGGCTCTCCTTCTTCCTGCTCTCTTTTCTGTCTCTCACAGAGGGCTAAACTGGCTCAGCCGATTGTGCAGTGGCTGTGGATAGGGTTTTCAGGAGAGTGGTAGGCATGATCTCTGTATGATGCAGTAACTTAGGGGGTAATTATTGGATGCAGTGGTCAGTGAGGTATAGGTGCAGGTGAAGGTTTTGGGGGAAAATACCCCTGATGTGTACTGCACCTACAGCGATCCTCAGTGCTGCTTTGGAGCAGGGAAGAAGGAACTGTGGTTGCAACCCAGTGCAGCTGCAGTGGCTGGTTAGGTGGAGGCAGAGCAGAAGAGTTCAGGAAGAGAGCAAAACATCTGAGGATTCATAGGGCTAGCTGTTTGGGAATTACTGTGTGGAGTGGTGGCATTTTGTTAGTTTATTTTGTAATCTGTGATGGCAGTAGCTGAATATTGAACAGCTTAAATCTAAGCAACTGTCATTTCATGCTTTGGTGAAGAGAGGGTGGGTGAGATAGTAGGGGTAAATTGTGAATAGGAGTGAAACCAATATGTGCAGCTTTTTCTGAACCTGCCCACCTCTTTCTTTGTGTAATATCAAGCAGCTGGGACTGTGCTATCTCAGCTTATCATCACTAATCAGGCTAGAGATCTCTGGGGACATGTTTTGCTTTCAGTTGCTTTGGTAGAAATTTAAACTTATTACCTAGATTATTTGCATTTAGACCAGCAAAACTGCATAGACAGATTTTGAGCGTTTTTTAGCCAGTGTGGTTCGTGGGACATACTCTCATTTTATGAGATTGCTGTCTTTGTTTAGTCAAAGAAGAAACCACTTGAACACAAAATGAGAAAGCATTTGCACTATTGTTTTTTTTCTTCTGTGAGGAAAACTTTACTGATCTTAGTAAAGTGCAAAACTGATGGAGTTCACTATAAATTAATTAGAATTACTTATTTTGTGTAAAAAATAAATTTTCCTGCTCCATAATCTTTATGCCAACCTGCAAGAACATAGGACACAAGACTTGACGAGGTTAGTTACAGAGGTGTATGCTGCTGTAATTGAATTTCTTCAACTGCTTCAAACGTTTTTTCAGGGAGATTTCTCCCCTCCATTGAGTTCCATGGAGTTTTTCTCGGAAGTGTCCCCCTGGATTCCCTACATGCTTTTTTATGCTGGGCTAGGCAGGTATGTTTATGAGTTGCCATCCTAGGGTGCTTTCTCCAGAGCTGTAATTTAGAACCTGGTGTTTCATTCATTACTATTCCTACCTTGGTCTGAATCTATGATTCTGTCTGTTGTTTAACTTGCAGACTGATGACTCATTCATTTGCTTCATGGGATAGCTGCACACAATCTTATCCCACTCTGAAATGAGCTTTGGGAGTGAGCTAACAAGAAATGTTTACAGCATTCAGCATAAATCACAATTCCACAGAGAACCTTATTTTGCAAAAAAAAAGAGTTTTTATAACTAGTAGGTGTTTCTATGTCTAAGGGAGTTGGTTTGTTCTCCCAGGTAACAAGTGATAGGACCAGAGGAAATGGCTACATGTTGCATCAGAGGAGGTTTAGATTGGGTATTAGGAAAAATTTCTTCACTGAAATCGTGGTCAGGCTTTGGAATAGACTGCCTAGGGAAGTGGTGGAATCATGATCCCTGAAAGTGTTCAAAAGGTGAGTGGATGTGACACTTGGAGACATGGGTTAGTGATGTACATGGTTGTGGACAGGTTAATGGTTGGACTCAATGATCTTAGAGGTCTCTTCCAACTTTAATGAATCTGTAATTCTAAACCAATATTTTTTATAATTTCTCTGTTTAATTATGGCTCACAGTATATTCAAAGGATGTAAGACTATGCTCTCTGCCCCCTTCTAACCTTCATGAGAAAAGTCAGGGTATGCAGAAGCAGATTGGTGTTCGCATTCAGGAACAGGGCGTAGTAAAACCACCTGTGGGAATCCCCATAAAGAAAGATATCTTAGTGGGATGTCCATTATATTTGCAAGAGTTTTCTGTAGAAGAGCAGTTTCCTGCATGACATGTCCCCACATGACTTAGCAGCATCCTGTAGGTGTGAATGCCTGTCTCTGCAGAGCAGAATATGCAGAAGATGAAAAGATGGGTGGTGGAGGTAGACAGGGTGACTAACTCTTTATTCCTGGAAGTGTACCCTCCGCATGGAGGACAGCATTAAGTATGTCCCAGATAGGCTTCTCACACTGCATCATTACTGTACCATTTTCCCCGTGGATTCTGTACTTGGCAGAAAACTCTACAGGAAGTGGTAGTGTGCCTCCAGATTTAAACATATTCAAAAATCAACACTTGCATAATACGTTTATTCTATTTTTTTTTTTTTTTTACCTTTTTTGTCTGTTCTGTGGCACGGGCTTCAAATACTGCACATGCTGATTTTGCTCCTTCTGCCATGTGGTCCCAGCACATGGTAAAGGAAGGACATTCAGACTTGGATTATCTTGCAGAATCTAGAAGTTTTACAATGTCACTTCACTTTGTTTTCTTCACGTAACTTTTCTGGTATTTTTATTTAATTTTTAAAATATCAAACATTGAGTTTAGATTGTTACCTCAAAAGTGGTTGTTCCTGTTCATGACTAAAGATGATTAGAGAACAGCAACCAAAAGAATTATCAGGTTGTAATTTGCCTTTTTTGGGGGGTGAGGGAGGAATTTGCTTACATCAATCTTTTCTTCTTTGCTAGATCTGTGAAGACTGCGAAGTTTCATTTCTCTAGGTAATTCTGACTTGTTCATGCTGATTTTGAATGAGGGGGAATTTGCAATAAAGATTTGCCATGAAATTTTAGGAGTACCTTTATGCTTAAGTAAATAAATAATCTCTTTCCACATTTTGGTAAAAGTCTCAGCCAGCCTCTTGCTGATGGTATCCTTTAGAACTAACCTGGGCTATTGTATTGTGCAGAGTGCAACAATGAAGTGACACCAGGCAATGTTTTAGTGGTTCTCTGCTTGTAAGGGATGCTCTTATGGTAGTTAAAGGCAGCATAGAGTTTACGCTGGACATGTTCAACCTGTCTTGCAAATGCTGTGTTCATCCTCCTTTGCTGTTAGCCACCTGGGACCTGTTTTCACCTAGTAAATGCTTCTTCTGGCCATTTGGAGGGTCTGCATGACCATAGCCCACAAAACCTTTCTTCAGCCTGGCTGCCAAACCGTGCTTGCACAAGTTAGAAGCCATTTGGTAAGGGTCAAAACTTGAATTTCTCTAAAGTCTGTGAATTAGGTTCCTTCAGAGCACAGGAAAAACAACCTTGCATTCAACTGGATGGTCGAGTATAACATACAAACACTTTGCTTCTCTGTTTAGTTTAATAGCCTGGCTGTTGTTGAGCTTTTGCAAGTGTGAAGTCAGTTGGATTCTTCTGTACCAGATTCTGCAGAAAAATTTTTGGCCAATGGTGACTGATATGAAAGAGAAACATGGACTAATTCTGTTTAACAGCTTGTGCAAAATATATGTGGGAGTGTAAGGAGGAAACTGTCACTACTGAATCTCAGAAGAAGTAAATGTAAGAAAAATGTTTATAATTTAGGGAGGAAGGAGAAAGTGATGTGCACGGATTGAACATGAAGCATCAAGTTCCTGTTCAAAAAGGGAAGCTATCGAAAGGCAGCTTGGGAAATGTGGGTAGTTTTCAGAGAGAATATTCTATTGTGTCTTGCTACAAATTAGCAAGTCTGTAAGTTTTTTGTATGTATCATAGTTTTACTACATGCCACTACAGCTTGCTGACTAAGGCTAGTGAAATTTGTTTTTGCTGAGGATGAGTATCCTCATAGGACATGCGCAAAGAGGTTGGCTGATTGTATTCTTCACCATTTGAGAGGGCTACAACATTCATTGCAAACAACTTGTAAAAAAGCAAAGAGCATTTCATCGATAGTGTTATGTGAACACAAATTTCTTCTGTCCTTTTATATAAAGCAAACAAAAAATAAGCACAGCAGTTCACAAGCAACGCCTAAAGAAAGGCTTTGGAAAAAAAAGACCCCACGTATTTGGCTTCTATCAACATAGCAAAATATTTGCTTAAATGACTGTGACTTCCATTTGATGTTGTAATGGAAAATATGTTTATATTTAATTTCTTCTCTTTGCCATAGTGTTTAATCTTACTTACTTTATGTAGCCATGCTAGAACATACTGTATTAAGTAGGGGGGTTTTTTTGAGTTACATTTGAATTTCTTATGCGTGGTCCTTTTCCACCATGAGAAGATCTGTAAGCAGTGGTTGCCAGTGCTCAGAATTAGTTACTAGGGGCAATGTGGTGGGGTGTCTTTTTTAGGCTTGGTGCCTAAGGGAGCTTCTCTTCAGCATAAAACAGAAAAAGAACTTAAACTTGTTGCCTTGAAATGGGAAACCAAATTGTTCAGGGCATTTAAAAGGAATTTGTCTGCTATCAGTGCTATCAGTCCATGAATTTCAAAGGTATTTCTGTTACTGTGAACTTGAAAATTAAGATGGTGCTTTTTTTTTTAAGGCATGAACTACATGATCCCATGATGTAGTCCCTTTACTTGTATGTAGAGGTGATCTTCATGGTTGACTCCTTCCATGGATTTGGAAAAAAGCTGGTAAGCAGAAGTGCTCCCATTCTCACCTGCAGATTGTGTGGACCTGTAGAAGTATTGAGCAGATGTGGTATGCCTTGCTTCTTTGGTGTCATGTGGTGCTCGAACTTTCCTTCAGAGCCTGGGCTTTTAGAAGCCCCTGGGATTTCTGGGTTAAGCAAATAGCCTGATAGAATGTTTGAGTGATACCAGGAGATGAAAATAGTTGTGCTGGCTCTGCTTTAAGGTAGCAAAAGAAAGCTGTGTGAATGCAATCACAAGATACCAAGCAGATCTAGGGGCTCTTGGTTTGGCAAGGTGGGAACCAGCATAATAATAGCCCTTTTTCCTTTCAAGGCTACAAAATCCAGTAAGAGGCTTCAGGGGAAGCCATGGTGGCTTATTCCTGCAGAGTTGGTTTTTTTTTTTGCTTTGGCACATGTCGCATCTGTGTAGAGGGACGTGAATTGGCCTCAGATTTTCTAAGATGGGATTGTAAATGAGGGATGGAAAAATGTATTTTGCATTACAAACCATTTGACTGATATTTTAAAATTAATAACAGAAGGTGGAATTTTAGAAAACTTGCTCTATCGTGGCTCAGTTCAGCTCTTTCTGAAATCACTGGAATAGTACTTCAGTAAGGAGAAAGTTCAGTGGGTTGGGTTTGCTTTCTTTTGAAGTCTTGTAGCTACACTTAGCAGGACCATCTTATGTAATTTGGGTGCAGAAAACAGAATGAAATTTTCCCCTTGTTTTCTTGCCAGCTTTTGCTGCCCAAAAGCATTAAAAAAAAAGGTTGAACTTTTTTTGTGTTTGGTGTTTTTGTTTTCTTTTGTTTTAATTGTTTTAAGGGCAGTACTTTTAAAACAGCTTGTATGAAAGTAGGCATCCAAGTTAGTGTTTGATGCATTGAATTCAGTTAATCACTTAATTGGTCCATTAGGTACTTAGGAATTTGTTTACCAAAATAAATTGACTGTGTGTTACTTGTTGTCATTTAAAAATCTTCTCCTTTCAAGAGTTTCCAAATAAGTTTATGCATATTATTGAGGATATTGTCATGCTATCTATTCAGTAATTCAATTTGTTGACTTCAGTTGCAAAATTGAATAGATATTTGAAATTTTGGTCCTTTGCTTTTGGATGTTAGTATGAATTAAAAAAAGGGAATACTGTTTTGATTTAGTATCAGAGCAATACAATAATTGTGTCTCTTCAGTGTTACTTTGTTAATATAACCATTTCTCAGGAAGTATTGTTCTTGTGGAAAGGAGTATGATTTCAATTAATGTTTTACACTGTGTCTTAGAATTAGTATTTTTAAAACAGAACATCCATAATTGCATCTGCTTACCTCATGTAGTCATAGTGGAAACTGCCCATCACCAGTAGCATTAACCTCCTATTGACTAGTAGAGTAGAGAGAGATGCACTGCTGTGGCCACCAAACCATACAGTGGTATAGCCTTTCCCCGTACTTACAGCCAGATTCTGGTTTGAGATAGGTTTATTACTCCCTGTTGCAAGTGAAGGACCCCACAAAGTGCATCTCTTCTTGACAGGCAATACAGATTGTACAGCCATGTTTAACATGAGCAGGAAATAAAAATGTACTTCACTGCCCCTGACCTGCTGGCGATGCTCTCTCTAATGTAGCCCATGATGCTGCTTCCTACTCTTGCCCCGAAGGTACCTTTCTGGCTTATGTTCAACTTTGAGTCTGTCAGGACCTTATGCCATTCTCTGCCAACCTGCTTTCAAGTTGGACAGGCCCCAGCATGCAGTGGTGTGTGGAGTTATGCATACCCAGGTGCAGGACTTGGAATTCCCCTTTGTTGAACTTTATGAGGTTCCTGTCAGCATGTTTCTCCAGCCAGTTCAGGTCCTTCTGGATGGCAGCACACCCTTCTGGTTTATTAACTGCTCCTCCCAGTTCTGTATTATCAGCCAGCTCGCTGGGGACTCTCTCCCATCCTCTAGGTCAATCGTGAAAATGTTAAAATTATTTGGCCCTGGTACTGACTCCTGGAGTACTCCACTGATGAGTAACCTCTATCTGGACTTTGTGCTGCTGTGCACAGCCTTTTGAGCCAAGCAGTTCAGTCAGTTTTCTGTCCACCTCGGTATTTACTCATTTAGTCAGTACTTCATCAGTCTGTCAATGAGGATGTTATGGGAGACAGCATCAAGAGCTTTGCTGAAGTTAGGATAAATAACATCCACTTCTCTCTCACCTCAGTGAGAAGAGCCAGGCATCTCATTGCAGAAAACTATCAGGTTGGTCAGATGTGATTTGTACCTTCATAAATCCATGGCGACTACTCCCAATCATTTAATTTTACTCTTTATGTTAAGGAAATTGTTCCCAGATTTATTTGCTTATCACCTTCCCAGGGTTGGAGGTGAAACTGACCTGCCTCTATTTTATGGGATCCTCTTTCCTGAAAATAGGACTGGCTTTCATGCAGTCCTCAAGAATTTCCTCTGATCCCCATGATCTTTCAACAACAGTTGAGAATAGCCTCCCATTAACATCAGCCAATTCCCTTAGCCCTCTGGATCCGTGGGCTTGTGTATGTCCATTTTTTTTAAATATTCCTTAACTGGATCCTCCTCTGCTGATGGGAAGTCTTCATGTCTCCAGGCTTTATCACTGGTTGCAGGGGTCTGAGATTTCTGAAAACAGAATATTGAAGGAATAAATAGCTTTTTAATTGATAGCCTTTTTTCTGGTAGCAGTCTACCCTTCTAGCTATCTAACGTGCTTTAAACACAAACCAGTTCTGTGCAGAATGTGTGTATTAAATAAATTTAGACTCTGTTAATATACCTGTATTTAAAGCTACACTATTAATGTCTTTTCATGGTTACACTGAAAAAGAAAAATTCTGTTGCACAGAGCAATATGAATCTACCAAAAAGGTGCAAGCTTTTTCTGTGTGCTTCTCCTGTGTGTTGGCCTGGCTGAGTGCTGACTGCGCAGAGATGTGTAACAGGAGTGACTGCAAACAGTGCTGTGATTTCAGAGATGGTTTTCATGTGTCAGAACAGCAAGGTGAATTAGTCTGCAGTCACATTCATGTTGCCATCGAGAGCTGTCGTCTATGCCTGAGTGAGGTTGCTTTAAGCTTGCAGGGCTGTAACAGTCCTAATCTACAAGTGTTTATGTGCAGTTGTCAAATGGGGAAAAAGAAAGAAGAAAAAAAAAAAGTGAAGCTGCTGCCTCTCAGGTGCAGCCATCAGTGGGAGGCAGGATTCTGCCTCCTGGCTTCTTCTGAGCTCCAAGCCCAGCCACAGCTTAGGTATCTCACCACTTATGGGGGTGCAAAGCACAGATCATCCCTTTCCTGCTGAGCCATCAGTGGGGAGCATAGGTTAGTCAGCCCTGCCCTCCAAAGAGACACTGGACAACCCCACTGAATAGAGGCAGAGCTGAGGAGCCACCCGTCTTTGGCAGTGTTCATCTACACTTCCAGCATGGCTCTGCCAGTTTTAAGTCATTAACAGCCTTGAAGAGCCAGTGACTCTCTGGGGTTTACACAGCACTGAGAACTCAGCATAGCATCACATGGAAGTCTACCAGAGTTGCTCCTTATCCTGCACCCAGGTCAGAATGGCTCTACATGGGAACTTTTGTACCACCTTAAAACTAGTGGGAGGCTACAGGGGTTGAAACAATTATTCCCAAGAGTAGCTGTACCAACTTTTGGGCTGCTTTCTGCTGGCACTGTTACACAAAAAAGGTCATTTATTTTTCTCAGCATATCTTCTGTTTGTCATCAGATCTTGTTAAGTCAGAGTTACAATGTGTGTGTCTGTTCATGGTAGACCATTCATAACATACCTCATATTTAGGTGTCTTGTCTTAAGAGCATGTTGTATGATCTCACCACAACCATCTGAGCTTCTACTTCAGATCACTGAGATCCTGAGCATGAGCCCAACCAAGCTGCATTCAGTGGGGCCACTTTTTCACCTGTTCATGAAAGGCTCTAACCTTTAGTGCACTAAAGAAGCACCTTCTTTTAGTTTTGAAGAGAGCTGACCATGAAAGCTCCAAATGGAAGAACAGCTGAAGAAAAAAATACCATCTTTTTAGAAAGACAGAAAAATGCCAACATTATTTAAATTTTGTATTTTGATTGAAAATTTTCATATTGCATAATGTTTTACCATTTACTATTTTTAAAAAGTTTTTCAAGTTACTTAAAAGTAATATTTTATAAAAATGATTTTCATAGAATCGAAGAACATGTATGTCCCAATAACCTTAAAAGGTTATCCATTAAAGTTTTAGTAATGCATTTGACACAAGTGCTATGAAAAACGAAACAGAAATAAGAAATTACTTAAATGCCACTGTTTAGGGAGCAATATTAAAATTTTTTCTCTCTTTTTTTCTTCATCCACCATCCAGCTTTGAGTAATGTCCTATTTTAATGAGTAAAGGTAGGATATAGAATTATGTCTGGGAAATACTTCAATAACTTTAATTAAAATAATTATTTGCAGGTTATAAACAGAATCTTTCTTCTCTCATCTTACTACTAACATTGATTCTAAGAGAAAGCTAGTATTTCTTTGGTTATGAATAAATGATTACCTTATTAAGGCCGATGCTAAAACCAAATATGGAGAATTAATTGCTCATTCTTAATGAAGTTTTTTTATACAACTGTGAAAGTAGCATCATGATACAAAATGATGATCTGGTGGGTTAATATTGTAGTTGAAGTTGTAATACACCTTCTGGGTTGA
The DNA here is from genome assembly GCF_022539395.1 of Myiozetetes cayanensis. Taxonomy (NCBI): domain Eukaryota; kingdom Metazoa; phylum Chordata; class Aves; order Passeriformes; family Tyrannidae; genus Myiozetetes; species Myiozetetes cayanensis. The sequence goes on along the minus strand of NW_026086604.1, from coordinate 111,745,443 downwards.
CGACAGACTTGCTCATTTCTTCCTGTTTGCAGAGGTGCTTGCCGAAGTACATTTTAGTGTGCGACTCTGAAGAATTCTAGAATGGTTATTTGCAAGATGACAGTTTTTCAGTGGAAAGAGAAAGGAGAGATTGTATATCCTAATGAAAAGGAAAGCAGGTGAGCTGACTTTCCAGGGCTGTTAAGGCTTGTGCCTCAAGGAACCGCTGGCTTGCCAGCCTGTGGTCTCCTGGCTTACCATAGGGCAGCTGTGCTGTGGTCAGTAGCACACACTGTGCATCCTCTGGGATGTCTGTGAAAGTCAGAAGACTACCTCTGTTTATCTCTTCACACTCAGTGTGGTGCATGTCACTCACTCTAGCCTTCCTTTCACAAGGTGCCTTGGACACTCTGGATGATCATGGGAAAAAGTGGTTTTAACCTCAGAGTTCATTACTGAGGAGTGTTCCCCCCAGAACTGTGACCGTACGCTTTCATGCTAAAGAGACATGTCCTTGTGCCCCTTCTCAATAACATCCAGTGGATAACATCCACTGGTTTCTGCAAACGTAGTTTCTTTTTCCTGTCTTTACTGACAGTTTCTTCTGATGTTTTGAAAGCAGCAAGGAGGCCAGTAGCAAGAAGCTGAGGACTGAACAGGATGGCACAGGCGTGGGGCTGACGTCTGCTGCAGTCCTGTTGATGAGGACACGTCCATTGTGGTGACGACATGGAGGGACTACTGATGACATGGCTGTGAGTGTCTGTCTCTTTTGTGTTCTGGTGAGACACTTTGGAGCACAAAGCACTGTGAGAGCCCTGGTGGTGCAGTAACATGTGGCTATTGCCATGTAAACGCCTAGTGCTTACACTCTCTCATCTTCCATGGAGCTGCTTGAATATGGGTTGACAGCACTGAGTTGACTGAGGTTTAACATTGGTCTGCTCCTCAGGCTTGCAGAGGATGCAAGGTTTGAAATGCAGGATTACAAGGATAGGCTCCTCCTTGCAGCTGAAAAAGAAGGAAAATCTGTTATTTTCAGGAAGCATCCTTTTGGGATGCAGGCAAACTGTCCTTGGACCAAAACAAGTGGCACTGAAGCAAGTGGCACCAGAACGAGTGGCAGCCCTTCATTATGGAAGTTTAATCTGTTTTGTTGTGCATGAACTAGTCTGCTATCCTCACTGTCCAGTGAGATGGGGAGAATGGAACTTGGAAGATACCTTTGCCTGACTGAAAGCAAGAAGGGAAGCAGGGAGTGCTTAGATGTGAAGGTGGCTGCTTCACATATGGAGGTGGCTGCTTGTTGCTGCAGCACTGTGGCACTGCATCTATGGCAACTAAGGAAAGGAGAATGAGTAACATAATGTTTCCCGTGATGGGAAGCATGAGGAAAAGGGTTTGAAAATTCTGCTCTCAAGTGATACAGTTTGTTTTGCCATTCTTCATAATATATAGTCTGGGACTTGGTAACAGTGTTGCAGAGGCCATTTGGTCTTCTTTGGGTGTCCTGGACTCTTGACTTGTATTCAGATATGGGATTTGAATGCATAAAAGAGGTAAAGGTGCCTTTGAAAGGAGGAGGGCACTTAACTGGGTGCTTTTCATTATTTTCTCTCTCATTGTGAAGATGTGTGAATATGGGGAAAGACTGCCACTGTATGTTTTGGTGGCCACAGCAGTGAATCTCTCTCTACCTTATGTCAACAGGACATTAATGCTGCTGATGGTGGGCAGTTTCATGGTTTGTCATGTAACTCCCAGAGAGACAGTGTAATTTATAGAATTTGTTAAGGCTAGGCAATTTCACGGGGCTCCAGGTTGTAAGGAGTTCACCCATCAGCTTGTGAGCCAATGTGGTCTCTCATGTGAAACTCCCACATCTGGCTTCCTCCCTTCACAGTGAGAGCACAGGCATAATTTCTAGTTCTCCTTCTTCTTTGTTCTTCGTGCAATTCCACAGGCTTTTCTGACAACCTTGAACATTCCTGTAGGTATCACTGCTCTTCTAGCCTCTGTCTTTTTGTCCTTGAATTAGTAGTCTTGCCAGTGAGACAAAGACTTTGATTGTACCTGAGCCATCTCTTTAAAAAGCCCCTAAATCCTAAGGTTTGTTTCTGACAGAGGAGAAGAGTGAGTGACTTCGGATTCCTATGCTTTTATTTAGGGCAAACAAAACAGCAAACCGAAGAAACAAACACCATCACTACCCCCTCCCCCCCCCCCCAAAAAAAAAAAAAAAATAAAAAAGAGGCAAGTGACAAATAAAATAAACAGGTAGAAAATTGTCTTAATTTCAGAGCAATATCCATTAATTATTTACCACTATATTTCATTACTTCTCCCTTACTTTTTTGGACGTAATTGTTTTAGGAGAGGAAATAGAAGTCTCATTTTACCTGCCAATGCCCAGACCATTTTGGGGAAGTGTAGGACACAACTGACACTTACTGGCAGATAAAGCTGCCAGTGTGCTCAACAGATCTCACCAAGAGTAGCTGTTGCTTCAGGAACCGGAGGAGAAGAAGAGGAGAAGGAGAGTTTATGTATGTCATGCTCCATGCACAGACTCCCTTTGCTCTGATTGGACTTTTATACGTCTTGTTTGAAATTAGCGGATTAGTGACTGGGCAGGGATTGCAGGTGACACAGTGAGGCTTGGCATACCAAAGAAAACCTGAGGCCACTTGGGGTCTTGTACTGAGTGAAAAAATTCAGCTTTGTGGCTCTCCTGGAGTTAGACTGAAATGAGACTGGTAGTAAACAACTTCTGTGCTAATAGCAGGGTACCTTAGCGTGCAGGTGGTTTGGAACAGAAGTGAGTGCCTTTAAGCATTATTTTATGATGTTGTGCATTTCAGACTGAAAAATGGCCACAAGCTTTATTACTTTAATATTAACACTTTTTCATTACTCTCTCTCTCTCCCCTTCCTGCAGACTTCTGCCTTCATCCATTATATAGTGGCTCTTTCTTTTTTTCCCCTTCACCTGGTGTTTTTCGCAGTGTGAGAAACGTGGGTGGCAGGGGAGACATTTGAGGACATAATGGCCCTGCATCTGTCACCAAATGAAACCAAAGACCAGGTTGCCACCGGATAACCTGTTGAGGTAACTTGCAAAGTCCTCAAAGATGGCAGTATTCCTCTTGCCGTTGCTGCTGCTTTCTAGTGACCTGCAAGGGCACTGCATCTCCTATTAGACCTTCTCCTATTAGGTTTTTCCATCCTCCCTCCTGCGCCTTGATGGCAGGTGCTTTGCAGCGCAGGTGTTGGTTTTCATCCCTTCCCAGTGCTCGTGATCAGGTATTTCACTGCGTTTGCCACAGAGGGCTGTGTGCCAGGGTGTTTTAATATCGGAAAACAAGCAACAGTGATTCACAGGACCGAATTTGCCCTACTTTCCTCTGCAATTTAGAAAAATGCTGTTAAAAAGTTTTTTTAAATAAATCCTATTCTTGTATTCTCTTTCCCATTCCAAGTATGTCAAGTTAAGTTTATGTCGGTGCCAGTACCGACTGTGACCAGAGTTAAATTAGACCTCGTGCTAGCTCTGCTTGGTTTTCACTTTTCAACAAGCCTTAGTAAAATAAATCATGTCCCACGTGTCTTTAAATTTCATTATCATGACCTAACTTAATTTGCTATAAATTATTTCTACCTGAGCTTCTTTGGCTGTGAACTTGCAGCCTCCAGTGTCTTGCTTATTGGATCATTGCCCAGCTAATCAAGAATTTTTTTTCCTTTGCAACTCCTGCTTTTTGTATCAGCTAGCTCTGCCAAATTCAACTTGTCTGTATAACATCAGAGGGGACACACAAAGTCTGGTGTATTCTTGTCTTTAAAATAAGGGTTTTATTGAACCGAGTTTCAGTCTTTTCCTGTCGTGCTCTAGTGCTTCTGATAAAGACCTCTTTTCCTTTAGAATAAATGTGACCTCAGTGGTTTGTTCTCATCTTGGAGGCAGCCATTGCAATACTTTCTTTTGACTCTTGATTTTTTTCTTTTCTCCTTGGGTAGAATGACTGACTGACTGGAAAATCTCTGCACACTCAGTATCGAGTAGCTGTGCCTTGGTTTTGGTTTTTTTGCACATCTAAATTTCATGTCTGATAAAGACTAGTGTTTAGTTCCACTGAGAAATGCAGATTTTTTTTTTCTTTACAGCTATTCCTTTTATTTAGCAAGTGTTGATAAACAGTTTTTATTTCAGCCCCCTGAACACTGAAGGCTCGCCTCTCACCAAGCTGCTGAACTGCAAACAGGGTAAAGATTTTTGCTGAGTAAGGGTTAGAGAACCCTTAAAGGATTTCAGCCTGCTACATCAAGTTGTAATAACAACCTGCTATCATCTTATGTCCTCAGAAGAGGAACTTACACAGTGAATTTTTTTTAAGACTTTGGAAAAGTACTCTGTGTTTAAAAAAAAATAAATAAATAAATTACCTGACTTCCTGGTAAGCCTTGGGGATGCTCCAGAGTAGTTATTTCAAAATGAAAATGTGTTGATTGTTGTTTAGATGTAACACATGTAATTTGCAAAGTCATTTAATGGCAGCTGAAAGTCTGATGTAACTCACCAGCACATTAAAAAATAGCAAGTTTTTCTAACTCTCATTTGGAGACAAGTGGTAAACTCTAACTGTTTATGATGAACAGTGTAGCATTATCTTTCAGTATAGCTTTTCTTTTGAAAACAGAGGCTCTTGTTTGGTGTCTAGATCCTGGTGGAACAGGTACATCTGCTGGAATAGTTTAACTATTTTAATATAGTAGTTTAGAGCCCCTGGTGGTCTAGTGGTAAAGGCGCCGCGCTATCACCGCGGAGACCCGGGTTCGATTCCCGGTCAGGGCCACTCCCGGGCAGGTGGGGCTCGTTAGCCCTTAAAGGCAACCCACCTACGTCCTAAGGACCTCGCTGCCACCGTCCAAGCTCGCTTGGCCCAGGCAGATGAACCTTAGGATTAAAGGGTGGGCTCAGTTCTGCGCACACTGTGTCTCACCTAAAAAAATCCAATGCGCAGGCTGGAAGGTGTAAAGACCTTCCCCGGATCTTCGCTCGCGAAGACTGACCATTAAAAATTAATAGTAGTTTAACTATTATGGTGGATGTTGACACAGGTTGGTGCAAGAACAGTGGGTACAAAAGGTACTGCCTTGCACATGGCATTCTCCTCAGTTCTCATATGCTTCAGTCTGACCTAAATTATTGGGCTCAATATGAGGTTTACTGGTAAGATGACACGTCATGTAGTAGGCAGGGGGTCAGATTAGATGATCTAATGGCTCCATCTGGCCTTAAACTCTTAATTAGGGAAATGCTGCCAGAACAGTATGGCATTGAAGCTTTATGCTGCTAGATTTCACTTGCTTGGGGGATCCTCATCTGAAGAAGGGCTACAGAAGTTGTACTTGGGCTTATCTTTTCCTCAGCTTCTAATGGCAGTAGCATCCAGCAGAGCTAAAAGCGGGTCCTGATGGGAACCTGGCAATCTTGCTGTCATGATACAAGAGCCCTGTATCTGACTTATTTCAGTCTACCACATGTTGAGCTTTTAGAGTTATAATGATATGTAAATATAGAAAGAAAATCTATTATTATCCTGGTATTGTGGCATTCAGTGACAGAAAGAACAGGAAAAAAAGGTAAATTTTTTTTGGCAAGCTGATGAAAAAGAAATTACAGTTATTTGGAGCTTGCTCATGGATTAAAATATTAAAAGTGAGAATGTGGTTTTAGTGGTGAGTGGTTAGGTACAGTAAACATTTATGATACCTTTGCTTGACACCGTTGGTGAGAAATGGGAAGTACATTGTGTGTTGTAGATGTGCTCTTTGCTCTCTCAGCTATGCTGGTGGCAGTGTGCAGGTCTGATAACCATTGACACAGCAAAACCAGCATCACTGATCAGCCAGTTTCTTTGGCAAGCCCAAGTGGCTTGTAGTTAACTCAGTGTGTCTGGATTCTGGAAGGTCACTTAAATGTCTTTTAGAGTTGCTTAATTGCTTATCGATCTCATAATTATTCCATACTTGCTGTCTCTTTTGCTATTTTCTGAAATGCATTGATAAGTCACAATTTTAATTTCTTTAATAGAAGATTGTGGTTTTGTGGTGTTGAGCATTCGCTTTTAAGTTTAGAGCTTTTAATTGGAAGTTTCAAACTTTTTTGGTTTATTTTATATGAGGTTACACATTTTATTTTTCTTGCATTTTTCTAAATGAGTTACTCCTGCAAGCCTCTTAAAGGTCCTGTTTTTACACAGCTAGCGTATTTCAAAGCACAAGGAGATGAATTAGTAAGTGCTGAGGTACTCTATTTTAAGTGCTGTCCCCTTTTGCTAATTTATCTTGTGGGGTTTTTTCAACCCCCTTAATATTTTTTCATAAAGAGTAATTGCTCTGGAAGTATGTTCTTTTTCTTTATAGTCCTATCTTCTGTATATTATTCAGTTTGCTTCATTTTAGTAGTAGCTTCTACTGGCTTCTTTCCTTGAAAATTCCTTGTGCTGTGGATTATTGTTCTTGTGTTTCTATCACTGGGCAGTTGTGCATGGAGAGAACCAGCCTTGGTTTCCTGGGGTTTAACACAATAGGATGATCTAAATCCCGCTGAAAAGCAAGAGTTTGTGAAGCTGGATGCTAGACTGCCACTGGGGCACTTCCTCTGCTTGCATCTGTATTTCCTTTTAAGCCATCTAACCCAGGAAATGTGTCTCATCTGTTGTGACCCCTTGCAGTTCCTGGCAACCTGCTCTGTGACAGAGGGTCAGCTGGAAAAAGCAACTTTTGGTCAAGCAACTTTCTTCATTCTCCTCCTCCCTTGTCTTACTTTGGGGTCTGTAACACATCTCTTCTAGGACTCCCCAGTGCCCAGCTATCTGCTGCCAGCAGCTGTCTTGCTGGCTGCTTTGTGCAATGGTTGTCAACTCTACAAAACCACTAACATGTTCCTTGCTGAACGGTCCCTTCAGGTTTGCATGCTTATTTCTGCCTTGCTGACTTTATTACCAGCACAGCTTCCCCAGCCTAATTACAACTTCTCTCTGCCTACTAAGTTACGGGAACATTTGGATGAACCTCAAATGAGACTGAAGATTGAAGTACACAGAACCAAATAAACCCCCTTAAAAGTGGAAGAAAGGTATCTAGGTGGTCTGAATCTTATCTTTGCTAGGCAGTTCCTTGAAGGCCTATCAGTTTCTGATAAGCTTTTGTTACCACAGGTTAGATTTACACTTTGCAAAATAAGAATGAGATTTTCAATTGGACAAGGACACCATCTGCAGTCACCAGATGCAGTTATCAAGATTGAATTGCAAGACTTGCCACTGATTATGCTGGTAATCATTGAGGTGATCAGTGTAATTAACTTGAGATCAAGATGACATTTTCTCTGATCTGATACTGGAGAGTTAAGCTGAAGGAGCATCCATCATTAGCTACTGGATAGAATCTGGGTATGGCTCCAACTGGGCACTTGTCTGTTTCACTTTGGTTATGGGGTTTTGTAATATGGGAGAAAAACATCAGCAAATATTGTGAAATTGCCATTTTGCATTGAAAACATTTTCTGTTGGATTATATCAGATTTATTGAAAACCTACTGCAATCATGAAAGGTGACTAGGTATTCTGTTCATAACCAGTCTTTAGAACAGACTTTAATCTGGGTCTCTCTACCCAAGGAAGACAAAGTATTTCCACTTCAGGTTATTTTAAGCTTTCAGAGTATATTTTTTTTCTAGTATAGATCATATGGAGGATTGACTCAGCTGCTGCTGGAAAGAGTTTTCTTGCTAAACAGAATGCTTGTTGATGTTGTCTCTGAAAATGAGACTGAGACTTGATAGAATATAATCCCAAACTCTTAAAAATGTTTCTTACTCTAATGCACATTAATAATTAATCTAGAAACAACTTACATGACTTTGGAGAACTCCTCACAAGTAGTCATTTGTGTGCGTTGGAGCATTTTCCTTAGCATCTGTAATGTGGTTCTTCATGTTCTTATATAGTGGTAAAAAAATCATTTTGCAGATACGTTTGCTGAGAAGTAACTGGCATATCTCGAGCCAGTTCGAGTGCATTCCTCTATAGATTGCCAAGACAATTTCTCCCAAATATAGTGATAAATGATGTTGAAGATTATGATGTATCTTACATCTTATGCCTTTCATTTTTAACTTACTTTATGTTGCCACTACATATGCGCTGTAACTGTATGTAAGGTTTTCTTTTCTTATTCAATTGGCATAGATTTGCATACAAAACCTTGTTTATATCTCCCATCAGGAAGGGACTGGAGCCTTTTGTAGTCTACATCATATGAAGAGGGTGCAGGAGATAAGTGGGAAAAGTGGGCAACACTGAATACCTTTTTAAAAGCACATGATTCAATCTTTGTTAAGGCTTGAAAGAATAAGGCCTAAGAGCATCCCCTACAGCTGTTTCTTTAATTTTCAGCAAGGATATAAAATTTCATTCCAAGAAACGTGTTGCCACAGAAGAGTTCCAAGAGCAAAGCACCATAGGAAAGTTCGGAGATGATTGGTAATACTTTCCTGTCATTGATCTGTTATCATATCTGCTAAGCTTCACACAAGTATTTATCAGCTGAGTTATGAAATAATTCCTGACTTGACGTGAAAAGGGAGAAAAGTCGAATACATTCTTTAACATGAACTCAACCCATCAGTCTTAAAGTGCTGATTCATTTGCCCACACAGTATAATTAAGCTGTTAATCTGTAATAAGGAGTGATACATTCAGTGATCTCACAATCAGAAAGTAATTATAGTTTAAAATGTTCATTTGGCTCTCCTCAGCCATTTTATTACTCTGTGACTGTTAAGAGAGGGCATTCATGGCTTAGGATCTATAAAATTTTACCTACACAGTTTTCTTCTGCAACTGGAAGTGTCTTATACATAGATGTCTATACTGGAAGTTTTTTGGGAACAAAATGTCAACTAGCATTCTGAGTCCTGTCTTAGGGGAGAATATTATAGTTTGAGTACATTTGGTGTGTTTCATTAGATAATGAATCCATTATGCAATTGAAGTTCAGGCTCACACTGATTAATCATGACATTTCAATTATTCATAGAATCGGTGATCTTTTGCACTCCTTTTTTCCCCCACCTTGTTTGCCGTTGACTTCTATTAATTTCTCTTCTTCCTTCTTTAGGACTTCATCTTGCCCTATTGTGAAATCCTGAAAATCTTCCACTGCTAGAGACTTTGTTCTGGGAATTTAAATCACCTGGCACCTTGCAAGCAGCTCATGGCATCTCTCTGGTGTGGTGCTTCATAGCATTTTAACTGTCTACCTTCAAGGTAGCTGAGCTTTGAAGCAGCCAGGCAGCCACACCAACACATCTGAGGAGTGACAGAGAGAGGGGCATGAAAGACAGAGGTTGTCCTGAGACTCGAAACCAGATTCTTGTTTCATCTGTTAAATTAAATCTCCTCATGTAGTCCTGGAGCCATGGAGAACGTTGAGTTGCCTGACTCAGTGTCCGTCTGCGCAGCTAGTGAGATTGCCCTTAGCTGTGGTGTGCTGACAGTACACAAGTGGTATTGTTTTGAAAAATTGTGTTATTTGTTTAAAGGAATTTACTTGGTGCCATGAAATTTGTTGTTCTGTATTGCACAGACAGCACAGAGATCGGAAGGGGCTTCTGTGCAGCTCCAGCTTTCAAGTGTCATCATTTTCCAGCTCAGTAACCCTTCAGTCTGTCACGTTGCCATGGTGTAGTTTTATCGTATGTCCATAGGGAAGTAGGGAAAAAAAAAAACAACAAAACTTCGTGGGTTTTTTAAATGTTTTAATTTTTGTTATTTTGATACTATCACTTTTGAGCCATCATTGAAATCTTGAAACAGAATTTGGAGTAGGATATGAAAGGAGGAGGCTCAGCATTTTTACATCAATTTTCTTGTGTTTTTAAAAAGTTGTGGGCAAATTCAGCCTGCAGATATTGGTGGAACCAGGCATGATTTCATGGAGGTTTTTCCCCAGTGTGCAGAGATTCTATTAGCCTCCAGAGGTTCTGCTATTCTCAAGCGTGGAACACAAGTGCACAGGAAAACCCAATGTGTAGCTTACTAGAAGGTCTGTATTTACCAATAGTATAAGATTGATTAAGGGTAGGATGTATATAAATAGTTCTTTCCATAGATATCTTCTCTGTTTTAATTCTTCATAAATATGCCATTAGTAATTGTTAGGGAGTAGTGGTGGCAAATCTCTTTCTTTGGGTTCAGGTAAAATTGTCCTGTCCTCAGTCCTCTAGCAAACTGGACTTTTCAGGTTGGATAATCACCCACTAACTTTAGCCTATAGTCTCCATCTTATGGCTGTCTTGTCAATACTAATTGCAAGGGAACTTTTCTAGAGATAAAGTAGTATATGGCATTTTATCACAATGGGAAAAAAAAAAAAGAAAAAGGAGTATGAAGTCATAAAATATAGCTCTGTGTGGATGTGGATAACAAGGAAGGTGCTTGTGTGTGTTTTGTGACAAGCAGACTGGCATTACAGGAAGCAGAACTCAAGGAAAACAATGTATTAAAAAAGGGAGTATTTTCTACTTCAGTTGGTACTTTGCTAAACTCGATGTAAACCAAAAATATTAAATATGGCAAAGTTAAAGCCTGTTTTAATAGAGAATAGAAAAATAGGTTTATCAATGAGCATCTTTTCTATAAACTAACATAGTCAATGTCTTGAAGAGAGGGGAAAAGTTATAATAATGTCAGGTCTTTGAAAACTATAAAACATCTCAGTAATTTTCTAGAAGTCAGATAAAACAATGATCTTTTTATAGTGTTCCCTTTTAATGGATTTTTAGTTATAAAATTTTAATATTTATTCAAAGTGCAAGTTTGCTTTAAAGGATGTCTAAAAAAAGAGCCCTGTAGGAGTCTTATTTCCTGGACTTTTCTAATTCTATATTAAACTTCTGATGCTGTTACTCTGAAGGGTAGGACTTTACTTAGACCAGGCTTGAAGAGTTGAGCTGGTTTTTTTTTAAGGGATCTCTTGAAGTCTTACTGGGAGCTGAGTGTTTCCTTTGAAGGCAGTATTGCTGCCCACAGAAATAGGAACAGTTTATAGATACATATGTGAGTTGTATGGGCTATATGTGAGGAGGATGGGAGGCACCTCGACATGTGCAGTGCATCCCTGGTGTGCAGGGCCAGCAGTTGTTCCCAGGGATTCCTTTGGTATTAACTGAGGAAATTGATGTTTGTTGTGGACTCCTGTGATCCCAAGGAGTGTGAAGCTCTACAATGCCATTTGGCATCCATTTCCAGATGAGGATTTCTCTGGGTACTGTGCCTTTAGTTAGTAGCAGGTCATTTAAGTTTTATAGGTGTACATCATCAGAAGCATGGTAAGCCTAGGTAGGTGAATTGTTCATCATCATCCCCTACGATCCCTGTTCTTGGGAAGTGGAGTTGCACATATTTTTTTCCAATTTTTCTGGTGGTTGAAAAGTGACAGACCAGACAGATTGAGTACAGTCATGGTGCAGCCAACTGCCCACCCCCTGTGGTTGATCTGTTGGCTTCTTCCTTTTACCTCCTCTAATCTTTCCTGCTCGTTTGAGCACATAAGCTACAGTATCAAGAAATTCCTCTCTAATCATGGTGCCTTCAAGTAACTTTAAGTACAAACTGTGTGTGCAAATGCTGAGCATCAGTAGTTGGCTGTGACCCCTTCGACATTGCTGGAGTAACAGATGCAATCTTTTCCATCAGGGGATGCAGCCTTGAAGAGGAGACATTATTCTAGTACCTTACATTATTGATAGGAAAAATGGAGTTACTCTCCCTTCATTTCCTTCACAGTGAGACGTGTGCTGTGCACCTCTTTTTTTTTTTTTGCACTGCAAGATGATGGTGTAGTTGCTCAAATGCCAGTGAAGGCATAATTTACCGTATGGGATCTGCACCAGTTATCATGCATGAGATGGAAATACCACTCAGCATAAGGGATCAGCAGTGAAAACCCTTTGTAGCCAGACTTTCTGACCCTAGAAGCCACATAAAATTCTGTAGGTGACTACCAGCTGTGCTCACTTTCATACTGTTTCCCTCAGACTCAGCTCAAGCTTGCCTTGTTCATGTGCCCTCACTATTTCCCTTGGGATCCCAGTGCTACTGCAGTTGCCTTTAGCATAGGCTGTGGTTTGGGACACAGCTGCAGCTCCCTCTTCATCTGCTAGACACCTTGCATACTTTTGTATCACGGGTGGGGTTCGGCCCCGTGATCGACCCTAGCGCACATCTTGTATAGGGAAGAGCCCCCCAGATAGGTGACTCACAAAATGGCTCTTTATTAACACAAGGTTTCAGTTTATATAGAGGGTACATAGAAGGGTCCCGAACAAGGGTGGGATTCTTGCCAGAGGCACGAATCCGGAGGGTCAGAGATAAGGGAAGATGGAGGGATTGGCTGCAGGGATATGTCCAGCCATATAGGGAGATTTGGGAGTTAGGGAAGGAGGGGAAGGAATGGCAAGGGGGGCACAGATAGGGGGGTCCTGCGGGGGTCTGTGGAAGCGGCGTCTTATCGTTGGATCTCAGACGCTTCCTGCAGTTGCAGCTGTCAGAGCACCTCTAGATCGATTTCTTCCTCCGAGGTTTCTTCGTAGCCTTTCTGCATCTGTCTCCATTCTCTGCAGGCCTCTGCTGGTCCACTCCCGACATCTCCCCCTTTCCTGTTTTTGAGGACTGGGAAAGCTTGGGAAAAACTTTTAGTCATGGATTTTTTAACACAAAAAATTAGACAGGGAAAGAAGACAAGGATGGAAAAAGTGATAATTAGAAATAAAGCGATTCCTTTAAGAACCTTGTTGACCCAGTCAGAAAGGGAAGGAAAGTGGAGCCAGCTAAAGAGACCTGAAAAACCCTTGTCTTGGTTTATGGTGATGTCACTAACAAGTTGTTTCAGAGTGTGGATGCTTTGGTACACACTCTCAGAGTGGTCTGAGAAGTTCAGACAACACAGCCCTTCAAATTCTTTGCAACCGTGGCCGTGGGCAAGAAGTAAAAAGTCAATGGCTGCTCTATTCTGGAGGGTAGCTTCCTTGATTTTCAAGGTGTCTGCTAGTAGGTTTTCAATGGCAAGAGAAGTGGCATTGGCTTCTTTGGCCATCCAGCAGGCCATGTGGGCTAGAGTGGAGAGGGCTTTGGCTGTACCAATGTTGGCAAAAGGGAAGCTGGCCCAAAATCTCTGAGTGTGGGACCAAATTTGAAATTTGGGGTCACAATCTGGTGGGACATGGATGTTTAGTTCATCCACCTTTGCTGGATTGTTTTGAGGGGCCTTGCGTGCCGGTGGTTTAGCGTCCTCATCGATTGGGAGTGGTCTAGGTTTGGTGCGCATTAAGATAAAGGATCTTTTACTTCGAATGGGTTTGGGTTTGTCAGAAATTTGGTTCCTGATTATTTGCAATTTAGCTGGGTTGTACAGAGTAAGTTTTCCAATGGTACATGGCCCTCCCACTGGGTTTTTTGGGATGCCTTGCCATGTTCTATCGCCACAGATAAGAAAGTAGGTGGAAGGCAGTTTTGTGGGTTTAGAGAAACGTTCAGTAGGAAGAGGGTAAGGTTTGGAGTTATTGCACCATGCGGTGGTGTTAGTATAGATGGAGGAGATGGGGGATAGGTTAGGTGTTAGGTTAAGGCGACTAGTAGTAGGTTTGAATCTAAGGCAAATGGTAGTTACAGATGAGCCTAAAAGGTCTAATTCTTGGGGATCAGTGTCTAGGGCACCTAGACGCAGGAGGGTTTGGGAAATAGTGTTTGGAGAAGGAAGGAGATTATCTACGAGGGAAGTGTTTTGGATAAACCTGTACCAGTCAGGAATACCCACGAGACAGCTTTTAAATGGATGACTCACGCTGTCGAGGGAAAGGCACATTGTATCACTGTTGGTGGCTTTGGCTAGGGTAATCCAGACGTTTTCTGCTGGTCGCTGCATCCAGTCTGGAATTGAGTAGATTGAGGCAGTCTATGGTGGAACAAAGAGGATGAGAAACAGGAGGGTCTGGAGTCTTCTAGGAAGGGTTTGATCCTTCTTGAGGGGACCCATCTTGGACTGTTCCTGTTGTAGAATTGGCCCAATAGTGCGAAAGGGTGAGTGGATCCTCTCATGAGCTTCCACAAGTTGATGTGTCACATCTGTCCATTGTCCTGATGCTTGCTTGGTGTTGTCGGGTGCTGTGTTACTTTGTATGACAGCACCTGTGACTGTAATGATTGTGGTAAATGTTGCACGTTGCTTTATAGATGCAGAACTTGGTGCTTGGTTCTCTGAAGGGGTTGTTTTCAAGCTTTTGGTAGATGTAGAAATTGTCTTTTTAAGAGTAGTCTGGTTTTTGTTATTTACTGTTTCAGTTTGTGTGGTTGAAGCAGCTGCAGGTGTTTCTTTCTGTGTCTCTGTAGAGGTCTGCTGCTTGGAGGCAGGCTGTTTGACTTCAGTTTGCAGTTGTGTCTGTATTTGAGGCAGGCTAGGAAACAGTGTTTGATACTGAGAACTGTCTGATGATGCAAGAGGCATTGCAGCTGAGACTGGAATATCTATAGGTTGAATCGGTGTTGTTGCCACTGATGTTTCATGGGCGCGGCCATGATTGTCGATGTCATGTGACGGAGGGGCGGAGGGAGCCCCCCCTGAGTCACTTGAGAAGGCTGGAGCTTCTGGGACTGAGTTACTCACGTCCCGTAGGGAGGAGGAGTTTTCCAGGGTGTACGAAGGAGGCGTGTATAAGCTGTCTGCGACCGCCCACTCTCTCTCCCCTCCCTTTTTGTAAAGTTCAGAAAAGTTTTCGTGCGGTTTGAATGTTTCTTTGTTCTGTTTTTTGCCATCTTGGCTGCCCCGGGACATCGTCCCGCCGTCTGTCTCTTTGTTCTCCCCCCACGGTCCGTCCCCGGTTCCCGCTGTCTCTGCCTTGTTCTCCCCCCACGGTCCGTTCCCGGGTCCCGCCGTGTCTGCCGTGCTGGGAAAGGCTTGGGGTGGGGGTTGCTCCATTGCCGGGGCTGAGGGGGTTTGTGGGGGGTCGTTTTCATTCCTGCCGTGGCTCCTGCCTTTGTTAGTGTCCACGGCTCGGGGGGGCTCTGCGGGCTCTGCTGTCGGTGTGAGTCCCGGTTCAGCGGGGGAGGGAGGGGGATTGCTCCTCTCGGGCTCCTCCGCTGGGTGCGCGGGGCGAGCGGGGGAGGGAAGGTCGTTTGTAGGCAGGTTTGTCGGCTGTGGCTTGTTAGGAGGGTTGATATCAGATTTTAAAGTATTTTGTGCTTCTAAGGCTTTTGTTGTTTCCGGCTTTTTAGGCTGTGGCTTGTGCCTTTCTTTTTGTAAGACTGTGAAAATAAGCCTCCAAGCTATTAATGCTTCAATAGCTAAGGAATCACCTCTCTCGCCTATTTTCCAAAGGTGATTTCCAATTTTTTTCCAGGTTTCATAATTTAGGTTCTCTGGAACAAAAGACTGATTTTCTTGGAGCCACTGAGTTAAAGCTTTTAGAGAGTTTTTGTCACATATATGTACTTCAAGTTCAAATACAGCTCTGATTTTCTTATAGATTTCTTTTTGTGGCTCATTTAATGTAGTTTCGAATTGATGCCATTGTTGGTAAGGTAATAATTGTGGCGAGAAAAGTTTGCTTTTGAAACTACATTTTGTTAAAGTTTTGAGGGATTTTTGATGTTTCGAGCTAGAAGATTTGTTTCCCATTATTAAAATAAAAAAGTTTTGGGTACCTCACCCGCTATCTCACGGGGTGCTCTGGTCGCAGTCGGACTGGAGCGGGGCTGCAGCTGCGTCTCCCAGGACGGGGTGGCGGTGGTCCGAGCACGGGTGGAGCGGGGCGCGTCCGCGGCGCTGGGTGCAGGGTCGGCGACCGGCGGTTTCAGCGGCGGCGGCGGCGGCGGCGGCGGCAGCTCCAAGCGGGGGGGTCGTTCGGACCGGGGGTTTTTTCTCGCAGCAGCAGCGACGTGAGACTGAGTGGACCGGGGGTCCACGGACCGCTTGAGTGAGGCAGGGTCGTGGGGTGGGTTTGACTCCGGAAATCAAACGGCACCAGTAGCTCAGGTGAATCAGAGACCTTTCTTAATATAAGAAAGAGGAGTTCTGACCACGTTGAGCGCCATTTATCACGGGTGGGGTTCGGCCCCGTGATCGACCCTAGCGCACATCTTGTATAGGAAACGAGCCCCCAGATAGGTGACTCACAAAATGGCTCTTTATTAACACAAGGTTTCAGTTTATATAGAGGGTACATAGAAGGGTCCCGAACAAGGGTGGGATTCTTGCCAGAGGCACGAATCCGAAGGGTCAGAGATAAGGGAAAATGGAGGGATTGGCCGCAGGGATATGTCCAGCCATATAGGGAGATTTGGGAGTTAGGGAAGGAGGGGGAGGAATGGTGAGGGGGGCACAGATAGGGGAATTCTGCAGGGGTCTGTGGAAGCGGCGTCTTATCGCTGGATCTCAGGCGCTTCCTGCAGTTGCAGCTGTCAGAGCACCTCTAGATCGATTTCTTCCTCCGAGGTTTCTTCGTAGCTTTTCTGCATCTGTCTCCATTCTCTGCAGGCCTCTGCTGGTCCACTTCCGACACTTTTGCCTTTGGGTTTTTTGAAACTCATTGTGTGCCATGGCTCTGTAGTCCCCTGCAATCTCTGAACCTAACCAGAGGCATAAAAACTTCTTGTGCAGCTGGGACTGTACTCTGCCCATTGTCAGGGCTTCACTCTCCCATTGTTGGGGCTGGGCTTGGAGCGGGCTGACCCGGTCAGTTATGTATCAAATAGCTGTGATCAGTCCCCGAAATGGAAAGAGGGAAAAGAGAGAGAACACTGTGGAGTGGGTAGGGACAGGAACATGGTGGGAAGAAGAATGCCTCCTGATGGACACTGTACTAAAAAGGAGACAATGCTTTAGCTGCAGCTTGATGCCATAGCCCCTTCAGTCTTTTTTCCTTGGCATCCCATGACATTGCGTCCCAAAGAAAGAGAACATTCCAAAATACCTGCAATATTTATCTAGTTGCTATGGCTAGAAAGGGTGCATTCTGCACAGTGCCTGTGCTTGTAGGCTTATATTTTCTAGGATGATATCTTTTTCCATTTGTGCTTGTTTGTGAATTAAAACAACAAAAAATAAAATATTCTCCCCCATCTCTTGTCACTGAGAAGTACTTACAACCTGTGATCTGGTGAAGGGCAGTGGGGTAGTGACAGCAGAGAGTTGATGGTTATTCTTCCCATCAGTGTTTGATCACAGGCAAGATGAGCAGTGATGCTGTGTATGAGTCTGTTGTGTTTTACGTTGGTGTGTACATGTGTGATCCTGCTTTACAGACTTAATTTGTGGCCCTCATTCTGTGATTTACAACAGGAATCAATCAATAAAGGTATTTACATTGGACTGTGGTTTTGTCTTCAACATCGATCAGGAAAAGGGTGGTGTTCTTGGTCTTTCCTCAACAGAAATGTTTGGGAATTCACCTGAAACTGTCCGAGAATTCAGGTGAAATTCTAAGTGTAAGTGTTATCCTATTGTAGTGACTTGAACAACGATATTTGATTGTCGCAGGTAATTTTTGTAGTGCTAGAAAGGAATCTTTGAAGGACCCTACTGAAATGTAGATACACAACATGTGGAGAGGGCATCTCATGAACAAGTAGGGAGTAAATCCCTCTCTCACATCTGGAAGATAAAAACTTCCAGGAAGAAAGTCGTCAACGAGTGGCTCTGCTGATTTCGCCTGATGGCTGAGGGGATTGTGTGTGTGTGTGTGTGTGTGTGTGTGTGTGTGTGTGTGTTCAAAATACTATAGGCAGAATACCTCTTAAGGTTGATTTTAGTTTATGCTTTTGAATCCTCTGATGGCAGTGGCTGGCACTCAAGTACAAGGGTCTGAAGCTCCTCCACTCTCACTTTTTATGAAGGTTGTGTGGAGGGAGGAACCAGTGAGGAATTAACTACTCATACATGTGTGAGTACTTGAGTAATGACTAAAGCTGCCATGTGGACTCTGAAAGTCTCTACACCAGAGTAGAAACCCCTTCCCCTAGCTGGACATCTTTTACTATATATAGGTTTGATTCTCTTTTTATGCATCTTTTGTTGTCTTAGTATTGTTCTAAACAACAAAAGGTCTCAGTCTGTGTTATTTTTAGGCTGTTCTGTGTGATAGTTGTAGGATTTCCTTTCATCCTATATCTTGCCCTGATGACAAAATATGAATTAATATAGCAGGCAGTCTTGTTCCTGGACTGTCTGTGTGACTTGGCTAAGTCTGTGGGCCCTTTTTCCATGTTGGTAGTTGGAGGCACTAATGCTTCTTTACATCATTAGTTTCTTGTGGGGAGAAGTTATTAATCAAACAGATAATTTAGTAGTATTTCATTCAGGAGCTAAGATACAGTCTCTGCACCTTTTTTGCCGTAAAGTACCTGACACCTGGAGCTCAGTAGAAATCTCTCTATCTATTAAAAGCAGTGTGCTTTCCCTGAGGATTTCAGGATTTGTACATTCTGCTACGCTTTTGGATGTTTGTGTTGAGCGAATGGTCTTGGGGGAGCATGAGAAGAGGAAAGCTTGAAAACCCATTTAAATTACAAGACTATAAAGAACTCTTTTGTGCAATCTTCTGTTTGCAGTTTTATTGCCCTGCAATATTTGACTTGTATGTTAGGTTTTCTGTGTTTGTATTTGTATTTTAGAAATGTACACAAAAAACCTTTTTATAACATGCTGATACCAGTGCTCATTGGATTGCTGTCACTTCCCTGTGCCTTTGTTTACTTTTTAATTTAGTTTTAGTTTTGTTCTTTATTTGCAGATTTATAATTAATTCATATATTTATTTTAATTCTGTGTCTTCCATCCCTTTCTCTGTAGTCCTTAGTGTTTCTGTCTCTTGTATCAGTTCCAACTTTGCTACCTTCTTTATTTATTGTGTTCCAAGCAGAGAAAATTAGATGGATGTTCAAGAAACCATAAATATCCCTATTGGCATTAAAAATGTTTAGATCCTAGTTTTCTTTTCTCTTCTTGCAGTGATAAGGAGTAAAGAAAGTTCCTTCTGTAAGTTTATTGTTGAAACCCAAACCTCAGATATCCCTTGGATCAGATATTCTGATTATGGAAGCAAACAAAGCTTTGTTTACCCTGACTGATGCTCAGTCCCCTTGCATGTCTTCCAGTTCATTTACTGAGAATTTGCTGATCTTTGTTCTTGTTTAGCTAGGTTTTGTTGACTGTGTTGTTCATTATGGGTTTAAACTTGTATTTTCTCTTTCTAACAACTTAAAACATTGGGAGTTTTTTCCCCCTTTGTATCCATTTACTTAGTTATGTCTTTTGAAGAGGTGTTGCTTCATTAAACATTTTCCTGCTTAGTCTGTAATGATCCTACTACTTCCACTCTAAACACATCATTACATTAAATAGTTTCATTTGTCTTCAGTGGGATGAAGATGTTGCACATTGTCTTTGGTTCTTGAGGCCTCTTTGATACGTGATCTTCAGTGGTGTAACTGCACTGTGGAAGACTCAGCTGGGTCTATGCCAGTCTTCCTATGCAGGGTTTTTTAGCCTGTAATGGAGCAAATATGATATCACACTGGTGACAACAGTATGATTATGCTTCTACAAAATTAAGCATCTGAGACTGCTTTAGGTCTTGTCTCTTTCACCCCTGTCTATTCCTGCAGTAGGACTCCAGTGTGTATGAGTAGATGACATGATGCTCGTTCTGTGGTGATGAACTGGACCACTTACCTGCTCTTTTGGTGCAGCCTGGTGGTGAGATACGTAAACACAAAGGGAGAAGACAATAGGTGTCTGTTTTTCCAGGGGACGGGGCTGTTTTTCCACTACACCCAGGGCTGCTGGAGGGAGAAGCAGATTGCCAGCTCAGAATGCCAGGGGAAACAGCTGCCAGCTCCAGCTTGGCCTCCAAATGGGCTTCACATTTTAGCAAGTACTTAGCGCTTTTGGGCAGGCTGGGAAAAAACAACTTCTGGAACTTACCTCCTTCTGTAGCAGATTTCTGTCTGGTCTGAAGACCAGGCAGTGCACTGACCAAGGAGCCAAAGGGAGAAATGGAAAGGATGCACCCAGTGCAATGGGGTTCTTTCACATTAACCCTGTTTCTTCCACAGAGGTCACGAAGGACTCCATTGGTTGGGGAGGTGCTACCTCACCTCTCTCTCCTGAAAGGGAGCTTTTCATGCTCTGCTTACTTTCCTTCTTAATGGTTTCACGTTTTCAGGGTTAACATCACAACTTCTCATTGCTAACACTCTTTTTAGTTTTAGAGTAGAAGTTTTATGGAGTCCAGGTGTAACTTTCTGTTTAGGTTCTTAGGCAATCTCTGACTTGAACAATAGGTAAGTTGAGGATTAGTGGTAATACACTACTCTCTCCAGTAGTTTCAGTGAGTGTGCGCTGAGCTTTTGCCATTCCTGAGCAGTGGAGTAATCACACATAATGTACATGCTATTAAGCTGGGTTTGAATTGTTTTATTTTTTTCCTGTGGGATTACTGAATACTGTGCTTCAGCAAAATGGATTAAATAAAACTTGAGCTATGGGTTTGAAATTCTGCATGAAACATCTGATCCATATTGCTGCAATGTGCCAGAAGCTGCAGTTGGTATGTCAGTTCTGCAAGCAAAAAATGATTGCAATGCAATTTCTTCTTTTTCATGTAAAATCACACGTATCCTCCCTGCAGGGATTTTCTTGTTCAGTGGACTGCAGTGTGGATTTGGAAAAAACCCCGTAATTCATTTATATGTAAATACAACCTCAAGGCTGCAAATATCCAAGCTTCTACAAAGACAGAGGCCATGTACATGAAAACAAATGGACCTGTTGTTGTTAGAAATTCATAGTTTACCATAATAGGGGTGGGGGAAAAGGCTGTGTTTGAAACCATATAGGTCAGCATTTCCGACTTCTGTGTTTGTGTTCCAATTAAAGGAAAAAATGGAAAAGCTTCTGGATATTTACTATTTTTAGGCCAACTTGAGAGGGGAAAAGCAGAAACAATATTTTTCATATGTTCTATTAGCAAAATATATGCCACAAATAAGATATTTTCGTGTTTGGCTCATACGTAGGTTTGTGTGAGTTTCATTTGGTTTGGAAGTGGGGTGTGTGAATTTTTGGCAGTTGTTTCATTTCTTTTTTTCTATGTTAAATGCAAATAAATTTATTTTTCAAGATAACTGGAAGTAGAAATTATGTCTGTGGGTCTCACAAAATGCAGGGAATTACAGAAAGTCCAGCATTTGAAAGCAGAAGAGAAGGAGGGGGGAGAGAAACAAGGAGATGGTGGATGTTTGTGGTGTCTTGCAGCAGCATTTCGTTTACCTAATTTTTGTTCCTTGATATAGTAAAAATATTTCTTTGCTAAAGTATTCTGATTTGGACTTATAACAGCATAAATTATTTTGGATATAAGTTCACATTAACCAGCACAAATTCCTCACTTACCTCTTACTGTTGCTGGGGATACAACTTCTGGCTCCTATTAATGCATCTTCTAGTTCAGCAAGGGAAAATGCAATTTAGTTTTATACCTGTTTTAGAAAAATCTATGATAAAAATGAACCAGTGTCTTCTCTAATAAGTATTAAAGACCAAACCTGTGCATTTGTAGTAAGTGCAGTCTATCCTCTTAAAAATGTCCTGGGTATATATGCACTAAACTCAAGATTAATAGGAGTTACCTAAGATAATAGGTCATTTATTTAGTGTTGCATTTCACTTCAACTTCTTTTTATTTCTGGGGTTTTTTTATGAAAACAAAGTTAATGTTGGAGTTTATGGTATAAAGAACTTTATTTCCTTCCTCTCTGTAGGCATTCTTCGAAGAAGAGCATTGACCATGAGGAAGTCCTTGTGTTAGTTGGATTTTACTAATCCCACTGAAGAAAATGGAGCCACGTTTCGGCTTTGCCAAACCTTTTTCCACCACAGTTGGCTGAAAGTGTAATGGTCATGTGATTATGCTGACACCCCAGCATGCATTTGGTAGACCTGTGGTTAACTCGTTCCCTCTCCATGTGTCTGCTCTTACAAAGTTTTGTCCTCATGATACTGTGCTTTCATTCTGCCAGTATGTGCCCAAAAGGCTGCCTCTGTTCCCACTCTGGAGGTCTAAATGTCAGCTGTAGCAATGCAAACCTCAAGGAAATACCCAGAGATCTTCCTCCAGAAACAGTCTTACTTTATTTGGACTCCAATCAGATAACATCTATCCCCAACGAAATTTTTAAGGACTTGCACCAACTGAGAGTCCTCAATTTATCAAAAAATGGGATTGAATTTATAGATGAACATGCCTTTAAAGGGGTGGCAGAAACCTTGCAGACTCTGGATTTGTCCGACAACCGGATTAAAAGCGTGCACAAAAACGCTTTCAACAACTTAAAGGCCAGAGCCAGGATTGCAAACAATCCCTGGCACTGTGACTGCACACTGCAGCAGGTGTTGCGGAGCATGGCCTCCAACCACGAGACAGCCAACAACGTCATCTGCAAGACTTCTGTGCTGGACGAGCACGCAGGGAGACCGTTCCTCAACGCTGCCAATGATGCTGACCTCTGCAACCTTCCTAAAAAGACTACTGATTACGCCATGCTGGTCACCATGTTTGGCTGGTTCACCATGGTGATCTCCTATGTAGTTTATTACGTCCGACAGAACCAGGAGGATGCGAGGAGGCACCTTGAGTACTTGAAATCCCTGCCAAGCAGGCAAAAGAAACCAGACGAAGCTGATGACATTAGCACTGTGGTATAGTATTCTGAATACAATGACTGCCTTTGTGATGGGAACTAGAATTGGATGACACTAAAACCAGAGGTTTACTTCTAACACTTGTTGTAAACATTAAGACTTTTGGGGTTGTTTTTTTTTTCCTGTTTAACTGAATTACGCCACTGTTGAGCTTTCTAAGGGAAAGTTTTGTCTGGGCGGTATACTTCAATTATTTCTCTGGTGGTATCCTAAAGCAAGTGAATTAATATGTAAACATTAGTTTAGTCCCATTCCACTATTTAATAACGAAATTTATTTTTTTAATTTAAAAACCAAATAAAAGCTTAAATTTGAACCATGTAAAGCAGAGTAATTTATTGATCAGAAACCTGTGCAGTGCCAGAACACACATTTGGTTTCTTCAGAGGAACAATGATGAAGAGGTCCAGAAGTGAAGGGTCCCTGAAGGGCAATTCTCACCCACGGGTGCAAAGTAAAAAACTGGTGAATGATAGCCTGTCTGGGGGGCTGCCCACCAGGATGGGAGAGGGGTGCAGTGTGAGGAGAGCAGATTGCTCTGACTCCAAGTGTAAGGGACTGATGCTTGGTTAAGACCTCAGAAGGCATCTTGGCAGGGAGGAGAAAACGTAAAGGAGCTGCATTTCAGGACATCAAAGAGAGGTAAGTTGAGGGTATGTGATGGATTTTCATCTTACACTTGCTTACTGCCTTGCATGAGCTTCATGCAGGTGTCCTCAGCACTGGGGAATACAGCAAGGCAAGAGCAAACTTAGTATACTGTTCAAACTGGAGTACCACTAGTGATGATTGAAATAAAACCTAATAAAACTGATTTTTTTTTAATCTGTATATAATCTGTTCATAACTAAAAGTGACTTTATTTTTTAGGGTGTAGTCTTTTTTTAAAAAATGAAGGAAATAAATGAATATATAGGCTAGACATATTCTGTTATGTGATAGGAAATACATGTTTTTGTATGATTTCATGGCTAAATATTTGGGAAGATATAAAGCCCACATGCAGTTAAACTCAGTGTTGCATATGAAATGGATATTTTAAATCTCTGCTGTCTTTGAAAATATGATGGTTTTCTCTTTTCATAGATAAACTTTTCAAAGGGAACAAATTGACAAGAATGTATTCCTCTTGTTCTTTATTACCATAATAAAATGATGTTTGTATCTGGGTCCCTGTAGATCCAGTCTAACTGACATTGGAATATGTATTATGGAAGGGTGGGTAAAAAAATGTATAAAATGCTGCTTTGCTAGAACAAGTGTTAAAGGACAGCCTTAACAATTAAAAAAACCAAAACTCTGGAGTAATTTCTACTATTAGGTTATCTGTTATTTCTGTTACAGTTATACTCTTTTATATTTTAGAGGGCACAAGCTTGTTTACTTCATTTCTTTCAGAACATTGTTGAAAGAAGAGCTAAAAGTTGTTTCAAAGCCAGTGAGAGAGCAGGAAAAAAATTTTTTTTTTTTTTTTTAATATGCGTGGAGTCAACTTTTATGTAATCTTTGTAGGCTAAGTCCTACCTGAGTTCTTGTGACCAACGTAGCTGTTTGCATTGCTTTATCTCCATGAACAGTTTTTGGCAAATCAAGAGAGTGTTAATGTTTGTAAAGGGCACAGTCTATCCGGGAAATATCTGCTGTCTGATACTTCTGTCCCTGAAACTACCTCCCTCAAGTAAAAATTTTATTTTCTAAGCTGAAAAGGCTCCTTAGTTTGCATTTTATACTTCCCTTTCTCGAAGCTCTATCTGGCTAGCTACTCAGCCCCCCGAGCTCTGCATAGGCTCCTGCGGGAGCCAAAAGCAGTAGGGTTAAGTACACATAGGAATCTGAAGAGAGCATATAAAATATTATACTCTACTGGTAATATAACAAACCCTACTGAATGGGATGTGTAGTGCCTCTGTATAGGCTGAGCCAAATTTGTTCCTGATGTAATTCTCCTAATTTCTCTAAAATTTCCTTCAGAGTGAAATTGGTTTGGTTTCTATCACTGTGTTCCCCAAGTGATATTTAGGATCCAGCTAGTATGCTACTTTTGGAAAAAGCAGGGGGGACTAGCTAAAAGAAGGGGACTGAGCTGGAGGTACCAATATAATCAAGAATTCAGTATTTATTCACAGCTGAATGCAGAAATTTCTCCACAAAATTTGGACAAAATTATTTAAACAGCAATGTTTACAAAATTCTGGATAGTCTTAAAATGTTTTTTAAACACTTGCGGTTTTAAAAATTATATTTCAAGCAACATTTTAAAAAAAGAGCCCTCTTCCCAAAACTGACTGACAAAAATGTAAAGAATGTATCTTTAGTTTTTTGGTTTTCCATTTTAGTACTTGATCCGCAAGACAGGATATGGAGCTGGTATAGATTTACCAAAGGTGAATTTCTGACTCTACATCTTTAAATCCAGACCAAAATTAATTTAAACCAAGTTAAGCATTACTCTGTAGAAATGCTTTGGAAGGATAGTTTTCAGTCAGTTCTCCAGGTCTACTGATTTTCTTTAACTGATCTCTATCAAACGTCTCTCCTCACAAAGGTTTTCCTTTGAAGTCCGTACTGAAATCTCTTTTTTAAAGTGTTAGAATCAAGGCAATACTTGGACAACCAAGAGATGCAAACTCATCAAGCTGAATTTAGCTGATGAGGAAAATTAATTAAATCACTGTTCCTCAGCTATGTGGACCTGACAGTGCTAGTTTTCCTGTCAGCTCAAATACTTGAGCTATATTTCTTTGTTTCATTGAAAAGGAACTGAAAAGAAAGATAAAAACTTTTAGCATAAAAAGATGTGAGTTTTTTTCATGTTTACTACACACCTTTCTGTCTAAAGCTACCCTGGAGAAAAACCTACACTCTGCCCTTTGAAGTCAATGGAACAAGTTTTTAAACTCTGATAAAGTTTAACACTTCAAGGAGTTATTTACAAAACCAGTTTTGCTCAAAAATTAGTAAATTGCTGTATTTTTTGCTGTGATACCTTAGCATGTAAATACAGATGAAATTGATGTTTTCTTATTCACAGGAGATAGCATGTGGCAGAAAATGAGGGACATACATAACACAGTGATTTTTTATTTTTGTTTTCAATTAAGATAATTCAGGAAATGTAGAGCTGGGGCTTAATAACTTAAATGTCATTAATTTCTCTACCCTGATT
The DNA here is from genome assembly GCF_022539395.1 of Myiozetetes cayanensis. Classification (NCBI taxonomy): domain Eukaryota; kingdom Metazoa; phylum Chordata; class Aves; order Passeriformes; family Tyrannidae; genus Myiozetetes; species Myiozetetes cayanensis. The sequence goes on along the minus strand of NW_026086604.1, from coordinate 111,719,474 downwards.
TTCTTAAAAAAAAAAACTTCCATAGTTTTTGTTTCAAAATGGTAAATGATGACTCTCTCAACCTTGGATTTTTTCTTAAAGGTAATGGTGATTTTTCTCTGTTAATTTTGTAGTGTTATTATGATCTGTGAGTAAGATCTGTGATAGTGCATTTGGTCTGTGTGTATTTAGGCTCAGACTTTATGTTTTTTATTTTTTTCTTAGCTTGGTACAGAATTAGATACAGATATCTTGATTGTTAACAGACACTGGGGTTTCAAGTCTTTGTAAGAGCAAGATTTTGCACTGCAATTGCCATAAATTTCAGGGTCTGAGTAGGGACAGAAAGTGTGGTGATCCAGGTTCTCGTCTTCCCAGGGAGGAAAGAAGATAATAGAATCCTAGTTTACCAAAGAGATGCCATGCAGAAAATCTACCACATTGTTTTTCAGCTTGAAAGGGGAAAATTGTAGGTATTAGGAAGCAAAAAAGGAAAGTAAAAGGAAGAGATGGAGACTTAAACACTTGAAGGTGTCATGGAGTTTTGCAGCATATTTAGATGTGCAGTGGGGTCACGGAGTTTTGAAAAGGGTGTCCCTCAAATTCCACACCTGGAAAAAGAGCTAAACTAAACAAGAGTAAATGAGATTTTCATGAGTTAAAACCATAGTCTTTAAATTGTAAGAGAGAAATCCAGAGAAGGAAAATGGGATATGAATTCTAGTGGGGTTGGATGTAAAGCCATAGTGTGACCAAAACAAATGGGAACTTTTTTTTTCCTAAGCAAATCAGCAAGGGCCAAGAGTTAATTGGGTATTAAGGGAGCACTGTGGGTAGATAGGACAAATGTTCTGAAAGAAACTAGGCTAGCATGTGAGAAGGGGGAAAAGTCATCCCATGAGTTAGTTACTGGTTAAAAGATAAGAAACAAAAGTAAGAAGAAATTGTCCATTTTCTTGAAGGAGAGTGGTTAATTAAATTCCTGAGAAGGTGTCCCAGAGATCTCAGAATAGGAACGATGCTGTACAGTGTATTTCTGGGTGATGTGGACAAGGGAGCTGATAACATTTATGGATTGTAAATGGTTATGCAGGGCAGTCCAACCTATAGTTAATTGTGAAGAAATACAGAAGGTTTTCACATTTCTGTGTTGGCAGGTGATGATAAAATGAAGGTTGGATTTGGTTTGAATAACTATGAAGTACTGCAGATGGCACATCCGTAGCTCTGAACACAAGGATATTCTCTAAATTGGCTATAATCAAATGGAAAAAAACATTTTGGAGGCACCGTGGGAAGCTCTTCAATGACAAATACTAGAAATTATTAGGGGGGAAATAGTTAAACAGCATGGTGGAATGACACGAAAAACCACTGAATAAAATCTGTTATGAATCCACATCTAGAACATTGTGTTCAGTTCAGATTCTCCTTGTCATCCAGAAAGATGAACTTATATCTGAATTACTGTGTAGAGAAAGACAATAAGATCATGAAGGATATGAAGTTGTTTCCATAGGGGAAGACATCTAACATCCCCAAGCCTGGGGGCAAGATACCATAAGAACTCATGATAGTAACTGGAGTAGTACACAAAAGGTAACTTCAGAAAGTCTGATCTCTGTTTCTTGCAACAGAAGATAGAGCAGTTCTGATTAGACAGTGTCAGGCAATGGGTGTTGGGTTTTTCTTAAAATACTTTTTGTAGAGAGCATGCATTTAAATGATAAAGTACAGGGTACTGTAGAGAAGAAAACACAAATTCAAAGTTAGGACTCCAGAAATTCTTGGAAGTCAAGGTTGTTAGCAGTTGACAATACTAAAATTACGTAGATAAAATTGTCAACAAGGAAGGTCTCTACTCAGCCCAGAAAGCAGGGATGGTTTCCCTAGGAAAGGCTCACAAGTCTGTGCTTCTCTTACTCTGTCTGAGATGCTGCTGTGGGTGTTTGTAGAAGAAAAGGTGGGCTTGATTTGTATGACTCGGATGCTCTCATACATCCAGCGGGATGCAAATCATGTTACCAACCTGTGAGGCTTGAAAGGGTATTTGTTGTGTGGACAAGGAGGTTTCACATGCATGGAGTGGGAATGAAGTCCAGGAAAAGTAAAATCACTTTTAAATGTTGGCATCTCCTCGCGGTGAATTGCAGTATGAACTGCTGGGCAGGGTTCAGGCGCTCAGTGCAGAGTCGTGCCAAGATCGTGTTAACTAAAGGAGTGACGGCTTTCCACTGGGGACGTGGGGGAAAGTTATTCAAAGACCTTGTCTGACATACCAAGTTGCATTGATACTATTACAGCTCACCTGGTGGTTCATCTAGAAAGGATGGGAATTTCCCTACAGATTCTTCATTAGAACAAGGCTGAAGACTTGTTTTTCACAAAGAAATCCCTTCATCCTTGTTTCTTCAAGTGAGAACTGATGTGAGGACTTATTGAAAGTGTAAGTACTTCACAGTGCCACTTATGACAGGCAAATACCCTGGAAGCTGTGGTTTTGTTTTGCCCAAGTCAGTTAATCTGAGGAGTTCAACCAACAAGCATTAAATACAGCTTACACGTGCTGTACTATAGCAACATATAAAGTAGGTGGTTTTTGCATGCCAGTAGATACATGAGGAGCCCCTGGTGGTCTAGCGGTAAAGGCGCCGCGCTATCACCGCGGAGACCCGGGTTCGATTCCCGGTCAGGGCCACTCCCGGGCAGGTGGGGCTCGTTAGCCCTTAAAGGCAACCCACCTACGTCCTAAGGACCTCGCTGCCACCGTCCAAGCTCGCTTGGCCCCGGCAGATGAACCTTAGGATTAAAGGGTGGGCTCAGTTCCGCGCACACTGTGTCTCACCTAAAAAATCCAATGCGCAGGCTGGAAGGTGGAAAGACCTTCCCCGGATCTTCGCTCGCGAAGACTGGCCATTATTTTTTTTTTTATTTTTTTTTTAGATACATGAGTATGTATGTGTGCAGGTCATCCATACATCTCTTAAATTTACTCATTTCTCTGCTGTTAGGCATGTGCATGACTTTACCAGATACATGTATATACATACGCACACAGATAAAACAGGAACTCCTTTGGATGCTTTGATTTCCCCTATTTAATCATGAAATATGTTGCTGTGCTGCTTCAAAGCCATGATTCATGCTGCCTCTAAGCCAAGTACACCTCCGTCCTCAGCCTTTAGCAACGTTCCCTGGTCCAAGTACCAGCTGCACGCGATGTGGAAGAAAATGTGACACTGGCACAGCTCATCCTCTTTCTGAGATCCTTAGTCACATCCATGGGTTACCATATAAAGCTATTACAGACCTTTGTGTACAACCTTTTGTTTTCCTTCTGGCTCAGAAAGTAGTACAATTTTCTAGAAAGCAGAATAGTTGGGTGGATGATGTAAGGTCTTCTAGCTCATAAGGAACAGTCCCGTGTGTAAAAACCAGAGTGCAAGTGCAGCTAGTGTCCCTGAATCTGTTCTCTTCTGCACTTGTTAATGAGTAGTTTCTTGGCATTACAAGTGTGTTTGGCTGTGTTTTTCTCCTAGGAGATAGTTATGGCCCTTGGAGGAGATTTCTTGAGATGCTTGTGAGTCTGAATGCAGCTGTTAATTCCAAAAACAAACTCCAGAATGAAAAATGAGATGGTTTTAAGCTTTTCCTACTGCAAGGAAACTTGAGAAACAGTTAATTATTTGGGAAATCAAACATCTGTATTTTTCTTAATGCTGTTGTGAGGTTTCAAAAGCACATTGTTAGCATCCTGCAGCTTTGGTGGGGCAGTCTGCAAGCAGATTTCATAATGACGCAGCAATCTCCCAATTGAGATCAAACTGGACATTCAGGGGAAGACAAACAAACTAAAAAACCTCAACTAACCAACCAAAAAAAAAAACAAAACCCACACAACAAAGAATGTCCATCTTCATCCTTCATAATTATTAGTTACTGCCTCATAGTCAAAGAGTTTGTGATCTCTAGACTTCTTCATAGCTCCATCTTAATTTGGAAAAATAGGTCTTTTTAACTACATCTGCCCCAATACTGGTACTATATGACCTGACAGTACTCATATTTAAATGGAGATTAGCTAAATCTTGTCTGCACTGAGGTCTGTTTTGTATGCTTGTCTGCATATCTGTAAAAAGATCTTTAGGTATATATTAGAAAAATATACATTTTCTTTATGTAGGTGTGGCTATAAAACCACGCTCTTTCAGATATGCTCTGAAAGTTTTTAATGGAAAGAATTGGAAAGGAAAAACAGAGTCCAGAACTTTCAAGTTGTTTTCAGACATCAAAGCTAGACAAAAAGGAGAGAAAAAAAAAAACACTATCAGGACCTATTCTTGTTTCTTCCTTTGAGGATTAGCTTTGTGCTCAATGCTGCATTTCATGGTTTACCAATTTTTTATTTCTGTACCTAAGCCAGATTAACTGGTTTTTTTCAGCAAAGTCTTTTATAAATGGAGTTCTTAGCCACAGAGAATACTGAGGCATACCAGGTTGGCTGAAAATAACCTGTGACTGCAACAAATAAGCTCTCTAGACAATATCTCTATACCCTGTTAATTAAATTTAGTGGCAAAGGAAAAGAGTTGTTGTTGAATTAAGGTAATACTAAGAAGATTTCAGGTTCTCAAGTAAATGCTGGCGTTTACATTCTTAATGTGGCTGTATATGGGGCAACCAACACACCTATTTTTATCCTATTTCAGAAGCTATGGATCTGGTTCCTATTGCAGAACACAAAACGTTTTGTCTCTTTCTTCATGTAGTCCCTAAGGATGAGTGCTTTGGAAAATACCATGTCTGGGAAATGCCTCTCTGAGAGCAGTTTGCTCAGTCCCACCTCAGCACTGGCAGCTGTTTTGTTGTAGGACATACGTAGGAGGAGGGAAGTTGCTGCTTGCATGACATCTGTGAACGCGCTCCCTCTTGAAGTGACTTGGTTACCATGAGTAGCAGATACACTGCAGGTCAGGATCCCAGACAGATCATCCTTTAAAACCATAGGGAACTTCCTTTTCTACGGAATGGTACAAGTTAGTTTTGGGACATCAAATTCTTCAGTATTACAAACTGAAAAACACCAGCAGAGCCAGTTGGATTTCCAAGGAGAGGGTGTCTAACCACACCAGAGCTATACTCAAACTAGATTTTTTTTCCCCTGTCTTCAGTCTTCTGTTATTTAATATCACATTTTTGGTTGAATAAGCTTCGTGGCTCTTCAGACTGGATCTTCAAGCAAGCTTGTTTTCACTTATCAAAAATTATTTTCTATTGCTATTAATGTTAGACCTCACTGGGAGATATGTGCATGGGTGGGCAGAGATTTGGTCTTTTCTAATGGTTTTTGCAAGATTCATGAACTGATTAATATATTAGGGATTTTTACAAAGTAAATGAGATATGATGTGTATACATAAGCTGTTTTCAAAATATGGCTAATCATTAAATGAATAAAGTGAAATTTACCATATTCTAAAGTTCTGAAGTAGAAAAAGGCTATCTGCTTAGAAGAGCTGGTTAAGGTATAAAGGTATTCCTTCAAACAACAAGCTCTGCAGTACCTGGAAACATCTATTTCTTTTCAAAAGCTGTGGTAACCCTGAAACTATAGTTGCATAATAGTAGATGCAAATTGCAATGGTAAAAATAATTTATTTTTTAATTTAGATAATTAAAGGAAATCAATATCTATCTTGGGGGTTTATGTTGTAATGTACCAAAATTCCTGGCTGAACTTGAATTTTTGCTTGCTTTTTTAGAATACTTTCTTTCCACATCCGGGAATGTAGTTTGAGCTGCTTATGAAACAGAAGTTTTGCTCTTGCCTTCAGTGGGATCAGCATTTCTGCAATAAATGTATCAATGATTTGGAGTGAACTGGGTGGCCATTGTGGCAATTGCTTTTGTACTGAAGGGGTTAATTTGGGTTTAGCTTCTAAATAAGGATGTCACACAGTTCTACAGTGCTGCACTCTCAGAATTCAAGAGTGGCAATGAGGGCGTAGCCTTTCCTTATGCTGCTGACAATTAGCAATAACAATTGCCTTTTTTTCAATATGAAAAAAGACACATTATGTCTTTTTGTATTTTCCTGTACATAGACCTCTGGAATCCCAAACTGTGTGTATATGAGGGCAGGCTTTGCCAGTGAAAAAAAGGTATTTAAGAGGGTTGACTGCATGTTACTAGCTTCTAGTAATGGATCACTGTTCAGGCAGCATCACCCACGAAGTTACTTTATAGCAAAATTACTGGAGTCAGCAGGCTTCTGGAAAATACCCATCATTATTGTTTAAATGCTTGTACTCCAGTATTTTTTCCAATTACTTTTGTTTCTGCACGATTGTGTTCTCTGTGAATGCCACTGTGAGGTGAGCAGAAAGTTGCCTTGGAAGGAACATGCTCTGAATTTCCAAGCTGTCCTGAGGGTGTGGAGGAAAGGTCTTTCTTGGAAAGTACCTCAATTAAAAATATGACTGTACGTAATTGTGGACTTGAGGAGACCTGACACACATTTCATGCCTGGCCCCTGACTGTCTCAGTAAATAGATGCTGTACTTAGCACAGAGAACAAATTATTTGGGCTTAGAAGAGTGAGTCATTCAGAGCTGAGTTTCTTTTCCTGAAAGCACACAGAAATGCAATGATTAAATAGGCTTTACATTTGGAAAATCCTGCAGGCAAGTCTTTAATCATTGTTGAAATGCTTTTCCTTCTGCTGCCAGTAGATTTGTTTTGACATAACACGGTGATGACTATAGGTACAGCAGTCAGTTTTAGCTGGTAGGGGTGTATGGGTGACAATTGCTCACGTTACGTGAGCGCAGTATTGGGTGTCTGACGAGTGTGCTCCTTCTGCTGCAGGTGCTGGATTGAGCTCCACAGAGAACCAGCTTTTCCACACAAACTGAGAAGATGCCTGCGCTGCGTGGGCTGGCTGAACTTGGGGAGAGTGAGCAGATGGCACCCCTCACTGCAGGCCTGATGATGCTGTTTCTGATAAACTTGGTTTGAAACACCAGTTCTCATCCCTTGTGGAAACCCACAGTGGTTCATGATACACGGACCTCAACTGTTCCAGCTTCATGTTCCCATACACGTGTGTGTGCACTTGCGTGGGTGCAGCAGGATTTGACTCAGCTGGGTCTTGCTGGTAGAAGAGCAGGAATTTATATGCCCGACATTGTGAGTTAGTGTGTATAAAGATGATGGGCTTGGGCGGCATCCCAGGGAAACTATCTGCAGACTTCTTGGATTGTGGGTGGGAGAGGGTCAAAGGGTACTTGCTATGCTCATGTGCTATTCCAGTATTCATATAAGAGATTCATGTTTATTTTGTTTTCTGTTCTCCTACTGACCTAATACTGGAACCTTTCATGTAAAAATGAAAGCAGAGTAATTAAATCAATACTTATCACTGCCACAGTGCAGAAGCACTTAATTACTGCATGGTATATGTCATGTCAGAGCCTGCCAGGTTGCTTTTGTGTGAGGGCACTTCCCCAGGGCAAGGAGTCAGCCAAGTTCTTGGTACATCCCTGACTGACCACAGGGCACCTGTGTCTGAGCAAAACATGCTTTGTTAACCAGGCAGCTACACGTGTGGGGGGGTTCTCTGTCTTTCAGTGGCAAACCATCCACTTGTCTCTCAGACGTTGTGCATGTCCACATGCAAACTTCATTTCCTGTTGGAGAAAAGAAATCGTTCAGAGGGGCAGGGTGAAGCATGATGCAAATCTGTACCCAGGGAGAAAAGAGTGGCTGAGGTGGATGAAAGAGGACCTGATTTGAAGGAAGGGGCTACAGGAATGCCTGGAAAAGCCAGTAAAACCCAGAAATCTGGCAATCTGTATATGGGAGAAGCTCTGCAGAGAGGGAGGGAAGAGGTGGGAGAGGCTGAGGTAAGATGGCGACCTAGAGAGGATGGATGGAGATAAGCATTCATTCAGGCAGCTGCTAGGGAGGGAGAGGGGGATGCAGAGGGAATTCACCTGTTCAGTCACCACAACCCTTGCTGACACCATGACTTGTCCACCTCCCGGAATACCATTGATGCTGCTCTTTGCTCTGAAAAGGTGTTTTGGGGGCAAAGCTGAGCTAGGAGAGAGGGATATGGGGATGCTTTTGCTTCTGATGAGTAGGTCAGTTCCCCAGTTCCATTTGAGCTGGCCAGAGTGTTTCTCCCTTGCCACCTGTAGCCTCTGAGACCTCAGTGGCCTGGTGACCTGGGCTGAAAAAAGTCATCCCACTGCCGCTGCTGCAAGGCTGGTTCCCACTGAGTGGGGTGGGGGAGAAATGGTGACAGCATCTGTGGTGGCTGCTGGGTTGATCCCACAGTGCCATATTGCCACCCCACAGCTTGGCTTTTCCCTGCTCAGCCCTCATCAAAGGCTGAATAGGAAAGATATTTTTCTTTTCCAAATAATGTCCATGCTCTGCTTTCCCACTGAAAGCTGTTTAAACCAGCTGTATGTGCCTTTCAAAACACAGGGAAGATGCAGTGAAGAAGGGAGGCTATATAATCAAGTCGTCCCTTGCATGCTTCTGCCTGTTTTGTATGTCTTTTTAAAAATTTATAATCTGGGAGACCACCTATCCCTCTGTAATGCCTTCCTGGGTGAAATCCAGTAGTGTAGAGGGTCAAATCCTTACCTGCAGTAGTTTAATGTAATTCCATTAAAATCAAAGGAGCTATTCTCATTTGTCACATTGAAGGTCCTCTTGCAGAAAGCATTTTTAACTGCCAGCATCCTCACTGAGCATGAGGGAAAGAAATCCATGGTAACTTGGGGGGAATATTTAACCAGTCTAGTTTAAAGGTGCTCCTATTTCAGTTGTGCCTAGGGATTCCTATCAGAGAAAAAGATACTGATAACAGGGATGGTTTGGCACAAGTTTAATTCAACATTGACTTAAGCTGTCAGGGCTAAGTAGATCAAGAAGAATAGCACTCAAATTATGACAGCTGCAAGGCTTTGTAGATAACTAAGAGAATCGAATTTTAATTATGTTCTTCAGGGAATTTTAAAAAGATCAGATTCTTTCATCAGTGCATAGAAGGACAAGAAGCATCTGCATGAACTCCTCTCCCATCTTGAAGGTTGTAACAATCATGGCTTTTAGCCCAAAGCCTGTGAAGTCCAATATAAGTTTTGGGGTTTTCCCTTTTAATTATTCAGTAGAATATTATTGTTGTTATTACCACACTGCAAGGTATTTAACACTGCAAGGTTATTACCATACTGCAAGTGTTATTGCCATACTGCAAGGACAGTAAAGCAGAGCTAAGAAACAGGAGTTATAATCTAACTACTAAGAAATACCAAGGAGTGGTGAAGACTTGTGTCTCTGCTCCTTCTTCTTGTGAGTGCCTGCTAATATACCACAAAGACATGGAGGCAGAAGAAGCAAGAAGCATGTGTGTTCAGAAGGCCTACTATGACCATGTTAGTTTTGCTGTGTATTTATCCCCTTAAGTTGGCAGTGCAGCAATTAGTCCATCCAATTACACATGCATTTAATATAATACATACATGTACGTGGCAGGGTGAGTGGTGTCTTATGAGTGCAAAATGACATACACTGAACCATTTTTTCTGATATTTTTCTCCTTCCCTGACCTTTTTCACATCACACTGATTGTTCACCAGTGAACAGGGTGCAATTAGCAAGTTTCTAAAACTGAACCTAAGGTAGCGTGCTCTACCTTTCATCCTAAAATGCAAAACATTTTCTTATTGACTCAAGACATACCTTCCTCCCAGTTTGGAGATACCTCCCTCACCCTAAAAGATTTTTAAAAATTGAACAACTTTGAAAAGTTCAGTCTCAGGCTTTGTTGTATGTTAAAAACTGTACTTTTGAACTAGAGGTTTATTAAGGTTAGTGGTTATAATGCTAGTATTATCTCCATTGCTTCTATAAGGAATTTTTTGAGAAATAGTTTGCAAGCAGGCGTCCTGCATTTAAAAATAACCTTTTTTTGCAGGCTTATTTAATGTTTTATTGCTGTCTCTACATAAGATCCTTATCATTGTCAAGGAAATAAGAATTTTAGTCTAGAGAAGAGAAGGCTTAGAGGTGACCTCATCACTCTCTTCAACTACCTGAAGGGAAGTTATAGCCAGGTGGGGGTTGGTCTCTTCTCCCAGGCAACCAACAACAGGACAAGGGGACATGGGCTCAAGCTCTGCCAGGGGAAGTTTAGGTTAGATGTTAGGAAGAAATTCTTTACAGAGAGGGTGATCAGGCATTGGAACGGCCTGCCCAGAGAGGTGGTGGATTCACCATCCCTGGAAGTTTTTAAAAAGAGATTGGACATGGCCCTTAGTGCCATGATATAGTAATTAGAGTTGGATCAGGGGTTGGACTTGATGATCTTGGAGGTCTTTTCCAACCCAATCTATTCTATGATTCTATGATTCTATGACTGTTATCACTATTATTCCATGAAATATACTGAAGTCCATAAAGGAAAAACCTTGTTGCTTGCTACCAGCCTCTTCTAGGACCTCATCATTTTTAAATGAGAATGGTATGGATGGGAGACCTGTTTGCTGGGATGCTTGATATCAACAAACTCCAAATAAAATACAGGAGTGTTGTTCAACTTTTAGTCAAGTGCATCTTCATGCAGGTCACCTGTAAAGGAAAAGATATATGGAGGATGCTTGGAAAGGTATTCAGATGGTTTTGTTTTATGGTTTCTCTCTTGCTTGCTTTTCACTTTTGAGACTGAAATCCTACCAGGGCTGCAAAATGTTACAGTGAGTGCAGAAATAGCAAAATAGTGAATTGCCACAGCCAAATAAGACAGTGCTTAACAAGAGAAAGGAAAGGGTTTTTTTTAAGTCAGACTGCCTCAGACTCAGCATGTAATTTTTTTCAGTGGCTAATTAACTTCAGATAAAAGATTGTAAAGTTTTAATAACAATTTTGGTTCTTCATAGAGATTCAGCAACTCAAACATCCTTGATGCATCCTTTATCAAGCCTTGGAAAGTTTGAAAGACTAAATTCAGTATCTTTCAAAAAGATTTAAGATAAAAGAAAATCAAGAAGGTTTTAGCTTTATTCTCTTCATCTGTACTTTACCTACCTGTAATTTAGCCACCAAATTTATGGGGAAGGAAAGCTCCATACAAAGTATGTATGTTCTCTTATGTCAGCTACAAGGGAAGGAATATTTGCTGTACAGGTTTAAATTTCATTTAATTTCCTGAAGTTTCAAACTGATTTGTGTTCCAGCTCCAAGTACACTGATACGTAGGACCAAGTTTGCAAAACCTCAAGCAAAAGTCTGATTGAGTTTATAAATCTGGCCTTAATGAGGAGACTTAGAGCTGGATTATTCAGATTGTTTTGGAAGTCAAGGTGATTAAAAATTTGTCCTAAAGAACAAGGCTCCTTTAGTATCTTCTTAATGAAGACTCCGAATTTTGAAATGCCTGTTTAGGGAGAAGGTAAAAGCCAGAAATAAAAGCATCTTTCTTTAAAAAAATAAAAACAAATCTTCATTCTAAAAATGCAGGGCATCCTGGGAGAATGGAGCCAAGCCATCTTGGAGCCTCTTATTGTGCTGAGCTATGGTGCTCACAGATGGTGAGAGAGGGTCTGAGGGTGTACTGCTGCCAGTAAGGTGGGAATCATGTGGATAGGAGCTGCTCTTTCTAGCTCCACCTGGGGTAAGGGCAAGGTGTGGGCTCAGTCAGTTTGGTGGGTTGTCAATTCGGTCATCAGCAAGAGTTTGCACTGCTGCTGCCTCCACACCCCACCATGCATGGGACTGGTATGGTGCTAGCCCAAATCGTCTCCCAGATCACCCTCAGGTGTGGTTATGTTTGTGACAAGTGTTTCTTCCCATTTCATTTTGCTTTTTTCCTTCCTGTCAGTCACTGAAGGCAAGATTCAGTTCTCTGCATCAATACAGAACAGTGGCAATCCCCAGTAGAGTCTAAGGGCTGGAGAGTGTTCTGCAGATACATACGAACTCAAGCTCTGCTGAACAGTTTGAGGAAGCATGTTTGGAAAAGGAGTTTCATGTTTTGAGAACGCTGTTTTCTATGTGTGATGTGTTAACTATATATCTTGTACACATTGGTTAGAGGGGCTCCAGCATTGTGAGAACAAAACCCAAAGAGCTCCTCTAAAACACATGTAGCTTGGTAATGACCACTTTTAAAGAAAGGACATTCCTTTTATATCTTGTTTCCTAAGACTGACTCTGGGGAAAACTATACTGATTTTAGTGTCTCGAGTGAGGATTAAGGGCTCAGAGTATCCGAATGCTTAGCCACTCGTTACAACTAAAGGTCTTGATGTCAGACATCATATCCTAATGGAGTATGTATTAATCATCTGGTAGGGAAAGTCTAGCTTTAGAAGTATGTGACATCCTGAAGTGCTTCCACTTGGCTCATCAAATTCAGCATGAAGATCAATTTGTGCATCTGCAAGCTCTTCAAAAGTAGCTGACAACAGAATGGCTTATTTGCTCAGAGACAAACTTCTCTGGCTTCTTACACGGTGTGTGATTCTCTGAGTTTACCTTCCTCTCTTGTTTTTGCAGTTATCCTAGGAAAAGGAGTTGGGGAAACAACAGAAAATTTAAGATAGACTAGGTTAAAAAAAATATACTCTGTGTCAGAATTTTAGGATCGAGATAAACTGTGTTTTATGTAGTCCCCTAATGCACCAACTGTCTAAGCTTTTTTTTCTCACCTGAGATCTGTCAATGTTGGGAACATCTAAGATGTTCCACTGCTGGTGACAGATATCCCATTGAGCAAAGCAGTTTCAGAATTTCATATATAGTGGAATGCAATATGCTTTTCCTGATCATCTCTAGCTACCATTAAAGAACACTTAAGTTCACACATGGATTTCTGGTTGGTTGGTTTTGAATTAAATTATCAAAGATCTTATATTTCTCTTAAGTCCTCGGGCACATTTGCACTTGCTGTCTTTTGCTTAATGTGCCTGTTATAAAAGTGAAAAGGTTTCTTAGGCTTGTGGGTATAGCTGAGAAAAAGGGGGGGAAACCCAACAGACAAGATCTTGCAAACTGCAGAAACTGAAAAAATCTTGTTCTTTTTCTCCCAGTTATGTCAGTTGGCTACAAAAACATGTCAACTTCTCCCACGTACCTTGCCAGAGGCCTTATGACAGCTGAAACAATGCTGATGCTGTTTAAATGAATGCAGTGTTTCCAACTTTTGAGAAAAAATAGTATTCATCACCCCATAATATTGATAACTATAGCAGAGAACACTGGTTACCAATCAACTGCTTATTTTATGATCCTACCTCAAAACAGTCCAACTCCACTGGCCACTTTGCTAGATAACCTTGTTCTAGCCCACTGTCAACATTTAAGACAGAGTTTTCTGTCAAACTGGAGAACACACAGACTGGTAAATACGTAATAAGTGGGATTTCAAATGATCCAAATGTAATGATTTTCACTAGATGATCAGAAAGAGTTTGCCTATTATTAAACAACTTTTGGTCAGATTTCCTGATCACATCTTGCATCACTGCAAACTTGATCTGAAATTTGTGCTGCTGTGAAGCCTCAGATACCCCTGTCTCTACTGGGGATGTATAAACTTACAGTGAGGCTTCCTTAGCATTTCAGTGCCACTGCACAATCATAAGCACATTTCTCATGACCACGCACAAGTTTAACGTCAGAGTTTCCAGTGAGAACAAGATTCTTGTGCGCAGAAGGCAGAGTATACTCATGTTTGTAATGTACAGGCTCAGTACCTAGAAAAGGCTTGAACAAAGTCTATGTCAATAGGATGGAATAAAAGAAAAGTTGTGACACAGTGTGTGATTAGTTGCATGGTTTCTGATATTTCTAAAGTGATTAAATATAAATAATCAAACCATGAACACATTTTTGCTACTCGGCAGACATCTTAGTAGCACTTGGCACCATTGCATGAGCTTTGCAGTGACAGCTGATGACACTTTTGTTGGAAGATAAGGTAGTGGGTTCACAGCATCAGATCAGTATTTCACACAAATACGGACTAATGAAAAAAAATCCTTAGGACATTTCTGGGCAAAACAAACTAAAGAGAAGATATTAAGAGAACAAGAAGGATTATTACTGTATTATCCTTCTGCACTGTGTTTCATGATGTCGCAGTACAAAATTGAAGTTGGTGCCAGTTCTTTTTTTACCTCTTCAAAGAGGTTTCTAAGCATTTGAGGAGAGTTAGTTCAAAATGATGTGAAAAAACCTGACTTTTTCTTTTGAGAAGTTGTTGATGATTTGCAAACAGCTCCAAGTAGTGTTGAAATTTTCCTGCTTTTTTTTTTTCTTTTTTGTTGTTGTTGTCATTCCTCTGTTTGAAGAAAACTATATCTGTTATTTTACTACTCTGCAGAAAAAATTATCTTTTAACCTTGAGGTATGTGTATTAGTTTTATTTCACTTTAGCCTATTCAGTTGCAAAGCAAGTATAGTGAATCAAAGTTGTTGGTTTAGGTATTTTATAATTTGTTGGCTTCCATTTAAAGCCAATAACCATAACACTTTCATAACACTTTCTGGCCATGCTAGTTCTCAAAGAAATAACACACTCATACAGATTTCATTGATCTTTGAGAAGGCTGTAACTCTATTTTGTTAATCAACATATTTTCATAGTTATTAAAAGTTTCAATTAAACAGTACGATTTTTGTGCTATTGAATTATTCCTTAACCTTATTGAAACAGATACAAGAGCACTTTCTGCCCTTTATCATAACTCTGTTGTATTGAAGCACACCATTCCGAAATGGTTCATACAAAGCTGCCCAGCTGTGAATGTGCAAAACGGATGCAGTGACCCAGCAATGCATCTGGGGAGCTGGCTCTGCTGCAGGGCTTTGCATTTAGCCACTGTGGGAGAAAACCGCTGCTGGATGGAATTATCCTGGTGCTGCATGAAGTCTCGGCAGTCAAATAGCCCTGCTTAAACAGGAGTCACAGTCTTTGTAGGTTTAAATCTGTGTAGTACCGTGCTACGCTGCTTTACAACAACAAGGGTATCGCACTCAGTCTTTACGAGCCTGGCAGTGGTGACGCTGAACTTGGCTTCCTGAAGCACAGCAGCATTGTAAGGAGACAGTCTGGTCTCGGCTCTCCAGGAATGAAGTTGTTCCTTCGGCGGATAGGAACGGTTAAGCTCAGTTGCACAAAACATATGTTGCTTGCATAAGATAGAGATACATTTTGGGTGAAAACTCTGCTTTTAATTATAGACAGTTGCATAAAATGTCAGTGATTAAAGCACAGATTTAGCAGTATTCTTGGCCTGCAGAATGTGGGCCAAAAAGCATGTTTCTCCTCCTGTTTACTCCACTTGTAGCAGAATTCCTTCAAGTTCATGGAAGTTTTCTATTCGAGTGAAAAAAAAAATAACCAAAGAGGAAAGTAGCATTTCCTCACCTATTTTGTCTCTAAAAGTTTCTCCACAGTGAAATTGCTCAGGAGCTGAGCAGGACTGTTTTGAAACAGGGAAAATTGGAGATTAAATATCTCACCTCAAAGCAAGAAGGGTAAATTCAGGTTTATATTGTCTAAGGCAATCTTAGCCTTTCATGTCTTCTTCTCCATAGGCCAGTGGGGAACGCCCATCCTTTAAAATCACCAGTTGCCTCTGATAAGTAAAATTCCTTTAATAATTCTCCAAGGTCTGAGATAATTATATCCAACACAAAACTGGCAAGGTTTGAAATGTGATCAGATATATATGCAGCAGAGCATGATCCACTTAAGTATTTGTTCTGTCTTAGCCATTGTCATTCCAAAAATACTGCCATGGAGGAAAATATAAACATGATCCCTTCTTTTTTAGGATTGTTACCATCTGTATCATAGTTACCAAATGTTTCTTGCTTAACTTGTATTTAAAATTAACCTAATCTATGCATCGCCTGCCTTTACTGTAATCATAATATAGTAATCACAGCTCTGCTCACAGAATGTGGTCTACTTCGATAAGCATTTTTCTTTAGCTTTGAGTAGTGGTTTTTGACAAGTGCTATTTTTGCCACTTCTTCTATAAATATATAAGTTCTTATTATTCTGCCACAGTGATTCACTTCTGTACTCATTTCTGTGAATTATACCAGCTGAGGTTAAGGCCTCTATTGTGCGTTTCAGAATGTTTTCTTTTAGCGTCCTCTATTTTTAGGTCAATTACTGAGTTGAAATCGCATTGCATGACTGAAGATAGCACCTGTCCTTTTATTTATATCCTCATATTTTCTGAGTTCCTGTTGCTGCTTTTTTTGACCTCCCTTCCCCATGTAACTTGTTCTCATACTATTTCCTGATTTAACCTAGATTACACAATATCTGTGTAGATTCAATAATCCCTTTGAAAGAACTAATTGAGCAGAAAATGCTAGCTGGAGACCTATGAGTTAACCCCAAGGAAGGCAAAATCCTCAAACACATAAGGAGGATATTTTCCTTTTTAAATGAGGTGATTAATGGTAAGATACTATCTTACTCTGAATGCTGTGCACAAATTACTGTGGCAACCTTTATAGGGAGAAAAATCATATTTAAAAGAGTATTTACTGGAAAGCCGGCTTCTGCCTGATTCTAGGAAGGATCCTTACCACCAGGAGGGGACATAAAAGGCTGCTTTCCCTTCCTAATCTCCAGCTTCTGAATTTCTTAAAAGGGCTGACAGAAGTCATTTGATTCACAAGGTAGTTACCAGCTAAGTACTGCCAAATATTGGAGAAGTGAGGAAGAGCCATGGATGTGGCTCTGGTCTCTGTCTGTAGTCAGACTGGCTGCTTGTGACAGAAGTGAGAAGAGAACCAAAGCAGCAGCCATCTGACCCTCAAAGAGCACTCACTTGGAGTTACCAAGTTTGTACTGTCAAATGTAATGGCCAAGAGCCAAGGCTCTTCTGTGTGAAGTACCCAATTAATAGCTGAATGAGTATTTGGAGGTCTTGGCATATAGTCAGGCTCTGTTATCATCTGACCTTTTCTAATCTAATGTATGATATGTCATACATAACTTTATTTATGCAATGTATTTTTTTGTCTTTAATTATTATACTTTATCCTCAAAAATAAGCAGTACTGATATATCTGTGTCAGTGTAAAACTAGAATTACTCACAGGTGTGTCTGGTTTTAAATATATATCCAATATGATTTATAGAGATAACTTTGTATGCACAAAGTAACTTAAATTTGAATAAAAGGTAGTTCTCCCAAAAACCTGCTCAATCAAAAATCTGGATGGGCTGCAGTATGGTTCAGGCAATTTCAGGCTCTTCAAGCATCAGAGTTCCCAACATCAGTATTCAGTCTATATTTTACCATGATCAAAATAAGGCTATCAGTTTCTTGTGCTGCATGTTTGATTCTGCATCACTTTACCTGTAAACTGCCACTCCTATGGGTTTTGAGCTGAAATTTGAGCTGTTCCAGCCTTAGCATGACTTCTTGGATCTCACAATGAAATGATCATCTAATACCCTGATAAACAACAGCAAATAAAATAGGAACAAAACAGTAAGTAATGGGTATACAATTTTTCCAGTGACAGATGAAGTCTTTTTCCCAAATATGGCACTGATTTTGGCACATTAGGAACATTTTGCCTATTTCTCAATAGCAATGTAATGCAATTACAATTTGATTGTGAAGGTGTGTATCTAAAATTAAACCTGGAAAATAAGTTTGGAGTGAGTTATGTGGCAAAGGTAAAGAGTTCAGTATAAGTTTCTGAAGAAAAAGTGCACTTCTTTCATTTTCCAGTCAGTCTGAACAAAAACAGCATCTGAAGAACATTTATGTTTATGGTGTTTTGAGCTCCCACCTCTGGTGTTGCTGTTACTGCTGTTAATTACCTAATTGGGTTTCTTTTTGCTTAGTCCTGATTCTTGGTCCTGGCAGACTGACTCACAGTAAATTGACTGAGAAAGAAATCTTTCTTTGTCCTCTGAATCTCTGAATAATTAATTTTTATTTTAATCATTATGCTCCTTAGCCGACAGTCTCTTCATGAAAGAAGGAAAGGGACATGTTTAATTAAAACAAGAAAGTGCTGAAGTTTAAAAAACATGTCAGTCACTCCGATAGCTGAATAACATGCTATTTTTTCAGGGTTATACGCTTGCCTTCTCAGCACTATTTACTTTACCACTAATGCTTCCAAAGCTTCTTTTTGCAGTAACATTCTGCCAAAATCTAAGTAATTTGCAATTAGCGGAGAGGAATGTTTGCATCTCAAAAATGTGGGTAATTATTCACTTAGGCCTGGGAAGTACCAGGAATGGAGGCCGAAGGGTGCCCAGAAGCAGGGGTCTGAGCTGTGCCCTGGTCAGACACCTTCCCCACACAGGTGTTCTCAGTGGAGTGGATTCTGAAATATCCACTTCAGCGAGTGGTGCATTATCAGCACCTCATTAGCTACTGTACTGCAGGGGACCTGCAGTAATTGCGTGGGTGTTATGACCAGAGCCAAACATGAGGTAGTCTGTAGTTGCTTCAGGCTGAGTAAACAAGATGGGGGGGGGGGAACGACACGGGTATTCATTGTGATGTTATGAATGAGCGTATTTTTTCTTCCTGCTTGGAATTTTTTTAGTCTAACAGTTTGGCCTTCATGTCTAAGATGCTCCAGAACATTGTTACCTTAATTGAATATCTAATAAGCACCAATTTAGTCTGTACAGTCTCTTCATGCTTAGTCTCAGATTTATCTAAATCTCTTCCAAAAACACAAGGAAAGGTGTCCCCCCAAGATGTCTACTTCAAGAGCAAAACCTGAAATGAATAAAGAAATCATTAAAGTGGTTAAGCATTAAGCTAAATCATTTAAAAGTTTCAGTGTAAATTTGAGTATCTGTGCACTTTTAAAAAAAAACAATACCAAAGTAAAACCGCCACATGATTAGTGCATAGAAGTTGTATTTAAAATGTCTGTCATGAAATAACATGTTTTCAGGCCTGGTTTTATGTAAACAATAGATTATGGCTTTCTTGTACTAAAGTCAAGATTACTAGACGTGTTGAAAAATAATCTAAACACTCCTTTTCAGTGCCAGCATAGATAACTGCTATAGAGGTCATCACTCTGATCACAAAAATTATCAAACTGGAAGCTGATCGCTTTGGACAGGTTCCTCTGCTTATGCAGAGCAATGTGCATAGCACTATACTGTTTTCAGGGTGGCATCCTCCCGACCAACAGTGGTAGTGTGCTTTCTTCAGTTTGGGGAGAAAAAGTGGTATGTACAAAACTCTCACTTGTGCCAACATTAGATCTTCTCTGCTTACCAACTGGGTAGTCAGAATGCCTGCAAGATTTGTCTGTGTCAGAGATAACTGGATTGGGATAGAAGGGGACTTGCCTAGAGCAGAAGTGCAGGGTGCATAATGATCTGTGCCAGTGGTTGGACAAGACATATTTGGCTGTGGACATTAACATGACTGATATGTTGAAAGAACAATGAGAACCTTCAGGATTCCAAATCAGGAAACCCAATTACTGCATGATGTGGGAGAACTTAATGAAAAAGTAATGACGTCAGTGAGTCTGTAACCATTCTTTGCAGTGCTCCATCAGAACTGCAAAAACAGATCTTAAAAGAAATGAAGGGAAGGATCAGTATAACAAACTTTAGTTCCAATTTCATTAGGCTAGAGCCAGAAGAAACAGCAGGACATGCTGTAGTTGTGATTCCCTTTTAAAATGGCAGCAAGAGTGCTAGGAGCCGTGCTTCCATCTCATACCATTAGAAACACTCCTATTCCACAACTAAGGCAACCAAAAGCATAACCATTAGCCTGTCATCTAAATTTTAGAAACCCTAAGCAGATTTCTGAAACAACCATGGAGAAACCTACCTCTAAATGACCAGTCCAGGTTTTTCATGAAATCCAAGGAAATGAAGAGGAGGAAGACTCTGAAGGGATCCTTTGACCAAATGGAGTTATCTCCCAAGTGGGAGAAAAAGAGATGCTTTAGAGCACAATTCCTCCTCTTCTGAAGGTGATGCTTAAGTGACAGATAGGACACGCCTTGCTTATTCCATTGACTGGAGGGAGACTACAGTAAGTTACATATTATTATAAATGTCTATGCTTTAAAAATCTAAGATTGGGTGAGAGGAGCCTACTTGAGAAGTACCTAATAAATATGCTCAGTGAAGCTTCCTCTCTAATACCAGGATGAAGAGCCCACTATATCCTCAATATATAATAATATAATAATAATAATATATTGAATGGATACTTCTGTGCACCAAAGTCCATAGAAAGAATTCTAATGAATTCCTAAAAACTGGATCTGATGCTTTTAAATTATGTTATGTACCTTTTGCTGTTCAGTTTCAATACCTTAAATTTTCAGTTATGTTTCACTCTTAAAAAATTGGTGAAAAAAAATGTTGCAGTCATGTGGTACTTACCTACAACCAGGGGTAATCAAAGTAAATTAGTTTGTGTTTGTTTAAATGAATTTAATCTTTCTTATGAAGACAAAATCCACAATAAACTTTCTGATATATTATATATCAACATTTACTTTAAACTCTTTTTTCAGTGAAAACAGCGTTTAACAGCCCCTCTTATGCCACTCTCTTAATTTTGAATTATGTTTTCCAAGGCACCATAATCTGCATAAATGGATAGAATTTCCCTACCTACCTCAAAAGCAAAAAAAAATTTATCTTTTCATTGCAAATTAGGTACTCTAGAGCATCCATCCACACCAAATTAAGGTCCTGGGTTGTAAATCTGACTTTGCCATCTGCTTTGGGCATGGAGTTCAACCAAAAGCCTTCAAGAGTGAAACTGAGTCCATCAAAGGGTAGAATCTATCTTCTAGTACAGCAACTTGGCCCCCAGTTATACAAACTGGCAGAGCAAATGAAAGCACAGGAATCACAGCCAATTTGGGATCTAAACATATTAACTGGAAGCAATAGCTAGAAGCACAGAAGAGCACTTTTCTCTAAGGCTAACATGCACTCTAATTTGTTTCTTGCACTTATCCCGGACCTTAGTGAGATTTCACAAGCACGATGTGTGCAAGTACAGAATTTGTTGCTTTGCATTTGAAGCTGTATTTTCAATTTAGTTGATGAGAAAATGAGAAAACAATTAAGGAAGCAGTTGTTTGGGTTTGAGAAAGAGAATGAGGAAATTGATGGTGACAAACTAAAGCTCACATATGAGCAAGGACAGACAGTCTCACCTGAATGTTCTTAAGGAGCAGGGAGAGAAAATTACCAAGGCATTATCAATCATTTTTGACACCTCATTAAGAGCAGATGAATTTCCAGTGGACTGAAGGATAGGAGAGCCAAGGAACAGCCAACAGTTAAGTAGGTGATAAACAGGAGAGACAGATGTGGATCTTTGAGGTAAGCTTCAATATCCAAAGAAACAATAAAAGGGTTTATTCCTATTGCTATGGCTTCCAAATGTAGGTTTCAGCACCTGTGGGAGGAAATAGTCTTGGGTCCAAGAAGAGGCAGTCAGATGGGCAAGAATCTGTCGAGCTAGGAGATGCTGACTGAGAAGTCAGACAACCCCTACTCTCCACCCCTGATTCTTCATCTGTCAACACCAAACACAGAATTTTATATTTAGAATATATTTGGACACAATTAAAAAAAAAAAAAAATGTGATCAATAGAAGAATCCAAGTAACAGATTAGACACATGCTTGTTCAGTGATGGTTAATCTAATCAAAGCCCTCCCTGTATTGGGGAGTGATTTTGAATACTAGTACTGGATTTCATTTAGTAGACAGAAGCATGCGTCCATAGAGGCTAGAGATGCAACAATGGGCAGCCATGTCCTGGCAGCAATTAATTAAACCATGCCCTGAATCTTCATTTTTCTTGCAAACAAATCCCAGGCGGAGTTACTCACATTGGTCTGTAGTCCTTGAATAGCATTCTGACATTTATTTCCACCATGGAGTGAGTTGTTTTGGTCTACTGGTTTAAGACAGTTCTTATGGGGGTTTCTTTGTTGGGATATGTACGAATGTTCATTAAGAAAGAACAGTCACAGAACCACTGATAAACTAGGGCAGATATTAAATTAATATACAAAGGCAATGATGCTATGCTGATATATGCAAGCTAAAGATCTGTCCTACTGAATATGCAGAGAAGTCACTTGGCAACAATATTATCTATGCTTCATTGCCTTTTTTTCTGTATGCCCAAGGAAAGCCAAAAAAAATTGGTTCCTTCTTATACCACTCACAGCCAGGAAAGGATCTGTCATCATCAGTCATGGAAACACTTGAAATATGGATGCAATGTCTTCATTGCCACAGCCTTCCACGTCTAGCTTATTACCTTGCTTTAGAGGAATAAGTTTTTTTCCCACTGCATCAGTTTTAGATATTTTTGTCAGCAGAGCAGGGTGGGGTAGGGGAGGAGAGTATGTGTTTTATTGCAATTTTTTTTTTTTTTTTTTTTTTTTGTTAGCTATTGTAGTGTTAAGGTTAAACTTTATATTACTAGACTTTCTTAGAAAAGTTGTGACATGACACCACTTTGCACTTTCCAAGTGACCCTGTTACCTTTCTTCAGAAGCCAGAAGAAGATCAGGTCTGTGATATGTGAGATACCACTCTTAGGAATGTTTTAAGCCCTTATTTTATTACAAATGTAGCTACTGTTTTAATTTTGTAGCCAGGATGGACATTAAACTAAAAAGTGCAGCTGCTTTCAATTATATTTTAATGTTCTTTTTCAAGATAGCTTTCATTTTTCATGGCATTGCTCAGTTGCCCTGCCCTCTTCCCTGCTGTCTTCTGCACTCAGAGCTTCTAGCCACTTGGGAATTATACAGAGATAGGGATTAACAGATGTCATTAATTTGCCACTGCTTCTGCTTTGGTAGTAAGACCAATTCACCTGGCGAAAAAATGATGTTCTTACAAGCCAGTTAAAAACTTATGTCCGTAGGGAAATTCTGCAAGAAATTGCTCTAATGAATAGGATGCTTTTAGGGAAATGCCACAGATAAACTATTTGTAGGCGTAGTCCTCCCTTCTCCTGTATCTCTCAGCCTGGTACTGAGGATTAGCTTAAGGGAGGGGGACATTTGTGGGTGATATAGAGGAAGGGTAGCAGATTCAGACTGCATCTGCAAAAATAGCATTCCTGCATGTAAAGGAAGGCTGTCCCAGCCCCATGAAGTCAGTACTAGCAGGAGTCACGAAGGCCCATGTTAGGAGGGAGAGATAAGGACCCAAAAATCTCTGACACTAACCTGGCAGATGCTGGAGGATTCCTATGATGCCCTTTCTAATGCCATGGTTAGGCTGAGTTTGCCACCAGTGTGAGCAGCTTGAGCAACCTTGGGGTGGGACACCGTTACAGAGGCAGCAAGGGAGCAACACAGATCCTGGGAGTGACTGCTGGAGCTATAGTTGAGTCCCTTCATGGAAAGCAGGAGACAGGCTTTCCTATCTTCTTTCCGGTGAAGATGAACTCTGGCTGTGCTCATTTGATGCTGGGGTTTTGTTAGCCTCCAACAAGTCGAATTGAGAAAAATAAAGAGCAACGTGTGGAAGGCATGTTGGTTCATTTGATGGTCATGCAGGATAAGAACCACTAGCAAGGACAGTGGGGGTGGGCATATTGCTCCTTGGCCTCATGCTGCTCATTCTTAATTGTTTCCTCAAATTAGTTAGGCAATTCTTATGGTTTTAGAAAAATCAGCTCAGTAGGGGCTCTGTGCTTGGATGTAGGGAAGAATCTTCTATGGGGGAAAAGAAAAAAGAAAAGGAGGGGGGTGTTTGAATCCTCCCGCCTTTCTGCAAAAGGTTCAGAGTGTTTGATTCTGCAGATCCCCAAATACTGAGCTAAGTCTAGGGAGGAATAGTAAGGTAAACTTCCAAGGGCTAGCTAGTGTTTGAGTGCAGCATAAACCTCCCATCTGTCATGCAGGTACCAAATACCAGGAAATGCCATTGTTTCTAAGTCCATCTTGAATTGTGCCCTCCATGCTGTGGCATGCCTACTAACACCAGAAACTCAACAATAATTTTCTAGATAGGGGTAGAGAAGCATGGCTCCCGCTAAAGAAAAGCACACACATGAGGAAAGAAGATGCTTGAAATTTTAAAGTGTAATTTTCTCTTAAGCATGTAAAGGAGAGGAAAAAAAGTACTGGAAAATCTTTCCTCTTTGTTAACAGGAATTTTAAAGAGAGAGCAGCCTGCTCCCCTGCAAAGTAGCCACAGGAGCAAAAAGTCACGCTTCTGGCAGATGAGAAGGCTTTCCTGTTCCTTAGCAGCTGAAAAATGGAATCTGATGTATAAAACACTTCTTGTAATTAATCAACTGGCTTGTTTATCCCTCCTAATCTCAAATTTGAAAGCTGTCTGGAAATGTGGAGAGCATTGGGGATAAAATAATGGACATTAGGCTTTTTTTTTTAGCAAATGAAACTCTGGGAGCCTGCCAGCATTACTCAGGTTTACTGGACCATACCTAATCGAAGCAGGAAAAGGCATGAGCTGAAGTCTTTGACTACCTGAAAGTTCAGAGACTGATGAGCAAGAGTGACCTCTCTCAAGATGTGAGATAAATAATTAAGGGACAAGAAAAGAGGTGGAGAGCTAAAAATAAAGTCCAACTACACCGTGATCCCTAGTAGGAGCAGTTAAGATCACTTCACATTTCAGCATCTTCTCCCCTTAGTTGCAGGGGAAAATTTGTTCACAGAGCACCTAACTTAGCAGATTTTTTCCCCCTTGCTGTTCAACTCCCAACTCCCTGTAATGAATGAATCAGCATTCTAGCAGAACTGGGAGGGGAATTTGCACACCTTGGTTGGGAGCCATATGACCCTGAGGAGTGTGGTTGTCCCCTCACATCCACTCTGGGAAATTCCACTGACTCCAAGGAAGCAGTTGTCATGAAAGGGCTGAGGTATTAGAAAGCAAAAATGTATATGTAGCATTTCCTTTTTAGAAGGAAAAAGGTGTCTTAAATGAGAAACAGTCTGAAGAAGGTGTTGAAGGGGTTTATTTGATTCATGCTAACAAACCCTTTGATGAAACAAATGAGTTTTAAATGGACACACAGTCCAGTTAACCTGAGAGAAACCCAGGTAAGTGGTAGGTCTGCAGAAAAATGTGGGAGTTTACGGAACCTTGTGGTGGAACAACAGAAATGTGGGGGCAGGTTGGTGAATTCTCTGACAGCTACCTCCAAGCTCTTACCTCAATGGGAATGAACACAGGTAGGTTAAAAGCATTTACTGAACTTGTTCGGGACAGAGAATATAAATTTTCTAGATCAAAGCAGATGCCTTTGGTGGCTGAGGGAAAGGTGACAGAAATGTGAGTTCTTTCCAAGACCAGGATCTAAAGCTGGGATGAGAAATTAAGAGACCACCTCAAATTGCAAAGGAAGGAGTGATTTAAAAGGAAGGAATCACAGAATCACAGAATTTTTAGTGTTGGAAGAGACCTCTGGAGATCATCTAGTCCTGCCCCCAAGAAAGAAAACATTATGCAAAGAGCTATTGCTTTTAAAGGACAGTAATGAGATGGGACTGTCTTGCGGAGGACACCAAACAGAGACAGAAACAATACCGAAAATGGAGACAAATATATAAAGAATATAACGACGATGAAGTTTAACAATATGGACTAGCACACTGGAATGGATGCTTGTGAACGGACCTTCGAATTCAACTGATGCAGACAATGTTGTTTTTACCCTTTTTAGAATTGTTAATGCATGTTGAAATTACTGTACCCCAGTTGTAGATTTATATTTTATTCCCTAATAATTTTTCCCTCATGAACCCTTTCCCCTGATTGGCTGTTGAATCCCCGGTTGTGATTGGTGGGATTTTGCCGCAGTAAGGCGGTCTCACCACACCCCTAAAGTTATCCTATAGGTTAAAAGTTAATGTATTCCCTCTGTTACCCCCCTATTGGTTTACCCTTCATGTCAATCCTATACTCCTCCCAGTTTCTAGACCCTTCCTTCCCTAACCCTATATAAGTCCTGTTCGCCCTTTGTTCTGGGCAGCACCCTCGTGGCTCAGCGCCAGGAAGCGCCCTCACGCCTCCTGTACCATCAATAAACCTGCTGCAGACTGCGAACCCCCTGAGTGCTGTCAGTCCTTTCCCACTCGGGCTGCGGCACTGTCTCCTTTGCTATGCACTGAGCAACAGCTTTGAAGGTACCTTGAGTCAAGAAGCAGGGGGAAGACATTAGATTCAGCAGAGAACTGAGACTGAGCAGCAAGGAGCTATGACAGGAACTGCAAAAAGGCAACAAGTCAGAGGCAACACACAGAGACAACGGTCTCTTCACAAATCCTCCTTCAGATGAGAATTTCCTGTGACTGGCAGTCAGGAAGAAAAAAACAGACAGGATAATGTCGGGTATGATCACGCTGGAGATCTCACAGCAATGATGCTGCAAAACTCGGGTGAGAGAGAACACTGAGAGCAAATGGCAGAGGAGGAAATTGCACAGGGTAGGGCTTTGGGAACGTGAACTAAAAGTAAAACAGTTCCCAACACAAAGTTTTTACCTGTGCACTGAAGATCTGTAAGCAGCGTCTTGGCTCCAGCAAATGCATTTGGGAATAAACACAAATGGTGAAGGCCGTGCACCTTAGTTGAATTAGCAACTCCCACAGTCCACAATAGGGCAGTTTTGATTAATCAGCTGTGCTTGCATGTAACAAGGCCCAGTCCAATATTCACTTCCACTGGAACAGATCCTGCACATCACTGCTGATTTGCCTGTGTGTGCCCTCCATTGCTTGCTGACTGGGTCTCACTTTACAGAGTGTGGGTTGAGACATGCTGTACTTGCCATACATATTTGTCCCATTTAATTTGATACCACCAACAAGATGCTTCCCTCTAGTAGTACTACTACAGGTTTTATTTCACTACAGAAATAATGCACGCTCTTGGGTTCTTTCTATCACATATCTTCTGTGTCTAGTTTCTGAAGAGGTTTTTAAGCACAGTGCTCACTCAGTATCTTCTTGCCCATGCAGCATGTGACGACAGAGAAAAAGGATATTTACAACTGACTCTTAGTTTGGTCTTAGCCAAGAAACGAAAAGAAAAATCACAGTGAAAGGCAGAAGATGTATATTGGAAAGAGAAGAATATTTATTTTAGGTCATGTGTTATTTCTGTATTAGGAATCTAAGGTCCTCTTTCAGGTAAAAATTCACAGTGATCTGGGTTTTTTTGAAGTTGTTCAAAGAGCTGTTTCTGGTGTCACCTGCAGTGCCATTTTTTACATGGCAACTCATTTGTTAGCTCATTTCAAGCAATGTTGTCATTTTAAGAGGCTTACTAGGCAGTTTCTCATTTATTTGAATTGTGCAAATCTGCAAGTCTCAGGCTTTTCTTTGGTATCAGATTATTCTCTGGTAGTCAACTGCTAATTCCCCTCCTCTTTTCCATCACATTGCAACTTCCGTCTTCCATTTGGAAGGAAATAGTCTCATGCAAGTAAAATTTTATCCAGCTCCTACAAATACCAGGAATCTTGAACTAATCTTGGCTTCTGTTATACTGCTTCACAGTCCATCTCTGATACAGAGGACATTTTTCCCAATGAATGACATAATGAGATGTTTTCAAGTCACTTGACTAGTTTTATAGCTTTCAAAAATAGCGCTGCATCCCACAGCACACAAAAAGTCCCAGAGCTCTGTGCAAATTTTTCAGTAATGTTGTTTTCACCTCCTAGCACTGAGTTGCAACAGGACGTAGCCCGTTAGTCCTCCTTCAGCATGGTAGTGCCACTGGTGACACTTTGGTTCTGGCAGTGTGACAGTCCTACCTTATCTTTAGGATGCAGTCTATAATCAGAAAACACAGAAAAATTGTACCACCATATTATCCATGTGTCTCTGGGGCAAAGTTCAAACTGGCTTTCTTGGTTTGCCCTCAGTTAATAAGTGGAAAGAGCCTATTGCCTTTTGATATCAATGTTGGATCAAGCCTCATTTTGCAATGAGCAGGGAAAAAAAATTAGAAATCACTTTCACTCATTTATAAGTTCTGTCCAAAGATTACTAACAAAGACTAGATGGCCAAAGCCTGGACTGTCTGCCACTGCTTGCAGTAAGTTCTCACCAGCCAGTGTGAATATGCGTTTTGTGCATGTGGAACACAATGAAATCACATCTGCTCTTTTTCATGGTACGCGATGGGTAGGACTGTGGTCTATGAGGGCCTTGTCCCTATGCTGACAGATGGCAGAAATTGAGTTGGCTGTAAGACCCCAAATGTTAATGAAGGCAGACATCTGCAGCACAGTAGTCTGTAGCTGAGCTACTTAGAAAACTCCCTATGCAGCCAACAGGGAGCAGACCTCTGTCTTAATTTAGATGTCTATTTTAGGGTGGACTGAATCACACTTTGGGCTCCACTCAGTATTGACGTCCCCCTGCCCCATCCTATCCCTGTCACCGGTCAGCACAGGTGACCTACATTTAGGTAAGTGGCTCCCATGCCCATTTTATTCAGGCAGATGAAGTGCCACTCCAAATGTGCACTTCAGCTGGGTGATGTCTGTAGCGGTGCTGGCTCTGCCTTCCCTCTGGTAACCATGACTGCCTGAGAAGTTATTTTGGGGCACCTGGGAACTGTTTAAATTTTCTCTCCCCAGTTGGAGGCAGTTTCCTCTGTCTGGCCCTGAGGTCCATCAGCTACTGCTATTGGAAATGCAGTTTGCATCCCACTGCATCAATAAAGGTGAGTCAAGCGCAGTGAGGGGCTTTAAAGGCTCATTTCATTGATGTTTGCTGTTATTGAGTATATACATAACTTTTCTGCCAGCTGGAGACAGCTGTAATAAGGCCAGCCTCAATAATATGGAAAAGGATCTTTTCAGGGAGAAAACACAATGGCTCATACCTCTTTCACAAATTGTTTCTTACTTACAAGTTTCAAAAGACAAATTTCTGTTAGCAGGATATTTTCCTGGGGTTTCTTCCCTGCCTGGAGGAGAACTTGGGGGACAAAGACGGCTATTCTCCATTCAGAAAAAGAAGACTCTGATAACCATTCAGCATCAAACAAAAAGATGAGTATAACCAGTGTTTCCAGAGCACAGCCAGCCCCACAGCTGTGGGTAAACACTGTAGGCATTTAAACCAAAACCATAATCACAAACATAAAATTACCCTCACAAGCCCATCCACTGGACATCTCCAAAAGATCTAAGGGGTAACAGGAGGGAAGATCTCAGAGTGACTCTTGTCTGTTTAATCAAATTATTGCTTAAGGAGTCTTTCTTCTACTACACCAAGTGACCTCTATCTAACTAAAGCCTATTTTTCAAAGTATTTTATTCTTGAAAGAGATGAAGATCCAGAAACATATTCACCATGACTTTTGTAATTTCTTTCAAAGATTCATACCTCACTGTTAAAAAAATAATGCACCTTCTTGTACTACAACCATTTCTGGCTTCCAGCACTTGAGCTTGATAACCCCTGTTCTTGTCTTTTGCTGAACTCTTCTCACTAGATTAAGAATTCACTGAGCCCAATCTTCCCTTTTTCCCTGCTTCAGCTGTTATCAAGCCACTTCACAATAAATAGATCAAACCCTCTCAGAATTTTCTCAAACTCATCAGGCTTCAAATCATCTCTGCACATTTTCATTTTTCAACATGTTTTTCAAGATGCCTGCATCAGAATTTCATGCAATATTTCAGTTCCAGTGAAATCAATTCCCTGTTCCTGCTTGTTTATCTCATGTTTATGCAGCCAGACATTACATTTGCTTGTATTGCCAGAGCATCACAGTGGGACTCTGCTTGCACTGTGGCAACTCTCAGACTCTTCTTGGCATTGCTGCTTCCCCAACACTGCAGATACAGCCTGTAGTCGATGCCTGTATAACTCAGCCATATTAAAAAGCTTTATTTGATTACATTCCCTACACCTAATCACCATTTCATATGGTTGTCATGTCCACATCATTATTTCTATTCCAGCAGCATCTGTGACATTCACAGATTTGTTTTAAATCAACAGGAACATTGCATTTATTTCCAGATCACTGATGAAATTGGTTGGTCAACATTGTTTCTAGTATATACCACCATGGGATGCCACTAGAAACACACTCATTCAGAGAAAATTTCGTGTTAGCAACAGCTTTGCAATCTGCCATTTAGCAAGTTCTAAATTCATCTTATCCAAGCTTTATTGACACTAATTGCTCATTTTTGCAACCTTGCCATGCAGTTGCTCATTTTTTAAAAGCTCAAATTACTCTATGCCAGCAAATAGTACACATTAAACCATAGAAATCTCCTATGTCTACAACACAGTGTTTATCAGCCAAACACATAATTCATAGTAAAATCAGGCTGTTTTGACAAGATTTATTTTTTAATAGCATCATACTGACTGTCATGAAATGGTATTCCCACCTTTTATCTCTATTTACTACTTTAAATCTTGTTTGTTTTTCCATATGGGATATAGGTCAGGATAGCAAGGTGATTGCCCATATTAACCCATTTTTCCCTTTACTGTACCATCACCAAAGGATTGAATAATTGGCTGTATATTTTGATTCAAGTTTCTCAAGTTTGATGATTTATAAACATTCTTCTTAAAGAGATGCTAGAATTTTCCATGCTTTTCAGTGAACTGGAAAACACTTAAGGTGTCATAGGCTTATCACCTGCTTTTCTCCAAGTACAGCATGGAAAATCTACTGACAATTTCTTTCCTTTTTTGTCTATTGCAGTTATTTTTTTATCCTATTGCAATAGGATAAAATTTGCACTGATAGCTGTTGTTTACCCCTCTTTAACACTGTTACGTAGCACTAGCTCTGTGGCTTACTTCTGAATTAAATTAGAAGCTTTAAAGCAGAGAACCATTATATGAGTATAATAATAGCAAATCAGAGAGTGTGAAAAGAAGATTAACACCATTTCCTCTGTCACAGACTGAAAGAAAAGAGCGTCTCAAACTACTCCTGGTACCCCAGCCTTTGAATTTGTGGGCCCACCTAAGCCATGTAGAGCACCCAAAACCCACCTTCTTTTAAGAGGACTGATGGCCTCAGAAACAGGAGGTTTCAGTCTTAATATACCACAAGTACGGCACATTTCTGAGCAGAAACCATTGTTTCATGCTCTCTGCAGCCCTAAACTGCTGTGACTTCACTGAAGATGCTGAGGTCAACTTTTCAAGGTTTGTCTTTTAAGAAAATCAAAGTACTGCAAAGATCCCAGGGAGGCTTGAGCATTTGCCTGTTGAGGTTAGGAGCTAGTGTAGTGGCTGCAAGTTTTGGGTGATGACTGAGGTGTAGTGAGCTGTGCAGAGCTACCATTACATTTAATGTGATGAAGTGTCTGGTATTCAGGATCACAAAGTAACTCAGGTGGGAAGGGTTAGGAGGTCTGCAGTCCAAGCCCCTGTGTAAAGCAAGGTCAGCTTGGAACTTAGACCAGGTTTGTCCAGCTGGGTCTTGAAAAGCCTGCTGCGGTGGAGACCAATTGCATAGCCTCTCTGGGCAGGCTGCTTTGCTGCCTGACTGTCCTTGCAGTGAAAAACTTTTCCTTAAACCTAGTGAGAATCCAACTGTCTGTGGTCCACCTGAAATGCCCAAATATGAGCAGCTTGGTTCCATCTTTCCAGTGACCTCCTTGTACGCATCAGCTGTTAAGTCCTTCCAAAACCATTGTATGGAAGGACTTCCTGATGGAAGAAGCACCCCTCTCTCAGTCTCTCCTCACAAGGCAAGTGTTCCTAACCAGACCATCTCGGATGTCCTCTGCTGAACTTGTTCTGTGTCATCAGTGTCTTTCTTGTACTGGGGACTGTGGGCAAAGCTGGACACAGTACTCTAGATGGTCTAGAGAGTGCTGAGTAAATGCTTTCTTCATCTAACTGCTATTCTTCAGCCACAGTCCTTTTTCTTCACAGCTTTTCTGGGTCTCTTAAGAGAATTGCTTGTACCCTGCCTCCATTTTTCGTGTCATTGCCACTCCAGTACAATTATTTGTTGCCCTGCTTTTGAAACTCTCACAGTTCTGCCTTGCAGTCTGCCTGAACAATCAGCATTCAGAAATAATAGTGATATTTTGAACAGATCAGAATGGGTCTGGTTTTGCTAATGCTGACTGCTGTGGCAGACTATACGGCAAAAGCAAAGAAAATCAAAAAGTTCTTCTGTCCCTTCCCAGAACAGAGAGTAACAACAACAGATCCGTTTCCTAAAGCAGCAGCCAAGGGGCACATTTCTTTGCTAAGAAAATTTTTCATCTCCTCCCAGCCTACAGCAATTTGTATCAAGAAAAGCCTCTCAGCACTGCCTTGTTATTTATTCTGCCTGCATGGCCCCTCAGTGCAGTGGCTGCTGCCAAAGGCAGACTCAGGACGAGGCATTGCCAGAGAATGTTAAAGGCAGAAAAAGTCCCAAAAGCCACACAAATGGATGCAAAAATGTACATTCCCTTCTCGCTCCAGAAAAAAAGTGGCAACTGTTGGTTGTACAAAGACTTCATGGAGTATTTAGGCTAAAGAGCCCTAAAAGCTCAGGGGAATCATTCTATATATTGTGAAAATTGATGTGATTCCATACACAGAATATTGAACATTTCATTTTACGAGGTTTGCCTGCATCACTCGCAACTTCAGCCACATAAGCCCTCTTCAAGATCAGCCTTCTATTAAGCAAGGAGCAAACCTCAGCCCTGGCTTCCAATTTGGTGAGCTCTGAAGCATGCACAAGAGTGCCTAGTATGACATAAAGCCAGTAATTAATGCAGGAATCAGGTACCCCTGCGAGCTCACAGAGAGAACAGGATGTATAATGTTCAACAACTAAAACCAGGCAAACTTTCATGGGATTTCAAACTTCTGTTTTTTCTTATCATTTCAGATTTCCATACCTCATTTTTTCCACATGCTCTGTCACACTTCTTTCTCAGCCCTGCATGAGCATTCTCTGTCCTTCCCAAGCGGTCATCCTGGATGCCAGGTTTTCTCAGATTCTTCCTAGTAGGGTCCATCTTTGATCTCTTCACCTAGGTGCACTGAATCAAGAGTCACAGAGCAAACAAGGTTGAAATTCATCAGTCCTGTGGGAGACAGTGCAAAGGCAGAGGTTTTAATGTTCTCTGGCAAACGCAATTTTGAATACGGAAAAGGAAAGGTTTTCAGGAGGTAATTGGCAATCAATTATGGCACTTAACAGGGAGAGGCAAATCTTGACCATGCTGGGGGGCATATGGAATAGATGCAACAAACACACAAAAGTGAACCCTTGTAATAAGAATCTGCAAGATAGTCTGATGTGCAAATAGAAGGACAAGTAAAAGCTTAGGGTTCTTACTTCTTATGAGCATTCTTTTCCCATGCTTCAGCTCAACCTGTTGCAGCTGCTCTCCCAGACATTTCATAAATTTGTAAAACCTTTAGGCTACCAGGCTCAAACACCCAAATAAACAACTCATTCATCTATTTTACAAAACCAACACCATACATTCTGTGATCTATGATATTCAGTGAAATAAAACATATGAAATAAAGAGCAGGTGGTGACACAGTGACTGGGGTGCTCCATTTTAAAAAAAGGCTGCTGGGCACTTTTCATACCATGATTAAAGATAAGAGCCCATTTTTGCATACTGGTTTGTTGAGATAAATCTGAATTTTCCTCAAGAACTGGAAGAATCAGTAACTGAAAAGAGTATGTAAATCTGGTCAGCATACTGCCAGCCTGGGAATGTGTTTCATTTTAATCAGTGAAACACATATATTGACAGTTGTAGGAACAGACTGGAAGTTCATTAGGTCCTGTTCTAAAATGGGAACTTAGAGAGGAATTCAGACCTGATTCTCATTTGCTTAAAGGAGCAGTGGTGTATTTCAAGGAAAGCTTCGCTGTGAACACAGTGAGGTGAGAAACTCTGCTCATGAAATGAGCTTTTTTTGTGTTATAAGCGATCAGAGATCTATTCCATACAATCCAGCGCACATGGAAGGTCATTTTAGCTCAGGGAACTATTGCTCCCATCCCACTATTGCTAATTACCAACTTCTGAAATACAACAGTGTGCCACTGGGGAAAAATGTCTACCCCAAACATGCATAGTTTGAATACATCAGAAAGATAATAAACAGTAGGAGACTGTGACCCTTGTGTTACAAAGGCTGACCCAGAGACAGTAACTAAACACACTTGCCAAATGTGATGATGGGAATCAGCAGCAGCACCAGGCACTGACTTACTGAGCTGGTTTATTCTCCTTGGAACAAACAGTCACTGAAAGGACATCTTTCTCTCTGATGAATTTTTCTGAACATGCTTTGTGTTTTAAAAGGTAGTGAAACATAATCAAAGAACATGTTCATTACTGATGTTTGTCCAAGAAGTTTCTACTACTATCAGCCTGTTTTTCTCTGTACAGTGCCAGATCCATTTTCACAGATTCATTTGCATCATATTGGGGAAGTCCTATTCATGCATCATTTGCAATATGAACCATCTGTTTTACTCAAAACAGAGATAACAGACAATGCAGTCTCAACATTGAAGGGATTCACTTTTTAATCTTTTTGCACATTTGTTAAAATAATTTACCTTTGAATTTCAAGCTAAAAAATCTGTCAGAGCAAACACTGGCCTGCAAAGATCATGGGGATTTAATTAAAAATGTATAAAATGTCAAAGTTGGCTTAATACTCCTGTGGGAAGGATATATGGCCAAGTTTCTGCTAATCTTGAGTATATATTGGTTTATATGAATTGCATGGAACGAAAACAATCTTTTCAATCAGAAGGAATTATAAATTAAAATTAATTAAAGTGTATTTACCTTTGATGGCAACATCAACACATATAAAACTATATACCATCTCTATTGTAATAATTACTGAAACTGCTCTATGGCCCATTCTCAAGATTTCATGTAAGAGGGACCAATACCTTTCTTTTCAGCTTCGGTAGTGTATTTATATATTCACATCTACAATAGTTATTCCATCCCAGAAGACAAGTAGCCAATTTTACCCTAATTAAAGCCTCATTATACCATCTTAATAGAAACACATAGCTCTCTTCCATCTCAAAACACTTGCTAAGTTTTAACAGTGCCCAAGGCCACTCCATAAATCAGTAAAGGCAGTACAATAAGTACTGGGGATTTCTTGGCTCTAAGGTCTACATTCAGCTGCTAAGCCAGCTCTCAGCCTCTCTCCCTTGCCCGGTCTTTTTGGTCTATAGCAAGTTTTTTAGGTCATAAATAAATGCAATGTCAAATCAAGTACCCCTTATAACAGCCTACCTACTCACTCAATATGAAAAATATGAAGAAACGGAGGTGAATGAATGTTCCTTGTCAAGGAATAAACCATTGTATGTTTACCAAGAGGGATAATATGATTCACTTACACCTTTAAGGTTCATAAGCTCTTTGCTTCCGCTTTCTGGCAACATATTCCTCATGCCATTCTGACAACATAAAATATTCTCAGTAGAAAACAAATAGCTAGTAATTTTTTTCATAAAGGTACCATATTGTTATTTAATATCCAAGCAGGTTCATAGATGGGGTTGAAATGTAAAGCAAGCTGCTTCCTAACACCAATGGAGAGACCTCTGGAGAGACATTAAAGTGAGATCTTCATGGACATAAGCTTGTTAACCTGGCACACAGTATAGCAGGTGGCTGCGTCTCTTACTGTGTTGCTACCAGACAATAAGTTAAGGGATGGGAAGAACAACTCATGTCTTCCCTCTCTGTATCCAAACAGGCACAGCCAGACAGATATATTTAGTGGTATTAGCTCCCAAGGTGTTCTCCCCTTAGACTTCTTTCCAACATCTGTTTCCACATTTTGTAAGGAACTATTTCACAAGTCAGTGTCATATACCAGGTTTGGTACTTCTCTTGATGTCTAACCTAAATCTTTCTCTTTCCTATTTTCAGCCGTGGGTGTGTGTTTCTTTATGTTAACCATTCCCTCCTCCAAGCCTACAGGAAAAAAAAATGAGCCTTAGGTATTAAAATGTTCTCCTTCACTGAGTAGAGTGGGATGATCATGTCTCTTATCTCTCTGGTAATGTCCCTGAGGATGGAGTCCAGGATCTGATCTGCCTTTGTGACTGCAGAAGCACAATGCTGATTCATGTTCAGCTCCTTCACCAGAATCCCCACAGGAGAATCTCTACAGCTGCATTAGTCAACATCTCCTGTCATTTCCTTCTAGGTCCAGATACCTGACCTGACTCTAATAATATGCAAATCTTCTGTAAGTCCCATCTTCAAGTAATTTTAGGTGCTCTTCCCTCACCTCACTTTCAAATCTTGATGCTATGCAAATGCTTATTTTTAAATCCATTTCATAGTAAATAAAACCACGTTAGCATCTCACTTCTTCTGCCATCTCAATCAAAGTTGTGGTTTGTTTGACTACTGCATATTTCATCTTGTTCAGTAGTGTCCTTTGCTGTGTTTTTTTTTGCACGAGTCTTGGTGAATTTCAGGGGAGGAAATGCTCTCATCATCTGCACTGGGATTTTGTACAGCACCAAAACAAACAACTCTTCTCTCATGTGTAGTGACACACTAATGCCAAATTTCCCTGCTTCATCTCCACAGATCTCCTTGGTTCTCAAATGACCTGTAATCTGTGAAGCTGGAAGAAAGAGGCTGAAAGCCCTGGTACAGCAATCCTTTTCTGAACCCTACAGATTGCAGAGTCTCACTTGTGTAATCTGAAGCTTTTACTGGTGCATGGATAAAAGAACCTTAGTTTAGAAGTTAGTGCACAGAAATTTACAACTCATTAGATGTAGCAGGCCTTCAATTACCCACCACATGTGGTTCAAAGTGTTGTATTGAATCAAAGTGTTTTGATAACTGATCCAACATCTAAAAATGTTACTGAACTAGGTATTATTTAAAGGCAAAAGAACAATTTTTTTTTCCCCACAGACACAGAAAAGAGACAGAAACTCACTTATCTTCTTGCTCCTTTCCTTTTTTTGATTTGGTGTTTAGGAGGGGAGAGTTTAGAGAGTTTTTTTTTTCTTTATCCATTTGTGTGGTTATGAGAAATATTTGGTTCCACACAGGGATAAACTGTTTTATTTCTCCTCTAGTTTACAACTGAAGAAGTGTTCTGCCTTCTGAATTGATTTCTTTCAGTTCAGCAAAAAGGATTGCCTTAAATATGACATAAAAACCTGATTATTATCTCACATGGAAAGTAGTCTGATAGTTTTCAGACTGAAATAAATGACTGGGAAGATGTAGAAAGGAATGGGGAGAGAGCTCACATTTGTACCACAGCCCTGAGAAAACTTTACTTTTCTGTCTGAAGATAAATATACATTTTTCTGTAAGGCTACCTTAAACATAACCATCATAAAGAACTTAAATCATGTTGCAGCTTATGGGTATTTCTTTATTGTTGTCAGAATAAAGGTAACCCTGATGACATGAAATGCCAGTAATGCCATGCCCAGCATAATGCAGATAAGCTAAAAGCAATGTAACCTTTAAAAAACATAAGGCTGCTATTTAGCTACTGCACATATTAGCTAT
Organism: Myiozetetes cayanensis; assembly: GCF_022539395.1. Lineage (NCBI taxonomy): Eukaryota > Metazoa > Chordata > Aves > Passeriformes > Tyrannidae > Myiozetetes > Myiozetetes cayanensis. Next base: position 111,681,906 of record NW_026086604.1, on the reverse strand, counting down.
TGAGCACTGCAGGCTAAGAAAGTGGATGATGCAAGTGTCTAACCTTTAGTGCAAATGTATTTGTACATGAATTATCCAAGCTTTGTGACCTGTGGCTTCCTAACCAAACTTATCTTCCAGAGCAGAACAACAAGGGATGAGACATGTTTCAAATCGCAGGGAGGAAAAGAGGAAGGGTGTTTCGCTAGAGTGGGAGACAAACCAACCATGTAGCAGGGAATAGGGAAAGTGATTTGCTCTGTGTCTAATGAGAATGGGAAACAAGCAAGGGGCTGATGCAAAGTAAGACAACAAGAAATATAAGGGAAAGTTGTTACACCAGTTTAGACCTCGTCAGACACCGTGGACCCAATGCATTTAAACAGCCTGTGAGTTCACATTTCCCCTTTCTAACATTCAGCTGTAAGCATAAGACTGTAGGTTAAATAAATGAAATTGTAAATGACAACATTTAGCTGTGTAATTACCTGCCCTGTAATTTATTGGACCTGCAAATCTATCACCAGGAAGGTGGGAACAATTTAATTACTCCTCAAGCAAAGGAAAACTTGGCAGGCACAGATCTGTAGCTACAGGTGTTGCAAGTGTTCTCAAGCATAGTATATGAGGTGTTTCATTCAGGCAACACTTTTACTGGGGGTTTTGGTTGGATTCTCAGCTGAAATTACGATGTACTCTTCCACTCCATATTCACACACAGAACATATACTTGCTCCAGCTTTTAAAAGCACCCTTTTAACCACAGAAGCATGCAAGATACTTACTGCATGCTTGTTTCACTTGAATATTTGTGCACACTGCTTTTTCTGAGTCTGAGCAGAAGGCAACAGCCTATAATTAGTACAGCCTGATGAGAGATCTATAAATATGTAAAGTATTCTTTTTTGTTTTCCATGAGATTGTGTGACTTTGGGTTTTCTTTAGCGGGACAACAGCGCATGGTTCTAGTAAACAATATTAATGACAGACTCAGCCCTGCTCTTCACTAGCAAGAGAGATTGCCCTTAAGACAAGGTAGGATAAATAGGAAAGGCAGGAAGGTATGTCCAAGTGAGTCTGTGATTGTCTACTGCCAGTCAACCATCTTTGGGCTTCAAAGTGTTTCTTTACAGGAGTGAAAAACAGAAAATATGAAAATAGAAAGCTTCTGCAGTTCAGTGGGATTTAGGCAATGGTTGTTGGACAATTCATTTAGTGCTGGTGTCTGCCTGCCAGACCCTCTCTTGCCAGAACAAGGATTTTACAGGGGAAAGGAAGCTAATTCCAACAGTGGCATGTAGAGGTGTGGAGGAGCATTACACACACTTAACTGCATTATATCCTACTTTTCTTATGTGATAATCCTCACACTATGCATGTACATAAATAGATATTTGTTTTTAGCACAGCCTTCTTCTCAGAAAACTATTCTGAACCTCCTTTCAAATAATTTTCTTCCCAGCAATTTATCTTCATTTGATATAATGATGAATGTTCATGCAAATGCAATGCAAGCCAAACAGGCACATCTCTCCAGGATTAGAGTTGCTGAGTGTCCAGCATAGAAGACCAGCTACACATCCCTAAGCAGAAGGATAGCACCTGCAATGCATATAACATGCAAGAACCATAAGCCACAGATTACAGCCTTCTACACCCTCTTTATTGACTACGTATACATTGGTGTCACTCTCAGAAATAAGCCTGAAGCAACCTGACACAGATTAGGAACCCACTGCCTTCTTTACAAACCCGTGTATCAGATGTACTCAGTCTGCAAGGCTTGCCCTTCTGTTTTCCACTGTAATAAAACACTTGGTAGATTCAAAAAACAGAGAGGTTCTTTAAGACCCTCAATTCATAGTATTTGGGATATTAGTTTGGAAAAACTTCATTGCCACCAGTCTTAAACAACTAGTTTGGTTATTTACAAGTCTCAAGTAGTCCTTTCTCCTGTGCCTTTGTTATTAACAGTTTCTTCTACACCATTCACCTCACATAACTTTGGTTGCTTTTGGCAGGTGATAGTGGTTCAAGACTTTCTCTGTAATTCATGGGAATAAATAATGATTTCATTATTCACACACAGAGCCCTGTGGAAGAGCTTAGGCATGTAGCAGAGAGGTAAAAATGTTACATCTATCCTGCTGCAAAGCACAAGGACCAGAAACCCTGAGGTTGGGGTGCCTGAAGACACTCCTTTCTTCCCTGTGCTTTCAGAGCCTGCTGAAGATGGATGCCAGCTGCACTTACCAGAAGCAGCCAGGATGAAGTGCCCAGTTCCACCTTGTGTAGGAATGATGGCAACTGCACCCAGACACAGCCCTCTCTTTTCAGCTTGCCCAGTGCCTACCTCTAACTTGTTAGAGTGTCTTTCCCACCTTGGGTCCCAGAAGGAGTTGTTACACACTGCCCTTGTGCATCCCCAAGCCAGATAAACTCAGTGTGGTTTTGTTCTTAATTCCTATTCCAAACTGCTGTGTAGAGTTACTGTGTGTAACACTGCCACAGTGACTCAGTTGCATCCTGATCCAATATTAGACAGGGCCATGAAGCTTCAGAGAGGTTGCCCATAGAGATTGCAGAGTCTCCCTCACCAGAGATATTCAAGAACTGTCTGGACACAATCCTGTGCCATGTGCTCTGGAATGATCCTGCTTGAGCAGGGAGGTTGGACCAAATGACCCCACTTTGGTCCTTTTCAACCTGACCCATTCTGTGATTTTGTGATTCTGCGACTCTGTGATTCAGTGAAGTCAGCGTTTGCTTGAAGAAAGGCCAGGCAAGTAAAAGATAACACAGCACAGCTCAGTTAGGATGACTGTATACCGTTACCATGACCAAGGATCTTTTTTCCCATGATCCCAGTATAAGAACCTGCCGGTGACATTGGGAATGTGCTCTCATGGGAGTGAGAAAGATACAGCAGAAAAAAAGTAATTTGAAGGAAATTACAGTTAGAGAGTGATACCTTGGAGTTTTGATGTTTTGATTTTTTAAATGTTTGTAGATCTTAGAAGTAGTTATGTAGTAAATGTAGATTTTAGAGTAGCAATATATTATCCCTTTACCCTTTAACACACCAGCTCAAACCCCAGTTACCCATTCCCATATCAATTCCCCTAAATTCCACTGGCCTCTTTTGTCTCTTTTTCAAGGTAGAATTATAGGGAACATCTTAACCCTACGGAAGAAGATATAGCCATAGACTCAACAACCTTCAGGCCTAGAATTCTGGAAGGCCTCCAAGGATATTACGTACTCTGAGGAAGATGAAGATGAGGGGGTCCCAAAACATGCCCAGACCCAATTCCCAAGAGGCGTGGTGGGGGCAGAACCTTTGTGGTGGCTGGACGGGGATTGGGTGAAAATCATTATAAAAACTGTGAACATCTGTATTTCGGGAACGCACGCTGGGGGTATTCCAGAAAGCCTGGGGGCTCATTAAAGCCTTTATATCCTTATCTTATCTCCTACCTAATTTGGCTTGGAGTCTTTTTTCCCCACAGCCATTTAGGCAACAGAGAAACACAGATTATAGCATATAACACATAAACACATGTGGTACATGGCACCCTCTGTTTGCACACAAAGCAACTCACCCCATCAGGCAGGCTCCCGACTCAGTGCAGGTGCTGGGGCAAGAATCCTCCTCCCACTGGCACTGGCGCCTGGGAAACTGGTCAATCTGACATCAGGAAATGGCAGTGACTGATCAGTGTTTGTGCTTGATACGCTTACAGCCGTGCCAAGCCAGCTGTTTTTTCTATTTGCTCTCTCCAGCTCATTAGCCGGTGGTCAACATGAACAGCAGCAGTCAGGGCACAGCCCCGTGTGACCACTGTGCTGGTCTCATGTCTCACCTGCTGCAGGTGGGAAGCAGCTGTTACTCCTCCCTTCATTGTTGCCAGCCCTGCCCACAAAGGAGTCGTCCTGCTACTCCTAGGCTTCCAGGGAGTGCACAGCCCAGGGAGCCGGGACAGTCATCCCTCTTCCCCTCTGTCTGAGGCAGGATAAGCTTAGTCATAACCTGAGACTTCACTGTAGGGGCACCAGGAGCTGCACAACAAGCTTGTTACATGCAGATAAAGCAAAAGTCACATTTAATTGTGCATGAAATAAAAACTGACCCCCAGGTGGAGGTGGCAAGGTCAGGCAGCTGAGCCAACTTTACAGCTGCATTCTAATGCCAACGTAATTTCCACAGCCTCCAGCTCCACGATCCCTCCTTTGATGTGGCTCAGTGATATTTTCAGGTGGTTAATTCCACAACCTGATCTGCTTTAGCACCCGGAAAGGTTTATACCTGACCTGAATCTCTGTTTCTTTACACAGAGTTGATGAGCCTTCATTTTATCCCTCACAGTTTTGAGTAAGCAAAACTCTTTTTCTCTCACTTCTTTTCACATTTTAAATGTTTGTATAGCATTATTATATTCCTCTGAATTTTGGCTTTTTATTGAAGTGATATGAGAGAGGAGAAGAGAGAGTATACCAAGACAGGGACAGATAGAGATCTCCCTATTAACTTATAGGAGAAACTCAGCATGTTGCAAATATATAGTTTGTATACAGGTCTAGGTGGAGGTAAATACATGTGGGAGGATGCTGCATGTTTGTATTCACAACAAAATGCACAAACATACGTAAGTACAAATTAATTTTCATCATAAAAATGCTTCATTAATTAGTTGTTCTTTTAATGTTACAAAAAAATTCTTCCCCCCTCAAAAAAAAAAGCAACTATGAATGTCTCTAAGCATAGCCAAGCTTCAAGCTGAACGAAATCTCTGTGAGAGAGGACTAGGGAGGAGTTTATTCCTTTACACACCACTTACTGAGTATTGTGAGCCTTTTTTTCAGAGCAGCTGGTCCTAGAGGAGGATACTGGCACAGACGCTTCAGCAGCCTGATCCTATATGGCAGGATTTATCTCTCTGCTTTTAATCTAATTTATAGATCATCGAGAATGCAAACGTTATTCAAATGCACAGTAAAGGAGTCACACAGTACAGTGGTATGGGCTAGTGCATGAGCAGAAGCCCCCTAATCTCCAGTGCCCATTTGTCATGCTGTCTTTAGCTCATCTCTGTGCTTCAGCAGCCTGTAATGCTGGGTCTCTCCAGCAAGGCACCCTACCAGACACCAAATACCCAATGCTTCCCACAGACGTGGGATAAGTGATGACAGCTTTGGCTGCTGCTCGTATCCTGATCACAGAGGTAGGGGATGGTTCAGTCCTGGGCTTATTCATCCTGTCCCTGTATCTCTGCACTCCACAGAGGATTTGCACCCAGATGCTTCTTAACGGATGAATAGAGCTCAGGCCCACACTTAAAATAAGGCTCAGGCATACACTGGACAGGTGCTATGCTGCTGTGTTGGGCTTTTGCAGGCTAACAATTCTGTGTGGCCAGGCAGGGCTTTGGGTTGCAGATAACCAAAATTCCTACGCATCCCTTTGGGGTGAAGTGCTGACCTACGAGACCTCAGATTGCCTTCCCTTCCCCTTGAAGAGTTTACCACCAGAGCCCCTCTCCCAGGGAACTCACGTCCATGTTCTTGGCTCATCTTCTCAGGTTTTGCACTGAAAAATGTTCACCATCATGTCATTCTCTGCATATGAAGAAAAGCTCAGTGGTTTTCTTTCTGTGAAGCATGAAAAGCACTTCAGATCTTGAACTGTTGCATATCCAGCAAACCTCTCCGTAATTTAATTTTCAAAGGCACTGACTTAATTCCCAAAAGGCAGTGGTAATGCTGGCTGTAATCAAGAGGGCTGTGCCTAAGAGGAATAAGAATTCCCCTCCAACTAATTTTTACTACCTGGTTACATGAGAGCAGAAAGCCCTGTAGAGAGAGGGTAAAAATGCCACCTCCCTGTATGACTGGGTTTGTCCTAGTAAGACAGATCCATGACTGCTTCCCAGCAGCTTTACTTTGGTGTAAACACACTGACAAACAGAGCTTGTCTCTTCAGTCTCAATAAGCTTAATTTACCTGTACCTCAAGCAGCTAGTTTCTGTTTTAATGCTACAATGCTAACCCTAAACTAAATGACAAAATGATCAGAGGAAAAACCTGGGGGAAAACTAATGATTTCCAGCTACTCAGAGTCTCCATTATGAGGGAATCATTTACTGTGTTTGGAGGTGCATGTTTCCTCTGTGGCAGGGTAACAGGGGAGAGCTGGCATTTCCAATCAACAGCTTCTGAAAGGAATGCTGAGTGCAGCCTGTCTGCTAAAATCTGGTGAGGACTGAATTATGCAGAGAAGAAAGGAGGACCATATAATTTGCACAGCATGCTATATATTTCCTTTCTCTCTATTCTCTTTCTGCTTCAGCAGCCTTCTCTACCAAAATACTGAAATACAATCCTTCCTTCTGAGAACACAGTGAATAATACTTTTCTAGACAAATTCAATCCTAGGAAAGCCACTGATCTTAATAGCAGAGTAGCCGACTGAATAAAGTCTCAATCCTCTTTACAGCCAAATGATCTGAAGTCTGCTATTAAAATTTTCATCAAAAGATGCTGGCAGAGAAAGGCAGACTTTTTATAGCATTAATTGCACGAGACCATTCCCTTAAAAACATGCTTCTCAGTAGCCAGGATGCCTCTCTTGCTGGCTGGACCTTGCATATTGCTGCAACTGCCCTTCATGTTTGCACTCTGACAAGACAGAGCTGCTGCCAGTGCGTGGGCTGGCCAGCAGCGTGGTGTGCAGGGCAGACGGACGGCGTTGTCAGCCATCTCCAACGCCTCTCCCACAGCAAATGTAAGGGAGAACTGGGAAACAGATTTGACTTACAAAAAGTATTCCCATTTGCCTTCTGCAGAGTCTGGTACCTTTGCCTCCTCTCTGCTAGTGGCTTGTCTGTATTTACTTACATTTTCTGCTTTCTGTTCCCTCCCCAGTCAAAAAGAAGGTCTGAACTGACACTTGTACCTACTTCATAACCTGTTTTCTACCCTCACAAGTGTATCTGCATTAATGCATTTTAAATACTGGTTGTCCATTATGTATCTATGGTAATTAGTATGTTCATCTTAATTTTAAATTTATCTATATTCAATATTTATTTTTCCTACGGTTGATAGATTCCACTGTGATTTTATCATCTCACCTGCATTTCTGTTGTTTGTTCAATAATAAAATTTATCAAGACTGACAGAAGAGTTTGGCTACTTAAGGAATGGTTTCAGCAATGCTAAGAGAGCTGCTGAAAAATTTGTATTCAATATGATTCCATATTAACAGAGGTTGACCTTATCTGAGGGCAGCCTTAAAAGGAAAGTCTGTTCAGTCTCAGGCTTGAGAGTAAACAGACATGTGAACCTTATATAAGTAGTAATAAGTGTTTACAACATTGCTTAGATATTTTCATTGTTCTCAGCTGTACTTTTGCAATACTTTTGTTTGTTTAATTTCCTTTCTCTACTGTAACCTTAATGTAGTCGTAATGGATTTGATTATATGTTGTTGGTCTTTCTTGGCTTATTACAAACTGTTGGCAAACAATCCACAGCTCAAATGTGCTACTGCAAAATCAGCTGTTTAATAATGCCAAATAACAAACAAGTTCTTGGTGAAGAATCTGAAAACCAAACAAAGGGACACATCTCTGCAGTATACTAAATAAGCCTCTCCCTGCAGTTAGGAGCATGACAGATAGGTGAAGATAAAGGGTAAGCCAGTAAAGGCTGGTTTTCGAAGCTTACACAGAATGCTTTTTTTTTCTACAAAGCATGAATCACAAACGTAGCAGAAATGCTATGGAGTAGTATATAGGATGTGTGAAAACTTCTTTGGGATGACCTGGAGGTCTGATTTCAGTCCCTCTTATGAACAACACCCATGTCCCAGACTTAGAATGGTACAAAGTGTCACAGCTTGTCTGTGCTCTTCTGCTGCTGGGAGGCAGCAATCTCAACAGAAGATGCCTACTTGTGAGCCAGTGGGTTAGAGAGATACCAGTGCTGGGATCTGTAACAGCTCTGTGAAAAATCCAGCTCCTCATTTCCTTTCCATCTTTTCCAGGCACTTTTAACAATCTCTCTTTTGGGGTCAGATGCAATACTGTGCTCAATCCTGAGATTTTATTCCCTTTTTCTTTTCAATAGCACCTCTTTTTCACTTCTGAGACAACTTTTACACCTCCATCGCTGTTATCTACTATCCTTTGTCTTATGCTTGGCTTGAAAACTCTTCGGGCCACAAACAATTTTTCTCTGCGCTGTTCCCAAATGCCAGAGTAGTAATAAAAGAAAATAGTAATTATAATCTGCTGGTGTTTGTTCATAATAATAAATAGATGCTGAATGTTTCCTCAAATGAGCAAAACCACCAAGTCTTCCTTTTTAAATTCTTAGATTTGAACTAATCATTCATGGAGTCATTTTGTGTGTATTTATGTGATTTAGACTTGCATCCCTGTGGAGGACATCTTGCAAGCACAGACTGAAGTTTATTTGGCAAAACACAAGCACATGTACCCCTAGTGCTGAACTGGGCCTTCAGGGAGCAAGTGATGGCTGCCCAGTCACAGCTGGGTGAGTCTGTAGTGATTAAATTGAGGGGTGTTAATGCTAGTTGTTTCTTTAGTCTGCTCTCATTCATACTGAGTCTGAGCAATGGTCTGCAATGTGACTGCACTCCCCTGGAGCACAGAAACCCCTGTTGAAGGGACTGGGATTACAGGTAGAAAGAGGGATTTCTTCAGCCTTACCCGCCTAACTCAGTCAACACAAAATCAAGAATCAACTCAAAACCTCAGCACATTGATTTTGCAGACTCTGCCATGTTTTCCAAACAAACCCATGCAGCCACTTCAGTTTTCCCCAACACAGGTCCTGGCTGAGTTGCATTATCATGGCTGTAAGCAACACAATGTTTAAATGTTAAAATGTCACCTCATAGCAAGCAGAACCATGTGAGACACTGGCCATCAGTAGGGACGACATAAAGTCATAGAATCATAGAATGGTTTAGGTTGGAAGGGACCTTTTAAAGGTCATCTTGTCCAAACCCCCTGCAACGAACAGGGACATATTCCACTAGATCAGGTTGCTCAGAGCCCCATCCAACCTGATTGTGAATGTTTCCAGGGATAGGGCATCCACCACCTCTCTGGGCAAGCTGTTCCAGTGTTATACCACCCTCATTGTAAAAAGCTTCCTCCTTATATCTAATGTAAATCGACCCTCCTTCAGTGTAAAGCCATTGCCCCTTGTCCTATCACAACAGGTCCTACTGAAAGGTTTTTCACCCATCTTTCTTATAGGGCCTCTTTAGACAGTAGAAAGCTGTTCTAAGGTCTCCCTGGAGATTTGTCTTCTCTAGGCTGAACAACTCAAGCTCTCTCAACCTGTCTTCACAGGAGAGGTGCTCCAGCCCTCTGATAATCTTTGTGACCCTCCTTTGGACCTTCTTCAACAAGTCGATGTCTTTCCCATGCTGATGAAATCTAGACATGTAGAAGGTCAAAAGACCCAGGTGATTTCTTACTATTTAGAATATTTTTAGAACAGAGGTCAGGCATCCCATCACTCTGAAAAGAAAAGCATCCAGACCCCAAGATCTGAGCATACTAGCCCCTGCCATACAATGCCAGCACAAACTTTAGCATGTCCCTATATTCCTAGAATTTCTTTAACACATAGAAATTGCAAAAACCAGGACCAACTTTACTCTGCAGCATTTACAATACCTGATGCCTTTGTCCCCACACCCAGTATTTTCTTAGCAAGGCTGTCACTGAAACCTGCTGAAGCTGTGTTTACCTGCTCACTCATGAGGCAATGCCTGCTCTGCAAAATGCTGCATTATGTTCCAGTTTTCTCCCAGGTGATGTTCTGCTATGGCAGATGAGACACAGCTCTTGGTTGTGGCCAGAGGAGCTGGAAAGAGCAGAAACTTTGCTTAACTGGGCTCTCATAAGAATGAACACTGGAAATGGAGTAAAAGAACCTTTTCTTCTTACAGGGATGCTGGAGGCCCACCTGCAAAAGAGGGCTTACCTTTGTAGTTGTGACTATCTGGACTGTGTGCTCCATCCTCTCTATGCATGCATGTCGCAGTTTTGTAGAGAGGAAAGGAACGAACCAGCGTCAGGGGTTCTTGACTAGCTTTTAGCTGTTAAGGTAGCAGCCAAGAAGAAGGCTAGCAGGTAAAGTTCAGGGAATGACACAGCCCCAAGAAGAGACACACAACAACCATCTGAACAACTGCACAGCCAAGGGCTGATTCAACTTTATTAACACAAAATGGTGGGTTTTATAGGGTCTGTTAAGGAAGGATCTGGAACCTGGGCGGAGATGGGGCGGAGCATGCAAATCTGCTAACAGAGATTGGGTAAGGGTTTATGAATAAACATTAAGAGGCAGGGACAAGGGAGGAGATAACTGGGGGAAACATGATTGGTCCGTACCTCAGGGTACACAGACCAATGAGGTCTCTATGCCTGGCAGGCAAAAAGTCCATGAGGGAAAATGGGGAAAATCAACCTACGAATAGGTTTCACAAGCTTAACACAGCTACCACTGTAAAGTCTTTAATCATTATGGTTGTTGCAGGTAGAGGCAATAGCAGAGTTGGTCTTCCAGTCTTCAAATGAAACTTCTCCCTTCCCTTGGTCCTTCCATGCAGCGAATGCTGTTTCCTGGTTTTCCTCATCCCCAACACATGCACAGTAATCAAGGGTAGACAGAGACCACATGACCCATGTGGCTGATTTTTGCCCAGATGAGACCATAGCAGTTCATGGTCCTTCAGCCTACATAGGGTAAAATTCTACTTACTGACACTCAAAGGAAAAATTTAAACTTGTTTCCATGAGATTTCTACTCCTTCACCGTGTTTTCCTAGAATCACAACCAATAAATTGTACATGGAGTTCTACGAATATAGAGCAATGCCTACAAAAATGCAGTACTGATAAAACTGAAGAGCTTCTGTATCAGAAAATTTTCTGCAAACCTTGCCTATTCTATTATTTTCAGCAACTGTCATCTGATCAAAAATACAGCTTTACAGACTAAAATGTATAGAATTGAAGGAAGCCAGCATATGCTATTTTAGTGAGTGTATTATCTAAAGTAGGACTTCCATCTGTTTCAGACCTAATTATTACATCATCTTTATGTAGCTCAATTTACAATGAGTGAATTAAATGCTTATGTGAGTGCTTCATACAATGTGCAACACAGCTGTGTCATTTTTATAGACAGAACAGGGCAAAATGTTCTAGACACACTGAATTTCATTTTTCTACTGTGTATACAAAAAAAATTCCTTTGTAGCAAATATTTTTCCCACTCTCTTAGTAATAGACAATTGTATTTTGGAGAACCATAGAGCATATACCCAGATTGCAATAAAATGCTGCATATTTTTATCTGCCAAAGAAAAGACTGTGAGTTTAGTGATCAAAACAACAGCCTCTATGAAAAGCATTCAGCTGGTTCTTCCTAACCTAGTTGTTGCCAAACAAAGACAGATTAAGATTAATTGCAGTAATTAAACAAAGGGACAGGCTACAGCATTAGTAGCAGCTATGTATCCCATTCGTTGTTCCCAGATACTTTGTTCAACAGGAAAACAGAAAATCACAGAAGCTCTAGTCGACTTTCTATAAGGATTAACTCTTCAGCTGATACCAGTTACAAGGCATGTGCATGTACAGTTTGCCATAGCACGTCAGTCTTTAAAAATCCTTCTACCGAGTAAAAACAAGCTAAATTTAGAACATATTTCTTGATTAGATTAGATTATAACCCTCTAAAATAGTTTAATGGGAGCAATTTTTTTAAACTACCAATTTTTGACTTGCATTTCAAAAGTCATCTGACAAGCTGTAGTAAAAAGAGAGGTAGAATTATAGATTAGGGTCTAGCAAAAGCTGTTGTTTCAAACCCCATGAGGAATAATCATCACTTTCTTCTCATTTTCCCCTTAAGCAATATTTTTACTTGCTTTTGGGTTGGGGTTTGGTTCTGTTGTTGCATTTTGTGTGTTTGCTTCAGAAGACATGCACTCTGCCTGAGGCAGAGTTTGGGTCACATCATGGGTTCAGGTTACAGTGTCACTGGGCTCACCGCAGGACATTGCAAATGAGCTATAATGCATTCAAAAGGCTTGGCCGTACACCCTTTCTGAAAGCCAGGATATTGGTTGTCATTTCCTCAGAATGGAAAATAAAGGACTTTTGTATCTCTCAAAAATACACCCTTCCAGGGTAGAAAGCTAGATTTAAAAACCATGCTCATATTTAGGACAGTCCAAGTCTTTGATCAATAGTTTATGAAATCAGTATAAATTCTGTGTGCCTCCAAAGCTTCTTCTCTCCCACGACATTTCCCATCTCTTTTGTCCCCACAGAGCTGGACAAAAGCAGTCTCTGCTTAGCAAGACACAATAAGAGACTATTTCTATTAAAAAAAAAAAAAATTCCTCTTATGTCCACTTCAGTGTGGCACAGACACAAACTGTTTTGCCAGGACTGGCATAGCCTAAGGCTTAGTCATTAGTCATTAGGACAGAAACACACACGTTAAGAAATCAATAGGCCGTTTTGCAGGCAGAAAGGTAGCAGAAAATAAACAGAGCTGTACTCTAGGAAGCAATTATGTATTTTCCTCATTTAAGCTTTGAACTGGAGAGTGAATCTGATGTTAGGAAGAAAACATTAAGCACAAGTGAGGAGGGGAGAATGTGTCCCTTGCAAATAATTTCCCATGAATAGCTGCCTGATCTGGCATCTTTTGATTGAGCTATTTCTAGAGCTAACCCTCTGCTTGTAAATACTGATGCTAATCTTGTTTCAGAAATGTTTCATCTTGGCAAGACATTAATAAACACCATACCAGAAAATGCCTGAAGTCCAGCCACGCAAAATGCATTTCTACAATAGATCAATCAACAGTGGAGGTAGGTGAAGACCAAAATGATGTTCAGATGCCTCTGTGGTTTTTCAGACACATTTTGATTCAGCCAAGACCTAGCTTGGCTTTCCCTTTGCACAAGAAATTTTCAGCTTGTGTTAATGCTCCCAGAAAACAAATGCTAGTTCACAGGTTGAAGAAAAGAAAATCTGATTTGGTGGTAAGAACAAGACCCCCGTTATAGCAGAGTCATCCAGCGGGAGAGCACAGGCAAAGCAAGGAGATACCTAGTTACACTCCTGGGCTACAAATAACAGGCATAGCCATTACAGACTATTCACTAATCACTTATAGAAAGGAGGTCTATTGTATAGGCCAAAAGTTATTTGTGATTGAAGATTTTAAGTCTCCTTAAAGTAGTCTGATTTTCAGGAACAATGGTCTTCAAGACAGTCTCATTCTTCCATTGCTTTTGAAAGCCATAATTTATGTATATATCACAGCCTATTAAATAACAACAAAATTACAGGAAGTCATCTCTTGCAATTAATTGTTATTTACTTGCATTGCTGTTGACAAAGATTGGCAGCCTGAGCTAAGCAGCTGGAGACAGGTTCCCTCTTTGTAGGAAGTTTTGCAAAATGTGTTCTACAAAAAAGACAAATTCAGCTCTTAATTTCCAATCTCAATGATGTATTATTGAGATTGGAAGGAGAGAGAGAATGATGTTACTTTTCCTTATTCAGTGCATAGTCATCAATGAACTTTCGCCACTTATCTGAGGTTCTTCTCATTTATGCCAGATGAAGAGTATTAATAGCAACAAGTGTCACTGGATGAAAGTGGTGAGTGGGTCTGCAGTACAGCCTGTTGTTGATAAGAGTCTGATCCCCTGTCAGCTGAAGAATGAGACTACAGCTGCCAAACAAAGTGCCTTTGTTCAATCTTGTTGCTGCAGCCATGTAGGGAAAGGTGCCAAGTATGATTCTGAAGTAGCCTTTTAATAGCAGATAGCTAAAATGAGAGGTTGCTCTGAGTGGGAACACAACACACACAGGGAGAGACAGTTTTGCTTGATGTGTGAGGGCTTACTGTTTATACAAGATGATGCACATGGCATTACATAATTGTAATTGGATGCTTTTTTGTCTCAGGAGACATCTGAATTGTAGCCTAATCATTTGTACGTGACATCCTGCAGCCCCTATTAACAAAACAAAACAACAACAACAAAACAAAACAAAAAAAAGTTTTGAACTGTGCAAAGATTAAAATCCCCAAATAGAATCTAGCGGGGATCATGTTCACCTTGATTTTCCATAGCTTTGCCTTAGATCCACATAACCAGAAGGATGCCTATGGCAATATACTTACAGGTAAATCATTAACAATGCAGACAGTAATGTTGTGATTCTGTTTCATTCCAATAAAAAGAGAAATGTGCTTTAGGATAAAAGTCAACAACTCATTACACAAGTCACCATCTAGTGGTACATAAGAACATGCACTATTGCTCTTTAAGCTTAGAAGTTAAATAAACCTGTGGTTTTAGGGACTTAAAATACCATATTTGGTGCTGCTCAAGATGAACTTATGGTATATATGTAAATATATATTTTGTACATATATGTTCTGTATTTTAGATGCATGTATTAATATATTAGTATAGAGGGATATTTTAAGCAAATTTGGTGCTACTCTATGCAAAATTTAGTTCAAAAAAAGTTTTACTTTATGTATTTAAAGTGATGGAGCACAACAGTTTTTAGGCTACACCTTTTTTTGCCTTTTACTCTTCTCTGCATGCACTTACATGTGTAGCCTTTCTTTATGTGTATCTGTAGCTACAATTCTATGCCTGTAACTGATGCTCCACAGCATACCATGGAAGGTGTTGGTATTTCTTGCTAGTGAGCTGAGTTGCAGAGGTCCTTGGTAGTTTACTAGCGCTACTCAGTAACTGCTGGAGGAAGTGACATCTGCCCCACTGCAGCTATCTGTTCAGAGGGAAAGCTATTAGGACTGACAGAGAAGCTCATTCTTGCTCATTATATTCCAAGCCCTTACAGATGAGGCAATTTTTCACTCTTCTCAGTTGTGATAAAAGCTGAAGACAAATACAGCATTATACTCTATTCAGCCTGTGTCTAAAAATGTTCTGAATTTATTTATCGCTGAAGAAAAGCTGTATGCAAGCCAGCATTTTTTCTTTCTCCCAGTCTACCTTTCCTATTTGCACTTAAAGCTAGCATCTTCTCTCAGAGCCAAATCTTTGAGACCTTATGTGACTTTTACCCAGTCTTACCTGCATTAGTCACCACATGAGATTTGTCCAACAAAGGACTAAATTAAAACTTCTCAGAGAGGATGTGCACTAGACCTTGATGAAAACAAAAAACACATGGCAAACAAGACATGACATCAGATTGCAAAGGTGGACTGATCACAAGCCATGATGTTTTGGCTCCTGGGCTTCCAAAATGCCAGAGGATACAAGGGGTAGAGCTGTAGGCAGCGAAATGAGACAGGCATGGTGAGAGGAAGACTGGTAATAAAAAAATAAATATTATTTTAATATTAATTAAAAATACTAATATTAATATTTTAATAAATAAAATAAACAACCATGATTAGTACTTGGCCACGTTTTTAGTACTTGGCCAGCATTTGTTGCTTGGATTCCTATGGAAAGAGCAGTATGACCTGTTACAGAGGCTGATACAAAGTGTTAAAAAAGGCTGACTTACCTTTTACACCACAAAGTTGTTAACAGCAAGATTTTGATTCCTTCATGCTACTCTATCATCTGATTTTGGGAGACATGTATTACGGAGATCTCTAAAGTCAAGGTATTGTTGTGGAAGATCTTTCACTGGTGAGCATTCCAGTGATTCAGACTTCATTAAAGGCATGAGCACAAAGGAATGCAATGAAACTATTTAATAAAACACCTGTCGAGCTTTGGGGATGAATCTTTGTAAAACCTAGTCTGTAAAGCAGGGACTTTTAAATGCTATCACCAGTTTTCAGCTCCTGCCTCCTTGTACGGAACCTGGAAGAAGGGGAAGAGAGAGTAGGATTTGCTTCGCTCAGTGGCAGGATACCATGTCAGCTTAGTCACAGGATCTGCCTGTGACATTTATTCTGCTTTAAATGCAAATAAAACATTTTACCTTAAATCCCTCCATTTAGCTAATGCATTTTATCCCACATTTATTTAAGTTTAAGAGCAGGCATACAGCCACTTACTGAAGGTCAGCTCAGAAGAGATAACTGCTTAGATCTTAGTTGTCTGCTTGAATCTTTAAAGTTTGCCTGTGTGGTTCTCCATGGAGTTTGGGAATAAAGTTGAAAGAATAGTGTCTCAGGCTCAGTTATGCTTCTGCCTCAGATTTCCTGAGAGCCCTGCTGCCAGTGGGAAAAATGCAGATTCATACTTCTCCAGATTATGTACTACCCTTAAAAATTTAATTCAATTCTCTCTTGAATGGATTTCCTGGCTTCCTGTATTATTTTCTTTTCAAAGGCATGCAAACTTACAAGTGGCCAAAGGCATCTGTTGCCTGACCTCTCCTTTCTACCTGTGCTCTTAAAATAATTCTTTTTGCAGATGGGGTCTAAAAGGCAGGATAGAATACACAGTGTTGGGGCTCTGTAGCATAAGCACAAAAGAATTAGAAACCAGAACACTCTGGAAGAAAAAGAAAGAAGAAAGTGGGTTTAGGAAACGCTGAGTCTCCACCATGATTCCTGGAAGAACACTGAGAAAGATGTAGCAAGAATAAACAGTTAAATCTACAGGTGCAAACTGGCATTGCTGAGGTAAATTCAGGGGCACTACACTGATTTGCACCATCAAGGACTGAGAACTGTTACTAGGGAGGAATGTGTAACAGCCTTGTGAGGCACAGATTTTACTTTCTGTGGAGAATATTGTTCCAGTCCCTCCCACAGTTTGTCAGTGACTGCTCCCTGGTGAGAACATGAAGAAATTGTCAGGTCTATTAACCTTAACAAATGTAAATATGAACCCAAAATGTGGAGAAAATGCTTGGATCTGAAACAAATTTCATTCTAACAGACTGCAGAGCTTAACAGTCACTTACACAGCCAATACAGCAATAGCAGCCACTGAGAAGGAAAATTGTTCACCTCATTCTTTTCAGGTTGTCCTTCCTGCCTCTTTCTTGGTTTGGTGGCACCTCATGTAAACAGTTGCACTGAATCAGGTTGGAGCCACTCGTGATTTGTCCCAAATAAATTTCCTTGTGAATGCAGGCCTTTCTTCTCCAGTTAAGACTGTTGCTAACAATTTTTCTATATATTTGCAAACAAATCTTACCCACCAATTCCCGCACAAAGCTGTTACTGGAAACAAGACATATGCTCAGTTCTTGTAACATCTGACCAGAACTAGGAGCTGTGCCCCGTTATTTCTGTTCCATGAAGAAATGGCATGAACCCATGTCTTCTGTCCCACAGAGAAAGAGGTTGTCTGATATAGGTTGTTCTTGAGCATGCGGAACTGTATAGTATTAGACTAACACCAATGCTGCAAGACTGTTTGGAGCATGACTTAGTTTGGGATGGAGTTCATGATGTTTACATTTCCCATGAACACTGTTGCAATCAAAACTGGTAATTAGAAAGACACTTAGACTGCATTTCCATGGCTGGACCCATACAGGAGAGCCTGAGGGATCCTACTGCACTGGGTTGGGATGCCAGGAGCTGTGTGAAATGACATCTTTCTTGTGAAAAAGCTTTTCCAATATTGCTTCCTGCAAGGACCATTACCCTGGAAGGGTTGGGATGGGGCTAGAGGGAGAATTGGACTGGGGAATTCTTTACTTGGCAGATCTTTTGCATTTCCTGCCAATGTACACAAACATGCCTGCACAAAATACCAGAAAAGCTCCCACTAATATTCAGTCTGTGCTTTGGAATTGGGAAGTACTTACAAAGCAACTCTGCAGCCCATCTGCAGCTTGAGGGAGGAACCAGTGTTTGGGTAATGCTCTCAGGTTCACTTCTCTGAGAAGAAAGACAGAAAGCTGCACTCTGCAATATTTAAGAAGTCAGAGGTTGGGTTCTGCTTGGTGTTCCCATGACAAAGTTGTGTACCAAATAGGAGGACTGTCTGGCTCAGGCCCATGGGCTGTAGAAGGTATTACAGCCCAGGGCTGTCCACATTGTATCTCCACCTGTGCCCCTGCTACCCTCCTCCACATCAGCACAGCACACAGCAGCTTCTGTGCCTCAGCAGCTTCAGTGTCAACCTGATGTCCTGTGTTAAAGTGCTGGGGAGAGGGAACTGAGTTAATCTGAAGGACTGGGTACTTGTGCCGCTGTGGTGTGCCCACCTGTCAGCTCTGTTAGAGTGGTAATGCCCTCCAGCCAAGGGTATGCAGAGTGGAATCAGCCCACCAAAGTTTGTCTGTCAAAGCCCCGAAGTGCGGGGGCTGTGGCTGAGAAATGGGAGTCCAAACCTGGAGACAGGAGATGCTGAAAGCACAGTAGGGGAGAGAGACTCAAATTTTATCTTTCCCTTGGTCTGATCATCAGTTACCTGTGGGGATGGGTTGCAGCCTCCAAGATCTCACTGATGGCTCAGGCATCAGTACTGTGCATTCAGGCACTGGCAAGAGCACTGCTTTCTCATACTGCAGGGCAGTAAGAAAAGACAGGATTCCCTTTGCTTAACAAACAAGAGTACTAAGACAGTTGCCCAGATATCAGACTTTGAACTTCTGAGTAATAAAAAACCTTAAAGATAATTCAGAAACATTAGGAGAGTTGCCTTTATATGAAAGAATATTTATGAATATTTTCTGTACTATAGTGACACCAATCTGCCCAATGGGACAAAAGAAAAAAATACAATTAGATTCAACAGCATAACTTTAAAGTATACATTAGGGTTCTCTAGCTCCATTTGCATTTGTGTCCAAAAACCAAAATATTTGGATCCAAACTTCCTGTTCTTTTCTTGCATTGAGAAGAAGGTACTTAAACTTCAGTGGAGATTTGCTTTCATTTTTGAGTTTTCTTCTGTTTTTCATTTTCTAGGTCAGAAGTAGAATGGATAGCCCTTCATTTTATTTAGCATGAAATTAATTACAAGGAAGTGGGACCTCTAAGAATCAAAGGTCTTCAGCCTGCATGTTCATGTAACTGTAAAATGTACTGCCAGGCAGAATGCTTCTCCAATTTTGCTACAGATTTGTAGCAATAAAAAAGTGGACTCTGAGGAGAAGTGAGCCATGAGCTGTGTGATTTGAACAGCTACATTAACACACACACAAAAAAAGGCGCAAATATTCAAGACAGTTCTCTATTAATAGAAAAATAATACAGCACCCGGAAATGCATAAAAAGGTAGTAAATGAAAGATAAGATGACATACTTGATAAAAGCAAATCTAGACTGTCTTTCATTTAAGAACTAGTAAAGGCTCCCAGTAGTTGCAACTAAAGCAGGGGAAGGGAGGCAGGAACAAATGAGTAGGCAAAGGAAGGAAGGAGGGACCATACACATTGCAACTTACTTGGCTAAAATACAGTGCTGGTATGAATGAGAACTGATACCAAAATGACAATTTACAATACAGAGATACAGAGAACATTCCATCAGTGTTTGGTAGAAGGGAAAACTAGTGCCTGAGTTGTTCAGAAAGCACTGACAGTCTGTTCATAATACTCTCATCTGTCACACCACTCTCTGTTGTAATTACACTCCCCTTGATGGGAAATGAGAAGATTATGTACATCCCCGGGGAAGGATGTACTCATACGAATCTGCAGGCAACATTCAAAGAACAATCCACTCAGAACTTACCTAATTCAAGAAGTAATAGAGCATACAGTGCCAGTGAGCCACATTCCATACATAATAAAGCTAAACAAAAAGGAGAGACATGCTCAACACTGAGCAGACCTTTGATAGCAAAGTAAAGGAAAAGATCTATAAACTGGAGGAAAATACCTGACTAATACCTATATAACTCCTTCTGGGTTGCATGCAGGTAAGCAAGGCTGGATCTTAAGGACATAACAGAATAAAACATCTGAAAAAGAAGTATTGCTTGTTGAATCTCTAACAGGAAGAGAAAAAGAAAAACAAAACAAATCAAAACAACAAAACAACCATATGTCTCTAACTTCCTCTTGAAAAGCACCTATCAGAAAACGCCTATCCACCACAGAGAAAAAAAAATTAACAGTCAAATCTATACCCTCAGATTCACATATTTGTGAATATTTCCTGCTATTCACTCTGCTTTGAGGCAGCTGAAAAGCTATAGTACTTTCAGTTTAAACTTGGTCCTCAATGATTATATTCTAGACTGTACAAGGCTGTAGCTCAGCCTTGGAAAAAAAGATATGGAAAATCAATAGGATTGTATGCTAATGATGAATCTGTAACAGCTCAGAGTAGTTTGTGCTCTTCCATTGATAACATCAGTGTAATGGCAGTGCCCAGGAAATTACAAAGATCTGAACCTTTGCAAGATAATGATCACACTGACTTCTGTTTAAAAATTAAAAAAATTAAAAAAGAAATTAAAATAAAAAAAAAGGAAAAAATTAAAGGATTAATGGCACTTGATTTTAGCAATACAAGCAAAACAGCACATTGCAGAAGCTCTATGTAAAAAGAAAAAAAGTTAGGGGGAATGACATTGGAAACAAATATTACTTCTGGACTAAAACCTTTGTATAGAATTTAAGGGGGTTGTGAATCACTTCTCCAACTTCCCCCATATATCCTGTAATGACAGTTGCAAAAAGCTTAGAGGTGCAGCTACATGATGTTCACTTTTTACTTTTTCAAGAAGACAACCAGACAGTACCACCTTTGCTGTTCCACCTCTGATGCCTGTCTATGAGAGCATAAAAAACCCCACACGCCAGAACTGCCAACACAGCTTTCCAAACCACACAGGAGAGCTATGTGGGTGCAAGGGCAAGGTTGGTAATTGGTATTTTCCCCTGCATGAAGGTGATGTGGCCAACTCCGCAAGGTGTGGTTAAGTCATGAGTTAAGACCTTGAAATGAGGCATGTTTTGTTCCCAGGGGTAAAGCACCAAGACTTATCC
The DNA here is from genome assembly GCF_022539395.1 of Myiozetetes cayanensis. Taxonomy (NCBI): domain Eukaryota; kingdom Metazoa; phylum Chordata; class Aves; order Passeriformes; family Tyrannidae; genus Myiozetetes; species Myiozetetes cayanensis. The sequence continues at coordinate 111,660,943 of NW_026086604.1, read as the reverse complement.
TATGCCCCAGGTAAACATTTAGTGTGCTTGTCAGATCCTTACGCCTTGAAAACTTAGGGACTTGGCCAGCAATGGATATACACAGATAGGCACCTGCCACAGGTGCCCTCACTACTGTAGTTGCACAAGTACCAGTCCAACTTTTTACAGCATTGTTTTCAATTTTCACTCAGATTCCGATCATCCCATGTGGAAAGCGTTCCTTATAATTAAAGAGTACTCCCGCTGTTTTCATGTTGCAGCTTTGTGGATTTGATGTTGTTTATGCATATTGCATCTGAATTAATGCACACTTAAACTAACAGGGGGATCTCTTGTGTAAAGCATCATAGAGAAGCTCGTACATCCTCTTCTCACCCTTGGACTATAGTCTATCTATATCCCACAGCCTATTTGTTTTAAATATACCTGCTCAGGAGCTTTACTTCTCTCAGGCTTCCATTTGAACAGTGGCTTTTACTGTTCCTCTTCCCTCCTTTAGCTTGCAAAAGAAAGCTGTGGCATCATTTGTATTTTGTGTTCTGCCTGTGAGATCTGTGGCAGCGTACCATGTTTAGAGAGTTTGAAGCCAGAGGGGATCTTCAGCTCATCAGCTACTGCCCTTCAAACTATCGTCTGATTAACTTGTCATTGGCAAAAAAGACACACCTTCAGAGAACATGTCTGCTTTGGAAGTCATTGAAAGATGAAGAATCTATCACTTCACCAGATAGTTTGTTTCAATCACTCCTACCACAACAACCTGTATCTTGTTTTTAGTTTGAATTTGCTGTTCTTTAGCTTCATGTTCATGGTTCTTTCTGTGCCCTTGCTTGCTGGATTAGATAGATGATTCATTCACAGTATTTTCTCCCTAGTATATGAGTATTCTGTAACCAAGGAGGTTTTTTTCCTTATAGATTCATTCTGTGGTGCTCAGCACTAAATGCGTGATCAACCTTTATACTACTCCTTGGAGAGAAACAAGTTACATCACTTCTTTTATTTATACCATTAAATATGTTTAGTACCAAAAAAAAAGAAAAAAAATCAATAAATTGCTCACTGGTTAACTACCTTTCTTGACTGCTTTTTAGAGTTTCACTGACACTGTTACAGTGTGCTGGTACCTGGCACAATACGCCATTAGTTAATACAATGGCTAACTACTAACAGACATTAACATTGAATAATGTCAAAATACTCATAATTCCAGCTACCATCAAAGAGAAGCCTGGACTGCTGTTACCCACACTGGTACAGATACCTTCTGTACCTTAAACTGGTACAGTTTAAATAGATGGTGCCATGCTGCAGGGCACTTCCATTGCTTACACTGAGTGATATGCTCACTGTGATGGCTTAGTCTAAAAAATACATTGCCTAAAGCACAACTCTGCACTTTTGGCAATGAAGCATTTCAGAGCTAGCAAATGGGTGGAAACATGCTTTCCCTGAAACCACCTATGTGACCCTCTCAGATTTCCCTGTGAAATCTAAAAAAAACTGAAACAGATCTTCAAAGTCATTTTCATTTACCTGTTAAAAGTCCAAAGATGTAGCAATCTGCATGGTCCAGCCAAAGCTGAGGGTGCTGGGAATGCCAGCTGTTTTCTCCATCACCAGACCTCCAGGGACACCGATCTATGCTAAATCTTTTCTCTCAAAACAGCCCTCAGCCTTGCTGGGTGCCTGCAGGTAGGTCTTGCTCTCTGGAGGGCAAGGTTGTCCTTCCCCCAGAGAACGTATTTGTGGATTTTTTTCAACCAGTTTCATTCCACTGACCCTGCTTACAGGGCAGGTCACTACCCACAGTTACATCAGGAAAATGGAGAGGGCAAAGAACTGAAAATGTGAACGTGGGAACTGGTGGGAGTGCCTTTGAAAAAATAGTAAAAATTTATGTTAGGCAACACTCGGGTGTCTACACAAAGTGCTTAGGTTTATCAGCTGTACCATGAGTCACTTTAACATCTGAAGAGCTTAAATTCACTACAAGTTCAATCTAGTTAATTCTATGAAAAACACTGTGCTTCACAGCATATCATCTAGTTTTCTTCAAATGTACATTTGATGCCTTCATGATAAAATTCATTGCCATAAAATTCAGGGTTTTTCACTTGAAATGGTATTTATAATTTTTAATTATTTCCAATCAATCCATTAAAATCTTTTTGTGTGCAACTAAAACTAACCTATTTGTTGTCTTAAGAGAAATGATACTCAACATTTTTTTGTAAAATGTAAAATGTCCAAGTTTGTTCACAAAAGGCAAATATTCTTTCTAGTCCTGCATTTGATGTTGGATTGTAAAAAATGAACTTCAGAGCTATGAAAGAACTATGAGGGGAACGCAGAATATTATTCTATTCCAGAATACAGGTTTTAGTATGAGGCACTGAGGTGATCACAAGTTGTTCTGTTTGCTAGCAATTTGCACCCAGATTTTAATTTGGTCCTTCAGAAATGTTTAGTATTTCCTTAGTATTTTAGGAAAAAAATTTCTGTATTTTTATGAACTACAGCATTACAGGCTTTCATTATTCTAATTTTAAGACATAAAAGCCGTCGTTATGAAAGAGGAGTAAAGAATGAAGTACCAGTTATTCAAAATGTCTTTTCCTCATCCTTGTCTTAGCCAAATAAGTAAATTAAGTCTAAAATACAACAACTTCTAATATAAGATAAACATTTTCAGACTCTTTAATTTGGGTTTTGGAGATAGCCACCTCGCAGGGAAATTCGTCAACATCTCTGTGTACTCAAGGATGACAAAATGAAAACTTCCATGTAATTATAAAACACATTTAGCAAAAATGGAAAAAATAATTTAAATTTTCATTGTATACATTCAAGGCCATATAATGAGCCATATATAGCTTCCCATTTTGTATTATGCACTATGTGGACTAGTGGATTATTTGGAATAATATGTATTTTCAAACTATATTAATATGTAGGTAGTTTTATCTCACTACATTAGTATTTGCAAATATTAGTCTGTTGCAAGTAGTAATTTTTTCAACACTTTTTTCAAATTTTTCCATTTTTTGCACTAGTTTCTAGCTAAATATTTTTTATATCTTCCAATACTCCTGATGCAATTTCATGCTGCCTTCGAAATAAGCAACAAAATAGACAGCAACTAATGGGCTATACATCTGCTCATACAGTTAGGAACAACTATTGGAACATTTTAGTATCTCTATGTATTGGGATATCAGTGGCCTTTTCAATTAAGAGAAAAAAACTTTTTCACTTACCAATAACAGTCTCGTTTTAAGTGGACCTTGGAAAAAAATTATTCACATGGCTATCACAATGAAGTGACCTGACATTCTGCACTTCATTACTTCTGAAGGCACTTCATCACTTTCTGCACTCCTATATTTTTTAGCAATAAAAAAGTTGTTCTTTTAAACTATGCTACACTTATGCTTATTATGGACTCCACTTTCATGCTCCCTTACTTCTAATAGTCTGTTGTGAATAACATGTTCTTTGCATAAACTGCATATAGCCTTATAACAATTATTGCTGTCTTTACTGATCCTGCAAAATTATTTTTCCATTCATTAGGGAAATTGCAAAGCTCTTTCTGCTTAGGGAGTGTATTGTGATTTACTAAAGAAATTACTACTGCCATCACTGCCAAAATTAAAATCTCTATAAGGATGTAGCTCAACCAATGAAAAATGCTATGGTATTTAAACTCAGACTTAATATGTCTGGTCTGTACCAAGACAGACATTAGATATTATACAAACATTATTTAGTTATAATAAATATATGTGATAAAATACTCTTTATTGTCTGAGAGCTTGAATACACAGGCTAATCCTAACTATAATTCCTCAAGGTAAATTTCAACTGTACTGAAAATACACCTCATACTTTCATTTTTTGTTAGAGCTAAAATTATCTTCATAGAAAATGAAAAAAGAAATAAAGGATTATGCAGTTTAAAAAGCTTTACACACAATGTAAAAATGTTATTTTGATGGAGGTCACAGATCAGAGCTATCTAGGTAGAAGTGAAGTTTCATCAAAAGAAGGTTTGACTCAGTAGTTCAGAAGTTCCTCTGAGTCAGAGTCCTCTGCGACCCCTGGAGGAGAGTTTGCAGTGAAGTTTGTAATGAGCCCTGCTATGATACCTGCCTGGAAAGTTCCAAGATCTGTGTGCAGAATCAATGTTTCACTGCCCTCTTATAGTAGGTACTAAAACTCAGCAATAAAATACCCTTAAATATCTTTGTGTCTAGTATTTCCTTTTTACATTGTTATTAACTACACTTCAAAAAATGTCTCTTTTTCCTCTTGTGAATTGATCCTCATCTGGATTACAAGTAGAAGAAACAGTGCCACACCTGTGATTTTACTTCTAGGCAGTCTTGGGAAAAAATAAAAAAACAAAACAAAAACAAAAAACAAAACAAAACCAAAACAAAACAACAGCAACAAACACAAAAAAACCCAAAAAACAACAACAAAAACCAACAACAAAAAAAACCCAACCAACCAAACAAACAAAAAACCACCACCACCAAACAAAAAGTCATGTCTTTGTTTTATAAGCTTTGTTAATAGGTTTTGTTAAAAGACCTGATTCTTTTCAGGCTGAATCCTACAATCCAAAAAAGGCTTTATTGATGAGTAAATTCCTTAGTGCAGTTCTGTAGAGGTTTGATAGACTGGGATTAAGGCTTCTGCTTATACCTGTAACAGCAGACTAAAATGGAAGACAGTCTTTTAATCCAAGGGAAGAGCCTTGGGAACACCACCTGGCACTACATTTATCTCTTTTGTTCAGGATTTCCCTTTTCTCATCTTTCTTAGCTCCTTACTCCAATAACAAGGAGGCATTGATAAGAGAACCCTTTCTCAAATATAGCTCTAATTATTACCTCACTCTCTGGAATTGCACTCTGAAGTATCACATGCAAAATACCTCTTTTGCTTCCCTGGGGATATCCTGAATTCATTGCCTAGGTATGTTCTTGAATTAGTATGCTTTTTTTCTGCTTAAAATGGTCTTCCTGGAGGTCAGAACCATTCAAAGATAATTTCAAGATACAACATTCCCATAACATTTCATAAAGCATGTATCATAAATCACATTCATCACATGCCTACCTTTACCCAGTGCACAATCCTTTGTTCTCCCTGGCACTCTCTGGAGACATTGTGCATTAGAAATGCAGATGACCAAGCACTTTGTCAAAACTACCTTTCCTCTCTCTTTTACCTTTTTAAGAAGTTCACAACATCATGGAGATGGTTATGACATCTTGACACTGTAAAATGAGGATTTTTTTTTCCACGTAGGAAACATGACTTTCTGTGGGACTTGGTGAATTGTCTGTTACTCTGTTTTCATTGCTTTTTATTTCTTTTTGAAGAGTAAATGTTTTTCTACCACACATAAGGAATTTATATTGGATTTTTTTTTCTTCTCAAAGCTGAGATATGCTTCCCTCAAGAGGATTTCCTTTGAGTAATTGCCTAACTAGTGGTCACTGAGCTGTAATTACTCCAGATGAAACCAATTGTCATCATTCCTTACAGTGAAAACTGCACACACACTCCAAAAAGCATTCCCATTAGTCATATCTTCAGCACAACCTGCACATTTTTCCTGCTGAAAACAGATATTGATCAGAGACAGTGCTGAGATGATATGATGTATAACTGATTGTACATTTCTGTACAGTATTGGATTAGACTAATGCACCCCGGTTTTCAATCTAATTACCTCTGCTCAGCTGATGGAAAGAGTTGTACCCTGTGCAATTGCCTTGGCAATTGCCAATATCACTTTATAATAATCTACTTAAAATGAAAGAGTCCTGGTGAAACAGGAACTGAGAAACAGAGTTTCTTCCAGAACTTTTCTAATGTTGTTTGTACTTTTAAAGGAACACAAGGTTTTTCTAAATTGGTAAATAAATATTTGAATCCTACTCATGAAAAATCACAGAAGAAATCAGCCAGCATTTCCATGATCTTTGAAAGAGTGTTTGTATCACACTGGCTATCTATCATTGTTCCATAAATGCACTCTGGTATGATTTGGTCTTGGCAATGTGTGATGATAAATACTTGAATTGTGCAGCTGGCCCTGGAACTAAACGCAAGATTTCCCCCTGTGTAAGATTAGCTAATACATCCCTTTTTACTCCTTGAACAATACCTGTTTGATAAGGAACATAGTTACAGTCACCTAAAGCTGGGCAGGAAAACCAGGCAGTAAATATTTCATTAATATCCAGCTGGACAAAGAGGGGAACAAAAGCTCACAAAATGAGCAGGAGACAGAAAGTACAGATAGTCTTTGGTCATGAGGAGGTCAATTTTCAAGAAGTAAAGAACTGCCAAAACTCCACAGAATATTTTTTTTTTTATGTTTTCTGTTATCCACTACTTCTCATGGACGTCTAACTTTTGTCACTTTGCTCTCCTAGTTCTTGGCAAAAAGACAATAATACATCCTGAAGGATGTGAAAACAGGCTCACTTTAGAGTCTTTTGGGTCTGTGAATGACCAGGATATAAAAAAGTGCTCAGATTCAGTGAGGCAATTGCCAAGAAGCTAATATCAATACACAAAACAGAAAAAATAGGCACAATTCCCCTGCTCAGACTCCTTTTTTGTGAGAGACCTCATTACAAAATCTCTGTGATACTGAATTGACTGTAAAATAGATGAGGTTATTTTTGTCCTTGAGAAAATGGACAAAATAAGCAAATTGTCAGGATTAAGGTGTCGTTCACCCAATAGCTCTGAAAGAACTCCACAATAAAGTAGTCTGTTTACTAATAGTGTTGGATAACATCCTTAAAGCTGCACACATCTGAGCACCTGAAGACATCCTATATGACATTAAATGAAGAAAAAAAACAGTTTCATGGAAAACCATGGAAGTGCAAATATGAAATTCTAATACATGTTCTTGTCTTCAACAGCATGCTAATATCATAAAGACCGGACACCTGGATAAAATTATCCATTAGGGAAGAGTACTCATCAGTTTTTTTAAGGAGGATGCCTTCTCTTGCAGGCTCAGTGTAGTTATTTGAAGAAGTCAGCAAGGAGTTGAATAGGGGTGAACTGGCTGGTGGGGTCCATCTGTACTTTGAAAGCGCCTTCAGCAAATTTCTTCTCACCAAGTTTCCTTAGCACTTCTGAAAAAAACATTAAAAAATAAGAGAGGAGGAGTGAACAACCACGACAGTGGGCAGAAATCAGTGAAGGTCTACAGTGATGTGTGCAGGAGCCTGTTCTGGTTAGAATAGTGATAAATGAACTGTCTGTGAAGAACTCCACAACTTACAAGACTGAGTGCCTGGGTAGATCACAAAAGTTGAGAGCTTTCAATACAGATAAACATAAAGGGATGAGCACTGGACAAAAGTACTTCTAATGTCTTAAATTATAGGCTCTGAGCCCAACACTAATAGTCAGAAGTGAGATCGTTCCATGCATACATCAGTGTATTGCTCAGTAGCAGTCAGGGGGAAATATAAACTAAAATAATATAAAGGGAATTAGTAAGAAAAATAAAGCACAATAGACAATGTAACTGTACCACTGTATGGATCCATGGTTCACCTACACTTTAAAAAATATGCAATTTTAATCTCCTGAAAATTTATACTAGAATTAGAAAAGATCCAAAGAAAAGTAAGAAGGATTATCTGAAATAGCAAACATCTTCATATAAGAAGCAACTGAGGCAGGCTATGACTCCTGAGTTCAGAAAAATTATCCCAAAAAATGATGATTGGCACAACAATGGTAACAGGAAGTAACTACAACAGTGTTTTCTACTTCAAGAACTGCTGATCTTCAAATGATCTGGTGGGAGCCAGATTCAGAACAAATAATAAAGGAAACGGATCTTTGTGCGAATTGAAATACTTGCCAAAGGATGCCGTGGAATTCTGGAGCATTTATGTGATCTTCTTTTGTTCAGCAAGTACCTAGCAAGTGAGAATGTGAACTGGGATCAGGACAATCATATGGATCCATATGTCCAGACCCACTTTTTGATGATTAGGATTTGGTGGGTTGATTAGGACCTGGCAAAAGGAAACAGAAAGCAATCACAACATGACTACCAAGAAAGAAATAATGCTGCAGACAAATTATGTACAGTATATTATTTTTATTTAATGTCCTGAGTGTTTTCTGCAGAGGCAGGAGTCCTATTGTCACACCTGGCTCTCAGAGGCACTAAGACAATCAGTAAGAGAGGGTTGTGTGTCAGGGCAGGAACCTGTTGGCTGGAAGCTTATGATGTGTTCCAGGTGTTTTTAAGGGGTGGAGTAAGAAGTTCAGGGCCGTGGAGAACTGGTACAACAGATGGCCCTGCTGTGCACTGTAAATCAGGGAAAACAGCTTGCAATTAATGAGAACTGTTGCAGGGCTTGTCAATATACTCTGTTTTACTGATTATCAGAAAGGTCCAAAACCCCTGGGTCAGATTCCTAGTGGATGTAAATCCCAGTCAATTAAAGTCACAGTTTTAAAGTTTCAGAATCAGGTAAAAAAATACATCCTATGAAAAAAGGAAAAGCAATCACCAAGTCTGGTCAAAAAGGACGATTCCCCCCTCTACATCTCCTGACTACCATGTCTGACTGCTCCATCTTCACAGCCAGAAAAGCCCCATCCAGTGAAACAGTCATTGGCTACATATTAATCTGCTCTACTGTCTTGCACCCACCATTTTCACCAAAAAAGACCCATAAATCTTTTACCTTTATGTCATCACATTAAAGAAGAGGGGCCTCATCTAAAACCACTTATAGTCAGTGCAGACTGTCATTGACTTCACCTGACATTGGAACAGACTCTGAGAATGTAAATCTACAGCCCGCTAGCAAACTAAATAAAGATCTGGGTTCAATTCAAGTTAGACATAGATAAATTTAATAGTACTGACATCAGTGAAGTTATACAGGTCTGCAAGCAGACCAGCCTTCATTCTGATTGTTACTGTTCAGTTGACTCCAGTAATTCCCTGCATGAGGTAACACATCAAAATGGCATTTGATAATGATTTTCACTATCAGTGGAGGCACAAAGCAGAAGATTAAATAGAAATCAAAGTTTCCAAGGGCTACTAATAATATTTTACAAATGGGAAGGATACTTTGCACTGTTTGTGCTGTGCACAGGGTTTCAAAAAATCGAAGCCACCAATTCTTTCAAGACAGCATGAAATCAAGCCATATCTAGAAAATGGTGCATTTATTAGGATTTCAAGAAAAATTGTTCCTGCTGTTATCTCTGGGATAAAACTGACTGTGCGAGAATGACATAAAAATATTCTTGCTTCCAGTGTTTGATTGGCATAATCTGTCCGCAGAACCTACAGAATATGATATTGTGTTGCAGGAATGTGGCCTCAGTCTTTTTTAGAAGGAAATATTTGGAACATCTCGAAATATGTCATTGTCATATATGTGTCTGTGTGTATGGTAGAAAATAAATTCTGCTACTGGTTTCCTGAGCTATATCTTCTTGCACATAGAAGTACTAATTTCAGTCTTCATCATAGTGTAGAGACATAGCTTTTTGTGGGATCTGGACTGGAGGAGACAAGGAAAAGTAAAACAGAAAGGAAAAGAAAATTTTTATAACTATTTATATCATCTGAATAATTGTTCTGAAGGAAAAAAAAACAGGACCTGCTGACAAGTTTCTATTCTAATCTTTTCCATTGCTATAGAACAAGTACCAAAAATTCGTACAATTTGCCAATGAATTTTGGTTGGGTTTTTCATTGGGTTTTTTGACTGACATTTTTTTACCAAGTATCTCTTAAAGAAAATCCACTAGTGTTGTTTTTCACAATGATTACATTAAAAAAGCCATATTGGTGGGAAAGAAAACAACCCACAAGAAAAACATGTGGAACTGATCAGTTCTTGCCCAGCTCCTTCATTCCTAAGCACACAATGATTACCTTGAATGAGTTCTTAGAAGAATGCAGGACCCACAACATCCCATCCACTCCCGTTGTCTTATGCAAAGTAGGACCAGAAGCACAATCTGGGATGCAGAAAGAAACCCACTTAAACTCTGGTGGTCCACACAATTTCCAATACAAAATTTCCAATAGTCCATCCATTTCCAGTCAGTGGAAGCTTGTAGGGCTACACTGCACACACATCTATGGACAAACAGTGGGGTATTTTGCATAAACATTTTCAGTCATGTGGGGAATCAAACCTCTCTAACAGGATGGTCAGTTACTCTCTGGATGTGAATCTCCATTGCAAGCATTCCTGCAAGAGTGGTTTCTACAGGATCAAGATTGGATACCACAATCTGTTCTGATTATTTCTTACAGTCCAGCTGGTCTGTGGTCCCACATGGTAAATACAGTACATTAGTGATCTATTCCTATTTATTATCTTAAAACTGTGCATAAAACATCTTCTAACTTTCATACTACATACAGTGTCCTAACTATGACCATAGAATTAGAGCATAATTCAGATTGGAAGGGACCTATGAAAGTCATCTAATCCAATCTCCTGCTGCACCCCCTTAATTAGCTCAGGCTGCTTAGGTAGTTGTCTAGTTACATCTTGAACATTTCCAAAGACACTTCTGCATCTGCATTCTGCAGACTATTTAAGTTTATCCATGTGCAGTTTGGCCAGTTCCCTCACCTGCTGCAAGAACTAAGGTTATAACTGAGACTGCCCAGGATTCCTCCCCCCAGGAAGTTCACCAACATTAAAGTGCCTATCACCTGGTCTAGGCACAACAGGAAATTATCTGAAATACCCACCTAGGTAGCTGTAATAATCAGTCAGTTGCTTTGCTGAGAAACAAGTAAGCCATCAATCCATCACCTTGTCTCAAGTCAGTTCATTGCCTCATCCACACAGAGATCATCTGAAGACTTCCTGGATCAGCCAGGGAGCTGAAGGCAAAATGCATTGTCTATGTGCACAGATACAGCGCTGGTACTCTTCTACATCACAAACCTGAACTTAATCATTTTATCATGGTTATAGTTTAAATTAAAGGTTGTCAAAAGTGTTTCGTTCTTGGGTCTAACCAGGCCTGCCACTTCACTGAATGTAATACTAGCACACACATAATTATGGGGCAAGAGAAATTTTTCCCACTTCAGCACTTCCATGCATTCAACCATGTGATACTGTCACATTTATAAAGCGTAATGCTATTTATATGTTCAAGTAGCTGTCATAGCAGCCTCAGCGTCAAATAGCTGCTCTGCTGGTGCGAGCAGATAGTTGCTAATGGGAAACGTTACAGAGCTCTTGTGGACAAACCCCGTGCTAAGCAATATTGCTGCTTACTGTAGGAGTAAATTTAGAACAAATTTACATCTCTAAAAACTGCCCCCTAGATAAATGGGTGTCTTTAGCCCAGGGTGGTGCACCCAGGGAATTATCTGGCTACATGCGCTTTAACAATTCATTTTCAAGAAACCATTACGAATGTAAATCTACAGCCCGCTAGCAAACTAAATACAGAATCTGGGTTTCAATTCCAAGTTAGACATAGATAAAATTTAATAGTACTGACATCAGTAAAGTTATATACAGGTCTGCAAAGCAGACCAGCCTTCATTCTGATTGTTACTGTTCAGTTGACTCCAGTAATTCCTGCATGAGGTAACACATCAAAATGGCATTTGATAATGATTTCACTATCAGTGGAGGCTACAAAGCAGAAGATTAAATAGAAATCTTTTTAGGGCTACTAATAATATTTTACAAATGGGAAGGATACTTTGCACTGTTTGTGCTGTGCACAGGGTTTCAAATAAACCTGTTCTTTCAAGACAAGCATAGAAATCAAGCCATATCTAGAAAATGGTGCATTTATTAGGATTTCAAAATTGTTCCTGCTGTTATCTCTGGGATAAAACTGACTGTGCGAGAATGACATAAAAAATATTCTTGCTTCCAGTGTTTGATTGGCACCAATCTGTCCATAGAACCTACAGAATATGATGTTGTGTTTGCAGGAATGTGGCCTCAGTCTTTTTAGAAGGAAATATTTGGAACATCTCGAAATATGTCATTGTCATATATGTGTCTGTGTGTATGGTAGAAAATAAATTCTGCTACTGGTTTCCTGGAGCTATATCTTCTTGCACATAGAAGTACTAATTTCAGTCTTCATCATAGTGTAGAGACATAGCTTTTGTGGTATCTGGACTGGAGGAGACAAGGAAAAGTAAAACAGAAAGGAAAGAAAATTTTATAACTATTTATATCATCTGAATAATTGTTCTGAAGGAAAAAAAAACAGGACCTGCTGACAAGTTTCTATTCTAATCTTTTCCATTGCTATAGAACAAGTACCAAAAATTCGCACAATTTGCCAATGAATTTTGGTTGGGTTTTTCATTGGGTTTTTTGACTGACATTTTTTTACCAAGTATCTCTTAAAGAAAATCCACTAGTGTTGTTTTTCACAATGATTACATTAAAAAAGCCATATTGGTGGGAAAGAAAACAACCCACAAGAAAAACATGTGGAACTGATCAGTTCTTGCCCAGCTCCTTCATTCCTAAGCACACAATGATTACCTTGAATGAGTTCTTAGAAGAATGCAGGACCCACAACATCCCATCCACTCCCGTTGTCTTATGCAAAGTAGGACCAGAAGCACAATCTGGGATGCAGAAAGAAACCCACTTAAACTCTGGTGGTCCACACAATTTCCAATACAAAATTTCCAATAGTCCATCCATTTCCAGTCAGTGGAAGCTTGTAGGGCTACACTGCACACACATCTATGGACAAACAGTGGGGTATTTTGCATAAACATTTTCAGTCATGTGGGGAATCAAACCTCTCTAACAGGATGGTCAGTTACTCTCTGGATGTGAATCTCCATTGCAAGCATTCCTGCAAGAGTGGTTTCTACAGGATCAAGATTGGATACCACAATCTGTTCTGATTATTTCTTACAGTCCAGCTGGTCTGTGGTCCCACATGGTTGTCGCGGTCGAGGCGGGGAGGCGACATGGGTTTCAGGATACCAGCAGCTTTTTTATTGCAACAGTACAGCTACCTTTATACAGTTCTGGGGTGACACATGTATACACAGCATTGGTTTACCATATCATAACAACTCATGATTGGACATACATCCACATGTCCAAACACCATAGGTTGACATTCCTCACAGGAAACCCACTGTGTCACAGTCCCCACTGTCCGTGGTTAACCCTCTGCCAGGTGTAAGAAGTTCCATCTTCAGTATCTCGACAGTTTACTAGGAAGGCCCAGAACCAATGGGCTCCCCACAATTCCCCTCTTTTTGTGTTATAGAAAATTGCCCAGCATCAAGCTAATGCAGGGCCCTTGCACTTTAGCGACATTGGCAATATCAATGATACAATGCAAGTACGTCTATGAGCAAGAGGTATGCTAGTCCTTCTAAGTCAGTCCACAAGAATGGTACTCCTTCTTCTCAGTGCTGAATGTCCATAAATGAGTTGTCCATGTAGCAAGTACATCGCGTGTACAACAGAGCAGAGTAGAAACTGGGCCCCTATTGTAGAGACGAGAATACTTAATATCATAAAGCTAACAGCTGAACAAGACGGTTATCCTTCCCCCTTTTTTTTTTACCCATTTTTGGGGTTTTCTCTTTTCTCTTTTTTCTACCTTTTCTACTAATTTTATTCTTTTTAGTTTGGCTTACCCACAAGTCTTTCAGTGCTTCAAAAAGCAGGTGTCAGGAGGTGTAATAATTCATGAGCTCCTAAGCAACTTTAGAAGTCACTGGTATCCGTGATCTCTGCTCCCAGGTAGCATTGTTGCAGGAGCAGGGCATCTAACTGATTCCATGTCTCTCTCTTTACTTAGTGGCTGCCACTCGGGACGACAGAGTCATCCTCTTTAGTTCTTTATGGAACCTATTATACTCCAGTGGTTCGCCTATGTTCTAGAACAAGGTGTCTCTCAAAAGATCTGGGCCGGCCCCCTGCGACTTTTTGTCGCTTTTAAAACTACACCGGAGTTCCCGCCTCCAACAGCTCTCTCGGAGCTGTCTCTCTCACGTCCTTGTTCAGGACGTGAAAACCTTCTAGATTGCTTCAGGAGGTACTAATGTAAGTTACAAGCAGAGTAATAATAAAGCGAAGACGAACAGTAGCTGGAATGTTGCTTTAGCAGCCGACTGCTGATAAAAGGCAGTTGCCGGGATACCGAGATTTCGCAAGAGTCCGAGCCAAGCGGGGAGTGCGGCAAACAGGAATTTGTCTGCCCCACAGCTGCGAGTAACTAGAAGAGCAGGGTCGCTCGGAACAAACGGCACTGCTGAGTCAGGGCACGTTCGGGGTGCGGTCTCAGCTGTTCCACGCACAGTCAGGGATGTCGGTGATAGCGGAGGACGCGACCCGGGCACGGAGCAGGCTGAGGCCCTGCACGGAGCTGGGATGTCAGGAGCGGGGGCTGCGCAGGTTGCGCACAGCCACGCAGTGTCCGTAGGGCTGCAGCTGGAACGCGGAGCGAGATAACGGAGCGCTCCGGGGGAGCAGGGCAGCCCTGCGGGAAGGCTGGGAGCGGAGCGAGATTACGACGCTCCGAGGTAGAACAGGGCAGCGCGGCGGAAGGGTTGATGAGCGGACCGCTCGGTAACTTACGTAGCCGTGAAAAAGTCTCAGCAGCAGCAAGAAAGTTCTCAGCAGCAGCAAAGGCAGCTCAGCGGCGCGCGATCTCTCGGGCTGAGAAGCGGTGAAAGCGGAACGGAGGGTCAGCGGCCGTCGATCCCTCCGGGTAGCAGCTTCTCGAGATCCCGCCCGAGCGATTCTTCGTTCGCTTCTTGTCGTCGAGTTCTCTTCTATCTTCCTTCGCAATCACGTCAGGGGTTCACCATATGTCGCGAGTCGAGGCAGGGAGGCGACATGGGTTTCAGGATACCAGCAGCTTTTTTATTGCAACAGTACAGCTACCTTTATACAGTTCTGGGGTGACACATGTACACACAGCATTGGTTTACCATATCATAACAACTCATGATTGGACACACAGCCACATGTCCAAACACCATAGGTTGACATTCCTCACAGGAAACCCACTGTGTCACAGTCCCCACTGTCCGTGGTTAACCCTCTGCCAGGTGTAAGAAGTTCCATCTTCAGTATCTCAGTTTACTGAGAGCCCAGAACCAGCTGGGCTCCCCAACAATTCCCCCTCTTTTGTATTATAGAAAATGCCAGCATCAGCTAATACAGGGCCCTTGCACTAGCAACATGGTAATATCAATAATACAGTACAATTACACACATAGGCAAAGAATCAACCAGTCCTTCTTTCATCAGTCCACAAGAATGGTACTCCTTCTTCTCAGTGCTGAATGTCCATAAATGAGTTGTCCATGTAGCTTGTGCATGTGCCACAGGTAGGTAGAAAGCAGACTGTTGGAGGATAAGAATATTGCTCTTCAAAAGCTAGCTGAACAGACAAGTATCCTTCCCCCCCCCTTTTTTTTTTTTTACCATTTTTTTTTGTTTTTTCTCTTTTTCTTTTTTTTTTTTTTTTCTATTTTTTTTTTTTTTATTTAATTGGTAGTTTTTGACTTCTTAAAGTCTTTCAGTGCTTCAAAAAGCAGGTGTCAGGAAGTTAATAATTCCATGACTCCCCTGAAAGCAACTTTAGAAGTCCTGGTACCCGTGATCTCTGCTCCAAATTAGCATTTTTGCAGGAGCAGGGCACCTAGCTTGATTCCATGTTTCTCTTTAGCAATAACTGCCACTCGGGACGACAGAGTCATCCTCTTTAGATAACATGGAACCTATTATACTCCGGTGGTTCGCCTGTTCTAGACAGGTGTCTCCAAAAGATCTGGGCCGGCCCCCTGCGACTTTTTTGTCGCTTTTAAAACTACACCGGAGTTCCCGCCTCCAACAGCTCTCTCGGAGCTGTCTCTCTCCGTCCTTGTTCAGGACGTGAAAACTTTTTAGATTGCTTCAGGAGGTACTAATGTAAGTTACAAGCAGAGTAATAATAAAGCGAAGACGAACAGTAGCTGGAATGTTGCTTTAGCAGCCGACTGCTGATAAAAGGCAGTTGCCGGGATACCGAGATTTCGCAAGAGTCCGAGCCAAGCGGGGCAGTGGGGCAAACAGCGGTTTGCCTGCCCCACAGCTGCGAGAGTAACGAAGGCAGGGTCGCTCGGAACAAACGGCACTGCTGAGTTAGGGCACGTTCGGGGTGCTGTCTCAGCTGTTCCACGCACAGTCGGGGACGTCCGGGGATAGCGGAGGGACGCGACCCGGGCACGGAGCGGGCTGAGGCCCTGCACGGAGCTGGGATGTCAGGAGCGAGGGCTACGCAGGTTGTGCACGCAGCCACGCAGTGTCCGTAGGGCTGCAGCTGGAACGCGGAGCGAGATAACGAATGCTCCAGGGGGGAGAGCGGGGCAGCCCTGCGGGAAGGCTGGGAGCGGAGCGAGATTACGAACGCTCCGAGGTAGAACGGGGCAGCGCGGCAGAAGGGTTGATAGCGGACCGCTCAGTAACTTACGTAGCCGTGAAAAAGTCTCAGCAGCAGCAAGAAAGTTCTCAGTAGTAGTAAAAGGCAGCTCAGCGGCATGCGATCTCTCGGGCTGAGAAGCGGTGAAAGCGGAACGGGGGGTTCAGCGGCCGTCCGATCCCTCCGGGTAGCAGCTTCTCGAGATTCCGCCCGAGCGATTCTTCGTTCGCTTCTTGTCGTCGAGTTCTCTTCTATCTTCCTTCGCAATCACGTCGGGGGTTCACCATATGTCGCGGTCGAGGCGGGGAGGCGACATGGGTTTCAGGATACCAGCAGCTTTTTTATTGCAACAGTACAGCTACCTTTATACAGTTCTGGGGTGACACATGTATACACAGCATTGGTTTACCATATCATAACAACTCATGATTGGACATACATCCACATGTCCAAACACCATAGGTTGACATTCCTCACAGGAAACCCACTGTGTCACAGTCCCCACTGTCCGTGGTTAACCCTCTGCCAGGTGTAAGAAGTTCCATCTTCAGTATCTCAGTTTACTGAGAGCCCAGAACCAGCTGGGCTCCCCAACACATGGTAAATACAGTACATTAGTGATCTATTCCTATTTATTATCTTAAAACTGTGCATAAAACATCTTCTAACTTTCATACTACATACAGTGTCCTAACTATGACCATAGAATTAGAGCATAATTCAGATTGGAAGGGACCTATGAAAGTCATCTAATCCAATCTCCTGCTGCACCCCCTTAATTAGCTCAGGCTGCTTAGGTAGTTGTCTAGTTACATCTTGAACATTTCCAAAGACACTTCTGCATCTGCATTCTGCAGACTATTTAAGTTTATCCATGTACAGTTTGGCCAGTTCCCTCACCTGCTGCAAGAACTAAGGTTATAACTGAGACTGCCCAGGATTCCTCCCCCCAGGAAGTTCACCAACATTAAAGTGCCTATCACCTGGTCTAGGCACAACAGGAAATTATCTGAAATACCCACCTAGGTAGCTGTAATAATCAGTCAGTTGCTTTGCTGAGAAACAAGTAAGCCATCAATCCATCACCTTGTCTCAAGTCAGTTCATTGCCTCATCCACACAGAGATCATCTGAAGACTTCCTGGATCAGCCAGGGAGCTGAAGGCAAAATGCATTGTCTATGTGCACAGATACAGCGCTGGTACTCTTCTACATCACAAACCTGAACTTAATCATTTTATCATGGTTATAGTTTAAATTAAAGGTTGTCAAAAGTGTTTCGTTCTTGGGTCTAACCAGGCCTGCCACTTCACTGAATGTAATACTAGCACACACATAATTATGGGGCAAGAGAAATTTTTCCCACTTCAGCACTTCCATGCATTCAACCATGTGATACTGTCATTTATAAAGCGTAATGCTATTTATATGTTCAAGTAGCTGTCATAGCAGCCTCAGCGTCAAATAGCTGCTCTGCTGGTGCGAGCAGATAGTTGCTAATGGGAAACGTTACAGAGCTCTTGTGGACAAACCCCGTGCTAAGCAATATTGCTGCTTACTGTAGGAGTAAATTTAGAACAAATTTACATCTCTAAAAACTGCCCCCTAGATAAATGGGTGTCTTTAGCCCAGGGTGGTGCACCCAGGGAATTATCTGGCTACATGCGCTTTAACAATTCATTTTCAAGAAACCATTACGAATGTATGTCTGAGACAGACATACACCTAGCTCACACTTTTCACGACGGGTTAAACTAACTAAATAACTAACTAACTAAAATAACAGTTCTGTCAGTACATCAGCATCATCTTTTGATTTTCCCTGAGGCACACTAGTAATTGCTTCATCACCAAAGAAAACTGAATGTGCAACTGTAATGGAAAACAAAACCACCCAAAGTAACCTAGAGCAGATGTGTGCCCCACATTTCCATTCACATGTAAGCCTAATATACTAACACAGTACTTGCTGGTACTCCAAAAACCTCATCGTCTTTTCCACCAACTTTGTGTTACTGAGCAGAATACAGGGATGTGAACTGTGCTTAGGCATTCTTTCTACACACATCAGAGGAGGGACCATCTTCTGGATTAAAGGGTTTTTTTCTTTATTGCTTACCGTAACATGATGACTTTACAAAAAAATATATGTAGTTTAAATTTAGGCTTGATATTTTAGTGAAAAACACTGCTTTCTGCAATCTTATAATTTACCTTGATTTGAGACATAACAGTGTTTACAATACTTATTGTTTGGAATGGGAAAATTTTACCATTTCAAGATGCAATTAGGCTTTGGCTTGCAGGGTCAGATCTCCTCTGTTCCATGCCAGTGTGTCCCATAGCCAAGAACTGCATACATTAAAAAAAATAATTATATTTTATTTTATATTTATATCATATAAAGAGATAAAACGGTTTAATATGTTTACACATATGCTACAAGTAACAAAACCAATGCATTTATTATTAAGTATATTAATTTATAATAAAGTTAATTATCATTATAAATCCATAATTTTATTATTCTTAAATGATGCCTTTATAGGCAAAACCATAACAAGACTTAGACCAAACTTACAGGTTCATCTGCAGTAAAATTTCCAGTACTTCCCTTGACTGAGGGAAGGTTTTCCACAGCTGCACAGGCAGGATGGTGTACTGAGACAAGGGCTGAGCATGGCAGCAATTCCAGTGGAAAAGTACCACTAATACCTTATCCCAGTATGCATTTTCTTAGATTACTGGGGAATACAGAACACTGAGGTATGTTCCATATGCACATACCTGCCTCAGATCTGCTATCTGCTCTTTACAGACCTTGTCATTCAGCTTCCTTCACTGTGAGCACAGTAATAGCTTGTCTAGAAGTCACTGTGTCATTTGTAGCACTACTAAGCTTAATCCACCTATGGAGGCACCTGAAAGCACATTTGCTATACACACAAAAGTAGCTGTTATTGGCTGTGGGACTTTGAACACACTACATGTCTTAGTGCTCCTACTTCAGTTGAGAAAAGCAACATCAGCCACTACAGGTCTAGTAAAGGAAATGTATTCAATTAGTCAAAGTTATCAGAAAAGCCCAGCCAAGGAGGTTTGAGTCTTCAGGTAGTCAAGAACCCACATCCTGACTTTATCTGGAGTTCCTTGCTGAGAGTGAAGCACTACTTGGATGTGCCATGGGAACCCGGGCACTGAGGATGTACCAAGCAGTCATCTATATTACTAGGATTTACTTGCCAAAGGGTCAGTGCTCCAGGATGTCAAATTGCCATAGGAGAAGTGATTAACTGTATATAGGTTCATCAGGAAGGGATGGAGACTTTGGGGCAAATTGAGATGTTATGAAATATTACTCAGTAATTATACCACATGAGATTCTATCTCCAACAAGGGATTGCCATGTTGGCCAGTTTAGTGCAGATGTTTACCAGATCTTCACTGTCTACTCTAGGCTCCTTTTGACTCCTTGGTCTTTCTTCACAGACTGATCTTATGAAGGCTTTGGGATACCATCCTGTCCCTGTACCACCACCTCTGTGTGTTGCTGGCTCATGGTCTATGTTGGCTCACCGATTCAAAGCGTGGCCCATTGCTATCTTTCAAGAAAATCAGAGAAATAGTTGGATCTTCTAAAAGAAGTCTAAAAATGGAGGTGCAATTTCCTGTTACAACTCAGTAGGCAGCTCCCACCCATTAACAGGCTGTCATTACCACAGCATATTTTAGCCCCCCTGAGAGAGACAGCAGCATCTCATGGTGGTACAGATAAGATATCAACAGGGGCCCTAAGGAAAGAGATCGCTCTGTACCCATTAATGCCAGGAGATCATCTACCACTATTGCAACACGGCTTTATATCCTGGTTGGACTCCAGGCTTTGCTACAATTAGCATATTAGCTTCAATTATATGAGCCTGCAGCTAGACTTTATGAGTATCTGTAATTTAGCTGGGGAATAAGTTTGATTTTGGCTGTCTTGTTCCTGATGTAGCTTGACTGACAGTGAATTTTATGCAGAATATTCCTTCTCTGGCTGATATGTTGTCTATTTCTAGCAGATCTGGAGTCAAGATCCTCTTTTACATCTCAGGAAATCTGTAATGGGTTTCCCTGCGTGCACAGCTTGGGTGCTGGTTGTTTGAAGATGTCCAAAGTATCCTGAAAAAGCCTTATGTCTCACTCGAGTTTCATAAGGGACTCAGCATAAAGCGGGTCACCCCAAGCCTTTCAGTGTGCATACCCTGCTTAGGAAAAAGCAGAGCCCCACCAGACAAACAACTAGGAGAGCCGGGAGAAAGGTCTCGTTAAAATACTGGCTGGTGACTCAGATTTGAGCCAGCTTCTAAGTTTCAATGTCAATTTAAGGGGCATGATCTGGGCAATTTTAATTATAATTTTTCTATGCTTTTATAGGGGGCAGGGTTAACAACAGTGGCTTATGAAGCTCACTGTAGCACAGTAAGTTCACGGTTAATTACGAGGTATTTAAACACTATGCCTGGCCAAAACTGTCAATTCTTTGCTTTATGTTAATACATTAACCTTCCCTCAACAGGATAGAGACCTAAAGGGCATCCTTTATTCTGAGACAAATTCCTTCTCTCTCCTTAAAATAGCCTAGACATAGCTGAAGCAACTGAGGAACAAAAGGCTAAAAACTGTCAGAAAACTGAGAGGTGGTTATGAAAGATTAGAAGGAAACGTAGTAGCCCTCCTGGGCCTTCAGCTTAGCAGAGCATAACCATGACCAGTTCTTGTGATGACTGAGAGGGTAGGGGGAGAGCAACAACTCTAGGATTTTTGTTCTTACATCAAGCAAGATAAAGAGCATTACATTAACTCATGGCAATGTGGGAAAATGGAAGAGCAAATATTGATTGATTGCTTTTTTAAAGTGAGATATGAAATGAAACACATATCACCAGAACAATCTCTGATAGATAAGAGCAGAGAAAAGAAGATGTGCCCCAGATAAACAGTATTCCTGGGAGTTTATCTGTGGATAATTCACAATACTCTTTTCACAGAGCTATGATCTGATATTTATTATTTCCACCACATTTTGGGTTTTGGCAGGATGTTTTTACTATCTCACATAAGAACCTGATTGTTTTGTAGCTTTAGGATGACAAACTCAAATTCTTCTTCGGGGTAATACTAAAAAATAAAGATAGAAAAATACTTCAGTGATGCACAGCCCTTATGTGTTGTTTTGTTACAAGACATGTATCATCAACTTCCCACACATTTTTTATGCAGGAGATCTATGAGATGCTCAGCTTGGCGCTCCACAGTATGCCACACCATCAAACAAATGACAGGAAATTGGCAGCATGCTGTGGATTTGCTTTCTGCAACTGAATGGAAAACACTGTGCAGTATGGATCTCCTGCCCTTCCCTCTTCA
The DNA here is from genome assembly GCF_022539395.1 of Myiozetetes cayanensis. NCBI lineage: Eukaryota > Metazoa > Chordata > Aves > Passeriformes > Tyrannidae > Myiozetetes > Myiozetetes cayanensis. Next base: position 111,639,071 of record NW_026086604.1, on the reverse strand, counting down.
CCCACTCCTACCATGCCTTTGGGTTTCCAAAGTAGCTCTAAAGTTGAAGAAAGCCTCAGTCCTTCACAGGCTTAGTATAGGGTTTGTCAATGTTTCACTTAGGAGCCATACAGCCCCTTCCTCCCCACTCCAGCAACACTCCAGAGAACATTTTTTTTTTTTCATAAAGGGAAAAGCTGGAAGAGAAAATACTGCATTAGGAATTTCAAGAAGAATTAATTAGAGTGGGTGGGATGTGATCACTCCATCTGTATTTGTGTTACAATTTCATCTGGAAACTAAGCAGTCCATTGCACATGCCACTATAAATGACAGCCTGTGCCCCAGGCTGTTCACCCCTTAGACAATTAATAATTACAGCTAGCAGCACCAGTGCTCTCAGGTGGCCAGCTTTGAGTCACACCTAGCACTACTGTAACTCCAGCCATACACCTTAACTCTTGAATATTCCACAAGCTGCTAAGAAGGCACTTGCCAAGTAGTTCTGGAAGGCCATAAATTATGCATCTTTCTTGCTTTAAATGGAGACTAATATAAGTTGAGAAGTGTGTTGCCAGAGCTGTTCCCTCCTGTCCCCTTGTCTCCAGGTTTAACCCTGACTGCACACAAGCTGAAGGCATCTGGCTGACAATCTGCCCCAGCAGTAGTCTGTAACCACTTAAAGACAAAGGCATTGCCACATAGTCTCATTGCACCCTAAGAAGCTGCAAGGAACTCCAAAGTCAGAAATTTATCATACTTCTTTTAATAACCCTAGGTTGAACTGATTTCCTTGTGGATCAAGCTTAAAAATACACAGCGTGGCTAAAGGTGACAGCAAAGGTACTGAATCAGTGTTTACTTGTATTATTTGCTGGACTGTATCTATACAGCCACAGGGAGTGGCCCTAGGCACACTCACTTCAAGCTGAAAAAGCATCTTGTCCTCATGATTTACCTGACAAAGCAAACCATTCCCAAAGGGAAATACCGCTTTTTTTTGCAAACCTTCCAAGATGATTCTGCCTGCTGTTGGGTTGGGCCTGGCACTGAGTTCTGTGGTAGTGTGGACACAAACCTCCATGTCTGTGGTTTCAAGGCAGAATTGATAAAGCAATTTCCTTCCCCACAGTACCTTTTTCTTCTCCAAAGGCAGGTATGATTTTTAGGTTACCAACTGAAACTAACCCAGGGTGTAATTCAGCTTCCACAAAGAAAACACAGAATCATAGAATGGTTGGGGCTGGAAGGCTGTTCAACCTAGAGAAGAAAAGGCTCAGGTAGGGATCAAGCAGTGTCTCACTAATGTGTATAAATACCTGAAGGGAGGGTGAAAAATAGAGGGAGACAGTGATATCCAGTGGCAGGACAACAAGCAATGGACACAGACAAAGCCACAAGAAGTTCTGTCTGAACATCAGTAATCACTTTTTTACATCACTGAGAGGTATTGAACATTTCATCAAGTTCTCCATCCTTGGAACTATTAAGAAGCTGTCTGGACGTGGTCCTGGTCAAACAGGTCTAGGTAGCCCTGCTTGAGAAGGGTTATTGGACCAGATGACTTCCTGAGGTCCCTGGATATAATTCGTATGTGCACTGTTTTCCCTCACAATAGCTTGTTGGCAGGAAGGCATGTAATTTTCAGTAGAGTTAACTGGAAAAAGAAGTACAATTAAGCCTGGAAAAGACAGAAAAAATATAACCCTTATAGCGAAAAGCTGCTCAAAACACTTGGAGTTATTACAGTGGATAAAACGTGAAAGGAGAAGCTTGAGGAAGGACAGATGTGATGCCTGGATCTTAAGGCATCACATCACATTTGCAGGGGAGGCAAATCTTATCCCTACCAGATGGTTCTGTGATTAGACAGCATTTCAGCACAGTGATAGAATCTGAGATTTTCTGTCTACAGTCTTGCAGGAAGTAGCTTCAGATGAGTTTCAGCAGAGTAAATATGCACCATTGACTTTTATTTGGTTTTAATAGACTTTTGCAACACACTTTCTAAAATACACTTCCACTTTATGACTGCTACTTTCTCATACCCTCCTCCTTAATCTCTTTCCTCCTAGATCTTTAATTGTGTAGAAGATCCACTGTGATGTATTTAACTTTCATATAATTTCCCCATTTAGCAATAATACCCCCAATTAACTACTGTTCTCATTAACCAATTTACTCATTTATAATCAAGGCCAATGGCTTTAACAGTTCTAATAATATGCCTTGTCAATAATGTCTTAATGAGGACTATCCTTATACTCTTTCAGAAGCCTCTCTTTTTCCCTAAAATGAGAAAAGGCATATTAATGCAAAATATCCTTCTACCTCCTAGCTAAGTATTCTGTTGGCATGAAAAGAAAATATGGAGAAGTATTGCAGATTTTTTACCTCCGTAGGCTGCCATTTAGAAATTCAGTGACTTACGGTAGGTGGAGTACATGATGCACTAGTCCATAAATCAGTTCTGGCCTCAGCCCTCTTTCTTACTTGCTGTAATTAGACACCAAGAGGCTCCTTTTATATCCTAAATTGAATTGCAGTGTAGGCATTCTTATCAGTTTCACTGGATGTAGCAAAGAGAATACATTAATTAACTCAGGAAAAGAAGCAAAATCAAAATAAAATATCCAGACAATTTAATTTGGCTTTTACCAAATTAAACTAAAAAATTTAATCAAAGAGAATCTTCTCCTATAGACTTATCTAAAAAACACAATAAAACTGCAGTGACTGAACATATTTTCTGCTATCAGTAGCATCAAAATTCTAATGCCTAGAATAGGCAAATAATGAGACAGGTTTACTGATGATCAACAAAAAGAATCTGGCATGGTCATGCTAAAAATAGAAGATCGCTCACATACAGGTAAAATAGAGAAGATGCAAAAGAAAGCTTGCATTTAAAATGAAAGGGAACAGAAAGATAAAAAAAAAATGTCCCAGCAACGTTTCTGTTTCAGAAAAGCCATTGCACCTACAGCTCTGAAGTGTCCATATACATTCACTTCAAGTTTAAGCACACTGTAAAAATGTAAACGTCACACTATTTTTCAACCTTTTGCAGAGATGTCAGATCAAGGCCTGTTCACCCTACACACCTGACTACACTTTTAATCTATGTTTTTGATCAAGCACAAAAGTTGGAAGTAGCTTTAGCATTAATTTGTATAAGAAGAGAATTCTATAAAACAAAAATTTCATTAGTTTCCATTATTTCCCAGAAGGCCCTCTTGATATCAACAAATACACATGGAAGAAACCTGTCTGCACTAAACTGATCAGACATTTTCCTATAGACTTCATTGGAGGCAGTATTTTACCTCATATCTTATGAGGAGTAGATTTTACTTTCCCTTGAGGAGTCACTGTCTTTATTGGTGAGCAGACAGCATACTTTATACAGCAATTCTGAGGCAGCTCTTGCAAGTGATAAGAACTCACTGAACAAATTTTGAGGCCTTATGAGAAGGTCTTAATACACAGAATTAAGTTTTCCAAAAAAAAAAGGATGCTTTTGTCCTCTTCCTTGGGCTTCATAACAATGTAAATCCTCTGATATGCTACTGAATTTAACAATGAGCTCCTTGCCCTTGACTGTGTACAAGCTACTTCTAAATCACTGGCATGCCAGTTCAATTGCATCACTTATTTATTTTTTTAGGCAGGAAGAATTTAAAACCAAACCTAATTAAGCTTCTGACATTGTGAGATGGCATACAGAAAACTGTTTAAAATATGAGTCTTGTGTGACTTGGTTCTTGATATCAATTCTATATTAAATTCCTAACTTATTGTTTAAAAACATGTCTTAAAGCTCTAGTGTTTTTCCTATGGCTAGTGTTTGTCATCTTTTGCACAAATCCATGCCTTCCTTTGCATGAAAAACATGCATTTTCCTATAGTATATGTTATATGCACTCAGGCAACTCTTGATTACAATTTGTTTCTCCCCAGATGAAAATACTCGGGGTGTAAAGCCTTCACGGACAGACAACTTCACCTTTTGAAGCTAGAGGGGAAGAACTGAGGATGGAGCCAATCAGCACCTCTTCTGACATGTTTTAGGACTTATATGACTGTCAATTAACAGCGATATTTTCCTTCGTATTTTTGCTGGACTAGCTTGACCATGACATAAATAGAGACAAGAGAGGGCACATAAAAGACAGATGGAAAGAAGCACAGAGGAAGGATGGGAATTGAAAATATGCACAAAACATGACAGAGTCGTGAAACAGGAAACTGGGCAAGTAGAAACCATGACCTCCTTGGTCCAAAAATCTTCCTATAAACCACTACACAGCTTTAGGTCACCAGCAGACTTGGCCAACTTTTGAAAATGGAACTAGTAGTACATTTTTTCATATCTTCTAGCCAAAATCTTGGCCCTATTAGGCTTCAGTGGTTTACAAATCACTGGGATTTCAGTGCTTATGAACTCTTGCATTCAAACCATTTCACTTCTTTGAAAGCCTATGATTCAGCCAAAATCAGAGTTGTTTTCTCATCAATATATAGCTGTTCATTCACTTAGAAAGTATATTTGTCATTTGATTATCCCCTGAACATTAAAATACATTGAACTAATGTAATAGACTGAACTTTGCTTAGGCGCACTGATTGAGCCCTTTGATCAGTTTTTCCCTGATAACCCGGGACTGATGACTTTTCGTGCCAGATAAGGGAAAAAGAAGCTAAGAAGCAGATCCTTTGGAGGTGGAGTAATGCTTTTTTATCAGGCTGATTTCCTCCCTCCCAGTCAGGCACAACTGCACCCAACATTGTACCAATTCTCCGCAAGTGAAGTACTGGGCATTCACGTGTAAGCCTGAAGGTATTCCTCCCTCCTGATGAGGCACAACTGGCACAAGTACACAGTCATGGGAAGCAGGGCCAAACATGTCACTAGAAGGGGCCACAAATCATCAAAGACCCCCCCAAAGCACACATCACCACCCACCCCAAACCCCCCTAACTCACCCTCCCCCCCGGCTCATTTCCACAGTGATCACGTAAAATCCCTCTCCAGGGGAGGTATTGGGGTGTTCACCCTTAGGCCTGAACATACATAACCTGTCAAACTCTGTTGTGTGGGTCCCCATCCCCAACAGATCAAGGTTGTGACCTTCACTCTGGTCACAAACATAAAAATTGCAATGATTAAGTCTCATTGCTGGATCTACAGGCAGTCATATCTTTCCATTATCTACTCTTGTCCTTTCCTTCCCTTTCTTTCTTTTCCTTGTATATTTTTTTCAAGATGATTTTATATTTCAAGATGAATTTATATTTTTCTAAAATGGTAACATACTTCCTTTCCACTACACCCAAATTATTTTAAAATAAACCTTGCTCACACATACATTGTTCAGTGAACAAGAACCTCAGTTACTCTGCCTCAAAAGCGGGTCATAATAAATAAAAATACATACAACTAGCAGGGGAGGCCAAAAGTCTCAAAACTGGTCATATTGCCACTTTAAATTCTTAGATGAAAAATTAAAAAATACTCATGTTCTGTTCAAAGCATATGAACAGCATATGAATGAGGAAAATGTACATTTACACAATCCAGACTGGTTTGATACAAGAATCAGCCAATGCGTTGCCTGACTTGAAAGACAGATTACTCTTTCACACACCACAAAGTCTAGACAGATCTCTAGCATTTTGTGGTACATAATATTTCAGACTTCAGACTACAATCATTAGCTTTTTAGACACAGTTACTGTAACTCATTTAGCATCAGCCTAGATGTACTACCTGAATACTTCCCTCTACTTGTCCTGAAGGCTTGTGGCAGAGACAGGAACTTATTCAACCTCTCTTCATGGCTAAATAAAACCCAGCTCTGTGCTAAACACTAACCTCAAGATCCATCTTCATATGCTAAGGTAATATCTCCGTTCTGGCCTCCTGGGCCAGCTATTACTTCTTCCAGCTTGTGATGGAAAACTGGTAAACCATAGCAGAAGCTAAAAGGCCACTATTCATCGTCTTCTGGAAAAAAGGTAGAAGCCTGAGCAAGAGATCTAGTGAATACTACATAAATTAAAGATTCAAAGAAAGGGCTGTCCTGGTGACATGGTGTGGATGCTCAGTATCTGCTGGAATCTGGTCTCTGTGCTTTTATTTATGAAAGATAAGCCCAAGACTCTCCTTCCCTGAGTCAGCAATAACATAAACTAATTGAACATCCTGCAAGGAGAGGTTTGTCATGTTTCTGTATTTCCCTGGTTCAATAGCCTGATGTTATTAAAATTTCTTGCAATCTTCTTGCTATTAGGCAGTGCCTTATTTGATCAGTTATGAAAGATGGAGGGGTCTGTTAGCTTATAGAGCTTCCTTCTGATACAGAATAACATGGTAGGCTGATTCAACCCGCATGTGGAAGCAAAAAAGAGAATTTCTTTGCCTCCTTTCTCATTTTTCTATTTTGATTTCGTTATATTTTTTATCCGAGAATGTCATAGACTAGTAATATCCCATGACTCCATTTCACACTTACTTAGCAATGGTATTTATGACTTACCTCTGCAGCTATCTGCTTATGTGAAGGTATGCAATCCATCTTGGGATCAGGCAAAACCTCCTTTTCCTTCTTTTAGATGATATCCTTATACAGTTTTATCTAACCGTATTACCAGTTTTTTCCACTATTCTGTAGCTTTTTCTGCCTTCATTTCTATATGAGACAAATATCAAGATAAATGTCTGCTTTTACAATGCATACCCTGGGGTTGGGGGTGGAAAACAGCATAGGAATTTGCTTTGACATGCTCATGCTTATAATTGTCTGGAGTATTCTCAAGACACATCAGTGTATTATCTTTCCTAATTTCCTTTTAATCCTCCACAGCAATAACCTTCCTTTTTGCACAACTCTCTAAAGAGCTGGTGTTGAATCTCTCCCTGATATCCCCAGATATTAGCATGCTCAATGAATATTCCCTAGCAGAAACAAAATCATGCCCAGAATCAGCCCTAGAATGCAGCGTTTTTAGACCAATACATGGATACATTTGAATGGTAAGAATCTCATGTCTGTTTATAATGATGATTGTAATGTTTCCCTCAGCTGATGGGATGGAAATGGTCTGGGTACTATAAGAAGAAAAAGAAAGCCCACCACTCTGTTAAAATCTACATTTACATCACACTAGAATTTTATTAATGTTTTCTAGTATGCCATAAACATAGAATTATTTGTTTCTTTCTGTTCTCCATAAAATCCTGTGAGAACCCGAAGAATAGTGTCAATGAACAAATTTCCATAGCAAAGAATAGCCAACTCATTTGCAAACTAGGAATTATATTTTCATGTTCTTTATATTCTTCCGCTATTTATCTGTTTCCCAGTTCTCCTCTTTTGCATTGTTTTTCAGAGTCTTTATGTTCTTCCCTCCCCTTATTCCCTTTAGATTATCTGTCTGTTTAAAATTCTAACAGCACAGTACCTATTTCTCATGCTTTTAATGACAGCTCATAATTGCTGACAAGAAAGAGAAGCAAACCATGTGAAAATATATATGCATAAAATTGTCATAATGTCATACACTATGATGAGATCAGAAATTAGGAGGTTGGGCCTTAGTTAAGATAGCTAGACAGCAACTGTATACCAGGAAGAAGAGGCAGGATATAAAAATGAATGTAATAGTGGCTGTGGGAAGCTGTTTGGACAGAAACATCATGAAATCAGCGCTGTAATGCAGTTCATTACTGGGTTTATGGCTGAATGGATGGAATCTCAGTCCACCTCTGCTATAAAGTGTGGCTTCAAAATGTCCAGCTTTGCTAAGGACTTGGCAGTCAGTTCATTAAGACAATACCTTTCTGTATCCCCTGCTCCCCAGAAGAGGCTTTTAGACTAAAGAAGGTGAAAGCTGAAACAGCGTAGTTGAGAAGAATTGACCTCTCTACATTCCTATGAGAAAAAACCTGGTTGCACTAACAGTAGATTTAAGTTTAAGCCATGACAGTCAAACTCAAAAAAGACCCAGTGTGTATTGCTGAATTTCCAGCACTTACTTACCCCAAATCATCTACTGCTGAAAACCTGATCATGTCTCCTGAGGTTTGCATAAGTGGTTCCACTAATTGGCATTGCACTTGGCCATCTGCTGTTTAAGTCGAGCTCCCCCAATTAGAGTGACCTGACTGTGTTCCCCGGGGAATTGCCTCACTAGGACATCTGTATGCATTTCTGTAGACCCCATCGACTTTCTGCATTCAAGGTTACCTAGCAAACATGCTCCTCAGAAATACCAAGTTATTCCTGTGTCAATGCAGATATTAGTTGGAATGTATTAACTTTGATTAGGATAAAGTGGGGATTGGCGAAAGGGGGGTAGACAAGGAGAAATGACAAGAAACTGATAATCTCTTTGTGGTCTATTCTACAAATATCAAAGAGGGTAAACTTTCAGGTGGTTGTATGTTAGCACTTTCCTTTTTTTTTTTTCCTAAGGATGGATGAGCGTTATGAGAAGGAAGAGAACTGCCCAGGTGTGTTTTAGAGTTCAGAGGAGAATAGGAGGTGCCAGATCTCAAATCTAATACACATTTTACACAGTAGGGGAACTGTCATGCAGTGACACTATTTCAGTGGTCTGGGCAAGTGCAGGAGAGATTCTAGTTTTCCATAGTCCCTTTCAAAACAGCTTGCACACAGCAGTGAGGCTTCATAGGCAAATTATCTAACTAGCCTTTATAGCTATTCAGTTGTGAAAACATACAAAATACTAATCTCAAGCACAGCACACATTTTCCTTCTTACTGACCTGATTCTGATCTCGGCAAATCAAGTTAGGGTCTGATTAGTCCCAGGCTTCACTTCTGGAACACAAAACAGTTGTTATCATGCAGTATTTCCCCTATTATATTCTTGTTTGTGGTAGGAGAAAGTAATTTTCTTCCTGAAATCTGAATGAGATGGCCACAGCCATAAGGTTCTGTTACAGATGGGTTGATGGGAGAGCTGAGTCAAGAACATCTTTGCTGAACACGCTAAGGAATAAGTGCTCCTTGTGCTGGGAATGGAAGCTTATGAAGAGTATTCAGGATGAGGAAATGACTGGGTTTCACAACTCCCTCCGTACAACTGTGCCTCTCACCAGCTTCCCATCACAGAATGCTCTGGCTGGTGCCTAAGGTACTTAGACGGCTTTCAAACACGCATTACATTGCTCAAGTGTTTCCCATACTTAATGCCCATTCTCAGAAATACTCCATTAACATTCTCTTTGCTGTAAGTGCCCCAAGTGACTTGACATTTGGGAATAAGCAGCTTATATGGCCTAAGATGCCAGTTAATTTTAGCAGTGGCAAGACTGGATATGGCAGTCGTCCCCACACAAAAATATGGGTGGCATGCTCATAAATCCAAATGTTAGCAGTTTGAAAGGGCCAATAACTTCTTCCTCTCTTTCATGGAAAAGAAAAAGAGGTAATTTCAATATAAAAAGAGGCATCTGCATACATTTGCTATGTGAGCTCACTGGCACGTATCCCTGCCAACACTGCCAGATTTATTAGTATCTTGGTCAAATACTCAAATCTGGCGTATTTTACTGCTTCATGCCCTTTGTCTTCAAATACTGTTGCTATGTCTGGAGAGCACTGCCAGGGCAAAAATAACTGATTGCACATTTCAAAGCACTGCCTTCAGCATAGCCTGGATTCTGTCAAGCAAAATTTCACCTGGGGGAGAAAACGAAGAAAAAAGTAACCCTTTGTAGTCCGTGGGTTCCTAGGTCCCTGGGAATAGACTGATCCTGTGACAAACATCATCCCTGCACAGAGCTGGTGGTCTAGAGAAAGTACCCACAATGGGGCTCTCTCTGCCCTTAGGGAGAGCTACAGCCACATACACCTCTCACACCAGACTCAGAGCTGCAGAGGGTAAATCATAAGCAATCATCATGATGGTCTTGGGCGCCTGCAGCATGCACAGCCTCCCTTTCATCTCTATGACAGGACAGGCATGGTACACCCTACTAGAGGGTGTTACTGCAAAGGAGGAAAGAGAAGAGGAAATCCTTTACCTCCCTTGAGTCACTCTGTGCTTGAATATCTGCAGGGAAAATGCAGGTTACTTAATACTGGGACTGAAGAAGCCTGGTTTCTGCAGGTTGATGTCTCGAGGCTCATTGAAACTACTTTATAAAATGGTACATGTTATGTACCTGGAGCTTGGACAGGAGTAAGGCTCTGTTCCATGGGGTTCCCACTGCACTCACCATCAGGGTGTTCTCAACAGATTCCTGATCTTCCTCCCTTATGTCTTCCAGACCCTTGTCTCCCTCTTGAGTTTGGGTGATATCACACAACTGGTTCAAAAATTACTGTGGGGAGAGATCAACAACTGTGTACACCCATAAGCACAAGTTTTATAGATCACCATGTGTGTGCATCAGCTGTATAATTATTCCAGTAGAAAATCTGTACACTTTAAATAGAGAAGCCTGAATAAAATAAAAAACCTCCTGCCTGGAAGTGACCTTTTTTTGTTATTCTCAGCCTCCCTGGCAAATCTGACAGCAGGTCACACTTGTATCATTGCTCAGCACAGCCCTGTCCTCCTTGTCCCTGTACCAGGCATGTATTCCCAGAGCTGACTGAACCATTCAGTCCCTCTCAGCAGACTCCAGATTGCGTGCAGCACTCTTTTCCACTCTTGTTAACACAGACTTTTTTTCAGCGCTCCACAAAGTGGAGGTCAGGCCTGGAAAGAAAAAATCATTGAGACCCACCTCGTTAGTGTTGTTGTTTATGATGTTGTGAGTTCAAAGACCATTTGAGGGGATGCTGAAGACACTTGAGGGTGTTTTGCTTCATCCCATATCACAGAAAAATATGTAAATCTAGGCATGTGGGGAGAAGATAGGCTAAAAGTATTCTTGCAAAATCTGTAACAGCCAATTTGCTGTCCAATGACTGCATTTTCAGAAAGGGCTGCTCTCACTGGTTATAGTGGTGCATTGGCTGAAACTGGTTAGCTCTCACTGATGTTTCAGGACTCAGTGAAAAGCAGTAACTCTCAGGGAACCTAGGTATTTCAGAGCTAGAAAAAGAAAAGTTTGTCAGTATGTTTTCAACAGTTGGAGCAAGAGAGAATGAGTGAGACACTGGTTTCAGAAGTAGTTCAGAATATAATAAGTGGCAATATTAAAATATAAATTTTCATTAGTCTCCTTTAAGATCACCCACTGTTGAGCAAAGCTTTCATTAAAGCAAGGCACAAAAGTGTGAACTCTGGACAGAGTGATAGCTTTTTAAGTGGATTTTGCAGCTTTGGCTGAATTTCACTGCTTTTTTAAGCTATCTATACTGCTGATAACCAGAGCCTGCTTTGCACTGAGGCGGAGAATTATGAATTTTTTTTTTCTTGTGGACTATTCTACATTTCAAACATTGGTCATTAAAATGAGAAAGGCTTATTTTCCTGAAGAATTTCAATCACAGAAGAAGTATAGGAGGTTTTTATCTCCTACTCTAGTGTTTCTGCTACCTTTTTGAGATACAAGAGGTTGTTTCTGGTAACTACAAGAACCTAGGCCACAGCTAGTTCAAGATAAATCAAGATTTGATGCATTACAGCCACGTTCTCCAAGTTCTGGGACACAGGCTGAAGGGATCAGCCTTTGGAGGAAAAATAGTCCTATAATTCTAGGTATTGAGCATCTAATTTTGGCCTTGGTTTACAGTTCTGTTATAAAATTATAAACCTCAAAATATTCAGGAGATATAAAACCAGATCTCTTAACGCATTAAGGATCAGTGATGCAATGAAGTATCTTAATATATTCATATGACTGCCCACTTATTCGTCATTGTGTATTTCGGGGCTCTGTCAAGCTGGGGCACAGGCCATGCCAAAACATCTGGTGCACAGTGAAACGAAGACCAAAAAGACTAAGCATGAGCCTTGGACTCTACTGAGGGACACAAACCAAAGGGAAACTCATAGATTCATTTCATCTGATTTTGTTGTGTCTTAGGTGGGTTTTGCAGTGTGTGTCTTAAATCTTGCCGCTAATTCTGACCCTCTGACTCTCTCTTCTAGCTACGTTCCGCTTCCTTTCCTATAGGTTTATTACTTGTCCCCTGGATAACAGCTCTCACTACTGAGGACTGGTTTGCTGTGAGAAAATACTTTAATTTCTCTTCTCCATAAAATCAGAGAGACTTATTTAAAATTAATTTTTCCAGTTACTATTGACTTACTAATCTCTCTGGTCTGCAATGTGATTCCTAGAACATCTCCTTCTGATCATAAACTATCATCATCATACTTGAAAACGTGTCAGCCTTGACCGGAAGAGAAATTTTGTGGAATCACAACTGACCTCCCCCTTTTTCATGTATAGAGCCAAACAGAGCTCTTTAACTGTAAAATTTCTAAACATTGCATCAAAGATCAGTTCACCTTATGGTTTCTGAGTTTAGCTTAACCTTAAAATGATAGAATAGGATTGCAGGTGACACAATTTCCCTTTATTCCGAGTATGGTCCAGCCTGTAGACCATACTTCCTTGTGCGCATCAAAGAGAAGGGAAATCACAAGATTATTTGGCCAAAGAGACTTGGGATAAAGTTATCAGAGCAGAATATCAGGTTTCCAAATGATTGTCATTATGGGGTGGTATTGCCAGCTGCAGAAGAATGGAGGAACATGTCCAGACTCAAAAGTCTGGCAGGCTTTACTGCTACATTTGATTTTGAAAATTCCTCAAAGTCTCTCTTTATAAGCAAGAGGCATACTGCAGAATCTGAAATAAAATATCTCAGTCAGAAAGGCAAACCAATGACATTCCAAGTACTCTTCTCCCACCTTCTCACTCTACTACATTAGCAGCCTCTTCTTGTGCTACTACAAGTAATTTCACTGACACTGCTGTTGTTCCTGGCCACAACTCTCTCTGCCGGGGTAGGGAAGTGATCCTTCCCCTGTACTCTGCGTTGGTGAGGCCGCACCTTGAGTATTGTGTTCAGCTCTGGGCCCCTCAGTTCAGGAAGGATATTGAGGTGCTGGAGCGGGTCCAGAGAAGAGCAACCAGGCTGGTGAAGGGACTTGAGCACAAGTCCTATGAGGAGAGGCTGAGGGAGCTGGGATTGTTTAGTCTAGAGAAGAGAAGGCTTAGAGGTGACCTCATCACTCTCTTCAACTACCTGAAGGGAAGTTATAGCCAGGTGGGGGTTGGTCTCTTCTCCCAGGCAACCAACAACAGGACAAGGGGACATGGGCTCAAGCTCTGCCAGGGGAAGTTTAGGTTAGATGTTAGGAAGAAATTCTTTACAGAGAGGGTGATCAGGCATTGGAACGGCCTGCCCAGAGAGGTGGTGGATTCACCATCCCTGGAAGTTTTTAAAAAGAGATTGGACATGGCCCTTAGTGCCATGATATAGTAATTAGAGTTGGATCAGGGGTTGGACTTGATGATCTTGGAGGTCTTTTCCAACCCAATCTATTCTATGATTCTATGATTCTATGATAACTCCTGCAGTGACATCTGTGACTTTCCAAAACCAAGGAATGGAGCAATCAGTTAATTTATTCATGGCTCTACTTCCCCTCATATGCTACATTTGATGTTCTTTCAAACCCACTGCAATGTGAAAATAAGAATGAAAAAAAAAAATCTTTGTTTCATAAATGATTTGCCTACTCAATTCCACTGGTTTACTTTCATCTTTAACTGTGTTCTTGAAAATTCATTGTCATGTTGCTTTCTTTTTTCTAAGATGTATACAGGCAAGACAATTCATATTGGACAGGGAAAACAACATCCACCACAATAACCTCTACATTGTTGCTGCTCAGTGCTGTATTTGGGGTTCTACTCCTAGAAATTATTGTAAGGAAATGAGAAGCAAGAGAATAAATACCAAGGGCCAATTTTTCCAATGGAACTCCAAAAAGTCACAAAGAGTATGTGCTAGTGTGTAGCTTTACATGACAGTAGACATACATTTACGTATACAAAATACCTTGTTACCCACGCAGTCCTCTGTGAACATGAAATGTCCCATTGCCTGCACAAACACAAACACTTGCAGATACCCTGAACATATTTTTGCAGAATGACTCACAGTTTGCCTTGAAAAGGCAAATGGAGTTGGCATGTCTGCACTGATATTTCTAACTAATGAAACTTTTGCAAACACAAAACAATCACCTGTGCTCCTTGGGTATGAAACCCAGCAAGTCTGAAGTTGTAATTGTAAGTAATTTCATAATGATCAAAGAATCACATTATGTAACAAGGTAATTCTTTTTCTTTCTTTTTTTTTTTAATGTATTTCTCTCACCAGTGCCAAAAAGCATTGTAATACTTTCTAAAAACAAATTGCTTCTGTGAGGAGAACAAGAATAATTTCAGCCCAAAGGGTAATTTTGCTGGGAAGTTTTATGCAGCTGAATAGAAGATTTTACCATGAGAGTGTTTTCTCACTTATAACTATAATGCCTTGTTATAATGAATGTTAGAAGTCAATCCTTCATTACCTAGCAAACAACAGAAGCAAAATAAAAACCCAGTAGGTGACTTGAATTTAAGGCTCAGTGACAAGATATTTGCATCAGTCCAATTTAATTTTCTTTTGCTATCAGGTCATTACCTTCTGAATGCAAATCTAGAAAGTACATCCACAGCCACTCTTTGGGAATATTTGGAAGTGCATTAGCAGACATCTAGTCATTCCTGTTACAGTAAGGAGCCTTAATCACTAATCCATATGAAAGTATCTGGTGATGGTGTACTTAGTCTTCTTCCTAAGAAACAAAAGGAATATGTTCTTAGGAATATGCAGAGGGGCAACAAAGATCCCTTTATAATTCATAAACACATAAAAAACGCAAAAAGCAAGGAGTATTATGTTTATTACATAGAAAGAGCATTACTTTGCAGAAAAAACATTTCAACGTTCTTCATTACCACAGGGAAACCTATGTTCTTCTGCTTTTTATTTCCTATATGATTGTCTGTGGTGTGCAGTCCATTTTTGTGGACTAATTTATATACACAAATGACACAATCAGATACTGATCTTCAGACTTGATCTCATGAAAAGAAACACTTTCCTTTGCAAGGGATGTGGAAAAGGGCATAACATCCTTGTTAACATCCTAAGTTTCACATACTTGCCAGACCAGTTGCAAGGGCAACAAGAAGGTCCCCACTGCCATCACAGTTACACAGAGCTCTGAGCTCCCACTGGCCTCTTGGTAATGGGAAGAATGTAGAAACCACAGGACAACTGCCCTGGCAGGTCTCACGTGCTGCTCCCTTATATACCTCAAGCTCTAAGCCTGGAAGAAATCACCAAATTTTAACACCATTGAGGAAGACTTGTGTTGTGGCAGGGAGATGGAAAGTAGAGATAAAACTGTAAAATATTGGAAGAAAATACATTCTTTTCAAACTGCCTAACAGCTAAATTTTGCAATTTAGCCATGATTAAACCACAGTATGCTTATGAGAAATGAGTACCTGTTCTATTTCAACTCTACTTTTCATGACAAAAATGATCAGGGCAAACATCAGGGAATCTACTAGACTGTAACACTGAAAGCTCAAAGATACTTTTCTGTTTTTCAAGAAGTGCAGGCCTCTTTTGCTAAAATATACAAACAACTGTATGTCTTAATCGACTGACTTAGTAAAAGAAATGAGCAAATCTGAAAGACAAACAGGAATTTTTACATAACAGTATGTGTAATTTAAGCTCTGCAATCCTATGTGACTGTAGGTATATATATCTCTCTGGCCTGAGTACTTCAAACTGATCTCGGAGCTGCTGAGTGAGCTTTTTCTGTTACTAAATAAGCCTTTTTTTCAAAACCATTTTCCATCTAAGTCACTTTAGAAATTCAGATCAATGTCCTGTATAAAGAGTGAGCTCTGGTTTGAAATAAGGCAATTCTAAAGAGTTAGCAGGGCACTTGATAGTAATCCAAACCACGGACCTGTGCTAAAACTGCATTTAATGGACAGATTTGAAATATGACAAAGAACCTTAAAGTAAAACCAGATTTTGATTAAATGTTTACAGATCATTTCCAAAACTGACCTTTACCTAGCTAAACTGCAACTTGAATCATAAACTTCAACAAGTTTTAAATATCATTTAAAAGCACAGGTAAGTCAGCTCCCTTTCAACAGAAACTGGCCATCATTTCGTTTGTAGCAAAACCTATTATTCAATCCACGGTCTCATATGTTTTAAAAGGTTTTATAAAGCAACATTTGGGATTTGCAACACAGCACTCAGAGTAAGCCTTGAAGAGAAGGGATACCAGCCTATGCTGGGACCTAAGCCCTCTCTATCTGATCTGGGTATTCATCAAATAATTTCAAAACTAGCTATTTTGAAAGGTAGGATAGGAACAAATGAAGTGCAAAAACCAATGACTTCTGAGCCAAAAAACGGTATTTGTGTGTGAATTCAACCACAAAGTTTTGTATACCTCCATATGACAATCTCAATTTTCCATACTGAAATAACTGCTGGGAAATCACTATTATTCATCACTATTAAAGAAAGATTGTCCAAAAACTGTTGTTGTGAGGAATTACACTACTTATGAGTAAAAGGGGTAAAAATATGGCCGTAAAGAAAAAAATCTCCCTCACCCTTTTCACTGCATCTATAAATAATTTTTTTTCCTATTTCACAGTTTCCCTGCACCATTTTCTTTAAACTCCTCTTATTTTGTCCCCATTCAGCCTTTTCCTTCTGTAGAAGCTTAAGATGTGTTTCAGCTATAATGGGAGACGCAATGGGAAAACATCTTTAAATTTTTAATTGCATGAGGTGGGGAAAAGGTAAGAAAAGAGAAGGTGAGACACCTGCATTTACATCTCTTTTAACTGAAGGTTCACTACCTACAGACTACCCACATGTTCATTGGATATCAGGGTATTTTGCTGTTTGAAAAATTAGGGCTAAACTTAGACCCTGTGGAGTACTGAGTTCAGTCTAGTGAGAGGGTAAGGAAGGAATTAACTGCTGATCCATCTCTGAGTAACAGCTGGGAATAGGAAGAGCTTGGAAATCCTTATTATAGATTACTGTGTCCACTCCCAGCACAGAGTGTCCTAAGAAAAGCCAATGTGTGCTAAACTGGTGCTGTGTTACAGTTTGTCAAGAGAGCAAGACAAAGAAAATTGCAAAATAAAAAAAATCTTTGAGGTCCAAATCAAAGGAGATCTATTAGGGGATTGCAAATTACACTATGGGATTAGTTTAATCAGTTGATTTAATTAATGTTGTGAAAAGATCTTTAAAAATTAAAACAATATAGAAAACTACAACACTTTTCTAAGGCATTTTTACATTTTCTATATTTACATTTTCTATATTTAATTCACTAAAATTTGCAACACACCTACAACTCAGATATCATTAAGTTTTCTATAATGGGGAAACTTTGACTCTGAAATAATGTAAGAGAGATAGTTTTTGAGTCACAAAAGCATCCAGCTCACCAGGTGGAATTCAGCATCTGCAGGCACAGCTGCTGACTTTTTAGCAAGTCTCCTCCTAGCTATTCCAAGACATTAAAGCTGGAATTAGGGAAAGATGCAAAGTCACTAATAGAGCTTTGCAAAATCTTCACAGACAATAACCTAATGACTTGCATTAATTGCAAGAAGAAAAATGTACCTTGGAGTTGGTGGCATGTCAGAGACTGCCACATATTGAATTGCATGGCTGCTTCTAGGAAAACCAAACCTTAAAAGCCTTACTCAAGATTAGAGGAGGTGTGGAATTCATCTTTGCTAAATCTAGCCATCCAAGCTATTGGCCAAGCTTTCCTCCACAGTCCACACAGAACATAAACACCTCTAACAGGGCATTCCATTCTATCTTCAGATGGGAATAGAGAACACATTTTTCCCATGAACCAGAATGGCAGAGCAGTGTAGATTATGCATCTACCTCTCAGGTAGCTGAAGGCAGGGAAATGGGTCTGACCCTTAAACAAACTTACTGTCATTTCTCATCTTGATTTTTCCACTTCTCTAAAATCTCATTCTCTCTCTCCCTCACTCCCCTTCTTTTAGCCTGTAAGTCCAACATAAATCTTCCTGCAATTTCATGCTATTTTTCACCACTCCTTCTACTGTTAACTATGTACAGCAGGAGAGGGTTGGTTTTCTTAAGATAATGCTACATCCCAAATAGATTTTTTTTTTAATTATATCAGGTTGCCACAGTGCAAATACACTTCAGTACAATCCAGAAAGTCCATTTGTTAAGCAGCTCTCGTTAAGACATGAAACCAGCTGTGGGTTGATGAGACTAGTGGACCATCAAGAGATCAGTTCAGTGTAATGTGTTATTAAAGGAAAAAAACACCTGTTATTAAGCCTTATCTTAGCTGTTGTTTCAGCTTGATAACGAAAAGTCATTCAAGCAAATCATCTATCAGTAGCCATGATTATTTCTTGACCCAAAAAGTCTTAGCTCACAGTACTCTGCTGTCATTCAGATGGAAAAGACGCTCTCTCAGAGCTTAACATGATAAATTATAGAATTATATATCCAGGGATTTGTTTTCAATGCTTTTAGTGCCTTCTACGTACGCAACTTACAGAGCCAGAAGCAACATGGAGCTGAAAGCTCACAGGAGAAATTTTATAACCTTTTCACTATGAGACAGTGAAAAAAATGAAGCTTGAAGGAACAGTGCGAACTGACCCAAATGTTCTCCTTTATTAGAAAGCAAAGAGAAGGAAATGGGGCCTGGAAGTCATGTAGGTTGGCTCTGTTGACCCAGGGAAAAATCAGCTGGCAAGCAGACATGCGTTCCCTAAGGTCACTCCGAGCTCCAGGGAAGCACAGGCAACCTTCACTGCTTCACAGTATCCCTTCTCCACAGCCTTTCCTCATTCCCCTGAGCTGGAGGCAGAAGAAACCATGGAAGCACCTGGTGCAGACACAGAACGAAACTGGTGCCCATGCACAAATTCAATCCCCCTGACCTGGCCAAATGCAACAC